>NC_140584.1:768789835-770143335 GCF_964204655.1 Triturus cristatus | reverse complement strand
AGGTGAACGGGAAAGTGGTTGGAAAATGCAGGAAAAATGATAATTTCTCGCCTAGGGCACTCTATAACGAATGCAGGCGGCCAATCTTGTTCTGCTAACAGGATGTCATAACCAGATGATAAGTTTTTCCAAAAAAGACCTTTTACTTTTTTGGGCTTGTCCCCTTCCATCCAGAGTGTTTTTTCAAATAACGTATGTGGGACACTCACCCTGGTGTCTGGTCTTTGCACTGTGATGTAATCATTCAACTCCTCTGTCACCATAAATTCCTTCAGGTTCTGGCCAGCTATTGTTACTTCTGCCGCACTGTCTAGCATCGTCAGAGCCCATTCCCCGTTCAGAAGTTGTGTCCTCAGAATTCTAGGCATGTCTGATTTTCAGACCAGCAACTTTCTTTTTCTTAAATTGAGGTTTTGGATTTTGCTTATCTTTTTCTTTAGAAGTAAAGTCTTGAGCACGCTGCTTGTCTCTGGACTTTGTACGCTCCTCTCTGTGTTCTGACTGTCCTTCTCTTTCGGAGCCTTTCTTCGAGCCCTGAAAGGAATGAGAGGAACGTGTATCAGTATCCTGATACCGGGCAGGTTTCCTAATATTATCCCTATTCCTGAGGTTGTATCTCTTTTCAGAGTGCTCCTGTTGAGGAGACCTACCTCGGGACTGAGATCTCTTGTCTTTAAAGTTTTCTCTTTCATCACATTTTTTTTTTTAGAAGAAGTAGGTGTATGTTTTAAATTGTCCTTTTCAGGACTGCCCTGTAGTTGAGGTTTTAAAGCTTTTCCCCCAAACTATCCCAGCCTAATTCTGCATACGCAGTGTCAATTATTTTGGGTAGTTCATTCTCCTGTTCTAATGGAGAGAACTCCCTTAGGCGTTGGCGGATATCCACTGATGCTGCTTCCCCTTTAATGTTAGCTAGTATTATGGCTGATACCTGGTCATAGTTGTTTAACAACTTAATCTCTAAGTTTAGGGCAGTTTCTGCTCCATAGTCGTTTTGTATTTGTCTTAATACATCTGGTACTACTGCTAATGAAGGAATACCATGAGTTCTGCTATATATGGCAGCAAAGACTGTACCCCAAGAGGTGCAATCCTCTAACTGTGGTGTAATCCCCATGGGCAAACAGATTGTTAACATTCTGTGTTTCTCAAATGGTGTTGTATTTGGGAAAACTGCTTCTAACTGGGTTATCTTCTGAGCTACCCAGAAAGGAATTTGTTCACGTTTTGTGGGAACTTTGCCCATTACCGCGTTTAATGTTTGTGGAGTAATTTTAGTACCTGAGCTCTGTGTAGGAGCTTCAGTAGGTGTAATTACTGTAGGTTGTACCGCTAGAGTCCCTAAGACATAGTGTGTCATGTTTCTGTAGAGATTTTTCAACTCTTTGTGTTGAACACGTAGTTCATCCTGTGGCATTGTGTCAATGTTTGGATGTGGTGCATAGTTCGTTAATATCAAACCATGTTGCTCCTAGAATCCCTAAAGGACCAAACCTAGCTCTTGTTTTTATGTGGGGTATGGTGCCATCAAACCAGAAAATATGTTCCTGGAAAGTAAGCGAAATCTCAGTTTCCTCAAAAGGAGTGTAGACCGCTGGAATGTCATCATGTATGTAATAAGGAAAAGTTTTATTACAGCATCAGCTGCTGGGAATATAACCCATAAGTAGAATACCTCTGTTTTGAAATCTTCGTGCGCCTCTATCATGAATATTACTACACCTCCTCTGGTTTGTAACCCATGTTTGACAAGTTTAACTGTCAGAGTTTGTCTCACTTTGTGTGCAATTTGTATTGCATCCGCATCTTCCTCACCAGACCGATTCAGTCCCTGGTTTAAAACTCTTTCCTCGTCCGCCACAGTGTTTAAGACACGGAGTTATTGTTCGAAAGAAAAAAAAAATGTATGCAAATGTTTTATGCACAATTTTGGGTATATTGTCCTTTCAAGTTTGATTAACCAACAGCCAATACATAGGATATCTTGCCTACTCAGCTGTGGCGGATTTTTTAGCCCACTTACTCCAGACATCTGTTGAGTAAGTGCGCCATCAATATACCACGTTGGGCGCCATGTAGTGTAGTTCCAATAGTACCCTTTATGCAGGACCTATGCATTTGCGGATAACATAAAATGTGAGCCTGGTGGCAGACTGACTCTGTACACCCCCACCTAATATGTTAGCCTGTTTTAGCATTAGCTAGCTCGTAGTGCTACTAGAATCTCCTGTTATCAGAGAGATTCGTTTTTGCAACCTCAGAACACAATAATCTCAGACTCGTGGAAACAATATACTACTTTTCACCCAGTCACTCGTGCATGCTTGTTTTGCTCTCAGAGAGATACCGAGAAGAAAGTCGAGTGTTTTTACAATGAGAATTTATTGTACCGTAGTTCTTCTCATGTAAAATAAGTGCGCTATTACAACTGTAACACAGTAGCAGAGATATTGAACCAGCAGTACAGCGAATAAAAAGGAATAGTATTGTTCTACCATTTTGCAACAGTCTCGAACATATACATGAATATGAAATGCATTTATAAAATAAAGTGCATAAACCTAAGATGCCTGACTAGATGTACCTAAGTGTAGCTAGCATGTAGGTAGGTGTGAAAGAGCTACTGAGCCTAAGAGCCTAATAGTCTAGAATCTAAGCGCCAAGAATCCTGCTAGGATTGTGTCAAACCCCCATAGCTGGATAGTGAGAATGTGGGTCTTCGTCCTGGACTTGAGCTGGAGACCCCTCAAGGGATAGTTAGACCACTGTCAGCTGGAGCGATGTCATGCTGAAGCTGCAGCGTCTCTGGTCAGTGTATCGGCCTTGAAGTCTCGGGTCCCTCCTCCTTTCTGATAGCAAGAGGTGCTGTATTTATACAGTCTATGTACGTGTGTTACCCATTGTTCAGTATGAGATATGACGTTGGGGATTAAACCTTGTGCGTCAAAGAATTATTTCATATTTACTTACTCTGCAATTTTGACCTAATTGAATTTTTATTAATTCTTCATCTCGAGAAATTCTTGACTACAGCAAGCCCTGAAGAAGTCTGCATTGTAGTGTAGTTCCAATAGTACCCTTTATGTAGGATCTACACATTTGCGGATAACATAAACTGTGAGCCTGGTGGCAGACTAACTCTGTACACCCCCACCGAATATGTTAGCCTGTTTTCGCATTAGCTAGCTCATAGTGCTACTAGAATCTCCTGTTATCAGAGAGATTCATTTTTGCAACCTCAGAACACAATAATCTCAGACTCTTGGAAACAATATACTACTTTTCACCCAGTCACTCGTGCATGCTAGTTTTGCTCTCAGAGAGATACGGAGAAGAATACGAATAAGAAGTTATTGTATCGTAGTTCTTCTCATGCAAAATACGTGCGCTGTAACACAGTAGCGGAGATATACAACCAGCAGTACAGTGAATAAAAAGGAATAGTATTATTCTACCATTTTGCAATAGTCTCGAACATATACATGAATATGAAATGCATTTATGAAAAAAAGTGCATACTCCTAAGATGCCTGAGTGTACCTAGCATGTAAGTAGGTGTGAAAGAGCTACTGAGCCTAAGAGCCTAATAGTCTAGAATCTAAGACCCAAGAATCCTGCTAGGATTGAGTCGAACCCCCATACCTGGATAGTGAGAATGTGGAACTTCGTCCTGGCCTTGAGCCAGACACCCTGAAAGGGATAGTTAGACCACTGTCAGCTGGAGCGATGTCATGCCGGAGCTGCAGCGTCTCTGGTCAGTGTGTCGGCCTTGAAGTCTCTGGTCCCTCCTCCTTTCTGATAGAAAGAGGTGCTGTATTTATACAGTCTATGTACGTGTGTTACCCATTGTTTAGTATGAGGTATGACGTTGGGGATTAAACATTGTGCGTCGATGGGAGAGGTGAAGTATACCTCCTGTAGAGTGTACTCATTAATTATTCATATGTGCTAAGGATGACGTCTTAGTAATATCGATTGGGAAAAAAACACCCTCGGCATGGAACTAGGTGAAAGGTTTAGTCCATAAAAGGCTACAGTACTTATAAGGCGTTATGTCCATACAAGGCAGTCGGTTCTTATTTGGAGTTATGTCCTTATAAGGCTCGTTCATATGAAATAACGGGAGCTGGTGTAAGGAAAGTGTACGATGTTCCCTGGACCTATGTTAGAGTACCGATATGCAATATAACAGCATGAGGATGTAATGCGTCGGTGATCATGAATTTTAAGAATTTGTATTCCAATAAAGAATAAAATAATTTTTGTACCTACAATGAAAATCTACCAGTGCCTTTCTTTGATTGGGAAGATCTTGACGGACTGCTCTCTCTTGCATTGTGACTATGATTAACTAACAATCTTTATTCATAGTTTACCTATTTGAGTGCTGGGCCAAAGATTCTTTAATTTGTTCAAGTCACTCTCAATTTTTGTTGCTAACATCAACAATAAGCTAGCAGAGCTTAATAATCTGGTTAGAAGGGCACACGCAGAGACACAATTCACACAAACCAACTGTACCTGCATAACAATTGTGGATAAACTGGCAACACTCCCAAAGACAATGGAGAGCCTTCTCTCTGACAAAAGGGAGGCTTTAAAAAACAAAACAATAAGTGGACCCACTCAGATGAGAAACAAACTTTGTCCGACACTGAAAGTAGGAACTCGGGCATCACCTCAGGTGACCCCGAAGTCGATGCAAGAAGGAAAGCAGCACAGGGAGGCCATGGACATAACAAAGTCAGGATCAAATAACAACTCACCTAAGGTAGGACGCCAACTGTCATTAAAGAGCAACACAACATTGCCTGGAAAATCTCTGCAAAATATAGATTTGCCGGAGAACATTAGAACCACAAAACAGCAGAGAAAGCAGTGCAGGAACGGTCGCAACCAAAAGATAACACACCCGCGCTATTCAGAAGGGGCAAGATCAACAGCACTGGGAATGCGACACTGGAATCTATACAAGACATGCCAGCTCAGATGAGCAAAGAGGCAGACATGGGCGATGACCTAAGAAAAATCCCGACCCAGGAAGAGAGGCAAAAAACCAAAAAATGTACTCCCTTCAACAAAAAACACACCATTTAAAAACGAACTGAGAGGACCCACAAGGTACAACCACTGCAGCAAGTACTACTGGCCCGGAGACAGTCCAGGCAAAGGAAATGAGCGCCCAGAGACAGAGATCACCAACGGAGGAACTCCATGGATCAGGGGACGATCCAACCACTATGCAGAGCAGATCAGATCAACTAGAATAGGCCTGCAGCAGCCCCACAATCGTGTTCCACCCGGAGTACAAATCAAAGGGTCCGGTTGATACATTAAACAAGGGAAACATCTTATGCCTGCTAAGCACCATCAACAGTCTAAAAAATCTAACATCCAGAGATCTGGAGTCAGTCGAAATTATTGAATCATCGGAGCATCCAGGAACAGAAGCAACAAAAACAGTATGGGCCACAGCAGAATTAGCCGAGAGGGTGCTAAAAGAATAAGCTAAGTTCAACACCTGGGGCATAAAGCTTTGACCACTCTCCAAACCGAGATACCCTGACCCCCTGACAATTGACAGAGAACATCGAAAAGAACACGGACAGGCCTATCCGAACTCACGATCATTTTCTGTGCTGTGTGGGGTTCGCAGTAATATCACTGAGATCTCCGGTTAGAACTGGGGGTCCCTAATTGGCAGAGGTAGGTACCTTCGACCACATAGGGAACCTTGCTTCTAAGTCAGGGAAAGGGGATTACACTACTGGATAACCCCTGCTCACCCCCTTGGTAGCTTTGCACAAGCAGACAGGCTTATCTCAAAGGCAGTGTGTTAAGCATTTGTGAACACATACAGTAGCACAGTGAAAACACTACAGATGGACACCACACAGGTTTTATAAAAATAAGTATTCTTTATATAGACTTAACACAAGACCACAATCGACAAAAATTCACAATACTGTACTCAAAATTGACTTAAAGATGGTAGAATTAACTTAGTTCAAGTTGCTGGTAAATGCGACACAGTTCTCACAAAAGTAAGTGGATGCGTAACGCAAAATAAACAGAAGGCTCGCAGCGTTTGGAGATGCGTTGGTTCCTTGCTTCGGGGGAGACGATGCGTCGCACCTCAATGCTTGCGCAGAGTAGGGGGTGCGTCTTGATCCTTACCGGAGAGGCGGTGATGCGTAAATTCTCGTGCTGCAGTCCGGTTGCGATGCGGCAAGATGGCGCCTCGATGCGATGCGACAATCCGGTGCGATGCGATAAGATGGCGCCCTTGATGCGACGATGTTGAGATGATGCGGGTACGCCCTGGCAGCCTTGCGGCGACTCTGTACTTTGGAGCCGCGACAGGCCCTGCGACACGCTTCTTCGGTAATGCGACGACAACCCTTACAGTTGCGACGCTCTTCTCCGGTGATGCGACAGCAGACAGCTGCGACGAAGGCACGCTTCTGGGAGATGCGGCAGCAGCACGCATCTCCGGCTATGTAATGACTAAAGCTGCGGCGACGACACGCTTCTTCTTGTTGCGTCACGCTTCCAGCTCCCAGCTACACTCAGGCTTCTGCAGATAGAATTCCCAGCAAGGAAATTCAGGGGGGAGCTGGTGGTGAAGTCTGTTGTCCCTGAGACTTCAGCAAGAGGCAAGCACAAGTTCAAGCTCTTGGAGAAATATTCTGCAAGATGATGAAGTTCACACAAAAGTTCCTTCTCCTCTCCTTGGCACGGAAGACACCACTGTAGGCCAATCCAGCAACACAGCACACTGGCAGGGGGGCAGTCCACTCCTACAACTTCCTTTGGTTCTTCTCCTTGGCAGAGGTTTCTTCTTGTTGTTCCAGAAGTGATCTAAAGTCTTGGGGTCTGGGTCCCAGTATTTATACTACTTTTCTCTTTGTTCTCTGAAGTCAGAGAGGCCTTTGCCTAGTCCAAACCAGTTCTGGTCAGTCCTGGAGCACTTTATTTACATGACTCCTTCTTTCCTTTCACAGTGCAGGCCAGGGACATCAGACGCACCACAGGAGGTGGGGCCAGCATTGTGGAGGGAAGGCACAGCCCCATTCAGGTCCCAGGTGCAGCTCCTCCCACCTATCTACATGCAGATCTCTCTATTCAGCCCTGTGCTGACTCACTCTCTCTCCTGGAAACCCCCAGCCCCTGTCACTCACAAAACCAGACACACAATACAAAACCTAGCAGAGGCAGGCTTGGACAGTTAAGCAAGAAAATACCTACTTTCTAAAAGTGGTATTTTGAAACACAGAATGTTAAAACCCACTTCACTAAAAGATGTATTTTATCATTCTGAGTTCAGGCATACTAAACTCGAATTTCTACCTATTTCCCTGAGTCAGTTAGGATTATAAGATGTCATAATCAAACTGCACATTTTGGCCTATGGGGAACAGGTAGCCTTGCAATAGTGAAAAACGAAAATGGCTGTAATTCACTATTAGGACATGCCACACACACCAGGGCATGTCCTACCCTATACTTACAATGCACCTTGCCCTTGAACCTACCATAGGGGTGTCTGATATGAAGAAAAGGGAAGGTTTAGGGACTGGCAAACTTCTACACAACTCAAAAACCAACAACAGCTCACGGTTTTGGCAAAAAATTAACAATTTGACCAACGAGCGGTGTCAGAGCATCGAATCCCACGTCACAGATCAGGCCTGGACAACTTTCCTCGTCTCACACTACAACAAAGCTCAAGAAACCAGACCAGGGACAAACAATCTCACGCATGACCCTGAAGCCCCACAACTGCAGGCCAATGAAAATCAAGTACCAGAACAGGAAATTCCAATTATGAATGCACAAATTTGTAAAAGTATTTCAAAGGGAAGATGCGAGGGCGCGCCATGCCCAAATTGGATCCCCCCATATTGTATAAACAAGAGCCAGAATTCTAGGCCGCTGCACTCAAACCAATGTTTGAGCAAATCTTGCAAACGTCAACAATACCATTATCTTGGAGGGGTGCAATTATTTCCCCAATTTATAAAAAAGGGAAAAGGAACGACCCAAGAAGCTACCGGCTAGTAGCCTTAATTGAGAACTAGGTCAAATATTTTGCGGGCCTATTACTTCAGGAACTAACAAGTTTCAGCAATTCCACTGAACCAAACTGGCTTTTGCAAAAATATGGGGATGACAACCAACATTCTAGCTCTATCTTTAGTGATAGATGCAGCACTCACAACAAAACAACCACCATACCTGTGTTATATCAATTACAGCTCCGCCTTCGATCATGTTAATAGGAATCTTTTGTGGCAAAAATGAAAAAAGCTGAACATCCCACTGTTGCTTTTCAACCAACAAATCCTCCTGCATAGCGACACCGGGGTGCAAGTCAAACTAGGGGCAGGGGAATATCTCTCAGGGAAGATCCCAACAAGCACAGGGGTAAAACAAGGCTGCGTGCTTGCCCCAACACTTTTTAATCTTTTTATGGCAGAGCTATCAGCCTTGCTGAACAAAAACAACTTGCATGCACCCAAGATAGGGGACTTCCAGCTATCCAACCTACTTAATGCGTACGACATGGTGCTCATTAGCTGGACCCTGGTAGGCCTACAGCGTTTGTTGGACATCACTTTGTGATATTCAGAAAGCAACATGCTAAGTATCAACCAACAAAAAACAAAAATGATGTGTGTTAACATCCACAAAACAAAAACAACAAAGAACTAGGTCTTGGCATGGAGCAATCTGGAGATTGTAGCAGAATATAAATACTTGGGGGTCATGATCTACAACAAGGGCAACTTCAAGCCCCAATGCAAAGCCATAAAAAAGAGAGGAATAACGACAGTGGTGGCATTTAGGAATCTAAAAAACAAGATCACTGGCCCTGGCTTCCTCCCTCTAACAAGGGTCATCCAGGCAAAATTAATTCCATCTGTCACCTATGGTAGTGAAGCGATGAGAGGGAGGGATGCTGACATTGTAGACAGCACCGTAGCGAGAGCTCTGCGAATGATCTTTGGCTTGCCGGAATATACATCCCCTGCACACATGAGGCTAAAATTTGGGCTATCAAGAGAAGAGCTGGCACGTAAAGGAACATATATAAAAAGCTAGTACAAAATCAGAGGGGGAGAACCGGAAAAGCTAAACGCCCTTCTTTGGATAGAAATACAAGCCAAGAAGGATTGCCCTGCAAGACTATACTTGGAGGCCGCTCTCACTCATTTGGGGCTACGACAACTATGGGAACTACCAGGGACCTTACAAGTTTTAAACAAGCATTGGTATAGCCATTATGTCTCACCTTTGGGGCCTTATAAGTATTTAGTTATGCAGCACAATATCCTTCCTGCAACAACATAAGCTGTTGCATGGCTAAACACTTATAAGGTCCCAAAGGCGAAACCTATTGGCTATGCCAATGCTTGTTCCTGATCGCAACCAGCTAAAAGGTGCACTTCAGCGCTGGGGGGTGGGGGTGGGTGGGGATGGTAATGCTTTGCTTGGTCACTGCTTTTTGTTTTCTTTCCATTCTTTATCCTTTTTTATTGTTTGAGTCATCCTTTAATTGTCATCCTTGTGTTTAAACAATGAATTCAGTTTACAGTATTTCGAAGCTTCTGTTACCTTTTGTTTGCATCTGTAAGTCATATTTTCCTGTGCTGTGCATTAACACTTTAGAGTGTTTTAAGTACACCTGCTTCCTAGGACCAGCACTTTCCTATAAAATGTACATACAATGGTTTATTTTTTAATGTGTTGCAAACATTTCTCTGTCATGTACAGGTCGGGTATGTTTTTTTCTTTTTTCTTTTTGTACCACGCCCTTACAATAAAACATTCAAACCGGTAGGCAATTCCAGGTGTATGTTTTGCTGCGTTAGGTTAATGTTTCTTGTCTAAATAGGTGCTCTCACGCCCAGCTCTTCATCACCCATCACCTTGGTAACGGGACGCAGCTCTCTGCACAGGGTTACTCTGGTGCCTTTCTACCGCATTGGACTCCTGGGCAAAATCTTCACCGTGCCCTTTGTATCTCTGGCAAGCACATCATGCCGGACATTTGGGGCCAGTGGCTGAACGAGGAGCTACGGCTATCCCGGCCTGTGGGTGAGTGATGCGATGGAGGCCATGGCGAGCTGCCTTCTCCAGCATGGGGACAGCCGGTGTCGAAAACACAAGCAGCTTTCAGAATGGGGTAAACTCTCGCCGTGTAAGCGAGGCTGCTGTGACACTAGAGTCAATGTTTGTACGTAGACTTAGAAAGTGGAATAGATTGCAAATTGCCTCACTTTCTTTTCCCTAGGGAAAGCAGTATTCTCTTCATTTCTCACATATGGACCTAGACAAATGAAGTAGCAGAAAAACACAATACAAATCTGTTTTTCATTTAATAACAAACGTTCCCTCATTGAATCGTTAAGCCGGTTATGTTTCCATTGGGGTTCCCATCTAATTTGTTTGCCTTTCGCTGTAGTAGGAATCTCAATAACGCAAACAAGATGGCTGCTTCTTTGACATGTGTCAAGTAGATATTTGAGGTATACATGCCAGTGTGTCGTTACTATGGAAACTTCTTGGCGCTGCTGAACAACGTGGACAGTCATTGGTGGAAATGCGCATAAGTCTGATAAGCCTCGCACCCCTGGTGGGTTAATTGGAAAACGCCTCCCTTTACTGGTCACAGAGAGAGTCCTCATTTCTAGAGTATGGTGTTTATCTTGTGCGCCTATTAGAAACCGCATTACATGATCTTGGTTTCTTTATCTCATGAACTGGTTATTAAGGTTTGAAAAATCTATTCTGTTGCAGCTACATTCTCTGCTATACATAATTAAATGAAACTATCCTTGTTATGCAACTAGTGCTCATGTAGAGCGCCCCGGGTTGAGATTGCGCTATATAAAACTACAAAAGAAAAAAAATCCCCGCTGACCAGCAGGGCCCGCGATAAGATCAGCTACTGCTCTGCCCTCGAACAGAAGGCCTGGCTGTTCCCATCTCCCTGGAGGCGGCCAGCATGTTACATTTAGCAGCTCCACATCTGCCCAGGCTCCAGGGCTTGCCCCCGCTGGTCCCCGGGTCCGCCACCGTAGGATGGTGAGGAACGTGTCCCTCAAGTGGAATTATTACCCCTGTCATGCTGTCAGGTCAGCTGCCACACGGCGGACCTGCATCACTCACTCATGCGGTATCCAGCCCACACGCTCCTGCCTGGGGTTTTACTGTGAAGAAGCCATGTTTAGATACAGACAGGGGTGTCCCGCATGCCCCTACGGCGTGGGGGTGGACGGAGGTATTCAGCCCAAAGTCACCAGATAAATATGAGATGGGGAGCCTCAGGGGCCCCTCGTCACACATGCCATCATTTTTGTCCCGCCACTGCGTACAGGGCCATCTCTGGGTGAGCAGTAGCTCACGCTCGTCTCTTCTCAGCGCTCTGTGCCTGGAGCTGGCCACAGAAAAGTTAATATCACACATCTATAAGCATTTATAGAGACGGGCGATTGAGTTTTACTTATGGGAAACGTGGTTAAATTAGTTTGAAGCACTGCAGCTGACAAGTCCCATACATGCGATAATGTAACCAGTTGTGTCACGGTTTTGAAGTCCAACACATGCATTCTAAATATATCTACTGCACGCGAGAATAAGGAAAACAAGCACAAGCTTGCGCGGCAGCAGGGGGAGAGAGGAGGGGGCCTGCGCGATTCACTTGGGGGAGCGAGCGGCTGGCGACGCGATAATTGATAACATATGGCGCCAGCCCCTCGCTCCCGCAAGTGAATCGCCACACGTGCACGCGTTGCCATTGAAGGCAATGGAACGCGTGCACCTTTTTGGAGCAAAGCTGTGCCCATGACTAAAGGTTTCTCCTATGCAGCGCATGAGCGCTGCGTAGGCGAGACCTAAAAAGCAGTAAACAACACAGTTAAGAAAGAATCTTTCTTGCAGGATAAAGCCTCCCTGGCAGAGTGTGCACATGGCTGGCTCACCATACAATCCTACACTAAACCCTCGCCCCAAGCATATCTCCACAATAGATTCTCCAAAAATATTAAAGAGGAGTTCTTGAAATTTTGCTTAGGGCTGCTGCCTTCTGTAAACCACTTGCCTCCGTGGCTATGCCCTCCGACACCAGCTACGTGCCGACTCTGCAGAAACGGCAAGGAAAACATAGTACACCTCATCACCGTATGCAGGGAACTGCTACAGTAATGCCGAACCCTCCTGAGACCGCTTTTCTACAAAAAACATATATGGTCCTGCAGGCAAGCAGTGCTGGGAAGCTTTCACGGCGACGATGACCAACTGAGTTGCTGTTTGGTAAAATTCCTTGCAGGCACGGAAATCCACCTCAACAAACAGAAAGAAGGTCCAGCAGACAATAGCCTTTCTGATGCAGTGCGGAACCTAGCACTATGATCCTCACCGAGAAGGCCCACGTTCGCATCATGGTCGCAACAAGAAGCACAGCGCCGGCAATTCCTGCACTTTAAGAGGAAAAAGCAATCTGGAGGGAATGTGGGCCAAGCTTGGAAGTCGGTCCCCACTGTTAATCACTGGCTCAAGGATGTAAAGCCAAAGAGACAGCGGCGACAATCCTATAAATAAGCCAGCATGACTCAGTTGCTCCTCCGAAATTCCCGCCTACTGAACAATCGGCTCTGCGTATCCCTTTAATGGTCTATTAGGAATTTTTCTGCTCTATCCGTATGTCTTTCTTTTTTACAGGTTTTAATCATCTGTTGAACTGATATGACGAACAAATTAGCTCATGGCCATGGGGTGGGCCGCCCCTGGATGCCCTGCACCTACTCTTAATGCCACTCTTGCACTAAGCACTTTCCCGGTACATCTGTACACTGTTACCGGTCATTATTAATAATGCTCTTGCACTAAGCTCTTTTTCCGGTACACCTGCACAATGTTACCAGTTGCCCGAACACGACCATTGTTAAGCATACGATTAAGAGGCTAATTGGCTAAGCAATGCCGTTCATCACAGGTCTTAGTTACACAATAATTTTACTCCAACTGACCATTCCGTGGTCATTAATAGTACCTATAGATGGAATTATCTGATGAACAGGGGAACTTATAACTTCACCACTAGGTGAGCAAGGAAGCAATTCCTTTTAATTTAAGTACCCTCACACACCCTAGTGGTGTCATGCTTCATCATCGGGTCACCCCGACGCCTAAAAGTCGGGGTGGGCTCAACCACAGTGTTGGGAGCGCTTTGAAGACGTTGCAGACCAGGGAGGCTATAAGATAAAAAACCTCAGGCAGATCCCCAGTTTCCCTTTATTTTTGGGTCTGTCTGGGTTGATTAAAAATAATATGAGTAGGGGTGTATATAGGAATATTATGGTCCTATGACCCTAGTGCCAACATGTTTCAGTCCACCGTGGCCATAAAGGTCCAGGACTTTCTTCAGGGCAAATAAGACCACCCTGGGATACAGAAGGGGGAATTCCCTATTCTGTTTTATTTATGGACAAGGGTAGAGTAGCTACTCCTTGTGTGAAAGACGGATTTAGTAATCTGTCTTGAGTTGTGAATCCATCTGTAAGAAAAAACACAAAAGAAACACATATCCAACTTATACAAATCGGTTTGCATTATGGTTTTTCCATAGTTATGTGTTTCAAACTCGTGTTGGGAATCCAGAGCCACACCTATATGTGCCAGGTGGTCAAAAGGCATAATAGTGTGCAGCTATATCCACGTGTGTCACTCAAGACTTGTGTCTGTGTACAGTTAATCGGCGTGTCTGATATATTGTGCGGTGGCGATTATGCTCGCATTCTATCTAGAAACAGTCAATAAACCGTGGATACTATCAATGAAAACAGACTCTCATGAAATCATCCCACACACCTCTCATTCACACCCTATCTGTGTTAAAACACAGTATTAAAAACATGCGTGACTCTTAACACCTATGGGTAATTGTGCAAGTATCTTTCGCTCCTGCATACTCGCTTACCCGCACTTCGAATGGTAGTCGTTTCTCAGGGGATGGAAGGGCTAATGGAGTAGCTCTGTAGTCAAACCCTAACGTAAGCCCCAGGAAAAATATGAAGCGAAATGGTTTTAAAAGCTTATTAAGTTTAGGGCAACCAGGATAAAAGGTAACTGATGCTGATTCCTTTTCTGATGGGGGACCCAGTATTTAAGACATTCGTCCTAGAGCACCAGACTTACTTCGTCAAGAGTCCTGCTCCGCTTCGCCACCTATTAGGACCCGATCCCCGGCGTTTCGCGCCGTGTTACGGTAGTCGGAAAGTTTATACTTCCGTATTGTTTGTAGCGGGCGATGGGATTGGTCAGCGCCAGCACGTGATCGGGGAAATTCCCCGCACGGGATTGGTCAGACGCGACCTGTAACCCTAGCTGTAAACCAATGGGAAAGAGGTTGGCCCGAGGAACGCCGAAATGAACAGTAATAGAACATTTGTTTCGTTTGTTCATATATGCGTCCTCATTCAGTATAACTCCTAGAATGTGCTATTTAATTCTTAGAGCGAGTATTTTTTATTTATTATTTTATTTTGTACTCACATACCGATCGAGATAGGATTTCAAGATGTGAATGTTTAGTACGTATAAATACGACGGCGATTTTAATGGTCAGTATTTCCGGCTGCTGGGAGATGTAGATTATTGCTCCACTGCAGGGAATAGTTTGGTACCCATTAAAAATTCTAGACAGCACTGTCTCGCAATTCTTGACCCAGACACTAGCAGAATGTATTAGGGGAAGCATTTATTCAATGAGGGGTAAGAGTGTCACAAAAGGGTACTGTGCCAGTTTTGTATATATACTGCATTTGTGAGATGGTTGATTTTCTCTAAGGTCTAAGGTTATTAGAGTCTCACAGTATATGGTGACAGTGGAACCGAATAGGAAGATGGTGACCCATGGAGGGTTCCCATCAGATTCTAGATGACCACTTTGAACTACACCAGTGCTCATGGAAATTGATGTACTTCATCTATTTATTCAATTGGTTCCAGGGTATACCATCATTAAGACCCTTCTCATGGGTCTTTAAGCGATAGACCCATCGTTGTTCACGTTCTAGAAGTTTTTGCTGCAAGTTGTTCCCCATAGTGGTGACCTTTTCTAGTACTGTCCACTTCAGCTCTGTGTCCTTATGTTTTTTCTCCTGGTAATGGGCAGTAAGCCTTGTTGCTGTGACCGATCTACGTATAGTGCTTCTATGTTCGCTGATGCGGACTTTGATCATACGACTCGTCATACCAATATACATCAATCCGCAGGGGCATTTTATCATGTAGATTACGGATTCGGAGTTACAATTTGTGTGTGACCTCTGTTCCCATGGAAAGTTAAGACCCAATTCCAAAGTTTTGGTGTGTTCTGTAAAGGGTCTGCAATAGCTGCCAGTCATCACACTTAACTTATGATAGGCTTAATTTGACATGAACGTTAGTTCGGATAAATATTTGCACACTAAGCATGCTATGCACTGGCTCTATTGATTATAGATCCTGAGACAATTCTGTGTAAACAGACCCTGCTACTTGTAACTAAGGTTAGCACAACATTGCTTGCACTTTGAGTAACAAAACTGTCCGCCTAATGTTTTCCTGGCTCTCCTGCCCCTGCCTCAAGTCACCCGCGCACATGGCACTTTACTTTCTTGCTCCCGGCAGGCCCAAGATACCTTGCTGCGACTGTTGCACTCACAAAAGGCGACTGGGTCAGCATGTGGGCTACTTTTACGCCCATAAACCATTAGCCACATTTTATCAGCTTTCATCTTACATACTCAATAGTGGTTTCTTTGATTCTTGAACTGCCACAATGGTGCATCATGATATTTATTTTTATTATGACATGTATTTTTATTATGAAACTGTGCAAAGTGACGGATGTTTGTAAAAGTTTTAATTAACTGTACAATAAAATGTACTTACTTACTCGTGCACCCGAACATGTGATTTAGAGGCTTTGCTCTGGCTGCACATTAGGGGCTGATCCACGCCGGAGCCCCCGGTCTCCTGATGAACAGCGTGTACCCCTGCTGAAGCCGACCCTGGAGCTGCTGTAGCATCTGGATAGCCTGCGATGCAGTTGCCAGGCCTTTCTGGAGCAGCTTTGTGCACATGAGAGGCGTGTGGGGGGTGGGGGGGGGGGAGAGGGGGGAGGGGGACTCTACCAACAAAGTGTGACCGATCGCTGTAATGGCTTATTGTGAAGCCATGCAGTGATTGACCATTTCTACAGTTGCCGGGCTATTCAGCCAGCCTGGCTGTCTCCCCCCCCCCACTCAGGGAGCACGATGGGGGCTGGCAGATCACACCTTGCATCGTGTTCAGTACTGCTCATGTTGTTGTTGTGGCCTGGCCAGGCTCGGGTCACGCGTCCTGACCGCCGCGACCCTTGATGATTACGAAGATCAAGATCCTGTGGACATCTTGTATGCCACTGGAGCCAATCAAACCTCTTTAACCCGAGGCACAAAACGTAGGTTGGTGCCACGTTTTGAACTGCTGCGCAGGCACTGAGTGATCGGTTTTAAATGCAAACTGTATACTCTGTTAGCTGCAGACCAGGTGCCCGACGGAGAAGAATCTGTTTTTTGTTGCAGTTTTATTATAGCGCAAACTCGACGGAAGTATTGGAACGCTTGCTGCTTAGTTTATATGAGCACCAGTTAGTTACGTTACACAAGGACACGAATTCAGTTCTGTTGAATCTGTTCATTCGCACTGTTGATCACACACTGAACATAAGCTGCTAGCAACAGATGAGACCGAAAGAAACTGTGATGCAATTTAGCTGTGATGATATTGATTGCACAGGCACAAAAACGATCAAATTAACCCTCCTTGAGTCTAATAAATCGGAGATCGTGGAGCACTATTGTTCTGCCGGTATCATGTTTTGCTGCTCACTATTAAAGCGGGTCATGCATACAAGTTACGAAATGGCATGAAAATCCCTAAAGTTGCCTGCATTTTGTTCAGTTTAATGGGATGGAAACTGTACACTGTGACTACATGCAGGCAGGGGCGGCTGGTGACATTTGAAAGTGGTGAGGCGTAAAATGATTTTCATACTGCCTCGCAGCGAGCGAACCCAAATTTGAGAAAGCAGGAAGGTTAATAAAGCAATTGTGAAAGTGCAGTTATTACATTAATAAAGAGATGTCATATAACATAGGTAGCTGCTTATTCGAGCTTTCTTTCACCCCATAGTCCAGCAGGATCTTGATACAAGACAGATAAGAGAACAAGCATTGGCATAGCCAATAGGTCTCGCTTTTGGGACCTTATAAGTATTTAGTTATGCAGCACAATATCCTTGGTGCAACAACATTAACTGTTGCATGGTTAAACACTTATAAGGTCCCAAAGGTGAGACCTATTGGCTATGCCAATGCTTGTTTTTTTTACCAATCCAAGATGGCTGGGGGCCACTTGCATTGGTAAGTCACTTTACTTTTATGAAAAGGCATTTTGATGTCCGGATCGACCAGCAGCAAATGACAGGTGCCAGACTATCCTGAAACCTTAAAATTAAATACATTATTTTAAACAAACAGGAAGAGTGGGGGAGCAACAGAGGTGCAAGTGAGGGCTATGAGTATGGGGAAAGCAACAGAGAGTGGGTAGGGGACGAAGGAGCAAACAAGGCGCTTGAGTCTGAGAAACAAAACACAGTAAAAAGAAAAGCGAGGCAGGGGTAGGGAAACCAATGGGTGAGTCTTGGAGAAGAATGAGGGAGCAACACAACTGCACATCGGGAAGGGTTAGTTTTGGGTTAGAAGCAGCACAATGTGAAAGAGGTAGAAAACAAACACTCATGAAGTGCTGAGAAGAAAGAAAGTAGTTAACTAAACGTTACCATTGGGAGGATAAAAATTGGCTAATCCAAAGGATGGTATAGAGGCTATGCTCCAGAGAAAGTCCATCATTAAGGATAATGGGGTAACCCTGTGTCCCTCAGAACCTGGGTTTTGATAATATTATCTACAGTTGGTTCTGTCGTGTGTTTAATATTATCTACAGTTGGTTCTGTCAGGTGTAATATAATCTACAGTTGGTTCTGTCGGGTGTAATATAATCTACAGTTGGTTCTATCAGGTGTAATGTAATCGACAGTTGGTTCAGTCCGGTGTAATATAATCTACAGTTAGTTCTGTCGGTGTAATATAATTAAGGCTCCCTGTTTTCCGTTTTTACTGATTTTTACAGCTAAATGCAGACAGAAAACATTTATATTCTTGTCTGTATTTATTTTTAAATGTGGATAAAAACGGAAATTGGGTTGCTTTTTGAGAAATTCTAAATACACTCTGCCATGACTGCCAGGCACATATCTGTGTGGATTGATAAGTAAGGGGTTTACAAAAGAAAGGAATTTTAGTAAAGAGGCTTAAACAGCAGTGGATATGTACTAGGTTGATACTGAAATTTGCATATTTTCTTATAAGTGCACTGATTTATCTTCAGTGAATGGTCATGGCATCGAAACCTGGCAGACATTCAAGCATCGGTGCCTATTTAATGGTTAAATAAATGTGGAAATATACTAATTTCAGCTCCATATTTTCACAAACCCCCAAATAAAGATGGATAACTACAGATAAAATTAGCAAAAAATAAATATGGATAAATACAGACGGAAATGTCAAAAAAATAAATACCATAAAACAGGGAGCCCGAAATATAATCTACAGTTGGTTCTGTCGGGTGGCAGAGAAAGGATAAGCACAAGAAGAGAAAAGGAAATAAAAACAAGCACGCGAAAAGAAAAAAAACAAGCAAAAGTGACGCGGCCGCCTGCGAAAGTGAAACTGATCAAGATCAGGCACTGAAAGCTGGCGGCTGAGCGCGCGCTCACGCGCGTAACCGCAAGCTTGAGGCCAGCAAAAGCCTCTGGCGGCACTTTTAAAAACCACTTCGTAAATGTCTCGAAGAGACATAAAAACGATCAATACATTCTGCTAAAGTAGTGCAGGGCCCTGTATAGAGTGATGCCTGGATAAAGATGGGTATGAGGACTCCCAGTGTGAAATAAGAAAGCGTATGACCTACTTGCTGTTCAGGGCTGTTACAACATTGTGCTTTTTGCAAACACAACTAGAGATGGAGGAGTCTGAACATATTTTACTTGATAATACCTTGAAAAGTAGCAAACTTCTGCCAAGTTTTAAGTGCTGTAATGACAGCTTATAACGGCACTTTCTTGTATGTCCCTTCCCAGCCCTGATGAGGCGATGAAGCACATTCTCCTAAGAGAAGCACACTACACTGTGAAGAAGTGACTAGATGAATTAGTGCTGTATTTGCAACAAGATCTGTGTAGGGAATTTTTTGGTGTCACGCGTGAGTGACAAGAGTGGTCACTTCCACTGCCATGGATCGCTCCGGCTCAGGGCGATGAGGAAAAGCGAGTGAGAGCTTGAACATGCATAGTTTACTTTAGCCAGTTGCTGTTCATTACTCTGCAGGTTCCTTATGGATTTTTGGTGGACAGTCAAATGCTACTATTACCAAATGCCTCAATCTACAGTCCTCAGAAGGATGAAAGGCTGAAGCAGCGTTGCCAGGGTTCAAACTCTGGACTTTCAAAAGACAGCATGAGTCAGTAGCAAGTGTTTACTTATATGTAGATGTATTTATTTACTTATACGAACAATGACAGGAAATGTTGTACGTAGCTGTATGTTTCATATTACACTACAAAGTAGTTTAGTACATAACACACAAGGTAGTGTTACGGTGGCAATAGGTGAATGGCAGAGCAAGACTTTGCAATTCTATACATTGTATGGTCAGCTCCGTGAGCTATCTACCGGATGGCTTGTATTGTAATTCCTAAGATGGGTGCACCCATGCTTCGGATCATCATTGAGTGAGGCAAACAGGTGAGTTTTTTGGGGCTTTAAAAGGGAGCCCTGAATTTGAAAACCAGTGGCCCACATCTGAAACGCTCTACGCCTCTCTGCGGAAGAAAGGAAGCACGCTTAGAGGTCAAGAAGGAACGAGCTGCACTCTCTCTCTGAGGTCTGCTACGAGGCATTACCAAGAACTGTCAACCCCACTTGTAAAACTAGAATGCCAGAGGCCATCCGAAAACCCACAACATAACACGATGACAGCCAAATAGCACGTTGCAGGCGGAACAAGTGTAAACAATAGACGGTGAAATATTTTCGCCGTGAGTCGGAGAGGCTGGGACCGAACCTGTGCATTCCACACTTAACTATGCACCAGACATGTCCACGCAGAGGAGGAGTGTGGCGTCGGAACGTGGCCACACATTCCAAGGCCACGTGACGAGGCGGCAGGTGACGTAGGGGCGCCCCACTGAGGGGCTCGTGTTGGGGGTGGATGTAACACCGTGGGCGTGCCAAGGCCTGCACCACCAAGGATGGAGATCAGAGCATGATCACTTCCCTAATTATTTTATTTTTAATTATTGGTTTTAATTATTGGTGGCGGGAGGAATGTACAAGAGGCATGCTACGCAGTGTATCCCCTTTCCAAAGGATGAGTCTGACCAGTAGAAATGCACAATTTCATTTAATTTATTTTGGAATGTATACAGTGCGACGTCAAACAAGAGTTTGCTCCCTTGGGGGAAGGCATGGACAGATGGGGAGACTAGGGGGAGAGGTGCGTGTGTAATATGAGAGTGAGAAACAAGATAAGAGATGGGAGGATAAGAGAGACAAGCGGCCGTGCGTCCGTGAAAGTGATCGCGATGGCGATCAAACATCAAAGCGGCCGCGAAAATGAAAGTAATCGCGGTCAAGTGCGGCGCGCGCGCCTGTGCACATGCACTGTAGCTCTAGACTGGCCTGGTAGCACTTTTTGGAGCCCTCTCAAAAAGTCTCGCCAGACCAGCGCATGAGCTGGGTCAGGCGAGACCTAAAAAGCAGTGTGGTCCTCGACCAGGAAGACACTCATATTTCATTGGTAAGAAATCAAAAGATTGGTCAAATTGAAAACCTGAAATGCAATACGCAATCCAACAATTTGCAAGTACATCTCATCTATGTTCAACAAGCCATGTTTTATCCATGGTTGGAATTGTGAATCACCAAATAAACTGAGCTACTGCAATCAAAATCAACCAAAACTGTGGCTCAAGTTTACATATTGGCAGAAACAGTATAAAACAGAAACACAGTTTAAATAACTATGACAGTGACACATAAGTATTGATAATGCAACTCAAACTCAGAAATTCCAGATCTAATTCACTGCAAAAGCAGGCCTCCAGAACACGATAACACCGGATCAACATAGACAGGGCCTACCCTGGGGTCAGCTGCGACCACGCCACTCTGATGTGATGTCTAGTTGGG
Organism: Triturus cristatus; assembly: GCF_964204655.1. NCBI lineage: Eukaryota > Metazoa > Chordata > Amphibia > Caudata > Salamandridae > Triturus > Triturus cristatus. The sequence continues at coordinate 770,121,988 of NC_140584.1, read as the reverse complement.
GTGATGGTGTGTAAATAACGTGGGGAAATGCAAATCTTGTGAAGGCCAAACAGAGCAGCTCAGGCATTTAAAGAGTGTCTGAGTCATCTGAGCCACTGTAATTTACATTTAAGTCATGTATTTATATATGTTTTTAATTCTGCATGTCCTTATGCAGACACCTGTTTGTTTACGGAATTCGCCGCCTACTAAGAAGCTGAGTTAATATACCAAGGAAGTGTGTGCATTAAACTAAGGTTTAAAATGTTGATGCACACAAACGTGGCGCTACCAAGACTGATTGTTATTCAATAGCAGAACACGAGTCAGGACGTACAGTCTTGCCAGCTTATCACAGCTCCTCTCATTCACATTACAGAATTTAGCATTCTGGACAAGTGCCTTTTGGGGTTTTATGGAGAAATCCTTTGAAGAAATGTAACTCCCAAATGCCTAAAAAACATAAAAAACCTTCCAACGAAGCTTCAGTTTGATATCTGATACTGCATCAGCAGAAAAAATATCCGAACCTCTTCTAGTCAAGCGGTGTCCAACATAATTCCAGAAGGGTCGACTCATGCCTGCTTTTTAGGATAACCATTGTCTTTTTAAATGAGCTGCTTTCAGATTTAAAATACACACATGACCTTCTTTGGCTATCCTTAAAATCTGACCTTGATCCAGCTTTCCTGAACCATGCACTGCCCTGATCTAGTCAGATGAACTCTCAACATACTAGAAAATGGCCCGTGATGGGTCTTTGTCCGATTGGATAGCTTCACTTGGATCTCTCCACTGTCGTGGCAACCAGATAGGGGTGCATGGAAACACTTCAAATAATCTGTGCATTTCTTCAGCTTACATTCATGTCTATGTGCTTTGGATCGTCTGTGACAGTGAATGCGACACACTGCTACAGTGTGTGTCTGTGCTGCGGGTCTGCTCCACTCTATGTGTGTGTATTTGTACTGCGTGTTGTGTGTGCGCCTGTCTGTGTGTGTGTGCTTGTACCACGTGTGTGCATCCGTCTGTGTGTGTGTGTGCTTGTACCGTGTGTGTGCTCCCTCTGTGTGTGTGTTTGTACCGTGTGTGTGCGCCCCTCTAAGTGTGTGCGTGTGCTTGTTCTGCGTGTGTGTGCCCGTCCGTCTGTGTTTGCCACGTTGAATGCGTGTGTGCACCTGTTTCTGCCATCGTGTGTGTGCGCCTGCGTCTGCCACTGTGTGTTTGCATGTGCACATGTCTGCCCGTGTGTTTGCGTGCATGCACCTGTAACTGCCTCTGTGTGTCTGTGTTTCTGCCACTGTGGTTACGTGTGTGCCACTTTGTGTGTTTGCGCTTCCTTGCCTGTCACTACATGTTTGTGTCGTGTGCGTGCGTCTGTCACTGTGTGTGCAAGCAGCTGTATTTGCCACTGTGTTTCCGTGTGTGCATGCATGTGTGCCACTGTGTCTGCCACTGCCTGTGTTTGTGTCGCGTGTGTGCATCTATCCGCCTCTGCCCTGTGTGTGTTTGTGTGTATGCCCCTGCTGTGTGTTTGTTCTGTGTGTGCGTGCCTGTGCCTACTACTCTGTGTGTTTGTGTGCATGTCTGTGCTCCTGTTTTTGTGAGTGTCCACCTGTGTCGTCCACTCTGTATGTTTGTGTGCTCCTTTGTCTGTCACTGTGTGTACAGATGCATTAAAGTATTGCAGATATGTAATATGTAAAAATGGTCATATCCGCTTTTTTAATTGTCACAGTGAACTTGGCTCCGTGACAGAAGACAGCTGTAAACACCCCACATTGAATGAAAGTCTAACTACACTGACTCAAAATACCCGGCCTGGCATTGGGTGCTGTTGGACCCGGCCTCGTGGCAGGGTCCTTACCCCCGTGGATTGTGCCCGTTCCCCGCCCCGGCCTTCACGGGCCACCCTTCTGAACTGCACCGAGGGCCTTCCTCCTGAGCGGCACGAGGTCGCATACCCCTCGTGGCTCCGCCATCTTGTTGGCACCCACGTGACTCTGTGCACCAGCCAGCGCGACCCCGCTCAACCCGGCCTCGACCCCAGCGAAGCCCCGACATCGAGGCACCACGAACTGGCCAGGGGGTGCCGCAGGAACCATTCATCGCCCCCGGCGGAGGACAGTATCGATGGGACCCCCAACTGTCCTCCCCTCTCGAGGTGTGATCGCCCTGCAACTCCCTTGGGCCTGGCGCCTCTCCTGCTGGGCGTCTGGCCACCTCCACCCGGCCTCTCCGCCCCCACCGGGCGCCTGGGTCCGGACATCAAAGGGCTCCAGACCTATATCTGGGGCGACCCCGCCACAGATCGGCAGTTGTATCCCGGAGTCGAGAGCCCTGCTGATTGAATCGCGGCTGACCCTACGGAGAAGAACTCTTGTCGGAACCATCACGAGCCCTGCTGACTGCGTCGCGGCTCCTTCTTGTGAACACTTTGAAGCCACCTGGAACATCGGAGCCCTGCTGACGCTGTCGCGGCCCAACCTCGCTGAACCCTCCCTCGGAGCCCTGCTGATGACGTCGCGGCTCGAGCTGAGCAGAAACCATCTTGAGAGCCCTGCTGATTGGATCGCGGCTCTCCACGAACTGTCCGCCAGAGCCCTGCTGACGCCGTCGCGGCTCGACCCCTCCGAGATCCGGAGGTCCTCCAGCTTGAGAATAAGAACTGGGCCCCAGGTACCCTCGTACCCTCGTACCGCACTCCTGCCGAGGACTGTCCCGCTACCCCTACCCTTCCAAAGAGACACTGAGACTTTTGGTGGATCCCTCGATCCCTTCGTGTAAATATTGACCTCGTAACCTTTTTATTGCTGATAAAGAATTGCTTGTCTTGAGACAACCTCCTTGAGTCCTGTGTGGTGGGGTTACTGTGCTAGTACGTGATAGGAGAAGGATCTCTCAGGAGACTTCTCGGCAGCGCTCGGCTACTTCATACAGTGTGAGGGCCCCCCTTGGTGGTCTCGCCGACTCCTCGGGGTCCGCCTTCCAACAGGTGCAGTCAGTGTAACTGCCACGGAGCCTAATTCCCTGGCATTGGGTACATTCAGTGTAACTGCCCTGGCTCCGAATACCCTGGCATGGGTACATTCAGTGTTACTGCCCTGGCACGTCTGATTTTTAAGACATATGAATGACCCCGGAGCGGCTTGGATCCGGGCCAAGGTTCCTTTCGTTGTGTTGTAAACTGTCAACAAAACCACTTAAGGCAGGTGGTGGAACAACAAACGACACACGTAGAAATCAAATCACTTAACATAAATGTTAGAACCACAAACGACCAGTCGCGGCTCGAGTCGCGGAGGGAGGGTGTCGTGCGGGGGTGGGGGGGAGTTTTAAAATAAATTAAAAATCCCTACCTGACCAGGTCCGCGCCGTCTCGGGTCCGTTGGCGCCTACAGGACAACAGCCGCATCACTGCTGGCAAGTTCCAAACCCTCTCAGCCAATCCTGGTGCTCCAGCAGCGCCAGGATTGACTTAGGGCACAGTTACTCTCCGCCCGCCTGCCCATTAGGAGACCGAGGTTTGAGCCTTTGCTCAACCCTCGCTCTCCTAATGGGCAGGCGCCAGCCTGAGCAGACACCAGTGCGCATGACTGGGCATGGTGCATGTTGGACCCGGCCTCGTAGAATGGCCCTCCGTGCCCCCGCACCACCGAAACCTGGTACCTGCAGCCCAAGCACACGGCCCAGCCGACCCTTCCCACCAGGACACCCGCACCAACCCCGGACATCCCCATCCATGGCCTCTCTCCTTTCGGCCACCCCGGGCCCGCGTGCCCACTCCATGCAACAAGATGGCCGCCCGGCCCCAGCGCGACCCAGGCCTCGAGGCGCCACTCCGGCTGGAGGACATCACACTTCCAGGGGATGAGAGAGGGAGGAGCAGTTTCTATCGCACCTCTGAACTCCCCTGGGACGATGGGTTTCGATCGGCCCTCCGGCCTCCCTGCGGGCTGGCTCCGTGCCTGCTGGGTGTCTGGGGACTCCTCCCGACCCGGCCCTGAAAGGATCAAAAGACAATAGCAGGAAACCCCGACAAGCGGCCCCCAGGTGACAAGACCCCTGCCTGCACAGACTCCGGACATCAAAGAGGGGTCGACCTATAACAAGGGGTGCTCTGAGACTGTCCGGTAGATTCGACGCTGGAACAACGAGAGCCTGCCGACGTGGTCGCGGCTCCTGGAACTTGAACCTACCTGAGCCCTGCTGAGTGACTCGCGGCTCCCTGAAGATCGTAAGACCTCCGAACTTGTACCTGAGCCCTGCTGAGTGACTCGCGGCTCCCTGAAGATCGTAACACCTCCGAACTTGTACCTGAGCCCTGCTGAGTGACTCGCGGCTCCCTGAAGATCGTAAGACCTCCGAACTTGTACCTGAGCCCTGCTGAGTGACTCGCGGCTCCTTGAAGATCGTAAGACCTCCGAACCTGTACCTGAGCCGCTGAGTGACTCGCGGCTCCCCCAGACTCTCACGGTCCCGCCGGACCCCGACTCCGACCACGTATCCCCCAGCTCGAGGATTGTGAGCTGTGTGCTGGATACGTCCCTGCTTTGAACCGTTACCAGAGACTGTCCCGCTACCCCCTCCCTTTCCGAGACTCTTGAGCCCGTGCTCACCTTGTACATATTTGCAGTGATACCTATTTGATAAAGCTTGTTTTCTGAGAATACCCAGTGTGGTCACTCTGTGTCGTGTGGTGCCAGAAGTACGATCCTAGTTGCGAGATTCCTCCCCCTGGGGAATCTCCCGCCAGTGCCCGGCTACGATACTTCGAGGGTGGGTCTCAGGGTAGTCAGGACCCCTTCCCGGGCTCCTCTGAGGTCGCCGTCTAACATTGGTGGCAAGCGACGGGATTCGGGCCCATCACCGAGAGATCGTACAGTGAACAACGGACGCACGACCAACAAAGATGGCAGAAGGAAGCGCCATGAGCTCCGCAGAAACCAACGCCAACAGAGTGTTCCAGGTGGAGCATCTAGAAGAATACACACACAAAGAGCTAAAGCAATTTTGCAAAGAACTTAAAATCGCTACCACTGGCCTCAACACTAAGGAAGATTTGCAGAAAGCACTGAAAACTTGGGTGGAGACCGGGGCCTCCCGCCCGGAAGGCACGGGGGAGCGCCCCGACGAAGCCGAACCCCCTCCAAGTGAAAGCAGCGACAATCAGGTGCGAGGCATCGTACCAGACGGGGGCCTATCCCCGGAAGAACTCGCGGACAGACAGAGAAGCCGCAGTCATGAACTCGAGTTAGCCAAACTCAAAATCGAGGGCGAATTGAAGTTAGCGGAGAAAAAGCTAGCGGTAGAGCAAATGCGCGTACAAGGCGAACTGGAAGAAAAGAAGCTCCAACGGGAGCACGAAGGAAGGAAGCTCCAACTGGAGCACGAACGCAGCTTAAAGGAACTCGAGCTCAAGGCCCGAAATGAGGAAGGGAGGGCCTCGGGAAACCGTGAGACGGCCCCCCCAGCGGAACAGAAGGTCCACATCCCCAAGGATGTGGTCAAGGAATATTATAAAAACGATGACATTCAGCAATGGTTTCGGGCCTACGAGGTCGCCATGACCTCCCATCGGATCCCACAGAAGGACTGGGGGGCGGGGTTGTGGGGACGGTTTCTGAGCGAAGGAAGGGACACCCTGCTCGACCTACCCCTCTCCTTGCAGACCTCCTACAGCCACATGAAAGAGGCTCTCCTCACAAGATACGGCCTCACCCCAGAAATGTACCGCCAACGGTTCCGGGACTGCAGGAAGATCCCGGGCACCACCTGGGTGGAGTATGTAAACTTTTTTAGTCGGGCCTTCGATGGGTGGGTCAAGGGCAGCAAAGTCACCACCCTTGCCGAACTCACTGATCTCATGTTATGGGAACATCTGGCTGCGAACTGCTTCATAGAGCTACGTCAACATCTGCTGGATAGCAAGCTCACAGATCCCCGGAAGCTGGCTGTGGAGGCCGACCGCTGGACCAACACCCGGGTCTCCCGGGGCATGGTAGGAGAGTACCCCCGAACCAGTCAGGGACCACCCCGCCAGAGAGGGGGAGGGAACCAGGGAGGGCCGAGAGAGTCCCAGCCTAGCCCCCCGAAGACACCACCTCCACCTTTCCCGGCGCCCCCCCCACCAGTGACCGGGCCCCCTGGGAGACGGGGACACCGGGTGACCGTCACATGCTTCCGTTGCCAGAAACCCGGGCACTACGCCAATGACCCAGAGTGTCCCATGGCCACCCAAGTCCCCCCTGCGAGACAGATAGCCAACGTAGCCCTGGGGGAGGAGGTTGAGGAAGCCGAGGAGTGGGAACCCGCCGCGATGGCCCTAGTATCCCTGGGAGATAGGGAAATGATCCCTGGTAGCCTCCTACCCTCCAACACACAGAAATATGGGCAGCTCGTCAAGATCAATGGCCACCAGGTAGAGGCCCTGCGGGACACCGGGGCCAGTATCACCGGTGTCCTCAGGCACCTGGTCCCCGAGGAGCAGATCCTCCCCAATGTCTTTTGCCCCGTAATATCCGCAGACAATAGGGAAAGTATGTGTCAAGTAGCCCTGGTGCCATTTGAGTGGGGAGGGGTGATAGGTAAACTCAAGGTGGCCGTAAGAACCTCCCAGCCGGTCGACTGCCTCCTAGGGAACGACCTGGAGAGTTCTCCCTGGAAGCACGTAGAGCGCAAGGCCCGCCTAGGAATGATGGGACTCCCCGAGTGGGTGTGTGCCACCACCCGATCTATGACAGCCCGACTCACTCCCCGGAGAGAAGTCGAGAGCACCCCGGTCGAAGAAACCAGTACCGTCCCCGCCGAGGGTCCTCCCGTTCCCCCATCAGAAGGGTCCGTCGCCAGCGACGAACCCGCACCATCCGACCCCGCCCCGGTCCCCGAGTTGGGGGATCTACCCGAGTTGGCCCATTGGCGCCACGAGGGCGGGCCCACCCGGGAAGAATTTTGCCGGGAGCAAGCCACCTGTCCTTCCCTGGTCGGGCTGCGGCGCCAGGCCGAGGGCCAAGCCGCAGGTGACCAGACCGGAACGCACCGACTCTATTGGGAGAATAACATCCTGTATAGTGAGCAGAAGTCGGTGGAGCTGGGATCCGGACGGGTACTGGTGGTACCCCTCCGCTTCCGAGATTTCCTCCTGGGCTTAGCCCACGACGTCCCCCTCGCCGGCCACCTGGGTCAGGACAAGACCTACAGCCGTCTCGTGACCCATTTTTATTGGCCTAAGATGAAAGCAGCGGTAGAGGCACACTGCAAGTCCTGCCCCACGTGCCAGGCCAGTGGGAAGAGTGGGGGGAAGCGCAAGGCTCCCCTCCAACCCTTCCCGGTCGTCAGTACCCCCTTCGAACGAGTCGGAATCGACATCGTGGGGCCACTGGACCCCCCCACCTCCCAAGGTCACCGTTTCATCTTGGTCCTAGTAGACCACGCCACCCGCTATCCGGAGGCTATTCCCCTACGCACCATTACGGCCCCCGTGGTGGGCCGGGCCCTGATGGGGATCTTTTCCAGGGTGGGTTTCCCCCGCGAGGTCGTGAGCGATCGCGGAACTAATTTTATATCAAGGTATATGACGTCCCTGTGGCAACAATGTGGGGTGTCCTATAAGTTCACCACCCCGTACCATCCCCAAGGGAACGGCCTAGTCGAGAGGTTTAATAGGACTTTGAAAGGGATGATCGCTGGCCTAGAAGAGCCCCTCCGGCGTAAGTGGGACGTCCTGCTCCCCTGCCTCTTGTTCGCTTACCGGGAGGTCCCCCAGAAGTCCTTAGGGTTCAGCCCGTTTGAATTACTCTATGGACACCCCGTCCGAGGTCCCCTCAGTTTGGTTAAGGAAGGGTGGGAGGCAGCACCCCAGACCACCCCCCGAGATGTGTTCCAATATGTCCTGGCCCTCCGGAACCAGACCAGGAGGTTCCGAGAACTGGCCGAGGCCAACCTGGAGGCGAGTCAAGAAGAAATGAAGCGCTGGTACGACCAGAATGCTACTCTGGTCGAGTTCCAGCCGGGCCAGCAGGTGTGGGTCATGGCCCCCGTGAAGCCTGGCGCCCTCCAGGACCGATGGACTGGGCCCTACAAAGTGGTTGAGAGGAAGAGTCAAGTCACCTACTTGGTGGACGTCCAGTCGCCTCGGGATCCCCTCCGGGTCCTGCACGTGAACCGCCTTAAGCCTCACCGTGCGGACAGAACTGAGCCTCCTGCTGGCCACCGATGACGGGGCCGAAGATGAGTCGGATCCCCTCCCGGACCTCCTGTGTGTCAAGGAGCTGGATGGCTCCGTGGAGGGAGTGAACCTCTCCCCAGCCCTCACTGCCCAGCAACAAGCGGACTGCCGCCAGCTCCTCAGACAATTTTCCGACCTCTTCTCCCTGACCCCCCGGGTCACCAACTGGTGTGTTCACGATGTGGACACCGGGGACAGCCCGCCGTTGAGACACCGAGCCTACCGGGTTCCTGACCGGGTCCGGTCCTGCATTCAAGCTGAAGTCTCGAAGATGTTGACCCTGGGGGTGATCGAGCCCTCTGACAGTCCCTGGGCCAGCCCCGTGGTCCTGGTTCCGAAGGCAGCGGCCCCCGGTGTCGCCCCCGAGCTCCGGTTCTGCGTGGATTACCGGGGGCTCAATGACATTACCCGAGCCGATGCCCACCCCATTCCACGAGCCGACGAACTCATTGACCGACTAGGGGCCGCCCGGTTCCTCAGCACTTTCGACCTCACCTGCGGATACTGGCAGATTGCGCTCACCGAAGGGGCCAAGGAGCGGTCTGCTTTCTCCACCCCCGATGGGCACTACCGCTTCCGCGTGATGCCCTTCGGGATGAAAAATGCCCCGGCCACTTTCCAGAGACTGGTGAATAGGGTCCTGGCCGGGCTAGAACAGTTCAGCGCGGCCTATCTGGACGACATCGCTGTCTTCAGTTCAGAGTGGAGTGAGCACCTCCAGCACCTCCGGAGAGTGCTAACCGCCCTGCACCAGGCAGGCCTCACCGTAAAAGCCAGCAAGTGCCATATCGGGCAAGGATCCGTAGTCTACCTGGGGCACCAAGTCGGGAGTGGCCAGGTCGCCCCTCTACAGCCAAAGATCGACGCCATCCTGGCATGGGAACCACCCATCACCCAAACGGAGGTCCGAGCCTTTCTGGGACTCACGGGCTACTACCGCCGATTCATTCGGGGGTATGGCAGCCTGGTCGGCTCTCTCACTGAACTCACGTCTAAAAAACAGCCAAAGAAGGTGCAGTGGACGGCTGCCTGCCAGGAAGCTTTCGATGCTCTAAAAAAGGCCATGTGCACTGCCCCCGTCCTCCAGGCTCCCGACTACACCAAGGAGTTCATAGTCCAGACCGATGCCTCCGAGCATGGCATTGGGGCCGTCCTGTCCCAAGTGAATGATCAAGGCCTAGACCAGCCCGTTGCCTTCCTCAGTCGGCGGCTGCTGCCCCGAGAACAGAGGTGGAGCACCATAGAGCGCGAAGCCTTTGCCGTGGTCTGGGCACTCAAAAAACTACGACCCTACCTGTTCGGCACTCATTTCAGAGTCCAAACTGACCATCGGCCCTTGCGATGGCTCATGCAGATGCGAGGAGAAAACCCCAAGCTACTGCGGTGGTCAATCTCCCTCCAGGGAATGGACTTCACCGTAGAACACCGCCCTGGGACGGACCACGCCAACGCTGACGGCCTCTCCCGGTTCTTCCGCCTCAGCGAAGAGAACCCCCCAAGGTGATGGGCAGTTCTCTCCGGCTTTCAGCTGGGGGGACGCGTGTTGGACCCGGCCTCGTAGAATGGCCCTCCGTGCCCCCGCACCACCGAAACCTGGTACCTGCAGCCCAAGCACACGGCCCAGCCGACCCTTCCCACCAGGACACCCGCACCAACCCCGGACATCCCCGTCCATGGCCTCTCTCCTTTCGGCCACCCCGGGCCCGCGTGCCCACTCCATGCAACAAGATGGCCGCCCGGCCCCAGCGCGACCCGGGCCTCGAGGCGCCACTCCGGCTGGAGGACATCACGCTTCCAGGGGATGAGAGAGGGAGGAGCAGTTTCTATCGCACCTCTGAACTCCCCTGGGACGATGGGTTTCGATCGGCCCTCCGGCCTCCCTGCGGGCTGGCTCCGTGCCTGCTGGGTGTCTGGGGACTCCTCTCGACCCGGCCCTGAAAGGATCAAAAGACAATAGCAGGAAACCCCGACAAGCGGCCCCCAGGTGACAAGACCCCTGCCTGCACAGACTCCGGACATCAAAGAGGGGTCGACCTATAACAAGGGGTGCTCTGAGACTGTCCGGTAGATTCGACGCTGGAACAACGAGAGCCTGCCGACGTGGTCGCGGCTCCTGGAACTTGAACCTACCTGAGCCCTGCTGAGTGACTCGCGGCTCCCTGAAGATCGTAAGACCTCCGAACTTGTACCTGAGCCCTGCTGAGTGACTCGCGGCTCCCTGAAGATCGTAACACCTCCGAACTTGTACCTGAGCCCTGCTGAGTGACTCGCGGCTCCCTGAAGATCGTAAGACCTCCGAACTTGTACCTGAGCCCTGCTGAGTGACTCGCGGCTCCTTGAAGATCGTAAGACCTCCGAACCTGTACCTGAGCCGCTGAGTGACTCGCGGCTCCCCCAGACTCTCACGGTCCCGCCGGACCCCGACTCCGACCACGTATCCCCCAGCTCGAGGATTGTGAGCTGTGCGCCGGATACGTCCCTGCTTTGAACCGTTACCAGAGACTGTCCCGCTACCCCCTCCCTTTCCGAGACTCTTGAGCCCGTGCTCACCTTGTACATATTTGCAGTGATACCTATTTGATAAAGCTTGTTTTCTGAGAATACCCAGTGTGGTCACTCTGTGTCGTGTGGTGCCAGAAGTACGATCCTAGTTGCGAGATTCCTCCCCCTGGGGAATCTCCCGCCAGTGCCCGGCTACGATACTTCGAGGGTGGGTCTCAGGGTAGTCAGGACCCCTTCCCGGGCTCCTCTGAGGTCGCCGTCTAACAGTGCATAAATGTGCGCACCTTCCCCACTCATGCGCACTCAGACTCTGAAGGGGGTGGGCGGTCTGACATCATGCTGACTGACATGATTGTCAGTTCTCCCTCCTTATCTCTGAACTTAAGTAAACTGAGAGTTTACTTAAGTTCAGAGACGCCGAGGGAGTTGCGGGCGCGGGCGGCTAGTGGGTCAACGCCCCAGCGCCCTAATGGACCGATCACCCCTGCATGCAGGGTAAGGTTTAGGTTGTAATTTGTTTGGCCAGGCAGGGCTCTCTCTTGCCTACTGTGAAGGCTGAGCTTCATCACTGCATTCAAATGAAAGATGTTCATGAAACACAGTTTCATCATGAAACTGAAACTGTGTCTGCATGGCTGAGGCTCTTATCTTTCTCCACCTAACGAGCTTCCAGGCCCGACTTTAATTAATTAAATAAGATCCTGTTCATGGCTCCGGGCGCCACCCGGCGCTCAAGTGGGCCCTTGAGTAAGGGGGAGGGAGAGAGGAGACAGGAGGAGGGATCCTGAAATTTTGATTCTATAAACAACAAAAGAATAGGGGGCAGATTTACAAGCCCCTTGCGCCACTTATGCGTCACTTTTAACATGGTAAAGGTGACGCAAAAGTGGCGCAAGGGGCTTGTAAATATGCTCCTAGGAGTCTTTTGTAGTTTTTAGAATCATACCTGTAGCATCACAAAAAGGCTAGTGCTTCTCTTTCAGACAGTTTGACCCCATGGAAATTGCTCCGGCCAAGGAAGTGGCATAGTGCCGATATCGGCAGCACCCCCCGTCCCTCCATGCTTATCAGTAAATGGTTGTGCTGCACAAAATAATCAGTCCAAAGAAATTTTGTTTGAAAACAGTTAAGCTAATGTGGTGGGTTAATTTACGGGTGATCTAAGGGCAGGCAGCGGTGACTGACCTAAGCTACCCTGCCTGCCTGCTGAGGCAAACTGCACCGTGGCTAACCCAATCGGTGCTACCATTTATATGGGGATTATCCCCCTTATATACCATAGACCACCAGTCCATAACTTTACTCATGCCTTTTTAGGGGCAGAGTGTTGCAAGGCAAGCCCCAGCCTGGTGTCACAAAACAGATAGCAAATGTGATAAAAAGAAAGGTGGTAACACTAGCCTGAACCCCCACCCTTTCCTAGCAGCTTCACAACACTTCAAGATAAAATGCGAAAGGGACCGGGAATCAAATCAGAGCAGTCCGCGAAGCATGCAGTGCGACACACGGGTCTGAAGCACTGTTCATGAGTACTTTATATGTGAGACATGGCACAAGGGAGCCAAAGAGAGCTGACTTCCTGCTATCAGTACTATCATAACTCTCTAACCTATGCCTTGCAGTTTGTATGCAGCTCGTTGATGACACTTAATAGCTCTCTCTGCTATGTTAGGCTTGTAACGTTAAACTGCAAGTAACAAACTCATGTCTCTGACAAAAGCAGTAACCAGTTGAACTATCTACATTATATCCACTTTTGTGATCAGCATGGTACACGTTCTTTGCATATTACTCCTCAGGCATTACCATTACCATTGCCTTGGGCCCAGTTCCAGAATGAGGAAGTGCATGGGCAGTTATTGGGTGAAGCATGAAGGTCTATTTGATCACATCACAAAATCAAAAAACCCTCTCATTTTTTAAAATTGTAATGAGTAATAGTAACCAGTACTTCTGCCAATGCCTACTACAATTGGATAACTACAGATAAAATTAGCAAAAAATAAATATGGATAAATACAGACGGAAATGTCATAAAAATAAATACCATAAAACCGGGAGCCCGAAATATAATCTACAGTTGGTTCTGTCGGGTGGCAGAGAAAGGATAAGCACAAGAAGAGAAAAGGAAATAAAAACAAGCACGCGAAAAGAAAAAAAACAAGCAAAAGTGACGCGGCCGCCTGCGAAAGTGAAACTGATCAAGATCAGGCACTGAAAGCTGGCGGCTGAGCGCGCGCTCACGCGCGTAACCGCAAGCTTGAGGCCAGCAAAAGCCTCTGGCGGCACTTTTAAAAACCACTTCGTAATTTCAGTCAAATGCTACCATTACCAAATGCCTCAATCTACAGTCCTCAGAAGGATGAAAGGCTGAAGCAGCATTGCCAGGGTTCAAACTCTGGACTTTCAAAAGACAGCATGAGTCAGTAGCAAGTGTTTACTTATATGTAGATGTATTTATTTACTTATACGAACAATGACAGGAAATGTTGTACGTAGCTGTATGTTTCATATTACACTACAAAGTAGTTTAGTACATAACACACAAGGTAGTGTTACGGTGGCAATAGGTGAATGGCGGAGCAAGACTTTGCACTTCTATACATTGTATGGTCAGCTCCGTGAGCTATCTACCGGATGGCTTGTATTGTAATTCCTAAGATGGGTGCACCCATGCTTCGGATCATCATTGAGTGACGCAAACAGGTGAGTTTTTTGGGGCTTTAAAAGGGAGCCCTGAATTTGAAAACCAGTGGCCCACATCTGAAACGCTCTACGCCTCTCTGCGGAAGAAAGGAAGCACGCTTAGAGGTCAAGAAGGAACGAGCTGCACTCTCTCTCTGAGGTCTGCTACGAGGCATTACCAAGAACTGCCAACACTAAAACGTGAAACTTGGTATCCAAAGGAACCCCTTTTCACCTAAAGTGACTTTCACAGTCATTGCTTGACTTTGGCGTATAATTACGTGTTTGGTTGACTAAATTTTTATATTTTTCGTTTCAGCACATGGTAATGCCTAACAAGCATAACCTTTTTTTTTTAGCAAAGTACAAGAGGCCCCAACTTCCTTTGCTGCTCATGCAGCCCAACAACACAGCAAACCCCAGCGTTTAAGGTAAGGAAACTGATGCTATATACATTTTTGTTTTGCAGTTAAGGGCTATGAATGTGGTCTACTTGGTGAGTGGGGTGGGTGCACATCAATATCAATTTGAGGCATGGAACTGTGTAATCAATATTAAAAGATACATTTGAATGTTGAGATCTCCATTGAGGACAATGAATTAGCTCAGGCATAATAGCCTTTTCCTCCAACATAATTCCTCACTGTTTCCCACTTAATTTTGAACACTGTACCCTCAGTGGATGGAATGTTATAGCCTTATAGCCCAGCTTCCTCTGGCTATAACGGTTGTTAAAGACACTATGCCTTGCCTTGTCATTGGCCCTAACCTGTGGCTCAAGCAGTGTCTGTTTCAGGTCCTTCAGCAATCAGTATGCCATACCGAGGCAGTAGGCTATAAGGCTATATTTTTAAAAGTCATACTGTGCAAAGGGGAGCTGTTGGAGATATATTGCGATAATGCACACGATATGTATTCATACAGAAATTCGATGATTTTGCACCAAACCTTATACATTGCACTTTGATTATCGACAGGTATCTTTAATATTGGTAAGACACCATGAATACAGTAGAGCAGCTAACTGCAAGGCCAGTCATTGGACTGAGATGTGAAAATAATCTAATTGTAAAACAAGTAGGACCTGACTGGCTAGAACTAAAACTACAACAAAGTGCACAAAACAGAGGGAAGACTTACAGATGTACATTCTCAAACACCTGGTACACACTAGTTGATTGGCTTACAGGGTTTACTTTAACAAAATCTCTGCTCTGTGTCCCCTGCTTGCTGTTTGGTGGTGACATTCCTAGGACAAAAAAGAAATAATAGACCTATTGCATTTGTCGGATAAAGTAAAGAAGCATGCACCCACAAGAATCCATATGGGAAACCTGATGAAACAGACTGATTAAAGCCCACATAAGCAACGCGTACCACAAATCAATAAAGAATTGATTGCATTTGTTTCTGTGGTGCTTTTGAACAGGCATTACGAGGGCATAATGAACCTGAAAGTCCCTCAAATCCTGGTTTATTCAGAGGCCTTGTAGATTTCATATCAAGCACAGGCAGTGAAATGGAAGCACATTTAGCAAGTGCTACAGTTTATAAGGACACTTCGAAAATGATACAAAATGAACTTCTTGAGTGTATGATAGGGATTATAAGAATCTATATTACCTAGCAGTTGAAAAACACAGACTTTGTGGATATGCAGGCAGACAACACCACTGATGCGGCCACTAAAACACTGTATGTATTTATCTTTTGCTGCTCTGATAATGACTGTAAAGTTGTGGAGATTTCCTATGGCTTCTTGCATTTAAGAGACTCTAGTGCAGAAACCATTACTTCAGCTATTCTACTTGATCTGAGCTTGATTTTTCCAGAGCAGTCTCAAAAACAAAAACATATTGCACACAGGTTGATGGTGCTTCAATAATGAGTGGAATCATGGGTGGAGTACAAAGAAGAATTAGAGATGTCTACCTTAATGCACATTATGTGCACTATTATGCCCACCAGTTTAATATTATTATTCAACATGCAGAATCAAAGATCTCCTAGGCACAAAGTTTCTTTTGGGATGTAGGAGGCTTAGCAGAATTCTTCTAATGTTCCCCCAAAAGAACAGAAGTACTTCAGGAAATTGTGGCCAAAAGGCTGCCAAAGGGATCTCCAACTCATTGGAACTTTCACATATGTACAATTAAACTAATATTCCAATATTGGGTTGATCTTGAGAAATGTTTCAACGCCATAGAAGCCAATGCTGACTTTGAATCCCAAAGTCAGAATGAAGCCCGTGGCTCTGCTAGAACACAACAAGGCAAAGAGCTTCAGTTATTTCAGTTTTTATTTCACGGAATAATGCCTCATGTTGACATATACAACCAGTTACAAAAATGAGAAATAGATACTGTCTTTGTGCAAAGAGCTACCAGTCTGTTTGCTACCAGATTGAGCCAAGTGGGAGATGATTAACACTTTAGACAGCAGACTGCCAAAGGATTCTAGTTTCTCAATCCCCGGAGGAAACATCAGCAGTCTGGTCCAAATTGCAAAAGAGGTATGTGACATTACAATGCACATAAACGTTTTTATTTTACAAAACATTTGTTGAGTGCCACATAACTGCAAAGTGATCAGTTTGCAAAATATGATACTTCCTTCCCTGAGCATGTCTGAGTGAGGCAATGGAAGCTTATCCTATGCTCAACAAAGAGGATCTGAGAACTGAGTTGACTGTACTGTAGTCAATGCATGTGTATCGGGAGGCCACTGGTGCCATTTCTTTGCCTGCTTTAATTCAGAAGCTTATGAGTCGATTACGATGTTGGTCAGAAAGCCTCTGACCGACAGTCGAATTCCTCGACCGTATCAAGCATTCCAAATCCATTCCGACCAGGGAGGACCTCCCCAATCCCCTTATGCCACACGCTACACATGCTTGCTACACCTGATCACCACAGTGCACTCACCACAAAAGTTACGCCTCACCACTTTCAAATGTCACCAGCTACCACTGACCTTATGACCTAGAACCCCTTGATAGGAGGATTTCCCATCTAGTAATAGACACAGGCTGAGATGGTGTGTTATCGCTTCTACCCCTGCCTTACAGATCCAGCTGTACTAGGCCATCGCTATAGCTTTGGGAGCAGTGCTGGCACAAGGAGATAATATATTTGCAGTTTCAGCCTGGGGTGCCCTTACAGATATCCACAGCACCCTGTTCCGTACCATAAAGGAGCTTTCATTGGTACAAGCTAGGGTTCTGACAAACGGGTTCAACAAAGCATGTCGACTAGCTAGGCGGGCTCTAATGGTTGCTATTAGGGGGGACAAGAGCAACCATTCAGGAAGCCAGACTTTCATCTAAAGTTGTACTGGGCAGGGCTATAAGAAACCTTGAAAATGATAAATTGGAGGCTTTATTGGATGCATCCAAGGAGAAAGACCACTGCTCCTTATGTCAATTACTGGCCAATAAAGGCCTAGATTGTGCCTCCCCACTGTGTGTAGTTATGTGGCGGCTGATGCTTGGGTCAAACATTTTAGCCTATATGCCCAGGATAGGGGAAGCAATGAGGAGGCCCTCTTGCCAACTGCTGGCCCGACAATGAGCCTGTCTAGAGGGGCAAATGAGGGACTGGTTCTGGCCACACATGCTTAAGGCCTGACCACTATGGGGGAGTGGCAAAATGAGTCACAATTATCTAGTGTCTTCCCTGTTGTTGCCCCGTCCCTTCAGATTGATCATGCTCCTAGCCCTATTACATTGAATGAAGTTGATGCAGCTACTGAATGGATTGCATCAGGGAAAGAGCTGGGGCTTGATAAGGTGCCTGAGGACCTGTTGAAAGCTAAGAAGGAGAATTGTTGCCCTTATTTTGCGCTTCTATTTATCAACATCATGAATGGGCTAACCGTGCCACAGACATGGGCAGAGGTTGACATTTTCCCAAAATACAAGTAGGGCACGAGGTCCCATCAAATTATCACCCCATTAGCCTTATTAACAGATCACAGAAGCTTTTTAGCACAACCCTATTGAACAGATTGCAAACATGGATTGAGGAAGCAGATGTGTTGACACCTCTCCAAGCAGGCTTCAATGGCGGGACAAATACCATTGATCAATTGTTACAACTACAACTAACTATTGGAAATATGTCACTTTGGGGGGTGGGCATCTTTATGTCCTTTTTGTCAACCTATGATCTGCTTTTGATCTAGCTCCCAGGCAGGGCCTTATGGGTAGTTCTAACCAGCATGTGGGTCCCAAAATACCTAATTGATGTGTCTAGGAGTCTACACCTTGATAACTATGCCTAAGTTAGGTATGGCCTGTGGGGAAATTGACAGATTCCATTCCAGTGACGTGGGGGTGAGACAAGGGTGTGTACTAGCCCCCAATTTGTTCTTCTTATATATTAACAACTTGGTTAACACCCTAGAACATTGCAAGCATGACTCCCCGCTTCTGGCTAACAGGAAAATGACGGTCCTCCTGTTTACAGACAACACATTGCTGGTCATGAGATCCCCTATGAGTTTTCAAAATATTTTGGATCTGTTCGGAGTCGTCTGCAGACAGAGAGGGCTGGAGATGAATGCTAGCAAAACCAAATGCATGGTATTGGACCCTTGCAAGATGGCTAGATTGGACCTGGTCCTCAATGGTACCCATTTGGAGATGGTCAGCACCTTTGAATACCTGGGGCTCACTCTCAATGAGCAATTTGGCTGGTCACCCCTAATTCACAAGTCTAAACTCAAATTATAACATTATAGTGGTGGTCGTCTGAGAACCCCAAAGGGATCCAGCTTTCACTTGATGATACCCGCATTGCAAATTTACAACTTGCAAATGTTGATGTGAAGGGGACCTATATGGTGGGGAGCCCTGGGGGCATGCTAATGTCATCGATCCGAAGTTGACTGAAAATCGTTTCCTCTGGCTCCTTACAAACCTTCCCTTTAGCAGTCCACTGGTACCACTTTACATAGATCTTGGCATCTGCTAACTATCCACAAAGCAAAACTCAGACCTCTCATGCACTGGAGGAGGATCTATCCCTCAGTAGGCTTCTTACCCTATCAGATACGATTGGAAGAGATTTTCAAACTTTCCAGGGCTACCAGAATTCCTTGGTTGGGGTATATTAAGAATACACTTGAGGAGATCATGTGCGGCAATATATGTGCTCACCCGGAAACATCTGGTGGCATTTCTAAATCTACGCTCAAGGAGCAGGATTGGAGACACGTAGATGGCAGATTGCACCAGAATGGGGGATCAGGTACTCTAACTTCTACCTTTTTGGAATTTAAAGACATATATCTTCTGGTAAGGTATATGAACATAATTGAGGCTCCAGGTTCTAACTGGCACATGCATCAAGGAAGGCTTTTGCGATTCCTTAATTGCGATTATTAAGGAATCGCAATTAAGGAATAGCAAAAGCCTATGCATGTAGGAATCACTATAAAAATAGCGATTCCTAAGTGAATTCTTAAATTGCGCATCGCAAACGCCCGATTTTTGCGAATCGCACCATTTGCGATCACAAAAACCTTTGATGCATGTGCCCCTAAGACACTTTTTTATTAAGTTACGAATTAGGACTATGCTGCTTTGATCATTTACTGCAAACTGGTGGCGCACCTTCGTTGATGCTGAACCTGACCTTAGCTGTCCATTTTGCCCAGAGGTTTAGGAAACTGTAGATCATGTTACCTACGTTTGCCCACAGAATCATGCTCACAGGAGGAAATGGATTTTGCCGTTATGCCGTATTTTGGACATTAGGGACTGCCAAATTGCAACTAGGGTTCTCAGGGCAGACACATTCAAGTAATTGTATTTGCTGTCTCCCAGTTTCTGCTAAACATGTGGAGACACAGACATAAAAAGACTGCCCCATTGCCGCCCAGTACACAGCTCTAAATATCCTTGTGTGTCCTTTGCTGTCATTTATGGTTTTTCTTTTTATAGACTATGTAGTAGAAGATAACCAGTATAGGAGCTATTGGATGAAATCTACTGTGGCATCCTAAAATTGTTGTGATGTTTCCCCTACATGCCACTAATCTAAATTGTTGGTATCATTAATATTTTTAATTGTGGGTATTAGAAACATTTGAATTATTCTACATTTTTAATATTGTTTTGAAGTCTTTTTACTCCATGTTTTTTAAGAGTTTAAATTATTGTGGTTGGTTTTATGGCGATTTCCGAAATAAAGCTTATTATGATAATGCGATTCAATTATAAACATTTAAACATATTATACAGTTCCTAAAGGATTTCAATCTTACATTTAGTATAAAAGAATATTTTTACCCCAAATGTTTATATTATAAATTAAACTTGATATAAAATACAAAACAATATCTATCTATCTATCTATCTATCTATCTATCTATCTATCTATCTATCTATCTATCTATCTATCTATCTATCTATCTATCTATCTATCTATCTATCTATCTATCTATCTATCTATCTATCTATCTATCTATCTATCTATCTATCCAAAACAAAAGTGGGCACTGTGGTTAGAGTGGAGAGCTTCTACTTTGTAGGGAGCACTCCACAACAACACTGTGACTCTAACATTGTTGACCCTAAATATCTTTTTTTAGCAGAGTTTTTAAGCATTAGATTAGCAAAATGCCATCCACATTGAGGTAGAAAATTGATGAAGTCTTTTGCCATTTTTACAGCACAGTCTTTAAGCATAGGGTTAGCTAGTGTCATTGACGTCAAGTTACAAACTGGCAAAAGCAGTTTAGGATTGGTCCTCCCTCAGCAAGGAAAGATGTACTGGCAGTCAGGTGGCTGCTTAACATCCTTGCACCAGTCGCAGACCAGAAGCAGTGGCAAGTTTGTTGGTGTCTATAGTCAGCTACTCTCTTCTAGGCACAGCAGAGCCTCCATCCTTCTGGAGTGGGTGAGTCAACAATACACTTTCTCTGTCCTTCAGGGTTCAAGGTAGTAATGAAGCCCCTTTTTGGTTCTGGGTCCAATGCTGACAGCTGAGTCACTACTAAGCTCTTTAGTGCAGCAGCTGCGGCTTGGTTTGATCAGGCAAAATTCTAGGTAGTGTCTCAGTCAGCTGAACAGTCACTTGATGAACACAATGTGCAAGTATCATAAGACACCAACTATAAATACAGCAGTGTGTCACTTCGGACACCCGTTGGACAACTGCCATGGGGTTCACCACTTCAAAGCCATATGGGTAGTGCCACAGGCTTAGTGAAAGCCTCTTCCTTAATGGTGCAGACCCCTCAAACACACGTGGGGCAAGTGGCACAGCTGCAATAGCACGGACAACAGGGTGCTCCACCCAGGCACACTTTGACAGTGCTGCAAATCCTCTGCTTCGTCAATATCATCTAGCTCCAAGTCACAACCATGCCACTCACACTTTTTGATGAGTCTCTGTTAGATGGACCCAGTGTCAGCAGTCAGCTCCTCCTGCTACCGGTTTAGCTCACTCCTTTTCCCTTCTTCCTGGTAGGATTCTCCAGGTGTTCCAGTACACGGGTTAACACATCTTTCTCCAGATGAAACTGCAGGAGATATCCTCACACCTCTGGGAATCGCTGTCAGGCAGACACCACTTCTGTTTGCTCTGTACTTCTTTGGATACTCTGTGCTGCATCCTCTCTGAGGTCAAAGACACTCTACGGAGCACCCCCTCCGTGTTCAAAGAGAGCTTAAAAGTGGAAGAACAAGTGGTTGTCCAGCTCCCCTTTATATACAGATACTGTTGAAGGATTCTGCGCAAGCACAGAACTATGCGTAGGATTATAGGACCTTAGTATATAGGAACTGAGTCATCCTACCACCTTAGTACCCATGAGCCAAGGACCAACTAGCTATAGTGTCTCTTGCCCTCCTAATCACTCACAGAGGAACAAGTGATTAGACACAACACTCCAGACTTTCAGGAATCTCGGTTGCAAGACACACCCTTTCACTCACACTCTTTTACTTGTCCACAATAAGATCTGACAGAGACACGAACAAGTTTAAAATATTTACTTTAACTAATGTGCTCTAATATGCAGTATACCTGCCACAATAAGCAGAAAAATGCTTATTGTGGCAAGTACATTTTTTTCAACTAACGAGATGAAAAGACGAACACAAATATGGTCAGCAAAGCAAGTAGTCCGTAAATCATGAAAGGAACTGTCATATTGAAAGGCTGCGTAGCCTAACCTCCCTACCCTTGTATAGAAGCAGGAGGATTATATTTGAGAAGATCTCTAGGCATTATCTGCAGATCCCGTACCACAGTCTATAAATGGTAGATCTACATCATAGGTGCTGCCATGCTCTTCACCCTTGAAAGGTCCCTCTGCCAGTGTATGCTACCTATATGTGTGTTCCAATAAGACCAAAGTATGTATTCTGAAACAACAGCTGTATCTGTATGTTTTATCTAGATGCAAGGGTGTCATACGGCCGTTAAGGTCATTGTCGACATTGGTAAGTTAGCATGAGCTCTGCTGCCATGATGCTGCTTTTGCACACGTTACTACATGAATTTATTTTGCAAGACTCTGTGCCTTTCACATGAGAACCGTCTGCTTTCAGAGTTTTCTGCCTGTTCTAGGAGTTTATCCTGAACACGATGTGCAAGGTCTATAAACAATGCCCCTTGTTATTCTGTTATGGTCAGTCTGTAGCACCTAGACAAAAAATGCTAACACAGCTGCTTTTTCTGGAAACTCGTGCTTTGATATTATGGGGCAGCATGTTGTTGTAAAAGACACTTGGAGAGGGACCTTTCCGGAGAGAAGAGCTATGCTCTTCCTATGATGTAGAAATACCATCTAGGCACTAAGGTATGGGGTCTGCTGACAAAGCCCAGAGATCTTCTTTTATATGATAAAACTTCTTCTAGCCAAGGGGAGGATGGTTAGGCCTTATAGTTCTTTATCCACTGTCTTTACACAATGACATCCCCCTTTATAATCTATGGAATTGCAACAATGCTAACTGTTTTAGGTTTATGCATTTTGCTGCTGGAAGTGGCTCGTATACTGCATTCTAGAGCACTATAGTTAAAATAAACATTTTGAACAGTATGAGTGAGTGAGCAAAATGGTAAGTCTTGCTACCGCAATTCCTGAGAGAGTCAGGAGTGTTGTGTTCTGGGTTGTCTAATCATTTGTAGCTTTGTGATTATGTATGAACGAATGAGAACCTATAGCTAGTCGGTTTGGGGATTTTGAGTACTGAGGCGCTAGGAAGGCTCAGCCCCTACACAACAAGTTCCTGTTTTCCTACGCACAGTTCTGGGTATGTGCAGAATCCCTGCAACAAGGGCCTGACCAGAATAGAGTAACAAGGGGCATTGTTGTTCGACCTTGTTCACAATGTTCAGACTAAATCCCAGGAACCTGCAAAGCGTGAAAACAGCGGTAGGTTCTCATGTGAAAATATCAAAAGAGGCATTTGCAAAATAAACTTGTGTAGTAACGTGTGCAAAGCAGTGGACAGTCTGCAGCGTGCTCATGCTAACTTAGAGAAGACGACAATGTCCCCATGGGCCATGTGACACCCTCCCCTTGGTCAGGATGTTAGCCCTGGACTAATACAGAAGTTACTGGTTAGCAGAACCAAAGAGTCTCCATAAGTGGACAAATTGAATTCAAAGTGCCAAAGCCGGACTGTGATCGAAAGGAAAAAAGAAGAAGAAAAGATTTTGTGCGCAAAAATATATCCAATTACAGTGCATCCTCCAGGCCAAAAACTTCGCGGGACAAGTGGAATGCCATTAGCTCCAAGAAGGTGTCAGAACCTTCCGGAGTATAAAGCAATGCCATCCAATTAAGCAATTCAAAGGAACAGATGTGTTCCTCATTAGCAAAGGCTGCAAGGAGCATTAGAGGGCAACCTGTGTCGATTTTTATGAAACTCAGATCCAAAAGGCCTTGTGCACAGGCACAAGGACTCGCTTCGTCCGCCAGCCCCAGTGAAGGATCATATACAAGACGCATACCCATGTAACAGTCCTACCTATGGGAAATCAATAGACCAATCAACAGTTCATAATCCAGGGCAGCGGGTGACGTAGTGGACAGGCAGACGTCCAGGGCCCATTGAAAAGGGCATAGGATGCATTAGAACACAGGTTGCATGCAGGTGAAGTAGGTATAACGGAAGGTCAGCCAATAGTCGATGTCAAAAGCTTCCAATGGCATTAAACCAAAAAGCTGCGGCATCCGATCACAGTACAGCTGCAACTGTGCCTGGCTGGGCAGTACCACAGATTGAGCAGCCATTGTGGAACAGCAATAGAAGTACCAGAACACCACAAACCAGAAGGAGCAGCAGGGAAAACCCTCCAAATAGGCTGGTATTACTCCAAATATAGTCTGAAACGATGTGACAAGGCCGAATCCTACAACATTAAAAAATTGGAATAGGCCTGCTGTATCAGACGCAATAAAGATTTGGTGAATTGATTTCCCAGAGTGTAGGGGGAGATTCGTATTTAGCAAAGATTGAATTTCACTAGATGTCCTTGCTCTCTGCAGCTCAAAGGTCTCACGAGCTGACATGAGAGCCATTTCTTGTTGAAACAATAGCGCCTTGAGTTTGCTTAGCTTATTGAAATCTGTTTTCAAACTCGGAATGGAAGGCCACAGCGAACTATCTACACTCCTGTTTGTGGGGGGAACAGGACATTGCTGCAACAAATAACCCGTTGTGAAACTGTTACTATGTATGGGATGCCTCCCTGTTAACCGCAGCAGTTCTGATTGTTGAGAAAAAGATAACTGCTGTTAGAAAGCAAAGTGAGAGTTGGAATGATAGCAGGAACCGGGGTTTGTTTAAAAAACAAGCCAAATTAGGGGCTAAAATGTTGCGGGCGCCGTGAAGTTTTACTTGCTGACACACAAGGGAGTGGCCGACTGCAGAGTCACAATCCTCCCCTGTAAGTTAAATCTCCTTTTCTGCATGCTGATAAACGAACTATGAATGGCAGTGACCACAGTTCATGTATGCAACTGCTCCCAAGCAGTTCATATGTATCCACAGTAAAGTGTTTCATGCAATCTGTAAACTGGAAAAGTGAGATGGCCAATTAAATAACACCATGTATTAACTATACTGCAGAATCTGTTTCCGCTACAGTAAATGGTAACTGTTCTAGTTTCTCAATGTGTAACATAGTGTACGTTGCATCTTTCATAGACATGAGTTTGTGCAGAAATATTCACGTAATCCCACAGTAGGCTCCCATTTTTAATTGCCGTTATTGTCAACCAAATAGCATAACCGAACGAAGCAGATTCTGACCATGATACAAAGTAGATACTTCAGCCTGAACTATATCAATAACAGACAACACAATATGATCTAAGGTATATATATGAGAAGACAGTGTGTTTATACTGTTATCAACTATGGCAGGAACATTTTCCAAATTATCTTGATCAATTTGACGTAAGTGTAGAGCTGCTTCCATTTGCGATAGTTTCCAAAATTCATTATAGGCTGCATAAAGAAAACATTTTGTATGAGGGGATTTCGAAACTAAAAGAAAATCTGAAAGATCAATGTCACCTGACAAAAGGGAAAGATGGTGCTTTCCAGAAGATAGTGTGAAATGTTTCAACCATTGTTGACATATTTTACCAATCGAATAAGTGGCAACTATGTGTGAGTGTGGGTAATGAGGATCAGGCCTATTTTGGGAAAACCGATCAGCAGCATTTATAAAACGTAAATGACAAGCACTGGTGTTTGTAGGCCATAACACCCAACCCTCCAGATTTATCATAAAAGAATTAAAAGTGCCATTTGTTATCTTACAAGTCAATTATTTAGTTGTATAGCTAGTATATGAGTGCCATGTCTCATAATGAGCCATAGAAGGAATCGAGGGAGTATTCAAATTTTTAGCAGTTGCTAAACCAAAACAGGTAGGGGAACATGCATCAACCATTTTTGCGAGCGCAAACGGTGCGATTCGCAAAAATCGGCCGTTTGCGCCCGCAAAAAGGGCATTTGCGATGCATGAAGGGTCAAGGCACTCGCAATTTGAGAATTCGCAATTAATTGCGAGTTCTCAAATTGCGATTGCATTTAAGGAATCGCAAATTGAGATTCCTTAAATGCAATGCATTAAAGTAAAATAATTAGCGATTTCGCTGATAGGGGGCGCAAATTACCATGAAGATGAACTTCATGGTAGTTTTCTAAAACTTTGAAAAATGCACGAAAGTGCATTTTTCAAAGTGGTAGGTTCCACACACACATGTCCTTTGGACATGTGTGTGCGCAACATTTGTACACAGATCGATTTCAGGGGGTGCAACAGGGTGTCGTTTTGACACCCTTGCACCCTTGAAATTGCATTCTCAATTTGCGATTCTCTAATTGAGAATCGCAATTTGAGAACGTCCTCCCATTTATTCCTATGGGCCTCCAGGCACATAGGAATGAATGGGGAGGTATTCCTTAATTGCGACTCGCAATTTGCGACTCGCAATTAAGAAATATTTAGAAATCGCTATTTTGTAAGCGATTTCTACATGCATAGGCTTTTGCGAATCCTTATTAGCGAATCCTTATTTTTCGCTAATAAGGAATCGCAAATGGCATTTTTGATGCATGTGCTAGGTAGTCTTTTGGACCATCTGATGTAAAAATATTAGTTGAGACCGTATTAAACATGTACGATGCAAGGACTCACTTCCTTACACTTGCCAAATGTTAGTGCTCCAAATAGACTTTAAGTCAATAGTGTCCTTCCAATAATCATAACCTTTCAGGGACAGATCTGCTATGAAAGATGAGGAATAAATCAACTTAGTTTGTGCAAGCACATATTTGTTCAATGTGGAGATAATAATTTTCAAATATTAGGATACTGGGTCGGATAAATTGCAACCAGTAAAATATGTAGATTTCTTTTTCTGTTTAATGGAACTTTTTTAGTTGGTAGTGGGCAATATTCCCATTGTGAATAATTAAAAGTGGTTTTGTGAAGAAAGTGATGTCCGTATTGTCGGTAACAAAATAAATCTGCATAATTTGCAGAATTTAAATATAGATCTTCTGTATCAAAAACAGTATAATGAGTTGTGGGCGTCTGCAGACGTTACACGTGCAGTTTGCTCCTGCTCTCACGATTGCTGTATTATTGTTGTCCTCCATCTTCTATGTTAGCGGCCGGCCCAGGAGGTTGTAGGCCCATGACTGTGAATATTTGATGTGTAAATAAAGGTTTTTACAAAAAAACAAAACAAAAAAAAAAAAAAACCAGTATAATACCTCAAGTGATAAAACAAGGAATTAAAAGCATTGACATACCATCATCTGAATGCATTCCAGGTATAACAACATCTTCCAGGGAACACAGAAGACATATGGAATGTGTAGGGTCTCCGTACGACCATATACATCAAATGGCACTTTCTCCCACCCAATGCCATCAGCGATCAGGACTGCAGAAATATTAACCAAGGTTTGGTCTCTTTTCATTTTATGCGAAGAAGTATGTGGGGCCAGTACTCCGTCAACCAGTTCCACAGCAGAGCGTTCAGGGAAGTTTTGACCATTAATCAAAAGGAAAACGACAGTCACAAATCCAATCCACATGAAAATGAACACCATTGACAACACAATACAGATGTAAGTCCTTGGTGGGACCAAGTACTTTTTTTTCAACCACGAGATGAAAAGACAAATCCATGTAGGAGGCACAGCAATAGAAGAAGAAAATGAAGATGTATCCAAAGAAAAGTTATCTTGGTCAATATAGTAACCACTGGAGATGAGTTGAAACAATGGGGTCTTTTTCTTGTTAGAAGGTGAATGTATTATAGTTTCTGGGATATCAACAGTAAGTTCAACTGGTACTCGTTTTTCACAATTGTAGACGTTGATGGCAAAACAGGCACTAAATCAATCAAAGACTCACTCCCCCTTCCAGTTGTCGTAGAGAATCTGGAGAAGCAGAACTCAACTGATGCAGTGGAACTTCCCGATGTTGAATGATTGTAGGCATACTATTAAGTATTGGGCATATGGTGTAACTTGACATGTTCAAATGAAATGAACCGAGTGTCTTTGCATCAAGGCAGTGGAGGTAAGATCCCAGTATGGGTGCCCTTTAGACCAAGGACCAGAACTGGAGCACGGTATGAGGGACCAGATTCTTTCTTATTTGTCACTTTCTCCCGGACCAGATCACCAACTTTAGGAAGCCAGCCAGAAACAGGAATCAGCACTGCTGCATCCATTGGCGAGGGCAAATGGGTTTTTGCTAGAGCATCTCTATTCTTTTAGAGATCCTGTAACATAGCACAATGGTTATCTACGTCAAATATTGTTCTTCTAGGGAGATTATTTAGTGCACGTTGAACCCCATAGAGATGAGTCAACCAGCCCTGGCCTGTACCTAATACCAATGCTGTTAAACATTGCTTTAAGTCACGTTTCATCTGCTCCACAACAGAGTTGCCCTCAGGCTGTTATGGAGACGAGAAATGCACCTGCACCCCCATTGAATCACGGTAAGCCTTAGAGACAGAAGCTGGTCCTTGGTCAGAATGGATGGTGCACCAGGCATAGGTCCCTACAAAGACATGCAAATCTTTTATAACAGTATGAGTGTCAGCACAGGTGTGTGGCCAAACCCAGAGAAAGCTAGTGCATGAATCCACTGCAACCGAAATATATTTGAATGCATTGTCTGATGTCATAGGACTGCAGTGATCAAGATAATTTAAACCAAATGGTTGATTTGAAGTGTAATGTTGAGTATGTGGTGCACGTGAAACCATAGAAGGTTTAATCTGTTGGCAAATGTCACAGGAAAGAACATATATGCATCTTTGTTTGTATAAGCCTTGCCACCAATAACATTGCTCTAAAAGAGAAACTGTGGCCGCCACTCCTGCATGTGAGGAAGCCACTCCTTCATGGGCAGCCGCAATCAATGAAAGTCTGTGGTCCTTGTTGGCAATCAATCAATCACCAACTGAGCGAATAGTCACAAATGGAACCTGGTCAGTGGTTAAGATATAGGAACAACACAAAGGAAATCCCTGGGAAACACTGTCCCCTCCTTCGT
Source organism: Triturus cristatus (assembly GCF_964204655.1). Lineage (NCBI taxonomy): Eukaryota > Metazoa > Chordata > Amphibia > Caudata > Salamandridae > Triturus > Triturus cristatus. The sequence goes on along the minus strand of NC_140584.1, from coordinate 770,093,536 downwards.
CGCAGCAGTAGCTGATAAAATATCATCATTAACTTTAGTCATAAACCTTTCAAAAATGGCTATGGAGCATGTGGCTACTGCAGATTTGGCTGCTTTATCAGCCATAGAATCAGCTGCGGCTGCTGCTGGTAAGAGTGGTGGGCTGTGGGGCCGGCTGGGTGGGATTTTGAGAGACGACCATGAGGAAAAATCAATTATTTATTTAATTTTCCCTCGTTGTGGTCTCTCACAATCTCTCCCCAGCTGGCCCTACCGCTCTTACCTGCAGAGGCCAAGGCTGCATAGAATTGCCAATAGCGTGTGCTCCCACACGCTGATGGCCCAGTGTATGGGTAACATGTGTGAGTGGCAAACGGTCCATAGGAGCGGCCACTCTGTCCCAAATCAATTTATGCTTAATTGCGCCACCTTTATAATCACAAAAATCATTCTGTTTCCAAAAGAATAAGTTGTCCTTAAAAGATTGCACACAGTAGAAAGAATTACACACAACAAAAGTAGGCACTTCAGGATAAGCAAACTCAAGAGCCAAGAGCAAAGCACATAACTCGGCCAATTGTGCCGTGCAATCCCCAAGGCATTGTGTGTGGACCAAGGACGACTTATAATCACTGCCCACTATTGTGCCCGCCACAATAGCCCAGGCCTCAAAATAAGCATGTTTAGAACCAATGCTTGGCTTTGCAGACCCATCAGTGTAAATTTACATTTGTACTGATCAAGAGGGGGTAGGGACAAAGGAAGAGGATGAACATGTTCATATTGTAAAAACTCTTGTGTCTACAATGAAGGATCAAAGGTGAAATTGACATCATCCAACATCAATGAACTGGCAACTGGCCTATTGTATCCAATGAGAATGCAGAGTTTTATAATTTGGTACACTCACCCTTCGTGATAGCTCCCAAAGCAGGCACAGGCGAAACCATAAAAATTAATTTGCCCTGAGCCAGAGAGCATTCCTTTAGAATGGCCATCTGTAAGGATGCTAAAAAAAATTTGGTTGAAGAAAAACGCATTTCTGCAGAAGTATACAAATGCGATATATAAGCAATGGGAACTGTGTCTAGGAACTTAATTGACTTCAAAGGGGCCACCCCTGTGACACCTGTCACAGGTAAATTAAGCTAACACCTGGGTCTGCACCCTTCCTTTGCCCCCCTAGCTAGTTAGACACCATGACCAGTGGGAGAGAAGCTGGAGGCTGCCCCCCAAAAAGCTTTAAGTGACTACTGAGGTAGGATTGCTCATTTCACTGGCCACACCAGTGTGCAATGGAGCTCTGCATAGGGGAGGAAAGGATTTGTTATGTTGGTTTTGGGCAGAGAAGCATACTGTGGGTTTGTTTGCAGGAATTTCCCCCACCTACCCGCTGGCAAGGGCATAAATGTTGCATCCACAGTAACCTCCTCAAATCACTTCTGGATCTGATGTCTGTGACCTGAGAAGAGCTTTGAATAATGGGCCTGCTCCCCCTCTTGTATCCAGGACAAAGAAGAGGACTCCAAGGGTCATAAGACTGACATCGTCCTTTAGGCTGCAGGGACAGAACAAGCTTCACAAGACCTTTTCGTCCACTCCCAGCTGACCAGTTCTAACTTGACCTGCCCTGGACCCTGCTGCTGGCTTCTTCTGGAGACAGTCTTGACCCCCAAGTGTTGCCCCCAAAGTCCTTTACTCTGGTCTGTAGTCCAAAAATACTCTTCCTGTTACACCCAGTAAGTCCCACACAACAGGATTGCTGAGAGGTTGGCGGAGGCCACTCCACCTTTCTCCAGCACTCTGCAAATGCATCTCCTGGTACACTACTAGTTGGGGGATGAAATCCTCTTGGCTCTGGAGGGCTCTTGGGGGCAAACTAGCTCTACTGTTAACTCCAGTAAGACCCACACAGCTAGATTGCTGAGAGGTCATCAGAGGACAGGCCCCTTCCTCCACCCCCTGCAAACGTGCTTCCCGATTCAATGACCCAAGAGGCCTAAGCGGTCAGGGTATTTCTACCATGCCCCCTTTTCTTTTTTGTAAGTTTTATTTTCTTACTAGAGCCAATTAAGTCACAAGATGGCTGCCAACATGTCCTGGTATTAAGTATTGGCAGCCAATCAGATCTCAGCACGCGATAGGGATGGGCCATTTATCCTCTGCGTCCCTAGACATACAACTGGAAACTTCTTTAAATAACTCCAAAACTACTGAACGGATTTTCACTATTTAACAAAAAGTACGCTTCTGGACCAACAGCTAACTTTCTGCCAAATTCCGTTCAGCAGTTCGGGCTGTAGCTATGTCTAAAGTTTCCTATTGAAATTAACATTAGGAAAGCAAAATATGGGACTCTTCCTTTTCCTCCTCCCTTACTTGAGAGATCATCCTGGAATTTTCAACACAGCAGCTCCGGAAGTGAGTGGCCAATTGTTTTTGAACATTTCATGAGAATCCGTCAAATGACGCCAAAGTTAATTTGCTAATTAAAAAATGCTTTTCCTATGGAAACTACATCCTAACTAAAACTCCCTACTGGCAACTGTGAGAAGTTGGCATGGTATATGCTGTCCACTAGTTATAGTGGGCACCTTGCACCAGTCCAAACAACCCCTTATTGATGATAGGTTAAAGACATCCTTATTTGAAAGCTATCCTAGTGGTAGCTATGGCGAACAGCCTTCAGGCTAAGTCTTGAAGGAATGTAAAGCAGCTTGTTTTACCAGGCTATAATCTCTTAAATGGCTAAATGAAAGGAGAACCATACCAGGTTTATATATGAAATATATGTATTTATTACTAAACACACCCTACTAGTCTCTTTATGAGGCTAGAGGTCAAAGCACATATGTTACACTTCAAATATCACAGTAAATTAGCTAAATATACAATAGGCCCTAGGGGCTTACCAAACCATATATTAAGAAAGTGGTATAAGAACCATGACTTGAGTAGACACAAGGCCTAGAGCCTGTTGAATCGCTGGGAACCCAAGGAACCACCCAAGGTAGTGACACAGGGGACCCACGGGGGACGTGTGCAGTGTGAGAACACAGCCGCGAACTGCGTTAGTTTCTATGGGGAAAGTCGCAGTTAGAATTTTAAAGTTTAAGGACACTTAAAGGTGGACTAGGAACAAACTGTTTTGGACTTAGATGGTTCTAGGGCCAACACCCATGGGAGCACCAGAGTACTCGTGTTACCTAACCCAGGGAAGCCGGGTGCATAGGTGTCAAATGGTGTCGGGTCGCGTCGTCGCTTTCAATGGCGAGTTGCTGCAAAGTGCTGCTGCCAGGAAGAGGAGAAGTGTCCGAAGAGATCCAAGCCTGGATTGAAGATGTGAAGAACCTGAAAGCAGAGGGGACAGAGTCTGGGTCACTTGCCAGTAACCAGGGGCACGATAGTCGAATGCCCACCAATGTCGGGTGCTTCATGTGCGAAGAGGGGAAGCTTGACTCTTCAGCCACGAGGACCAGGAGGCGTCGAGGACAACCAGGAGCTGGATTCCAGGTGCCCCATGAAGGATGTCGAGTGCTGCAGCGTCGGTGCCCGGATTGGACACAACAAGCCTTAGCAACAGCAACCCACGCAGGAAGAGTAAAGATGCTTCGGTGCGGACCAGCAAGATTCAGGGGACTCCCCAAGCAATGGAGAGTCAGGGCACATCTGGCGCAACCAGGGAAGCCCAATTAAAGTTAAAGTTGCCTTCACAGCGACCCACCAGGCGATGGACCAGGGATCGCGAAGGTACCTTGATCGAGAACACAAAGAGCCGGCTCACGAAACACTCGTGGAGTGTAGGCCAGCAATCTTCAGTGGAAAAGGTATGCACGGTCTGGGCTACAAGTAACCCAATGCACAGCCTCAAGGGACGTCAAGAAGCTAATGCACTTGCAAATGTGCATGGTGTTCAGGAGTTCCTGTTCCACTGTACCCACGAGGGCTACGGGTCTCATCTTTGCTAGGGACTTGGGTCAGCCTCTGGGAAGTCTGGAAACCCACTTCCTCTGTTGCAAATTCTTCGGAGTCCGGCGGGAGCTTTCGAGATGCAAACCAGTCAGATGCATCTTTGGTGCCTGCCTTGCAGGGGAGTAACTCCTTTACTCCAAGGGAGATTCTTCAGTCATCTTGTCGTGTAGATCATCCAAGTTTCTGATTTCTGCATCGGAGTTTCGTCCAGGTTGTAGGAGAGTAGGATCTGCTTCACATGTATAACCCCACTTTTTGCTGGTGTTTCACTGTTTTTCGACTTTAGTCTGGCTGGGACCCTGCTAATCAGGGCCCCAGCCTAGCTGCTTCCTCTCTAAATTGATTGCATGTACTTTAGGTACATTACAGATTGGATCTGGAGTGCCCATATAAGTCCCTAGTATATGGTATACTATATACCCAGGGCATAGGTACCCCAGAGGCCTACCAGGGGCTGAAGCATGTTGTATGCCACCCCTGGAAAGCCACCCAAAATGACACCACTGGTCTGTTACTGCAGCCTGGGTAAGGTGGTGCATGCACCCCTTACTGTGATATAGTTTACCTATATCACTACATATATACACATATAAACTTATAAGTCACTCCTATGGCAGGCCTTATCAATCCTGAAGGCAGAGTGCTTGGTTCTTATGTGAGAGGGTGCCCATGCATGAGCAGAGCCCCTCTGCAGCGTTCGGAGACCCTTCTCTGATGCTGTTTGTAGTGCAGCCTGACCATATACTCTTAAGTGCATTATAACCTAACGGTAAATGCTAACTTTGGACTAGCTGCACGGAAACATGTCGTGTTTGGTGTCAAACCCCTTGGAATCATACCCCCACACCAGTAACCGGTGTGGGAGTATGATCCTACCCTTCTAGAGGGAGAGACATGGCAGTACTGGGTTACCCGGTAGAAACTTAACAGAGCCCTGGCATCACAAAATGGATGCTGCAGCCACAGACACGGGTCTGGCCTCCTGCTGCTGACCGAAATTCCGGTAGGGGAGGCCTGGACAATAGGTTTCCTGTCACAGGTAGGTGTAACCACCCCCCAGACAGGCTTATGTGTATTGGGGCTGGGTGGGAGCACTCTCTGAGTTCTTTGAAGTCCTGCACTGGAGGCACATTTTGTGTCCCTGTGCATACTCCAGCTCAAACCGGTTCACCGACTTACAGCCCCTGCTCTGGCGTGAAACTGGACAAAGGAAATGGGTGTAGCCACCCCACTTTCCAACCCTCCCATAGGTGGGTCCCCAGAGCTAGTCCAACTCCTTCCTTAGGTATAAGTAAGGAACCTCTGGAACCAGAACTTTAGATTACCCTGTACAAAACTCTGAAGCCAAATCCTGGACCTTTGATGCTCTGCTCAAGACCAGAGGACTGAAGAAATCTCCCTTGGGGTCATGGAGTGACACCCCTGCTTAGCAGGCACCAACTAAGCAATTTTCCGGTCTGCATTTCCGAAGCTCCCGCCGGACTCCAAAGTATTTGCAGCCCAGGAAGAGGATTTACAGACATCTCACAGGCTGACCCGAGTCCCCAGCAAAGCTGAGACCCGCAGCCCTCGTGAGTAGTGTGGAACCGGAACTCCTGGTCACCATGCACTTTTGCAAGTGCATTGACTTCTCGACGTCTCTTGAAGTCGTGCTTGGGCTGACTTGTAGCCCCCACCTCGAGCACTGAATCCACTGAAGATTGTTGGCCTAGTCACTCGTGTGACCCGTAGGCTGCCACTTTGTCTTTCGTCTCGAGGTCCCTTTACGATCCCTGGTCCGTTGACTGGTAGGTCCCTGAGGGGGTAACTTTGAATTTCTTTGGGCTTCCCTGGTTGCACCAGACATGCCCTGACTCCCTACCAAGTGGTGAGTCCCTCAGACCTTGCTAGTCTGCACCGAAGCATATTTCTTTTTTCTGCATGGGTTGCTGTTGCCAAGGCTTGTTGTGTCCAATCTGGGCACCAATGCTGCAGCACTCGACATCCTTTGTGGGACAGCTCGAATCCAGCTCCTGGTTGTCCTCAACGCCTCCTGGTCCTCGTGGCTGAAGAGTCAAGCTTCACCTTCTTCACCTGAAATCATCCGACATCGTGGACATCTGTCCATCGCCTTCCTGGTCACTGGCTAGTGACCCAGACTCTGTCCCCTCTGCTTTCAGGTTCTTCTCATCTTTGATCCAGGCTTGGATCTCTTCGGACCCTTCACATCTTCACGGCAGCAGCACTTCTTCGCCAGCTCCCATTGAAATCGACGATGTGACCCGACACCAAAAGACACCAATGCACTCGGCTTCCCTGGGTGAGATAACACGAGTACTCCGGTGCCTCCATGGGTGTTAGCCCTAGAAATTCCTAAGTCCAAAAGGGTTTGGTCCTGACACATTTCTAAGTGTCCCTAATCTTTAAAAATCTAACCGCGACTTTCCACATAGAAGCTAACGGGAGCTCGCGGCTGTGTTCACACACTGCACACAGCCCCCGTGGGTCCCTTGTGTCACTACCTTGGGGTCCCAGTGATTCTACAGGCTCTAGGCCTTGTGTCTAGTTAAGTCGTGGTTCTTATACCACTATTTTAGTATATGGTTTGGCTCTCCCCTAGGGCCTGACGTGTATTTGTGCTATTTTACTGTGATTATTGAAGTGTAACTTATGTGTTTTGACCTCTAGTCTCGTAAAGAGACTAGGTGGGTGTGTTTTAGTAATAAATACATATATTTTATATATATACCTGGTGTGGATATCTTTTATTTAGGAACTCAATAGATTATAGACTCGTAAAACAAGCTGCTTTAAATTCCTTCAAGACTTAGCCTGAAGGCTGCTCTCCATAGCTACCACTAGGATAGCTTTCAATAAAGGTTGTCTTTAACCTATAACCAATAAGGGGTTGTTTGGACTGATATAGGGTGCCCACTATAACTAGTGGACAGCATATCCCAGGCCAACTTCTCACATTGGTGTGCAGCGTGTGGGATTCCAGCTTGCTATTGTTTTACCAGATAATCTCAATTGAGTGACTAACAGAAAACCACTAAAGGTACCCTAGGTATATATAATACAAGCTTTAGAATACAGTAAGTTCTACTGAACTTAGAGCTGTGTGTTAAGGGCTTAGCACACTCTTTCTACAACTCAAGAGAGTTTAGTAGGCCACACTAGAGTAGGTAGTGCAATACACCACATCGCACTAGTAATGTCTTCAAGGCCAGGAACCAGTAGATCCTTGCCAGAAGCCAATGGGCTTCACGATTCCCAGAATGATAACCTCCCATTCATAGAACTGAGAGCATTATGTACAACTAGGAAACTGAATACAGGCAAAAGTCCAACCACCCAGCATCTCATAGAGGTACTCAGGCTGGATGACCTTAGCAGATCTTTAGGATCTGAAGGGTAAGGCAGATTAGGTGGGACAGCTCATGAGGAAAGGCCTTGGGGTGCAACTCCCCAAGATCTGATCTCTGAGGCTGGCCAGGTGGATGACAATGATCTGGACCTGGAAAATCCAAATCCCCTAGAAGGTGATGGATAGGACCACAATGGACCCCTCTTTGTCCCTCCTGGGAGAGTTGGTGTTGGCCTAGAAGGTCAAGATCTTCCTCCAGGGAGTCTCGCCATTCTAACTCATCTATAGGGACCTCAATCTCCTCTCATAGGAGGGAAACCTCTCAGGAGAGAAGGGAGAGATTGCTCAAGTATGAGGATGCTCAGCTTGAAATCAGAAGAAAGCAGGTAACCCTAGATAAGGAGGCCCTAGAGCTCTACAGAACTAGAAAAAAGATGGGAATAGAGTCCCATGGTGACAGCAACATCCCTAGAGATAGAGAGAGGTCTTATGGCCATAGAAACCTGAATAAGATTGTCCCTCCCTACCAGAGTGGGGATGACATCCACAAATGAATAACTGCACTGGAAAGGGCCTGTAAAGTACAAAGGGTCCCCCAGGAGCAGTGGGTAGCAATCTTATGGCTCTCCTTTGCAGACAAAGGAAGATATAAGCTCCTCACTGTTTGAGAGGAGGAGGATGATGATTACAACAGTCTGAAGAGTGCCTTAATTGATGGGTTTGGCCTAACCACTGAGCAATACAGGTTAATGTTCAGGGATACCCAGAAGGCACAGAATCAAGACTAGGTAGACTTTGTAGATTGTGCTACTGAGGCTCTGGAAGGTTGGTTACTTGGCAGCAAAGTGCATGAATTTCAAGGATTGTACAATTTAATTATGAGGGAGCAGATCCTTAATAATTGTCAGAATCAGCTGTTGCATCAGTACCTGGTAGACTCAGATCTGACCTCTCCCCAAGATTTGGGAAAGAAGGCAGACAAGTGGGACAGAACCAGGGTGAGGCAGAAGGTACAGAAACAAGGTGGTGAACCCAAGGAGCAAGATCCTAAACACTCTGACAAGGGTGGGGAGAAGGGTAAAGGCCAGAAGTCTTGACATGGCCTCCAAAAATCTTCCTCAGGTGGGGATTCATAGTCTAACAAGGGAAAAGGCGAAAAGAAACCATGGTGCAAAATCTGTAAGCAGAAAACTCACTGGACCAGTGACTGCACCAAGTCCAAAGAATCTACTCCAACCACCATTGCCCCTAAGGCAACTGTTCCCCCTAGTACTGCTACAATTGGAGGTGGTAATGTTCAGAATAAGGGTGTAGTAGGGTTAACCCTGGGTTCTGAGATGGACTCTGGCCGAGTCAGAATTCCAACTCAGGCTGTTCTAATTTGTGATGGGGACATGGATATGTCCCCCTTTGCAAGTCCCAGTAATTTGGGAAAATACAGACAACAGCCTTTGATAAATGGAAGATCGGCTTTGGTATTCAGGGACACAGGAGCAAGTGTCACAATGGTGGCAAAAGATCTTGTGGATCTTGGGCAGATTATATGTGAAATGTACCAAGTGACCAATGCTAGCAATGTCAGAACAGACCATTCTCTGGCAGTTGTTAACTTCTCCTGGGGAGGGGTAACTGGCCTTAAGAAGGTTGTAGTAAGTGCAGACCTACCAGTACAGTGCTTGCTTGGCAATGATCTAGAATCTTCAGCTTGGGCTGAAGTGGAGCTCAGGACACATGCAGAAATGTTAGGGATTCCTGCTCATGTCTTTGCTGTTACTAGGTCACAGGCCAAAATGTCTAACACTGGACAGGCCCTGGATTCTGGAATAATCGACCAGGTGCCTCCCAAGAGGAAGAGCAGCAGGGTTAAGGCAGTGCCTTCCCACCTGACTCAGAATGCTGATCAGTCTCCTCAGGGAGATGAGCTTGAGCCTGAAGAAGGAACTGTCCCAGAGGAGCTTGCTCCTGACCAGGTTGAGTTCTTGGGGACAGGGGGTCTTTCCAGGTCTGATCTGAGCCAGGAGCAGAAAACCTGGCCCTCTCTTGAACCCCTCAGAAAGCAAGCTGCTGATGAGGCTGCAGGGAATGCTAGTGGCACCCATAAGATTTATTGGGATGATGGACTCCTTTACTCAGAGAGTAGAGACTCCAAGCCTGGTGCATCCAGGAGGTTGGTTATACCTCTGAAGTTTAGGGGCTTCCTATTGACACTAGCCCATGATATTCCCCTAGCAGGACACCGGGGCCAGAACAAGATTTGGGACAGAATTGTCCCTCATTTTCACTTGCCCCACATGTCTGAAGACACTAAGGAGTTTTGTCACTCCTGTGTGACCTGCCAAGCCAGTGGCAAAGCAGGTGGAACCACAAAGGCCCCCCTGATACCACTAACTGTGGTGGGGGTTCCCTTTGAGAGGGTTGGGATTGACATTGTTGGTCCCATGGATCCTCAGACAGCATCTGGGCAGAGGTTTATACTGGTGGTGGACCATGCCACCAGGTACCCAGCAGCAATCCCCCTAAGGACCACTACAGCACCTGTGGTGGGAAGAGCTCTCTTGGGTGTATTCTCAAGAGTAGGCTTTCCTAAGGAGGTAGTATCTGACAGGAGTGCAAACTCCATGTCTAGTTACTTGACTGCTATGTGGAAGGAGTGTCGAGTGAACTACAAGTTCACCACACCCTATCACCCACAATGCAATGGTTTAGTTGAAAGATTCAACAAAACCTTAAAAGACATGATTAAAGGTCTCCTAGAGAAGCTTAGGCGGAGATGGGACATTCTTTTGCCCTGCCTTTTGTTTGCCTACAGGGAGGTGCCACAAAAGGGGGTTGGTTACAGCCCTTTTGAACTTTTGTTTGGCCATCCTCTTAGGGGTCCTTTGAGTCTGGTGAAGGAGGGATGGGAGTTACCTCTCAAACCCCGTAAACAGGACATAGTGAACTATCTACTTGGTCTCTTCTCCAGGATGGCTGAGTATATGAAAAAGGCAACCAAAAACCTTGAGGCTAGTCAGGAATTAGTGAAATTAAAAAGTATGCAGTTCCTAACGTTAAAGCAAGGTGTGACAAAATAACAAGAGGGTAACGCAGTGATGACAGGGAACTGTGGTGAGAAACAGGAGTAAAGGTTACTCCTTATTTGGAAAAGAAGACCCTCACACACCCAACAAGCGGGTGTCTTGCTTCATCACCGGGTCTTTGCTCCTTATCGGGCCGGCGGGTGCAATGCCCGATCAGGCACCTAAAAGGGCCTTCCTAGCGGAGATCTTTTATTCCAACGCCGGTGAGTGAGCTGTAGCGGCTGGCGCGTTACTAGGTGGACGGCGTCTGTGGAGCAACGGAACCGACACTATAATTTAGTGTGCACACCCCCCGGCCCTGTATGCAGCACAACCCAGGAGGGTGTGCATTTTAACTACGGTACCACACTTTTTTAGGGTGCTGTATGCGTGCTCACTACTCAGTCTCTTATAGACATTGGGCACCACCAAAGAGGTGTAGGTAGCCGCATTAATTCCCTGGTCCTGATGAATTGCCATTTATTATATACAAAGGCAAGAAACATGTTGACCTATTGATCACGTCAGCACATACACTCACTTAACTATTGGTGTCACATGTGCAGACTGTATATATTTTTTTAACCAGGATGGTGACCACACTATTAAAATTATTTAGTGGATCACCTACCCCTGTTTTAATTGGTTCACTTTAACCCCATTTGCACCTACACTCACCTATGTCTTAATATTGTCTTTGCAACCCCACACACATCACTCACCGGCGTTGGAATAAAAGATCTCCGCTAGGAAGGCCCTTTTAGGTGCCTGATCGGGCATTGCACCCGCCGGCCCGATAAGGAGCAAAGACCCGGTGATGAAGCAAGACACCCGCTTGTTGGGTGTGTGAGGGTCTTCTTTTCCAAATAAGGAGTAACCTTTACTCCTGTTTCTCACCACAGTTCCCTGTCATCACTGCGTTACCCTCTTGTTATTTTGTCACACCTTGCTTTAACGTTAGGAACTGCATACTTTTTGTTTTCACTAATGCTTGGGCATGTATGCTGGACCTTCATAACAATAAAATTCATTGTTATTTCTTCAAGCCCTCTCCTCCCTCGATTTGTTTAATAATAATAATGCTAGTCAGGAATTACAAAAAGCCTGGCATGACCAAAAGGCTGTACTGACTGTTTACCAGCCAGGACAGAAAGTGTGGGTGTTGGAGCCTGTGGCCCCAGCAGCCCTCCAGGACAAATGGAGTGGCCCCAATGCAATTGTTGAACAGAAAGGGGAGGTCACCTACTTGGTAGACCTTGCAACCCCTAGGAGTCCCCACAGGGTACTTCATGTCAACAGACTTAAACCATATGTTGACAGGGTAGACATGAGCTTGAGGACAGGAGTTGGAGAGTGACCCACTTCCTGACCTGCTTTCTCAGAACCCTGATGATGGCTCCATAGCTAACACTAGGATAGCTTTCAATAAATGTTGTCTTTAACCTATAACCAATAAGGGGTTGTTTGGACTGATACAGGGTGCCCACTATAACTAGTGGACAGCATATATCAGGCCAACTTCTCACACATGTGTAATATAAAATCCTGGAGCCACGGGTTCCTTTCTTATATCCAAGGAAGGTGTTGGACATACTCTGGGGACCCACCTATGGGAGGGTTTGGAAAGAGGGGTGGCTACACCCATTTCCTTTGTCCAGTTGTGCACCAGAGCAGGGGCTGGTAGCCCCTGCAACCGGTTTGAACTGGACTATGCACAGGGACACCAAATGTGCCCCCAGTGCTGGACTTCAAAGCACTCTTGGAGTGCACCCATCCAGCCCCAATCCACTAAGGCCTGTCTGGGAGGTGGTAACACCTACCTGTGACAGGAAACGCTGTGTCCAGGCCTCCCCTGCCAGAGTTTCGGTCAGCAGCAGGAGGCCAGACTTTTGTCTGTGGCTGGCAGCATCCATTTTGTGATGCCATTGCTCTGTTAGCTTGTACCAGGTATACCTGTGCTGTCATGTTTCTCGCTCTAGAAGGGTGGTATCAAACTCCCACACTCCCACACCAGTTACTGGTGTGGGGGTGTAATTCCAAGGTGTTTGACACCAAACACAACATGTTTCTTTGCAGCCATCGCAAAGTTAGCATTTACCGCGAGGTTATAATGCACTTAAGAGTATATGGTCAGGCTGCATCACAGACAAACCCAGAGAATAGATTCCGAAGGCTACAGAGGGGCTCTGCTCATGCATGGGCACCCTCTCACATAAAACCAAGTACCCTGCCTTCAGGATTGATAAGGCCTGTGCAGTGATAGGGTGAGATATAGTGAACCTATATCTCAGTAAGGGGTGCATGCACCACCTTACTCAGGCTGCAGTAGCAGACCTGTGGTGTCATTTTGGAAGGCTTCCCAGGGGTGGCATAATACATTCTGCAGCCCCTGGTAGGCCTCTGGGGTACCTATGCCCTGGGTACATAGTATACCATATACTTGGAACTTATAAGGGTACCCCAGAATCCAATCTGGAGTGTAGCTAAGGTACATGGAATCAATTTAAGGGAGAAAGCAGATAGGCTGGGGTACTGAATAGCAGGATGCCAGCCAAACTAAGTCGAAAACCAGCAAAACACCATGAAAACAGTGGGGGCAACCATGTAGTCAGATTCCACCTTCCTACAGCAACCGCCAGTAGTTAATGTATAAATACAACACAACCGCTACTCCCAGAAGGAAGAGAGAATGCTCACAAGGGCTTCTGTATTATGGCTTCTTTATTGCATTGGACCTCCCTCAACCCAAAAAACAGGAGAGACGTGTTTTGGCTGAAGCGACAGCCTTTATAAATCTGGTGAGCACAATTTTACACTAACCATTTATCATGTCCCAAACATAGATATAGAAGAAATAAACAAACTTGTTTAAATGTTTAAATACATCACCTTTTGCTTTAAAATACATTGCATTCAAATGCAATACACTTTGTGTGTTATTCTAAAAATAGCAGAACTGCTAAAACTCTCAAAATATATATTAAAATCATTTGTAAAGCGCACTACATACCCGCGAGGGTCTCAAGGCGCTGGGGGGGGGCCTACTGATCGAACAGCCAGGTCTTGAGTTTCCTCCTGAAGGTCAGCAGGTCTTGGGTCTGTCGTAAGCTCAGTTGGAGGGTGTTCCATGTCTTGGCGGTGAGGTGGGAGAAGGATCTCCCACCGGTGGTTATTCTTCGGATGCACGGGACAGTGGCGAGTGAGAGGTCGGCGGAGCGTAGCTGGCGGTTGGGGATGTAGAAGGAGAGCCATCTGTTGAGGTAGGCTGGGCCGGTCTAGTGGAGTGCTTTGTGTGCGTGGATGAGGAGCTTGAAGGATAGCCTCTTGTTGACTGGGAGCCAGTGCAGGTTTCTCAAGTGGGGGTGATGTGGCCGTGTCATGGTATGTCGAGGATCAGTGGTTCCGAGGCATTTTGGATGCGTTGTAGTCGTTTGATGAGCTTGGTCGGGGCTCCCGCGTAGAGGGCGTTTCCGTAGTCGAGTCTGCTGCTGACGAGGGCCTGGGTGACTGTCTTTCTTGTATCTGTCGGGATCCATCTGTAGATCTTGCGGAGCATGCGGAGGGTGTTGAAACAGGAGGAGGAGACGGAGTTGACTTGCTTGGTCATTGAAAGCATTGAGTCGAGGATGATTCCCAGGTTGCGTGCGTGGTCGGTGAGTGTCGGGCTGCCCCCAGTGCTGTCGGCCACCAGGAGTCGTCCCAGGCTGAGGGGTTAGAGCCGAGGATGAGGACCTCGGTCTTGTCCGAGTTCAGCTTCAGACGGCTGATCTTCATCCAGTCGGCGACGGCCTTCATTCGTTCATGGAGGTTGGCTTTGGTGGTGATGGGGTTCTTGGTGAGGGAGAGGATCAGTTGAGTGTCATCGGCGTAGGAGATTATGTTGAGTTTGTGCTGCCAGGCGACGTGTGCGAGCGGGGCCATGTAAATGTGGAACAGTGTCGGGCTGAGGGAGGATCCCTGGGGTACGCCACAGATGATCTCGGAGGCTTTGGTACAGAATGGGGGAGGCGGACGCTCTGGGTTCTGCCGGAGAGGAAGGAGGTGGTCCATTCCAGAGCCTTGTCTCGGATCCCTACAGCGTGGATGTGTGCGTGTAGTGTGCGGTGGCAGACGGTATCGAAGGTGGCAGAGGAGTCTAGGAGGATGAGTGCTGAGGTCTCACTGCTGTCCAGCAGGGTCCTGATGTCATCGGTGGCGGCGATGAGGGCAGTTTCGGTGCTGTGGTTGCTGCGCAACCTTGACTGCGAAGGGTCCAGGATTCTGTTTTCCTCGAGGTATCGGGTTAGCTGTCTGTTGATGATTTTCTCGATGACCTTGGCCGAGAAGGGGAGCAGAGAGATGGGTCGGAAGTTCTTGAGGTCTCTTGGGTCTGCCTTAGGTTTTTTGAGTAGGGCGTTTATCTCAGCATGTTTCCAGCTCTCTGGGAAGGTTGCGGTCTCAAGGGAGAGATTGATGATGTTGCGCAGGTGGGGTGCGATGGAGCTGCTTGCTTTGTTGAAAATGTGGTGCGGGAATGGGTCTGATGGAGAGCCGGAGTGGATTGTGCTCATGGTCTTGATGGTGTCATCGATGCTCACGCTGGTCGATGGTGTGCGGAGGGTCTGTTGTGTTGCTGTCTGTTGGGGCTGTCTGGGTGTTGAAGCTGTCGTGGATGTCTGCTATCTTGTGTTGGAATGTGGCGAGGATGTCGCACAGGGCTTGCAACGGCGGGATGTCGTTGGTGTTGGAGCTGGGGTTGAAGAGTTCCTTAATGATGTTGAAGAGCTCCTTGCTATTGTGTGCATTGTTGTTGAGGCGGTCTTTGAAGGAGGTCCTCTTGGCCGCCGTGATGAGGTGGTGGTGGTTGCGGATGGCGTCCATTGTGTGCTGCGTGGCTGTCCGGAGTTTGTTCCATGTGCCATTCCTTCTCTAGTTTCTGGCAGGCTTGCTTGGAGGCAAGTAGTTCTGGGGTGAACCAGCTGACCCTCTTACTGGTATCTCTGTGGGGGGTTTCTTTAGCGGGGCAAGGGTGTTGGCGCAGTCCTCGATCCAGCGTCTGAGGCTGTGGGCAGCGTCATTGGTGTTGGAGGGTTTGGTGGGTGGGCTGAGAGCGAGGTTTGCATATGTAGTTGGTCTTCGGTGATTTTGCTCCAGCAGCAGCGGGGGATCTGTTGGGTGCGGTGGTGTGTGGTGGGTTTCTGGAAGGCGAAGTGGATGCAGCGGTGGTCAGTCCAGAGGAGTTTGGTGGTGTGGCTGACGGAGACGTGCGGGCTTGAGGAGAAGACGGGGTCGAGCGTGTGACCGGCGGAGTGGGTGGGCATTGTGACGAGTTGCTTCAGTCCAAGGTTGGCGAGGTTATCGATCAGGGTTGTGGAGTTGTTGTCGTTGTTGTTCTCAAGGGGAAAGTTCAGGTCTCCGAGGAGGATGTAGTCTGTGGAGGTCAGGGTGTGCATGCTGATGAAGTCGGCAATGGAGTCGCTGAAATGGGGACTGGGTCCGGGGGGGTCGGTAGACGAGGGTGCCTCTGAGGGTGGAGTTAGGGTCTGTATGGATCTGGAAGTGCATGTGTTCGGCGGTGCTGAGCACGTCATCTGTGCTAATCGAGACCCTGATGCAGTTCTTGCGGATGATTGCGATTCCTCCTCCGACTCCGTTTGTGCGGTCTTTGTGGGTGATCTTGTAGCTGTCTGGGATGGCTATGGCGATGTCGGGTGCGGAGGAGTCATTCAGCCAAGTCTCTGCCAGGAAGGCGCAACCGGGGATGTTGTGTCGAGCAGGTCCCATAGCTCGACAGCGTGCTTGCGTGCGGAGCGGGTGTTCGGTAGTATGCATCGGAGGTGGTTGGGGTCTTTCTTGGCGGGTTTTTCGTCGGATCTGTGGCTGGTGTAGCTGCAGTTCCGACAGGTGAGGGGACCATGTGTGCGTTTCGGGGCGGCCTTGAAGCAGGTGTGGGTCCGTCCGGAGTTGAGAGCGTGCAGAGTGCTGGCGTCGTAGTGGCGGTGGTCGTTGTGGCAGGTGCGGGGCCAGGGGTTCTTCCGCTGGGCGCAGTCCAGGCGCAGACGGGCTTGCCTTAGACGCGCCTTCGTCGCACCACCGGCATGCCTGCCGCGCGTGGCCGGCAATGGGCAGTCAAGGGGGTGGGCCGCAGGGGACACAGCGGCGGGGTGGTGAGGGACGATGAAGGGAACAGAAGGCAAAAGGGCACAAAAATCAAGGGAAAACAAGTGGCACAGAAGGCAAAAAGGACAAAAAATCGAGGTAAAACGAGTGTTACAGAAGGCAAGAGGGCACAAGAATACAGGGGCAGCTGAGAAACAGAAGGCAAAAACGGGCAGAGAGGCACAGGGGCAGCGAGGGGTACAGAAGGAAAAACCATGCAGAGACACGGGGGCAGCGGGGAGTACAGAAGGAAAAAACGGGCAGAGACACGGGGGCAGCGGGGGGTACAGAGGGAAGAAAATGGGCACAGACCACGAACAGGTAGCGGGGGAAGACAGAACAACAGCAGACACAACAATGAAATACAGGCAAAACAATAAAACAGTAGAGCGGAAGATGAACAAACCTACGGCCTACCACTGGCCACCAGGGATGAGGCGCAGGTGGTAGCCTGTGGGTGATGGAGGGCCTCGAACTTCCTCAGTAGCAGTGGCAGCTGGGGCAGGGACACACAGGCGGTGCTGTGTGGAGAGGGAGCGACCTACCTGGTGGGATCAATGGATCCTACATCCTAACTATAACTACCTACTGGCAAAATATATAGCAGTCTGTGACTTCACGGGGGAATGAAATCATTTCATTAGCATTTAATGGCACGGCTGACTCTCGCGATTGGGGTCTGACGTAGGAGACTTAAGGAATTCAGAAAACCTCACTACCCAGGCTCACCATCGACAACAAAGCCCTCCTTTGCCCAGAATAACAGCGCCCAATTAAGGGAACATTGGTCCCCACAGGCAGTAGTCACCCGGCCATGTGGCATGCTGGGAGCTGTAGTCCAGGACTCAAGACTGTAGCAGAGACTACAACAAACGAAGTGGGGACAGCTGAACTCCCACCAATGGGAGAGCCTCAGGAGTTTGAAAGATGGTGTGGGTGTTATCCTGGTTAACAGCGGCAACTAAGGAAAGTTATTGAGGCTGAAATGCATTATACCAAGAGGTGTTCATTAAACGGATTTCCTGCTCCCCGCTCCTATCCTGAAAATTTCACGGTGCTTCGTCAAGCGGGGGCCGAGAAAAAAGGGGAGTCCCAAAACGCATTTTCCCATAGGACCTGTTGACGCAGCTACAGCCCGAACTGCTGAACGGAATTACACCAAATTTGGCAAAGAGGTAGTCCTCAGTTCAGACTCGTGCCTTTTGCTTAAATGGTGTAAATCCGTTCAGTAGTTCCTGAGAAAATCAAAATCAAAATCACATATATATCTGGGCGGAGCCTAACCACACATCTCATCGTGAGATCTGATTAGCTGTCAGTACTTCATCCAAGAAGTGTTGGCAGCCATCTTGGGACCAATATACATGATAGCACCTCATTAAAAAGCATTGCAGTTAATAGAAGGTTTTAAGACTTTAGTTACATTATAAATCATTTGTTGATGGTACCATACTCATTTTAGGAATTGTGGTGTGTTCTAAGGTGATTTTACCATGTGAAAAAGCCTTCTGCTGTGATATCATGAATCATGTTTGAGAGAAAACTATTTTCTCATGCTTTTCCCAGGTGATCTACAACCTAAACTGAGAGCATATTTTCTGTAAAGTCACATTTTCTTTCTCAGTCATGTGAGAATGAAGTCTGACATTCTCAGTAAAACATGTACATCCAACAAGGGCAGAGACTGTCAGTTGATTCCTTTGTGTTCTACTGCAGCTTCCCAGAGTGTTCCAAAGAACAACTAGAGTGCTAACAGTCCTATTTATGACAAACATATGGCACACCTGAAGCCATCTTGATTGGAATGAAGTGGTAACTCTTAAAACATTTAATTTAAAAAGGAACAGAATGAGGGGATTCATTTTGCCATAGAAAGTATGGTTAGTGCTGCAGAAAGAAAAATTAGGGCACATTTTGAGTGGCTTCTCAAATCCTCTTCTATTTCATTAAAAAATTCTGACATGCAGACTGAAACATGCACTTTCAATACCAGCAGCAGACTTCCCTGGTGAGCAGTAGCTTTACTACAGTGATCTAATGAGCAACTAGAGTGCTAACATTCTGAATTTATGGCAAATGTGGGACACATCTAAATGCCTTCTTGATGGAATCAAAGTAAAAAACTGAAAGTATTTCCTACTGAGGAGACTGTAGTAAATGAGGAAATTAGGAAACTTTATAACAAATAAGTCTCCCAACATGGCCACCAGAGACAAAAGAGCCCAAATGTAGCCCAAATATCACCCAGATGTAGCCCAAGTATAGCCCAATGACAGAATGTCCTAGAGTGTTCTAACGAACAACTAGAGCGCTAACAGTCTTACTTATGACAAAAGTATGGCACACCTGAAGCCATCTTGATTGGAATAAAGTGTAACACTTAAAACATTTAATTTACAAAGGAACAATAGAAATTATGATTAGTGATGCAGAAAGAAAAATTAGGGCATATTTTGACTTCTTAAATCCTCTTCTATTTCATAAATAAATTCTGACATGCAGACTGAAACATGCACTTTGAATACCAGCAGCAGACTTCCCTGGTGAGCAGTAGCTTTACTACAGTGATCTAATGAGCAACTAGAGTGCTAACATTCAGAATTTAGGGCAAATGTGTGACACATCTGAATGCCTTCTTGATGGAACCAAAGTAAAGAACTGAAAGTATTTCCTACTGAGGAGACTGCAGTAAATGAGGAAATTAGGAAACTTCATAACAAATAAATCTCCCAAGATGTCCACCAGAGACAAAAGAGCCCAAATGTAGCCCAAATATCACCCAGATGTAGCCCAAGTATAGCCCAATGACAGAATGTCCCAGAGTGTTCTAACGAACAACTAGAGCGCTAACAGTCTTACTTATGACAAAAGTATGGCACACCTGAAGCCATCTTGATTGGAATAAAGTGGTAACACTTAAAACATTTAATTTAAAAGGAACGCAATGAGGGGGTTCATTTTGCCATAGAAATTATGATTAGTGCTGAAGAAAGAAAAATTAGGGCACATTTTGAGTGACTTTTCAAATCCTCTTCTATTTCATTAAAAAATTCTGATATGCAGACTGAAACATGCACTTTTAATACCAGCAGCAGACTTCTGTGGTGAGCAGTAGCTTTACTACAGTGATCTAATGAGCAGCTAGAGTGCTAACATTCAGAATTTATGGCAAATGTGTGACATATCTGAATACCTTCTTGATGGAATCAAAGTAAAAAACTGAAAGCATTTCCTACTGAGGAGACTGCAGTAAATGAGGAAATTAGGAAACTTCATAACAAATAAATCTCCCAAGATGGCCACCAGAGACAAAAGAGCCCAAATGCAGCACAAATATCACCCAGATGTAGCCCACATGTAGCCCAATGACAGAAGTGAGCAAAACACTTATTTTTGTGTATTTGCAGTTGTATATAGTGCAGACTTGTCAGGTATTGGAGTGCTTTACATGAGCATTGGTTACATCACACAAGATCAAATTCGTTTTGGTTGTAGACATGGGGAGATTAAGTGATTTGACCCGAATCACAGAATGTTGAGCTGAAGCAGAAACTCCAACCTGGTTTCCCAGTTGCAAAGTCTGCAGCTCTGGAAGTAACACCACATCCTCTCCCCTAAGTGCAACATTTAATCAAGTGGTCAACTGGATAAAAAAACATAAAGATTACAAATAATTTAAAAGTTCTTTGTCGCTATTTGAAAACTCAGAAAATATGTCCTCATTTTAGTTTTTTAGAGCACTAACCATAATTTTGATGCAAATAATACCCTCTCATATATGTAATTTCTAAAGGAAAGGCTCTAGGTATTACAGTTTTGATTACATCAAGATGATGTCAGGCGTTCCACACTTTTGTAATAAATATAGAATATTAGCAATCTAGTTGTTCATTGGGATACTGTTGAGAGGCAGAGGCTAGTGGCACGGACTCTGAAAATTGAAGGCAGGTAGGAGAGTGCAGAGGCAACAATTTGACCACACTGGAAAGGCAGGAAGGGCAGTGGCAGCACAACAGACTATGGAGGGCAGTGGAAAGGGGGGCAGGGGCAACAAACCAACAATACAGGACCGGCAAGAGAGGCTGTGGCAACATAATAGACCATTGTGGGCAGAAGGAAGAGGCAGTGGTAGTACAACCATACATGCCAACAGACCCGTTTCAGCCAGGAAACGTCCAATGTTTTTAAGCTCAAATGGGCTTTATTTGATCTGTCTCCTGTCTACACTCTCGTCTTTTTCAATGTAACTCAAAGGGGAAAATCAATACCCCAGTTTTTTTTCAAGATCTCCCTCTTACCAAGTTCAAAATGTTCGCAAGTATGGTACATTGGATCATGGTAGGCAGGAGGAATTGGGTTAGGGACATGGAATCGGATAACAGAGGACAGGAGGGACATGGAGAGGTGCACCAAACTGACCCTACAGGGCAGGCATCAGGGTTTGCAGCAGCACAATACACCACACAGGGCATGCGGGGCGGGAGTGCAGCACAACAATCCATAGAAAGCAATAGGGAGGGGACAGGACCATGCACATGGACAACAGAGAACAGAGGGGAAAGAGGCAATGGTAGCTAGCTGACCATAATGGACAGACAGGAGAGAAAGCTGCAGCATAACAGACCATAAAGGGCAGGAGGGACCTGATCAGGGGCATTACAATGGAACAGACAAGCCAGGAGGGAGGGAATAGGGGTCTGCACATGGAAACAGAGGACAGGACCAGGGAGGGCAGAAGGGTGTGGCAGTAAAATGGAGCATGGAGGACAGGAGGAAGGGGATAGGGGCATGGCATGTGGACAGGCAGGGTGGAGGTGGCAGGGACAGGTTACAGTCATCTGACAATGCTAGGCAGGTGGGAGGGGAGTGGCAGATCAACAGAACACTCAGAGTAGATAGGAGTGGCAGGCCCATGGAACATGGTGGGCAAAAAGGATGGAGCAGGGGCATGCACAAAGACTTCGGAGGGCAGGGGGAAGGAGAATAGGGGCAGCAAGCTAAGCACAGAGGCTAAGCAGGAGGTCAATGATGGGGCATAGAATTGGGAAATGGAGGGCAGGAGGAGTGGACTGGTACATCATGCTAAATGGAGGGCAGTGGCAGCACATCAGACCATGCATGGCAGGAGGGAGGAGGCTAGTCCATGGATTCAGACAACAGAGGATAGGGAGGAGGTGGATGGGGCAGAAAGCTAACTGTTCAGAGAAGGTGGGTATTAGGAACTTTATTGTTTTTAAAATGTGTGTCTGTGCGAACTACTTAAAATATGAACAAGTATGCAGCATAATCTCACTTTTATTCAGGAAGAAGAGGACGTTTGTGACTCTGACTCTGAGCTCACTTGGCAGAAACACCCCCTGACCCTCCACCCCCATCGCAAATTGTAATGCCCGTGAAAAGGGTAGGTGGACGTAGTGTTATATAGAACATAGTCCCAAGAGCACGGTTGAAAATGAAAACTAGATATAGTATATGGTATAAACTAAGCACCAAAAAGTGTGATATAAGATGAACCGGGGCGTGAAATATAATATGCAATACATTGTGCGCAATGACAGATTAATTGGAGAGCGCGAGATAGCACAGGCACTAGCGCGTGCTATGCGATATGCGTCTTGGAGTATAATATGCACAGGGCAGTGTTGTGTAACCTAACTAGTCTCTAAAGTTGTAATATAAAATATGTGCTGGGGAGTGTAACGTTGCATATGCACTGTGACAAAGATATGGATCCCAGATTGTAATATGTATGGCATAGCGCTGTGCGTTATAACATAGGCATCGAGGAAGGCTCGTTAGATGGGGCAATATAACCCGTGCAAAGGCAAGTATGGCATGACATATTCACGGGGTGGTGTTACAGTGCACATTGGCTAGAGAGTGTCATAGCATATGCACTAGCTGGTGGAATACAACACAAAGGTGTGAGGCACTCGGCGGGCACTGGTGGGTGTAACACAGCATTGGGCTCAGCCAGGAGCACGCTGTGACTCTCAAGTGAGGTTTGTCTCCTTTCCAGAGCGTAAAATAAAAAGTATTACACATCTGGCAGTGGATATGTGTTTTATTAACCGTGAGGGGGGTTTCTTGCATAGTTTGGTCGAATTTTTGTCGAATCCCCTTTGAATGGCTTGGTGTGCGTGTATATTAAATGTGCCCGTCAATAGCTACCCATGTTTGTATAAATAAACAACAAGGGTGTCTACTTGGAGAGTACCCACCGGCGGGGGCGCCGGGATTAGGCACGGTAGGGCGTCAGACACGTCAGAGCTTCACTAGCGGTGTAAATACATTCCATGTGGATTCATTCTATGCATAGTCGCCTTTTAATGAATATCACGCAAATCGTCATGGTGATACTGATAGGTACATACGGTTTGTCCAGCATGTCCTAGGTGTTTCTATAAATATATATTTTTTTAAAATAATAAAAAACAAAGGCCGGCCCCGGGAGATGGGGTCCCCGGGGCCATAAGTGGCCTGAGGAGGGGGTAACGCAGCCCCCTCCCATGACCCGGGGATTGGGGTCCCGGGGCCGATTGAGGCCTTGGGAGGGCCAAATTTATTTTTTTCATCAAAAACAACTTAGGGTGCAGGCCCTGGGGGATGGGATCCCCAGGGCCAGTAAATTAGAAAAAGAAGGGGGGCCACACAGCCCTCCTTCTTAAAAAAATAAAATAAATAAAAGACCGGCACCGCGCTGGAGGCCACGCCCCCTCATTGCAGCACTCTGCAAACGCGCCCCCTGGCCAGTTGTAAGTTGGGGAATTAATTCCCCTTCAATACTGAGGGACCCTGAGGGCCAACTAGCCCAACAGGTATCTCCAGTATGCGCCAGGGAGCTGCGTTGCAGACAGGTGTTCTGACACCACGCCCCTTTTTACACCTCTATGCAACGCAGCTCTGTGGCGCTTACTGGAGGTACCTAGTGGGCTAGTTTGACCCTAGGGACCCTTAGGATTCAAAGGGACTTAATCTCTCAAATTAGAACGGCCACAGGGCACGTTTACACAGTGGTGAATGGAGGGGACGGGGCCTGAGGTGACATGTGCAAACACGCCCTGTGGCGCATGTTAAGTTGGAGAAATAATTCCCTTACAATCCTGAGGGACCCTGGGGGCCAACTTGCCCACCATGTGCTTCCAGTAAGCGCCACTGCTCTGCATTGCAGAGAGGTGGTGCAGGCCGTGCCCCTTTTTACACCTCTCTGCAATGGCGCTTACTGGACGTACCTAGTGGGCTATTTTGCCCCTAGGGCCCCTCAGGATTCAAGGGGACTTAATCTCCCAACTTAAAACGGCCACAGGGCGTGTTTACACAGTGGGGAAGGGAGGGGGCGGGGCCTGAGGTCACGTGTGCAAACACGCCCTATGGCGCGTTTTAATTTGGGGAACTAATTCCCCTTCAATCCTGAGGGCCCCTGGGGGCTAACTAGCCCACCAGGTGCTTCCAGTAAGCGCCAGTGAGCTGCGTGTCAGAGAGGTGGCCAGGCCGTGCAACTTTTTACACCTCTCTGCAACACAGCTCTGTGGTGCTTACTGGAGGTACCTAGTGGGCTAGTTGGACCCTAGGGACCCTCAGGATTCAAATGAACTTAATATCCCAACTAAAAACGGCCACAGGGCGTGTTTACACAGTGGTGAAGGGAGGGGACGGGGCCTGAGTTAACGTGTGCAAACACGCCCTGTGGCGCATTTTACGTTGGGGAAATAATTCCCCTTCAATCCTGAGGGACCATGGGGGCCAAGTAGCCCACCAGGTGCTTCCAGTAAGCGCCACTGCGCTGCGTTGCAGAGAGGTGGTCTAGGCCGTGCCCCTTTTTACATCTCTCTGCAACGCAGCTCTGTGGCACTTACTGGAGGTACCTAGTGGTCTAGTTGGACCCTAGGGACCCTCAGGATTCAAGGGGACTTAATCTCCCAACTTAAAACGGCCACAGGGTGTGTTTACACAGTGGGGAAGGGAGGGGATGTGACGTGTGCAAACACGCCCTGTGGCGCGTTTTAAGAGGTAGTTTTAATCCCCTGCCCTATTATATGCTAGGGGCTTACAGAGGAGGTCATGCTAATCACAGGGGGACCCCAACGCATAGTGTTCCCTAGAGTATGTAGGTGTTTTCACTGTATTCTGAGTGTCTTTTAACATAGCACTGGCTCTAGGACTGGTTAGACTCAGTTACCACCAGCATCCGTCTGAAAAAGTTGAGGGTACAGGATGATTTTGCAACAAGGCTTCTTTCTGCTCTTCTGTTTGTTCTTTCTGCACGTTATCCTTCTTCCTGCACTTTTCTTCGTATTTGAGGAGTTCTGTTGCTTCTTTCTGCATTTCTTTTTTTTCTTTCTGTGCGTTTTTTCTTCTTTTTTCACATGTCCTATCTCTGTAGGCATAGTTAGAAATTAGCATTTAAAAAACCTTTGAAATTCACTGAAAAAACCATAGGTTTCAGGCACGTTATAGTTAGGAATTAGCATTTAAAAAACCTTAGAAATTCACTGAAAAAACCATAGGTTTCAGGGGCGTTATAGTTAGCTGGACTTTTCACTCGTACAAAACCATTGATATTCCCCCGTTATAGTTAGTTCAGCTAACTATAACTCGCGCGCCCGCAATGCACTGCTGATGACGTCACATATTACATCACTCATGACATGGTCAGTGACATCACTCATGACATCACTGATGACATCTCAAATGACATCACTGATGACATCATCCTTGTGATAGAGTGGCAGACCTCCTCTCCCCCTAATATAACCTTTGATACACACATTCAAAAATAGAAACTAACATTTTCAAAACAATGGACAGACCAATACCAGTTACAACGACCTATTTAGTAATTCTAAGATCCACATACACATCCACTCATTCACCGACAGTCCTATACAGTCACTCATACATGTACTCACTCATCATATGTACTCATACACCTATACATTTTGTTACACAACACCACTCATCCATAGAGTTACTCACACACATAGTCACTCATGCTAATAAAGAATCAAACATCCATTTACTTGCATATACAGTTATACACACACCACCACACTTACTTTTACAGAAACTTACACATACTTAGTCTTTTAAACAATCACTTATAGAAACACATACTTATTCATACATGAACTCTTCCTATCTCTCACTCTCACATATACTCACTTATATACACCAATAGTCACATATACTAGTTTAAAACATATGTAGTTACTCATAAAGACACTATTAAGACAGTCACTCACTCACTAACACACCCATGCACACACTCATCCACCCATACAGTCCTGCACACATGCTGTCTTCAACACATACAAACAGTGAGTCACTCATTCATGCACCTATGCACTACGTAATACCCCCCACCAAACCATACAGACACTCAGACACTCATACTGATACTCAAAAAACCAACTAACAACCTATATAGACACTCGTAGCTACTCACCAACCCATGCAGCCACTTATACACAAAGTGAGAGACTGATACAGATATTTACATATTTAAACATTACTCACTAAGCCATGTATTCACTAAGATACACTTAATCAGTCAGTTATACAATCTATTTTTCAAAAACAAATCATCCATATAGACACTTATATGCCCATTTATTCTTCCATCGACCTTGAGATATACATATATAAAACATATGTAATTTTCAGAAAAACACACATTCACTGGATGATGTCATCAGTGATGTCATCAGTGATGTCATTTGAGATGTCATGAGTGATGTCACTGACCATGTCATGAGTGATGTAATATGTGACATCAGCAGTGCATTGCGGGCGCGCGAGTTGTAGTTAGCTGAACTAACTATAACAGGGGAATATCAATGGTTTTGTACGAGTGAAAAGTCCAGCTAACTATAAAGCCCCTGAAACCTATGTTTTTTCCAGTGAATATATATATATTTATATATTACCTACTGGCAGTCGCCAGTAGGTAGTTGTAGTTAGGACCTCGTTTCTATTCAAAAAGCGTTTTTTGTTTTCCCAATAACTTTGGCGTTGTTTGATGAATCTTCGTAAAATTTTCAAAACTAGTGGGGCGCTCCGGTCAGCTCCTGTCTTGAAAGGTTTGGGGTGATTCGTCAAGCGGGGGCCGAGAAAAAAGTGGGATCCAAAAAACGCGTTTTCCCCATGTATATTTCCATAGGAAACTTTAGACAAAGTTACAGCCTGAACTGCTGAATGGAATTACACCAAATTTGGCAAAAAGGTAGGCCTTGGTTCAGAAAAAGCCCTTTTTCTAAATGATGTAAATCCGTTCAGTAGTTCCTGTGAAATTAGAAAAGAAAAATATCGATATCTGAGCACTGAGGAGGGTTCACGAACCCTTCCGAGCACCAGCTTCACTCTGATTGGCTGCCAACACTCCAACCAGGAAGTGTTGGCAACCATCTTGTGACTCGGTAACAGAGTCACAAGAAAAAGGGTGAAACAAAGATAAAAAACATGAAAAGGGGGCAGAGTAGAAACACCGTGACCACCTAGGCATGCTCATGTAAATGAGCCCCCAGATGGGCCAGGTTCCGGGGGAATGCCATAGTTATATAGCGGGGTTCTGCGGGGGCCCCCACAACCCCAGGGACCGCCACCTCCCTGAGGCTATGTAAATTATATGTCCTGCAGCGAGTCGTTGGTGTGGAGCACATTCAGGCGCTCGGGTGCAGCAGGTCTCCTGCTCCATCACTCCCGGGCTGGCTGTCCGCCTGCGCTGGCTCCGTAAAGAAGTGGCATTGGTTTCTCAGGCGGCGACTCCCCCGGCGGGGACTTCACATGGTCTAGTTATCGCTTTATAAGGTGTGCCTGACTCGGGCAGGCACGTGCTGTCTCAGTGTGCAGCTGCTGTCCGTGGTAGCGGGACACATCCTAACTGAGCCAGCAGCGCACCCTGCACAAAGTTACAGGAGACCTTTGTCATGAAAGCGTGGTGTGCAACATCCCATGGGCTTAAAGTGATTTCGCATTGCCAGTGCTGCACACATGAGCTCTGCGTTTACCTACCACTAGGGCGGGTTTTGGCTGCATTAGTGTTCCTGTCCAGAAACGCTCGACAGAGCACTTTAGCATAGTGCTCAAAATGACGCGCGTCTACATTACGCGCAGGCGGACACATTCCACAGAGGCGATCATACTCCTGTAGAGGTGTACTCATTCCAAAAAGTGATGGGCAAGGTTGTTGCTATCTGCAGATGCACATTTTCGCTTCAGGACAAACCTTGCTCCTGTGGCCGTGCAATGGGTTTTCGGCTGTGTTTGCTGTATGAGCCCCCGTCAGTGGCAGAGATTCCAGCTTTGGGAGTGACCCAAACATCAGAAGGAAACCGCTGCCACCAGATCAAGGCACAGACCTCTAACTCTTTCTGAAGTTCTAGGTGCAGCTTTAGTCTCCGGGCGTGCCCTCTGCCTCGGGTCCGTGTTGGTGATGGCCGACTGTGGCCTCTATGCTCCGCGCTGTGTAGTAAAAGTTGAGCACATGGCCAGTCAGTGCATTGAGTATCCAGTGGCTCTTCTGATCGTGCATCAGCAGACTCTGGTAACTCACTCCCCTGCCACACAGACGCATGGAGACGCCCAAGGTCCTAGTGCCGCCTGCTCACAGCCCGGGGCACCTACCCTCTCTGAAACTGGTGCCACTAGCGCTCTAATGGTCGAAGGGGCATTTGCAATCTCGGTTAACTCGTCGGTGGCCAAAGCTCTCACACAAAGTAAAAATTGATTGCAATTGAAACCTGCTGTGGTAGCAAGGTGCACACACTCTACCGGTCGGTGCCTTTTTGTTGTATCGCTTGACAATTGGTATTTTTGCAAATTTCAGTTTTGGACTTGCACCTGTCTCCTTTTATTTGTGTACCAGCGGGAAGGCAGAAGGGGGAGGGGAGGGGATGTTGACTCTTCTATAACTGTGCTTCATTCCCACTGTGTGGAGCGGTTTGCCAAAGGTTATTAATCTGTGCACGTGCATTCTCAAACATAGGCTCTCTTCCACAGTAATAAGCGCAATCCATTCACGAGAGCAACTATTTAGTCACAGAACACTACGGACCGGTTGGTGTGAGGCGCCCATAATGGTTCTGACGGGGACTTACAGCGAGCCCAGTATTGCATACGTGTGTCTGTGTCCAGAGGGGTCCAAGCAGAGTGAACACACCACCTGCTGTGCACTCATGCGAGGAGCTAGAATCCAGCAAAGTACGTATCTTATCGGTGTTTCCATGAAAGATAATGCATTTAAACCACATTAGGCGATTGGAATCACATTAACCGTGCTGCACCTGTCAGGGAAACACCCTGAGAGGTTGGTGGCAGGTGTTCAGAGTTTACATGCAGTTTTTTTACAGGGCAGGGGTGTTGTCCACCTGACCACTGGTGCATAGCAACCTTTTGTTTCCCTTCCCTAGCGTGCAGTAGGGTTCACAACGTTTACCGCGAATCTTTGTCCCCGCAGGGAATCACAATGCGGTCGTTACAACGACCGCGTTGTGATTCCGCATAGCATTACTCCGCAAGTCGGAACAACGACTTGCGGAGGGGGGGGAAGGTGTTGGATTTAAAATCCAGCACCTTCCCTAGTGTCCGCACAGACTGGAGTTGGAATAGTAAATTATACCATTCCAACATCCAGCGCCCCCCTCCGCAAGTCGTTGTTCCGACTTGCGGAGTAATGGTATGCGGAATCACAACGCGGTCATTGTAACGACCGCGTTGTGATTCCCTGCGGTGTAAAACACTGCGGGATGAGGAGATAGATTCGTGCAGTAGCCGTAGGTGTCACTGATAACCAGAGTGAATCACGTCATGCACCGAGAGAGAAGGAGAGCACATGCCTCGACTGCTATTCCCTGCCTTCTAGCCGGGGAGAGATTTGCACTGTCATGGCTTTTCCACCCATTCCCGGCCATCTCTTTGGTAAAGACTGAAGAAATGACTGATACAAGAGCACCGGCTTGTGTTGTGGCCCCTTCGCTGCACTACGAATGTATGGGTACCATTAACACTCATTTGTTTAGGAGCACTGTATTCCCCCTAAAAAGTGCCCTTTATTAGTTTGCCTTGTATGTCGCAACTTGAATGAGGACCTGTACATGGAAACGCCATCTTCAAGAAACCACACCACCAGTTTATTGCTTAGAAATGTCTCTGCAATTTTTCGATTGACTGTTCCCTTTGATATCAAGGTTAATACACCTTGGTACTTAGCGGCGTAATATGGATTACGGCTGTTCTCCTTCATTCGTTCTCAATGCAGGCTCTTACCTTGGTGTGTGTCCTTATGATGCTGGGCTATGTACATCAGGCCCAGAATCTGGTACATGTGTGTGTCTTGGGCGGTGGAAACCTGTGAAACATGTTTTTTCTTAGACAACTGAGGTAAGCTCACAACAGGCGTCGCTGGCACTGTGTCAGGAGCTTTTTGATCTCCAGATGCTTAGGGCATACCAAAAGGAGATGGACCGTCTGCCCTAGCAGTCTGAGTGAAAGTGAACGGGCAGAGTTTTGGTCCAAGTATTGAAATGCGCATGCTTGTTGGTCTGGCGACAGCGGTCGCAGAGTTGTGCCTACTGCCGTGGTGTTCAACACTTTGACATGAAAAGAACCACCCTCCATTTTTTCCAGATCAATTGGCAAGTAAAGAATAAGGGTTGCACTTGGTAGCGCTGCACGTGAGTGGTGGATGAAGGAAGGCTGCAGTGACATACGGCTCGACCCGGCTCCGTGCTATTTTGACTCCCACGTGAACCCCTCCATTTGCTTCCATGGCCTTCGACACTTCCGATTCCAATTCAGTGGTTGTTCCTAATCAAGGGCTCTCTGTATAAATCCTCCCCGCCCTCTCACTGTCAAGAATGGGATTTTTCTGGGGAATCCGACACACATCACGACCTCAGTCGATCAAGTTACACTAAAAATAAACATTTCACTTGAGAAACCTTTTAAAACGTGAGCCCCCTGGTCACGTAGGTGTTACATGAGAAGGCACGAACTATTCAGATTGGAACTTAGTCAAGAAAAATAACATCTTGACATCTGCCGTTGACTACCTGGGTTGATACCCGCTAAATACAGGAAGCATTCCTGCCGAACCTGCCTCCTTCCTCAGATCTATGCCACAAGTTGGTTAGGAACACTGACCCGCACCCTTCACCAGATGCGCAAAATAGACTCAACTTTCCAGGGTGGGGTGAAATGTAACTCTTCGAATACTGGAGGCCGAGAAAGTTTAGAACCGCTGTTGTAGTACAGTACATAATCCGAGGTGTCCTTTTCTGAGCAATATGTGGTCAAAGATGCATTTTAAAGCGTGACAGACTACTAACATTTTTGCGAGCTAAAGACAACTTTTACAAGATATTTAGGAATCTTCCCAAAAAGAATGGGGCAGATTTACGTTCCCTGGTGCATCCCTGCAAATCAGCAGGGATGCGCCAGGGAAGATGCGTCATGCAAGTTTGCCCTTGCGCCACTGCAGATGCGCCGCATGTACATTGCGGTGCATCGTGGCGCAAGGACAAGCATCTGCCGGCGTAAGGTTGGCGTAGTGTTGCAGTTGTGTCGCAAGCGCGACGCAACACCAGCACTGTTCCAACCTGCCCTATCCCTGACATGGTGCATCACGCCTTTCGCCTGCTTGAAGCAGGCGTAAGGATTTGACGCACCAGCGTCGGAAAAGTGACTGTGTGAAATCTTGTAGATTTCACGGCGTCACTTTTCCGAGGCTTTTTCCGACATAACGCCCACCCTGCATACATTAATCCTGACGCAGGTTTAATGTGGCGCAGGGCTTTACAACGTGACGCATCTCCTTAGATGCGTCACGTTGTAAATCTGCCGCAGCATGGCGCTAGATTTGGGACGCCGCTGCGTCACAAAAGTGACACAACGGCGGCGCAAAAGTGCCGCACAGGGCTTGTAAATCTGCCCCAACGTTTCTAAAAATCGGTAGCAAATGGTGCAGATTAAGTATATTTATTAAGGTATTATTTTGTTAAAATTGCATTTCCCGGCACACAATAGTTGCAGGGTAGAAAGTTAGTACAGGAGACTATTATCTTGCTGTTAGGAAAAATCCTTCATGCCCATCCATGCTCCATTTCACATAGAACGTTAAAGCTGTTCTCTATGGCACGATCCGAAAAACCCCTAGTTCAATCTCCCATCATATATTCGTAGCCTGAAATGGTGACAGAGTAATTAATTAAGACTTCTTGAGGGCAGAGAGAGAATGCTTAGTAGTAACATAATAAACTACTTCCAGAAAGGTTGGTACATACATTAGACTGGCTTCTAACAGGAGCCATGGGGCTACAATAGAAACATTTAAAATGTTTTTTGCTAAATTGGTTTATATATAGGTGTGAAATAGCCTGAGTTGCTGACTTACTAGTGCATTCTGGGTTGCAGCAAACAGGAAATTAATTTGATCAATGGTTCTTGCAAATGTAACCGCTGTTTGATTTTCAGATGTACTGTATTTACTAAGATGGAAGAGGTTACTTCAATACAGCAAACACCTCTACTTAGAATTGTCTGTATCAAGCCCTGCCCCTCATGCTAACCTAACTCTTCCCCCACTAAACTGCAGTTAAAATTCTGACATCTCTAACCCTGTTGGGGTTGGTCCTCTCAGAAGCCATGCTCTCTCTTCAATCCTGCCCATTTGGCGCTAAAAATGCAGCTAAATATAATTGCTATAGGAATGCTCATGAGAGGTCTCAATTTAGTCCTTCTGCAGTGGACTGGTGATCTACCTCCATGGAGCTCTCTCTGACCTGCCTAAGTAGGTCTTGAACCATGATTTGTACTCTCTATCACCTCGTAATTCTTTTCAGTGTCATCTCAACTATGACAACAGCTTTCTTTCAAAAGCCATGAGAATTGCCCCTCATTTCTCTTTCCTTCCCTCCCTACGTTTTGGTAAGATGCCTAAAGCCAGTTACTTATAAAGCAGTGTTGTTCTTCCCAGTGAGATACTAATATCTTAGAGCATTCCCACTCTCTGGAAACTGCTCATTCCTTATTTCCTCTGCCTTGTGTCCTGCGCTCTTTGTTACATCTTCCTCTTTTCTATTTCCTACTTCTTCAGCATTTTCATATGTTCTTAACGGGGCTTAGAGAGCTATCCGTATATTCAACATGACGTCCTAAACTGATGACATGCAATTTAATCTTCAGATGAATTGCTCAAGGATAAATGTATTAACATCATATTTCTGCAAGATTTCTGTCTGGCTAGGAAATAGTGCACTGAATTTGAACACAGGCAACATGGAGGTTATTCTTTTGGGCTCCCTAGGTGCTTATCTCTGTACTCTCTCTGAAAATGCCAACTATATTGGGGGTTCCCATCTAACTTAAAGACAGCATTAAAAACATATGTTTTATTTGGAACTTGTACTGAATCTGATCCCTGTGCCAACAGTAGGAGATTTTTCACTTTCAACCTAAGAGCATTGGGTGCATGTATGATAGTGCCTAGCATTGGTTACAGTAATGTCCTTTATAGAGGTCTCAAATACAATAAGTAAAGTGCTAAAGACAGTCATGGCCCATAAGCATCAGGACTCAGAGGGAGCAAAACAACTGGAGAAGAAAAACCCAAGATCGATATCTGAGCACTGAGGAGGGTTCACAAACCCTCCCGAGCACGAGCTTCATTCTAATTATTTGCCAACACTCCAAAACACCTCAGGACACAAGTGGACTTCATCCTTTGAGCAACAGTGCGCCAGAAGCCGCGATTGTAACGTGGTGTAAAAAGGGGCGTGGCCTCTGAACACCTCTCTGCAACGTAGCTCTGTGGCGCTTACTGGAGGTACCTGGTGGGCTAGTTGGCCCACAGGGACCCTTAGGTTTCAAGGGGACTTATTCCCCCAACTTACAAGACGCCAGGGGATGCGTATGCACAGTGGTGGAGGGAGGGGGCGGGGCCTGATATAACAAGTTAGCAATCTTGCTGTGTGGAACGTACTGGATGTAATAAAAGAGGTAGTTGGCCCCAAAGGTTGACATTGGGGGCTAACTACCCTTCCTGTTACCTCCAGTAAATCCCACACAGTGGGATTGCTAAAAGGTGTTTGGAGGCCACGCTCACCTTTCTCCGCCACACTGAAAACGCGACTGCTATGTTATAGCTAGAAATTAGCATTTAAAAACCTTTGAAATTCACTGAAAGAACCATAGGTTTCAGGGATGTTATAGTTAGAAATTAGCATTTAAAAACCTTTGAAATTCACTGAAAAAAACATAGGTTTCAGGGATATTATAGTTAGTTGGACATTTCACTCGTACAAAACCAGAGAAATTCAGGCGTTATAGTTAGTTCAGCTAACTATAACTCATGCCCCCGCAATGCACTGCTGATGATGTCACATATTACATCATTCATGACATGGTCAGTGACATCACTGATGACATCTCAAATGACATCATTGATGACATCATCCACGTGATAATCTGATGCACCTCCTCACACCCAAATATAACCTTGAATACACCCACTGTAAAATACAGAGTACCATTTTCAGAACCATAGACACACCAAAACCAGTTACTACATACTCACTCACTGATTCCTAGGTCTACACACCCATCCACTCATTCACCCATACAGTCACTCATACATGCAGTCATTCATCAATACAGCACTATCATATGCACTCATACACCTATACAGACACTCACACACTGCCACTCACCCATACAGTTACTTACACACCCAGTCAGTCATGTAAAGAACCAATCACACTCCCATTTACTCACCTATACAGTTATACACACACCAACTCATCTATTCATACAGATACTAACACATAATTACTCTCTTATACAATCACTGACACAAAAACACACTCATCCATACAGCCACTCTCACTAGCACTCACTCTCACATATAGTCATTTATATACTCCAACCCTCACATATACTGCCTTTCACATATGTAGTTACTCACACAAATACCACTGGGACATCCATTCACTCACCACACAGCCATACGCACACTCACTCACCCATACAGCCCTTCACAGACACACTCTTGAACCCATACACCCAGTGAGTCACCCACTCACACATCTATGCACAAAGTCACATACCCCCACCCACCTACACAAACACTCAGGCACCCATACAGATACTCAGGCAACCAATCAATAACCCATATATATACTCATGTAGCTGCTCACCAACCCATGCAGCAGTTTACACAACAACAGACACACTCATACAGACATTCACACAGTTTAGTCACTAACCCATGCATTCAGTAAGACACATTTAATCGCTCACTTATACAGTCACACACCTACTAATTCCTTCATCCAGACACTTATACACCCACTCATTCTTCAATACACCTTGGCATATATATAAAACATATTAAAACTTTACAGAAACACACAGTCACTGGATGATGTCATCAGTGGTGTCATTAGTGTTGTCATTTGAGATGTCATCGGTGATGTCATCAGTGATGTCACTGACCATGTCATGAATGATGTAATATGTTAAGTCATCAGCAGTACATTGCAGGGGTGCGAGTTATAGTTAGCTGAACTAACTCTAACTGCCGAATTTCTCATGTTTTGCTCGAGTGAAAACTATAACGTCCCTGAACCCTATGTTTTGTTCCGTAAATTTCTAAGGTTTTTTAAAATGCTAATTTCTAACTATAACGTGCCTGAAACCCATGTTTTTTCAGTGAATATTTACAAAAAAAAATCAGCATCTTATTAAAAATTTACAGGAGCAGAGTGACATTATCATAAAGAAATCCGACAAAGGGGGCAATATTGTGCTGTGGCCCAAGAGTGAATACCTAAATGAGGCACACAAACATCTGGATGATGGAACATGTTACAAAAAGTCCAACTACCATCAGCTTAAAGTAGTAAAGGAAACCTGCAAAAAGCATCTGAACAAATAGAGAAGGGAATGTTTATTTTCAACTGAGGAATGTCTATTCCTTAATACGGATTTTCCTATCACACCAATATTGTATTTTATACCAAAAATACAAAAGAAAATATCTCCAGTCCCGGAAGACCGATAATATCTGCAAAAGGAGGACTGTTAGGAAAGAAGTCACAGTATATTGACTTTTTTCTCCTGGAGTTTGTTACAGTGTTGCCCTCATATATAAGGGACACTAATGATTTCTTGGATAAAATAAGAAACGTACCCTGGTCAGAACAATGCTACCTTATCACTCTTGATATAAGGGCTCTGTACACCAGCATTAGATGGTATGAAGGCAGTGGAATTCTTTTTAAAAAACAGAGCTTTTGAAAAGTACATACATAGGGAGATGATTCTAGAAATGATAAACTTTTGTTTGCATAATAACTACTTTTCATTCAATAAGGATGTTTATCAGCAAATAAAGAGGAGTTGCCATGGGAGCCTGCTTCTCCCCCAGCTATGCGTGTTTACTTGTAGGGTGGTTGGAGGAGCAGGTTCTCAAGGCAGTAAACAAAGAGGTTTGGGACAAGCATATATTATGCTGGATGCGTTTCATAGACGATATCTTTTTAGTGAGGAAAGGTTCTAAAGAACAAGCTATTGCTTTCATTGATAATATCAATAACAATGATTTAAACTTACAATTGTTAGATAATAGAGCCATAGATGTTCTAGATGTACATGTACAAGTAATAAACAACAAACTAGAAACAACCCTGCATAGGAAGAACACTGCGGGAAATTCTACCCTCCATGTGTCTAGCTTTCATCCTTGCCATCTGATCAGAAGCATCCCCTATGGGGAGTTCCTTAGAATGCGGAGAATATGCAGTACTGATCAAGCAATCGAATGTGTCAGTGAAACCATCAGTAGATCTGCAGAGAGGGGGTACAGCAGTCACATCATCGAACCGGCCCTTGATAAGATTAAAGATGTCCCACAAGATAACTTTCTACACAATCGAAAATCTAGATCATCCAGGATGGTTAATGTTGTGTTTCGATTTAGATGCCCGTACATAGGTTCCCCTGAATCATGTCCTTATATAGGCACAATTCGCATTGCCCTTATTTAGGCATAGAATCCCAGTCCTTATTTAGGCATTAGCCATGCTATCCAAATACAGGCATGGTCACCTACATTGTCCATGTCACAACGAGTTCTTAGAAACCAGACCCTTAAGCCATCGGGACTTTCCCTAGCTAGGATTATTGATTTCTCCAAGAACTCATCTATTATGCATGAACTACTATTCCTTAGGGGTTCATCCATGACGTCTTCCTCTTACCGACTTTACGTCAATGCTAGCATTCCTAAGCACCTTCCAGGTATAAATATACCTTCCCTTACCATGGCAAACCATGGCACGGCTCGGCACAACTTGACGGCACGGTTCACCACGGCAAGTTCGGACGAGACCATATCCCATCCTGACGCACTGACCAGATGCTGTCATCCCTGCTCGCAGAGAATCCAGCTTCCAGTGTTCTGACTCCCTTCACGGGGTGTTAGAGTTTGAGACCCGGAAAGAGATTCCCACCTCTCTCATTCTAAAGGTATGGAGCAGACTAGAACCTAGAGGGACTTTTGGCATACAAACGTAGTATATACCATACTATAGAAAACCGCGCCTACTCTTACCTCGTACTACACTTAGGTTAGGTACACCGGGGTAGAACTATTTAGAAGCACCAGATGAGTATGAACTTTTTAGCCTGTGTTATTTATGTATGTATATATGAATATATGTCATAGCTAAAAAACAATGCTATTGCAGTATTATTTCTTCTTACTGCTTACGCTGTGCATATTATATCTCGCATACTGTCTTGCAATTGTAACAGCTCATATCTCTTACACGAGAAACAAGACTGTTCAATAAATACCCTTTATTGAAATGCTCCTCTATCTATTTCTGCGTAACTCTGAAGAAACTAAGCATGCACGATTGACTGAGTGAAACTGTTATCTATTGTTTCCACGATTCTGAGACGCGTTCCGATTGTAAGGGAAACAAAGTTGTCATGTTTATGCGGTTGTCAGAAACTAATCCCTTCTTGTTTATTTGAGAAGTTTCTAGTTACCTATGAGTTAGCTGCCACACACAAGTAATTAAGCTTAATGTACTCGATAGGAGCATACTGACCTTAGTGCTATGCAAAAACTATAGTGTATATTATTCCAATGTGCAGAGCCCATAAGGGAAATAGGAACTACACTACATGGCGCAAAACATTTGGTAAGGCATTAATTTAACGCTAGATACTGAAGTAACTCAGTCATGCTTTTCTCAGAGACCCCTACTCATAATACTCCATAAGACGTCTGGAGTGGGTAGAGATAAAATCCGCCATAGCTGAGTAGGACGAGAATCCTATGTATTAGCTGTTTGGTTTGTTCAACGTTGAAGAATATAGAGTTCCAAAATATTGTGCACCTTATCTTTGTTTCCTTGAAACTTGTTCTGCATATTTAAAAAATAATGTCCACTAATGGGGATGTTGTACACACGGCTGATCAAGTCGCAACAGATTTTAATCTTACAGGGTTAAATGAAACCGATGTGGGTATTATACACATCCCACCAAATTTACGGAGAGCCATCACTCTAAAACATATAAAACATGGCCTAACACCAAGAGGTGGTAGAGCAGTTTTTGTGATAGAGGCACATGAATCTTTTCAGACAGAGGTATTCTATTCGTGGATTACATTCCCAGAATCAAATCCAGTAACAAAAGTGTTTCACTTCTTCAAAGAAGATGAACCACCTGAGGAATACATTCCCTTCGAGAATATTAAAATTCCACTCAGCTCTTGTTTAAAGGCGCCCTAAAACATTAATATCACATAACCAGGCACGGTCCACTAGGTAGACCAGGAGCAACATGGCCGATTTTAGCAGGCTACATATCTTATCCTGACATGGAAGCAATGTCAGATAAGGAATTACTTAATCAAATGCAAGAATTGAGAAAATTACACAGTTAAACCACAACTGTCTGAAGGTCCTGAGAAGAACTCAATTAAACACAATCCTACATCTTCTAAAAAGAAGTGGGAAAACAACAAACAACATTCAAAAGAGAAACATTCCCAATCCTGAGGTAGGTCTCCTCAAAATGATCCCTCTGACAGGAGGTATAACCTCAGGAAGAGGGATAATTTGAAAAAACCTGACAGGTATCAAGATACTGATACGCGTTCCTCTCGTATCTTTCAGACATCTTCACAGACATCCGAAAGAAAAGGACGGTCAGATCACGAAGAAGAACGCGTGAAGTCCAGAGACGATCAACACGTTCAGAAAAACAAACCAAAACCTCAATTCACTAAGAAAATGGTAGCAGGTCTGAAGATCAGACATGCCGAGAATTCTGAGAACACAACTCAAGAACGGAGAATGGTCTCAGACAATTCTGGACAGTGCAGCAGAAGTAACAATAGCTCGCCAGAACCTGAAGGAACTTCTGGAGATAGTGGACTTGAATGAGTACATCACAGTTGAGACTGTAGATACCAGGGTTAGTACTCCACAAAGGTTATATGAAATAACACTCCGGATGGAGGGAGACATATCAAGAAAAGTGAAAGCACTTTTTGGGGAAAAACTTTCAAGGAGTTATGACATACTTCTAGCAGAACGGAACTGGCCACCAACATTTGTCAGGGAGTGCCCAAATGGCAAAGACATCGTTATGCCAGCCTTCTCCAACCATGTTCCAATGCACCTAAAATATACTTATGCCAGGAAATGGGCAGTTGCCCTCGCCCCAGCATTATACAAAAATCATGTAGGATGGGATGAGGACTCACCTCACCATAAAATCCAATTAAAAGGTCAACCTACTGCACAAAGACAGTACCCAATTAAGCAAGAAGCTAAAAAACAGGTCCGGGAGATCTTAGATCAACTTGAATACCAAGAGGTGATTGAAACATGCACCTCATCAATGAACAATCCTTTGTTTCCTGGTTCCAAACCAGACAACCCATATCGTCTAGTTTTGGATTATAGACACCTGAACACTTGTTCTAAGACATTTGCTGTGCAAAATGCACACAGTAGAACATTAATGAATAACATTGTGCATAAAAAATATAAAACCACATTAGATATTTCAAATGGTTTCTTTTGTCAAAACATAGCACCTGAAAGTAGGTACTTGACAGCGTTCTCAATAATGGGGACCCAGCGTCACTTTTGTAGACTCCCACAAGGGTTCAAGAACAGCCCGGGGTTATTCTAAGCAAGAATAACAGAGTTACTACAAATTTATGATGATGAGGCATTGTCATATGTCGATGATATCTATCTGACAGACGATGACCTGGATAGGCACTTAAACAGGGTAAATACCATTATACTGGGCTTTGCCTCTGAGGGCTACAAATTCAATAAAAATAATTGCCCATCTCAATGTCCTTTACCTAGGATATGAGCTTTCAAGTGAAGGCAAAAGCCTGGCAGCAAACTTTTTAGAAAAGTGTGTACTGCTCCAACCTCCAAAAACACTGAAAAATCTACAGTCGATCCTAGGTTTCCTGAACTTTGGAAGAACTTACATTCTAAATTACGCAGAAAGGGTTAAACCTCTCTGCGAATTAATCAAACCTGATTTCAAAAACAAAGATTGGACACCGGAACACACAGAAATCCTGCGTTCACTACAAGCTGACATGTTAGCAACAAATCACTTACAAACACGCATAAATACACACAATTTAGTGATCCGAATAATTTCGGGTCAATGTGGATTCACCTACTTAACTTTTAATGAAGGTGAAAAAATACCAATTGCATACAAATCACATTTGTATACACAAGCGGAAATGCACTTCACTTCAACAGAATTTTTTTTGACAGCAGTTCAAACCGCAGTAGCAAAAGGAAGAGCTCTAGCTCAGGGGAAACACATTATTGTCGTAACACCAGTACCAGCCTTAGAGGCAGTTACGAAAGCGAGCATTCCAAATGCAAAAGCTTTACATCCAAGATGGATACAATGGGTTAATTCTCTTGCTGCAACAGATGTTGAATATGTTTTTGATCTTAATTTAAATACACAAGCATTCCTGCAATACGAACACGAATGTCCTCTGCCTATT
The DNA here is from genome assembly GCF_964204655.1 of Triturus cristatus. Classification (NCBI taxonomy): domain Eukaryota; kingdom Metazoa; phylum Chordata; class Amphibia; order Caudata; family Salamandridae; genus Triturus; species Triturus cristatus. The sequence continues at coordinate 770,052,969 of NC_140584.1, read as the reverse complement.
GAGATTCTCCCTCTTGACCAGTATGAATTTATAATTTATACTGACAGATCAGCACAACCCGCTACGGAGAGTAAGCAAGCTTACAGTGCAGCATGCCCGATCGTTAGAGGTCGTATGCTTATTGGTAATTTCTGACCGATGGTCACTAAAACACAATCTCTAGGAGATTGTACAGCTCAGCGAGCTGAACTACAAGCATTCAAATTGGCACTTGAAAATACGGATCGCGAATTCCCCACACTTATAGTGTGCGATTCTTTTTGCTGTGTTTAATCACATAATGAATATTTACAGAATTGGCTTCAAAATGGTTTCAAAGATTCAAAAGGTGGTACAATCAAGCATAAAACGCTTTGGGAACAAGTAGTTCAGCTGCAAGATGGACTTCAAAACACTCACGTGATGCACACGCGGAGTCATCAACGTGATGGCATTCATGTTGCAGGGAATTCATTGGTTGACGAAGCCACAAAGGAGGCTGTGCAAACGGCTTCCGTAGCTGCGATCACTCATTCAAAAATGAAAATAGACAGTAAAATATTGTTGGCTGTCAATGCTTGAAGCAAAGGCAGTGATTCAGCATTACCTAAAAAATTTCCACTAAATTACACGTATATAATTGATGCGAACAATGTTCCGTTTGCTCGAATCCCTGGAGTGGGCGATAGGGTAATTCCAAACATGGAACGTAGATTAGGACTAATCCTAGCAGCACATGAAGGGATAGCCTCTGCCCATGCAGGTGTTTCCGCCACAGTATTGTTATTAAAACAAAGATATTGGTGGCCCGGCATTAGGAAACAGACCAAAAACTATGTTTTGGAATGTGAAATATGCCAATAGATTAAAGGCTCTACAGTGAAACGTCCTGCGCAGACGCTCCTGTTAATTTCAGACAAACCATTAGCTTGTGTTTACCTGGATCACTACGGTCCCTTGCAAAGGGATGGTAACTATAAATATATCATGGTCGCAGTGGATTTGTGGTCATGGTTCCTATGGATGTGGCCTCATCGCTCGGCTGACGCTCGAACTGTTATAAAAGATATGCGAGTCTTTATCGGCACATACGCAATAGGCACGTTTCACTCTGACCAGGGCCCTGCGTTTAGCTCTCGGGCTTACAAAGAAGCCATGGCCAGTCTGGGCATTGCATTGCGGTACTCCTCACCGTTCCATCCTGAGGGAAATTCTGTTGTGGAAAGGAAAATCCGAGACATAAAGCGATCTATAACAGCTAGGGCTAGGGTATTAGGTTCGGGTGATGGGTGGGTCAAACGTTCATTAAACAATTTGCCAAGAAGTTCTCTAGGAGAGGTCACTCTATATGAGGTCCTATTTGGGACAAGAATGTGGGTTCCAGATCTCAAATGTAAAGGCACAGTGGTGGAAAATAAACCATTTGATATCAAAGATCGTTTGGCTCTTTTACAGGACTTAAATGAACTAAAATCGAAACAAAGCGACGTGTTCCTGAAGCCAACCACCACTGGGGAAAATCCAGCCATCCCAGCAAGGCCTGTCTGGATTCTAAAGCTTGGGGATCTAGTAAGAGAGAAGATCGCGGACAAGAAGGAATTTGGGCCTTCTTACAGACAACCGGTACCTTTCCTAGGAATCCACGGATCAAGAACAGTACTTCTGCCGCCCCTTGCTGGTAAAAAGGATAAAAGATTTGTATTGATCGACCTCATCAAACCACACTATGTAGCCGATACTAAGCAGTGGGCCTTGTGGACTCCGACCAAGTAGCAGATGCACTCCTCTAGCTACTATCCAAGAGGTTCAAACTGAAAGACTCATCACCACTGAGAATCCAACAGTAAGATATGAAGGACTAAGCAACAATGCTATGGAACTCATTCCTCTTGAAACCCAAATAACAGTTCGTCCTGATACACCTGTCTACACCAACGTAGCAAGTGATCCACTGGTTCCAGCGATTTCAGTGAATCCTGATGCAATTTCAACCATTGACAGAACTGCCTCTGGCTATTTCATTAACTTCGATACGTTTTCTGATGATCCCAGCGAACCAGAAATGACACCAGCCAAACAAACTTTCAAAGAACAAGCACAAGACTTCTTTCATCACGTGAAAAAGACTTATCTGGTTTCACCATGGATTGAATTATGGATTATTTCTGGAATATTTTTCTTTCTGCTTTGGCTAGCTTTGGTAATGACTCTAAGCATGCTGATAAATGGAAGATATATTCATTTGGACACAGAAAGTAAAAATGTGAACTTGCTTTTGACACCACACAAATCATCCCATCGTGAAGCAAGAGACTTGTCAGCAGTGAACATCACAGCCGTTCCTATACAAGATGGCATAGTTTGGGACAAAACGGATTATGATATATTCGGTCCGTCGGAACTTTTGAAGATTCCACACATATTTAAGATATCATTAAGTGACTTTATTACCTCTAGTACCTATTCTGATGATTTGGACTTTGATAATTCAATACTTAGAGGGTTCAACAGACTATGAACAGCTTTATTGTTACAACCACTATGGTCATAATTTCTTGCATAGATCTGCAACACCTAGAAATGTATTTATGTATAACTAATGGGAACATTGTCCTACATCACCAAGGGGTAGCTCAAAAACATTTGAAATTAAGTTTCCATATTTTTCAGGGTAAAATACATCCAATCCAGAAATGTTTTACATTAAAAATATGAACAAAACAGGAACGAAAAATATGTTAACCAATGCGAAACAGATTTATTCTGCAGCTTTATTGCCCAACTGTCCAGACAGGGTTTTGAGTTTTGGAAAAACACAATCGACACAAAATCTGTCTGGGTTACAAAAGATTGGCAAGTACAGGGGATAGAAGCATTGTTTAGAGCCTGCATCATTCCACAGCAGATAATGTTTTTGAATGACACTGTCCAACAAACATCTTGCCTTGGGTTAGCCAAGATCAAAGACATGAACACACCGTCCATACCTACACCTGCAAGTAATAGCACTACACAGGGGAAGGTTGACGTATATACTATTCTACAAAACATCACATCAGATTCCGAATGGAAAAAATGGTTGCTCTGGCCCACAGACACAAACATCTTCAAGAAAGATTCCTGAACAAGATACAAGGTTTAACAATCAATAGGCCAGACCCACGCTATGTTCAAAGACAGCATCCAGGGGTAGTAACAACATATAGTCTAGGAAAACTATGCCTTGATTGGCTACAGACATCTACACTGGAGGATGTGAAACAACACTTATCTTTACTTAAAGAAGGCGCAGACCTTAGGGAGTTCTTACTAGGTCCAAGAAAACCGCGTCAAAAACGTTTAATAAATGCCGGCATCTATGCTTCTTATAATGAAATATGGAAGGTTATCCAAGCAGACGCTGCAGAAAGAATACGAGAAATTGATCGTATTAACTTAGAGAAATCTCTCGCTGTGGTCGACAATGGGTTAACGACTCTGTTATCCAGGATATATTCATTGGGCAACATTGTATCCTCTGCTATAGACATTGTGGAACAAGATTTGGTCCTGCTGCGTCATGGCCAGTCTCAATTACGTTCTATTCTGTTATTAGGCTGGACGCTACAAAACTTGCGTGCAGGCTATGTGCCTTGGCGTATCATCAACACGTCTTCTCTGTTTTCTGATTATAATCTCACTGATAAACAGATCGAACTGGCACAAAGGGGAGCAAAGTCATAGGTGCAGTGCCCACATTAAGAAGAGGAGGAAATAGATACACGGACACCGAATGGGTTGAATAATGGGGAGGAACTCCATGATTATTTATAGCATCAGTGGGCCTACAATCAGGCTCGGATTTCCTTGATTTAACAATTATATTTAATGTCATGAAACACAATGTTGGATGATGAACAGGTAGGATCCATATTATAACAGTCCTTGTTGGATTTTTTACCCACTAGGCAGACAGTCCTGATTCATTTTAACAAGATATCATTTATGCTCTGCTGAGTATATTAAGTAGAACAGGGCAGGTTGCTTTGGTTAATTAAGAGAATAATTGCTACTGCCTTTCCCTTTTCCCTAGTAGTCATTAGGTTTTAATTTAACACTTAAGCACTTTCTGCACGCACTTTTCCAATTATTTTGCACTGAATGTTAGAAGTATGTAGGTTAGTCGTTTTATAATTGCTACTGACCAAATAGATTGATTTTTAAGTGAATGTAATGTTTAACATGCCTATCAGTATTGAACTAGATTTGATATATTTACATCGTTAGGACAACAAGAAATAACAGATATGTATGCAGTGCTGAGCATTGAAAAACTGGAAAAATTGCCATTTAAGGTAGCAGAAAAACCAGCTACAGAATGGATCATTCATGGCAAAATAACTCTGCCTGTTACAACTTTCCATTTTCAGTATTGCTTTAAACGCATGCAAGTAGGCAGATATGAAAGGTTGGGTAAAGAATACATCAGGACATCCTGGGATTTACCTTACACACACAGATGTTGGAGTGGGGGGCGTGAAGTGTTTATTAGCAGTACACACTGTGAAAATGCACGGAGCGGTTCAATTATATGTCGGGATATTAGTTTACGCGGAGCCTGTAGCGGTTCAACTGCAAATTTGTTCTGCTACCTGCAAGGTTCACCAGCCGCTGTGATTAATCCAATGTTTGGACAACTTTCAAATGGGAGTTACCTCATGTTGAATGATCAGAGATGTTGTGGCTTGTTGCCAGGTATCCCATATCTAGTAACGGTTACTTCCAGGGTCACTTGCTGTATGCATGTCTTGTTCCCCCAAATAGACACAGTCAGGGAGTCGCCTTTATGGCCTTCACTGAACATCTCTTCTATACGAATTGATACTTTAAGCAGAATAGAAGCCATTCTTTTACAGCAAACCGTGAATTTGACCTCGGCCAAAGAAACCTATGATCAGTCAGTCAGTCAGTCAAAAATACTTTATTTCGGCTACAAGCCATAAAAGTTCATAAAATAGTATTACAACAACAGAAAAATTAATCAAGAATAAAAACATGATTCTGAGTGTAGATACAATCATCAATCGGTAATACATAAAATAGAAACAGAATAAGAGCAATAAATAATACCGGTAAAATTGCCTTACTGAGGTAATAATTGTCTTCTGATTAACCACATAGAAAAAAGAAATTTGGAGATCACAATAACATATACGGGGGACGAATCGTATTTCAACAACCTGAAGAGATCTCTGTGGTTCGAGACCCCTAAATTCTTAGCAAGCTGAATTATCCATTTTCTACGTGGGATTTTATATGCCGGACAGAAGATTATGGTATGAACCTCAGTTTCATCAGTGGCACCACACCCAGGACAAGATTGCGTGATTGAGCCAGCCCATTTATTTGTTCTTGAACGGAGGGGAAGGGACCCATATCTAAATTGTAGGTATAATTTTTTGGCAATTACCGGGTGAATCAGATCTATTGCAGGCTCAAATCTATACCCAATTTTGGCCTCGAGAAAAGCCGAGGTCAAATTTGCAGTATTAGCAGATCGAATGATCTGAGTCAGCTTATATTCCTCCAAGATTTTTGCCAATACTCTTTTTGGGAGAGAGGAGCAAGTGGCCTCAGGTAAAAGCCAAAGGTCTTCTCTCCCTATCTCCCTAAATGATTTTTTAACATAAGCTAACCAGGGGATAGCACCTGCCCTGGGTAGCAATAAGATGGACTTCAGTTCCTCCTGAAAGTTAGCAAGTTCGGGAGTGCTCCATAGTCGTCGCCAGTGCATTACAGGTCTGGAGGCGACCATGTCCGCAATTGGTTGAATACCCAAGTCCATCCTGAGCGGCTGAATGGGGGTGCTCGTCGGTAATGCAAACATTTGTCTAAAAAATCGATTTTCTGATTTGGTTAAAATCAAAGATGGATTATGGCCCCATAATTCAGCGCCGTAGGCTGCCACCCCCCTAGCCTGGGTTTTATAGATCTCTACCAGAGGGCTGATTAGTTTTAAATGACTATTTTTGAACATCTTTAAAATCCCCCCTGATATCTGGACAAGTTTTAGATTTACTTTTGAGATCTGGGTGGCCCAGGTCATTTTGTTATTAAGGGTCAAACCCAGATAATCAAAAGTGTTCACCCGTTCCAGTTGCAGGCCGTCCAGTTTTGGTATTGGACGATTGGTGGTATCTGCATGGAACACCATATATTTGGTCTTATTCACGTTGATGATTAGATTCCTTTTCCTACAAAAGGAGGCAAAGCCATCCAGGACTCTAACCATACCCATGAGTGATCTAGACAAAAGCAGAGTATCATCCGCAAACATAAGTGCGGGAATTTTCCTGCCTGCCAACTTGGGGGCGTCTATATAGTTTAGGGCCAGAATATCTTCAATCAGTCCATTCAAGAAGAGGGCAAAGAGAGTTGGGGCTAAAACGCAGCTCTGTCTAACTCCCTTTTCTACCTGAAATGGTTCTGTCAGTTCTCCATGGAGTCCAAACCTGACTCTAGCGAAGGTGTCTTTATGGAGACGTTCAAATAAGTCACAGAGGTAGAGAGGTACACCCATCCCCTTTAACAACTCCCAAAGTTGGCTGCGGTCCACCATGTCGAAGGCAGACTTTAGATCGACAAACGTGAGGTAAAGACTGCCCCCTTCTAGAATTATGCTTTTCCAGTGGATCATTTGCAGTCTAAACAATTGGTCCACAGTTGACATTCTAGCTCTAAATCCCGCCTGCAGAGGGGTCAGGATTTTAGATTCCTCCATCCAGGTTTGTAGTCTCGCTAAGAGGATGCGGGCAAAGATCTTCTGGGCAACATCTATTAGGCTAATAGGCCTATAATTAGCCGGGTCAAGTGGAGATCCCTTTTTGTGTATCGGTATGATCTCGGCTCCGGCCCAAGTAGGTGGTAGCGGCATTCCTGCTAAGATTGCGTTAAAGAGACCATCTACAAATTGCAAGGACTTCGGCTGAGATACAGGCTCTTTTAAGGACAAACTGCCCTACACATTTCACAGAAATGTTGGGACGTATCTTAAACATGTCTGATACGAGCAGTATTGTGCATGCATTTAAGATCATATGTTCAGGACTGTTAACACCTTTTAAAGCAGTCCTCGGAATCATTCCAAACTTCATGCACTCGGTGTTTGGTGGTCTGCTGCTAATTCTAGCAATCGTCGCAGGAATCCTATTTTTATTCCTACTGCTACGCTATAGCAAGCCAATCCACCAGCGTCACTCCCTACGGCTTGGAGAATGCTCTCCTGGAAAGGAAGTGTCATGAGTGCATAGTGCAACTATTGGGTTTACCTCGTCTACGAGAACTAAATACTACATGGTTTCTGTCATTCAGACCAATCTGGCAAGATTGCATCTTACCTGTTCTGCGCTGCCTGCTTTGCGGCGAAGAATGCGTACTAGACATCTGTCTAACACTCCCATCGGTCATGCCAATGGATATCGATACTCGGCTGGATCCGATAATGGCCCATGCTCTGTGTTGTCCCCGGAGGCTGCTGATCCTAATGACGGCATTCATTGAGATCTCACAGACACAACATGCTATTGCTGAGGTACGAGATGGATCAAGAGGCACACAGGTAACTTCGGGAACGAACGTTGCTACTGACGATCCGTCACATCTATGTGCAGTTAGTCTTCTAAACGAGGTAATCAACCTATCACCGACAATGGTAGATGATTTTTTGTCCACAGGATTAGAGGATTTCATGTTTTCTCTAGCATCCTTCAAATACCTTTTGATTTGGCTCACAGTGTACCATGTAATCTATGAATTTGGCCTTCATTTGTTCAAAACAAAAGACAAAATTGGAACTTTCCTACGATTATTTTTGTGAATATTGACTTTTTTTATGGCTAAAAACTCTGCTTACAGTAGAACTATTCACAGAGAACAGACTTCTTTGAACCACTTTCAGGGACACATTGTCACTTTTCGTCGCATTTATGTAATCATGACATGAAATGGCTCTGAACTATTTTTTTCCTTTCTGTTAAACTAGAACAATTCATTACATATGTGTATATATTTCTGTTAATTCTCTTAGCACTCACTGTAAATATATACTTAGAATGAAACATTGATTTAATATGTACTGCACCTTTGCATTTTATGTCTCGCTACGTTTTTTAACACAGAGTTCTTTTAGTATGCTTTTACAAATGTTTTTAGTGAACATGTGATACTCAATTTTATGTGTTTAGCATGTTTAGCATTTAGCAATATCGATCATTTGTCAATGGAGTGGGTGTTGTGCTTCGATTTAGATGCCCGTACATAGGTTCTCCTGAATTAGGTCCTTATATAGGCACACTTCGCATTGCCCTTATTTAGGCATAGAATCCCAGTCCTTATTTAGGCATTAGCCATGCTATCCAAATACAGGCATGGTCACCTACATCCGTCCATCCCACGTCACAACGAGTTCTTAGAAACCAGACCTTTAAGCCATCGGGACTTTCCCTAGCTAGGATTATTGATTTCTCCAAGAACTCATCTATTATGCATGAACTAGTATTCCTTAGGGGTTCATCCATGACGTCTTCTTCTGCCCGACTTTACGTCAATGCTAGCATTCCTTAGCACCTTCCAGGTATAAATATACCTTCCCTTACCATGGCAAACCACGGCACGGCTCAGCACAACTTGATGGCATGGTTCGCCACTGCAAGTTCGGAAGAGACCATATACCTGACGCACTGACCAGATGCTGTCATCCCTGCTCGTAGAGAATCCAGCTTCCAGTGTTCTGACTCCCTTCGCGGGGTGTTAGAGTTTGAAACCCGGAAAGAGATTCCCAACTCTCTCATTCTAAAGATATGGAGCAGACTAGAACCTAGAGAGACTCTTGGCATACAAATTTAGTATATACCATACTATAGAAAACAGCCCCTACTCTTACCTCGTACTAGACTTAGGTTAGGTACACCGGGGTAGAACTATTTAGAAGCACTGTGTTATTTATGTATGTAGATATGAATATGTGTCACAGCTAAAAAACAATGCTATTGCAGTATTATTTCCTCTCACTGCTTACGCTGTCCGTATTATATCTCACATACTGTCTTGCGATTGTAACAGCTCATATCTCTTACACGAGAAACTAGACTGTTCAATAAATACCTTTTATTGCAACGCCAATCTATCTATTTCTGTGTAACTCTGAAGAAACTAAGCATGCATGATTGACTGAGTGACACTGCTATCTATTGTTTCCACGATTCTGAGACGCGTTCCGATTCTAAGGGAAACAAAGTTGTCATGTTTATGCTGTTGTCAGAAACGAATCCCTTCTTGTTTATTCGAAAAGTTTCTAATGAGCCTCAGAGATAGCTGGCACACACAAGTAATTAGGTTTAATGTACTCGATCGGAGCATACTGACCTTAGTCCTATGCAAAAACTATAGTGTATATTATTCCAATGCGCAGAGCCTATAAGGGAAATAGGAACTACACTAGTACTGAAGAGACAGCGAACAAGACTAGTCAGGAAACTCGCCTAATAACCACTTACAATAGACAACATAGGCAAATCAGGGTTATAATTAATAACAACTGGCCCATCTTGAGAACAGATGTGATTTTAGGAGAACTATTCCCATTCCAAACCAAGTTAACATTTAGAAAAGCCAAATCAATGCACAATGCTTTGGTTAAAAGCAGTCCGGAGATACCACTGGGGGACTCTAATTCTAAAACAACATGGCTGGTACCTAAGAACGGCTTCTTTAAATGCAGCTCATGCAGAGCCTGTACATTTGGCATAAACACGACTCAATCCTCTTCTGTGTACGACCCCACCATTAACCAACTCAAAGGGTTATACAACTGCCACACAGAATTCACAGTATATGTTTTAACCTGCACCTGCAGTTTACAATACATGGGGAGAACTAAACTGCAAGTGCATGTGTGAATTCTTCAACTTCTCAGGGCAATAGTTAACTCCGACATGACCTGCCCAGTTGCTAGGCACTTTGAAGCAGTCCATAACAACGACCTGGGCTGCTTGAGACATTTTGTCATAGGTGCAGTGCCCACATTAAGAAGAGGAGGAAATAGAGAGAAACTATTGAGAAGATTGTAGTCCAAATTTATTTTGGAGTTAAATACACGGACACGGAATGGGTTGAATAATGGGGAGGAACTCCATGATTTTTTATAGCATCAGTGGGCCTACAACCAGGCTCGGATTTCCTTGATTTAACGATTATATTTAATGTCATGGAACACAATGTTGGATGATGAACAGGTAGGATCCATATTATAACAGTCCTAGTTGGATTTTTTACCCACGAGGCAAACTGTCCTGATTCATTTTAAAAGCACTTTATTCCCATGGGGGTTACCCACTCAGAGTGATTAACAAGATACAATTTATGCTATGCTGAGTATATTAAGTAGAACAGAGCAGGTTGCTCTGGTTAATTAAGAGAATAATTGCTACTGACCAAATAGATTGATTTTTAAGTGAATGTAATGTTTAACATGCCTATCAGTATTGAAGTATGTAGGTTAGTCGTTTTATAACAGCTTTGACCAAATAGATTAATTTTTAAGTGAATGTAATGTTTAATATGCCATAGGGACCTTTAGTCCAAGGTACAGCCCGAACGGCTGAACAGAATTACTTGAAATTTGGCAGAGAGGTAGTCCTCAGCTCAGGGATGTGCCTTATGCAGGTCTGGTGTCAATCTGTTCAGTAGTTCCTGAGAAAATCAAAAGTAAAATCATATACATATGTGGGCGGAGCCTAACGACACATCTCATCGTGAGATCTGATTGGCTGTCAGCACTTCATCCAAGAAGGGTTGGCAGCCATCTTGGGACCAATATACATGATAGCACCTCATTAAAAAGCATTGCAGTTAATAGAAGGTTTTAAGACTTTAGTTACATTATAAATCATTTGTTGATGGTACCATACTCATTTTAGGAATTGTGGTATGTTCTAAGGTGATTTCACCATGTGAAAAAGCCTTCTGCTGGGATATCATGATTGGGAGAAAAATATTTTCTCATGCTTTTCCCACAGAGGTTTGGAAGGTGATCTATAAGCTAAACTGAGAGCTTATTTTCTGTAAATTCACATTATCTTTCTCAGTCATGTAAGAATGAAGTCTGACATTCTCAGTAAAACATGTACATCCAACAAGGGCAGAGACTGTCAGTTGATTCCTTTGTGTTCTACTGCAGCTTCCCAGAGTGTTCCAAACAACAACTAGAGCGCTAACAGTCCTACTTATGATAAACGTATGGCACACCTGAAGCCATCTTGCTTGGATTAAAGTGGTAACTCTTAAAACATTTAATTTAAAAAGAAACAAAATGAGGGGGTTCATTTTTCCATAAAAAGTATGTTTAGTACTGCAGAAAGAAAAATTAGGGCACATTTTGAGTGACTTCTTAAATCCTCTTCTATTTCATTAAAAAATTCTGACATGCAGATTGAAACATGCACTTTCAATACCAGCAGCAGTTTTCCCTGGTGAGCAGTAGCTTTACTACAGTGATCTAATGAGCAAAAAGAGTGCTAACATTCTTAATTTATGGCAAATGTGTGACACATCTGAATGCCTTCTTGATGGAATCAAAGTAAAAAACTGAAAGTATTTCCTACTGAGGAGACTGCAGTAAATGAGGAAATTAGGAAACTTCATAACAAATAAGTCTCCCAAGATGGCCACCAGAGACAAAAGAGCCAAAATGTAGCCCAAATATCACCCAGATGTAGCCCAAGTATAGCCCAATGACAGAATGTCCCAGAGTGTTATTAAAAACAACTAGAGCGCTTTCTGTCTTCATTATGACAAAAGTATGGCACACCTGAAGCCATCTTGATTGGAATAAACTGGTAACACTTAAAACATTTAATTTAAAAAGGAACACAATGAGGGGGTTCATTTTGCCATAGAAATTATGATTAATGCTAAAGAAAGAAAATGAGGGCACATTTTGAGTGACTTCTCAAATCCTCTTCTATTTCATTAAAAAATTCTGACATGCAGACTGAAACATGCAGTTTTAATACCAGGAGCAGACTTCCATGGTGAACAGTAGTTTTACTACAGTGATCTAATGAGCAACTAGAGTGCTAACTTTCAGAATTTATGGCAAATGTGTGACATATCAGAATACCTTCATGATGGAATCAAAGTAAAAAACTGAAAGCATTTCCTACTGAGGAGACTGCAGTACATGAGGAAATGAGGAAACTTCATAACAAATAAATCTCCCAAGATGGCCACCGGAGACAAAAGAGCCCAAATGTAGCCCAAAATCACCCAGATGTAGCCCAAATATAGCCCAATGATAGAAGTGTGCAAAACACTTATTATTTTGTGTTTTTGCAGTGTTATATAGTGCAGACTTGTCAGGTATTGGAGTGCTTTACATGAGCATTGGTTACATCACACAAGAACAAATTCATTTTGGTTGTAGACATGGGAAGACTAAGTGATTTGACCAGAATCACAGAATGTCGAGCTGAAGCAGAAACTCCAACCTGGTTCCCCAGTTGCAAAGTCTGCAGTTCTGGAAGTAACACCACATCCTCTCCCCTAAGTGCAACATTTAATCAAGTGGTCAACTGGATAAAAAAACATAAAGATAACAAATAATTTAAAAGTGCTTTGTCGCTATTTGAAAACTCAGAAAATATGTCCTTATTTTAGTCTTTTAGAGCACTAACCATAATTTTGATGCCAATAAGACCCTCTCATATATGTAATTTCTAAAGGAACGGCTCTAGGTATTACAGTTTTGATTACATCAAGATGACGTCAGGCGTTCCACACTTTTGTAATAAATATAGAATGTTAGCAATCTAGTTGTTCATTAGGATACTGTTGAGAGGCAGAGGCCAGGGGCACGGACTCTGAAAATTGAAGGCAGGTAGGAGGGTGCAAAGGCAACAATTTAACCACACTGAGCAGGCAGGAAGGGCCGTGGCAGCACAACAGACTATGGAGGGCAGTGGAAAGAGGGGCAGGGGCAACAAACCAACAATACAGGACTTGCAAGAGAGGCTGTGGCAATGTAATAGACCATTGTGGGCAGAAGGAAGAGGCAATGGTTGTACAACCATACATGCAAACAGACCCGATTCAGCCAGGAAACGTCCAATGTTTTTAAGCTCAAATGGGCTTTATTTGATCTGTCTCCTGTCAACAATCTCCTCTTTTTCAATGTAACTCAAAGGGGAAAATCAATACCCCAGTTTTTTTTCAAAATCTCCCTCTTACCAAGTTCAAAATGTTCGCAAGTATGGTACATTGGATCATGGAAGGAAATGGGGTAGGGACATGGACTTGGATAACAGAGGACAGGAGGGACATGGAGAGGTGCACCAAACTGACCCTGCAGGGCAGGCATCAGGGTTTGCAGCAGCACAATACACCACACAGGGCATGCGGGACGGGAGTGCAGCACAACAATCCATAGAAAGCAAGAGGGAGGGGACAGGACCATGCACATGGACAACAGAGAACAGAGGGGCAAGAGGCAATGGTAGCTAGTTGACCATAATGGACAGACAGGAGAGAAAGCTGCAGCATAACAGACCATAAAGGGCAGGAGGGACGGATGAGGGGCATTACAATGGAACAGACAAGCCAGGAGGGAGGGAGTAGGGGTCTGCACATGTAAACAGAGGGCTGGGGGCAAGGGGGCAGGGCAGGAGCAGCAAGATAGCCATGGAGGTCAGGCAGGATGGGCACTAGAAGCAAGACACACCATGAAGAGCAACAGTGAGACTGTGATGGCATGCACACAGACCATGGAGGGAAGGTGGGAGGGAGTCAGGGGCAGCTAACTGACCACACAGGGAAGGTGGGAGGGGCCATGGCAGCACAGAAGATCATGCATGGCAAGTGGGAGGGTTATTGGCAGCACAATGGCTTTGATGGGCAAGAAGGAGGGTGCAGGGGCATGCACAAAGGACGATGGAGGATAGAAGGGAGGGTCAGGACCTGTGCACAGACAAGAAGGTTCAGGGGAAGGGGCCTCACAACAGACCACACGGGGCAGGCAGGAGGAGCAGTTGCAGCACAACAGACCAGGGAGGGCAGAAGGGTGTGGCAGTACAATGGACCATGTAGGACAGGAGGAAGAGGATAGGGGCATGGCATGTGGACAGGCAGGGTGGAGGTGGCAGGGACAGGTTACAGTCATCTGACAATGCTAGGCAGGTGGGTGGGGAGTGGCAGCTCAACAGAACACTCAGAGTAGATAGGAGTGGCAGGTCCATGGAACATGGTGGGCAAAAAGGATGGAGCAGGGGCATGCACAAAGACATCGGAGGGCAGGGGGAGGGAGAATAGGGGCAGCAAGCTAAGCACAGAGTTTAAGCAGGAGGTCAATGATGGGGCATAGAATTGGGAAATGGAGGGCAGGAGGAGTGGACTGGTACATCATACTAAATTGATGGCAGCGGCAGCACATCAGACCATGCATGGCAGGAGGGAGGAGGCTAGTCCATGGATTCACACAACAGAGGATAGGGAGGAGGGGGATGGGGCAGCAAGCTAACTGTTCAGAGAAGGCGGGTATTAGGAACTTTATTGTTTTTAAAACGTGTGTCTGTGCGAACTACTTAAAATATGAACAAGTATGCAGCATAATCTCACTTTTATTCAGGAAGAAGAGGACGTTTGTGACTGTGACTCCGAGCTCACTTGGCAGAAACACCCCCTGACCCTCCACCCCCTATCGCAAAATGTAATGCCCGTGAAAAGGGTAGGTGAACACAGTGTTATATAGAACATAGTCCTGAGAGCACGATTGAAAATGAAAACTAGATATAGTGTATGGTATAAACTATGCACCAAAAAGTGTGATATAAGATGAACCGGGCGTGAAATATAATATGCAATACATTGTGCGCAATGACAGATTCGTTGGAGAGTGCGAGATAGCACAGGCACTAGCGCGTGCTATGCGATATGCGCCTTGGAGTGTAATATGCACAGGGCAGTGTTGTGTAACCTAACTAGTCTCTAAAGTTGTAATATCAAATATGTGCTGGGGAGTGTAACGTTGCATATGCACTGTGACAAAGATATGGATCCCAGATTGTAATATGTATGGCATAGCACTGTGCGTTATAACATAGGCATCGAGGAAGGCACGTTAGATGGGGCAATATAACGGTGCGAAGACAAGTGTGGCATGACATATTCATGGGGTGGTGTTACAGTGCACATGGGCTAGAGAGTGTTATTGCATATGCACTAGCTGGTGGAATACAACACAGAGGTGTGTGGCACTTGGCAGGCAATGGTGGGTGTAACACAGCATTGGGCTCTGCCAGGAGCGCGCTGTGACTCTCAAGTGATGTTCGTCCCCTTTCCAGAGAGTAAAATAAAAAGTATTACACATCCGGCAGTGGATGTGTGTTTTAATAACCGTGAGGTGGGTTTCTTGCATAGTTTTGGTAGAATTTTTGTCGAATCCCCTTTGAATGGCTTGGTGTGCATGTGTATTAAATGTGCCCGTCAATAGCTACCCATTTTTGTATAAATAAACGACAAGGGTGTCTACCGGGATTAGGCACGGTAGGGCATCAGACATGTCAGAGCTTCACTAGTGGTGTAAATACATTCCACGTGGATTCATTGTATGCATAGTCGCCTTTTAATGAATATCACGCAAATCGTCATGGTGATAGGTACGTACGGTTTGTCCAGCATGTCCTAGGTGTGTCTATAAATATATATTTTTTAAAAATAATAAAAAACAGTGGCCGGCCCTCGGCATTGGGGTCAAAAAAATATAATTAGGAGACAGGCCCAGTGGGATGGGGTCACCAGGGCCAATAAATTAGAATAAGAAGGGGAACCACACAGCCCCCCTTCTTAAAAAATTTAAATAAATAAAAGACTGGCATCGTGCCGGAGGCCATGCCCCCTCCTTGCAGCACTCTGCAAACGCGCCCCCTGGCGAGTTGTAAGTTGGGGAATTAATTCCTCTTCAATACTGTGGGTCCCTGAGGGCCAACTAGCCCAACAGGCATCTCCAGTATGCGCCAGGGAGCTGCGCTGCAGACAGGTGTTCTGAGGCCAAGCCCCTTTTTACACCTCTCTGCAACGCAGCTCTGTGGCGCTTACTGGAGGTACCTAGTGGTCTAGTTTGACCCTAGGGACCCTTAGGATTCAAGGGGACTTAATCTCTCAACTTAGAACAGCCACAGGGCGCGTTTACACAGTGGTGAAGGGAGGGGACGGGGCCTGAGGTGACGTGTGCAAACACGCACTATGGCACGTTTTAAATTGGGGATATAATTTCCCTTCAATACTTAGGGCCCCTGGGGGCTAAGTAGCCCACCAAGTGCTTCCAGTAAGCGCCACTGAGCTGCATTGCAGAGAGGTGGTCCAGGCCGTTCCACTTTTTACACCTCTCTGCAACGCAGCTCTGTGGCACTTACTGGAGGTACCTAGTGGGCTAGTTGGACCCTAGGGACCCTCAGGATTCAAAGGAACTTAATCTCCCAACTAAAAATGGACACAGGGCGTGTTTACACAGTGGTGAAGGGAGGGGACGGGGCCTGAGTTAACGTGTGCAAAAACACCCTGTGGCCTGTTTAAAGAGGAAGTTTTAATCCCCCTGCCCTATTATATACTAGGGGCTTATAGAGGAGGTCATGCTAATCACAGGGGGACCCCAACGCATAATGTTCCCTAGTGTATGTAGGTGTTTTCACTGTATTCTAAGTGTCTTTTAACATAGCACTGGCTCTAGGACTGGTTAGTCAGACTCAGTCACCACCAGTATCCGTCTGAAAACGTTGAGGGTACAGGATGATTTTGCAACAAGGATTCTTTCTGCTCTTCTTTTTGTTCTTTCTGCACGTTATCCTTCTTCCTGCACTTTTCTTCGTCTTTGAGGACTTCTGTTGCTTCTTTCTGCACTTTCTGTTTTTTTCTTTCTGTGCATTTTTCTTCTTTCTTCACATGTCTCTGTAGGCATAGTTAGAAATTAGCATTTAAAAAACCTTTGAAATTCACTGAAAAAACCATAGGTTTCAGGCACGTTATAGTTAGGAATTAGCATTTAAAAAACCTCAGAAATTCACTGAAAAAACCATAGGTTGTTATAGTTAGCTGGACTTTTCACTTGTACAAAACCATTGAAATTCCCACGTTATAGTTAGTTCAGCTAACTATAACTCGCGCGCCCGCAATGCACTGCTGATGACGTCACATATTACATCACTCATGACATGGTCAGTGACATCACTCATGACATCACTGATGACATCTCAAATGACATCACTGATGACATCATCCTTGTGATAGAGTGGCAGACCTCCTCTCACCCTAATATAACCTTTGATACACACATTCAAAAATAGAGACTAAAATGTTCAAAACAATGGACATACCAATACCAGTTACAACAACCTCTTCAATAATTCTAAGATCCACATACACATCCACTCATTCACCAACAGTCCTATTAAGTCACTCATATATGTACTCACTCATCATATGTACTCATACACCTATACATCCTGTTACACAATGCCAATCATCCATAGAGTTACTCACACACATAGTCACTCATGCTAATAAAGAATCAAACATACATTTACTTGCATATACAGTTATACACACACCACCACACTTACTTCTACGGAAACTTACACATACTTAGTCTTTTAAACAATCACTTATAGAAACACATACTTATTCATACAGGAACTCTTTCAATCTCTTACTCTCACATATACTCACTTATATACACCAATAGTCACATATACTAGATTAAAACATATGTAGTTACTCATAAAGACACTATTGAGACAGTCATTCACTCACTAACACACCCATACACACACTCATCCACCCATACAGTCCTGCACACATGCTGTCTTCAACACATACAAACAGTGAGTCACTCATTCATGCACCTATGCACTACGTAATACCCCCCACCGAACCATGCAGACACTCAGACTGATGCTCAAAAAACCAACTAATAACCTATATAGACACCCATGTAGCTACTCACCAACCCATGCAGCCACTTATACACAAAGTGAGAGACTGATACAGATATTTACATATTTAAACATTACTCACTAAGCCATGTATTCACTATGACACACTTAATCAGTCAGTTACACAATCAATTTTTCAAAAACAAATCATCCATTTAGACACTTATATACCCATTTATTCTTCCATCGACCTTGAGATATACATATATAAAACATATTTAATTTTCAGAAAAACACACATTCACTGGATGATGTCATCAGTGATGTCATCAGTGATGTCATTTGAGATGTCATCAGTGATGTCATGAGTGATGTCACTGACCATATCATGAGTGATGTAATATGTGACGTCATCAGAAGTGCATTGCGGGCGCGCGAGTTATAGTTAGCTGAACTAACTATAATGGGGGAATTTCAATGGTTTTGTACAAGTGAAAAGTCCAGCTAACTATATCACCCCTGAAACCTATGGTTTTTTCAGTGAATATATATATATATATATATGTATAAGAAAAGAGAGTTGCCTCCAGGGATGAAGCCACACCACGGCAAGTTAAAACCTTTATTTGCGGATTGCAGGACAAACAGATCATCTGCTTCATGGCAAAAGTCTCGAGCCAAACGCGTTTCGAGCGTCACACCGCTCTTGTTCACTGGCAGGCAGGGGAAAGGCAGCACACGCACCACCAGCGCATTTAAATATCCCGCCCCAGTGGGCGTCTGCGCTGAGCATGCTGGTAGTTGTGGTGCAAATCAATGTTATTCAATGTTACCCCCAGTGGGTTGCATGCCTCGCCCCCAAATATTTGCAATATTTACCCAAGTGGGCTGCTTGAAGCAATTTGAGCTGCCATCCTGCCAATACACCATCCACAAAGCGGACTCGCCGTCCCCACAACGTCTTTGATTTTTGTCGTTGAAGGCCCGCCTTGATAGCAGTGGGGCTCCCTCGCGGCGGGGCACGCCGCATAACATAAGAAAAGAGAGTTGCCTCCAGGGATGAAGCCACACCACGGCAAGTTAAAACCTTTATTTGCGGATTGCAGGACAAACAGATCATCTGCTTCATGGCAAAAGTCTCGAGCCAAACGCGTTTCGAGCGTCACACCGCTCTTGTTCACTGGCAGGCAGGGGAAAGGCAGCACACGCACCACCAGCGCATTTAAATATCCCGCCCCAGTGGGCGTCTGCGCTGAGCATGCTGGTAGTTGTGGTGCAAATCAATGTTATTCAATGTTACCCCCAGTGGGTTGCATGCCTCGCCCCCAAATATTTGCAATATTTACCCAAGTGGGCTGCTTGAAGCAATTTGAGCTGCCATCCTGCCAATACACCATCCACAAAGCGGACTCGCCGTCCCCACAACGTCTTTGATTTTTGTCGTTGAAGGCCCGCCTTGATAGCAGTGGGGCTCCCTCGCGGCGGGGCACGCCGCATAACATAAGAAAAGAGAGTTGCCTCCAGGGATGAAGCCACACCACGGCAAGTTAAAACCTTTATTTGCGGATTGCAGGACAAACAGATCATCTGCTTCATGGCAAAAGTCTCGAGCCAAACGCGTTTCGAGCGTCACACCGCTCTTGTTCACTGGCAGGCAGGGGAAAGGCAGCACACGCACCACCAGCGCATTTAAATATCCCGCCCCAGTGGGCGTCTGCGCTGAGCATGCTGGTAGTTGTGGTGCAAATCAATGTTATTCAATGTTACCCCCAGTGGGTTGCATGCCTCGCCCCCAAATATTTGCAATATTTACCCAAGTGGGCTGCTTGAAGCAATTTGAGCTGCCATCCTGCCAATACACCATCCACAAAGCGGACTCGCCGTCCCCACAACGTCTTTGATTTTTGTCGTTGAAGGCCCGCCTTGATAGCAGTGGGGCTCCCTCGCGGCGGGGCACGCCGCATAACATAAGAAAAGAGAGTTGCCTCCAGGGATGAAGCCACACCACGGCAAGTTAAAACCTTTATTTGCGGATTGCAGGACAAACAGATCATCTGCTTCATGGCAAAAGTCTCGAGCCAAACGCGTTTCGAGCGTCACACCGCTCTTGTTCACTGGCAGGCAGGGGAAAGGCAGCACACGCACCACCAGCGCATTTAAATATCCCGCCCCAGTGGGCGTCTGCGCTGAGCATGCTGGTAGTTGTGGTGCAAATCAATGTTATTCAATGTTACCCCCAGTGGGTTGCATGCCTCGCCCCCAAATATTTGCAATATTTACCCAAGTGGGCTGCTTGAAGCAATTTGAGCTGCCATCCTGCCAATACACCATCCACAAAGCGGACTCGCCGTCCCCACAACGTCTTTGATTTTTGTCGTTGAAGGCCCGCCTTGATAGCAGTGGGGCTCCCTCGCGGCGGGGCACGCCGCATAACATAAGAAAAGAGAGTTGCCTCCAGGGATGAAGCCACACCACGGCAAGTTAAAACCTTTATTTGCGGATTGCAGGACAAACAGATCATCTGCTTCATGGCAAAAGTCTCGAGCCAAACGCGTTTCGAGCGTCACACCGCTCTTGTTCACTGGCAGGCAGGGGAAAGGCAGCACACGCACCACCAGCGCATTTAAATATCCCGCCCCAGTGGGCGTCTGCGCTGAGCATGCTGGTAGTTGTGGTGCAAATCAATGTTATTCAATGTTACCCCCAGTGGGTTGCATGCCTCGCCCCCAAATATTTGCAATATTTACCCAAGTGGGCTGCTTGAAGCAATTTGAGCTGCCATCCTGCCAATACACCATCCACAAAGCGGACTCGCCGTCCCCACAACGTCTTTGATTTTTGTCGTTGAAGGCCCGCCTTGATAGCAGTGGGGCTCCCTCGCGGCGGGGCACGCCGCATAACATAAGAAAAGAGAGTTGCCTCCAGGGATGAAGCCACACCACGGCAAGTTAAAACCTTTATTTGCGGATTGCAGGACAAACAGATCATCTGCTTCATGGCAAAAGTCTCGAGCCAAACGCGTTTCGAGCGTCACACCGCTCTTGTTCACTGGCAGGCAGGGGAAAGGCAGCACACGCACCACCAGCGCATTTAAATATCCCGCCCCAGTGGGCGTCTGCGCTGAGCATGCTGGTAGTTGTGGTGCAAATCAATGTTATTCAATGTTACCCCCAGTGGGTTGCATGCCTCGCCCCCAAATATTTGCAATATTTACCCAAGTGGGCTGCTTGAAGCAATTTGAGCTGCCATCCTGCCAATACACCATCCACAAAGCGGACTCGCCGTCCCCACAACGTCTTTGATTTTTGTCGTTGAAGGCCCGCCTTGATAGCAGTGGGGCTCCCTCGCGGCGGGGCACGCCGCATAACATAAGAAAAGAGAGTTGCCTCCAGGGATGAAGCCACACCACGGCAAGTTAAAACCTTTATTTGCGGATTGCAGGACAAACAGATCATCTGCTTCATGGCAAAAGTCTCGAGCCAAACGCGTTTCGAGCGTCACACCGCTCTTGTTCACTGGCAGGCAGGGGAAAGGCAGCACACGCACCACCAGCGCATTTAAATATATTCAACGACAAAAATCAAAGACGTTGTGGGGACGGCGAGTCCGCTTTGTGGATGGTGTATTGGCAGGATGGCAGCTCAAATTGCTTCAAGCAGCCCACTTGGGTAAATATTGCAAATATTTGGGGGCGAGGCATGCAACCCACTGGGGGTAACATTGAATAACATTGATTTGCACCACAACTACCAGCATGCTCAGCGCAGACGCCCACTGGGGCGGGATATTTAAATGCGCTGGTGGTGCGTGTGCTGCCTTTCCCCTGCCTGCCAGTGAACAAGAGCGGTGTGACGCTCGAAACGCGTTTGGCTCGAGACTTTTGCCATGAAGCAGATGATCTGTTTGTCCTGCAATCCGCAAATAAAGGTTTTAACTTGCCGTGGTGTGGCTTCATCCCTGGAGGCAACTCTCTTTTCTTATGTTATGCGGCGTGCCCCGCCGCGAGGGAGCCCCACTGCTATCAAGGTGGGCCTTCAACGACAAAAATCAAAGACGTTGTGGGGACGGCGAGTCCGCTTTGTGGATGGTGTATTGGCAGGATGGCAGCTCAAATTGCTTCAAGCAGCCCACTTGGGTAAATATTGCAAATATTTGGGGGCGAGGCATGCAACCCACTGGGGGTAACATTGAATAACATTGATTTGCACCACAACTACCAGCATGCTCAGCGCAGACGCCCACTGGGGCGGGATATTTAAATGCGCTGGTGGTGCGTGTGCTGCCTTTCCCCTGCCTGCCAGTGAACAAGAGCGGTGTGACGCTCGAAACGCGTTTGGCTCGAGACTTTTGCCATGAAGCAGATGATCTGTTTGTCCTGCAATCCGCAAATAAAGGTTTTAACTTGCCGTGGTGTGGCTTCATCCCTGGAGGCAACTCTCTTTTCTTATGTTATGCGGCGTGCCCCGCCGCGAGGGAGCCCCACTGCTATCAAGGCGGGCCTTCAACGACAAAAATCAAAGACGTTGTGGGGACGGCGAGTCCGCTTTGTGGATGGTGTATTGGCAGGATGGCAGCTCAAATTGCTTCAAGCAGCCCACTTGGGTAAATATTGCAAATATTTGGGGGCGAGGCATGCAACCCACTGGGGGTAACATTGAATAACATTGATTTGCACCACAACTACCAGCATGCTCAGCGCAGACGCCCACTGGGGCGGGATATTTAAATGCGCTGGTGGTGCGTGTGCTGCCTTTTCCCTGCCTGCCAGTGAACAAGAGCGGTGTGACGCTCGAAACGCGTTTGGCTCGAGACTTTTGCCATGAAGCAGATGATCTGTTTGTCCTGCATTCCGCAAATAAAGGTTTTAACTTGCCGTGGTGTGGCTTCATCCCTGGAGGCAACTCTCTTTTCTTATGTTATGCGGCGTGCCCCGCCGCGAGGGAGCCCCACTGCTATCAAGGCGGGCCTTCAACGACAAAAATCAAAGACGTTGTGGGGACGGCGAGTCCGCTTTGTGGATGGTGTATTGGCAGGATGGCAGCTCAAATTGCTTCAAGCAGCCCACTTGGGTAAATATTGCAAATATTTGGGGGCGAGGCATGCAACCCACTGGGGGTAACATTGAATAACATTGATTTGCACCACAACTACCAGCATGCTCAGCGCAGACGCCCACTGGGGCGGGATATTTAAATGCGCTGGTGGTGCGTGTGCTGCCTTTCCCCTGCCTGCCAGTGAACAAGAGCGGTGTGACGCTCGAAACGCGTTTGGCTCGAGACTTTTGCCATGAAGCAGATGATCTGTTTGTCCTGCAATCCGCAAATAAAGGTTTTAACTTGCCGTGGTGTGGCTTCATCCCTGGAGGCAACTCTCTTTTCTTATGTTATGCGGCGTGCCCCGCCGCGAGGGAGCCCCACTGCTATCAAGGCGGGCCTTCAACGACAAAAATCAAAGACGTTGTGGGGACGGCGAGTCCGCTTTTTGGATGGTGTATTGGCAGGATGGCAGCTCAAATTGCTTCAAGCAGCCCACTTGGGTAAATATTGCAAATATTTGGGGGCGAGGCATGCAACCCACTGGGGGTAACATTGAATAACATTGATTTGCACCACAAGTACCAGCATGCTCAGCGCAGACGCCCACTGGGGCGGGATATTTAAATGCGCTGGTGGTGCGTGTGCTGCCTTTCCCCTGCCTGCCAGTGAACAAGAGCGGTGTGACGCTCGAAACGCGTTTGGCTCGAGACTTTTGCCATGAAGCAGATGATCTGTTTGTCCTGCAATCCGCAAATAAAGGTTTTAACTTGCCGTGGTGTGGCTTCATCCCTGGAGGCAACTCTCTTTTCTTATGTTATGCGGCGTGCCCCGCCGCGAGGGAGCCCCACTGCTATCAAGGCGGGCCTTCAACGACAAAAATCAAAGACGTTGTGGGGACGGCGAGTCCGCTTTGTGGATGGTGTATTGGCAGGATGGCAGCTCAAATTGCTTCAAGCAGCCCACTTGGGTAAATATTGCAAATATTTGGGGGCGAGGCATGCAACCCACTGGGGGTAACATTGAATAACATTGATTTGCACCACAACTACCAGCATGCTCAGCGCAGACGCCCACTGGGGCGGGATATTTAAATGCGCTGGTGGTGCGTGTGCTGCCTTTCCCCTGCCTGCCAGTGAACAAGAGCGGTGTGACGCTCGAAACGCGTTTGGCTCGAGACTTTTGCCATGAAGCAGATGATCTGTTTGTCCTGCAATCCGCAAATAAAGGTTTTAACTTGCCGTGGTGTGGCTTCATCCCTGGAGGCAACTCTCTTTTCTTATATATATATGTATATATATGTATATATATATATATGTATATATATTCACTAAAAAAACCCTATGTTTTACAGACGTTATAGTTAGAAATTCACTAATAAACCATAAGTTTCAGGGACGTTATAGTTAGTTGGACATTTGACTCATATACGACCAGAGAAATTCGCCCGTTATAGTTAGTTGAGCTAACTATAACTCAGGCGCCCGCTGTGCACTGGTGATGACTTCACATATTACAGCACTCATGACATACTCATGACATCACTCATGACATCTCAAATGACATCCCACTATTTCCTAGGTCTACACACACATCCAGTCACTTATACATGCAGTTACTCATCAATACAGTACTATAATATGCACTCATACACCTATACATACAGTCACACTCCGCCTCTCACCCATAGAGTTACTCACAGACCTAGTCAGTCATGCAAAAAATCAATCACATACCCATTTACTCATGTATACAGTTATACACACCAACTCCGTTATTTATATACACACCACATCACTTATTTATGCAGATACTAACATATACTTACTGTCTTATACAATCACTGATACACACAGACACTCATTTATACACCCACTCTTCAAATAACTTAGTCTCATGTGTAGTAATTTATATACTCCAACACTCACATATACTGCCTTAAACATATGTAGTTACTCACACATATACCACTGAGACATTCATTTACTCACCAACACTCCCAAACACACACTAACTCACCCATACAGCCCTTCCCAGATGTACTTTTGAATCCATACAACCAGTGAATAACCCACTCAGACATCTATGCACAGAGTCACACACCCCCCCACCCACCCACACAGACACTCAGGCACCCATACAGATACTCACACAACAAATCAATAACCCATATAGACACTCATGTAGCTACTCACCAACCCATGCAGCCGCTTACACACCAACTGACAAACTAATACAGACATTCACACAGTTTAGTCACTAACCCATGCATTGAGTAAGACACAATTAATCACTCACTTATACAGTCAGTCACGCACCTACTAAATTATCCATTCAGACACTTATACACCAACTCATTCTTCAATACACCTTGGTATATATATATATACATATTACCTACTGGCGGTCGCCAGTAGGTAGTTATAGTTAGGACCCCTTTTCCATAGGAAAACCTCAACATTCTATTTTGAATAACTTTGGCGCCGGTCGATGAATTCTCGCGAATTTCTCAAAATAGGTGGGGCGCTACGCTCCGCTCCTACCCTGAAAGTCTCGGGGGGATTCGTCAAGCGGGGGCTGAGATAAAAGGGGGGTCCCAAAACGCGTTTTTCCCATGCATTTTTCCATAGGACCTTTAGAACGAGCTACAGCCCGAACGGCTGAACAGAATTACTAGAAATTTGGCAGAGAGGTAGTCCCTAGGTCAAGGAAGTGCCTTTTGTAGGTTTGGTGTAAATCTGTTCAGTAGATTCTGAGAAAATAGCCTTTAAATCAATCTATATATCTGAGCCCGCTTACGGTACGCTTACCGTACGCTTACCGTAAGCGTACGGTGGCGTGCGCGAGCGCGATTCTGATTGGCTCTTAGATCTTAGTAAACATTCGAATCGGCCGAAACCAGGAAGCGGCGGCCGCCAGTTTGTCTCTCGCACTGAGTGTTGTTTATCAAACAAGATGGCCAAAAACATGTTACGGGGCTGTTTTGACAACTCCCTCCCACATAGTCATGTTGAGGGAGTCCCCAAACATCCCCCAAGAGCAAAAACGGTTTTATTTTTTTTTCGGCAAGTTCGCCGAGTACGCTTACCGTACGCTTACCGTAAGCATACGGTAAATAAAACAAAATAAAAAAAACACTATCCACACTTACCCCACCCCCTGTGCTTTTGGTGGCCGTAGGCCACCAAATGTACAGGGCTTATTAATAGGTTAAAAAAACTAAATTTTGGCAACATGAAATTATAAAATCGAAATAAAAAAAACACTATCCACATTGACCCCACCCCCTGTGCTTTTGGTGGCCGAAGGCCACCAAATGTACAGGGCTTATTAAAGTTGATAAAAACCGTGCACGGAACGAACTGCGTTAAGTGGGCGCGCACGCCTCGAATGGCGTAAAGTAACTTAGCATTTAAAAAACCGTACAAATTCACTGAAAAAACCATAGGTTTCACACACGTTATAGTTAGGAATTAGCATTTAAAAAACCTTGCAAATTCACTGAAAAAACCATAGGTTTCACACATGTTATAGTTAGCGGAAATTTTACTGATAAAAAACCAGTGAAATTGCCCCGTTATAGTTAGTGCTGGCAACTATAACTCACGCGACCGCAATCTTCTGCTGATGACATATGTGTCTTTATGAAAAAAAAATATTTGTAATATATGTATAGCTAAAAATGTATGGAAGAAGACATGGGCAAATAAGTGTCTAAATACAGTATTAGCATCAGCAGAGGATTGCGGTCGCGTGAGTTATAGTTGCCAGCACTAACTATAACGGGGCAATTTCACTGGTTTTTTATCAGTAAAATTTCCGCTAACTATAACATGTGTGAAACCTATGGTTTTTTCAGTGAATATATATATACATATATACACACATATATATATATATATATATATACATATATATATATATATATATATATATATATATATATATATATATATATATATATATATATATATATATATATATATATATATACATATATTGTCCAACAAAGTGCCCGTGAGCTTTTGAGAAGGCACTCAACATCGCCCCCACCATCCGGCCTAGAGTGCAGCTCGCCTTGGATTCTCCGAATTTTCTTTACTTTCGCCGACGCGTTTCAAGGCACAGAGGCCCCTTCTTCTTGGGCAGCTTACAAACGGTACTGACGCTCACACAGGTGATTCTCCGGTTTTTATTGCTCACATGACCCTGCAGCAGCATATTACATCACGTGCCCCTGCAATGCCTGATGGTCCATGTAGTCCCCCTGTGTGAGAAACATTCTTCCCTTCTAGTAAGTTCAGTTATCGTTTGTGATTAACAGCATTGTGAATCCTTTAGTAGGAATCAGATCATCTTGACGGGCTGATAATTTGCATACAGAGCGATGTGCTGAATGGAGTTGAGCAGTTCCTCTCCCCAGCCTCTCTGTATTGCGAAAAAAAATATATATATAAATATTTATATGAAACATATTTAAACTTTACAGAAACACATAGTCACTGGATGATGTCATCAGTGATGTCATTTGAGATGTCATCAGTGATGTCACTGACCATGTCATGAATGATGTAATATGTGACGTCATCAGCAGCGCATTGTGGGGGCGGAGTCATAGTTAGCCTTTGACCAGCGCTCAGGAATTCCGCTGCATAGGACTTAGAGGAGGTACTAGAAGGGCTTATTGGCACCCAAAGTCCCTCAGGAGTAAATTGGACTTCATCCCCCATCCCGTAGTCTGCCAGGAGGTGCGTTTGCAGAGTGGTGGAGAAAGGGGGGCATGCCCTCCTAAGACGTCTTAGCAATCCCACTGTGCGGGACTTACTGGAGGTAACAAGAGGGGTAGTTGACCCTCAAGGACAACCTTGGGGGCCAACTACCCCTCCTATTACCTCCAGTAAGTCCCACACAGCAGGATTGCCAAATTCTCATAGCAGGCCACACCCCCTTTGCCCACCACTCTGCAAACACGCTCCCTGGTGTGCTCTTGGATTGGGATTGAAGTCCCCTTTGCTGCTGGGGTTCCTTTAGGGGCCAACTAGCCTACCTCTAACCTCCAGTAAGCTCCATACAGTGGGATTGCTGAGAGGTGTACAATGGCTTGCCCCCTTTCCCCACCACCCTGCAAACACGCCCCCTGGCATGTTGTAAGGTACCTCCAGTAAGCGCCACATAGCTGGTTTGCAGAGAGGTCCGAGGCACACACTCTTTTTACATCACTCTGCAAACGCAGCTCCTGGCGCACTGCTGCTCGAGGGATGAAGTCCACTTGTGTCCTGAGGTCCTCAGGACACGAGAGGACCTCATCACCCCCCCCAGCAGCAGGACTAACCCTGGCCGTAGTGGTCATAGTGGGACTACGCGGAGCATCACGGAGTGGGGGGAATCTCGGCACACTCCACGTAGCCTCATTACGCGCCACCCGCCTCCCTCCCGCTCTCTTTTAAATGCCCTCACAATCTTTAAAAGCATTTCAAAAGTAATTAATATGACTTACCTGAGCTGCGGCACCGACTTCTTCCTCACAAATGCGCATTGCGCGGGTGCCCCCGCATGCCCATTTGTGAGGAAGAAGTCGGCGATAAAGCAGGAAGAGGGAGCCCCGGGACGCCGCAGCTCAGGTAATTCATTTTAATTACTTTTAAAATGCTTTTAAAGATTGTAAGGGCATTTAAAAGAGGGCGGGAGGGAGGCAGGTGGCGGGCAACTCCGCTCCACCGTGAGCGTGTGCATAGCCTGCCTACTATGCCTACATCGCGGACCGCAAAGTAGGCAACACTCTGCGCACTCCGTGAGAGGAGCGGAGCACTACCCACGGTTAAGCAGGACCTCATCTCCCCACGTCCCCGCCTCCTGCGGGAGCTGGCATTGCTTTTGCACTAGGGGAGCTGCTAACATGCAGCTCCCCTTGTGCAAAAGCAATCTGCTTTAGTTTTTGGAAGCAAGAGCTGGATTCCTGCTCTGCTCTCGCTTCCAAAAACCAAAGCCGGGGCTTGCCATGACAGGGCGGGAGCCATGCTCCTGCCCTGCCATAGCAAACAGCAATGAGATGTATCTAAAATAGTGGAGAAGATGCTGTTTTTAAGAAAGTAGAGAATTGATTTGCTGTTTAAGAACATTGCACATTTAAAAATAGGGTGCATGTTTCTTATTGGTTAGTAAAAAAGTTTGAAAGGTACAGTAGACAGGATATGGTCATGTTCTGCAAAGCCAATCACACCTGCTGTTTGCATTTGCAACATTGTGTGGTGAACTTGAAAATATGGTGAACTTGAAAATATGGTGAACTTGTGACTTGTCAGTTAAGTTAAATGTTCCATGAACTGTTACTATGGAAACTGGCATTAAGCAGAAAGGGTGAAGAAGTCAGTTGCTAAGGGTTATTATGTGTCCCAATGGAAACGTGTTTTACAATTTGAAAAACTCTGGGAAGCGATGTTATTTGTTGCTTATGTGTGTTTGTAGGGAGAAAGAAAGGGACACCTTGCCATTACTGGTTTTACCTTGCTGAGTCTGGTGCATTATATTGATTGTGTGTAAAAGAAAATCCTGTCTAAGTTTGTGAGATTTTTCATTCAACATATTTATTTTCAAGGTGAGTTATACATTTGTGAGGTTTATTTTTAAAAAACTGACATTAATCTAAAACTCTGTTGTTTGAAATATTTAATTAAATGTAGAGATGTATATTGGAATTTGTTTCATTGTACTTGAATGTTGTTTAAAAAAGAGTCTGTACAGTAATATGAGTATTTTTTAAGATGATTACTGATGTTATTAATTAAGCTTGTTTTTTAAGTCTGTACAAAGGTAAAGTTGAATGATGTCGCATATTTTAGATAGTTGGTTGAAGATGCAGTAGAAATGTGTAGTTTGAAAGATGTTCATATAATGTCTCTCCAAAGGTATAGTTGAATGATATTGCATAATTATGGATAGTTTGGTAAAGATGCAGCACAACTGTGCTGTTTGAAAGATGATCATATAAGGTGTTAATAATTATGCTTCTTTTATTAGTTTGTACAAAAGGTAAAGTTAAATGATGCCGTATATTTAAAGATAGAATGGTGAAATAAGGTGCTGTCAATCAGGCTTCTTTTTGTAGTCTGAACAAAGGTATAGTTGAATGATGACACATAATTTTAGATATAAAGGTGAAGATGTAAAATAAAAGTGTGGTTTTAAAAATGCTCATAAAAGGTGTTGTTAATTAGCCTTCCTTCTTAAGTCTGTTGAGATGTATAGTTTAATGATGTCGTATATTTGTAGATAGTATGGTCGAGATGTAGCTCAAAAGTAAACCACCACATATTACCCTTGCAGGCATATTGTACTTATCGACTTAAGTAGATAATATGTAATGACTCATCTATGTGTTCAGATTGTATTTATATAGTTAAATGTATGCTTAGTGAACTATTGAGTGGTGCCTGACCGATTAGAGGAGCGCAAAGGTAGTGTCTAGGTGATTTTAAAACTACATGAGTAATGATTGACTAATTCCATATTCTGCAATCACCCAGTTAGTATTCAAGCACTCATGAAATCACTCCGCCACTACCCAAACACTCATGAAATCACCCAGCCACTACACATGCACTCTCCCAATCAGCCAAGCACTACCCATGTATCCATGCAATAAACCAAGTACTTATAAATTCACCATGCACTCTCCTTGCAGTATTCTAATCATTCACTCAGGACCCATGTACTCATGCAATGACCCAGGCACTAACACATACAGTGTTACAATCACCTGTGCACTACCCATGCAGTCTTCTAACCACCTAGACACTACTCATTCACACATTTAATTACACATGTAGTAACCATGCAGTTCAGCAATCACCCTGTCACTACCCATGCACTCCTCCCATCACCCAGCTAGTACCATGTGCTTGTCCAGTCACTCCGCCAATACCCAAGCACTTATAAATTCGCCATGCACTCTCTTTGCAGCACTCTAATCATCCAGTCAGTACCCATGTACTCATGCAATGACCCAGGCACTAACACATGCAGTGCTACAATCCCCTGTGCACTACCCATGTAGTCCTCTACCCACCTACACACTACTCATTCGCACCTTTGATTACCCATGTAGTACCCATGCAGTCCAGCAATCCCCCTGTCACTCCCCATGCATTCATCTAATCACCCATCCAGCACCATGTACTTATGCAATCACTCCGCCAATACCCAAGCACTTATATATTAATCATGCACTCTCCTTGCAAGTACTGTAATCATCCAGTCACTACCCATGTACTCAGGCAATGACCGAGGCACTAACACATGCACTGCTACAATCCCCTGAGCACTACCCATGCAGTCCTCTAACCACCTACACACTACTCATTCGCTCCTTCAATTACCCAGGTAGTATGCATGCAGTCCAGCAATCACCCTGTCACATCCCATGCACTACTCTAATCACCCATCCAGCACATGTATTTATCCAATCACAACGCCAATACCCAAGCAGTTATAAATTCACCATGCACTCTCCTTGCCGTACTCTAATCATCCAGTCACTACCCATGTACTCATGCAATGACCCAGGCACTAACACATGCAGTGCAACGATCACCTGTGCACTACCCTGGCAGTTCTCTATCCACCTAGACACTGCTCATTTGCACCTTCATTTACCCAGGTAGTACCAATGCAGTCGAGCAATCACCTTGTCACTACCCATGCACTGCTCCAAACACCCAGCCTGGACCATGTACTTATCCAATCACTCCGCCAAAACCCAAGCACTTATAAATTCACCATGCACTCTCTTTGCAGTATTCCAATCATCCAATCACTCCGCATGTACTTTATGCAATGACCCAGGCACTAACTCATGCTGTGCTAAAATCCCCTCTCCACTACCCATGCAGTCCTCTAACCACCTAGACACTACTCATTCGCTCCTTCACTTACCCATGTAATACCCCTGCAGTCCAGCAATCACCCTGTCACTACCCATGCAATCTTGCAATCACCCAGCGAGCACCATGTTCTTATCCAATCACTCCACCAAAACCCAAACACTTATAAATTCGCCATGCACTCTCTTTGCAGTATTCCAATCATCCAATCACTCCGCATGTACTTTATGCAATGACCCAGGCACTAACACATGCAGTGCTACAATCTCCTGTGCACTACCCATGTAGTCCTCTAACCAACTAGACACTATTCATTCACACCTTTAATTACCCATGTAGTACCCATGCAGTTCAGCAATCACCCTGTCACTGCCCATGCACTCCTCCAATCACCCTGCTAGTACCGTGTACTTATCCAGTCACTCCGCCAATACCCAAGCACTTATAAATTTGCCATGCACTCTCTTTGCAGTACTCTAATCATCCAGTCAGTACCCATGTACTCATGAAATGACCCAGGTACTAACACATGCAGTGCTACAATCCCCTGTGCACTTCCATTGTAGTCCTCTAACCACCTAGGCACTATTTATTCACACCTTTAATTACCCATGTAGTACCCATGCAGTTCAGCAATCACCCTGTCACTACCCATGCACTCCTCCAATTACCCAGCCAGTACCATGTACTTATCCAATCACTCCGCCAATACCCAAGCACTTATAAATTCACCATGCACTCTCCTTGCGGTACGCTTATCATCTAGTGAGTACCCATGTAGTCATGCGATGACCCAAGCAGTAACCATGCACTGCTACAATCATCTGTGCACTATCCATACAGTCCACTTACTGCCTAGATACTGCTAATTCACACCTTCAGTTACCCATGGAGTACCCATGCATTTCAGCAATCACCCTGTCACTACCCATGCACTCATCCAATCACCCAGCCAGCACCATGTTCTTATTTATTTATTTGCAGAATTGTACAGTGCATAGCTGCCTCAGCGACGGGGCGTCCCATCGCTACCCAGGTGTAAGTGACTAGAGACGGTCCAGAAAAGGAACGAGAGTTGCGCCGGGAAGAGCCAGCTCTTTGTGGCTTTACGGAACACAAGGTGGTTCTGGAGTCCTCTAATAGAAGAGGGAAGAGAGTTCCAGAGTTTGTCCGCCAAAACCTTAAAAGAGCGACCACCAGCTCTGGCTCTTTGAATTCGGGGGACATAAGCCAGCCCTTGGTCAGATGAACGCAGGAGTCAACTCGGAACATACGGCACTAGCACGTTGGCTAGAACCAGAGGTGCTTGTTGGGTCAAGATTTTATGAGCGACACAGAGTGTCTTGAACTGAATTTTTTTATTTACTGGTAGCCAGTGTAGATTAGGTAAAAGCCTGAACACTGAACATGATTTTGGGAGTGCCAACAGAGTCTGAGCTGCCGCATTTTGTATTCTTTGCAGACGTTGAATACAGGATTTGTTTGCACCTAAATATAAGGAGTAGCCATAATCTAGCCTGGATAGAATCATGGCCTGTAGGATGGTCTGACAAATATTAGGGTAAAAATAAACAAGCAAAGGTTTTAACCCTCTTAGAAGCCCAAAACAAATCCCTGCAACTGACTTGGATTGGGTGTCAAAGGAGAGACTTCTATCAATCCAAAATCCCAGGTACTTAACAGCCTCCTTTGGTAAGGGTTCAGGTTTTAATTTGTCTGGCCACCATTGCTCTGACCTGTGCACTACCCATACAGTCCTCTTACTGCCTAGATACTGCTCATTCACACCTTCAGTTACCCATGTAGTACCCATGCAGTTCAGCAATCACCCTGTCACTACCCATGCACTCCTCCAATCACCCAGCCAGCACCATGTTCTTATCCAATCACTTCGCCAATACCCAAGCACTTATAAATTCAACCATGTACTCTCCTTGCAGTACTCTAATCATCCAGTGAGTACCCATGTACTCATGCAATGATCCAGACAGTAACCATTCACTACTACAATCACCTATGCACTACCCATGCAGTCCTCTAACCACTTAGAAACTACTCATGCTCTCCTCCAATTACCCTGCTATTATCTATGAACTTATTCAATCACATTGCCACTTCCCAAACATTCATAAAATAACCATGCACTAGACTTGCATTTCTCCAATCACCCACATATTCTCATACAATCACTGAGGTCATTTTTCTTTTTTAACCTGTAGATGTGGTTTAATAAGACCCGTTGTTTTTTTTATTTTTTGGAACAATTTTTTAAACAAATTGTACTTTTTTAACCTTTTTTACTTTTTTTGTGTGTTTATCATTTTTAAAAGAACAGACAAAAATGAAGATCAAGAAACGATGTCTCTAACAATAACAAAAGCACATTATAATTTTTTTTAGCATTTATGTGCTTTTAGAGCAGCAGTGATGACATCCATACATTGCTCTCCAATACAAAGTTTAGTATCGTACTTTCTACAACTTATTGTAGCATTTAAAAGTTCGGGCACAATGTGGGGCCTTGGAGCAGGTGGAAGTTGCTGTGCTGAGGTGGAAAAAGCATTAGGGTCTTGATCCGCAGCAGCATTTAATTCTCTCCTCCTCTGCTCTCTTGCCATATGAACTGGGTGCATAGTTTCCAGTTGTTATTTTCATGCTGCTGGTGCCACATGAATATTTATTTTCTGACCCTCTAGATAATACTCTCTCGCAAATTGTGCACGTCACTTTTTGGGCGTTAACTTTCTTTTCTCCCTCAGGAACAGAGAAGAAGGCCCAGACAATACTTTCCTTCTTATTTCTTATTCCTGTTGCACCCCAGAATCTCTTCTTCCTCCTCAATAGCCAAAGGATCAACTGGAACAAGACTGGAAGCCATAGTTGTAAAACAAAATAATGAAGAAACATACAAAAATTGTAGAAAAGCAAAGAGAAGCAGGAAACAGGTCTTCTCTCAATGAAAGTCAAATAATAAGGGGAATATCAGAAGGATGGATTCTCTCTCTTCCAGAATGAAAATGATTTCAACCAATCAGATTCTTTTTTAGTGATGTCATCAGTGATGTCACTGACCATGTCATGAATGATGTAATATGTGATGTCATCAGCAGTGCATTGTGGGGCGCGAGTTATAGTTAGCTGAACTAACTATAATGGTCGAATTCCTCTGGTTTTGTACAAGTGAAATGTCCAACTAACTATAACGCCCCCGGAGTCTGTCTATGACGCCGTATGCCTGCCCTCCATTGGCAGTGCCAGCCGTGAAGGCAGGAGCCAAAAAATTCCAAACAATCCAAATCCATACGAAAAGGAGGCGGCAAACCAATTCTGTCCACGAGTGATTTATTGTGCAAAACAACGCGTTTCGGACGGGACGGCCTTTGTCAAGTTGACAAGTTGACAAAGGGCGTTCTGGCTGAAATGCCGGGGGGTTCCAAAATGCGTTTTCCCCATGCAATTTCCGATAGGGATTTTGAATACGACTACAGCCCGAACCGCTGGACAGAATTACACCAAATTTAGAAGAAACAAAGATCTTGGTTCAGAAACAGTGCTTTTTGCAATTTGGTTTAAATCTGTTTGGTAGTTTTGGTGCTATTAAAGAAAAATATGTATGTATCTATAGAGACGAGGATCGACGTGCCAACAGCAATGCTGGTCGCTACCTGAGAAGAAAGTTGCAGCCAACATTTTGTTTATGTGGGCACGTCCAGGAGGCTGAAAATGAAGCTGAAAAGTGGTAGAAGGGCTCAGGGTAGAGCTACCCTGTAGGAGATTAGGGTCTGCTATCCTATGGTCACCCCAAATTTTTGCTTTTTGCTTCACTGGTTTTCGACATATTGAGGCTGTGGGCCTGCTAATCAGACCCCCAGCCTGCTGTTCTCTCTGCTAAATTGACACTATGCACTTTAGGTGAATGACCAATTGGAACTGGATCACCCTGTGAGCCCCTGTAGCAGGGTACACTAGGTACCCAGGGCATTGGTGTATCTAAGGCCTACCAGGGGCTGAAGCATGTATTGTGCCACCCCTGGCCTGGCCTAGCAATTTGACACAACTGTCTGATCACTCAGCTGGGGTAAGTTGGTGTATCCACCTCTTACTTAGGTGTAGTGTGCCTATACCTAACCTTAAATGGGACACATGTTAACCTATAAGTCACTCCTATGGCAGGCTTTAGCAATCCTGAAGGCAGAGTGCTTGGTGTCATGTGAGATGGTGCTCTGGCATGAGCTGAGCCTGTCTGCAGTAGTCGGAACAACTTCCTTCTACCGTTTCCAGATATCGCCATACCATATACTCT
The DNA here is from genome assembly GCF_964204655.1 of Triturus cristatus. Classification (NCBI taxonomy): domain Eukaryota; kingdom Metazoa; phylum Chordata; class Amphibia; order Caudata; family Salamandridae; genus Triturus; species Triturus cristatus. The sequence continues at coordinate 770,016,818 of NC_140584.1, read as the reverse complement.
TAAGTGCATTATGAACCTCGCGGTTAAATGCTATCTTTGGTTTGGCTTTATCAAAACATGTCGAGTAAGGTGTCATACGAATTGGAATACTAACCCCTCGCCAATTCTGGCAACGGGGTTAGCATTCCACCCTTCTAGAGAGACACGACATGTACGGAACCTGAAACCCGGGTAAAATCAGTGCGAGCACCACCCCAGACAGGATTTTGTGTATTGGTCAGGTAGGGCTTGAATAGAATCAGACATGCCTGAGGCTCACAAGGAGCCTCGGTGCATATGCCAGTTCAATCCGGTCCTGGGGCACACCAGCCCCAGACCTGGGGCGAGCTGGACAAAGGATTGGGGGTGTAACCACCCCCCTTCCTGGTCCCACCCTTAGGGAGGGACCTAGCAGGTAGTCCGGCCCCTAGAATCCGCTTAAAGGTAGGAGCTGTGTCCAAAGACTTCAGACTTCCTGGAATCAACTTAACACTTAGAAGAAGACTGGAACTTCGATGTTTTGCTGCACAGAAGACTGAAGAAAATCTCCCCTATGGTCAGGGAGTGACCATCTTGCTAACGCAAGCACCAACCAGCGAATCGACGTCTGCTTTGCTGCCACCTCCCGCCAGAGCCCGAGCCCAGAGACCAACAAGAACTGGACCTCCAGACCTCTCACCGCCCGATCCACAGTCCCTGCAAAGAAGGAACCCGTGGAGGCACCGAGACACGTGGAGCCAGCCATCTTGGAAGACACTCGACAAGCTGCAAGCGCAACAACAGAGGCTCCCTCCGAGTTGTGCTTTGGGTCCTGAGAAGCCCAACATCCGAGCAGCATCTGCACCAAAGGTGAGCCCCCCAGCATCTCCACGATCGGCATGGGGCCCCTCTGCACTTTGCGACTCGACGAGCCTACCCGGTCCCTGGCCCGTTGGCTAGTGGCCATCTTGGCAAACCTTTTTGAAAACTACGATGCTGGTCTGGTTGCTCTAGACTGGCCCCTGCTTCCCTCCAAAGGAGCAGCCCCTCTGACCTTGCTGGTCAGAGCTAACAGCTTTCTTTGATTCCTGCGACTCCTGCTTTTGCCAAGGCTTGGTTGCTTCTTCTGAGTCGCCGACACTGCCGACAGCGAGAGCCTGCGTGGGACAGCTCGGGAACTGACTCCTGGATGTCGTCGACCTTCAGGGACCATGTGGCTGCAGAGACAAGCTACATCTCTTCACCTGTTTGCACCCGACATCGCCTGGTACCTACCTGGTGCCACGCCGGTCACTGGCTAGTGACTGTGAACACTGTCCCCTCTGCTTACAGGTCTTCTACACTTCCGATCCATCCTTGGATCCACCGCATCTCTTCTGGACCGACCGCCTGCAGCAACTTTGTCATCAGGCTCCATTGAACAGATAGACGAAACCCGACGCACTTCGAGCCCTATGCACCCGCTTCCTGTGCGTGAGGTAAAGCTGGCACTCCGGTGCACAAGTGTAGAGTAACATCTCTAATGTCTAGGTTTGAAGTCTTGAATTCGTAGTCCAACCAGAAGACCCTTCTAGCAGTAACTTTTGAACATTTACGCACCCATTGAAAACCTATGGGAGCCCGCGTGTAACTTTCCTCACTGCACACGCGACCCGTGGACCTCCTGGTCACTAACTAAAGTTAGCTCCTTGTAGGCCCAGCGATTCTAGAGGCCCTAGGCCTTCCCCCTTTCCTGTTCGTGGTACTTATACCACTATTTTAGTATATGGTTTTAGCGGCCACCAGGGCCTATCCATATAAAGTGCAACTTTTGTATATTGTGATACTTTCTTGTTTAACGATTTGTGCTCCTGTGCTCATAAAGAGTCTAGGGGATACTTTGAGTAATAAATACATATATATTTTGAATATATATCTGTGTGGTGTCCTTTCATTGGTATAAAAGGGTGTTACATATGGTAAAACAGCTTGCTTCACATGCCTAAACGAGTTTAGCCCGAAAGACTGCTTAGCCTACGCTACCACTAGGGCAGCTGGTCCGAAAAGGTTGACTTACAACCACACCATAAGGGTTGCTTGGCATGGTACAAGGTGGTCACTTTAATTAGTGAACATCATATACCAGGCCAACTTCTCACATACCCTGCCATCATGAAGGGGTCTATGAGGGACTCCTCTTGGGCAATGATTTTCCCAAAAATATTTTTTAACACATGCAAGGATATGTGGATCTACTGCAGTGCTCAGTGTGGCCTCTGTGTGAATCGGCGACAGATCTGCATTTGCAGATCCCAATAAGAAAATATACCCACTCACTGACCCCCTCTCTCACATCACCATACTACCACTCACATACCTATTCACATATCCATATGCCCATTTATACAGTCACTCACACACCCACCCATAGAGTCACTCACACACCCACACCCACCCATTCACACACTCACATACCCACTCACAGACTTACACAGCCAATCAAATACCAATGCAACCACTCACAGACCCACAGAACCACTCATACTCATTTATGTACTCACATATCAACTTACACCCAAACAACCACTCAAACCCCCATACAGCCACTCACACACCCACTCATCTCAAACACCTACTCACACTCCCATACAGTTACTCACACACCCACTCACAGATCCATAACACCACTCGGATACCCACTAACACACCCATTCATGCACTCAGACACCCACTCACACACCCAGTCCCACACCAATACTGCCACTCACAAAGCCACTCACAGATACACAAAAACACTTGCACACCCACTCAAAAACCCACTCATAATCCCATACAGCTACTCAAACACCCACTCAAAGACCCACAAAACCACTTATATACCCACTCACAGACACACACAGTCACTCACGTACCCACTCACACAGCCATACATCCACTCTTACATCCACTCACAGACCCACAAACTGTGCACCTATTCACATACTCACAAACCCACTCGCACAACTATCAACACACCTACTTGCACACCTATACAGCTATGACAAACCCACTCATGGACCCACAAAACCAGTCACACCCATTCACACACTCAAACACCCATTTATCCACCCATACAACCACTCCCACATCCAATTGCATAACCATACAGCCACTCATACACCCACTCAGAGACACATACAGCCACGTACACACCCACTTTATTAAACATGTTGTTGTTTTGTATTGAATTTGTGTGTTTGATTGGGACAGATCCATGGATCTGTTGTGGATCCATCTTTCATATAGCTGACAGACCTCTTACTTGCCCAGAAATCGACAGCAGATCCATGGATTTGAGTGAGAAATTAGAAAAAAGGATTTGAAAACAAAATCTAGTGTTTAGGAAAAGGGTTGGCTCTGAAAAGAGCCTTCATTTTTATAGTGTGTAGATGATAAGAACACATAGACGAGAATGCAGTCTTTTAAGTTGTTGAGGAACACCCTGTTAGTTGTGTCTGTGAAATGGACCCGTCTTTTCAATATATCCCATTCATGTTGAAGCGTAAGTTGCTATGGTATATAGAGTCCATGTCGTGGTCTTGCAGAAATGCAGAAACAGTTTAATTGACATGTTTCCTGGATTTATGTAACTGCGGACAAAATTAGGTTGACCATTTCCACTTCTGTCTATGGTAAATGTTGAAGAACACCAAGGCAGTATGTGGGAAAAGTGACATTAATTTACCCAAGGTTTCCTTCATTAGGATGTCCGGTCCTACTCCAGTAGTTGTGCCTAGGTCATTGTCATGAATGTGCACAATCATGAGATCTGAATGTTGGGAATCTGCAATGCTTTCAACCAAAGGCAGCAGCTGATCCCACTTTAACCCTCTCTGGCCAACCCCAGTTATGTCTACATTAGGTGAACCTAGGTTCCTGTCAATGCCACTCTTTCTAGCACTCTCTCTGACCCAAAACACAAAACCATGTCCCACAATCCAGACTCTGACCATTTTGGAGATAAGCAGGAGTGCCACACAGGAAAGGGCTGCAGCAGAATGTGTCAGTTTCGAAAATAAAAGGCAGTTAAAATGGAGGATAGCAGGTAAAATATGTAAGAACATATTTAGTTGGATGGATGAGATATGCAGGGCACAAAAATTAGGTAGTGAATTTTTAAAAAAAGTAACTAACTTTGGAAAGAGATATTCTTGGAATTCAAACTGTAAACCTCACCTGCTACAGTTAATGTGAAGCTAGAATAATTCTGAGTGAAAGTCTTATGAACCTTTGACCTCCTGGTAGGCAGAGACTATTGGAAACATGGTTACTTTGGAAACAGAGCTGAAAGAGTGTGGGGGAAGGGAACAAAGGAGACCACAGTTTGAAACTAAACAGCACACTGGTGTACATAAACTGCTTAGTATGAAGTGTATGTCATGGAATTGACGATATTTTAGAAAACAAAATGTAAATGAAAGTATTAACATCAGATTTTTAAATGCTTTTTTTATCTGGATCTACAGCAAATTCACATAAGGGGCAGCGCTAAGCCCCCGCAATGGATCCACAGATCTGCATGCAAAAGTATGAAATTGGGCTTCTATACAGGAAGCATGGAAAGGGTTAAGAAAATAGTGACAATTGAGAAGTGGTTTAACAAAAATAAAACATGAAAGGAACTGATTTGTATAAAGTATGACTGAGAGCACAATGGGAATGATAGCCATTATTAGTACTTTTGTAGTGAGTGGAAGAGAATTCAGAGGTTTCTGACTTGAGATTTGCACTAGAAAACAAATATTATCAGATAATAACATAAAATGTGAACAACAGCAAAGTGATTTTATAGGTATGTTAATTAGGTTGTACTAATAAAGCAAGTATATTTAAAAACAACACCTATGAGTTAATATAAGTTACAAGAAAATGTGTAGCTTGTAGGCACTATAGGAAAAGGCAAAATAGAAGGGAAGCTAGGTGAGAACATTAGCTAAAAATATACTGGTGAGGGAATAACTCCCAATGGCTCCACATGCCAACATGGGGAAACGTATTAAAGTATAACTATTGTGAAAAAGGAGCTAAACATATACTTCAAAGTATCAAAATCATAGAATAAATCCAACAACTTGCCAGTGTTAGATTCATTATAATTATCACAGAATAATTTTACAGACGTTTTTTTTTGTAAGCCAAAATCCAGCCTTCCAGCAGCCCTCTGATGATTGGCCAGGCTTAGTTAAGCTGCCTTAACTAGGTGTGAAGTTGCCTGAATAAAGACAAAGTATTTCCTGTGAGAGGATAACTGCAAGCTGCAGAGCAAAAGACAGGATGGGGTGGAGTGGCAAAACTTGCCTTCATAGAGGGAATTATAGTTTAGGGCAGCATAGGATCACCCCCACATCCTGCACCCCCAGCCACACAGGAGCCCCAGTATTTAGATTAGGGAAGGGGTTTGAAGGGGAGTGCTAGGGACATTTAGCCACACCAGTGGGTTGTCTTAGCTAGATCTAACCCTCCAGAAGAGAGTTTCTCCATTTTGAATTTTAGAAGAATAGTGCTTTCTGGTTCAGTAATATGCCCCACTTTGGAGGAAGTGGGCCTACACCTGGATGGCACCCTGCATCACATTGGAGAGGGGTGCCCCCTGCTTGATTCACAGGAGATCTGGATAAATATGGGGGAGCTGCCAAGTAACTCAGATCCCTGTCTAAAACAAGCAGAAAAAGGACTGCCGTGCTGAAACCCTCATCTGCACAGAAAGAATTGCACTCTGAAGGACTGCACCTGCTGCATAATCTGGAACTACAGCCCTAAGGACTTTGCCTGGATTAAGGAGTGGACTCCCTGAAAGCATCAGGCTTACAGAGCTCACCTGCACCATCTACACTAAGAAGTCTCCTGCCTGGAGTGCATCCAGTGGACTTGGCCAGATGCATTATGGGAAACGTAGTCCCAAAATCCCATGGACAATCGCAGACCCTTGGTTTGGTGTTTTAGACACTTTGAACCCTCTAGAGGAACTTCAGGAAGAAGTTCCAGAAGTTTGGAGAAGTTTGGAACAACTTTTGGAAAAAGCTCCAAAAGGTGACCAGCCCGTTGATAAGAGTCAAGCCGCCAACGTCAAACCGTGACCCGCCTGGGTTTCAGGTTTGAAAGCTCTGGATCTCCAGCCGTTGGTGAGACTTCCAGAAGTTTACCGGGCATTGCACAGAACCAAGTCGAGGATATCGACACAGGTCTAGCTTGAAGGCGAGCCTTACTGGACAACGCTAAGTCTAAGATCGAAGGTAAAATTTCACCTAGGCCTTCCGGTTAGTGTAACCAACCAGGGCTCCATTGTGGTCGGCTTCAAACTTTGACTTTGTTCTGGTCGACTGCGTCCAGTTGTCTCAGGTTCGTGCTATTGTTTTTTAAGCACTAGAAAGTGTTTATTCTTTAGAAATTCATATCTCCAGTTCCCTCGATTGGATATTTGTTGTTTCGGTGTTTAAATATAACCTATTCTTATTAATTGGTGTTGGATTTTATTGTGTATTGCGTCTTACCTATTTAATGCATTGGTCTTTTAAAATTCTTTACACACCAGTCTCCTAAGTTAAGCCTGCCTGCTAATTGCCAGATACCAAAGGTTGAGCAGTGGAATAATTTATTGAGACCTTGACTGAACCTTTTATTGTGTTTGTCGCCTTATTACTAGTGTTAGGTCCCAACTCAGTTCTGATGGGTTGTCAAGGCAAGATTAGTGTATTCTGATTCTTGGAGGAAAAAATTCCAATTCAAAGCAAGTTGATTTAAACGTGAGCTAGTCCTTTATTTGCACTCATACATAGGGGTGGGTATGAGAAAAAACCAAGGGGTGGCACAGCCAACACGTGTTTCGCCCCCTACATGGCCTATAGGCCTGGGGCTTCTTCAGGGCTGTTCATTTTAAGGGTAGGTAAAAAACATTTGGGATATGCGAATGCATATGACATGTTAAGCACAAGAGTTAAAGAGAAAACAGGCCAGTGAGTCAAAATGTAAGAACGTTAATGGGAGAAGAAAACAGAAAGAACAATAAGATACACATTTAGGAGTAATGTTTAACAGCGGAGAATTAGTAGGGAAAAGGATAGTGCGTTTTATAGAAGAAAGCCAAAGGAAAAAAGAAGGGGGGTTTGTTTTAATTATTTGGAGAGGTCACGTGAGGGTTAGTGTGGACGGTACAGTAGGTATCAAGAATAAGTAAGTTAAAGGTACAGTGTGTGACATATTATAGGATACAATACAATATTGTGCATGTCCATATTAGAGAAAGAAGAATCACAGGACGTAATGGAGGTCATCAAGACCAAAGAAGTCAAAGGTTCCATATGCCACAGATCATTCGAGTGTATAAACAGAAACATTGTCATATATCGAGAAAAATACGTTATTTGTATCAATTTACAGGGTAAATGTAATGTGATCCACATACGCGTAACGGTATGAAATTTTCGACAAGTCATAGAGTATGGAACACGAGAGTGAATAAATAACAGTGCCAAAAAAGTATACATTGGTGAAGAACGGCAATGACGAAACGTATATATGACACATTGTGGGCCAACAAAACATTAAAGTTTGGTGTGTAAATAAGTAAAAGTTATATATTTACAGGTTTGTACCGGGTCATGGGCATCAGGGTGATGAGTTGATATTGCGTCGGTAGGGTTTGTCACGAGAGAGAGGATTTAAATTAGTCTTTATAATGGAACTGGTCGTAGCGCATGCAAGGCGAGTATGGTGATATCTCAATTATAGACGAGAAAAATGAGAAGGCTTAAAGCCAAGTGGTCGTGATTCAGTGATCAGGTAAAATCAGGTGGCGTGGTTGTTGTGTAATAAAATGCTCGAGGTGAGTATCTTGGTTGGTTGTACGCGAGATCGTGAATAGGGTAATCAAGGAGGGAATTAACAGGCGTCTGAATCATTCGAAAGAGTTCATTAACGTGCACTAGGTATTTCATGCGTGAACTTATAAATCGGCCGTCAAAAAGTCGAGGTCGGCAGCACGGCAAATTGTGGTCCCAAACGGGATAGACGTATTTATATTTACGTGGCGCGGTATTGTGAGGGCATATGTAAAAGGTTTAGCGTGCTCTTGAATGATGAAGTTAAGTAGAAACTGATAATACAGTGGTGACAAGACTTGACGTGATTACAGCAAGACGTGATCAGAGAGGCGTTTTCACTGTGCGTGTTTAATTTTAAATTTAAAAGTATAACAAAATACGAGTATTGTGGTCGTGCAGATTTATATTTTACAGTGATGGTATTCGTGACGAGTGAGGTATTTAAGCGTTAGAGGCAAGGAAGGGCAGAGTAGAGCTTACCGGGTATTACTGAAAATGGACGTTTCCACGATGTGCTAGAAAGATATAGTCGGATTCTAAGGGGAGGGGATCAAAAAGGAGAAAAGAAATCCTTAGTTCAAAGAAGGAGGTAAAGCCGACGGGAGTAACTGCTTCGTTGCAATGCTTACCTCAAATCTTGGCTAATGCCCGGTACGAGTGTTCTGTTTCATTCAGTTCTGTTTGTGCGCTTAGCGGAGGCAGCGTAAATAGCGGGGCTCATGGAAGGACATCCGGGTCGGGACCCGGAAGTGGCCTGGTTCGTGCGGGAGCGCCATTTTGGATAGGGAAGGGGACGGGGGAGGTAGATTGGCCGTTTAAATGTCATGTTAGTAGTCAAGGACAAATAAAGTTTCTAGTAAGAAAAATTATAAGGATTTAGTTGAGTTGAAAGGGGCCAATGGATCATTGGCCATTCAAGAAGGTGCGTAGAAATATAAAGCGAAATTCTAGGGGATACCAAGGGTCGGACTGTGGAATGGTTCTGGATATATAGTGTAGATTTTGTACAAAATACTATTCAGACACATTTCCAGGGGAATGAGAGGAAATTCTAGGTTTTAAGATAGGGATGTTAATCATAATGGTTTCACACCCTAGGGAGAAAAAACAAACAGAAAAGGTGGACATTCAGTTAATACAATTAGTCATCTCCCAGCCATACATGCATTTCTGCATCTTTGTTGAGTCCTAGTTCAGTTGTTTTGAAGTTCATGATCAGCTCGCTTTCGCGTCTGCGAAGTCTCAGTTCTCGGTTTCCTCCTCTTTTGGTCTGGTGTACAATTTCCAGTCCATAGAAGATGAAATCCTTTTTGTGTTGATGTTTGTCTGCAAAATGTTCCGTCAGGGGGTGACCGGATGTGTGTTTGTGGATATTACGGTAATGTTCTTGTATCCGGATACGTAGGGGTCGGATTGTACTCCCGATGTATGGTAGGTTGCATGGACAAAGGATCACATAAATGCAAAATTTGCTATTGCAATCAATCCATTCTTTTATTGTGAATTCTTTTCCTTGTGTCATTGGTATCTTTTTGGTTTTGTCGCGGCTCAGTTTACAGACACTACAGTTCTTGCAGGTATGGTATCCTGGCGGTCTGTCTAGAAAGGTGGTAACTTGTTTGCGTTTATCCTCAAATTCTGATTTGCACAGTATGTCTTTTAGGTTCGGGGCACGTCTGAAGGTTATCTCCGGATAGGTTTTGATTTCATCAGCTAGATTTGGAGTGTGTTGTAGCAGGTGCCAGTGTCTTTTCAGGCTTTGCCTGATTTGGTGATGACCAATGCTGTAGTCTGTAATAAATCTTATTGCTGAGTCATTCTTATTTTTTCTTTTACCATCAGTTGTAAACATCTGTTTGCGATCTAACTTTGATACTGTTGTCATGGTGTTTTTAAGTGTGGACTTCTCATATCCTCTTTCGGATAGTCTTGATATGATCTCATTCCCTTTGGTTTCGAAGACTTCATCCTCGCTACAGTTTCTGCGGGTCCTCAGAAGTTCTCCTTTAGGGATATTTTTGATGTTGTGACGTGGGTGGAAGCTGTCAGCTCGCAGGATGGAATTAGCTGCAGTGTCCTTTCTGTAAAGTTTGCTTTGTAACGTATTGTCTTTGACATAAAGAGTAACGTCCAGGAAATTGACCTCCTTTTTGGAGAAAGTGTGAGTCGTTTTGATTCCCCAGGGGTTTTGGTCGAGTTTTTCCAGAAATCTTTTTAGAAGTGTTTCATCTCCTTGCCAGATGCATAAAATGTCATCGATGTATCGTCGCCAGAGTATTATGTGTGAGGTAAAATCGGCGAAGTTATGGTCCCACAGCCAGAATTTTTCCACGTGGCTCATGAAGATACATGCGTACGGCGGCGCGAATTTGGCTCCCATAGCTGTCCCGCGTCTCTGTCTGTATATCTTCCCATTGAAGCTGAAGACATTGTTTTCCAAGCAGAAGTTCAGCATTTCAAGAGTCATTTTGTTGCATTCCAGTAAGTTGGCTGATTGTGTCCATAATGAGAGTTGTGCTGCAGTTAGTCCATCGCGGTGTTCGATGGATGTGTACAGGCTGACAATGTCAATAGAGACTAGTATGAAATCTGGTTCCCACGTTATATCTTGGAGTTTGTTCAGAATGTCTTTTGTGTCTTGGATGAAAGACGGTATTTCTTTCATTAGTCCCTGTAGTTTTCTGTCCACGTACTCTCCTATTCGTGAGCAGGGCGAATTAATTCCTGCTATGATGGGTCTTCCTGGTGGAGGGTAGGTGCCTTTATGTATTTTGGGAAGGAGGTAGAGGGTTGGCATGGTGGGGTACGGTATGTACAGGAATGATTTTTCTGATTGGGATATAAGTCCCAAGGTATACCATTTGTCAAGTCTGGTTTTAATGGATTTGAGGATGTCTGCGGTTGGATCATTCGTGAGAAGTTCGTAACAGGTGTTATCCCCAAGTTGTCGATTTGCTTCTAGTATGTAGTCATCAATGTGTATTGTGACCGGGTTTCCTCCTTTGTCAGCCTCTTTCACAATCAGGTCTTTCCTGTCTTTTAGTTGTTTTATCGCTCTCCTCTCTTCTGGAGTGGTGTTATGTGGGAGGTATTTTAATTTTCGTTGGTGTTTAGTGTATTCTTTTTCCAGATCACGTGTAACTGCTAAGTGAAAGGCATCTATGTTGTTCCCTGCCGGTAGTTGTGGTAGGAAGGTAGATTTCTTGGTTAATTTGCTGTCTATGGAAATGTTGGTTTCAATTCCTAGTTCCAGCGCAGTTGTGGTCAGTGTATCTGAGTCATTTTCTTCCTCGCTCAGGTGAGTTAGTAAATCCACATTTTCTAGTTCTTGGATTGATAGTTCCGAAGTGGTAGCTATGAGTGGCGCTTCCTGTCTTATGTCCCTGTCTGCAAAGAAAACCTTGAGTTTTAGTTTGCGAATGAATTTGAAGAGATCTATTTGTGTTTTGGTCAAATACCATTGGGCAGTTGGGCAGAATGAGAGTCCTTTGTTGAGTATGCTGGTTTCGTTTTCGGACAGTTGGATGTGGGATAGATTTTTTATTAGGTTGCTGGACATTATGTTCTTCTTTCCATCTCCTTTTTTCTGGATCTCGTAGTTACGCCGATTGTTGGTGTCTGTTGGCGTCCAAATTGTTGGGAACCTCCCATGGTTGTAGTATTTGTGGTGTTTGAGGCTTTCATACCGAGTCGGTAACGTAGTACTTCCTCTAAAAAATTGACCTTGCATCTTGGATTTTCACTTTCCGATGCCGGTGCAGGTGAGTCGATGTCAGAGCTAGTAGTGGTTCCTGGGTATTGCTCAGAATTGTTCGTATTTGGAGTATCTTGTGGTTTCGTGTCGTACTTTTTGGCAAAAGTGTACACTCTTCCGAATTGGTAGTCAAGTTGGTCTCTCCTGAATTTACGATTCTTTCTTTTTATGATATCCTCTTCGTATTCGTCAATGATTTGATTAAGGATCTCGTAGTTCTTCTTTATGAGTTCTCCCCAGTTAGAATCCTCTATGTGTTTGCTTAATGAGTCAACTTCAGTTTTTGCTATATTGTATTCCTCTTCTGCATGATCTATGAGTTGTCTGATCATGTTATTAGAACATTCTTTAAGGTTCTCCTCCCATTTCTTCATGTATTGAGGGTTGGTGGAGTCTGAAGGGGGAAAGATTAGTATTCTTAACCCCCGTGGGATTCGGTCTGCTTCAAGGTATTTTTTTAAAGATTCTGCTTCCCACCATTTGCTGGTTTCTCTTTTTACTGCGCGTTCCAAGTTTTGAAATGTATTTCTTGCTGATGTAGGGTTTGGTTTGGACGTTGTGCTCCTATTGGTTAGAGGTTCAGTTGAGAAAGTTTCCTCAATCCTTGTTGAACGTTGTGCTCGTCGGTCTTGGCACGATGCCATGGGTTCTGTATTTGATGTATTTTACAAGTTTTCCGATGTCACCTGGTAGGTGGTGTTTGTTAGTATCTATTCACAGAATTTCAAGCTTATCGGTTTTCGAGGATATGGCCTTATGGTAAAGTTTTTCTTCGGAAGAGGGGAGAAAGGCCCCTATCCCTTACTCGCCAGGTAATAAGCGTTAGTCGAGAGGTACTGGTTCTTGCCCAATGACAGGGGGAAACCCCTATCCCCCTAGTTTTAGCAAAAGTTCTGATGGGTTGTCAAGGCAAGATTAGTGTATTCTGATTCTTGGAGGAAAAAATTCCAATTCAAAGCAAGTTGATTTAAACGTGAGCTAGTCCTTTATTTGCACTCATACATAGGGGTGGGTATGAGAAAAAACCAAGGGGTGGCACAGCCAACACGTGTTTCGCCCCCTACATGGCCTATAGGCCTGGGGCTTCTTCAGGGCTGTTCATTTTAAGGGTAGGTAAAAAACATTTGGGTCCCAACTCAGCACTACTAATGAACCACTTTCCAATACCCACAGAGCTATTTACATATCCAGTGACACACCCACAGAGGTACTACTACAATTACTCAGATATCTACTCAACCACCGACACACCCAGTCACACACCAGTACAGCCACTCATATACTCATTTATACACCTATACTTAGAAACTTAGACAGCCTGTTACATACTGACATAACCATATATGCAGCTACTCAGTTGCTTATAGAAAGTCATCTAGAAATTTACCTGTGTTTAAAGAGGATTATTGACAATGCCAAGAAAGATACAAAGGAGAAAAAACGGAGGAAAGAGTACTATCTGCTTAAAAGTGAGAGGAAAAAGGAACCTGCTGGAAAAAAGAGCTGCTGGTTAGAGAACTAAGGAGTTTTTTGAAATAGTATATGTGAAAATGCTAAAAGTGGAAAAAGTTTCAAAGAAAAAATGAGGTTTACAATCAACTCACAATGGAAAGTAGTCACAAAGAAGTAAGTAAGTTAGATTGAAAGTGAAAAATGTTATAAAAACAATTTAAAGAAATACAACTGAGAATGTTTAGAAGTAGGCTACTACAGAATTTGGTATAAAACATGAAGCAGTTTAAAATGAGAAGGGTAGCACTGAAACAAAAACCATTTATTGAGAATGTGGTTGACAAATCATTTGCACTGAAGTGCAAATTATTTATTTTGATACTAAACAGGACGAGAACATGACAAAACAGTGTTGCTTATGAAGGACTGAAGCAAAAAAAAAGGCTTATTAATAAAAGTAATTTTTGCAACATTTTTAAAAGAGAATGGAAGCATACCTCTAGTACTGAGGCTTTCTTTAGTGAAGAAAGCTATTAACAACAGAACACCTTAGTGCATGCAGTTGAAACAACTGGTTGATGTTATGAGGTAAAAGAGGAAATGGTTCCTAGAAATGTAGAGGAAGAGATAGGTGAAGAGGTAGAAGGAAGGCATGGACATAGTCCAAGAGTAAATGGGAGTGCAGTAGTATTTGTAGTATTTGCCAGGAATCAATTGATACATTAATATATTTTCTAAGCCAATTTCCATCTAAAAGTGTGAAGTGGAAAACTACATGCATTAGACCCATGCAAAGTGAGGAAATATTCTCATTTACAAGGACATTTAGCAGTGTGTCTATCCAGGAAAGTGTGCAAAAGTACTTTTCATCATTTTCAAATGCTGGAAGTTCATCATTTAAAAATGTAAAATCTAGTTAGAAGATATTTCTTTGTAAAAAGTCCTGCAATGTGTTTAGGAGAAATGAACAAAGCACTTCTTTATTGTACACTGTCACAGGTTGAACATGTCTGTGAACATATTCATTTACGTTTTCTTTGGTCCTGAAGAGCAGTCTGGAAAAAATGAGGAGTTGGTATGTTCAGCTGTAGAAGAAGAAAACACTTAAATGAGTACAGATAACTTTAGATGAAGGAGCACATTTTAAAGCAAATTTTACTGAGAAACATGTTTGTTTTTGTTGTCGGCACATCTACTTCAAAGGCCAAATTCAAAATGTTGATGTCTGCCTAAAAACTGAAGAAGAAAACAGAGATAAGTGGCTAGATTTTGCAGTGCATTTATGGAGGAATATTTTTATTTGTTGACATGCTAGATCCTGTGCAAGTATTGCGATGACAAATTAAAGGATAACAAAATGCGTGCCAGAGCAATACACAATAAGTTAGAGTTGGTTAAAATTCCAGAGGCCCTGTACAAACATCTGCAGCAGAGTATAGGTCAAGAAGATTATATTCAGAGGATCCCAGATTTCTACAAAGTATTCCATATGTAGTCTATTTCTTGTATGCCAGTGAGTATTCTAGACTGCCATATGCTGTTAAATATATTTTTAAGAGTTAATGCACAAAATGTGTCTGCAAAAGACTTTGTTGAAAACATTGTTGGAAAAGAGGAGAAGGTGCAGTATAATTTTATCAATTTGATGGCATGCCAATGTGGGGTCAAATGAGTACTGGTATTGTTGTCATAATGAGCTGAAATAAGCGTTGCGAAATTTAGGTGAGCCAACTTAGGGTATAACACTGACTTATGCAGAGTATGATTGGGATGATTTACATGAGTTTTTGAGAGAAGCAAACTCTAATGTTAAAGGTATCGAATTAAAGGCACTAGGAAAACATTGCAATGTGGATTCTTCAAATATTTGCAGATACTTTAACCACAGATTTTAAGCAATGCTGTCATTCATCTGCAACAAAACAAAGTCAAAAAAAGGCACAGAGTGCCAGGCAAGAGGTGCTCCCCATATTCACATGCAGTTGTGGGTAAAAGATGCACCTAAATTTGGAACAGACACAGATGAATCTATACTTTCTTTCATAGGACAGTATATTATATGTAGCATTCCAAAAGATACTGAGGAAATAGGCCTGAAGCAGCAAGTTTCCCTTCACATAGATGTGGAAAGTACTGGTGGGGGAAATTCAGAGCAAAAGGACATTTTTACATAAAATTTCATTTTTGATTTTCAAGACCTGTTATTTCAAAAGGAAGAATGAACAGGTTTATGTCTAGAGTAAGACATACACTTACTGGCAAAACATGGCTTTGAAATACATTAATGACTACAATCCTTTCATTTTGAAAATAAGGAATGTCAATTTGGATATTCAATTAGTGGAAGATAACTCTGTAGCAGTTGCTCATTATGGGGCATATTATCAAGGACGGAGTTAAAAATTATCGCCGGTTTAGAGGCAGAAAACTGCCGATAAAGCGGCGATAATGGGCTTGATAATATGCCCTGGTCAATTCCCAGAGAAGCCCATGTTCTGATGTGAACATGGGCTTCTATGGGAATTCTCCAGGGCATATTATCAAGCCATTATCGCCGCTTTAGCGGCAGTTTTCTGCCGCTAAACCGGCGATAATTTTAATGCCGTCCTTGATAATATGCCCCATTGTTACTTGACACATAACAATATCTGAGAAGACAGAGATAAAAGATTTGTGGGAAGAGATTTCTGCCGAAAAGTCTCTAACAAAGAAATTGTACAGCTTTAGTTTGCAGATGCTTTTAAACAGGGAAATTGGATCCGATTAATGTTGTGACATTTTGTGTTCTGCTAGGTTATATTAAGTAAAAAGGAATTATTTGGTTGAGTCTAGGCCTGGCATCAACTCGAAACAGAGTTTTGAAGTCTTTTCCAGAAATTCAATATCTTGCCGAATTTGAGACAGATAGTACAGACAGTGCAAAAACAAAAATATCGGATACTTATTATGAAAAAAGGAGTGTGGATCCTGAAAATGTTTGTCTCTATGAAGTAATCTAGCACTACACATATGGAAACAATATGACAGAAATTCTAGATGAAGGTATAGTTGCAATAGTTGGTTGCAATGGGTTTTTTGGTGAAACATATCAAAGACATTCTAATTAACCATGCAAAACTGAATTGGCAGACTGCTGGAAAAATAATTTTTTTAATGTGGCACTTTTGCAGCTGTTCAAACCTGGGCGTTCTGAAACAGAATTACTAGGAGAGTTTAACTGCTATGAAGACTCTTTCAATGCTGCAAAGGATGGCATTAAGTGCTCACTATTTCCAATCTACTTAAAAATGTTGAATGATGAAATTCAACATAAAGATACAATTGCTGTTGAGGTAGCTAAGGAGAGTTCACAAAGCAGTCAAAGTTCAGGTCCACAACGTCAGGGCCCACTTGGACAGCCAATAATTGAAAATGAGGGCTGCAATTGCAATACAAGAGATGGAGACTTGAATGAGCAAGCAAGACAGGATACAATTGAAATATATATGGAAGTGAAAGCTACAGTTGAGCATGGATTACTTCATGGCGAGAAAACGTGTGCATGCTCAACATTTAAGCCTATACTGTTCTATGTCAAAACAACAGTCGATGGACAGAATTCAGAACAATGTCATACATTTACCCCAGTACAGAGATCTGGGCCTAAATCTATCTTATTTTGCTCACCATGCCATTCTAGTTTGAACCCAGCCATATGCAAATCAGTCTTGACCCTGTGCCTCATGGGAACAGTCTGGCCCGAACTGCCATGCCAGGTCCTCCCTGTTGTATGTCAGCGGTTCAGCCGGTACTGGTAAAAGAATCCTAATACAAGTTCTTACTGCTTTTATATGGAAAACCACAAACTGTAATTTAGCATGTGTAGTTACAGCACCTACTGGATAGCTGCACACAATATCAAAGGTATTACTTTTCTGGACTTTTAATGATGCCTGTGTAACATGACAACAAACTGGAAAACCAAAAGTTACCCGGTGAAGCTTGTCATGAAGTGTCAAGAGTGTTAAAAAGGTTGGGACATTTAGTCATTGATGAGGTGAGCTTGGTCTCAAAGTTAATGCTTGCTTTTGTGCATTTGAGAATGCAAGTGGTGTGAGAATGGACTATGATATTCTATTTATGGTTTAAATCATTTTATTGGATATGAAGCAATCAGTAACAACAACACACCCAGCTACAACCACTGGCTGGCGGGTAACGACTTATTCAAAATCAAACTTTATTAAAGGGAAAAGAAATGAAGCGAAGAGTAAGTGAAAGAAGGCCAAGATGAGGTTGAGAGAAACAACAAGGGAAGTAGACAGGTATCAACCCACGGCATATCAAGTGACATGGTAGGGATCTAGGGCTGATTATCACTCGGTGGAGGCAGTGAGTTCGTTAATGGCTTCGTGGAGAATCACAGGACTCGTAGGTAGCGACGGCAAGTCAGATCTATGAACTCTGAGGATAAGTATGCACAGTAGTACCCCAGGTCTTATCGAATTTAGGCAATGTATGGTTGATCCCCGCTGTGATTCTTTCCATCCCCACAACCTCCCACAGTTTATGTAGCCAGTGTAACTTAGTTGGGATGGCGTCTGTGCTGCCCTTTGCCAGTAGGACCTGCTTGGCCGTGCCAAGAGCTAGAGTGATAGCCCTACCTATACAAGACCGGAGGGGATGTGTGAGAGGATAGGGTAGCCCCAGCAGGATGTAGCTGGGAAATCTGGGGAGTTCTGTCTGATAAATCTGATTAATTACAGGCAGGATAGTTTCCAAAAATGCCTGCATCTTAGGGCAATGCCACAGAATATGGGACAGTGTACCCTCCTGCCCGCACTGGCGCCAGCAGAGATCGCTACTATGGGGCTTCCATTTAGCGACCCTCGCTGGGGTGTAATGCCAATAGTGAGCAATTTTCAGGAAGAATTCTTTCGCTGCAGCGCTACACGCTGATGCCCGGGCCCTGTGAAAAATATCAGCCCACTCCTTGGGGGAGAACTCCAGACTCAGCTCTGCCTCCCTTCTATGCTGCGCTGGAGATTTGGCCTGTGTTCGTGCCCTGTTGAGAAAGCCATACATATCGGACAAAAGACATTTATTGGAGGTGCGAGTGATGTACCAAATTTCAAATTTCGTGAGGAGTGGACCAGCGTGCGGGCGGATCTGCGTCTGAGTGACCCAATGGCGCAGAGCCAAGTACTGCCAGTACACTTCCTTTGGGATTCCATAGTGAGCCACCAATCTGGGGAAATCCAGGATTCCCCGTTCGCCAAAGAGGTCACCGATACGCTTACAGTTTGCCTCTTGCCATTTCAAGTAGGCATTTCCCACGAGGGCCAGGGGGAAGTCCGGGTTCCCAATGAATGGGGTCATTGGAGAGATAGCCGAGGACAGCTGACACCTCTCTTGGATTCTGTCCCATACCTGCATGGTTGCCCGCAAGACCGGGTAGAGGTACGCAGCCAGCAGCCGATGACGTCTGGGAAGCCAAGGAACCTTCCAGATATGGATCCCTGCCACCCCCTATCCATGAAACAACAATGTTTTTCCAACTATAGTTGGTACCATTCGATCATCCATGGTAATTGCCCCGCTTCGTAATACTGCCCGAGATATGGGACACCAAGACCTCCCTCATCCAACCGCAGGTATGTGAGATGACAGGCCATGCGAGGTCGTTTCCCCCCAAATGAAGTTGTTGATGAGTTGCTGCAGTTGAGCCAGTATTGTGGGTGGTGGACATAGGGGGAGCATCTGCATGATGTTGAGCAGACGGGGCAGAATTGTCATTTTGACGGCCGCGATCTTGCCCAACCAGGTGAGAGAGTGTTTCTTCCAATTGTTCAATTCGAGGCGGACCTTGTTCAGAGCTGCCGTATAGTTCACCTGAGCAGTCTCCGCGGTGGTAGAAAAAACCCGAAGCCCCAGATAGGTGATGTCGGTGGCAGCCCAAGAGAATGGGAAGTGAAGTGATAGCTGGTGCTGGTCCGCCGCCGGGAGTGTGAGGCTCAGAGTCTGGATCTTGGTCAAGTTGATTTTGAAACCCGACGCTGCACTGAAAGCCTCAACCTCCGCCAGCAGAGGGGGAAGAGGTAGCGATGGATGCAATAAAAAATGGAGCACGTCGTCCGCGTATAGGGAGAACTTATGCTCCCTGTCGTCCATCCTGATCGCAGTGACCGTAGGGAGTTGGCAGACACTTTTGGTGAATGGCTCCATATAGAGCGCAAAGAGGAGGGGGGAAAGGGGACACCCCTGCCGCGTGCCCCTACCGATCTGGAAGGGACGGGAGACCACTTCATTAACCCGGATGCGAGCCTGTGGACCATGATACACACAATTTACCCATGTCCAGAATCTGTCCCCGAGCCCAAAGCGGCTGAGAACCTGTTGCAAGTAAGTCCAATGGACCCGGTCGAATGCCCTTTCGGCATCCACCGAGAGCAGAATTGCCGGGATCTGGGTTTGTTGCATCTTGTCCAGTAAATGGCCGAGTCGTCGAGTCCCCTCCCCGCAATTGTGGTCCGGAATAAAACCCAATTGGTCAGAGTCCATCAGGCCCTGCATATGTGGAGCGAGCCTTGAAGTCAAGATACTGGTGAAGATCTTCAGGTCCACATTGAGCATGGAGATGGGGCGGTATGAAGCACACTCTCGAGGGTCCTTCCCCGGCTTGTGAATGACCACCACCTCTGCCATGGCCATTGAGGGGTTAAGGTTCCCAGAGGAACTAAAGGTGTTAAACAGCCGTGCCAAGATGGGGGAGAAGTCCGACACAAACACTTTGTAGAAGTCAGCCGTAAAGCCATCTTCTCCTGGGGCTATACCAGCTCAAAGTCCCTGGATAGCGTGCAGGACTTAAGTTGAGCTGATGTCAGTGTCCAGGTTGGCTGCAACCACTTCCACGAGCGGGGTCACGAGTGCCGCTAGCGCATATTCAAGAGCCACCGTAGGGTCCATCCTATCGGCCGAGTAGAGAGTCTTATAGAAGGCCTCAAATGCGGACGCTATATTGCCATCCGCACGCAAAATATCACCCCGCTCGGTCGCGAGTTCTGTGACCCGATGCGTCGCCATCTGAGCCCGCAGAGCATGAGCCAAGAGTCTCCCCACCTTGTTCCCATCTTCGTATTAGTGCTGCTTAGTGCAAAGCAGGGAGTATTCGGCACGATCGAGGTCTAACACACGCAGTTGCTTCCTCACCTATGTAAGTAGGTGCCACATTTGGACTGCCCCCGTACAGGGGTGCACTCCCTCCAGCTCCCTAATTTGATCCACCAATTTCCCTCTCCTAGCCTTGCGGTCCTTATTCAGTCCCGCTGCGATGGCGATACAACGGCTGCGGAGTACTGCTTTCAGGGCATCCCAAAGCATACAGCCCCCACCAAGCCTACATCGTTCTCTTCCAGATAGGTTTTGATAGTATCTCGCAGCTCAGTGATATTAGCATAGTACGTGAGTAGCTTGCGGTTTAAACGACACAAACTCAGTCTCAAGGAGCCGCCAAGGAGAAGCAACGTCAAAACAATCGGAGAGTAGTCTGAGAAACCTGCCACCCCAATAGAAACCTCAGCCGTAGACGCCGTGACCCTGAGGGAGGTCCAAAAGAGGTCAACGCGGGCATATGTCTGATGAGCTGCGGAAAAAAAGGTATATTTCTGTGCTGTCGGGAAGCAGTTGCCGCCAGGTGTCTATGTCATTTTTTGCAGCCTCGTATCGGATATTGAGCCTGTGTGTCCCACCCTAAGCGTTGACTTATCCACCTCTGCCACAGGGACCAAATTAAAGTCCCCCCGATTATGAGACCCTCATCAGGAGACTCCAAAATGGATCCCATTGCTTCACGTAAAAAGTCCTCTTGATGTTCATTCGGGCTATAGACCAACGCAATCGTACGCACTCTCTCTCCCATTAGCACCCGCAAGGCCTGAAGACGACCCGTGACCTCTGTGTGAATTCCCATTACTTTCCCCAGAAAATGCGTAGCCAAAAGAGTTTGCCACTCCGGTCTTCTTCCCCGGCCCGACAAGAAATATTGTCTGTCAAACCAATGGTAAGGAAGCCGCTTCCAGTCTGCCCGCAGGAGATGGGTCTCCTGGAGGAGGCATATATCACATTTAGCATCTCTCAACAAGGCCAGAATCACGCGACGCTTTGCTGGTGAATTAAGGCCCGCACGTTGAAGCTCATAATGATTACTTTAAGTAGTGTCATGTGAAAGTATAAGGGTGTTCAACTGCGTGCTGCCCTAGGCTGTCACAGAGGGAACCCACTGAGGCTGGGCACTCAGTGCCCCCCTCCCACCACCCGCCATGGGACACTGACACCAACAGACCACCTACCTTAGCAGCTCCTCACGCTGTCACCGTAGTCTGACAGAGTGAGCCCAAACAGCGTAGGGAGGGACAGACCCGGGAGCTCGAATCGTACCTCCAGCACACCCCGAGAGGAAGAGCAATTAAAACCCTCCAGCCGCCCTCTCCCTGTGTGTATACCAGGACCTCCCTCCTCCCCAGATTCGTCCCCGCCTCCCCACGCCTCCTACTATCCCCAACCACCAAAATCAATGATTTTTCCTACCTGTCTGTGAGATGGCAGCAGTTCTCGGTGTCTGCAAGAGGGTTGCAACTTTCTCGTGGGTGGATAAGGAAGAAAAGAGAAAAGAAATAAAAGGAAAAGAGAAATCGAGAGAAAAGGAAACACAACGAGACATAAAAGTCGTCATCCAACTAGAACAAATTGCACCGATTGTGCAAGGGTCCATGAGTCCGACGGTTGGTTGTCACCACTCTGTGGTAGGGTCTCCCCCCCAAGACCGACATCTTGAAACACTGGGCTTGAACCATGAGACCCATCATTTGATCTCAGGACAGCAACTGAACGGATCAGTCACCAGCTTGGGCAGTAGAACTCTGCCAGTCTTGAATCTGCCGCAGCAGAGCTTCCAGCTCCATCTGGCTCTCCTCTTCGAAAGGCTTCGCCTGGGCACCTCTCCTGGGGCCCCTTCTCCTGCCCGGTCTCCGCTGCCTCTCCGATGCTGGATCTCCCTCTGACCCATCCAAATCTTCAGCCACTCTCAGGCCACTCCCAAGGACGGCCTTCGCCTCCTGCAAGTTACGCACACCATGCATTTCTTTGTTCCAGAAGAAGGAGAGTCTGAATGGGTGCCCCCATCTATAGCGTATTCCCTGCTCCAGTAGGAAGGTTGTGACTGGTTGTAGCTCCTTACGTCTTTCAAGGGTGAGGGGCGAGAGGTCTTGGTACACCCCCACCTGGAGGCCTTCGAACTCCACCATTGGACAATCATGTGTGGCAGCCATAATAACCTCTTTTTGCCTGTAGGAGTGGAGGCAGGTCAGGATGTCCTTTGGCCGGCAAGGGCTTGGGGCCAGGTGACCGGCACGGTGTGTGTGGTCCAGCGTGATCACCTGGTCCCTCAGGTTCGGAGCCATGTGCCTAAAAAGCAGATAACCCAGTCCTCTAGTTTGCCGCCATCTGCTTGGAGAGGAACGCCTTTGAAGCGGATGTTGGCGCGCCTCAAGCAGTTCTCCAGGTCTTCCAGTTTGAGACATAGCTCCTCATGCTGCTCTCTGAGGTCGACTAGTTTCCAGGCTTTTTCAGTGAGCTCCTCCTCTCACCTGTCCCCATTGTGCTCCAGAGTGTCCACTCTATCTCCCACCTCACCGAGATCCACCGGGAGCTGCTTAATATCAGAGGCCATTTCTTGTCACAACCTAGTGAAGTTGTCTTGCAGCGCTTCAACATCGCTGCTCCATGTACTCTTTCGTGACAGGCTCCGCAACATGGCCTGCAGCCGAGCCCGTTGTCGCCTCCCCGGAAGTGGACCCCTGGGGATCAACACTAGGACTCCCTGCCTTCTTCTCGTTCGGTTTCTGGAATATGTCCTTAATGGAGGATTCCTTGCCCGGTAAATCCTTCTTGGCTCTTTGGGCAGCAGTGGCTTGCAGAAGGAGGGGTTGGTACACCCGCCGAGCCCCGTCGTGGGAGGTGTCGCCGACTCTCTCTGGGGCTGAGTCCCCTGCTCTGGCGCCCCCCCTGAAGTGCCGCTGGGGGAGGTGGACAGACCTGGTGTCACGCCTGGAGTCCAAGTTCCTCACTCACAGGCACAGTCACAAAGCACTGGGTTGGTTGCTTAGAGATGTGAGGGGCCTATGCACCCTACTTCTCCCATTATATCAGGCGTGAGGGCCCCACGTGTAAAGGCCCCCTCCGTTGCCTAGTCCATGTCGCCGATGTGGGGTCAATCACGTGCAGGGACCCCAAAGGCAGCCCCAGCAACGCTCCGTCTCTGCAGTCGGCGTGGTAATCCTCCCAGGTCCCGCGTGTCCTCACGTGGGTCAGGCCCTCCCATCAACCTCTGCCACCCGGGGACCCATGTCACTCAGCTGGCACTGGCTTGCTGCAGGAGCATCCGATGCAATATGCCCAGGGGAGAGGGCCACTCCCACCACCTAGGCTGTATTCACACCGCCAGTGCTGTCTCTGCAGTGGGGCGGTCACTCCGCACCACCCCCCTGGTGGCACGCAACCTGTGTCCTGCTAGGCCTGCCTTTTGTCTGGATGAGGTCTGAGTCCGATCGCGCCTCCCAGGATGATGGGTGTGAAGCTGGGACTTCAAGCTTAAGCTGCTGTCGGGCCCAATGAGGTAAGCGTATTCCACCTGGCAAGGGACCAGAAGAATGTGGGCTAGGGATCCACTCCCGTGTCTCCTCACAGGCCCCGGGCCTCTGAACGTGCCTAGAGCTTAGTCCAGGCCCGCAAGATCTCCTCTGTGCACCACTCACCGTGGCTCCGCCGAAGCACTGGCGCCACTCCAAATCTTTTCTCCCTGCCTCGCAGTGCTCATCAGGTGTCCACCCTCGGTCCCCGGCTCTTCGGGCCGCTAACACTCCACCTCAGGCCCAGCCTCTGTGCCCGACACTAGCTTCTATGCTGCTGCTGCCCGTGCTGGGAAAAGCCGGAGACGGGGTTCCTGAGGTCTCCGGTAGTGTCCCGGTAAGGAAACGCTCACTGCCCCTTATTAATCATGTCTCAGGGGGATCGCTTAGCTGCTGCACAGAGCTGTTACTAGGCCACACCCGCAGCCACCGCATCATGGTCCCAGGTTCCGGGAGGGCTGCCCCCCGACTCCACGTGGGTCCGCACTCCTGCCGGTGCAAGCACGTATCCCCTTCGCCACCTCACCTCCTGGTAACGACAGGGCTCCGCCAGAACCAACGGCAGTGAGAGGTGCGGTCCCCGTGCCCCTCCACCAATGGGCTCATCACGGTGGCCTCCGCGCCATCCCAGCCTCCGCCGGTGCTTGTAGCACTTGGGTCGCTGCAGCTGGAGACTGCGGGGAATAAAGGTCGCCCCTGAACTGCGACGTCCACCAACAGTCCGGCCACCCCAAGACCTCTTTTCAGCCACCTCACGGGTCTCAAAGCTGCCAATTGATGCCTTTTGTCAGCCTCCGTGAGCCCCAAAGAAACGGTGCTACTCCGCCGCCATCTTGGCCAGCCCCCATGACATTCTATTTAAAGGTAAACATTTAATTGCTTTTGGAGATCTACTGCAACTTACACCTGTGATGGGTCAGCCTGTGTTCAAAACACCGATTATTTTTGCATAGTTAACTAAAACCATTGCAATTTTAACGCTTTAAAAAAATAAAAAATAAAAAATAAAAATTGCCAAACGTTCAATGTAATTTCACCCACCTTTGCTACCTTTTATAAGCACTGTAATTGTAAAATGAAAATCTTTTAGTAAGACGAGTTAAAACCCAGAGGTAGGGAGGTTCCTTACAATCTAAGATCAGAATTATTAATAGTGGTATTAAAATATGTTCTTAGTTCGCTGGGTGCTACCAGTGGTAGGGAAGGTTCCTTGCAATCTAAAATCAGAATTAATAATAGTGGTATGAATAAATGTCCTTAGTTTGCTGGGTACTACAGTCGCAGATTATTTGCTCCAGCCGTACCTGCCCATTAACCAAGATCTTGTTATGTATGTTGTTCCGGTTATCTGAACTTCTCGCAAAGTTTCCATTATAGTGCAGGTGGTCTGTCCTTAGTGTAGTCTCACAAAGGCCTCTACACGTCTTTAGGATGACCTGCAGCATCAGAGCGTTGTGATTGGTCTTTCAAGTTTTCAGTATTTTGGGCCTTTTTTGTTCTGCCAGTATAAGATATTTTACAAATCTACAATTCAATTGTGTGTTTTCTGGGTTTAAACAGGCTAGCACTGCTTGTCTCCTGGTGCGGGTGCCTTTCTACTTGAAAGCTACTTTTAGGAACTGTTGCCGTTCTTGGTGCATTTCCTTACATAAGCAGATTAGATGTAAAATGTCTCCTTGATTGATGTTGCACAGCCTACACATATCTTGTACTGTTGTCCACAGCCATGGTCTTAGATGCTGAGCACACAGAAAAATCCCCAGTCTGTTCCTTAGAAAGTTCATTTTATGGCTTTGGGATATCCCTGGTTGAAGAATGATTGTGAGGCAAGTGATTAGTAGGAGTTCATGGTCATCCAGGCATGAGATCTCTTTGAGAAGCTAGCCTTGTCTTCCACCAAGGAAATGTGTTTTGTGGACTTCCAGACTAGTCTTTTAAAGGTTAAATTCCCAAGTTGCGTGTCCCAAAGTCCTATGAGTTTGGTAGTTTCCAGGGCTAGCTGGAGGTAATTTCTAGCTTGGGAGTGCTCCCTCTGCTGTATGTCATGCCACAGCAGGTGATTTAGCGTGTTTGTAGTGGCGCTTCTTATCTTATGCCAGCAAATAATGTAAGAGCCGTTCCTGGGTAAGGCTTGTTGTAGTAGACCAAACTCCAACCTTATTTGAGCAGGTGATGTATAAGCTGGGAGGCAGAACATGGTTCTGTATGCTTTGACCTGTGTGTTGTCCAAATCCTTAGCATCTCTTCCCCGCATTGCCTCGCTGCCGTAGGTGATCGAGGGGAGAGGTTTGGCCTGGACTACCTTCAGCAACGGGGTCAAAGTCGGCCCCATCAGTTTATTTGTAAGCTTTTTCATCGATAGGGCTATCATCAGACCTTTCCTTCTTATTTCTTCTTTCTGGCGCTAAAACAACCCTTCCTTGTCGATTGTGACTCTTAAATACTTGTACTCATGAGCTGGGTCAAGTTTAGTGCCGCCCAAGAACCAGTTCCTCTGCAGGTTTTTTTTGTTGTTGTTTATTGACATTGTCCGAGTCTTGCTCAGATTTATTTTTAAGTTGTTTTCTGTCGCGTAATTCTGCATTTCCGTCAATAGATGTTGGAGACCAACGTAAGTCTGACTGAGCAGAACTACGTCATCTGCATACATAAGATTGGTTAATGTTTTCCCTTCTATTTTGGGTGAATGGGAGTTGCAGGCATCGAGCGCCTTCAGAAGGTCGGCCATGAATAAATTGGCCAGGGTTGGTGCGAGCACACAGCCCTGTTTCAATCCTTTTATTGTGGAAACTTTAGAGGAAAGGTGGGTGCCACCACCTAGTTTCACCTGTACCCAGGTATCCGTATGTAGAAGCGACAGAATGTTTAAGATGGTCTGTGGTATGCCCCATTGCGCCAGTTTACCCCACAGTCTGCCACTCTCTATGTTGTTGAATGCAGCACTGAAGTCAATATAACATATTGAAACTAGGAATTCTTTGGGAAGCATTGGAAAAGTTCATATTTGGTTAACTTTCAAATACAGAATTAATCAGGAATATGCAAGAAGCATCTGAAATTGAATTTGGTAATATTTTGAAAGATATTAGATTAGATGTTCTTTCAAAAAAAGGAAGGCATGCTCTAGAAAGTCGTCTTTTTAAAAAACGTTATCCAATAATGAAGACAGCAACAAAACTAGTTTTCTGCTTTATACAAGGAGGTAAACATATTGTGTACCTAAAGTAATATTGGAGTAGTGTGCATTTTTCAACAATGAATTGCTGGATTTGAAGACATTTTGCCACTGAAGGCATTTAAATGTGGACGAAGGTTTTGTTAATGGTGTTATGGGTAAAGTTGTTGATTTTATTAATTTTCCTAATAGGAATGAGGTGAAATACCTTGTGATTAAATTTGATCAGATTTACAACTCAAAGCAAATTGTACAATCTACTGCACAGTTTTTGCTTCTAAAAATGTATATTCTTGATGGAAACTGTTTCCAGTTTCTCTAGCATATGATGTTACTATTCATAGAGCACAAGGTTTAAGTTTAGATGCAGTATTTATTAACATTAGTAGTATAGTGTTTAAGGCAGGTATGTCATATGCAGCTTTGTCTCGAGTTAGGACACTGTCTGGTTTGTACCTAGTTGCATTTGATGAGAGTAAAGTAAATGCAGACTCAAATGTTGCTAAAGAATACAACCTATTAAAAATAGTTTATGCTCCTCATATAGGACAGAATACAGTTTATGAGAAATACTCAATCTGTCCAAAGT
The DNA here is from genome assembly GCF_964204655.1 of Triturus cristatus. NCBI lineage: Eukaryota > Metazoa > Chordata > Amphibia > Caudata > Salamandridae > Triturus > Triturus cristatus. The sequence goes on along the minus strand of NC_140584.1, from coordinate 769,989,388 downwards.
GGAAAGTTTCAATGCAGAGTATTAATGGTGTTGTAAAGAAGGAAATGAAAGCGAAGAAGGATGTTGCTAAGAATCAAAAAATTGAAAATGATGCAGATATTGTTGGTTATCACTTGCCAACTCCTCTGGTGTGAACTGCTATACTACCTTTTGTGGCAAACATGTTGTTTGCATTACCTCATGTTGTAGATGCAACTCAAGAGAAACAACAGAAGGTATTGTGTTCTGCACTGTGTGTTTTGTTGCACTGTCTGCATAGTAACAGCACACATTGTGCATCATGCATTCAAGACATTGTAGATATATGTAGTGGATCCATTCAGTTTACTCAAGAGGATGTACAGGAGCTTTTGATGGTGGTGTGTTCTGTTTTAGAAGATGAAGAGATACATGCTAATGAGTTATTTGGACTTACTTACTTGTAGCAGCATGAATGTGAAAATTGCTCAGACTACACAAGTAGAATCAGAGCGTTTTATTTATTTAACGTTACCAGATTCAAAAAGTGTGACATTTGACAGATTAATAAGAAAAACTACACAAAAAATGAACACCCAAATTGTTGAACAGATCTTCTGTTGGGTTTCTGTGCAGCCAGAACAGGGAAGTAAGTCATTTTAATGCTACAAATATGCAGAGCAAATGGTAGTAAATTAGATACCGAGATGACTTACTTTAAAGCATGACAAATAACTATTGCTGGTAAAACATATACTCCTACCACTATCATTTCTCAATAAGGAGCTAGTATTAGATCTGGCTATTTTACTGTCTATCTACAAAGTAGAAGTGGAGGAACAGAATGTAATAATAAGAACCTTAAATTCAGATAAAGATTGCCTTGGAAGTTACCAAATTCTCTTCTTTTTGTAACCAAAATTCTAAGGCGGGTCACAGTTGTCAAAGCAGAATAAGTTAGTTATTATCAGGATTCATAACATCATGTGGCCTATCAAAGGTAATATGTTTATTAGGCTTTGCCTATGCAGGAGTGCCTTATATATCTAGTACTAATTCTAATAATGAAGATCTTGCTTTTAGCATATATTTCTTTGGATTAGTAGTGCAGGTACAGATAACATGATTGTTAAAAAAATGGTATTGAGTGCAATGCGCATCATTGATTATTTGCAGTGACATACTGTGTAGATCTGTTTTTTAATACAGTTTGTATGATTGTTTTTCCCCACTGTTCAAGGATGATTCTTTATACAGTACATCATTTATGTTGTACAAGTATAACATCTGAGAACAGCAAAAAAGGGAAAATAAAATCCTAATTTTGTATTATAGCACAGCATTATGGCATGGTTAATGTGTAGTGCTTCATTACTATCATGAAGTTATACATTGTTGACATTCCTAAGTTTAATTTATAATTGTATACATTGTAATACTAATTCATATTTGGTTTCTTTTCTTTGTTATACAGATTGATGGCACCATCTATTGGAGTAATGTGATTTCCTAATTAGTTTTTCCAGTGCTGTTGTATTAGATCACATTGTGAGGGTGTTTTGGACTAAAATAAAAAAATACACCCATGTACAGTCTCATACAGCTGCTCACATACTCACTGACACATCTATACAAACACTAAATTATCACATTTGCATCCAGTCATTCAGAGACCCACTTGCACACCCATATGGACAGTCACACAGCTACTCACATGCCCACTTATAAATACACAAACACATCCATACAGGCACTCACACATGAACTACCACAGTGTCACACCCACTCACATACCCATTCACTCACCCATGGAGCTACTGTCATTCCCACTCACAGACAAACACCCACTCACACACCCACATGCCCACCCATACAGATATTTACATCCTCACAAATATACCCACAGAGCCACTGACACACCCACTCATACTCCCATATAGTCACACATACACATTTACAAATGCAAACACCTGTTCATGTAGACTCATATACCTATACAGATGCTCACACACCAACCTACACATCCACACAGCCATTCAAACATTGGCACGCCTATGCAGGCACTCTCGCACCTACTCATCGACCCATTCAGACACACACAAGCACTAACATACTCACAGACCCACTTATACAACCATGCAGTCACACAGCTACTGCCACACTCACACAGCTCCTCAGATACCCAGTCATACACTCATACAACCACACTCACACCCACTCACAAACCCACACAGCCACAACATTTTTTATTTATTTTTGCCTTTCTTCTTTTGGAACAAAAATAGCCAGGGTAGTAAAATGGGTAAGGGACAGCAACTGGGAGGAAGCAACTGGCTTCAGTCTTTACAAAGATCAGGACGTGAAAGGGTGAGGAGGAATAAATAACAGGTGTGGCTGTAGACACCATCCATAATGTCAGCAAAAGAAGGCATCTTCAGTCCCTGTCATATGACACTTGCCACAATGGGTGACCATGTCTGAAGGTTGCTCTGGGACACCAGGGATAGAAATCATCTTGTTGGGTGTTGATGGTCCCACAGATGATCTGGCTTCCGATGATTCTCACACTCCTCTCCTCTCTCTCATCATTCTGTCATATGTCCACGAGTGAAGGGTTTTAAGGTGTTTCAACATGGACCTTGTACCCTGGGAATACTTTATGCATGTTTTTCATGATAGTTTGTTTGCATATGTTGCTCTGGGAAATCTTAGCAACAACTTCTTTTCCAGATGGTTCCGAGAAATTTTTCCAAACCTTGAACTCCTTCTTGGGAGGTAGCAAGTCTTCTTCTTTTTCATCATGGTGTTCTTCTTCTCTTCCATTTTCCGAAGATGACATGTTGATTTGGAGAGTATGTTGTTTTACAGGAAAGCAAAAAAACAATGAAGCTCTGGTTTTCAGTGTTCTCTGAAGAGATGCGACAGGCAAATAATGGATTCAGGTCACGATTTGCAATATGCATGGTGGGACTTTACTGTATCCAATTAGAAGTTTTGGTTTGGGTGTGCTCCTGGAATCGTATGGATCCGCGATGGCATCGTGGCTTATCTATGGATATGCCAAACTCATAAAATTATAGAGAAATTAGAGACTGCCCTTCATATAGTGATTATAGAATCCCATATATTACGAATATGCATATGATACATGGGATTCTGTAATCCCTGTATATGCGGTAGTCTCTAATTATTTTATGTGTTAAGTAAGAACAGGTTGGAGCAAAACACCACCAGACTGTAGACACACCCACTGGCCATAGTTGCATGTGCAGCAGCACTTATGATTTGTGGAGTTCTTATTATGTTAAGTTTTGCACACCTCCCCCACCCATTCCAGGGGACTAGGACTCCACACGAAGATTTGGGATTCATTACCTGAACAAATAAATCATCCTTAAATATTCACAGGTATGCAGGTATGTCCTCAATACATGCTCTACTGTGGTACAAAAGAAACAACAACAACAAATATTTAAACACAAGATACTAACAACCTCCTTGTCTCTCCACCTGTTGTTCTAGCAATTAAATTTCCCTATCGATTTAACGTGAAGCCTCCTTGCTGAACCCAAACATTTCACCCAAATGGAGATGTAGGATCTCCTCCTTTGAACAGTATGCTCATGATGTCATTTCTCCCTTGAAAACAGTAAGAGTAAAAGTAATTACACCATAGGAGAATGACATGGTCACCAGCCCGGTGTTTTCTTTTCTCATAGAGTGTCCTATACTCATTTTCTATGAGCCCTGAAGAAGACTTTCATTGATAGAGATACAGACCCCATAGAAAGGTCGAAACACATTGGTGTACAAATCTAAGTGTCCAGGAGTCAATCGATAATCACAAAGGAAAGAATCAATTAATTGAAACGGTGAGGAGAGTATTGATACCTCCTGGACCTAGCCAATAATCTCAGACCACAAAAAGGGCTGCGTAGTATTGTTTGAATTACACCACTGAGAGTTAAAATATGCATCAAAGGTTAATCAATATGTATCCTATTCAGTGTTACAATATGGGACACTCCTGTCACATTATGTTCATGCAGTGATTTCACATGGCACAGTAATGATCAATGTGATATGTTCATGTAATGTCTTAATATTTTGTATGCACGTCTTCTATGTTGTTGTTTGTATAAGGATTTTTTATAAATGGTATGTAATTCATCAGTGAATGTACTATGGGTGGTTCTTAAAAAAGAATGATATTAAATTATAAATATATTTTTTGTCTTCTCTTATTTCATTGGCACAACATTATACTAATAACCGACACATGGCAGCAGTAGTGTTCGGTATTATGGTCATAGATTGACAATTTGAGAAACAAAGGAGGGACATTTCATTTTTTAAAGTATACATGATCTATGGTATATTGGTATGGGGGTACCTTCCTCCCCTTTAAAAGTTTACAGATCCCAGCCCCCTAGGTCCAAAGCAGGATCACTCCTCGTTATGATAGATATTTTGGCCAGCAGTCGAGGAGAATAGCAGGTCAGGTAACAGAGCATAATTGAAGCAGCTGTTTAGAGCAGTGAAACTGGAATGTGCTTTTCTTTCTTTTGCTCTATTTGAAAAACTTACAATGACAAGCAGAGGGAATATTTTTGTTTCCTTCTTTAGATAGAGAAAATCAGGAATCTATCTGCATGTTTCTACACATTCTGAGCTACAGCAGATTAATTTTTTTAACTGATTAGTATTTAACTGTTTTTAATATCTGTTTGCCACAAATATCTAACAGGTTTTTGATGTTTTTAATATTGCAACAGTTTTATTGCTATTCTTCATGTTTGCAAATGTGCTAGTTCTTTCATAGGAAAGAGCTGCAGCCCTAGGCACCTATTTACAAGATGGTTTACATTGCATTTGCACCACACAACGGGGTAGAGTGTGATGCAAGTAAGATTTATTAAGCAGTGCAAGGCCACTTTGTGGGACCCTGAGTGGCTCAATAAATCTGAAATAAAGCAATGCAGCGCAAATCATTGTGTTGCCTTACTCTGTTCACACAATTCCCATGGTTTTTGATCCATTCTTTGATTTACCAGGACTGGTAGACGTGAGATGGCGCCAAAAAGTTATCCTTTCCCAAGGAAGGTGTAACGAGGAGAAGTATCTTTATTTCTCCTCATTACTTCCTCTTTCTATGTCTGCTGCATTCTACAGCACACATAGAATGAGGAATATGCTTCTCAGGACTGCTTTTGTGCAGGGAGGTGCCCCTTTCTGCACAAAAACAATCTTGCATGCAATGCAGGCGCCCTTGCACTATTGCGCAGGGGAAGGGGTCAGGAATGTGCTGGAGTTCCTTAAATAGGGTGCATTCCTGCCCTTTCCCTGTCAGGCAATACTTTATCCCTTATTTCTGTCAAAAGTTCCGAAACTGTATCCAGCATAAACATGTTCAGCACCAAGGCAAAGAATGGAAGTCATTTGTTGGCGGAATGAAAGTTGCATGCTGCAGTGGAATATTAAAATTCATAGTGAATGTCATTTCATACTTATTTGCGTATTCTTGTCAGCAGTGAGAAATCCAGACAGTATAACTCAAATAACTCAAAGAGCAGACTGTGCACATAATTTATTTTTTTATTCATGGGGTGAATCTGAGATTGAAGTCAGTGCTTCTTTCTGTTCAGGAGTTTGATAAATTCTGAGAGATGGCCATGAAATACGTTGGGGTGTTCATTCATTTTGTTCGTCCTCCTGCTGCACACTGTGTGCAGAACAGCATATTTTCAGTGACAAAAATGATTTGTTATAGGGTTTGCTGCATAATGGTCAATAATACAGAACAGTGGGCCATGCGCTAAACGAGTTAATGTTGGGTACAATAGGTAGACAATGTCAAGTTAAAACCAGATACTTAAAGCATGATTAATTCCTCAAAAAACACAAAGCAAATGAAACTAGCTATGATTTATTTTTTCTGACTCTCTTACGGTTTAGACATGTTCTAATAACTTCCACATCAGGATTCCTTCTATAAGTGAATACAATATGTTAAGACAACTTTTCTGCCAGCTATGGTCATGTGTTAGTGAAAATAAATAAATTAAAACAAAATATATAGAGTGAGGCCAGGGGTCAAACAGAGATAGTGGCAGACCTTCAGCCTTGCTCGAAAAGGAACTTTGGGGCATATTTACAAGAGCTGATGCATCAGCATCGATTTTCCAGAAATGTTGCCCCTGCCGCAAACGTTCTAACGACGCCATGGAAGTGCTGTATTTACAAACAGTGGTCCATGGTGCAAGGATTCCCGGATCAATCAGAAATTCTGATGCATCTGTTGCCACTAAAGTGAGGCATTGCTGGAGTTGGTCATAAGACTTATGCAACTCCAGCAATGCATCAGAACACAGAGTTGAGTCCCATGTTAAAAGCCCTGCATCAATATTTATGCCTGGTTTTAGAAGGAGTAGGGATTTTGACAAAGATAAGTCGTAGAGTGACAAAGTGAAAAGTTGTAAATTCACTGAATCAGTTCTACGTGGATATTAATGTGGTAATGCCTACCCTGCATGCATTATACCTGGTACAGGTATAATATGACGGATGCCTCTACAAACTGAGTAGTATTTATTTATTTGTTGATTACTTAAAATTATTACAATCAGCTGAGTACACATACAAAATAAAATTAGATTAAGAATAGAACATTCAAACAGAAAATAAAAAGATTCATCTTCCCTTCATAATTGTTTTGCGGCTACAGTGTACAATTATATCCAAGCAAGATCTACAACTAAGCCTCAACATAGTTTGTTTGGCTGCAAATGATCAGCAAGCAAAAATAAAGTGCTTTGTGCAAGCAGCTGTAGTTTACAGTATACAATACATTTCTCTAAGAAAAACTTTAAAACAATGGGAGCTGCAAAAACAAAAACGCCCGTAATAAAATTACATTTAGAGCAACATTAGCAATAAAGTGCAATTGTGCTAGTAAACGTTTAGCAGCAGAAACTAAAGTGCCTTGTGCTAGCAACTAAAGTTGTCAATATACCATTTATTACTCTTAAAAACTTTAAAACAGGGGGCGTGGCTTGACGCCAACGGAGTATGGCGGCTTCCGTGTGAGGCTCCCCGATCCGCCTCGGTCTTACCGCGTCTCCTGCCACCGGGTGCACTGCTTTCCGTTTCCAGCGTCGTCAGAAGTTACGCTGCCCACTATGAATTTGAAGGTGTCTGCGAACGCTCGCTAAAATGAGCTTTTCTCACGCATTATGTGTATTCATGGAACGGCGCTTCATAACGGCCGCCATTTTCTATTTTTTGCCGCGTTTGGTGTTCCTGTCAGCAATAGCTTGCCAAAGTGTGCTAGCTTAGCAAGCAATGTTTTTTTGCTCATTTTTTCACCATCTGTCGCCTGCCTTTGTCGCACGAACTTGGTTGCCCTATTTTCCACGTGTATTTTCCTCCGTGGCGAAGGGACTTTCCTGGCAGCCTTTTTCAGGTGAGGATTTGTGTGAATCATTACAATTGCCGCCGCGCTTCTGGTTTGCCGGCAGTTTGTTCCCAATTGTGGCTCCGACCTAACTGAGCTCTGCTCTCCTCATGGTTCCAGTTCTACTTATCTGTTCATTGACTGTTCGCTGAATATACAGTGGTTCCGGTCATTCTTCTTCTACAGCTCCATAATTATCTCCTGTGTCGGTCTGTTTGATGGGCAGAACCAAGACCTCTTCAACAGTGCGGCACACTTTTATTAAGAACTCAAAGCTTTTTACTGAATTTTCTGAATTTGAAGATTCTCTACTGCTTTTGCCACAATCTGCGGAGCCCAACATGGATCCCAATTCTGTAGCTTCTGGGGAGTCCGTCACGAAACGTTTGAAAAAGGATCCTCCTTCCCCTCCTAAGTCTGCCTCGCCGGTTTCCTTGGAGCTCTTGTTGGAGGAAATTAGAGCGCTTCGACCTTTTATGCAAGACACTAATGCAAAATTGTAAGTCCTTACGGAGAATTGGTCTAAGATGGACACTAGAGTCTCGGTGGTTGAGCAACGTGTTACCTCACTTAAGGAGTCATGTGCCAGTGTTTCACATCTTCATTCCCAAGTTTCGATGCTCCAGCGCCAAGTCGAAGACCTTGAAAATCGTAACCGAAGAAATAACCTTCGCATTTACGGCCTGGGGGACGGACTTGAGGATCGGACGCTCTCACTTTTTTTAAGTCCTTCCTTCCTAAGCTACTTCACTTACCTGACGGCACTGCACTTAATATCCAACGTGCGCATAGACTGGGTCGTGTCCCTTCCAATTCTTCACCTTCGCAACGACCCAGAGGAGTAATTCTATGTTTTTTGGAGTATACAGACTTGCTAAAAGTTTTGTCAGCGGCCAAATCCATTCCAAAAATTACATGGTCTGGCTCAACTCTCTTCTTTGCCCAAGACTATGCAAAAGCTATGGCCAACAGACACAAAGCCTTCCTAAGTATGAGATCTGACCTTCGATCCATGGGAGCTCGCTATGGACTCTTTCATCCATGTCTCTTTAAGGTCACCTATAAAAACAGAACGACCACATATGAAGATCCGACGAGACATCAGAGTTTCATCAACTCCTGCGGTCCGACTAACATGGATTCTACTGCTTCTTCTTCGTCATTCATAACTTAACATTTTGCTACTTTTCAATGTTTTGCTTCATTTTCTAGGTTCATGCATAAGGTATTTCTACTTTACGTAGATTGCTTTGCGTAGATTGTCTTCACTGACATAGTCGCTTGGTGGCTTACATAAGTTATTGGTTAGAGTTGCTTTTAAGGCGTATATATGTGTCTTGTTATTCTTATGTGTTAGACCCGGCCCTCGCAACATAGCTAGACCTGACCCCTGCACCTCACACCAGCCCCCAAACCCACGGCCTAGCCGATCCTTCCCACCAGAACTCGCACGCACCCAACCCGGACTTCCCCATCCGTGGCCTTCTGCCCTTCGGCCACACCAGGCCCGCGTGCCCACTTCCTGCAACAAGATGGCCGCCCGGCCCCAGCGTGACCCTGGCCTAGAGGCGCCACTCCGGCTGGAGGACATCACGCTCCCCTTGGGATAAGAGAGGGAGGAGCAGTTTCTATCACACCTCTGCGCTTCCCTGGGACGGTGGGTTTCGATCGACCTGCCGGCCTCCCCGAGGGCTGGCTCCACGCCTGCTGGGTGTCTGGGACTCCTCCCGACCCGGCCCTGAAAGGATCAAAAGACAATGGCAGGAAACCCCAACAAGCGACCCCCAGGTGACAAGACCCCTGCCTGCACAGACTCCGGACATCAAAGAGGAGTCGCCCTATCACAAGGGGTGCTCTGGGACTGTCCGGCAGTTTTTTCGCCTTGGAACACCTGAGCCCTGCTGAGTGACTCGCGGCTCTCTGAAGATCGTAAGACCTCCGAACTTGTGCTTGAGCCCTGCTGAGCGACTCGCGGCTCCCTGAAGATCGTAAGACCTCCGAACTTATGCTTGAGCCCTGCTGAGTGACTCGCGGCTCCCTGAAGATCGTAAGACCTCCGAACTTATGCTTGAGCCCTGCTGAAGTGACTCGCGGCTCCCTGAAGATCGTAAGACCTCCGAACTTGTGCTTGAGCCTTGCTGAGTGACTCGCGGCTCCTCGAAGATCGTAAGACCACCGAACTTGGATCCGAGCCCTGCTGAGTGACTCGCGGCTCCCACAGACTCTCTTGGTCCCGCCGGACCCCACGACGACAAGCGTATCCCCCAGCTCGAGGATTGTGAGCTGTGCGATGGGTATGCTCCTGCATTTGATCCATATCCCCAAAGACTGTCCCGCTACCTCCTACTCCCCTCCAAGACTCTGAGAGCCCACGCTCTGCTTGTATATATTTGCCGTGCTGATCATAAAGATCCTACCACTCCAATCTGATAAAGATTTGCTTGTAAGAACTCCTCGTGTGGTGTCTCTCTGTCGTGTGGTGCCGAGTGTGCGATCCTAGATACAAGGTTCCTCCCCTGAGGAGTCTCCCGCCAGTGCCCGGCTACGATACCTCGAGGGTGGGTCTCAGGGCAGTCAGGGCCCCCTCCGGGCCCCTCTGAGGTCGCCTTCTAACATTGGGGGCAGCGGTGGGATTCGGGCCCATTATCTAGAGATCGTACCGTGAACGGCTGACGCACTACCGACAAAGATGGCAGAAGGAAACGCCGTGGTTCTCATAGAAGACGACGCCAGTACCGTGTTCCAGGTGGAACAGCTGGAAGAGTACACTCACAAAGAACTAAAACAATTCTGTAAGGAACTCAGAATCGCTACCACTGGTCTCAACACCAAAGAAGATATGCAAAAGGCACTGAAAGCTTGGGTGGATTCTGGAGCCTCCCGGCCAGAAGGAGCGGGGGAGCCCCACGACGAAGCTGGACCCTCCCAAGGAGAACGCAGCAGCAACCAGGTGCGAGGCTTCGTACCAGATGGGGGCCTATCCCCGGAGGAACTCGCAGACAGAGAAAAAAGTCGCCATCACGAGCTCGAATTAGCCAAACTCAAAATTGAGGGCGAGCTGAAATTAGCCGAGAAAAAGCTAGCAGTAGAACAGTTGCGAGTACAAGGAGAACTAGAAGAGAAGAAACTCCAACGAGAACATGAGGGAAAGAGACTTCAACTGGAACATGAACGCAGCCTGAAGGAAATAGAAGTGAAAGCGAGAAGCGAAGAAACGCGGCCCCCGGGGAACCGGGAGGCGGCCGCCCAGACGGAACAGAAGGTCCACATCCCCAAGGATGTGGTCAAAGAATATTACAAAAATGATGACATTCAGCAGTGGTTCCGGGCCTACGAGGTCGCCATGACCTCCCATTGGGTCCCACAGAAGGATTGGGGGGCTGGGTTATGGGGACGATTCCTGAGCGAAGGGAGAGACACCCTGCTCGACCTACCCACCTCCATGCAAACATCCTATGAACACATGAAAGCGGCCCTCCTCACAAGGTACGGCCTCACCCCGGAGATGTACCGCCAGCGGTTCCGGGACTGCAGGAAGATCCCGGGTACCACCTGGGTGGAATATGTGAATTTCTTCAGCCGCGCCTTCGATGGATGGATCAAGGGCAGCAAGGTAACCACCCTGGAAGAACTAACAGACCTTATGCTGTGGGAACACCTGGCGGCCAACTGCTTTGTGGAACTCCGCCAGCATCTGCTCGACAGCAAGCTCACGGACCCAAGAAAGCTGGCTGTCGAGGCGGATCGCTGGACCAACACCCGGGTCTCCCGGGGCCCTGTAGGAGAGTACCCCGAGCAAGTCAGGGACCACCCCGCCAGAGAGGGGGGGGAAACCAGGGAGGGCAGAGAGAGTCCCAGGCTAGTCCCCCAAAGTCCCAACCTCCACCTTTCCCTGCACCCCCACCAGCTGTATCCGGCCCCCCCCTTAGACGGGGGCACCGGGTAACCATCACTTGTTTCCGTTGCCAGAAGCCCAGGCATTACGCCAACGACCCTGAATGCCCCATGGCCCCACGCACCACCCAGGCAGCACCCCCTGCTAGACAGATAGCCAATGTAGCCCTGGGGGAGGAGGTTGAGGAGGCCGAGGAGTGGGAACCCGCCGCTATGGCCCTAGTATCCTTAGGAGATAGAGAGATGGTCCCTGGGAGCCTCCTGCCCTCTAACACAAAGAAATATGGGCAGCTCGTAACGATCAATGGCCACCAAGTAGAAGCCCTCCGTGACACCGGGGCCAGCATCACCGGTGTCCTTAGCCATTTAGTACACGAAGACCAGGACCTCCCCAACGTCTTTTGCCCTGTCATTTCAGCCGACAACTCAGAAAGCCTATGTAAGGTAGCCCTGGTGCCCTTTGAGTTGGGAGGGGTGGTCGGTAAACTGAAGGTTGCAGTGAGAACCTCCCAGCCCGTCGACTGTCTCCTGGGGAACGACCTGGAAAGTTCCCCCTGGGGACAAGTTGAGCGCAAGACCCATCTAGGGATAATGGGCCTCCCTGAGTGGGTGTGCGCCACCACTCGATCCATGGTGGCTCGACTGACCCCCCTGAGGGAAGTCGACGACGCCCCGACCCCTGAAGATAGGATGGTCCCAGCCGAGGGTCCCCCCATTACCCCACCAGAAGAGTCGATCGCCAGTGACGAACCCCCGCCTTCCGACTCCACCCCAGTCACCGAGTTCGGCGATCTGCCCGAATTAGCCCAGTGGCGCCACGAGGGGGGCCCCTCCCGAGAAGAGTTCTGCCGAGAGCAGGCTGCCTGTCCCTCCCTGGACGGGCCCCGGCAACAGGCAGAGGCCCAGGCCGCAGGCGACCAGACGGGGACGCACCAGGTGTATTGGGAGAATGACCTCCTGTACACCGAACAGAAGTCGGTGGAGCTAGGGTCCGGCCGGGTGCTGGTGGTACCCCTACACTTCCGAAACCTCCTCCTGGGCTTGGCCCACGATGTCCCCCTCGCAGGCCACTTGGGCCAGGACAAAACGTACAGTCGCCTCGTGACCCACTTCTACTGGCCCAGAATGAAAGCAGATGTAGGAGCCCACTGCAAGTCCTGTCCCACGTGCCAGGCCAGTGGAAAGAGCGGAGGGAAGAGCAAGGCTCCCCTCCAACCCTTCCCTGTCGTCAGTACCCCTTTTGAGCGGGTCGGGATCGACATTGTAGGGCCCCTGGACCCCCCAACTTCCCAAGGGCACCGGTTCATCCTCGTCCTGGTGGACCATGCCACCCGTTACCCTGAGGCCATCCCCCTGCGCACCGTCACGGCCCCCGTGGTGGGCCGGGCGTTGATGGGAATCTTCTCCCGCATGGGTTTCCCCCGCGAGGTCGTGAGCGATCGCGGTACCAACTTTATCTCCCGATACATGAAGTCCTTATGGCAACAATGCGGGGTGTCCTATAAGTTCACCACCCCGTACCACCCCCAAGGAAACGGCCTGGTAGAGCGGTTTAACCGGACTCTGAAGGGGATGATCGCGGACCTGGAAGAGCCCCTCCGGCGTAAGTGGGACATCCTGCTCCCCTGCCTCCTATTCGCATACCGCGAAGTTCCCCAGAAATCCTTGGGGTTCAGCCCCTTTGAGTTACTCTACGGGCACCCCGTCAGGGGGCCCCTCAGCCTGGTCAAGGAAGGCTGGGAGGCAGCGCCTCGAGGCCCCCCCCGAGATGTGTTCCGTTACGTCCTGACCCTCCGAAATCAGACTAGAAGGTTCTGGGAGATGGCCGAGGCCAACCTGGAGGCGAGTCAGGAGGAGATGAAGCGCTGGTACGACCAGAACGCCACTCTGGTCGAGTTTCAGCCGGGCCAGCAGGTATGGGTCATGGCCCCCGTGAAACCCTGCGCCCTCCAGGATAAATGGACCGGGCCCTTCAAAGTGGTTGAGCGGAAGAGCCAGGTCACGTACTTGGTGGACGTCCAGTCCCCCCGGGACCCCCTCCGGGTCCTCCACGTGAACTGCCTCAAGCCCCACTTTGTGCGAACGGAGATGAGCCTCCTACTGGCCACTGATGATGGGTCCGAGGAGGAGTCAGATCCTCTCCCCGATCTCCTGTGCACCAAAGAGAAGGACGGCTCCGTAGAGGGAGTGAACCTCTCCCCGTCTCTCACTCCCCAGCAGCGTGAGGATTGCCGCCAGCTCCTAGGGCAGTTTCCGGACCTTTTCTCCCTGGTCCCCAAGGTCACCGACTTGTGTGTCCATGATGTGGATACCGGGGACAGCCCACCAGTGAGACACCGAGCCTACCGAGTCCCTGATCGGGTCCGGTCCTGTATCCAAGCCGAAGTCTCGAAAATGTTGACCCTAGGCGTGATCGAACCCTCAGACAGCCCCTGGGCCAGCCCCGTGGTCCTGGTCCCAAAAGCAGCTGCCCGCGGGGTCGCACCAGAACTCCGCTTCTGCGTGGACTACCGGGGACTCAATGAAGTCACCCGAGCCGATGCCCACCCCATTCCCCGAGCCGACGAGCTCATTGACCGGCTCGGGGCTGCTCGGTTCCTCAGCACCTTCGATCTCACCTGCGGCTACTGGCAAATTGCGCTCACAGAAGGAGCCAAGGAGCGGTCCGCCTTCTCCACCCCGGATGGGCACTATCGCTTTCGCGTGATGCCCTTCGGGATGAAAAATGCCCCGGCCACCTTCCAGCGACTGGTAAATAGAGTCCTGGCCGGGCTGGAAAAATTCAGTGCCGCATATCTCGACGATATCGCAGTTTTTAGCTCTGAGTGGAGTGAGCACCTCCAGCACCTTCGGAGGGTGCTGACCGCCCTGCGCCAGGCAGGCCTCACCGTGAAAGACAGCAAGTGCCAGATTGGGCAAGGTTCGGTAACCTACCTGGGGCACCAGGTCGGAAGAGGGCAGGTCGCCCCTCTACAGCCCAAAATCGACGCCATCCTAGCCTGGGAACCCCCCACTACCCAAACGGAGGTCAGAGCCTTTCTGGGCCTCACGGGCTACTACCGGAGATTCATCCAGAATTACGGCAGCCTGGTCGGTCCCCTCACGGGACTCACGTCCAAAAAACAGCCCAAGAAGGTGCAATGGTCCCCTGCCTGCCAAGAGGCGTTCGAGGCCCTGAAAGCGGCCATGTGTACTGCCCCCGTCCTCCAGGCCCCCGACTACTCCAAAGAGTTTGTGGTACAAACTGATGCCTCCGAGCATGGCATCGGGGCAGTCCTCTCCCAGGTGAATGACCAAGGCCTAGACCAGCCCGTAGCCTTCCTCAGCCGAAGGCTATTGCCCAGGGAACAGAGATGGAGCACCATCGAGCGAGAGGCATTCGCCGTAGTCTGGGCCCTCAAGAAACTACGTCCTTACCTGTTCGGCACCCATTTCAAGGTCCAAACCGACCATCGCCCCATGCGATGGCTCATGCAGATGCGAGGAGAAAACCCCAAGCTACTGCGGTGGTCAATCTCCCTCCAGGGGATGGATTTCACCGTGGAACATCGCCCTGGGACTGACCACGCCAACGCCGATGGCCTCTCCCGGTTCTTCCGCCTCAGCGAAGAGAACCCCCAAGAAGATGGGTAGTTCTCTCCGGCTTTCAGCTGGGGGGACGCATGTTAGACCCGGCCCTCGTAACATAGCTAGACCTGACCCCTGCACCTCACACCAGCCCCCAAACCCACGGCCTAGCCGATCCTTCCCACCAGAACTCGCACGCACCCAACCCGGACTTCCCCGTCCGTGGCCTTCTGCCCTTCGGCCACACCAGGCCCGCGTGCCCACTTCCTGCAACAAGATGGCCGCCCGGCCCCAGCGCGACCCTGGCCTAGAGGCGCCACTCCGGCTGGAGGACATCACGCTCCCCTTGGGATAAGAGAGGGAGGAGCAGTTTCTATCACACCTCTGCGCTTCCCTGGGACGGTGGGTTTCGATCGACCTGACGGCCTCCCCGAGGGCT
Source organism: Triturus cristatus (assembly GCF_964204655.1). Classification (NCBI taxonomy): domain Eukaryota; kingdom Metazoa; phylum Chordata; class Amphibia; order Caudata; family Salamandridae; genus Triturus; species Triturus cristatus. The sequence goes on along the minus strand of NC_140584.1, from coordinate 769,974,077 downwards.
GGCTCCACGCCTGCTGGGTGTCTGGGACTCCTCCCGACCCGGCCCTGAAAGGATCAAAAGACAATGGCAGGAAACCCCAACAAGCGACCCCCAGGTGACAAGACCCCTGCCTGCACAGACTCCGGACATCAAAGAGGAGTCGCCCTATAACAAGGGGTGCTCTGGGACTGTCCGGCAGTTTTTTCGCCTTGGAACACCTGAGCCCTGCTGAGTGACTCGCGGCTCCCTGAAGATCGTAAGACCTCCGAACTTGTGCTTGAGCCCTGCTGAGCGACTCGCGGCTCCCTGAAGATCGTAAGACCTCCGAACTTATGCTTGAGCCCTGCTGAGTGACTCGCGGCTCCCTGAAGATCGTAAGACCTCCAAACTTATGCTTGAGCCCTGCTGAAGTGACTCGCGGCTCCCTGAAGATCGTAAGACCTCCGAACTTGTGCTTGAGCCTTGCTGAGTGACTCGCGGCTCCTCGAAGATCGTAAGACCACCGAACTTGTATCCGAGCCCTGCTGAGTGACTCTCTTGGTCCCGCTGGACCCCACGGCGACAAGCGTATCCCCCAGCTCGAGGATTGTGAGCTGTGCGATGGGTACTCTCCTGCATTTGATCCATATTCCCAAAGACTGTACCGCTACCTCCTACTCCCCTCCAAGACTCTGAGAGCCCATGCTCTGCTTGTATATATTTGCCGTGCTGATCATAAAGATCCTACCACTCCAATCTGATAAAGATTTGCTCATAAGAACTCCTCGTGTGGTGTCTCTCTGTCGTGTGGTGCCGAGTGTGCGATCCTAGATACGAGGTTCCTCCCCTGAGGAGTCTCCCGCCAGTGCCCGGCTACGATACCTCGAGGGTGGGTCTCAGGGCAGTCAGGGCCCTCTCCGGGTCCCTCTGAGGTCGCCTTCTAACATTATGCTTTAATTGTTCTTTTTTGTTTTCGCAGATCTCCTTTTTTTCATCATGGCGTGGTTTCTCCTTGGCTTTCCGTGTGTCTCTCCCCGGATGTTCCGTCTGTCCACGTGGCCTCACCTCCCCCTCCGTCACATTTCCCTTTTGTAGGTATGTTTTTTGTTTTGTTTTTTGTTCTGTGTATTGCATTCCCTGTATCTTTTCCATATGTCTCCCAACTTGTATTTATCTGCTTTTCGGATATTCTTTATATTTCTTTCCTCTTTCCTTTTTTTTACGTCTCTCCCAAATTTGTCTTTGCATGCTTATTTCTTATTATTCTTCTATATTCCTCTTTCTCGGTCACAACTTTCGCTTTCTGTGCTGTTGGTGTTTCTTGCCCATTATTTTATTTACAATGTCTTTTTTGGTTCTTGCTCTATGGTTTACATAATCTTTTGATCCTGAAGGCGAGTCATATGTTTTTCAATTTTTTCTCTCGTTTGTTACATTTCTCTTCGTTGTTTGAATTGGGTTCTTATCTTATGATCTTAGGTTTAGTCGTTTTTATTAATCAATGTCATTAAAATTTATAACCTGGAATGTACGGGGTTTGAATTCTCCCATTAAGAGACAACGGGTTCTGACTTACCTTGCTAAATTAAATGTGGATATTGCATTTCTCCAAGAAACCCACCTCTCTGAAGCTGAGTCATTAAAGTTAAAGAAGGGGTGGGTAGGAGAGGTTTTCTTTTCTCCAGGTGATGGCAAATGCAATGGCGTAGTGATACTCTGTCATAAATCCCTCTCATTCTCACTTCTGTCTCAAGAGTCGGATGCCAATGGCCGGTGGTTAAATGTCAAGCTGTCTTTAAAGGGTGTTCCAGTCTTACTTCGGAATGTTTATGCCCCTACTTGCGGAGATCCTTCCTTTTGGCCTGCACTTGCTAAGCGAATATCTCACTGCATAGATGATAAGTTTATCTTGGCAGGCGATTGTAATCAGGTATTTGACCCATTTATTGACAGGAACTCTAAGATTCCCTTTGTGCCCAATAAGCCTCATAAATCTTTTGTTCATACCGTTAATCAACAGAAGCTTTTTGATGCTTGGCGATTATGCAATCCAACTACCAAAGAGTTTACTTTTTACTCTCCACTTCACCATTCCCAATCAAGAATTGATTATATTTTCGTATCTCATAATATTTCACAAACTCTCACCCACGCAGAGATCGGCCTTATTTTGATTTCAGATCATGCCCCGGTCTTTATTGGTATCGACATTTTACCCAAAATTATTGGACCCAGAAGGTGGCGTTTTAATAATTCCCTGCTCTTAGACCCGAAATTTACAGCCTCCTTCACCACCTTTTTTGATGAATTTTTTATGATAAATCAAACCGAATCCATGGCTCCATCTACAGTCTGGGATGCCTTTAAAGCCTCAGCTCGAGACTTTATAATTAATTTTGTTGCAAAAAAGTGTAAGATTGCCCGCAAACAGACTAGAGATCTCCTCCAAGATATTAAGAGACTGGAGCACTCTTATTATACCTCAAATACAAACGACAGATTAGTTGGTCTTGTTAACGCAAAATTGTAATATAATAAAAAATCTACAGAGAATGCCACCTTATATCTATTTAAATCCAGTGCCAAATTTTATGGTGGTAAAAATAAGGCTGGGAAAATTTTAGCTAATTACTTGAAAATTAAGCATAATAAATTGAATGTTGAGTCCATTTTTGACGCACAATTAGATTTGAAATTCAAGGATGATGATATTTTACATGAATTTTCTCTTTTTTATAAAACATTGTATGCCTCCAAAACTCAACCCTCTGACTTGGCTTTGTCACACTTTTTCTCCACCATTCAAAGGCCTACAAACACCACTCCAGACTTAACTCAATTAGAATCTGATCTGACACAGCTCGAGTTATCAAACGCCCTTCACACCCTTAAACGTGATAAAGCGCCTGGACCGGATGGGTTTACAGTTGAATTTTATTCACATTTTTCTAAACTCCTTTTACCAAAATTACATTCATTATTACGCTCCTTCAGTGCTTTGGGGCATTCTTCAGTCTCTTTCTCAGATGCTCATATATGCCTCATTCCCAAAGAAGGTAAGTACCCTAAATGCTGTAAGAATCATAGGCCCATTTCCTTGGTGAACATTGATTACCAGATTTTTTCTAAAGCACTAGCCTTACGTTTGGATTCTTTTTTGCCAGACTTGTTGGGGATTGAGCAATCTGGATTTGTTAAAGTTCGCAACATAACAGATAATACGCGACTCTTGTTTGACGTTTTGTCAAAATCCTCGCGTTTTAAGGACTCCCTGGCAGCCATAGCGTTAGACGCTGAAAAGGCGTTCGACAGAGTTGAATGGACGTATCTTTTTTTTGGTTTGGCTTTGGCCCAAACTTTATATCCCTAATTTCTCTCCTTTACTCTAAACCTAAGGCAGCGGTTTGTGCCACGCGTTGATATCTCCTTTTTTTGATCTAGGAAGAGGGGTTCGTCAAGGATGCCCCCTTTCCCCTTTCCTTTTTAACCTAGCCCTGGAACCATTTTTATTAAAATTACGACACAACCCTAACTTGCATGGCTTCCAGACGCTCCATTCTCACATTAAACTTGCAGCATATGCAGATGATATCCTGCTCTTTATGTCCCGTCCAACTGACTCAATACCTACCTTTTTGGTGGAAGTACAGGCTTACTCTGATATTTCGGGGTATAAATTGAATAATGATAAATATGAAATTCTACCCTTAACAAAGTTCACGTTTAAACCTGATTTTAGTGCTTCCAATTTTACTTGGAATCCTAATCACATTAAATATTTGGGTTTACATGTCACGTCCTCAATTTCAGATACTGTCTCATTGTGCATGAATAAGTGTGCGCAAAAGATTTTGGATCTAACCACCAAATGGCATCCCCTTTATTTATCATGGTGGGGACACCTGGATACCATTAAAATGATGTTATCACCCATTATCATATACACTATTTCTAATATCCCAGTTCCTATTCCGCAAAAATTCTTCAAGAGAATTAATTCTACTCTTTCCTCTTTCCTCTGGGCCAATAAGAAACCTCGGATGTCTATACACAGATTAATTTGCCCCAAATCTGAGGGCGGAGTCAATTTTCCTGACTTTCCAGCATACCAAAAAGCGTTCCTTCTCCGTCAAGCTTCGCTGTGGTTACGGGATCCTCATGATGATTGCCCCTTATGGACCACGGTAGAACGTCTTTTCCTGTCTTCCTTTTCTTTCAGTGAATACCTCTCCTTCTCACACAAACCTCAAACATTGTCTACCCCCGTTATCAAACTGACATCTAAGCTTTTAATGTCTTTATCCTTTTCTCCTCAGAACACCAGCGATTCCTTTCCCAATTCCACAATTTGGCACAACACAGGTCTGCTCATTCGAAATAAACCATTTTACTGGAAATCCTGGCACCAGAGAGGCTTACTATGGATTTATCAGCTTTTTCCCACTCAGACTTTTTATCCTTCTCCTCACGTAGCCATTCATTTAATTTACCTGCTTCATTCATCCACAAATACCTTATACTTAGGAATACTGTCTTAGGCGCGTGCGCCCGATTATTAGCAAACCCTGTTGTTCCTGTTCCTGTTCCTCCAGATCCTTCCTCACAGTTACGATCCCTATTAGCAAAATCACCTAAGGCGTCCACATTACATCATTTTTTACACGATACTGACACGGTTCGACCGAAATCCAAAACTGAAGAGGCTTGGGAACATGATTTTGCGCTGTCTTGGCCAGTGTCCTTCTGGAACAATTTATGGATTAAAATTCGCAAATCTTCCAGAGCTGCAAATACAACGCAAACTTTGTTTTTTGTATATAATAGACTTTTGCTATCACCGTACGCTCTGAGCAGGAATTACACCACTGTGCCTGATACCTGTTGGACTTGCTCCTCACCAAAGGCTGATTTATTCCACATGTTATTTTCTTGTCCTACTGTACATACTTTTTGGAAGCGAGTTTGGTCTCAAATTAATTAGATTTTCGGCACTGCTCTTTCTTTTGCCTTTACTCATGTTTTCTTAGGTAGCTTGTCATCTTGTTGGGAGAATACAACGCTTAATGTTCAAATTGTTGATTTGTTGTTAGCAGTTGCATTTCAGCAAATCACACCAAACTGGAAAGACTTCTCGAAACTTTCTTATAGGGCATGGTGGTATGCTGTGTGCCATAATCATAGGTTAGACACTTCCTTTGTGTACCCTCTCCATTTGAGATCCAAAAGACTGGATTTGTGATCTCCTATTACCACTTATTTAGATGCATGTGCTAGTCGTTCTTTTCAATTACCTCCATCTCAGCAGGAAGTCTCAAAATCCCCTTAATTAACCCCAACTGTTCCTAATGCACTTACGTTTCAGATATTCTGTATTATTGTTTTTGATGTTTTATTACTTTTAATTTTCTAATCAACCTGATTCATTCATAACGTTGTGGTTTTTCTCTTGTTATATGTATTATTTTGTAATATGTTGTGACATTCTTTATTTCTTATCAATAAAATCTTTTTTGAACTGAAAAAAAACTTTAAAACAGTGAGAGATGCATAAGAAAGAACCAACCGTAATAAAATTGCATTTGGAACGAAATTAGCAATAAAGTGCATTTGTGCTAATAGACATTGGCAACAAAAATAAAGTGCTTTGTGCTGGCAACTTTAGTTTACAATATACTGTACATCGTTATAGAGAGTGCTTTATAACAATGTGAGCGGGAACAAAAGAGAAGAAGTCGTAATAAAATACAATTGTTCAAACCTCGGAGATGATGTGCATTTCCGCTAAGCAGACTTTAACTGTTATAATTTAAAAGATGCCAGCACTACCCCTAAAAACATTTAATAGCGATATAACAAACAGCAACAGTACACTTGGGCTAGCAATCGAAATAAAGTACCATTCCACTAGCAAACCTTAGCAACTATGGTTTAAAGTAGACCGTGCATAACCCTAAAAATACATTGCAGCATTATAAATAATTTTCATGACGTAAATGCCTTCACTTCAATTGTCAATATTACAAAGTTTCTTTTCAACTATAAAATTAAACTTAACAAATCGGGATATAAGGCGGGCGGTGGCACCATTTAGACATAAGATGATGGCGTTTCTACAAGATCTTACCCCCAATTCATTAAAAATCGACTTTAATATAGTTTTCCGCTCTTCTAACAATTTGGGGCATAACGTTACTATATACACTAAGGTTTCCTCGCAGCAACCACATAACCTACACAATTTAGAAGGCCACTTGTTTTCCCATTTTGGTATTCCATCTTTAGTCGGATATCTCCCGAACCGTAGTAACATAAATTTATTCTTAATTGAGGGTTTTAAATGGAACAGCAAATATGGTTGGGGAACCAATTTACCAAAAGAATTTGCAATTGACCATAAGTGTTTTTTTTTTCCTAAGTTCATCTTTATCTATTATAGTCGACAATAAAATAGCTGATTGGTTAATTGATTTTTTATAAACAACTTTACTCCTGATTTCGTCTTCTAGGTTTGGACAATCAAAATTACGTAGACACTCATTTAGATATGTTTGCCAGCTACTCGCATAATCACTTCTCATCATCTCATGCCAACACTGTCAGTCAGTCAGTCAAAATTACTTTATTCGGTTTCATAACAAAAACCATAAAAGCATATAAATATATACATACAATATAAATAACATTTAACATTAAAACACTACGAATGAATTAAAAAGGCATACAAGGTAGTGGTTACAATTCATGAATTACCCAAATAATGATTATGTCCAAGAAATTTTCTTCCTTAATCTCATTGAGATTGCTAAAAATTTGGCAATATTAAAGATCTCCCACGTTGATCCCACCAATTGTAAATATAAAAGGGCAGGTTTAACTTGCCTAAAACCTTTCTCCTTTATAAGGGGGATGATATGTTTTTTACGAATGGGAGCCAAGTATTTACAAAAGAAGATAAAGTGCACTGTATCTTTAAGGGAAAAACCGTCACAAGAACAGATTCCCAGGTCCTTCTCCCTTGACCACCCTGGGGAATCGGTGAGCAAAAAACGATGATTCATGTTATTAACAATGACCAGGTAGGGTTCAATACTGTTTGAGGTGATTAATAACTGATGAGCCCTGACTGAAGGTTTAAGTAGCTCCTTATCTTCTCTTTCTAAAGTTATCCGATTTTTATATTCAACTTTCACCCATTTTAAATCCCCCTTAGTTAGACTGCCAGGAGCATCAAATAATTCTGGACGACCTAGTTCTCTTGATAAATTCTTAACATAGTTTATCCAGGGGATGGAGGTGCCATACTCAAGAGATAAACAATCCTTTAAAATTGCGTGATTTAATTCCAAATCAGGGTTTAGCCAGGTTGTAATCCATTTTAACATGGGCGCTAGAGCAATACGGTCCACAAGGTGGTCTAACCCGCATTCCTGATGAACAATAAAGGCAGGGGTTGACTGGGGAAGAGATAAAATAGATTTTAAAAATTTGTCCTCAACTATTTGAAGAATTTTTACATCTTTAATTCCCCATAATTCAGCCCCATACGTTGCTATAGAAAGACATTTAGCAACATAAATGTTCAAAATGGCCTGCATGGGCTTCACCCCCAATTTGCGGGCAAAGTCTAATACAGCTAAGGTAGATCTAACAAAAGTATTACGCTTAGCCGCCAATTGCGGAGACCAGTTAAGACTATCATCAAAGATAACCCCCAAATAGGGAAATCTACTGACGCGGGATAAAACATGCCCTTCGCAATACAAGCTCTTAGCTTTTTTTACTTTACACCCCATAATCATAACATGAGATTTGGAAAAATTCACGCTGAGATCAAGTGCTTTCATAAAATTTGCAAATGAGTCCAGCAACCGTTGCAGACCCACAGGAGTACGTGCTAGCAAGGCGGCATCATCGGCGTATAATAATGCCGGAATGGAAAATTTGCCAGCTCTAGGAATGTCCTTGCACGATTTGGTCAAAACAGCACCTAGATCATTAATATATAAAGTAAAAAGCAGGGGGGCTAGAATACAGCCCTGTCTAACACCATTCGAAATTCCAATCCTACTAGTACAGTTGCCCAGGCGGTCATATCTAACAGTGGCGGTGAGATCCCTATGTAAATCAGCCAGGAAAAATACAATGTTTTCATCAATGCCACACTTAAGAAGCAGATCCCATAGCTTTGACCGGTTTACTCGGTCAAAGGCCGAGGACAGGTCCATAAAGGCAAGATATAATTTCCCTTTTTTGGCAATAGTGTATTTGCCTATTAATAAATATAGGTTCAGACTTTGATCTATAGTACCTCGGCCTGCTCTGAACCCATATTGTAGGCAAGATAGGGTCTCATTGTCCTCCAACCACGCAGATAGTCTCCCCAAAACTACACGCCCAAGGACTTTGACTGCAGAATCGATGAGGGAGATAGGGCGGTAACAACTAGGATCCCCCCTGCAACCTTTTTTAAAAATGGGTATAATCACGGATTCAGACCAAGTATCCGGGATGCCTGAAACACAAATCCTATTAAAAACATTCATTAAAACCACAGACCAAGTCTCAAGGTCAGTTTTATAAAGATCAACCGGAACACCATCCGGGCCCGGGGCTTTGTTGCTTGTCATCTTTTCAATGGCCTCGACTACCTCGGTCTTAGAAACCGTTAAAGTATATTGATTTACAACGGAGGAGGATGGGGGCTGTGCCCCATTTCTAACCCCTTCATAGACTGACTTAAAATGGGTACACCACAAATCTTCCCCTATGCCGCAATCTAATTGGCCGTTACAAGCGTCGCTAAAATAGGGTTTATTCACCACAGACCAGAACTTTGCACTATTTCTAAGAACATCCACGGAAGCTAGTTCCACCCAAGCCTCCTCTCTAATCTCTTGCTTTCTAGTTTTCAAAGCTTTATCATAATCTTTCCTCAGCATAGCAATAATCGGCCTGTTGATAGGTTTACAACGTAAAGCAGCCTTCAGCCTTCTGTTAGCCAGAGAGCAGTTACTATCAAACCATCCCAGGTCTATATTATCATTACCCTTAACTGGGCAGCTGAGATCAGCAGAGATTTGTGAACAAATTACAGAGTAAGCCTCTAATACTTCATTATTACCGGCATCCGTGTTCAAACAAGTATTTATCTCTGAACCCACCTTCCTTTTTAAATTAGAGTGGAAATCCTCCGGAATAATTTTGTTCCATCTAATCCTACGATTCTGGTCAGAGGGGCGGATATTGAATTTATCCGTCCTGCCCGTAGTTTTAGTGCGGGTAATAAGAGTTTCTAAAATGCTAAGGACCACAGGGTTATGGTCACTGAAGTGTGACCACATCACCTTGTAACCGTGAATCATTTTACCAAGTGCAAAGCTAATAAAAATATAATCGATGACAGAGTGTTTACCATTCCCTTTAAAAGTGGGAATTTCCTCCGACGTCAAAGAAGGGAGTATAAGGCCGAAGTCTGCTAACAATGACTCAAGACATTCTCCCTGAACAGAGTGCTCAAAATGAGCATCACCTTGTATAGATGATCCTAATGGGTCAAAAGTCTGACAAGTGTCAGGACAGCCGTGGATATTAAAGTCACCCGAAATTATAATAAAACAGTCATTATGGTTAGCGTCTTTGTAAGCCGCCAAAAAGCGTGTTAAAGCTAAGAGATGATCCGTTGTGGTGACTCTTTCAAAAGAATTATAAAAATTTACAATTAAAAGAACGCCTCCCTCAGACAAGGAAATTTCTACAGCCAAACTGTTCCGTGAACCTGTGTCTATTTGGATCTGTTGACCTGAAATACTAGCGGAGATTAGAGTGACCAGCCCACCCTTTGCCCTCCCAGCATTTGAGGGTACAGCTGGGACAAAAAAACTCCTATAGCCATCAACGAACAAGGTGTTCTCTGTATCCCAGGTTTCTTGTAGGATAATGATATGTCCTGAACCTATAAGTGCCCGCCAAGAAGGGTCATCAATTTTATTTTTTAGCCCGGCTATGTTCCAACTGACCAGTCTAAGTAAATTGCCCAATGAACCAAAAGTAGATACGTCAAGACTATCATCTGTTGGCTGCAGTATATTTTCATCACAGCCAGTTGCCCCACTAACTCGGGTATTACACTCAGCCAATGTCCCTAGTCATTCGTTATCATTTAGATTTGAGAGAGCATCAAATCTATTAAAAATAGGGACAGCATAGTTGTTTAAGTTTGTACCTCTAGAGGGGTCACACAGTGGCGGTCCAGCTTGAGAAGGAGGATAAAAGAAGCCCAAAGGAAGAACATTAACAAAATCCGTCTGGATTCTCACTGACCCCGCCTGTTTCAATATATCCTCAACCAGCCTTGGAGATCTGAAACTTATAACAATACAATCGCCTGTCAGACTCTTATTTGTTCTACCCACCCAAGGAACCCTTCTAATCATCATAAAATTGTTAGCAAGATGTTGTCCCAAAACAGTTTTTCTAGATAAGAAGTGGATGGCCTTATTTTTAAGGGAAGTCCAATGTTCTCTTGTATCCCCTTCAAGTTTTGGGACATTAGCTAAGATAATGGTGTATGGACAGGCCTCAACGGGTAAATGCAGGGAGTCCCTCTTGTCATAGTTAGCTAACGAGCCGGGGCCCCTTTCAGTATTCTGAGGGCCTGAAACCAGCGTTTGAGTTGTACTCATAGGATTTGAAACTAAAGGTAGTGTGTTAACGCCAGAAGCCAAGGACGGACCCTGATGTACTGGTTGTTGGGGTACAGTAATTATGGTATCCAGCAGATTATTAACCGTGGCAGTAACAGAGTTAAGAGAGTTAATTGCTCCGGTACTAGGACCAGGAAGAGAAACCTTAGGAATACAGTGTGACTCAATTATATTCAGCCGCTCCTCAATGCGCCTTAGGGTGACCAGTAACGGGGCAGTAAATGATTTCAGGTGCTCATCGAGAATGTTTATGAGCTCTAGCATAGATTTTTCGCTGTTTCTATCGGCAAAACTGCCCAAAGCTGATTTAGTACTATCATTCCCTGCCGCTCCCAGGTTCTTACTAACTGAGGAAGGAGCCTCGGTAGTGGGTTTATTCAAACCGGGAGCGGGATTGTTAGCCTTAGATAGTTTTGCCGGTTTTCTATTACCCTGTGGGTTGTCCTTCGCCTTCCTTTTCCCCGTGACAGTTTTACCCCCACCAACAGACAGATTAGACCTGATTCTTAATTGTCTAGTACGAACTACAGGGGAGGTTTGAGCAGGACTCACTAAGGTAGAAGGAGGTGTCATAATTGTAGGACTGACATTAATGCAAGAGCCATTCCTATTCTCAAGTATATGCACATCCTCCTCATGAGTGTTATTTGATAAACAAACTACAGCAGGTGATAAAGGTACAGAGGATCTAATGGGGTCTAGTGATAGTCTACGTTCGACTGAAGCGATCTCTTTTACAATGGCAGATTCTGCCTGTTTTAAATAGCTATCCAAGGTCCCCATACCCACAACCCTTGAGCATGCCTTAGATGACCCTTTTGACATTCTTCCACCGGGCTGGACAAAACACGAACCAACCGACAAATAACACCTGTGTTGTTTGCAGGAAAAAAGAACACTCCAACAGTCACTTTACAGGGGGCAGCCCCAACCCAGCCTCTATCGGCCTCTGAGCCCGGCGCCGCCCGCGCGCGTCCCGCGACGCGGGAGAAGCGCCGGAGCTTTATACGCGCTCGTGCGCGTGTGCGGCGCTAGGCAGCGTGGGTAATGGAGTCCCCAGCCGCAAGGGCAGCGATGGCGGAGGCAGGAGACACACAACAGCACAAGAGCCCAGGGGGCGACAGAGCCGCCAGCAACGAAGGAGCAGTTCCGCGGGAGTCCAGGCCAGCAGGTGGGCAGGTAGGCAGCAATTTCCAGATTCGCCGATTTCAAAGTTCACCAACACTGGTTTGCAAGGGAACCCTGTTCAGCATGAGCCAATGACAATAAGGTTTTTAAAAATGTGGATTGTCGGGCCAATCTTTGTCTTTTTAGGCCAAATTCTAGTCTTATATTGGCACGGCTAATATATCTTGGAATCCTAAAAACTGATTTATATGTTCTTATTTCAATGTCATCAAGGGTTTTCGCATATTTGCCGCGGAAGATAATAGAACCGTAATCCAAGGATTGAATCAACTTTTATTTCATGACCTTCAACAGATGATCGTAATTTGGGCATGATAGCTTATCTCTCAATTTTCTAAAAGCAAATGATAGTGATGTTCCCTTAGCTTCAAGGTTATTAAAATGCTGCCTAAATGTCATACTATCGTCAAATGTGATTCCTAAATATTTATACAATTTTATATATTCTACGACCACACCATTGATATTCCATTCGTTCATTCCTAATTTCATTTTTCCCACGGTCATTATTTTTGTCTTTTTTGTATTTATTTTTAGGCCATTTTGAGAAACATATTGGTTAAAAGAATCTTTTAATCTTTTTAGTCCTATGACAGATTGGCTTAATAAAATGGTGTCATCGGCATATTGTAGATATTTAATCTCCTTGACTAAAATAGCCAGAGAATGGGCATTGACATGTTTAAAATGAACTGGGAGATCAGACATAAAAAGATTAAAAAGGCAAGGTGCCAAGACACAACCTTATTTCAATCCAATATTGGTCACAAGACGACGAGTTGTGTGTCTTCCATCACCAACTTTGATCTGTACCCATGTGTTGGAGTATAATAATTTAATCATATTTAGTAAGGTGTTAGATATGCCCCAATTGGTTAACTTCGACCATATTAGATTTTGCGGTACAGAATCAAAGGCGGCTTTTAAATCAATGAACTGACACATTGGGCCCAATGTGTCAGGTTATAAATATGGAGCATTGTGGAGCACTGATTGTGCTGCTGCTGCATCAAAAAAAGGACACCGTGGTGGCACCAGGTCCTTGTAAATATTCCCCTTGTACTCTATACATGTCTTGGCATTGTAGAGAACATTTGCACTGCTGACAGGATCCAATGCATATCCACACTTCCTTCATCTACAGAGCTCCACTTTATGGCCAATCCTATTTGTTTATGCACCAGAGCCGGGATGATTTGTCTCAGAACCAGGACTTCTGCTGTTCTAGTCCCCACCTTTCTATGCTACAGCAACACCCCAACAGTATCTTTTCTTCGTTGTTTCTTTCACTTCACTCACGAGCTCCTGCGTACTGGAGGATATTTGTACCAATCGTCTCTGGATAAACAGGGATTCAGCATCACAAGCTCTTGCTTGGTGGTGATTTGTAGCCTGACACCATTAATGAATTACATAGGTGCAATTTAAACAGAAACACTCCCAGGTGGTGTTCAACATTTGTGGTGCTGTACCACAGGCCCATAGTTGGTGTAGATCTAGTTGCCCAAATTGCTGAATTTGAACAGTGTTATAATGTATGCCATAACTAAGGGATTTTTGCAGCATGGAATTAAGTCTGACTATGCTGGTAGTGGTATTTAAAAAAAAAAGAAGTGCTCTTGCTTCACTGGCAGCTTTACTGACTACCACACTTATAGTCGTCTCCTCTATGGCGTAGGTTAATGCTGGTTCATTGATAAGTTTAGGTTGAAGCCTACCAGACAGCACAGCTGTCTGGTTTTTTAAAGACTTCTTGGGGACATTCTGAAGGCTTCCCTGGGAATGCATTTGGCCCATTGCTTACCAATCGCTTTGCGTCTTGTAACTCACAGTTGCTTGCTTTCTATCTGCTGAATTTATTGGTTTTAGGCTTTCCAGCTTAAGTTAGTCCCTCCCATGGAGAATAGCCTGTTTACCACCACTCCTTGTATTCTTTCATGAGTGCTTGCTTTCTGTAAACAGGCCTTTAAATTTTGTTCTCATCTTGTCACATTTGCTGTCCATTCAAAGACAGAGGTAAATTGTCAGACTCTGTCTTCCTACGGAACTTGGTCTTTACTTTTCCTTCTCTGACTTTAAAGTAAGAGGCTTTCTGTGATAATCTTGCTGGCTACTGGGTCTGTAAAAGGAAATGCTTTTTCCAAGCACACAAAACATTTTTAATGTCTGTAGATGAATTGTGCAGATATGTCAGCATATATCAGAATTAGGAAAGCACAAATTAAGCACTTTTTTGTAATTCTGTAGTGTGGTGGTAACAAATATTTTAATGCAATCGCAACAAATCATTACACTAGGTGATGCCATTTCCACACATTATCGTTTGTGCACTGTATAGTTTTATCAGTAAAACTGTATGGCGGTGCAAATGAAAAATCATTTCATTTGAAAATGTGTTGTCTGTAATGGTAGTGCATTACCGCAACCTGCATACTCCACACTGCGCCACTTCACTCTACATCAGTCTGCTCAACTCTATGTCTCTTTATGCCCCACCACTCTACACCACTCCATGCCAATGTACGCCACTCTATGCCACTCCATGCCATGCCGGTCCACTCTACGACACATCACTTTAATCTATGACACGCCATTCCATGCCTCTCTACGTCACTCTGCGCCACTCCACTCTACTATGTGATATGCCACACCACACCACGCAACACCACTCCACTCTATGACATTCCTCTCCACTCCATTCTATGACACACCACTCCACTTCATGCCATTCCACTCTACAGCACTCCACTTTACACCCTTCCACTCTAAGATACTCTATGACACACCACTTTATGGCATGCCACTCAACTCTTCTCTACAATATGCCATTCCACTCTACGCCACTCCACTTTTTGCTACTACACTCTATGACACACCATTCTACTCTACGACATGCGACTCCACTCTACTCTATTCCAGTCTATGCTCCTCCATTTTACGCCACTCCACTATATGTCATTCCAATTCATGCTATTCCACTTTATGCCACAACACTCTTCGGCAGAACACCCTACAAAATAAAACTCTACGACACTCTCCTCCACTCTTTGCCACTCTATGACACTTTGCTCCTCTTTACTCCACTTCACTTTACTCCACACTACAGATCTCCACTCTACGGCACCACTCTATTCCACTCTACAACACTTTGCTCTGCTCTTACCCCCTCCACTCTATGCCACTCCACTCCGCTCTACTCCACTCTAAGCCCTTCCACTCTGTGACACTCTATTCCACTTTACACCACTCCATCGACTCTTTGTCCCTCAAACTCTATGCCAATCCACTGTACGTCATTCCACTTTATCCCATGGCACTCTACGATACAGCACTCTAAAACATGCCACTCCACTCTATGCCACTTCACTGTACAAAACATGGCACTCCACTCTACGTCACTCCGTTCTATACCACTCCAATCTTCGCCACTCTACTCTATACCATTTAACTTTATGCTTCGACACTCTATGATACAACACTCTATGACACAACACTCTACAACTCTATTCCACCTTGTGACACTATTTATTTTCTATGACACTCTAGGCCACTCTACCTTATGATACCTTACTCCACTCTAGGCTATGCCCCTCCCCTCATTGCCTCCCCACTCTACACCGCTTCAGGCTATGCCATTCCAATCTACTCCACTCTATACCAGTCTACGCCCACTACTCTATGACAATCTACTCTACTCTGTGATGCTCTACTGCACTCTATGCCACTCCATGACACTTTACTCCACTCTACACCACTGCACTCTACTCCACTTCATCCCTACTGTATGACACGCTACTCTCATTTATTTTACAACACTCTATGCCACCCCAATCTCCTACACTATACTCCACTCTATGATACTCTTTGCCACTCTACTCCACTCTATGCCACTCCACTCTACTCCAGTCTACATCCCTCCCCTCTCTGCCAATCCACTCTACTCCACTCTACTCCACTCTACAACACTCCACTCCCTTCACCCCACTCCACTCCATGACACTCCGCTCCATGACACTCTGCGCCAGCTCATTCTACTCTGCTCTGTCTACACCAGTCTACGCCGGTCTGCGCCCCTCTACAACACACCATTATATGCCACTTCCGACACAACAGCCTACAACACTCAACTCAAAACCACTCCACATGATGTATCTTTCCTCTATGCCACTAACTTTTAGCCATGATGTACAGCACCCAGGTTGGTGTACAACATTGCTAAAACACAGTGGCAAATCCAATGGCTATTGCATTGACAAGACCTATTGGCTTTGCCAATGCTTGCTTTACTGCCAGTAGTCTGATCTCTTGCTAAGAGGAATACCTTTAAAGTCGTCCCATACCAGGCACGAATAGTTCACCTAATGTTTTCTGTTTCTTTATTTTGTAGTTTTATAGTTAAACAGTACATTGAGAGCCCTGTTTACTTCCTGCACCTCCCACCATTTGTCCGATCTCTGAGTAGCAAAATAATAAGCTGTTCAAGATGAACATCCATTAATTGTCTCTCATAGCCACTATAAACAAGCATTTGCAATGCAATAGGTCTCGCATTTACGCGAGTTTGAGCTATTGGCATTGTAAATGACAATGCCTTTTATTTATGTTTTAAACATGAAAACAAAAATAAATGGCATTGTTATTTGCAATGTCAAAACCTGAAACTCTTGTAAATGCGAGACCTATTGCATTGCAAATGCTTGTTTCTGGGTGGGGGGTACAGTAAAATGATTTGCAATTGCTCAGTAGGTTTTCGCGTGAGCAAAGATTGAGCAGCTCTACATCGGTATATTTGCACATTTGAAAATAGAATTCAGTAACGTTTGCTGGGAGTGTGGTTTCCATGCCTCCGCCTCTTAATTCTTGTAAACTCCAGTCTTAAATATGAAACAGTACACGAACATGAACCTGTGGGTGCACTTTGTGACTTTCTTTAAGAACTCGCCTCCTCGTTTATTTTCATGTTGCCCAAAATGGTTTGACAATGATGCTCTGTTATTACATTTTCCTAGGACTGGCATTCATCAAACACATTTTACTAAATGACTTGAAGAAAGTTATTTAAAACTGCAGAATAGTTTTGCCCAACATTTTTGGGAAGCAGTAACATTATGTTGTGCAAGTTTTATTTTGATATGTAACACCAATTTTGCTTTCAAACTTCTTTGTGTATTTGCATATCTATCAGGGAGCATTCTGGTGCCCTACAGGTATCCTCTAAATGATAAGGTTTGTAAAGCTCTACACATTATTCTACTAGAACCGCTGCCAGTATTGCAAGCTGAGCTTGCAACTCTCTGCATTTCCTTAGACTGCTCACCCTAAATGCGAAAGGTTTTGCATCAGTGAACCTTGTATACAAGTATGAACCAACTTGACATATTTAGTGTAGACACTCTCTTACACAGATCACAAATCCGTATAGCGGTACTATGAATGGGCGGCTAAAGGGTTACTACTGCAGGGGTTTGGGCCTACTTGTCCACTATGAATGGGCGGCTAAAGGGCTACTACTGCAGGGGATGGGCCTACTTGTCCACTATGAATGGGCAGCTAAAGGGTTACTACTGCAGGGGTTTGGGCCGACTTGTCCACTATGAATGGGCGGCTAAAGGGCTACTACTGCAGGGGATGGGCCTACTTGTCCACTATGAATGGGCAGCTAAAGGGTTACTACTGCAGGGGTTTGGGCCTACTTGTCCACTATGAATGGGCAGCTAAAGGGTTACTACTGCAGGGGTTTGGGCCGACTTGTCCACTATGAATGGGCGGCTAAAGGGCTACTACTGCAGGGGATGGGCCTACTTGTCCACTATGAATGGGCGGCTAAAGGGTTACTACTGCAGGGGTTTGGGCCTACTTGTCCACTATGAATGGGCGGCTAAAGGGTTACTACTGCAGGGGTTTGGGCCTACTTGTCCAGTGGATAAGGTAAATATGAATGTGTGTTGTCTTTGACCCCAGGCAATATGTCCAGGGTGCCGGTTTGAGAGGAATTACTTGTCCTGTGGATAAAATAAACATGAAAACGTGTGTGTGACCCCAAACAATATGTCCAGAGTGCCTGGGTGTAGGAATTCCACATTCCTGTGTGTACTTGTTCCTGTATTTGTATTTATTGTTTTGAGGTTCAAGTGGTACAGATTGTTTAGGCCGGGGTCCCCTGCTTAAAGAAGGGACTCAATGGGAGGACACATAGGACAGAGGGTTAGGATGTACTGCCTTAAGGTAGCATCCCTTCGAGTCTATTCGCCACACCCTATACAAACCAATAGTAAACCGTATTCGTCCCTCGGATTGGAATTGCCCCCACCTAAAAGTAGTTGTCAGTGGCACAGGTAAATGTGTGTTTTGCTGCCCTTTGCTCCACTCCACACTCGGGTGCATGTATGAGATGGGCATGACACAGTTTGAGCACTCCGCTGGGCGTCACTCGTAGCACTTATCACTGAGGCCACTGAGCACAAGGATGGCACGTGCACTCTCCATGCACAGACGACACGACAGGGAGACCCTCTGTTCAGAATTACAACAAAACACTCCACCTGTCACAATATATACTCACTCTTTAAACACTACCTTCAGTTTGAGTAGCGTGCTACCCTTTCACTGAATGCCCCTAAGGGCCTTGTCAGCGGTATGAGGCACTATACAAATGCAAGTACTGGTCAGTATAGTGCACCGCTCCACCTGCCCATAGTTCAGGGCTAGGCAGAAAACGGTGGATTATCAAGCAAACAGTGTGAGACCGAGTCCTGGGTTCACCCTTCTGGTAGACTTTGAGCCCAGGCCTGAGGAAGCATCCCCCATACCATGCTTCAAAAGTTCCCTGAAGTGGGCTGTCTGCAAAGAGGCACTTAACCCCCCACGCCCCAGCACTTCTTCCCTTTCACGAAAACAATCACTAACAATCTGTGTGAAAATGGGTATGAAGTGTAAGCATACAGTATTGAACATGTAAAGCGCTCCATCGCCTGAAAGGGTAAGGGCTGGGCTATTATAACTACAGAGAAATAAGTGCTGTGCACCAACATCTAGCACCGAGCTTTCACAGACTACGAACTCTCTTTGGCGGGGGCTTCGCCATGGGTCTCACGCTATGTCACTTTACGGCTGTGTAGATGAACCAATGACAAAAGACAACACTCTACATATAAGGATATAGTAAATAAGCTGCAGATTACAGACCCATGAAACCTGAGCTCCAGACTGACCTGCTTGTGTGATTCTAGGCAGAGCACCGCCTGTCGATGGCCGCCCAGAGAACCGTCTTATTCCTCATGCTGTCCCTCCTTCTTGTTGATCTGTAATCCTCTCTCTTGGCTCACTTATTGGAGGAGAGCTTTATTGTCCTTGTCCCTCAATCTAGAACTTCTCATATCGTCATGAAAAAACATGCACTGATTAAAACCAATAGCTCTTGCTAGATGTGCCCTCTTCCTTCAAATTGAAACACACACCAGCCTATGATGAGGCCTCTCTCACTGTCCCAACAAGTAAAGTGCTGGTCAGGTACCAAGGGGGGTTTGTGTCTTTGTTTCAGGGAGGAAGGACCTGCTTTATAGTCCTATTATTATTTCTGTATCATCAAAATAAAGGAAGGACTTCAACAAAAGACTTCTGAAGACTTACACTGAAACAATCTGTAGACAGACGGGGAGGCCAATGCACCCCTTTTGGCTGACCGAGGTGTAATTGACAATTTCTCAAGCCAATGGTTAAATGATATGAGAGCGGGAAGCCTGTGGTTGAAGGAGGCTGAACTAGGCCAATTAAACGAGTATATTCTATATATATATAAAAAAAAAAAAGTTATTACCTAATTCCAAACCTAAACATTGGTTTTGGCCTATGTCAATCCTAAAAATCATCTGATGGGGTGGCTTTGTTTTCCATGGATTTTTGCAAGTGTCCATCACTTGCCGCCTCTTTCCCCTACTTAGAAGAACTTGCTTGAGCATATAATGAATGTTCTGCTGCTTGCCGTAATCTCATAGCCTCAGGTCTTGTGCTGTTTTCCATTTAGTGTTGTTTCGTGTGCTGCTTGCATATGGTTTAATTTTGTGAAATCTGTAGTGGGTGTTGATGCACAGTATGTTTAAGCAGTTTTCATTGTTTTTGCCTGTCCGTGTTTTGCCCCACCCTGGAGCCCAGGAGCTGCACCCTGGGCCGGCTCACATAGCTCTGTGGGTTCAGCACGAACTAGTAAACGATGAAGATGTGTATATTTTGGTGGCATCAGTGATAGTTTGGGTGAGTGGGAGGCATTGGGGCTTCTCTACCCCGACCCTGCTGTTCCCTGCCTCGTTTAGGTGAGGTGGAGGGGGGGGCAGATTGACACCGCTCCACTAATGAAAGCCTCTGGCCGGGCAGCCTGTTTAACACTGGGCAGTGACTCCCAAGCCAGAGGGGAACACTCTGCACGGCAGGGCAAGTTTTTAAAATTTTTTAAAAAGTTTTTTCTTGTAACAGTTTCCCGCTTTGGGACAGAATAAAACATGTTGCCGGGCTGGCACATCAAACATAACGTCTGCTTGACGAAGTAAAGGGGACTCTGTACATGTCATTTTTAATGTTTTAATTGTTTGCTTGCAATTTAAACTAGCATTGAAAGCGTGCGTCATCGCGATCGCTCTGAAAGCGAAAGTGATCGCGATGACGCACACGTTTTCAAAGTGCTGTTGAAGGCTAGCGATTCGCGTGAGCACGGTCGCGTGAACGCAAACGCTAGGCCAGCCAGCAGAACTTTGAAAACGCACATACAAAATGTCTCTCCGATTCAGCGCATGTGCTAGGCTCAGCGAGACCTAAAGAGGGGAGTGTTTTCTTCCCAAAATAGGAGGGAGAATAAGAAAAACCTTGTATGATGGGTATGCAGCACAGGAGGGAAATGTTGCCGAAGAGGATTCCTATGAATACTCTGTGGGTATCTGGATATTACCACAACCCATACCTCTGCACTCAGTGTATAGCTACAACTAGCATACCGGCTAGTTTTCACCATGTGAGCTATGGTACACTTTGGAGCGAAAAATCTACAAAAGGGGCAGGGATGAGGAGTAAGGTAGAGAGGCTACACGTGTGAATGGAGAGACTACAATTGACATTGGGAGGCTCTGCTGGGCATGGATAAGCTGGAACTGAAGGGGATCAATGCTGTGTCACAGTCAGCAATATTTATAATGTGATGTGAGTCTGGGAATTACAAACAAGCAATGTAGTGTTCCCAGCAAAAATGGTTACAGCGACTAGTATGGAATGAGTTTGGAAAAAGGCCAAGGAGGTGAAGTGTTTGTGTGCTGGAAGCAGTACAGGTTTGGGCTGGTAAAGAAAATAGGCTCTGGCACCACAATAAAAGTGGCCCCTGTTAGAAATCAAATAGCTAAATAGGTGGCCCAGATGTGCAAATCAGGGTAGTTTGTACTTATTAAGAAAAGCTGTATATGCATTATGCAAGATATGGTCAACTGCATGCATTTGTGGTAGCAGCAGGCAATGTTTGTAGCAATACCAGAGAAAAGAAACATCCCACAAGGTCGTAAAACAGGCCCACTAACAGCCAAAACAAGAATTTGACCTGATCTGGTGAGCCGGGTGTAATCCACGTGAAACAGGGGACGTGCAAAAAGCCCCTGCAGTTGCAATCCATGCGCTGTTCTGCTTTCGCTGATGGGGTGATTCCAGGAGGCAGTGGCATAGGAAGAATGACAGCAATGAGCAGCGGGGATGCTAAAGTCAAAATGTAAGGGCAGAGGCACCGGCCAATGGGAGTAGTGTGCCGGGAGGACACTATACCAATTAAAGGGACACCATTGTTAAAGTAAATGTGTGGCATGGCGCGTTCCAAGAAATAAGCATATCATTTTTTCCAAGTTGAATACGGTGAGCCGCGCTGAAAAAAAGAAAGGCGCACCACCGCCATTGTTAGAGTGAAAGCGTGACATGGTGCGCTTTCAGAAATAAACACTTGAATACGGCGAGCTGTGCAGAAAGAAAGCCGTGTGGCTGCCATTGTTAAAGTGAAAACACGGCATGGGGCACTGCAAAAAATAAACACAATCTTTTATGAGTTGAATACACCTAGCCGTGCAAAACAAAATAAATGCACGCGGCACACTTGTGAAAGTGAGAGCACTGCATGGCGCATTGTCATTTTTAATGTAGTACTACTACTAAGCAGTGCATGGTAAGGAACAGAAACATATGAAAAAAACCTCTTTAGTTATAGGACCAACGTGTCGGGGAAGAGCGGTTGGGGAAGTGCGTAGCTGTTGTGCCTGAAACACCAGCTGCAATGACAAAATTATTAACAAGAGAGTGCTGAGAAACTGTAAATGAAACTACAGAGCATTGTCACACGTAACAGGGGCAGTGTTTATGGGAGGTTGCAAGAGTAGAAAAGGAGGGGTTAAGGAGGGATTTCTAAAGAAATTAGCCAAAGAAAAAAGTATTTCAAAAGACTGTCAAAAGAGCCAATTAAAACTTGTGGAACATGGGCAGAGCTTAAAGCCCATATTCTGAATACAACACATCTCGAAAATACACTGTAAGCGCTGCCTAGACGAGACCTAGACGAGACCTAAAAACGCCCCCCCCACTGACCTGTCAGACTAGCCCCTCGGGCACTACCAGATTGCCAGATAGGCCAGACCATCCCTAAAGCAGAATAAAGAAAAGTAAACAACATCCTTGATACAATTGATGTATAGAGCTTTATGACATAACTCAAGTTATACGTTAGTTAGATGGTTTCTTATGCTTTTTCAAGAATGCTACATAACAGCACCAAGTTATTTTGTAGAGTGGAGAAATAATGATTTCAAATACTCTGACTGGCCTAAAGTATTAGATTACTTCAAGGGTGTCACTTCAGAACTGTTAATTACATTAAAAGCATTGTTACCAACATATTTGTGTAAATTTTCTGCGAAATACACTTTACATTTTCAAAATATTTCCTCATAGTGTTAAACCATAAACTATCTATCGTAGGGATTGGTAGTTTTGTGTGTAGGCTTGTACTGTGATGTGTGAATTGTTTGCAACTGTTGCATTTGGGTGATACCACAGAGTAAAGGGATAAATTCGTGACGAAATGCTGCTGTTAATGTAGATAGCTAATATGGAATTGCCTTGCTTGGTTTTGCCCTTCTTTTGGTGAAAAGTCATGTATAAGCAAATGCTGAGAGCATAACTACAATAAGAAGAACTCAAAGTCTTTTTAATTAGATCGCCTTTTGTTTTGTGCCGAACGAAAAGTGCATTACTTTTATACCAAGCACTGACATAAGTACTGACGGAGAGTGGAGATGCTGTGGAGCCGCAAAGGCACAGCTCTTTAAAGCAGACAAATGCGATGCTAGTAGCATTGCCATCTTTGCCAGAGAAAAATACAGACTGTGTGTTCACATTTTAGGATTCTGTAAAGCCCCAAACATTAATCTTTAGTATAACTTTATACGAAGTGTCTGTCATTATTTTTAACATAGCTTTTCTCTCTTCGATTAGTTCAATTATTAGTCATGGATTCTCAGGGGAGCAGTAGAACACATTTTAAAGTGTTTTGTTTTAAACTTTCAGTGTTTAAAGTACGTACTTTTAAGGAGAAAAAATGCCAGCTTTATGTGATCTTTTAACTTTTTTTACTGACAATATTTAAAACGCTGGTCACGCCGGCATAAATCATCCAGGTGGCAACCCTAGATGCTAAAAGTCCACTCTCTTTCTACAGATATAATACATTTTAGATAGGTGTTAAACCTTTTTGCTTTTTCCTTCCACGTTTTGCTGAATCTTTTTTGTTGGCCTTAGGACTCTTAGCACTTTTCCACTGATGACCAGTGCTAAAGTGAATGTGGTTGTTCCATAAACATGTGTGTAAATGGTGTATATACGATTTGCATATTTAATTTTCCTGTAAGTCTCTTGTAAAGTGTTACACCATATTCCCATGCCTGTAAGTGAAATGGTACTAGTGGGCTTGCAGCACTGATAGCGCCACACATAGAAGTAGCATTTCAAACTGTTTTAGGCCTGTCGCTGGAGTGCCTATGTGTGCAGTTTACTGACTTGGCATTTAAAACTGCTTGCCAAGCCTTAAAGTCCCCTTTTCTGGTTGGGCGGCAATGGTGCTTGTCGCAGAACTGTAGATTTGCTGCATTCGCCACATAATCCATCATCTGCAGCATAATCTGCAGATTACAACAGAAAAGACATTTGTTTCCAACTCAAATGATTCTAAAGTTTGTTAAAATGTCACAACACGTGTTACCACAGAGTGGAAGGTCCTTTGCAAAGGTTGACTGGCCACCTTTCTGTAGCTTATTGCTATATTTGTGTGTTAAACTGATACTAATGAGGTGCAACTAATGCCCACACAGTGTTAACAAGTGTACTATAACAAAATGTGCCACATAATGGGGCATAATCTGCATTTTCTTACTGCATAACTTACTCAACCCTACCGCATAACTTGAGCCTCCCCTGCCGCATTATTCCATTGGCTCTGCACACAAGCCACCCCTAAGGGCAGTGTGCTGTGTAAGTAAAAGTTAGGACATGTACTTTTATGTTTTACATGTCATGGCAGTAACAAACGGCTACATTCACTTTTCACTACTGTTAGCCCTACCTGTCTCATAGGTTAACATTGGGAATTGTTTAATACACTTTTAAGCTGTAAATCCTAATTAGAGAGGGGTAGCCAGTTCATGTTGTATATCTTTGGAATTGTAATGATAAATCGTCCTTGCTGGTAAAGTTTAACATTACTGTTTTAGAAAAGCCACTTTTGGAAAGTGGACATTTCTCTGCACTTAATGCCCTGTGTGCCTTGCCTGGCTCCAATATATGTCTAGGGTCGGTGACAGTTATAGTTTGTGCATTCCTTCTAGACAGCCACAAACACAGGAAGGTTAGGTGTGTCTAGGGTACTCATCTACATACATCTGCATACTGAGAGCCCTGCCTGGGCTGGATGGAAGAGAGGAGCTAACACTTCACTCAATATGTAGTGTCCTGTCCCACCACAAAGGGTTGATTTATCCCCCATATGTAGCCTGGCAGACAGGGCTGAATTGAAAGGATACATGTTCCCTTACAGACCACTCTTTGATGTCACACCCACTTCAAAGGCACTTTTGGGGATAAGTACTAGGTCTCTGAACCCCTGGAATCAGACACTACTGGACTTGTAACTGAAGCTCTGCCATTAGAGCTACTGTCCTGCCCAAAAAACTCAATTGGACTATTGATCTGGAATTCCCACTTGTCTGTGTGTTGCCATGCTAGCTGCTGCTCTACGACTTTGCTGAAGGTGAACTGGACTCTGCCTTTTCTCGAAGTGTCCTCTAGGGGCTTGTTGGCCTGCCTCCTGTTGCTTTAGACTCTGGAATATCAAACTCTCTACCCCTGCTCCTATACCTGATTCACTGGATGTGGACCCAGGTACTTGCATCTACGGACATCAACACATCACCTATCTGCATGTAGCAGAACCAAGGCATCGACAAGGTTAGCAAGAGTAAAATCAGTGCTTCGCTCAAAAGCAGCGCTTTGAGAGCCCAATACATCGGAATTGTGCATCACCGTCAGAGCTGCTCAGAGAAATTGAATCATCCCTCGACTGCATGGAGAAACCCAGCACATGGCTCCACAGAACCCATGCATCTTGGCCTGGCATCTCGCCTTTGGACCTGATGCATCTCCATCACTGCTTGGAGAAGAATTGATGCATTCTCAACCTGCAGGATCGACATTGACGCATCTCGTAGTTGTGTCCATGAAAGATACTTTTTTCAATTGGGCCTGCATTCGTCCTGTAGCTGACCGGCTCTCCATCTCAGTCAGCCTGAATTTTGACTTTGCCCCAGTCCAACACGACCTCAAGAAACCCCAAAAGTGCTATTTCCTTCTAAGTGCTATTGTTCACTTATTCTTTTAAAGTTCATATATCGACTTGTACTTTTTAGATCTTTTTCATTTATGTCTTGTTTCATTTAAAATATAATAAACTATTTTCTAAACCTATGTGGAGTCTTTTTTTTTTGGTGTATTCATTGTGTCACTGTGTGTGTGTGTTGCACAAATACTTTACACATTGTCTCTTTAGATAAGCCTTACTGCTCTGCGCAAAAGGCCTTTCTCCTGTATACAGTGCAAATGGGGCAGCCTAGCCCAGCCCGATCAGTCACAGAGAGAAGTGGATGACCACATGGAATTTAACTGTATCTACTTTAATGCCAGGTCAGTGCCCAAACACGCTCTGGAGATCTGGGACACTCTTAAGGAGACAGACAGAGATCTGGTATTTATTACCGAGACCTGGCTGGGTGAGAGCAACTGCCCGGACATCGCCAACACCATGCCCCCTGAGTATAAAATATTAAGGCAAGATAGGCGAGGGCGGAAGGGCTGGGGACTAGCTATCCTGTTCAAAGACTACCTTAATTCCTTCCCCATCACAGTAGCCCAGCTGGGTGAGCACGAACTACTGCCATTTGAAATATCCAAAGGGAATCATATATCATTCGGGGGAGCTGTGATTTATAAACCCCCCGGATATCAGGCAAACTTTAGTACCAAACTGCTTACGCATAAAACACAAAAATTACTTGGTTATTGGAGACTTTAACGTCCACTTTGAAAAAACTGACAACATGGCGATAACCCATCTTGAGAATGACATTTCTATGCTTCAATTAAATCAATGGATCAAGGGACCTACACACATCGCAGGGCACACACTGGATCTACTGTTCTCCAATATAGAAGATACCATAGTTAAGGAGATCAAACCAGTCACATGGACTTACCATTCATTAATTAGCTTTGCATTTTCCACACATGCAATATCAGCAAGATTCACCAAACTCATGCACGGGACCTACAAATCATGGAAATTAGTCACACCTGACTCATTTCATCACCACTTCGCTCTCAATGGCTTAGCGACTCTGGGAACACTACCCACCAACAGAGGTGCAGTGAACTTTGAAACAGAGATCACTAAGACGCTGGACCAATGCGCACTGAAGCTTAAATCTAAACCCAGAAAAACGTTTTCCGAAAAGTGGTACACAGCAGAACTTAGGATGCTGAAAAAAAAAGTGTAAAACACTGGAACACAATTGGCGACTGTCTAGATTGGACACTTATAAATCAGCATATAAAACAGAACTCAGGGGCTACACCCATGCAATCAAGAAGGTCAAAAGGGCATACTTTGCACAACGAATAAATGAGAACACAAATTCAGCAAAAGACCTATAAAAAATAGTGCATGAGCTATGCAAACTAACCTGCATGTCCCAAACCCTGCTCCCTTCTGTCTACTTTGTATCACCTGCCACACCTTCCCATCATGATGCAAAGGTGCAAAGTTGGGTGAATGAGTCTAGCACACGTTTTGTACTGCAAGGATCCCATTACAGCACAACATGCTAACTGTGAACTGTATGTTACTGCACAAATGCAAATAGGTAAAAGTTGGGAGAAATAAAACTTGTTTTAACTTTGCTCCTGCCTCAAATAAGTATATTTTGTGGCACACAGCTCATTCTACAAATGGTAGGGTATATGGCTTTGCATTAAACACCATAGGTGATACAGTGGGAATGCCCTTGAATCGCCCATAGCATTCCCCCTTGAGGTTTATTAGTGCAAAGTAGCTTATAGGTAGGGCAACTAGAATTATGTGATTGTGAGATTGCTGCACTTTTTGCATTGTTATAGATTTGCTGCATTTGCCACATAATGCACCATCTTCTGCATAATCTTCAGAGTCTAATTAAAAACATTCTGTTTCTAGATCAAACAGTTGAAAAGTTACTAAAAACACAGTAACACGTGTTGCCGGCCAGTGAAAGACATTTTGCAAAGGATGACTGATCACCTTTCTGTTGCTTATTGCTATAGTTGAGTGTTAAACTGATACCCATGAGATGCAAGCGATGCCCAGACAGTCTTAACAAGGTAAAAAATGTAAAAATAAAGTAGCAATACCATCACAAAATGTGCCGCATTATGAAGCTTAATTTGCCTTTTCTTGCTGCATAATGTTACCCTACAGCATAATTTGGCCCTCTTCTGCTGCATAATCCAGTAGCCCCGCTTACAGGGTTATGTTGCCTTACTTTTAGGCAACTAACCAGCGCAGTTTCAAATCAACATTTTGCAGCAGTTTGTATCACTTTTGGCAAGTTTGCACTGGATCAAAGTGTTGATAACTCTGACACTACATCTCAAGTGTTGTAATTTTGAAGTATTTGGGAGGAGTTGTGATACTGACTCTGTTATAGGGAGTTTGTGAAATGGTGTGGCCTGCATTCAAAATATTAATATGCGATCCGAGTCCTTCTTGCATTTTATCACATAGGCAAAGAATCTGTATTCAATCCTTTCCAACCTGTTTTCTGATAAACATCTCAAAGTATGAAGGAATCTTCAATTTTTTTCCTGAATTAAACATCAAAAGGATCTATCATTTTGAATGTTTGAGTGCAAAGTCCCATCAAAATATATCTTCTTCCTACATGCAATGTGAACTATTAAAAATAAGAAGGCCAAAAATGCTCTGAAGAAAATGTTCTATTATTTAAATGCTGTGTTTCTAAGAAGGCTTTGTCTTTCTTTCAGCACATGTTGATCGTTTTGTGTTTCTAGGTTGCGATGCCGCTTCCATCTCCTGTTTCCGGCCTGAAATCAGCAAGCAATGGCACAGCCAATAACCTTCACATTTATGTACAGGACGGTTTCGTCTGGTGTTATAAGCACTTAAGTTGAACGTGGGGGCGCCGACGAAGGCTATGGCAGGCAGAGAGGAATATGTTACGTTACAACGCCACACATTACATCGCGGTACTTAACAACGCGGTCGTTACAACGACCGCATTGTTACCACGCGCACCTTTAGAACACAAGTTGTTTCTACAACTTGCACTAGATGGCATGCTGGACTTAGGAATAGTATAAAGTACTATTCCTACTCCAGTTAGCGCAACAGCAGGGAATGTGTTGTATTTAAAATCCAACACATTCCCTGTTGTTGCACGCCACCTAGAGCAAGTCGTAGAAACAACTTGCATTGTAAAGGCACGCGTGGTAACAACGCGGTCTTTGTATCGACCGCGTTGTTACCTACATGCGGGGTAAGAACAGCATTGTAAATGCTGTTTCCCGGCAGAGAGAGGGGATGGGGCTCCAAAGGAGACTTACAATATTACTCAAGAACAGATAGTGGCTAAGTTCAGCTGTTTACACATTTTTAATTTCACACAAAAGAGAATAGTGGCACGGGGAGATGAAGTGATTTTTGCTGGATGCTCTTTAGCTTGAGACATCATTGAATGAGACGTCTGGACAGGTGGACCTGGGCAGAGATCAGCAGCGTTGGTAGGAGCATTCTAAATAGGGCGATGCCTCTAAGGGTACAACATTGTGTGTGGTATGTGGGCTGCTGCAAGCGAAAAACAACCTGCATGCAGAACCTCCACCTGCAGCCAAACTGCAGTTCCCCCACCTCCACATGAAGCATGGGAACTGCATGTTTGGCTGAGCAGGAGTGTGACCTACAGCAGGCTTTATTTGTCTGTGTGTAACTGCAGGTCTCATGTTTTATCCCCAAACTTTTTCCAGGGGCTGAGAGCCTGTAGAAGAGGCACAAATGTAAACGCAATTGTTATTAAATGACTGTTCAAGTGAGGAAGATGGGATTGGATCTCAGGTCTTTTGCTACTGCAGTTTACACTCTAGGTAATTTCTCTCTTGTATTGAGCAGATGGTTACTCCATACTCACATATTGAAAGCATTTGGAAAAGTGAATAGCAAATAAGTGGTGCCACTAATGTACATCCAATTAACTTCATTGAGGTAGGTAATATATTGTTGGATTTCATCTGGTTTCAGTCTCAGAGTGTTAGCAGTAATGATATTTCTACATAGCTTAGCAAATTAAGCTAATTTATTCTAAAACAAAGGCACAATGTAATTTAGCAACAAACACCCATAAGTGCCATATAGTATGGCCATTACCTTCACTAAACAAACTTTGATTGAGCAGGTATGGTACACTACCACACCCTCACCCCTGTTTCTCCAGTTTACTCCTCAAAATTGATGACAGTAAATGTCAGAATTTCATGACACCAAGGTTCCCAGCAACCAATCAAACCTTCAACCATAAACATGATCTAAACTAACTGGGCCCGATTCACAAAAGTAATCTGAGACGAAATCCTAACCTTACGACTTTTGATATTCACAAAAGGCATTTAGTAGTAGTAAAGTAAGGACTCCTAACTTTCCTACTACTACACTGAGAAAAATCCTAAATTTACGACTTTTTGTATTCACAAAAGGCATTTAGTAGTAGTGAAGTTAGGACTCCTAACTTTCCTACTACTAAACTGAGAAAAATCCTAAAGTTTCGACTTTTTGTATTCACAAAAGGCATTTAGTAGTAGTAAAGTTAGGACTCCTAACTTTACTACTACTAAACTGAGAAAAATCATATTTTTACGACTTTCGGTATTCACAAAAGTCATTTAGTAAGAGTAAAGTTAGGAATCCTAACTTTACTACTACTAAATGTCTTTTGTGAATAACGAAATTCGAAAAGTTAGGATTTTGTCTCAGATTACATTTGTGAATTGGGCCCACTGTATCTTAACTAAGGAGATTGCCTTCAGTCCACCTTGATGCAAGTCCCTTTCGGCAAGAGAACTCAAGTTGTGGATCTGTTAGATTGCACATATTTATTTTGCTTTTTTGTGTGGAAATATTCTTCCTTCTATTATTCTGGTTTTGAACATTGGAAAATTGTTGAGTTCGACATTCTCATAAAGTCCTCCTAAAATACAAGATCAGGAAAGCTAGCTAAATTATGCCATGTCTGGGACTCCAAGCAATCAATCAGGGAAGTGCAAAGCGTGCTACTCACCCTTGAGGAACTCCGATTTTTTGACACTATGATACACCTAAAATCATGTGGGATTTACTTTTAGTATAAACATTTCCGTATTATCCAATATGGTGGCTTCCTTGTTTCCTAGGATTAGAAAATATCTTTCAAATAAAATAAATTATAAAAGGTCACTGTTTACCGATCAAGGGGCACTTGTATGCTTTGTGACTAAAACGATCTATCTCTTCTGTTCTTGGGGTACATAAGTCCCTGGTTGGCCTCTTTATTGAAAAGGACCTGCCATAACTGTGTAATTACAGCCTATTGCGCCCTAATGGTTTACAATCTAGTTCCTCCCTTTGTGAAGGGAATTCTATGTACAGCCAACGATGGAGATATTTATTGAAGCATATTGTGATGAGCTAATTGGATTTACCAATTGCACAGGAAATTAATTATTATATTACATGAAATACTGGTTGAAAATACATGAGTTAGAAAGTTGGTTGTTTCAAAAACTTAATTTGATTCTTACAGCCATATTAAAATGGGTGAATTTCCTGAAAAACTGCAGCTATTTTTTGAAAATTTAAATTTAAAGGCACCAATGTATTTATGAAAAATGTATGCTTTGATTTTTTTTTTTTATTCTTTAGGTGTGACCCACACTGTAACTATCTCGAAGCTTGTGTTGTGACATCACAAATCGGCAGTGGCTGATGATCTTTGAAATTGATGGGCTTTATATATGCCCTGATTTGCATCAAATATGTGAAGCAACCTGACTTCTTCTACGATTTGTTTGGGAACACTCCCTTGATGAAATGTTTGTAAAAAATGGGGACAACTCATGCATTTGAAAGCACATTTTTTCACATTTGCTACAAAAGCCAACAACTATGAAAGTACACTTTTTGAACATTTAAGTACATTCATGGTGTGCCAATGTAGCCTGACAGTCTTGAGGACTTGACCCAATTATTTTCAAAATATGCGATGGGTGTCAGCTTCTTTGGGCTAGGGTCATTATTTTTTTATGGTGCCTCCTCTACACCAGCAAAGCCTCCCTTATGTCAATATTTACCTACGATTTGACAGTGCTAGAATAATGCTATTGATTCTGTCTATTTACTTTGGGTGACCCATGTCAAAAATTACCTCCAGTATATCAGGGCCTGCATATTGTCATGGTTATCAGCTCTCCCGCATATGGATAGTTGTTATCGCTTATGCTCATGATTTCCTCCAGTACACCAGCAGCAACATTTTGCTGTGGGTGCCCCATGTACCAAGACTTGCCTCCAAATTGTTAGGCCCTTTGTTTGCTATTGCTACCCACATTTATGCCAAGAAATACATTCAATTACCCAAAGCACGCATGTCGCCATGGATGCCTCCTTTAGCCAAGCATTGATTCCAATATGCCATGGTCAGTGGGGCACACACACGCACAGCACACACACTCATTGTATCATGTACTCCCATGCTAGCACACTGTCTCACCCACTTGATCACACACTGTCTGTTACTGTTGCACTCACATGCTCACACAGTCTCATTCACAAACGTAGTGGCGCACTCACTTTCACATTCACATGTTCACTCACTTGCCCACTCACATGCTTATTCATATAACCTCACTCGCTGTCTCTCTAATTGATTCTCACTCACTCACACACTCACTCACTCACTCAGTCTTACTGGCTCTCTCAAATTAAGCTTTATGCGATTTCTTCATAGGGAAAAATAAACGCATGTAAAAAAAATCCTATTAAAAAAGTTATAAACAATATAAATATCATAAGTAAAAAATGCAAACATTTTTATAGCACCATAATATATTCATGTTAAACAAATCATTCTTCCTCTAATCACACTCTTTAAAAACCTCACCATAGAGAAACTTATGGGTTCGTTAGCTAGAGAATGTAAGAATAAGGATACATGTCGACATCGTCTAAACCCATAAGATCTCAGTATTGGTAAAATCCGCTCTTTCTCTGTTCATTATAGAACTTACAGAATAAAACAGTATGCATTGTTTTCTGTAGTCATATGTCATCACAGTGACATTTACAAAGACATTATGACCATCGTTTATCTCTTGAAAACCGATCAAACGGTGAAATATGTCCAACCTAAAACCTGTTAAAAACAAGCATTTGCAATGCAATCGGTCTCGCCGTTGGGACCTTATATGTATTTAGCTATGCAGCACATTAGCCTGGGTGCTGAAACATCTACTGCTCTTTAACATGGAGGGAAAGTAAGCACCAAATTGTGTGACACGCCAGGTATGGGAAAACATGGAGAGAAATATTGCCTCTTTTTAATATAAAATAAGGGCCGTGTACAATTGATCTCTTCGGCATGGCCAGCTGGAACTAACCGACATTTACGTGAAGGATTAGAAGGCACGGACACCAGACTGGAAGCAACCACAAGAACTGAGAACAGCACTATAACTCACAGGTAAGAACGCTCCACTTCTCTACTGGACGTCCTTTGAGGCACTGAAAGCACTATGACCAGCAAGCAGGGTAACTAGTGTCATTTGATAACTAAGTGTGCAGCCCCGGGTTTTACTTACTTCAAAAAATACTTGGGTATGTCTGGTCTGCCTGGTTTTCAAATCACTCACACTTTGGATTCAACTTTTGAATCTCGAGAGCTGGCACATTAGCCTGAGCTACGGTCCCCTCTGATACTTCAGTAACCTAGTTATTTTGTGCCATGGTTCCTGTGATAGGTGGTAGGGCTGGTACTGGGTCAGTCAGATGTTTGACGGGGGAATGGCCAGTACAGTAACCTAGTAATTTTGTGACATGGTACCTCTGGAAGGTAGGCAGTACTGGCGTCAGTTCTGCTGCATGTTAGTAAGAGACTAATCTTGAGGGAAAAGTGGAGAGTTTGCAAAATATTGATGCAGAAGAAAGGCTGCCCCTGCTTTACAACCCATTGGAGGCCTGGCGCTGATGGCAAAATTTCCAGATTTCCAAGTTTGCCTCTGCTGTGGCCATTTTAAAAATAGGTGAAGCTGCTCCCTTTTTTTCTTTAGAGACATCATTTTAGCAATAGAGATCGGAGGATCCGGAGCTTAAAAATCCAACTTGTGTGAATGTGTGTGCGTGCACAGTATGAGCGGAAAGGTGCATATCCATGGGTAACTGTGTACATGGGAGGTGCTGTATGGGGTATGTTTGATGTCTGTATCAGTATGTGTTCTTTCTGCCTGTGAGTGTGAAACTGTGCAAGTATGTCTGTGTCTACCTACATGTGCTAATGGACATCTGTGCATGTGTTCACCGGTGTGTTTATTTGTTGTGTACCTCTTCAAACCCTGTCGGCACAGCACCCAGGATAATATCCTGCGTAGCTAAAACTTATAAGGTCCAAACAGCAAGACCTAATGGCCATGCCAATGCTTGTTTATCACACTATCAGCCCCTCCTATGTCCTACCTTTCCGGGCCATTTATACTTCACCCCCTGCGGACACACCTCAGCACCCCCTCCCCTCTAAACAACTTGGAAACAGCCTGACAGAGGTGGGGTGATTCAGGTGACCTTCGGAGGTGCAGAGCTGTGTGTTCAGAGGCCAACCGCTGCCTTTATGTGGCCAGCCAACGGCTGTCTGTGAAAACAGCTGCTACTCATTGTATTCACCAGCAGTGGCGAGGGTTGCAGATTTCTTTCCGCCCAGGGCGCTATTGGACCAAGGGCCGGCTCTCCTTAAAAGTGTTAGCACCAATGCTAAATGCTCATGCACTGACCTGCAGCGCATGCCGTGCTGTGGGTAAATAGGCAATAAATGGTCAGATCAGGCCTTTTTCACCATTGATGGTGTCACCAACATGGCACTTGGCACGTGAAGATTGTGGTCGGCATTTTAAATTGAAAATATCTGCGCTATGAGGTGTTTACAGCGCTTGACGTGAGCAGAGCAGCGCTCCCCTAAATGACAACTGAAACCTCACTAGGAAGGGAATTTGCAAGGAGAAACTTCAGCCGAGAACTTCTGGTTCTCAGGATCAATGTAACCGCAGAGGAGACAAAGATTCCTTTTATACCTGGACGGGTTTCACCTCTTCAGAATTCGTGGAATTGTTTGACAGAACTGGATCGTCAAGCCCTTCAAAATACCTCGGGCTACATTACAAGTGGAAATGAAGGAAATAGGACAGGGAGAGGGAGGTGGGTATGGGGGGCACTTGGGTGTGCCCCCATGCATGCTCTGAGTTGAGGTTAGAGAACTCGGCACCGCGAGAGTGGATACAGATTATGGGACAGATCTTTGTGTCGGTTGATAAAGTTTCATAAGTAGGTTTAATTATACTGCACACAACACATCTTCTACGTGACAGCCTTTCAGTTTAGCTGCAGGAAATTCTGTCGCGCGCATCTTTCATAATCATTTCCTTAGGTGAAAATTGGCTATGATTGCCTTGCTTGGACATTTAAATTTATTTACAGTAGTCAGTGATGGCTCCCTGAGTTAAACGCTTGCTACTGAAAGATGCAGCGATCTTCAAATCCCATCAAGGCCATCCGCACCAGGGCGGTAAACTGAGTACAATTATATCCAAAGACACTAAACGTATTTATTGTTTAGAGCTCGCCAAAGCTGCGTAAGGTTGCTATGAAGCATTACATAATAAAACTTGTTGCATAAAAATGTACGTTCACGGGGCCTTCTTCACAAAGACAGTATCACGAGTCTTTGCTCTTAAAAACAAGCATTTGCAATGCAATAGGACTCGCATTTACGCAAGACCTATAACATTGGCAACGGGAGTGTGGGCGTGCGAGAAGGCACGAATGGGAGTGCGGTTCAGAAGTCATGGACTGCTGGAGGGGGGCCCAAGAAGAATATAATTTTTGAAGTTAAGGGGACAGTAGACATGGAAGGATACGAATGAAGACATGGCCGTCATGAGGAGGGACTAACAAGCCTCAAACCAATCGGAAGGCAGCATTTAGGACCCAAACCAATAAAAAAGATGGGCGGAGAGTGGGCGGAACTTTTCCATGAAGCTTCCACGCTATAAAGAATACTGCATGCCTGGCAAAGCGAGCAGCACATGCGCTGCAACGCTAGGCTTGACCTAAAAATCGATCTTATGTTGTCTCAATGGTTTTTAAATATGGTTGCATGTCATAAGTGACCAGCATCATTTGATTGTTATGGACACTCAGGTTCATCAATTCCGAAGACAGTCTTTATTCCTCCAGTGACGATAAACGGTAAATTTTAAAATTCTTTCTACCAATGTGTTCTAGGGATTCTATCTGGTCATAAAATTCAGGTTGGCCCATGTCAATCATAAGATTTTTAATATAGTTCAGCCATTGTATTTGGAGAGCGAAGTGAGACTTAAGACAAACCCTTATAATGTCATGGTTGAGGGTAGTTTTCTCGATGGTCCAGATCTTGTGCCACAAAAGAATTGGCTAGATCTTATTTAGGTCAGTTGAAAAGGTTAGCCCCAGTTCAGCATGCCATTCATAAGAGGAACGGCTAGTTGGTGCCGCTAGGAGCAATCTCAAAAAGGCATCATCCATCACTTGCTGTTGTTGACAGTCAGTATACCCCCATACTCCTGCACCATATACAGCTGTAAATGATTGATAGTTCTTTAGGTAGTTTTCTGCTGAATTTCCTCCAAAAATTGGACAATGCTGTAATATTTGTCATAAACAGTAACTTCATAGTGTTAATAATCTGTCTCCATCTACCATCCTGATGAAACAAGATACACAGGTAGAAGAATGTTTTTGTGAAACTAATTTTCTTATCTTCAATACAAATTTCCAGACATTTTAAATTAATTTTTCTACACTACATTAAAAAGGTCTTTGTTCACTAACAGGCCTAAGTTATGCATGTAGCTGGTAAAACTTGTTAATAAGCTTTGGAGCCGCAAAGGAGTGTGGGTCATAAGCACAGCATCATCAGCGTAGACGAGGGCAGGAATCGGGGGACAGCCAATTTGTGGTGGAACCCTGTTCATTCAATATACTTCTTAGACTATTAATGTACAGTGTGAAATGGGAACGGTGTCAGTACCCAGCCCTGTCTTACCCCTCTCTGTATACTGTATGATGTAGTACACTTGCCCTTAGCACCATACCATACCCTTGCTCTGGTCCCAGAATATAATTGCCTGAGCAAGTTTAATAGAGTGGGTCAACTCCTAAGTCAGCTCTTTTATCGTACAGTTTATCATGCTCCTCACAATCAAAGGCCGATGATAAATCTACAAGTGCCATGAAAAAACTACCCTGCTTGGACAAAGTATATTTCCCAATTAAAAGCTTCAAATTAAGTTCCTGCTTGACTGTCCCTAGTCCTGTTCAAAAGTCAAACTGCAGGTCAGATAGAATTTCATTTGCATTTGGCCCAATACTGGAGCCTATGCAAAACAATATGTCCTGCTACCTTGACCAATGAGTCCAATAATGAAATTGGCTGGTAGCAGGCATTCCTCACCAGACTTCACATATGCAAACCACAGAGCTTAGATCAATCACAACAATGCATTGCACTGCTTTGCTATGGGGAGCCGATGGAGACAGGAAGAAGAGGACGGAGGAAAGGCGGCGGTCGGCCGGCCCAGGTAAATGTTTTTGTTTAATTTTCTTGTGCCCACCCATCACCACTTCCCACCACTCCGTCCGGTAGAAGTCGCTATTGAAAATTAGTTACCCATTGCATTCTCTAATCGGGGGCCATCCATAGATCTAAAAAAGGGCATTAATCACACGCCAAAAAGCAGTGTTATCTTTGTCAATGCTTGCTTTATGCAAGGTCTTCCATTCTTCCTCTCTCAGCTCTTTTCTCCATTCTTGTAAGGCTTATTTATACTCCCATCTACACATCTTTATTTCATGCCTACACTTTGATGATTTATGTAAGGTAACTTTCAATTTCCCATGGGCCTTAGTACATATTGTGTCAAACCACCCTTGCTTGTGATTTTACCCCTGTCGTAATTAGTTGGAAGGCTTCTAGAGCTTTTGCATGTTGCAATGTATCATCCAAACAATCTATAAAGGCTTTATTGAATGTATTCCCAAATTGTTGGCTACATTTATCAGGATCAACTTTAGGGAGTAGCCATTATTTCTATCAAGCATGATGCCATCAATCATATGTGGTTTAAATCCTTTGTTTTTTTTACATCGTCAAGCAATGTAAGACACACGCTCTGGGGGAAATGATCGCTTAAGGAGTTACTATAACAGTATTAGCCCCTCTCCCGTTAAAGGTATAGCCAAATGGAACAAGTGGTTTACTTAATTAATTGCTAAATCATACGTAAATAATATTTCATTTAGGCTGTCCCCATAAGGGGGATGCAGGAAGTGGGTATAATCAATCTTTTCACTAGATGGTAGGCCATGTGTTTTTCCCGAGCAGTTTAAACCCAAACTGGTATAAAAATCCCCACCCCAGACTATGATGAAATCATTGGCAGTACCACTCTGAAAACAGTAAACAGTCAGGAGATAATTCAATGGTGATAACTTGATAATAAACATTAGACATTATCAGATCTATCTTAGTGAAATTCATTTACTTTAAAAACATAAGTACATACACCCCATTTAGATCTTCCAAATATGGACAGTATCACTGGAGTATGGTATGTTTTAAAACCATTAATATGTAATGGGTCCACAACCCACTTTTCCTGCAAACAAAAAATATTAAAGTTACTAACAAAATCCACCCACTCTGATGTGGCAGCCTTAGAACGCCATCCTGCAACACTGCAGAATCAAACCTTAGTTGGACCTACTGACTCATTCTCTCACACTATCTCTCACTCAGTCTCATTCACTTATTTTCGCAAACATGCACATGCACCAAAGCTGTGTCACCAATGATGTTATACTATTGTATTTGAATCCTCTGTCATTCTGTCAGAATGGACAGGCCCATCTTTTTACAGGCCTATTTTGTTATGTGTGAAGTTCTCCACCCCGAATGAGGAGCCTCCACAGTCGAAAGTTACTATTAGATCATAGTTTAAATGTTTTTGTTTAATTTTCTTGCCCCACCCATCACTCTTTCCCACCACTCCATCGGGAAGCAGCCACTACTGAAAATGAGCTACCCATTGCATTCTCTAATCGGGGGCCATCCATAGATCTAAAAAAGGGCATTTATCACACGCCAAAAAGCAGTGTTATCTTTGTTAATGCTTGCTTTCATGCCTACACTTTGATGATTTATTAAAGGTAACTTTCAATTTCCCATGGGCCTTAGTACAACCACTCTTGCTTGTGAATTTTTGGATTTCTATTTATTACAGATAAGCCCTACTTAACCCCTGTCGTAATTAGTTGGAAGGCTTCTAGAGCTTTCGCATGATGCAATGTATCATCGCAATCTACACCGCCTGTGCCCCAATTCACCGCACCCCTGAGTCTGCCCTCATTAACTGGCCCACGAATAACAACATGTACCTCTGCATGACTCTCTTACTACCCTCTGAGGACAGCTGTGGAAACATTTTTCTGTCCTCCAGTACGGAGCCTGCCCCCGTCCCACCCACACACAATGCCCTCCGCCACGGCAGCTCACACCATCCCCTCCTCTACGAACCACTTAATACCGCACGGCCCAAACTCCTTCTCGATCAGTTTCCTGCCTGACCTCTCACCCAAAGCGAAGAAAAATTTTAAACAAAAACTAATCAGACAGCATCCTGAATCACTTTTCACAGACATCTACCACTGCTCCTCCAAAGGAAAGGTAAAAATGAACCTTATTTTCCACACTGAGAGACACAAAATATGTAAATCCATCCTCAGATCGCAGCTCTACATATCCAAAACCACCAACACCTCACATAGCTGCAAACTGACACTATTACTCCCATACCGCTCAAGGCGTACTAGAAATACCACTGTGACCATCTACTCCAACGGCACAGTCCTAATACAAGCCATCAACAACAATCTCTTCCCCTCTCTCTGGAATGCCCCCTCTCACGCACTCCTTCCCCTCCCACCCCTACTCCCCCCTGGAAGAACCAGACCCACCATCAGAACTCACTCACTGCTCCGGTACTCCCTAACAACCACACACGCCCCTCACCCGTGACACCCCCCTCACCACCCCCTGGGAGAACATGACCCCTCCTCTTCCTCCATCCGGCTCTCATCCCCACCTGCCACCTACCGTTCTGGTACTCCCTAGCAACCTCACATGCCCCTCATGCAGCGACATCTACCTCACCACCCTCAGGGAGAACAGGACCCCTCTACCTCCCCCCTTCGGCTCTCACCCCCACCTTCCACCTACCTCCGCTGTACTTCCTAGCAACCTCACACGCCCCTCACCATGTGACATCAACCTCACCATCCCCAGGGAGAACAGGGCCCCTTTACTTCCCCCCTTTGGCTCTTACGCCCACCCGCCACCTGCCCTCCACCCACCCGAATCCACTTTGAACAACCTGAACACCCACCACCCCAAACCCAAGGCAATAAAGCACCAACACCCCAACACGACCCCCGCCACCCTGCACTCACAGCCCCACCCAGACCACACACACACAACACAACCACAACAAGGCTACCCAACACCCTGAGACTCTCTCCCCCCAGTCCCGACACGGACAACACAACCACTACAAAGCTACCCAACACCCTGAGACTCTCCCCCCTAGGCCCAACACACCCACACAGGACCAGTCCTGGTACCTCAACGAATTAGAGACTGAGCTGTGACTCTCCCTGCTGGAAACCCAGATAGCAACTATAATCCAGGGCTTTAGTGAAATCCTAGCCAACCTCGCCGCCCCCCCAGCAGCCTCAGCGCATCCACTCCTTCACCACCCATACACAACAAAGACCGTCCAAAGTCCCCCACCCGAGATGGGTCGCTAACCCCCTCCCCAATCTGACACAGAGACCCAAAATAACTAGAGACGCTATGTCTGAGTGTGAAGCGGTGGACCTTGCCTACTCATACAACAATCCTATTACTGTCACCCTCCAATCCAAAATCCAGGTGATCACCGGACTAGGAAGAGACCAAGCCCCTCCGAAATCACCCAGACTGTCGACCACCCGCAGTAGCATCCCCATGGCCCCCCTAACGAAGAAACCCAAAACAGAGATGACCCCCACAAACTGCATGCTCATAAACAGCTGATCAGCCACAAAGCATGCCACAGAACTAGCAGAATCCATCCTCACTCACAATATAGACATAGCATTCATCACCAAAACATGGCTTAATGATTCATCCCTACCACTCCTGGACACTCTCGTCCCCCCAGGCTTTATAATCACCAACAAAGATAGAAAAGACCAAAGAGGAGGAGGCATGGCAATCATCCACAGAGACAATATTTCCGTGATGGAAACAGACTCCTTCAACTACAACACATTTGAATGCCTAACCGTCAACATCAGCCCTAGCAAAAACAAATCACTAACCTGCCACCTTAACTACACCCCCCAGGCAACTCCATCACTTTCACTGAACACCTGTCTGACCTGATTGCCCACTGCTCACTACGAGATGTGAATAATTTAATTCGGGGCGACCTCAACCTACACTGGAATGAAGATAACAACCCGCTAATCCAAATCCTGAGTGAGCTGCTACACAACAACAACCTTACCCAACACTGCACAGAAGAAACTCACAACAAAGGAGCAATCCTAGATGTCATTATCGCCAAACGTGACACAGTTATGATAAACCACACCCTGCCCGTGGATTGGTCTGACCACCACTTCACTCAACCAGTCACTTTACAACCCCCACCCAAGAACAGCCCAAATGGGCCAGAAACCTCACTCAGATCAACATGAATGACCTAGAGGAAAAGGTCAACTCCCTCCTCACTACCTCCGCGGATGATCTATCCACGACAGAACTCGCTGACCATTACAACACAACCTTGACATCCATTCTAGACCAGATAGCCCGTCTGAAACTAAAAAAAAACATGAACATCCCATCCAGATCCTGGTTCAATACAGACATCAACAATGAAAGGAGACAACTTAAAGCCACAGAATGACTATGGAGAAGCAACACCACAAGCCTACTTGAACAACTCAAAGCAGCTCGAAGAAATACAAAAAACACATCTGCAGTGAAAAATCCAACTTTTTTTGCTCCGCCCTGGACAATGCAAAAAACAGGCCCAATGAACTGTTTAAAATCATCAAGCAACAAACCTCCAAGCCCCCCGTACCCTCTATGCAGGCCTCCAAGGAACTGTGCGAAAACTTCGCCATCGTCTTCGAAGAAAAAATCTCCAAGATTGAGCTCTCACTAGACACCAACCCCACCTGCGAAAGCCTTCCCCCAGTTACAACAGAAAGCACATGCATCCACCACATGAAAATATGGAAGTCCTTCATTCCCATCACAGAAGCCAAGATCCTCAAGCTAATCTCCACCTCCAAACCCGCCTCTCAGCGTCCTTGACCCTCTACCCAACAATTGACCAAAAAACTCAAACTCTCCATAGCCCCGTTCTGGTGCAGAATCATCAACAGCTCCCTGAGAACCGGCATCAAACCTGAATGCCTTAAAGTCGGCCAAGTAACGCCAATACTAAAAAAACAGAGGCCTTGACTGCATGGACCTGAATAACTTCAGATCCCTCTCCAATTTCCCCCTCCTATCCAAAGTCCTCGAAAAATGCGTCCTCTCACAACAGACTCAGCACATGGACAACATCAACCTTCTTGATCCCCACCAATCGGGATTCAGAAAAAGCTATAGCACCGAGACGGCGATCCCCAGCATCACAGATGATATCCACAAATCACTTGACACCGATCACTCCTGCCTACTCATTTTCCTCGACCTATTGGCAGCCTTTGACATGGTTGATCACCAACTTCTCATCAAGGCCCTACAAGAAAGTGTAGGTGCTGAT
Source organism: Triturus cristatus (assembly GCF_964204655.1). Classification (NCBI taxonomy): domain Eukaryota; kingdom Metazoa; phylum Chordata; class Amphibia; order Caudata; family Salamandridae; genus Triturus; species Triturus cristatus. Next base: position 769,931,412 of record NC_140584.1, on the reverse strand, counting down.
GAGGTGGGCGTACGCTGGTTTGCCTCCTTCCTGCATAACCGGTCGTAAAGGATAAAAATCAAAAACTTTACCTCCGACCTACACCCCGTCAGCAGAGGTGTACCCCAAGGTTCAGTGCTCTCACCACAACTGTTCAACATATACATGGAACCCCTCACCACCATACTTAAAAATGCTAACATCTCCTTCCACCTATATGCTGACGACACCCAGATGTATCTGGAAACCTCCTCCCCAGACGACATCCTCAGACTAAATGACACTCTAAAAGAAATCCAACATTGGTTGTCCCAAAACCATCTGAAACTCAATCAAGACAAAACGGAGATCCTCCTCATCTCCAACAAAGAAGAAAACCCTCAAATTGCAGAATGGCTTAAAGCTATGGATGCTCCGAATGGTAATCTCACCCTGGCTAACTTCGTAAAATCCCTTTTCTCTTTGAAACAATACTTGGGTTTGCTTGGGCAAAAAATGTTATCATGTAAATAAAATTAATCACTTTCCATACATTGAAAACAATTAACAGAAACTGGTAGCTTCAAACCCAAAAAACCAATTTCCTCAGTTACTCTTGCCAAATTGCTGCTTGCTTTCAGCTATCGGAACATATGTTTCAAAGATATGCCCTAAAAGTAATATGCTTTGGCTAGGTCTCTGCTTTTCATTCATTATTTCACCTTTTTCAGTCAACCATCAAGGCCTAAATGCTATTAGAATTTTATTTTAATAAGCAACCATAGGTTGCAGTAGCACTATATTTTAACAGCTGTTATAGGCAGTAATTCGTGCCGGTGGGACCCACAATTATTACTAGGGACCCGGGTTCTTCACCTATGTAGTGTTCAGCAGTCTGGCTGGTCCACAACACACCCACACCCTGGAGCCAGTCTCAATACTGATTTTTAACTGCAGCAGCATACCCAAAGCCGGCGACATTTGTTCTTGCAGCCTGCTTTGCCTACTGAAACGTACTGAGTGCTCAGATCCAGGCCAGATGACAGCTTCCATCACTTTTCTTGTCTTGTAGTCCCTACAAATCTATATAGGATCTGCACGTTTAGACAACATAAACTAAGGGATTGGTGTCCAGACTGATTCCAGACATCCCAAAGGATATTTTAGTCTGTAGACCAGCTAGCTCACAGTGTCACTACGAGCCCCTCTTACCAGGGAGCAAATAGTTTCTGGCAACTATTTAAAATGACAACTCTGACCCCTCAGGGATTGTGGAAATGATACAGTACTTTTCGCTCAGTCACTCGTGCTCACTCAGTCTCAAAGAAATATACAGAATAAACAGTGTGGACGTTTTCAATAAGCATTTATTGAACCAGCGTTATTCTAGTATAAAATACGTGTGCTGTAACAACCATTAGACAGAAACAGGTGTACACGGTTATAAGCAGCAACAAGGTAAATACAAGGTAGAATTCTATCATGGTGCTAAAACAACGAACATATGCAGGTATATAGATACATGGCAGTAATCATGAGCACTCTTAAGATTCGAACCCTAACTAAATGTACCTATCTACTATAGAAGTAAGGGCCCTCCTTCGCTCATATGAGCTTCCTACCCACCACTGAACACCGGGCTCCCAGTTATCTTACTTACAGAGTACCAAATTCAATCTATCCCTATCAACACTCACAGAGCCACCAGACATAACTCCAGAGGCAGAGTTGAAAATAACCTCACTAGAATCCCCCTCACAATCGATCCCACCACAGTATCCAACAAGACGCGTCTAAACTGTATTCTCCTAAACTGCAGATCTGCATCCAGACATGCAGCTGAGATAGCTGACCTGTTACTCTCTAACGAACCTGACATTCTGATCCTGACGGAAACTTGGTTAAATGATACATCCACACCCATCATGGACATCTTGCTACCCCCCAACTATGACATCACCAGACTCGACAGACCGGACAGGCCAGGAGGTGGGATAGCATGCATACATCCTAGCAGTCTAACAGTGTCCAACTCCAATTCCCCTGCTTTTTCTTCCTGTGAATACCTCTGCTTAAACATCGCCAGTAATAACAAACAAATCTGCTCTTTTCACACTTTCTACCACCCTCCCGGAGATAACCTCACATTCATAGAACAATTCATGGATATCCTAGCGTCAAATTACAGCCATCAAAATAAGCAAATATTCCTGGGAGACTTCAACCGCCACTGGGATGACCTGAATAACCCTGGGGAAACAGCCTCAAAGTCTTCCTCGCCGACCTTAATCTCATCCAAATATATAACAGCCCTACACATGACAAAGGTGCAATTCACGACCTGGTAATCTCTAATGTGGACTCAACTCAACTCGATCCTCCCATGCGACTGGTCTGACCATCACATTATAACTTTCCAAGTCTTGGAAGAGGTCAAACGTCTCTCAATACAACCCCTGAGAACTAAGATCTGGAAGAGAAACCTGAAAAACGTCGGCTCTAACCCTATAACATCAACTAACTCAAACCCTATATATCCCCCGGATGACCTAAACGATGTCCAGGGGCTGACCAATCACTACTTTCACTCCATGAACAACGTTCTTGATAACATAGACCCGCTTCAACTGAAAAGAGCTTCCACAAAAGACTCAAAACCTCGGTACGATGGGAGGCTAAAAGAAGATAGACGCTCTCTCAGATTAATTGAACGGCGTTGGAGAGCCACGCCCTCTGCTGACCACCTCAAGCTTCTAAGACGCTCCAGAAACTCCTATTTTAGGAAAATCTGAAAATCTAAAACCGACTTCTTCAGGACTCAACTAGATCAAGCCAAGAACCGCCCCAAAAAGCTATTCGATCTTATCAAAACCCAAACCAAGAACATACCCAGTCTACCAAACGCCATCCCTCTTATTCTACCCAATTGTGAAGAATTTGCCTTCTTCTTCGCTTTCCATAAAATCATATCTACTCAAGGACCTATTATCTATCTCAGACATGGACAAGAACTCATCTGTGCCCCTGGCTGGTGCACAACCTAATATCCTCCCAAAATTCAACCTCAAAAACAATGCAACTTGGTCCCACTTCAACACTTACAGTGACGACTCCATATTAAAGGCGCTAACCTCTCTGAAACCCTCCAATCATTTCACAGACCCGCTCCCGGCTAATTACTTAAAAGACTTCATTCCCCTTTTACTACCTCTCTGGACCAAGATCATAAATACGTCCCTCCTTCAAGGACTCATTCCAGACAGCCTGAAAACAGGTCAGGTGTCGCCTATCCTAAAGGAAACAACAGCTGACCCCTCGGACCTTAATAACTATCGTCCGACTTCTAACATACCTATGCTAGCCAAACTCCTGGAAAAATGTGTTAACTTGCAGCTGAATAGGCACATTGATCAATTCAACCTGCTTAACCAATTTCAATCAGATTTCTGTGCAGGTCACAGTACCGAATCAGCCATGACACATGTAATTGATGACGCTCTAAAAATCCTGGACCAAAACGAAGCCTGCTTACTCATCCTTCTCGACCAATCGTCAGCATTTGACACCGTCAAACATGACAACCTGCTTGAACTCCTGAAACACAGAATGGGATTGTCTGGTACTGTATTTAACTGGTTTGCCTCCTTCCTTCAAAACAAATTCCAAAGATTCAAGGTCAACCATTCCCTGTCCAGCCCCATGCCAGTCACATTAGGAGTTCCACAAGGCTCCTCCCTCTCACCGACCCTTTTCAACCTTTTTATGGAACCTCTTACCGATCTTCTCAGCCTCGCCAAGATTCACTTCCATATGTATGCAGACGACACCCAAATCTACATCAAGATCCACTCACTTGATGACATCAAATCTCTCAACTCCACTCTACAAAAAACCCAAACATGGCTGGCCGAAAACTATTTGAAACTAAACGCCCTCAAAACGGAATTCCTCTTAATCGCTCCCCCTAACAAAACTCCCACTATCCTGGACTGGCTGAAGCACTTAACAGCTCTCAAAGGACAACCTCTCATCGTTGACTCAGCGAAATCACTAGGGATAACACTTGACAGCAACTTAAAGATGCAGAAGCATATCAGCGCTTCCACAAAAGGAGCCAACTTCCACCTGAAGACCCTGTGAAAACTGAAACCCTTTCTGCCAGCCTTCGATTTCAAACAGGCAGTTCAAGCCCTAGTAATACCTAGAGTGGAATATGGGGCGGTAACCTTATGCGGCCTCCCTAGGTCATCGACAGCTCCACTAAGAGCCATTATCAACTCAGCTGCGAGACTTATCACGGGTACAAAAAGAAACTCTCACATATCCCCTGACCTGAGAGCCCTCAACTGGCTACCATTTGAAGCTAGAATTCTTCTTAAAATCGCTTGTATGACGCACAAAGCCCTACACCACAATTCCCCGCTCTACCTAGCTCGGAAACTGGAGCTTTCTTCGGGCATCAGAGCCTCCAGAAGTGCCAAGACACTTCTCTGGTATGGCTCCTAGGATCTGGAATGCTTTTCCCACTGAAACAAGAACCAACCCGTCCTCGGCCTCCTTCAAGAAAGAAGTGAAAGCAATCCTCATGGCTAAATTCACGTGAATTCTGGCCTATTGCTAGCTTTACTGTATATTATAACAAATGTAGGTAAAAGTTTGTGCAACTACCCAGCCTATATTGGGGTACATTGGGGCTCATAACACTCTCTTCTGATGCGCTTGGCAGCTCACATGCACAGGGTACAAAATATAATCCGCCCACCCTTTACTTAGGTGTGCCGACAATATCGTTGGTGTAAGATTTTGTTTTGGTTGTATTAGTATGCACACCATATATCTATATATGTGTGTGTGTATATATATACATATATATATATATGTATGTTAGCACTCTGGTTGAAAGCGGCAGCCTGCTTCGACTCAATAATACGGAAGACCTGCATTATTTCCTGTAATATAAAACCCATAGTGAAGACACTTAGAATAAGTATTTTAGTCATCTTCCCTTTGATGAATATCTTGTTTTCCCATTCGTGATGCTATGTTGAATGATTTGAACATGGATATACAGTTCACGTGCCCCCTATTTCCATCTGGGCTTGTATTATGTAAGCGTTTTTCTTTTAATAATATTTCTACGAGTGTATTTTATGAATTTTTAAGCACATGCACTTTAGTAGGTCAGGCAGACCGAAGGTAGCACATTAAGCACACAGCACTTTCACTTGACTGCATAGTTTGCACAATTTTCAGAACCCTTGTAAATGGACTTGGGTTTAAATTGTTGTATGAAACTTTGACTCATACATGATTGCATTTAAGCAGGAAGGTGGTTAATTGTGGTTGTCTATCCTTTTGTAGCATTTTGCACACTTTGGGGCATATTCACAAGGAACTATCGCTAAGTCAACAGCACTTTATCGCAGCCAAAGTTGCAATAAATCTATCCCCCCATTCAAAAGCTGGTGTTAACAGCCCACAGCACCAGTTTACCCATGATAGCAGCCACAAAAAACATCGCCACAGAGGACCCCCGCAACTATCGCTAATGAGATGCAGAGTGGGCATTCCCGTGCCAAAAGCCACGACAACATCACACCTCAACATTCTCAACGACCAGACAGAACTGCGATAAAAACACAAAACAGGTGATAACGCCGTGCCGTGCGCCAGGCCTCGGATGCCACCAACCCTGTGCATAACAACTCATGGGCCCTTTATGAATGAGAAGGATGGAGCGGCCGTCATCCAGTCACTTCCGGAAGAGGGGAATGTGACATCCTTGGCCCCTTATGTTGGCGGAGTCACATGGCCAGTGACGCCTGTGCCGGATGGGTGTGGTGTGTTTGCAAAGCTGCCCTCAGGGAGTGGCTGTGGCATGCTGATAACTAGACCAGTGACCTGCACACCACCAGTGAGTACGCCTGCGATGGGTAGCAATGAGGCCCTTCTTCGGTGCGTCATCGGAGTGGTCTGGCCTGCATATTGCCGGACCAGCGCAGGGCTTGCCACAATGACTCGTGGGCTTGGGGCGTGGTCCAGTCCATGTCTGGACAAGGAAGTGACTGATGCGTGTCCGTGTTGTAGTGTTCACAGGACCAGGTACACAAAATACAATGTTGCACCCTCTGACTCACATCCCACAGGCTGAACATCATTGAATCAAGGGAAGGCACTGTCCCCACATCCATACCTGAATGATGTAAGACATGACACAGCAGTGTGTCACTAGATGTTTATTTGCACATCCAATGCAGTTATGAAGCTGGAGCGGTACAGGGCAATGCCGAGCACAGTACACAATATGGGCCCGTGGAGGGCCAGGCAGAGTCCATCCGGGGATGACATATACTGCGGAAGATGAAGGGTACAGTCCGCAGTCTGTCCGCCGTGTCATTGGTCATCGAACAGGATGTAGCAGTTCATGTCGCTGTCCAAGGTGAGTGCATCGGAGTGAATCGGGGTCAGTGGACGGTCATGAGGCCATGTGTGGCACCAAGCAGAAATGGGCCAGGTGGCGGAAATGAATGCTAGTGCCTCCTGATCACAATCCCATCCACGTCCTCGTCCCCGGATGTGTGCCCTACCCCCCTGTGGGTGTTGCAGTACCGGCTGCGGCACTGTGTGCCACTGACACATCAGGGGCCTGAGTGAATATGTTTGCCGTACTGTAAGGCACTAACACACTAGGGGGCGGGGATGTGGATGGTGTGGGGGCAGCAGCATTCATCAGCGCCACGCCTTGTGGCGGCAATGCCATGATGGAGGTCTGCAGGGCATGATAGCTACATTTTGATGATGTGCAGCGGTGGCTGCCATCCTTTCCGCCTCCATACGCACCATGCCCTCCATGAGCCTCCGCATGTGTGCCAGCTCATGGCTGGTATCGCTGGAGCCACTCTGAGTGGACAGCTGTTCTACTCTCCGCGTCATGACTCCAGTGATGTCAGTCAGGGCTCGCTGGAGACCATGGGGTGGACATAGACACCCAAGGATGGCGTCCAGTTTGGCAGCCATAAGTTCGAACCTCACCCACACCAGATCAGCTGTCTCCCTCTGGCCTTCCAGCACACGGCGTTGGAAGGCCATTTGTTGTTCCTGGGGGACTTGGGAGGGTGCCTGGGCTCTGGGTGCCTCCTGCTGGGTGGTTTGGGTGGTGGGTGGGGTTTCCTCGATGTAGCTGGGCTGCCCTGAACCTGGAGGTGAGTCACAGATGAGTTCAATGATGTCTAGGAGGGCTTGTGCGTGGATGCTGGTGTTGTCCTCGTCTTCATCAGTGAAGAGTGGCTGGAACTGCTCTGCAGGAGGTGTTGATGATGTCCCTGTGATGTGAAGGGGAGATGGTGTATTACAATGCGTACACATTTATGAAGCCGCATGGTATAGGTTGACATTCTGACAGCATGGCATTGTACATTGTGACAGTCTGTGGGTCTGGGCGAGGTGCCAGGGTCATTGTGGGTGTGTACTGTGCCCTGCTTGATTGTGCATGTGTGCCATCATGCCCATCTCCACCCATCCCCCGAGTACCTGGTGGTCACTCACCCTGTTGCGGTTGTGTTGTGTCCTGTCAAATAGTGTCCGGTCCCCTGACTCTGGCCACAGTATCCACACTGATGACTGTCGACCACCACTGTCATCCAGCAAGAGCTGTGGTGCTGAGCCCCCACCTCCAGTCTGCATTGCTGCCTTCTGGTTGGCAAAGAGTTTCTCCTTGGTCTTCCGCTTGATGTCATTCCATCGCCTCTTGACCTCATCCACTGTCCGCTTGTGCTCTCCGACGGCATTCACCTTGTCGACGATGTTCTGCCATATTCCAGATTTGGTGTCCAATGACACGTTGGAGGTGACAAAGAGTTGTTGATGGTGTTCCATCACCTCTGTGACTATAATCCTGTTCGCCTGCGGACTGAACTTCATCTTCCTCGTCTTCTTCTCCTTGCCCTTCCCTGTCCTCGATGTCTTGGGCTTGTCGTCCGGGGTGCTTGTGGGGTTGCGCTCATCCTCTGCGTCTGCTCCAGCTGCCTCCATGGTGCTTGGGTGTAGGTCAGTTTGGGTGTGGGTGTTTTGTCTACTTTTATGGTGATTTTTTTGGCCTGCCAGATATGTGTTGTAGGCCTGACCCTGCTTATTGCTGATTTCCTCATCACGCTTTGGCCCATCGCGTGTTTTTTGGTGTTGTGGTTTTATCTCTGTCGTGGTGGTTGTATCGCGGACATTGTCCGCAGTGTCGGTGGACTATCGCATGGTACCGCCTTGTTGTGAATTCCATGTTGACACAGGGTTATTTTCCCGCGATGGGCTGCGATATTGGAAGTTGCATTGCGATTCTCTTGCGGTAGTTATCACATGTTCTTGTGAATATACCCCTTTGATGTTTGCATTGTTCTATGCGATTTTGCACATTTCTGCTCATAATTTCAGAAATAGGCTATTAGGGGGCCTCCCAGGTAATATATAGGAATCCCTATACCTGGACATGCAATTTAATGCGATATTTTACCTACAAATAGGATTATTTCGGGTTTCATGGTTTTATCAATTTTTTATAAATATGTTTTTTACCATGTAATTATGGAGTGAAAAGCGCAAATTATGAATGTTATAAAGATGCATTTTATAATTTACAACTATTATTATGATTGTTTACAACTGAAGAAAGCCAGCTTATTACCAAGGCCTGGCTGAAACACGTTGACCACACAGGATGTGGGAGACCATAGATAACTCCACAACATATCCATTGCCTAGTATAGGAATTGGGACCCGAGGATAGTTTTTAATTCACACTCACACGCTATCACTGCACATTCATTTACCATGAAACCAGCTCCGCTGTAAACAGGCGTTGAAGCACACCCGGGACACATTCGGTGTCACCGGGTGGAGCACGATGATGAAGCATGCCACAAACTAGATAGGTGGGTGAGGGCTTTCAAAAGAAATAATATTTCTTTCTTCCATACAAGCACACTATCCCTATGCCCTTTGAGGCTAGTTCCCATTGATAATACATACCATGGGAGTGTGACATCATGGAAAGCACAGAGGCACAGATGCCACACACCTTCCACTGTTAACACAAATGAAGATAGGAAGAAATGGGGGAAGAACGAAAAAGAGAAAAAAAACCCACAAAGAATAAAACACATTTCAAGATACATAGTCATTTAAATAGTTGAGCCTATTAACAATCCTAGAGGATAAACGTGAAGAAGCAGCATTAGCACTATTAGCATCCAATCCGGTGACAGAGTATTTGGAAGATGTAGTCCCTTTGTAAACAGAGACCCTATTCAAATTCCACACCCTGTGATCCTGAGTTCTAACAGCATTTTTGAAAACCTTCACAACTCGTATAGGTTTAGAAAACTTGACTTTGGAACCAGGCCGACTGATAACAACCAAATCGCCAAGCTCGACCACAGTATTTTTGGTAGATTGTTTTGATTCAAAGTACAATTTTCCATATAAGCATTTAGCTTCTTCTCTCTTACGACACTCAGGAGAAAGTTTATCAGACAAAGAGGAAGAAGCAGTTTCTTCTAAATGTCTAACCCAAGAAGGCTCAACCAAAGTGCAAGGAGACCTGCCTCTAAAAAGAACAAACGTTGACTCCCAGTCGTGCAATAAGGTGTCACCCTATAGCTTTCAACTTTTTTAGGGACCTCCTCCTTTCAATTGAGACCAGCAGTCTTAGCCCAAGAAATGGTTTCCTTTAACACCCTGTTGAACCTTTCCACTGTCCCATTAGTCTCTGGGTGATAAAGTGAACACTTCTTGTGTTTGATACCATGACCTTTAAGAAAAGCCACCATCTTGCATGAGACTAATTGAACCCCATTATCTGTGAGGATGGCTTCAGGGTACCCTTCTTTAGCCATAAGCGATTGTAGGAATCTAAAAGCACTCCCAGTCTCAATGCTAGAAGTAAATTGAATTTCAGGCCACCTGGAAAATAAATCTATAAGCACTAAGATAAAAACTTGATGACCATTGGAATGGACCGGACCCAGTATGTCTAACGCCACCTCTTTCCAAGGCCCACGGGGAAGATCCATGATCAGCATAGGCTGAACTCTTGTTACTTCTGGCTTCTCACTATTAGAGCACACCAAGAAATCTCGCACAACTCTCTTCACATGTAGGTCCATACCTAGCCACCAATAAGACGACCGAAGTATCTCCTTGGTTTTCGACATCCCAGAATGTGACCTGTGCGCCAACTCAATTAAAATTTGACGAAGTTTAAGAGAAGTCACTTAATGGCCCAAAACACTGCCAATGCCTCCCGTTCAATTACGGAGTACCGAGACACAGAATCTTTGAGACCATGAGAAAGAAACAAAATGGTCTTCATTCCATCTTCGCCTTCTTGTTGCAGGACAGCACCCAAACCTTTGAGACTCGCATCCGTCATAATAATGGAAGTATTTGAGGGGTTAAAACTTTTAAGTTTAGGGGCATCACCAAGCTTTTTCTTGAGAGAAAGGAATTCATGGTCACATTTATCACACCACTTGAAGTCAACACCCTTCTTCAAGAGAGCTCTTATGAAACAACTGTTATCTGCAAAATTTTTCAATAAACTTGTTATAATATTCAATCATCCCAAGAAATTTCATGAGTTCTTCCTTCCTAGAGGGAGCAGTCATGCGGGAAATGGTGTCAACCAAGTCAGCTTTAGGAGAAATCCATTCACCTGAAACCATGTGCCCTAGATAGTGAATGGACGACGTACCAAACTTACATTTCTCAGCTTTGATGGTAAGATTGGCTTCACATAACTTACTTAAAACCACATTAAGACGATTCTCATGTTCAAAATAATATTTTCCAAATACAAGAATGTTATCTTGATAGACACAAACCCCCTTACAGTCTTTGAGAAACTTCCACATTACACGCTGAAAAACGGACGCCGCAGACACCAGGCCAAACGGCATCCTCACAAATCTGAAAGTCTCAAAAGGCGTTACAAAGACTGTATAGTCCCTTGATGACTCTGCAAGTTCAATTTGGTGATAGGCTGAAGCCAAGTCAATAGTGCTAAATACTTTGGTGTGAGAAGGTGGCCAGATATCTGCTGTCCACTAGATCTAGTGGGCACCTTGTATCAGTCCAAACAACCCCTTATGGTGAATGGTTCACGACAACCTTATATGAAAGCTTTCCTAGTGGTAGCTATGGAGAGCAGCCTTCAGGCTAAGTCTTGAAGGAATGTAAAGCAGCTTGTTTTACCAGTCTCTTGAATGATCAAATGAAAAGACAACCACACCAGGTATATATTCAAAATATATGTATTTAGGATAAAACACACCCCTCTAGTCTCTTTATGAGATTAGAGTTCGAAGTACTTAGTTTACAAGTGAGCAAGCATCAGTAAAAGTACAAATACACGTTTGGACCCTAGGGGCGTAACAAACCATATACCAAAAAAGTGGTATAAGAACCACGACTGGAATGGGCACTAGGCCTACTGCCTCTAGAATCGCTGGGACCCCAAGGAACCACCCAAGGTAGTGACACAGGGGACCCACGGGGACTGTATGCAGTGTGTAAACACAACGGCGGGTTCCTATTGTCTTCTAAAGGCAATGTCGCGGTTGGAATTTTAAACATTAGGGACACTTCTAATCGAGTCAGGACCAAACCCTTTTGGACTTAAGAAGTTCTAGGGCAAGCACCCATGAGAGCACCGGAGTACTCGAGTTACCTCACCCAGGGAAGCCGGCTGCATAGGTGTCTTTTGGTGTCGTGTCACGTCGTCGATTTCAATGGAAACTTGCAAAGAACTGCTGCTGCCGTGAAGAGAAGTGTCCGGAGAGATCCAAACCTGCATCTGGGATGTAAGGAACCTGAAAGCAGAGGGGACAGATTCTGGGTCACTTGCCAGTGACCTAGGGCAGGATGGACCAATGCCCACAGATGTCGGGTGCTTCAGGTGAGTTGATGGGTGTCTTGACTCTTCAGCCATGAGGTCCAGGAGGTGTCGACGAAGTCCACGAGCCGGATTTGAGCTGTCCCACAAAGTCTGTCGAGTGCTGCGGTGTCGGCGACAAGAATGGACCCAACAAGCCTTTGGCAACGGCAAGTCACAGGAATTCAGAGAAAGGACTGCGGTGCAGACTAGCAAGGTCTGAGGGACTCACCCAGCGAGGGTAAGTCAGGGCACGTCTGGAGCAACCAGGAAAACCCATTCAGAAAAGGAGTTGCCTTCGTGGGGACCTGCTAACCAATGGGCTAGTGATCGCAAAGGAGCCTCGAGCGGTCGCACTTGAAGCTGGCCCACGGGTCACTCGTGGAGTGGAGGCCAACAATCTTCGGTGCAGGAGGTGCTCAAGGCTGGGGCTACTTAGAGCCCAAAGCACAACTTCAAGGAGGACCAGGAAGATAGTGTTGCTGCAAATGTTCACAGTGTCCAGGGGTCACGGTTCCACATCACCCACGATAGCCACGGGCCTCAGCTTTGCTGTGGACTCAGGGTAGCCTCGGGGAAGTCTGGAAATCCACCTCTGGGGATGCAGAGACTTCGGCGTCTGGCGGGAGCTCCAGAATTGCAGACCGGTCAGTTGCTTCTTTGGTGCCTGCCAAGCAGGGGAGTCACTCCTTGACCCCAAGGGAGATCTCTTCAGTCTTCTAGTCAGGATAGAACGTCGAAGGTCCAGGATGTACTTGGCAGAATTTCGTCCAGGGTAATCTAAAGTCCTAGGGACTGGATTCCTATACTTATAGTGAGTTTAGGGGATGGACTAACTCTAAGGCCCCACCTATGGGTGGGCCAGGAAAGAGGGGTGGTTACACCCATTTCCTTTGTCCAGTTTCATGCCAGAGCAGGGGCAGGTAGACCCTGCAACCGGTTTGAACTGGAGTATGCACAGGGACACCAAGAGTGCCCCCAGTGCATGACTTCAAAGCACCAGAGAGTGCTCCCGCCCAGCCCCAATACACATCAGCATGTCTGGGGAGGTGGGGACACCTCCCCTCGACAGGAAACCTATTGTCCAGGCCTCCCCTGCCGGAGTTTCGGTCAGCAGCAGAACTGGCAGGGGGGGGGTAGTATTCCAAAGAATTTGACACCAAACACGACATGTTTTGATGCAGCCATCCCAAAGTTAGCATTTACCGCATGGTTATAATGCACTTAAGAGTATATGGTATGGCTGTATCACAGAACAGCCATAAGGAAGTATTTCCGAAAGCTGCAGAGGGGCTCAGCTCATGCTTGGGCACCCTCTCACATAAAACCAAGCACTCTGCCTTCAGGATTGTCAAGGCCTGCCATAGGAGTGGCTTATAGGTTTATATGTGTCTGTATAGGGTAGTGATATAGGTAGCCTATACCACAGTAAGGGGTGCATGCACACCCTTACCCAGGCTGCAGTAGCAGACCTGTGGTGTCATTTTGGAGTGCTTCCTGGGGTGGCATAATATATGCTGCAGCCCCTGGTAGGCCTCTGAGGTACCTATGCCCTAGGTACATAGTAGACCATACACTAGGGCTTATAAGGCACTCCAGAATCAAATTAGATATGTACCTAATGTACATGGAAACCATTTTAGAAAGGAAGCAGCTAGGCTGTGGTCCTGATTAGCAGGGCCACAGCCAGACTAAGGTAATAAAACAGTGAAACACCAGCAAAAAGTGGGGGTACCCATGTGAAGCACATCCTACTCTCCTACACAACCCCCCCAAACGCAGGGACATTAAACTAACCTTGACCAGTTGAGTATTCATGTTCTAAGTGGAAATACCTAAGGAGTCCATCTGCATTTGCATGGTTACTTCCAGGTCTATGTTCCACTGTAAAGTCCATCCCCTGTAGGGAAATGGACCACCTAAGCAGTTTGGGGTTTTCACCCTTCATTTGTTTTAGCCATAAGAGGGGCTTATGGTCTGTCTGAACAAGGAAGTGAGTACCAAACAAGCATGGCGTAAACTTCTTCAGAGCCCAAACCACAGCAAAGGTCTCCCTCTCAATGGCTGACCAACGTTTCTCTCTAGGGGTCATCCTTCTGCTTATGAAAGCTACTGGCTGATCCTGACCTTCTTCATTCAATTGTGACAGTACAGCCCTAACCCCCAATTCAGATGCATCAGTTTGAACAATTAACTTTTTGGATTAGTCAGGACTCTGCAGAATGGGAGCAGTACACATGGCCTGCTTCAGGTCATCAAATGCCTTTTGGCAGCTAGCTGTCCACTGAACCTTTGTGGGCATTTTCTTAGAAGTTAAGTCATTCAAGGGTGTCACTATTGATCCATACACTTTGACAAATCTCCTATAGTACCCAGTCAGGCCTGAGAAGGCTCTCACCTGAGTCTGGGTAGTTGGAGCAGTCCATTCCATTATGGTCTGGATTTTGCTCTGCAATGGTTGAACCTGGCCTCCACCTACAAGGTGGCCCAGGTACACAACCTGACTCTGCCCTATCAGGCACTTAGTAGCCTTGATAGTTAGGCCTGCTTTCTGCAGGGCCTCCAAATCATTCCTTAGGTGGACCAGGTGAACCTCCCAGGTGGAGCTAAAGACAGCAATATCATCTAGGTATGCTGCACTAAAGGCTTCCAGGCCTGTGAGAACTGTATTCACCAACCTTTGGAAAGTGGCAGGTGCATTCTTCAAACCAAAGGGTATTACCACAAATTGATAGTGTCCACTAGGGGTAGAAAATGCTGTATTTGGCTTTGCATCATCAGCTAGTCTGATCTGCCAGTAGGCAGCTGTCAAGTCAAATGTGCTAAGGTACTTGGCTGAGGCCAAAGTATCTATAAGCTCATATGCACTTGGTATTGGATGGGCATCAGTCCTAGTGACTGCATTGAGACCCCTGTAGTCCACACAACACCTCAGCTCTCTTTTTCCACCACTGGTGTGAGGTTTTGGCACAAGGACCACTGGACTAGCCCAAGGGCTATCTGAGGGTTCAATCACACCCAAATCCAACATTTTCTGGAATTCTGTCCTGATACAGTCTCTGACATGGTCAGGTTGCCTATAAATCTTGGGGCAGATTTATGAGCCCCTTGCGCCACTTTTGCGTCACTTTTAACATGGGAAAAGTGACGCAAAAGTGGCGCAAGGGGCTCATAAATCTGCCCCCTTATTTTTAATAGGCAGACTGTCCCCAGTGTCTACTTCATGAGTGCACCAGGTAGTCTGACTTGGAGTCAGTGAGAACCTGTGTCTGTACTGATTGAGAACCTGTCTGCAATCAGTTTGCTGCTGGGCAGTGAGGCTGCCTGCCAAGGCTACACCATCTACTGACCCATCATCAGGGTTCTGTGAGAGGAGGTCAGGGAGTGGGTCACTCTCTTCCTCCTGTCCCTCATCAGTTGCCATGAGCAAGCCCATGTCAGCCCTGTCCACATATGGCTTTAGCCTGTTGACATGGAGAACCCTATGGGGACTCCTGGGAGTTCCTAGGTCTTCTAAATACGTAACCTCTCCCTTCTGTTCAACAAAAGTGTGGGGTCTACTCCACTTGTCCTGGAGAGCTGCTGGGGCCACAGGCTCCAACACCCACACTCTCTGTTCTGGCTGATAAAGTCAGTACAGCCTTTTGGTCATGCCAGGCTTTTTGCAGTTCCTGGCTAGCCTCAAGGTGTTTGTTTGCCTTTTTCATGTACTCAACCATCCTGGAGCGGAGACCCAGTACTTAGTCCACTATGTCTTGCTTTGGGGGCTTGAGAGGTAACTCCCATCCTTCCTTCACAAAACACAATAGACCCCTGACAGGGTGACCAAACAGAAGTTCAAATGGGCTGTAGCCCACCCCCTTCTGAGGCACCTCCCTGTATGCAAATAAAAGGCAGGGCAAGAGCAGGTCCCATTTTTGCTTAAGCTTTTCTGGGAGTTCTTAGATCATGCCCTTTAAGGTTTTGTTCAATCTTTCAACTAAACCCTTTCATTGTGGGTGATAGGGTGTGGTGAACTTGTAGTTCACTCCACACTCCTTCCACATAGCAGTTAAGTAACTTGACATAAAGATTGAACCTCTGTCAGATACTACCTCCTTAGGAAAGCCTACTCTTGAGAACACACTCGAGAGAGCTCTTGTGGTGCTGGTACAGGTGCTGTAGTGGTCCTTAGGGGAATTGCTTCTGGATACCTGGTGGCATGATCCGCTACCACCAGTATAAATCTGTGCCCAGATGCTGTTTGGTACCACCAGTATAAATCTGTGCGCAGATGCTGTTTGGGGATCCATGGGACCAACAATGTCAATCCCTACCCTTTCAAAGGGCACCCTCACCACAGGTAGTGGTATCAGGGGGGCCTTTGTAGTGCCACCTGCTTTGCCACTGGCTTGGCAGGTTACACAGGAGCGACAAAACTCCTTTGTCTCTTCAGACATGTGTGGCCAGTGAAAGTGAGGAACAATTCTGTCCCAAGTCTTGTTCTGGCCTAAGTGTCCTGCTAGGGGAATATCATGGGCTAGTGTCAATAGGAAACCCCTAAACTTCAAATGTATAACCAACCTCCTGGATGCACCAGGCTTGGGGTCTCTACTCTCTGAGTATTGGAGTCCATCATCCCAATAAACATTATGGTGCCACTAGCATTCCCAGCACCCTCATCAGCAGCTTGCTGCCTAAGGGTTTCAAGAGAGGGGCAGGTTTTCTGCTCCTGGCTCAGATCAGACCTGGAAGGGCCCCCTGTCCCCAAGAACTCAACCTGGTCAGGTTCAAGCTCCTCTGGGACAGTTCCTTCTGCAGGCTAAAGATCATCTCCCTGAGGAAACTGATCAGCATCCTGAGACAGGTGGGAAGGCTCTGCCTTAACCCTATTGCTCCTTCTCTTGTGAGGCACCTGGTCCATTATTCCAGAATCCAGGGCCTGTCCAGCTTTTGACATTTTAGCCTGTGACCTAGTCACAGCAAAGACATGTGCAGGGATCCCTAACATTTCGGCATGTGTCCTGAGCTCCACTTCAGCCCAAGCTGAAGTTTCCAGATCATTGCCAAGCAAGCACTGTACTGGTAGGCACGCACTTACACAACCTACATAAGGCCAGTTACCCCTCCCCAGGAGAAGTTAACAACTGCCAGAGAATGGTCTGTTCTGACATTGCTAGCATTGGTCACTTGGTACATGTCACCAAGTATAATCTGCCCAGGATCCACAAGATCTTTTGTCACCATTGTGACACTTGCTCCTGTGTCCCTGAATGTCCAAACGTCTACTCCATTAATTAAAAGCTGCTGTCTGTATTTGCACAGGTTACTGGGGCTCACAAAGGGGGACATATCCATGACCCCATCACTGACAAGCACAGCCTGAGTTGGTACTCTGACTAGGCCAGAGTCCATCTCAGAACCCAGGGTCATCCCTAATGCACCCTTATTCTGTGTATTCCCACCACCAATTGTAACTGCACTAGGGGGAGCAGGTGCCTTAGGGGCATTGGTGGTGGTTGGAGTATTTTCTTTTGCCTTGGTGCAGACACTAGTCCAGTGAGTTTTCTGTTGACAGATTTTGCACCAAGGTTTCTTTTGGCCTTTCCCTTTGTTAGCCTGTGAATCCCCACCTGAAGAAGATTGTTGAGGCCCTTGTGAAGACTTCTGGTCTTTACCCTTGTCCCCACCCTTAACAGAGTTTTTGGAATCTTGCTTCTTAGGGTCACCACCTTGGTTCTGTACTTTCTGCCTCACCCTGGTTCTGACCCATTTGTCTGCCTTCTTTCCCAATTCTTGGGGAGAGGTCAGATCCGAGTCTACCAGGTACTGGTACAGCAGCTGATTTTGACAGTTATTAAGAATCTGCTCCCTCATTATCAGATTATACAATCCTATGAAGTCACACACTTTACTGCCCAATAACCAACCTTCCAGAGCATTAGCAGCACAGTCAACAAAGTCAACCCAGTCCTGATTCTGTGCCTTTTGGGTATCTCTGAACTTTAACCTGTATTGTTCAGTGGTTAGGCCAAACCCATCTATCAGAGCACTTTTCAAGACTTTGTAGTCATCAGCATCCTCTTCTCTTACAGTGAGGAGCTTGTCTCTACCTTTGTCTGCAAAGGAAAGCAATAAGATTGCTGCCCACTGACCTTGAGGGACCTTCTGTACTTTACAGGCCCTCTCCAAAGCAGTTATCCATTTGTGAATGTCCTCCCCACTCTGGTAGGGAGGGACAATCTTACTTAGGTTTCTATGGTCATAAGACCTCTCCCTATCTCTAGGGAAATTGCTGCCACCAAGGGACTCTAGTCCCTCCTTTTTACTAGCTCTGTAGAGCTCCAGGGCTTCCCTATCTAAGGCCATCTGCTGCTTCCTGAGGTTGAATTTGTCTTGCTCATACTTCAGCAGTCTCTCTCTCCTCTCCTGGCAGGTATCCCTCCCTCTGTGAGAGGAAACAGAGGTTCCTATAGAGGAGTTAGACTGGATAGATCCCATTGACAGAGATCTATCCCTTCTAGCCCTGTTGTCAGGCCTACCAGGAGGAATACAAGAAGTGGCATTATTGTCATTCTTCTCATCCTCATCCTGATGGTCTGTGTTCAACAGAGTTTGGTCATTGTCACCAGTCTGGTCAGCATTAGAGTTAGGGTCAGGGGAGTTTCCACCCCTAGACCCACCCTCAGGTGCTGCCCCACCCACACTGTCTAAATCATCAGGCCCACTAGGCCCTGTGATATCATCCAGTTTCAGTATCTTTATGAGATGCTGGGTGGATGGACTTTTGCCTGTCTTCAGCTTCCTAATGGAACATAAGGCCCTAAGCTGAGCAAAGGAGAGATCCTCATATTTATAGGGAAGGAGCTCACTAGTTTCTATTAGGGACCCACTGGTTCCTGGCTAGTTAGACATTACTAATGTGGTGTGGTGTATTGCACTACCTACACTAGTGCGGCCTACTAAACTCTAGAGTTGTAGAAAGGGTGTGCTATCCCTTAACACACAACTCTAAGTTCAGTAGAACTTACTGTAGTTAAACTTGATATAATATATACCTCAGGTACCTTTAGTGGTTTTCAGTTGATCAATTCTATTCAGATTATCTGGTAAAACAATAGCAAGCTAGAATCCCACACGCTGCACACCAATGTGAGAAGGTGGTCTGATATATGCTGTCCACTAGTTCTGGTGGGCACCTTGTATCAGTCAAAACAACCCCTGTTAGATTTGGGGATCTCTAGTTGGCACAGGTAGGTACTTGTGACAAATAGGGACCCTTGCCTCTAGTCAGGGTAAGGGGGTACACTCCTAAAATAACCCCTGCTCACCCCCTTGGTAGCCTGGCATGAGCAGACAGGCTTATCTCAGAGGCAGTGTGTAAAGCATTTGTGACCACATACAGTAATCCAGTGACAACACTACAAATGGACACCACACAGGTTTTATATAAAAAAATAAGGATACTTTATATAGATTTACCACAAGACCATAAACGACAAAAATACACAATACTATCACTTTAAGATGGTAGTTTTTAGCTTAGTTCAGCTCAGTTCTTAAGATGCGACACTTTGTGTCAATGTACCTTACGAATCGTTGAGCTTCGACGACAAGCAATGTCGCAGCGATGGAAATGCGGCAAAGTTCTGGTGCAAAGAAATAAAGATGTAAAGATCTTCCAGATGCGGCACGCTTCTCAGGGGATACGAGAAGTTCTCGGTTCGATGCGTGGACTGCAGCGGCAACACCCTTGTTCAGAAGTGCGACGGCAACAACAGCGACGGCGACACGCTTCTTCCTCGTTGCGAGACTCTTCTCTCGATGCGGTGCAGTGCGACAACTCCAGTGGCGACACCCTTGTTCAGACGTGCGATGGCAGGCAGCAGCGACATGCTCCCTCTTCATTGCGAGACGCTTCTCTCGATGCGGTGCAGTGTGACAACTCCAGCGGCGACACCCTTGTTCAGAAGTGCGACAGTAGGAGCAGAGACGGCGACACGCTTCGGCGAGTCGCGCTTCCAGCTCCTTGCAACACGCAGTCCCTCAGAAGGCCCAAAACAGCAGCAGGCACTTCCAAAGAACTCTTGGGAGCTGGTGGTTGAAGTCTGTTGTCCCTGAGACTTCAGCAGGAGGCAAGCTCTGTTCCAAGCCCTTGGAGATCCTTACAAGTTGAAATAAGCACACAAAGTCTCTTCTCCTTCCTTTGGCAGTCGGCAAACCACTGCAGGCCAATCCCCCAAGCAGCCCTTCAGCTTAGGGATAGTCGCTCCTCAGTTACTTCAGGTTCCGCTCTTCAGTAAAGGTTTCTTCTTGTTCCAAAAGTGATCTAAATTCTTGGGATCAGGGCCCCACTACTTATACCCCCAAATCCTTTGTTCTCTGAGGGGAGAGGGGCCTTTGCCCAGTCCAAACCAGTTCTGGAGCACTCTGTTGACATGACTCCTTCTTTCCTTTCACAGTGCAGGGCAGAAACATCAGACGCCCCACAGGAGGTGGAGCCAGCATTGTGGAGGGAAAGCACAGACCTGGAGCACTTTGTTGAAATGATTCCTTCTCTTCTTTCACAGTGCACGGCAGAGACATCAGACACACCACAGGGGGTGGAGCTAGCACTGTGGGGGGCAGGCACAGTCCTATTCAGGTCCCATGTGCAACTCCTCCCTCCCATCTAGATGCAGATCTCTCTATTCACCACTGGGCGTACTCACCCTGTCTCCTGGAATCCCCCAGCCCTGTCACTCAAACTCCAGACAAGGAATACACAACCTAGCAGAGGCAGGCTTGGAAAGTTAGACAAGAAAATACATACTTTCTAAAAGTGGTATTTTCAAACACAGAATGTTAAAACCAACTTCACTAAAAGATGCATTTTATCATTCTGAGTTCAGGCATACTCAACTCGAATTTCTACCATGTTCCCTGAGTCAGTTAAGATTATAAAAATGTAATAATCTAACAGCTCATTCTGGCCTATGGAGAACAGGTAGCCTTGCAATAGTGAAAAACGAAAATGGCTGTAATTCACTATTAGGACATGCCAGACACATCAGGGCATGTCCTACCTTATACTTACAATGTACCCTGCCCTTGGGTCTACCATAGGGGTGTCTGATATGAAGAACAGGGAAGGTTTAGGGACTAGCAAGTGGGTGCACTTGCCCAGTCAGCGTGACGGTACCAGACTGCACACATGCTCTGCAATGGCAGACCTTAGACACATTTTTCAAGGCTGCTTCTGTGGGTGGCACAACCAGTGCTGCAAGCCCACTAGCAGCATTTGGATTTACACGCCCTGGGCACACTCAGTGCACTGTACTAGGGTCTGACAAGTAAACCAAATCAGTCAATTATGGAATCACCAATTCATACATCAATTTACAATAGGGAGAGCATATGCACTTTAGCACTGATCAGCAGTGGTAAAGTGCCCAGAGTCATAAAACAGCCAACAACAGGTCAGAAAAAATACAGGAGGAAGGCAAAAAGTTCAAGGATGACCCTGCAAAAAGGGCCAAGTCCAACAACCCCTTATAGTGAATGGTTAAAGACAACCTTATATGAAAGCTATCCTAGTGGTAGCTATGGAGAGCAGCCTTCAGGCTAAGTCTTGAAGGAATGTAAAGCAGCTTGTTTTACCAGTCTATAATCTCTTGAATGATCAAATGAAAAGACAACCACACCAGGTATATATTCAAAATATACGTATTTAGGATAAAACACACCCCTCTAGTCTCTTTATGAGACTGGAGTTCAAAGTACTTAGTTTACAAGTGAGCAAGCATCAGTAAAAGCACAAATACACGTTTGGGCCCTAGGGGCGTACCAAACCATATACCAAAAAAGTGGTATAAGAACCACGACTGGAATAGGCACTAGGCCTACTGCCTCTAGAATTGCAGGGACCGCAAGGAACCACCCAAGGTAGTGACACAGGGGACCCACGGGGACTGTATGCAGTGTGTAAACACAACCGCAGTTTCCTATTATCTTCTATGGGCAATGTCGCGGTTGGAATTTTAAACATTAGGGACACTTCTAATTGAGTCAGGACCAAACCCTTTTGGACTTAAGAAGTTCTAGGGCTAGCACCCACGAGAGCACCAGAGTACTCGAGTTACCTCACCCAGGGAAGCCGGGTGCATAGGTGTCTTTTGGTGTCGGGTCGCACCGTCGATTTCAATGGAAGCCTGCAAAGAACTGCTGCTGCCGTGAAGAGGAGAAGTGTTCGGAGAGATCCAAGCCTGGATCTGGAATGTAAGGAACCTGAAAGCAGAGGGGGCATAGTCTGGTTCACTTGCCAGTGACCTAGGGCAAGATGGACCAATACCCACAGATGTCGGGTGCTTCAGGTGAGTTGATGGGTGTCTTGACTCCTCAGCCACGAGGTCCAGGAGGTGTCGACGAAGTCCATGAGCCGGATATGAGCTGCTCCATGAAGTCTGTCGAGTGCTGCGGTGTCGGCGACCAGAATGGACCCAACAAACCTTGGCAACGGCAAGTCACAGGAATTCAGAGAAAGGACTGCGGTGCAGACCAGCAAGGTCTGAGGGACTCACCCAGCAAGGGTAAGTCAGGGCACGTCTGGAGCAACTAGAAACGCCCAATCAGAAAAGGAGTTGCCTCGTGGAGACCTGCTGGCCAACGGGCTAGTGATCGCAAAGGAGCCTCGAGCGGTCGCACTTAAAGCTGGCTCACGGGTCACTTGTGGAGTGGAGGCCAACAATCTTCGGTGCAGGAGGTGCTCAAGGCTGGGGCTACTCGGAGCCCAAAGCACAACTTCGAGGAGGACCAGGAAGATAGTGTTGCTGCAAAAGTTCATGGTGTGCAGGGGTCATGGGTCCACATCACCCACAATAGCCACGGGCTTCAGCTTTCATGTAGACTCAGGGTAGCCTTGTAGAAGTTTAGAAATCCACCTCTGGGGATGCAGAGACTTCGGCGTCCGGTGGGAGCTTCAGAACTGCAGACCAGTCAGTTGCTTCTTTGGTGCCTGCCAAGCAGGGGAGTCACTCCTTGACCCCAAGGGAGATCTCTTCAGTCTTCTAGTCAGGATAGAACGTCGAAGGTCCCGGATGTACGTTGCAGAGTTTCATCCAGGGTAATCTAAAGTCCTAGGGACTGGATTCCTATACTTATAGTGAGTTTAGGGGATGGACTAACTCTAAGGTCCCACCTATGGGTGGGCCAGGAAAGAGGGGTGGTTACACCCATTTCCTTTGTCCAGTTTCGTGCCAGAGCAGGGGCAGGTAGCCCCAGCTACCAGTTTGAACTGGAGTATGCATAGGGACACCAAGTGTGCCCCCAGTGCAGGACTTCAAAGCACCAGAAAGTGCTCCCGCCCAGCCCCAATAAACATCAGCCTGTCTGGGGAGGTGGGGACACCTCCTCTCGACAGGAAACCTATTGTCCAGGCCTCCCCTGCTAGAGTTTCGGTCAGCAGCAGGAGGCCAGACCTGTGTCTGTGGCAGAAGCATCCATTTTGTGATGCCAGGGCTCAGGAAAGTCCTACTGGGTTTAGCAAGTGTGAACAAGTCTCTCCCTCTAGAAGGGTGGATGGCTACCCCCGCCGCCAGAACTGGTGGGGGGGTAGTATTCCAAAGCGTTTGACACCAAACACGACATGTTTTGATGCAGCCATCCCAAAATTAGCATTTACCGCGAGGTTATTATGCACTTAAGAGTATATGGTATGGCTGTATCACAGAACAGCCATAAGGAAGTATTTCCGAAAGCAGCAGAGGGGCTCAGCTCATGCTTGGGCACCCTCTCACATAAAGCCAAGCACTCTGACTTCAGGATTGTCAAGGCCTGCCATAGGAGTGGTTTATAGGTTTATATGTGTCTGTATAGGGTAGTGATATAGGTAGCCTATACCAAGCACACCCTTACCCAGGCTGCAGTAGCACACCTGTGGTGTCATTTTGGAGTGCTTCCCAGGGGTGGCATAATATATGCTGCAGCCCCTGGTAGGCCTCTGAGATACCTATGCCCTAGGTACATAGTATACACATACTAGGGGCTTATAAGGCACTCCAGAATCCAATTAGATATGTACCTAATGTACATGGAAACCATTTTAGAGAGGAAGCAGCTAGGCGGTGGTCCTGATTAGCAGGGCCACAGCCAGACTAAGGTCGAAAAACAGTGAAACACCAGCAAAAAGTGGAGGTACCCATGTGAAGCAGATCCTACTCTCCTACATTTGACATCCCCAAGCAAAACCAGGAGTTGAGAGATGTTGGGGAGAGGATATTGATCCACTATAACACACTTGTTTAACTGTCTCAGGTCCACACAGAGACGAAGGGATCCATTAGCCTTGCGGGCTGCCACTACAGGGGCAACCCAATCAGTCCCTTCTACTTCCTCAATAATTCCACCCTGCTTGAGTTTGTCCAACTCTTTTCTCATTTTATCCCTCACAGACAGGGGATCACTTCTCCCTTTACATCTAGATGGTTGTGAGTCAGGACGAAGACGTATGTTAAGCTTGAACCCCTTGAGGCACCCAAGTTCATCCCTAAAAAAATTGGGAAAAGCTTGTTTGACCTTAGTTTTAATATCAAAAGGTTCCTCGCGGATTAGGTTTACCTCATCCTTTAATTTTATCTTGGAACCAGAATCAAACAACACTCTGGTGGATTGACCATTTACTAGGATGTCATCAAGTGGAGAAGACTTATGATGAGTACTTGGACAACTTTTTGGCCACAAACAAAATCTTCCTCTGAAATTTCAGCTTCAACGCACTTGACATTGGAAGATCGACTCTTGGTTTTACAGACAATTGAGAGATGCCCCTTCTTTTTGCATTTCAAACAAACAACATTTAAGGCAGGACATCTTTTGTCATTGGCTAAGTAGCCTACTTTGGCTCACCTATAACATTTAAATGTAACTGGTTTGCTTTTATTTTTAACAATGCTTTCAGATTTAGTCATGCTTTTGGTTTCCTCTTTAACAGGTTGAACAGTAGCTTGCTTAGCTTTTTTTATGGTGTCTACACACTTAAGAGAGTGTTCAACCCTCTTAGCCACTTGGATAACCTCATCTAAGGATGCTTCATCCCTCAACCATAGCTCCTCACGTATTTTCTCAATGTTTCACCCTAACATGAACTGGTCCCTGATCCTCTCATCCAACAGTGCAGCAAATTTATATGAAGAAGAAAGCTTTCTGAGTTGAGTGACATATCCCTCAACCATTTCACCTTCATTTTGCAATCTTTTAGAAAACTGATATCTTTCTAATATTGTGCTTACTCTGGGCAAGCAGTGTTTATCCAGTTTTTTCATGCAGATTTCATATTCATTTAAATCTTTCCCCTCTTCATCCTTGAGATCCGGAAGGTGAACAAAAACATCTTGCCCTTCGGACCCCAAAGAGTGAAGAAGAGGAGAAGACCTGCGCTCAGCACTCAGACTGACTCCACACACTCTTGCGTAACGTTCAAAGACTTTTTTCCATGTTTACCATTGTATAGATGGCTCACCAGGGGACATAAGAAAGAAAGGAGGTGCAGTTACATTTTGCATGAGAAATAGAAGCTTAAAACCCGAAGGCCTATTATTAACCCTTTCAGTGCTCATGACGAGCTGGACTCGTCATGGCACACAGTAGCCGTGTGCTCATGATGAGTCCAACTCGTCATGACACCCACCCACGGGGGAAGCGCTGGCGCTCCCCCCGTGGGCAGTAGAGCTGGGTTTCGTTACTGGGGAAGGCAGGGGAAGACCTGCCCCTGCCTCCCCCCAACCCCCTCCCCTCCGCGCTGATGTCATTGACGTTTCCCTTTGATCACCGACGCGCAAGAAGCCATTTGCGTCCTGCGCGTCGGTGAACCAAGAAGTACGTTTTGGGGATGGGGAGGGGGGGATTTTCTCAAAAGAGACATCGAGGGAAAGGAAAGGGTTCTCCTTTCCCTTGATGCCTCTTTTGTGCATTCCTGCTGCACTGCAGGAATGCCCACTAGAGCGAGGGATTTTGTTTTTGTTCTGGCATACAATATTATATGAGGGGGAGCGGCCCTTAGGCAAGGGTAGCTCCTCCTTTTGGGGGCAATATGTTGTGGCTTTGTCTGCCGCCCTGGGGGGTGCAGATTTATTTATTTTTAAGTACTGGGGAGTGGCCCCTTTGGCAAGGGTCAATCCCCTTTTGGGGCCATTTTGTTTTTAGGCCATGTATGTTTTGTTTTGTTTGGGAGAGCGGCTCCTTAGGCAAGGGTCGCTCCCCTTATGGTGGGTATACTTTAGGCTTTGTCTGCCCCCTTGGGGGGGCAGATGTTCTATATAAAAAATAAATGCCCACTGGACCACCAGGGACAGTTTAGTGTGGCGTGGCCCCTTGAGCAAGGGTCACTCCCCTTTGGGGGCTTATGATTTCGGCTGTCTGCCCCCATGGGGGGGGCAGATTTCACCATTCGACAGGCAAGGGCCCAAAACGTAGTGAGGTGACATCAACATTGCCTATCAAAAAATGTTTTGGGCCCTTGCCTGTCGCGGGTACTTGGGCCTCCCACACAAGTGAGGTACCATTTTTATCAGGAGACCTGGGGGAACGCTGGGTGGTGGGAAATTTTTGTGAGCCCGGTGATGCCACAACTTTCCCACACAAAAATGTGTGAAAAAAGTGATTTTTTCAACTAAAATTGAGGTTTACAGGGGATTCTGGGTAAGGAAACTTTGGGGGATCCAAGCAAGCCATACCTCCCTGGAATTCCCCGGGTGTCTAGTTTTCAGAAATGTGTGGGTTTGGTAGGTTTCCCTAGATGGCTGCCGAGCACGGGCCAAAAACCCAGGTGACCCCCCTTGCAAAACCAGGTGGTTTTGAGATAGGCAATTTTGATGTCGCCTCACTATGTTTTGGGCCCCTGCCTGTCGCGGGTACTTGGGCCTCCCACACAAGTGAGGCACCGTTTTTACTGGGAGACCTGGGGGAACAATAGGTGGTGGGAAATGTGTGTGTCCGGTGATGCCACAACTTTCCCACACAAAAAGTCTGAAAAAAAGGGATCTTTTTCAGCTAAAATTGAGGTTTGCAGGGGATTCTGGGTAAGGAAACGTTGGGGGATCCACGCAAGCCATACCTCCCTGGAAGCCCCCGGGTGTCTAGTTTTCAGAAATGTGGTAGGTTTCCCTAGGTGCCGGCAGAGCTAGGGTTCACAAACTACAGCTAGGCACTTTGCCAAAAAAGGGTCATTTGTCACTGCAAAATTGAGGTGTGACCACGTTGCGTTTTGCGCCGTTTCCTGTCACGGGCACTAAGCCAACCCACCCAAGTGAGGTACCATTTTTCTTGAAAGACTCTGGGGAACGCTGGGTGGTTGGAAAATTGTGGATCCACACAGATTCTAGAAGTTTCCACCTCAGAAATGTGGGGAAAATGTGTTTTTTTGGACAATTTTTTAGGTTTGCAAGGGATTCTGGGTAACAACACCTGGTGGGAGGCAGTCAAGTCTCCCTATCCTAGATTCCCCTGGGTGTCTAGTTTTCAAAAATGTATAGGTTTGCTAGGTTTCCCTAGGTGCCGGCAGAGCAAAGGTCAAAAAACTACAGCTAGGCACTTTGCTAAAAAAGGGTCATGTTTCCCTGCGAAATTGATGTGTGACCACGTTGTGTTTTGTACTGTTTCCTGTCGCGGGCACTAAGCCGACCCACACAAGTGATGACCATTTTTCTCGGAAGACTTTGAGGAACATGGGGTGGGTGGAAATTTGTGGATCCACACAGATCCAGAACTTTTCACCACAGAAATGGGAGGAAAATGTGTTTTTTTGACAATTGTTTAGGTTTGCAAGGGATTTCTGGGTAACAGAACCTGGTGGGAGGCCTCTAAGTCACGCCATCAAGAATTCCCCTCGGTGTCTAGTTTTCAAAAATGTATAGGTTTGCTAGGTTTCCCTAGGTCCCGGCAGACCTATGGTTCAAAAATGACAGCTAGGCACTTCGCCAAAAAAGGGTCATTTTTCACTGCAAAATTGAGGTGTGATCACGTTGCGTTTTGCGCTGGTTCCTGTCGTGGACACTAGGCCGACCCACACAAGTGAGGTACCATTTTTCTCGGAAGACTTTGGGGAACGTGGGGTGGGTGGAAAATTGTGGATCCACGCAGATTCCAGAACTTTCCACCACAGAAATGTGGGAAAAATGTGTTTTTTTGGACAATGTTTTAGGTTTGCAAGGTATTCTGGGTAACAGATCCTGGTGGGAGGCTGTCAAGACACCCCATCCTGGATTCCCCTGGGTGTCTAGTTTTCAAAAATGTATAGGTTTGCTAGGTTTCCCTAGGTGCCGGCAGAACTAGGGTTTAAAAACTACAGCTAGGCACTTTGCCAAAAAAGGGTCATTTTTCACTGCAAAATTGAGGCGTGACCACGTTGCGTTTTGCACCGTTTCCTGTCGCGGGCTCTAGGTCGACCCACACAAGTGAGGTACCATTTTTCTCGTAAGACTTTGGGGAATGTGGGGTGGGTGGAAATTTGTGGATCTACGCAGATTCCAGAACTTTCCACCACAGAAATGTGGGGAAATTGTGTTTTTTTGGACAATTTTTTAGGTTTGCGAGGGACTCTGGGTAACAGACCCTTGTGGGAGGCAGTCAAGTCACCCCATCCTGGATTTCCCTGGGTGTCTAGTTTTCAAAAATGTATAGGTTTGCTAGGTTTCCCTAGGTGCCGGCTGTGCTAGGGTTCAAAAACTACAGCTAGGCACTTTGCGTTTTGCGCCGTTTCCTGTCACGGGCACTAAGCCGACCCACACAAGTGAGGTACCATTTTTCTTGGAAGACTTTGGGGAACGCTGGGTGGTTGGAAAATTGTGGATCCACACAGATTCCAGAAGTTTCCACCTCAGCAATGTGGGGACAATGTTCTTTTTTTGACAATTTTTTAGGTTTGCAAGGGATTCTGGGTAACAATACCTGGTGGGAGGCAGCCAAGTCTCCCTATCCTAGATTCCCCTGGGTGTCTAGTTTTCAAAAATGTATTGGTTTGCTAGGTTTCCCTAGGTGCCGGCAGAACAAAGGTCAAAAAACTATAGTTAAGCACTTTGCCAAAAAAGGGTCATTTTTCACTTCGAAATTGAGGTGAGACCACGTTGTGTTTTGTACCGTTTCCTGACGCGGGCACTAGGCCGACCCACACAAGTGATGACCATTTTTCTCGGAAGACTTTGAGGAACATGGTGTGGTTGGAAATTTGTGGATCCACACAGATTCCAGAACTTTCCACCACAGAAATGTGAGGAAAATGTGTTTTTTTGACAATTTTTTAGGTTTGCAAGTGATTCTGGGTAACAGAACCTGGTGGGAGGCAGCTAAGTCACGCCATCAAGAATTCCCCTCGTTGTCTAGTTTTCAAAAATGTATAGGTTTGCTAGGTTTCCCTAGGTTCCGGCAGACCTATGGTTCAAAAACGACAGCTAGGCACTTTGCCAAAAAAGGGTCATTTTTCACTGCAAAATTGAGGTGTGACCATGTTGCGTTTTGCGCCGTTTCCTGTCGTGGACACTAGGCCGACCCACACAAGTGAGGTACCATTTTTCTTGGAAGACTTTGGGGAACGCGGGGTGGGTGGAAATTTGTGGATCCACGCAGATTCCAGAACTTTCCACCACAGAAATGTGGGGAAAATGTGTTTTTGACAATTGTTTAGGTTTGCAAGTGATTCTGGGTAACAGAACCTGGTGGGAGGCAGCTAAGTCACGCCATCAAGAATTCCCCTCGTTGTCTAGTTTTCAAAAATGTATAGGTTTGCTAGGTTTCGCTAGGTCCCGGCAGAACTATGGTTCAAAAACGACAGCTAGGCACTTTGCCAAAAAAGGGTCATTTTTCACTGCAAAATTGAGGTGTGACCATGTTGCGTTTTGCGCCGTTTCCTGTCGTGGACACTAGGCCGACCCACACAAGTGAGGTAACATTTTTCTTGGAAGACTTTGGGGAACGCGGGGTGGGTGGAAATTTGTGGATCCACGCAGATTCCAGAACTTTCCACCACAGAAAAGTGGGGAAAATGTGTTTTTGACAATTGTTTAGGTTTGCAAGGGATTCTGGGTAACAGAACCTGGTGGGAGGCAGTCAAGTCACCTCATCCTCGATTCCCCTGGGTGTCTAGTTTTAAAAAATGTATAGGTTCGCTAGGTTTCCCTAGGTGCCGGCAGAGCTAGTAGTTCAAAAACTACAACTAGACACTAAGGGTAGATTTTCATTATGAAAATGTGGTGTGTTCATGTTGAGTTTTGAGCCATTTTCTGTTATGGGCACTATACCTACCCACACAAGTGAGGTACCATTTTTATCGGGAAACTTAGGGTAATTCAGATTTGTAAAGCAAGTGTTATTACCTATTGGTTTTTGATGCATTTCTGCATTCCAAATGAAAGAAATAGTGTAAAAAAGAAGTCATTTTGAAAAATGACCGATAATTCTCATGCTAGTATGAGTAGTCCCAAATTCGAAAATGTGCAAATATGTACTGTTTCTAAACTCTATAATTTGTTCCCATTTCAGAAATACATAGGTGTCTTTCATACCGATTTTTCCATGTATACATTTTGTCGTACTTTATAATATGGGACCGCGTAGGAGGCAGGGCCCTACCCCTGTCTATCCCGGTATTAGCGAACCGCGAATGGTCAATGCGGTATGTACAAGTGCTTCGTGTAACGTTTTATCTATGAATGCACTATGTATACGTTATTATACATTGACTCCGTGGGTTCCATTTTGTAGCGGTGGCCATCTTATGGTTGCCCTCACATAGGCTATATAGCATGAAGCGAAAACGGGCCTTTTAGAGCACATGCGCCTTTCTTTGAATTTTCTGTGACCTGGGCAGCTTGGCTCCGCCACCCCAGGTCAAACTGGTCTCACGAGTTCCCCGTCCTCTGGCCACCTGTGATTAGCATCAGGGCTTGACACACCATAAAGTCTTTTCATCTTACACAAGCCTCCGGCTAATCTCTTTCACACCTGACTGTTCCTGCTTTATGGCTTGTTTCCCAAAACAGGAGATGCTCATGTTTATTGGGGTCAGTTGATATCTGATGTGGGATCTGAGCCTTGCTGGGTAAATAATTGCGGGCTGGCTGAACTGAAATGTGAGATTACAATCATGACTCTGCTTGTTCTTTGAAGTAAAATATGTAAATGACCAACTGCAAGAGAAGGGCGGTGTTGCCCAGAGCGTAACATTCTCCATAAAAGAGGAGACTGGTTTCTGTTCTGGAGACTGCCTCATTCAGTTGCTAAGGCTTCTGTGCGACGTAGTCTCACTCATTTGAGTTTAATAAAGATGTCTTTTCATATTTCAGCTTCTGTTGCCAAGTTCTTTGTTATACTATCAAGATATGCAGAATTCTATAATACCACATCAGGAAGTACTCGAAGTCATAGGGTGCTACCCCTGGCACCTCTGGGGTCTCAAAAATTGGAGTACTTCAGTTGGCGCCCGACAGCGTGGCATCAATACAAGTGACTATCTGGAGGAGCGATCTTGTCAGAGGACAGAAATCTACTGGGGAGAACAGGACAGAAATCCACTAAGCAGGTACCGAGGTTCTGGGGGATTCTTTGTCTCTGCAGCCCAGTATATCTCTGATCTTTCTGACTTTGACTCTCCAAAAGATGTCACTCCCGATTAGAACCCTTTTTGGCGTGAGTATTATAAAAGACGTTTTGTTATGAAGAACTTGACAGTTAGAATTTGGATAACCTTTTAATTAATAAAAGTAAGAGTTAAGTATAAGTGGGTCGCTCCCACTCCTTTGGTTCTTTGGGTCTTTGATTTGGTTATCGCAATTACCAAAGCCGAGGGGTTGGTTTCTTGGTTTTTAATTTGGTCATTGCAATTACCATAGCCAAGGGTCTCGTATATTTGCGAGTGTATTGATAGAGATAACCCCTTGAAGTTTGAAGTTAGATTAGTGAGCTATAAGATGCCTGATCTTAGCAAGTTTGAAATGTAGAAATTTGTGTTGGCCAACTTTTGGTTTGTATAGGTTTGGATATGCGAATTGCAATTTGTGTAGGCAGGTAATGAGGAGATATTTCTCCATTTGGTTTTGATTATAATACTTGCGTTTTCCGCAGTATTTTTGGCATGCCTGTTTGTAAGCTCACATGGAAAAATGTGTTGCTTTTTGTTTTGAAAGGTACCATAGTGTGGGAAATATCTAAATAGGTTAAATTTAAAAACATATTTCTTCCTTGGTGATTTTGTATCCCCAGGGAATTAAAATATGACATAATACAAAACAAGGATCCTTCGTTCTGCGCAGTTTCATGAATGAAGATATGCAGAACGATTTTGTGTGGTGTTCTGCTAGGCAAAGCTAGTGAATTGAGCGCATTCACTACTTCTTGGACATGCATCTGTCTGTGGGGCTGTTTATGCAGCCTTTTGGAACACTATTGAAAAGCGTTGCTTGTAAATATGACCTACAACTAGTATTTGCAAATGGTTTGTTTCAAGTATAGTCTGTGAGCTGTTCTTTCTTTCTGTCATGCGTATTGATTTGTAAGTCAACTGTGTGTTTAAATGTCTGTGGGTTTTTTTTCATTAGTGCAACTTCTGTAAGTAAATTGCGACGGCGCTATTTATGAAAAATGGCTAAAGCGCGCTGTATCGTCTGTTTAACCACTTTCTGTTTATGTCTGAAATGAGCTCAATATGTGTTTGTGGGTCTTCTGATGTTTCCAGTCTGTTAAGTAGATTGTTGGTTAATTAATATCAAGTAGAAACTTAAAAAAGAAATCCAGAAACGAACCATGTGACGTGCTAAAATAGCTATATGGTGCTCTTTAATTTATAGAATGAGCAAATGTGCACATATACAAAACTGCCGTTAAATGCTTAAAGGAGAAACACATTCAATAGATATAAATTAGGCCCCAAAAACGAAATTATCTATTTTTGCAAAAGTAAATAAATTTACAGCATTTTCCTTAGATGCATTGTATTAGATGTTCACAGGCAAACTTTTCAGCTGCAGTATATTTGATAGAAATGTTCATTCAGCCAGCACCTTCCCAGTTGAACACGGGTGGAATTTTGCCAAACCGTCCTTTTAAATGAAAGTGGCGCAAAAATGTGACGCGTTTCAAATTGGGCTTATGCGCTTAGGCTTGTGAGTTAAATGTGTCCAAAATGATAGGCAAGGGATGCAGCTTATTTTTTATACATGGAATTATCACAAAAAACGAATAATTGGGATTTTTTAAAAGAAAATTATTAATCATGGGAAAAATTATTTAAAAAAAAAATAAGTGCTTTTCAAAATAGTTTTTTGATATTTATAAAGCTTAATACTCATACTATGACCTCTTAGCATTAAAATTTGATTTAAGTTGTGTTGCATCACTAAAAGGACAAGCATTCGCGTGTACAATTTTCCCTTGGCACAGGCGCAAACAAGCTCATTTCTATAAAGTATAAGTTATTATTTCCAATGCCTGACTCATGGGTTATGTAATAAACATTCTGGTAATGCATATTATGCAAAAAAATTGTAGGATATTCATTTTTTAATGTCAAAAAAATGAAAGTCGAATTTGGGTAGAAAACACTGTTTGAACTGCATTTTCTTCCATTCAGAGTACTTTTTAAAGTGTCTCAGACTTCAGTAAATGCATACGTTTAGGTTTGATATATATTTACAGGTTGTGCCTTCTTATGATTCAATGAGTCAATGTGCCAGTACAAAGGCTTGTTTTAATATCAGGGTTGAAGGTTCTAACTTTAGCTGTGTCTGTCACGATACTACTGAACACGCTATGAAAAACAGGACCTTTTTAAAACTTGGAGAAATTAAATAAAATATGGTGTCGCAACCCGCAACTATTTGATGTTAATAAAAAACGGCCTTAATGGAGTTAGCACCCACATAGAGAAAGAGAAATGGAGAATTCTTTTTTGATGAGGGAAAAAGAGGATGTTTGTGAGCAGGTACGTGATGAAGTCAGTAATGATAGAGGGGTGGAGAAATGTAGAATTACGGTTATAGGAACTAGGTAATACGTCGGAAGGAGAAGAACAATTGGGAAAATAGAATGCCGTGGAGGGAAGAGAGATGATGAAGGGGAGTAATAAAGACATGAAGAGTAGCGTGAGGAAGGTTGTATTGACGAAGGGAATAAAGAGGAATGTGGTATCGGTTTGAGTACGTGGGAGGGGAAAGATGAGATTGCAAGTTCTAGCAGTAGGGGTGAAAATATTGTAATTACCTAACGGGAGGCACTGAGTTTCATATGCTAATATGAAAGCGACGAACAGAGCTTGAATAAAGGCAAGTGACTAAATGATGAAGAAAATATCAAAACTCATTGCGAATACAATTCACAGTGCCAGTGGACTGGGGCAGAAAGCGGTCTCAATTGCTGGAGTTCAGTCTAACTTTAGCTGGGCCTACTGAGACGTTCATTCATTTAAGGTTGTTGAAATGTGTATCATTACATAGGATTGTAACAAGGATTTATTCTAAAAAGTGGTATGTGTGTTATTAAGTTTTGTGAATTATTCACAGTAAATGTAGTTTAATAATATGGGAATAGAGATAATTTTTTTTTAGCGCCTACAAAGGAGAAATTATTTTTCAAAATAGAACGAATTATTGCGAGTTAGGAGCAATTAGGAAGGCCTTCTGGCTTTGACGAATTCAGAGTGTCAGAAGCTGGGGGTTGGGAGAGCTGCAGAGGCTGGCTCGGTCACGCTGCTGAGATGCTATCTTTCCCGTAAACAATGGAGTTGACATTTATGACCTTTTAAATTAGGGCCTTGCCTCTGTGGAATGCAGAATGACCTTGCTACACGGGCCTCTAAAGGTGGGGTTTCTGGTTTCTCCATAGCATCACTAAAACTAAAGAACTTAATTCCAAAGGGAAAATATAGCAAAGGGGTTTTCTTTGAAAGTCCAAACATCCTGTTAAATGCTTTGCAGATACATTGGTGCTCTAAAAAAAAAAAAAATAGAATGATGCCTGCTATAGTTGCTCTTCTTTAACAGAAAACGAAGTGTTGCATTAAGTCTTAGACAGACAAAAAGATTCTAAAATTTTTTTAAGGTTACATGCCTAAATGTGAACGAATTGCTATCATGAATTGTTCTTGCTAGTCCTGTATGTTAGAAGAGAGACGGTATATTTGACAGCAGATTTCCATTGCCTGGTGATCTCCTGTCAAAAAGGAGGGTAAGGATTTTAAACCTGACAAATTAAACAGGCCCAAATATTGGGTTTTGGGCTGCAGGTTTGCAGTGCATAAAAGTACATGACATGGTGTTGTGTGTCACCGCTTATTTACATATGCTATTGTTTTGTCTATGCTTTTTGTGCTGGATATACAGCAAGTATATCTGATGGCTTGACCTTTTGTGCGTTTTTATTATTTTTTGCATGTTTTCTTTGTTTTTGTTGCTGCTTTTGATACGATTACAAGTTTACCAGTGTTGTGAGGGGATGGTCATGACGATGCCCATCGCTACGCAACAGTTGGTTGAACTTGTTCTGGTTACTAAATTCCACAGCTAATGATATTTCATGTTGTGAACATGAGAGACAACACTTCACCAGTGCATGTCTAAATTGGCTATAATGGTATTACAGAAAACTAAAAGAGATCTACAGGATCAAAGTGTGTCACCTGCAGTTAGTCACTTACTGCCCTTTCCCTTAATGGAACAGGCAGCCTTACATTTATGTATCCTTGATCGGACCTACGGATGAAATTATAGATCTGTGACTCAAGGTGGCCTAATTTCTATATTACATTAGTTAATGGCGTCCTGTCTCCTAAGTAGCATATGGCCTTTGCTTCTTAAAAGGAAACTAGGTTTTAATTTTTCCCTGCAGAAGGAACTGGAACATTAGCTAAGATTACCGTATATGGTGTAGTCGCCAGCGGTAGAGTTAAAATGTATGTAACTTCGGCCTTTTGTGTACCACCCGTACTCTTGGTGTAGTGTCACATGCCTGACTATCACATGCCTGACTATCACCCAAGTAAATTCTTGTCCTTCCTATAGATTTTTATTTTTAATTGCTTTTGTTGTTTCTTCCCTGACCGATGTCGCATCATGCTTAGTTATTGGGGATTTTAGTTGTGTCCTAGTTCCAATTCCCTTTTCCGTATTCCTTTCACCAGTCAGCCCATTTATTATTGTAGGTGTATTGTTCAGGTACACACTTCCAGACTGCAGTGATGCACCAGGAACCTCCATATTATGTATAATCCCCTCTTGTATGACCAGACTGATTTTCAAGAATCGTCCCTAGGCCTGCTTCAATGTTTTCCAGCCTGACTGTCAAGTATATTATATTATAGTAAGACAAGTTTTCCATCCCGATAGGAGATAACTTACGTTTACCTTTTTTTGAACATGACGAATTTTCAATGTCTATTTTTAAATGTGGTTTTTTGCCCTTTTGCTCCATGCTGCTTTAATTTTTGGTGGGATCAGATGTGTTCTAATCATGCAAATATCAGGACCCTCTAGTTCTTGTCTTTTGTTTGCATATTTGACTATTAGCCTGTGTATTGCATAGTGCACCTGATGTGAAAGCTTTCCACATGCCCATGATAATCTGTACCATGTGATTTCTCTATTGAGATGTTCTAGATAAGGAATTTAGGAACACCTAGATGTAATCATTGAAAAAAAAATGTGTTTGCCCCATTACACAATGCCACCATATGTGAAGACATCCATGTAGATAGAATTCTCGTGTAGTTATCTACCCTTAGATGATGGAGGCTCTCACACGGAAACCAAATTGAAAAGATTAGAGACACTGTCTTGCCTACTGCCTTTTTATTTGTATTGCTTCCTGAGAAAGACAGTGTATTCGAGACGAAAATTGTCCCATGGCGTGTGGCCACTCCTTTGAAACTCGCAGACCACCTGTTTACTGTCCCCTTGTTATACAACGAACTGTTTAAAGCATCACACTTGCTTCATCAGAAGGCGTTCAACATCAGAAAAGATGGAGGAGCTGGTTTTGCCACAGAATCAGAATTTCAGTGCACAAGAGCGCCTGTCATGTGCTGGTAACCTCTGACAGTGTGCAGTCCTTTGAGCCCCTTGGCCTGAGTTTTTGGCCACACACCCCCCTCTTTTCCCTTTGCTCCAATGGAAGTGCAGTGCACCGGCGAATCCAAGATTGACAAAAGGCACTAATTCTAGTGCCCATGGAAGAGCAGCCTGAGCGTCCTCTGACACTGAATGACGAGTGTTGGAGTCTGAGAATGGTCCCGAATCTGCACGAGATGACCTGTGCCCTTGATCAATGGAGAGCACACTACCTGTAGTGCCTGCCACAAAGGAAAAATACTGGCGCACTGCCTTGAGACATTGAGACTTTTTTTTCGAGTGAGCTGTGGGTGTTTGCCAGGAGGGCACTCCAACTAAGCAGTACTTTTCTCATGAAAGGCTTGAATGAAGAGGCCCAGGCAAAAGAAAACAACAGAAGAAGATTTGATGGACAATAGAAGCCTGCCAGAGAGGCTTTTTGAACGGACTCTGGGCATAGGTGGTTTCAAAAGAGGTTTCCGTGTGATTGTATAGACTAGGTGTTAGAAGACTGTTTGTTTTGCTGGCATTGTCTAGTATAAGCAGAATAAAATCCATTTTCTGGGGAAGAGTACCCCCTTTTCACCTCAGAGCATTGATGAGGGTCACCACTATTTCACATGAACATAAAAATTATTATTTCATTTGTAATAGTGGTCACTACTTTCTCCCGTTGTCTATATGTTTTTAATAACGAGTTTTCCAGTGTCTTTTTAAACATGACGTTGTCATTTATGGATGGGATTGTTTTTCTCTACCCAATTGACTTCTGCACCCGCTTCCCAACCTATGTCCTTTCCTACTACTGCTTCTTTGCATTCTTTTCACCCTTTTCCTGAACATGAGCAGGTTAAAAGATCAGAATTCGTAAGCAATTCTTTTGTACAGCTTCTGCATCGACACTAGTTAGTAGTAAACATCACTAATTGTTGGGGGTGTGATCTTATGCCACCTAGATAGAGGTATTCCTTATTTTGTCCTGCCATATGTGGCCTTTGTGCTACTACATGTGTAAGGAGACGTGTCCCGTGAGAGTCGCTAAGTAATAGGATGATGCTACAGCAACATCTCCATGACTTCATGTCTGTAGACCTGGACTCGGATTGATGAGAGTATAGTTATTGCCTATGTAAGGGCAAAAGGAGGGTCTGTCGTACTTTATAATATGGGACCGCGTAGGAGGCAGGGCCCTACCCCTGTCTATCCCGGTATTAGCGAACCGCGAATGGTCAATGCGGTATGTACAAGTGCTTTGTGTAACGTTTTAGCTATGAATGCACTATGTATACGTTATTATACATTGACTCCGTGGGTTCCATTTTGTAGCGGTGGCCATCTTATGGTTGCCCTCACATAGGCTATATAGCATGAAGCGAAAACGGGCCTTTTAGAGCACATGTGCCTTTCTTTGACTTTTCTGTGACCTGGGCAGCTTGGCTCCGCCACCCCAGGTCAAACTGGTCTCACGAGTTCCCCGTCTTCTGGCCACCTGTGATTAGCATCAGGGCTTGACACACCATAAAGTCTTTTCATCTTACACAAGCCTCCGGCTAATCTCTTTCACACCTGACTGTTCCTGCTTTATGGCTTGTTTCCCAAAACAGGAGATGCTCATGTTTATTGGGGTCAGTTGATATCTGATGTGGGATCTGAGCCGTGCTGGGTAAATAATTGCGGGCTGGCTGAACTGAAATGTGAGATTGCAATCATGACTCTGCTTGTTCTTTGAAGTAAAATATGTGAATGACCAACTGCAAGAGAAGGGCGGTGTTGCCCAGAGCGTAACATTCTCCATAAAAGAGGAGACTGGTTTCTGTTCTGGAGACTGCCTCATTCAGTTGCTAAGGCTTCTGTGCGACGTAGTCTCACTCATTTGAGTTTAATAAAGATGTCTTTTCATATTTCAGCTTCTGTTGCCAAGTTCTTTGTTATACTATCAAGATATGCAGAATTCTATAATACCACATCAGGAAGTACTCGAAGTCATAGGGTGCTACCCCTGGCACCTCTGGGGTCTCAAAAATTGGAGTACTTCAATTTTCCCACAATAATTGCTATATACCCGGAACATAATAAAAAAACCATTGCAAATTGCTGCTCTGTTTTTGACTCTGGGTTCGTCGGGTTCTTGGTGAACCTACAATTCCTATATATCCCTACAACCAGGAAGGTCCAGCAGATGTCACGGTATATTGCTTTCAAAGAGCTGTCATAATTAGAAGAAGTTACAGGTAAAAACGTTGACACAAAAGGCTGTTTTTTTCAACTAATTTTCAATTTTTCCTATATTTAACTGTTAGTTTCTATAAAGAAACCTTGATGGATTTACACAAATGACCCCTTGCTGAATTCAGAGTTTTATCTACTTTTCTAAAATGTATAGCTTTTCAGGATCCATTATTGCTTTCACACCCATTCCTACCATTAACTGGAAGGAGGCTGAAAGCACAAAAAATAGCAAAAATAGGCTATGTCCCAGAAAAATGCCAAAAGTGTGTAAAAAATGTTGGTTTTCTGACAAAGGTCTGTCATTCCCTAAAAGCTGGGAAAATGGTGATTTCAGCCCCACAAACCCTTTTTTGATACCATTTGCAGAGAAAAACAAAACGTTTTGCTGTATTTTGGCTAATTTCTGGGACCCCTCCAGGGGAATCCACAAACCCTGGGTACGTTTACAATCCCCATGATGTTGGAAGAAAAGGACGCAAATTTTGGCGTGGATACCTTATGTGGTCAAAATGTTACAGGGGCCTAAGTGCGTACTACCCCAAATAGCCCAAAAAAGGCTTAGCACGGGGGGGGGGGGGAGGGGAAGGCCTAGCAGCGAAGGGGTTAATAAAATAATAAAACTTCAGACTAAGCCACACAAAAAACCCAAGTGAATGCCAATTGAAAACAGGCAGAGAACCAGAAATATACTGAATATGTGTACAGGTCTAATAAAATTAAAGCAAATTGAAACTGCAAAGTAAATATGGTATACGGATTAAACCTGTAAAATAACACCATACAAAGATAGAGTACACAAGGGTTTAGGAGCAATTGTGTAGGTGTCACAGAGTTGGCACAACTAAAAGTAATTCAGTATGCACCATTAAAACAAAGTACCTAAAAGATGGTGCAATAACAAAATGATTTTACTTGAGAAAATAACTGTGTGCGTGCCACAGAGATGACACACAAAATAACTGTGTGCGTGTCACAGAGATGACACGCAAAATGAAAGACTTTAAAAGAAAAGAAAATCGTGTGTGCTTGTCACAGAGGTGCCACTCATAAGATTAAATCCCTGTGCAGCAAATTACTTTAAAGATGGCGCCTGTGAAGGATGACGTTGTGTGAGAAGCATCTCACAGAGTCAACCATGCGCAATGAGGTAACAGACGCGTCGAGGAGAACAAGTAAGCACAGACGCCTCAAGCCTCAGAGGGAATGCAGGAGGTTGAAAGCGGTGTCACAAGCGACTCAGCAGCAGTGTTCCAAGTCCCACCGAACATAAGAATCTCGTCGGGAAGAGCGAGGCTTGTGGAATAGGAGGCACGAGGATAATCTTGAAAAATACACAAGCTCATATATCCGTTGAGGTGAAAGCCTCACTGAGACAGGTTGACGTGTAAATACCCTGGGCAGTACGCCGGCATATAATTCGGGTATCTCATCAAAATGTGAAAGTACCAGCCTTTTGAAAGCCAAGGAATGAAGTTTGACCTAAAAAATGTTAGCGATAAAAATAATAACACGCAATTCTAATTAGGGTGTACAGAGTTGAGTCAGCAAAGGGCATGCAGATCCTTGAAAGTACCAGCCTTTTGAAAGTCAACAAATGAAGATCGTGCTGAAGAGCGTTAGCAATACACAAACAGCAGCTCACAATACCACACGGAGTGTGCAGAGTTGAGTCAACAGAGGGCATGCAGCTCTTAGCAGGGACACAGTGGTGTATAGCACTCAGAGGCAATGGAAAGGCAGAAACGACTGAAAAGTTAATTACAGCATAGCCCACTTTTAACTCCAAAAGATCCAAGAGTACCAGGGCAATATCACAAAGATTGCAGGGTAAAGTGTACTCCAGAAAAAGAACAGTGAGGGTTTACACACAACTTAGAAGACAAGCCCACGTCGGATAAGCACCAATAACTGGAAACGTGGCGATAGCTCTCATTCCCAAGGCGTGTTAGAGTAAAATGAAGAGTATCACAGTACCTTGTGACATGACAAAATAGTAGAGTTGAGGCTTGTTGCGGTCTTATTTCCCTTTCAGCTGCCGACTATGCCAGTGTAAGATCCTTGTAACAGCTGAAAGGATCGGGCAGGAGGCAGGTTGATCAGAATAAATACAGGTTTATTGGAGAATAAGAAGTGCCCATCCAAGGTCCCAGCCCGTGCAGGTAACAGCCTTCAGTAAATTGAATAAACACAATTCCATCACCTAGGAAACTGATGCTGGACATGGAACCCCTGGTTACCATGGGAGTGTGACATCATGGAAAGCACAGAAGCACACATTTTTGACACACAAAAGCCAATCCGAAAGCGTGGG
Source organism: Triturus cristatus (assembly GCF_964204655.1). Lineage (NCBI taxonomy): Eukaryota > Metazoa > Chordata > Amphibia > Caudata > Salamandridae > Triturus > Triturus cristatus. The sequence goes on along the minus strand of NC_140584.1, from coordinate 769,889,954 downwards.
AGGAGTCAGACTCCACAAGCACATACAACAGATCGTCACAGTGCAAGCGCTGTAAGTTCAACCCAAAAAGGGCTATTTCTGGGCCAAGATGTACATTTTTTGCCAAATTTTGTGTAATTCAGTTCAGCGGTTCAGGCTGTAGTCATGTCTTAAATCCCCAAAGGTAATTGCATTGGGAAAATGCATTTTTAGCCCTCACATACTAGTTTGGAAAGGTTTGTGAAGATTTGTCAAACTGCACCACAAGACAAAAAATGCTTCATCTATGGAAACTAAGTCCTAACTATGCACATGGAATGTTTCGGGGTGATCCGTCAAGCAGGGGCTGAGAAAAGGAGGGGGTCCAAAAATGTGTTTCCCATGTTAATTCTTATAGAATGTTTGAATATGACTACAGCCCGAACCTCTGAATGGATTCAGATCAAATTAGGCAGAAAGCTGGGTTTTGTCTGCATATTGTGCTTTGTTTTATTTGGTGTAAATTCGTTCAGTGGTTGCTGAGAAATGTAAGGAAAGCCAAAGAAGGATATCTGGGATCGGGGCCAAACCACAACGATATTGCAATTAATTGCAGATGTGCATGCCAATAGCAATGCCGCTATTGGCTGGCCATAACCTGAGCAGAGAACTGCGGCTGCCATTTTACCTCATTGGAACAGCCCCCGAGGCTGATATCAAATCGCAGAACTTGATATAAAGGATCAGGTTGGATTTGTCCTGACTCCATGGGAGGGATATAAGCATCTTTCAGGAACTCCACATGTGTACAATAAGTCACTAGACTGTTTTTTTATGCACATTATTTTGCGCATTTGTCACAACCATCAGCATGGTCCCCGTGTAACATTGTGGTGAACTTGCGCATATCACCCACAAATAATTTTAAAAAACATTCACAGGCCCAATCTGACATTGGTGCACCAACTCACAGATGCACTCAGAGAGTGACATAACCAGTCACGTTCCTAATCACAGACTCATGCACCTACTCACAGATCCACTATTATACTTATGCACACACTCACAGACACACTCAGGAATTTATCTGCCCATTCACAGAACCACTCAATCACAGACCCACTCAGAGACTTTTGTAGCCACTCACTGACACTTATGTACCCAACGATAGACCCACTCCGATACTCACACCCCCCTTCATGGATCACTCTTATACCCACTCACAGACCCACTCATACACTCACTCACATACCCACAGAGAAATCCACTGACATACTCATGCACCCACTTACAGATGCACTCACAGACTCATGCACCCACTCACAGATGCACTTAGAGATTCTCACAACCAATTCCAGACCCAAGCAGGGCTTATGCACCACACAGTCCTATGCACTCACTCACAGACCCACACACAGAGTTATGTATCTACTCACAGACACTGATGTGTCCACTCACAGATCCACATTAGACAGTCATGCACCCACTCAAGACCCATTCAGAGACTTATGTATCCACTCACAGACCCATTCACACATGAATGTACACACTCACAGACCCACTCAGACACTCATGGACCCACTCAAAGATCCACATAGAGACTCATGCACCCACTCAGAGATCTACTTAGATACTCATGCACCCACCCAGAGATGCACTAAGAGATTCTTTCACCCACTCACAGACCCAATCTGACACTCATGCAGCCCCTCACAGACCTACTTAGAGACTTATGCACACACTCATGTATCCACTGAGCAACTCATGTATCCACTCAGATGTACTCAGAGACTCATGCACCTACTCACAGACATACTCAGAGACTCATGCACTCACACATAGATGCACTTAGAGACTTACACATCCACTCAAAGACTCAGTCAGCTACTTAGACACATTCTCACATACACTCACAAATCCACTCAGACACTCTGAACTCACTCAGAGATCCATACAGACACTCATGCACTCACTCACATACCCATTTATATTTTGATGTAATTACTCACAGACCCACTCTGAGATCTACTCAGACACTGAAGCACCCAGTCAGAAACTCACTCAGAGATGAACGTGCCTACTCACAGATCCACTCAAAGACTCACACATCCAATCACAGACCCACTCAGAGACTGATACACCTACTCACAGATCTACTCTAATACTTACGCACCCACTCACAGATCCACTCAGACAGTCACATTCCCAGTCACAGACCTAGTCAGACATTCATATACCCACTTAGACATCTACTGACACATTAACACACCCATATCCCACTGACACACTCATACATGTTGTTATAGAGTTATTTAGACGCTATAGTTAGGGATAATATAAAAAAAGATAGAAATGTATTGAAAAAATCCAAAGGTTACAGGCACATTATAGTTAGGAAAGGCATTAATAAAACATAGATATTTACCTGCGCAAACTACAACTTACACCCCAATTCACTGTTTATGACCTCATTTATTACATCACTCATGACATGATCAATGACATCACTGATGACATCACCCACACAACCACTCATACACCCAATCATATCCCCATACAACCTCTCATACACCCACTCCCACACAACCATTCACATATTTATTGACAGACTCTTACAAGCACTCACATACCCATTCACTGATCTATAGACCACTTACATACCTTTTCACCCATACAGCCATTCACACAAGCACTAACTCACCCATGCAACCACTCATATACCCATTCACTCACCAATACAGCCACTCACTCACAATCAATCAAACACATATGCAGACACTTACACACCTACTCATATACCCTTACAACAACTCACACATCCACTCAATTGCCCATATAGAAACGTTCATAACTACTCAGTCACCCATACAGGTACTCACACACCCACACACTCACCCATACAGCCACTCATACTGCTGCTCACTCACCAATATAGCTACTCACACACCCACTTACCCATTTAGCCACTGACACAGCCCCTCAATCAGCCTTATAACCACTCACACATGCACTCACACACCTACAGAACCACTTATATACCCATTCATACATCTTTTTCCACCTCTCACACATTTACTCACTCACCCTTACAGCCACTCCCATAGACATTCACTTTCCAATACAGCCACTCATTTACCTATACACACACTCAAAGGGCTACCCAATAACCCATACAGACACTCACTCTCCCACTGCCTCTCCCATTCAGCTACTGACAGAGCTACTCAGTGACACTTACAGCTACTCATATACCCATTCACACGCCCATATGGCCACTCCCAAAGCTGCTCAGTCACCCACACAGCCACTGACACACCTACTCATATAGCTATGCAGCCACTCATTCACCCATACAGCTACTCACATAACCACTAACACATCCATACAACAATTCAGACACCCACGTACACACCCATACAGCCTCTCAGACATCCACTCACACACTAGTACATGTAGTCACACAGCCACTCATAAATAATATATTGAAAATAGTATCTCTAATTACTAGTACAAAAAGAATAGTAATTTAACTTATGCTGTAGCTTAATATATATGTTTAAGCATCAGAAACAGTTATGGAACATGGGATGATGTGATCAGTGATATCATTTCAGATGTCATAAATCATGTCATAGAACATGTCATGAGTGATGTCATATGTGAGGTCATAAGCAGTGCATGGTGGTGGCACAATTTATATTTAGCGCTACTAATTTTAACAGGTGAATTTATGTGTTTTTTCATTTCAAAACATTAATCTAATAACATAAAAATTCACATAACTATAACGTTCCCTAAAACTTTTATATATACATATAGTTATTACCTTACTGGCGGTAGTGGACCTAGTTTCTATAGGAAAAGCATTTTTTGACTTGGTTATAACTTTGGGGTTGTTTGACCAATCTGCATGAAATTTTTCCCAAAAAGTGTCACGGTGGGTACTATTGATTGGAAAGGTTTGGAGGTAATGAATGCAGTGGGGACTGGGAATTTGGGGTGCGAAATAAGGTTGCTTTTGTAATTTTAATTCCGATAGGAATCTTTAGCCACCTCGAAATCCCAAGCCGCTGAACAGGTTTACACCAAATTTGGCAGGGAGGTAGATCAAGGAAGGAAGTGCTTTTTGCTTATTTGGCGTAAATCCATTCAGTAGTTTTTGAGAAATGTAAGTTTGAAATGATAGTCGTATATCTGGTCACAGATATTGTGCGGTGGTTTCGTGATGAATCATGAATGCACGCGGCAATGGAAATGCTCTGATGGGCTGGACGCAACCTGTATAGAAAGTTGCGGCTGCTATTTTATCCATCAGGAACGGTTGCCAGGGCTGAAAATCTGTCTGAAAGCCCACATAAGGGGTCAGGGTAGAGATACTCTGGCCCCATGATTGAGAAATGGAGGTGTTACTGACACAAGTTATGTGTCCAAAATGCATTTTTTTTATTGCGCTCAATATTCGCGATGACACCACAACCGCCAGGACGGCCACCCCTTGTACCCCTGTGGGGACGTCACGACTGCCGACGTCATTGTGAATATTGGTGAAAATATAAAAAAATATAGCACAGAATCATTAATACACATTGTTATAGAAATACTAAGATTCTGATAAACGTTTTTATAGAGTTATGTATGGTGTTGGCTTTTAAAATCCTACTTTTGTTTCCACTTCTGCTGGGATCTGGATTACAGATGTCATCACGATATCTGGAGTTACTGTGAAATATAAAACAGGTTTTAGAGATGGTTGTTCAAGAAATACACTATAAAACCATGAGTTTGATGTGTACAGTAATAAACCCCTTGTGTATAAAATACTCTATGTTGTATGGATAAATGTGTTTTAGACTTTCTGGGAAAGGCGCAATCATTGCAGTTAATGACATCATGACGACATTTTGAATAAACGCAAATAACAGAAAATAAGTCTGAAAGATCGTTTTTAAAGAAACTTAATACACAAATATGAGTTTAAACATGCTTTGAAAAAGTATGTATATAGTAATGTGTTTAGGGCAAGGTTCAGAAATGATTTTTCAGATATTATTTTTGGATCTGCTAGTGGCCATTGAATGTCTTCTTTTGTTTTCCGTTTTCGCAACATGTCCGCAGTGATTCAAAGATCCCTAAAAACTAAAGAAAAAAAAACATTTAAAAGGAAAACCACAATATTTCGGGTAATAAGATGACTCTGACAAAAGCAGTTGCATTGGTTGTGTGTATATGGCTGCTATAAGACCGGATGCAGAGTTTCAGGTTACTTAGAAACACCCTGGTTCCTTCATCTGTAAAGTGTACCCCATAATTTCTTTACATTCCGTGCACGTCAAAATGAAGATTGTTGTTATAGATACAGCCCATGTGATGGTCTCGGAGGAATGCAGAAACAGTTTTATTAACAGGTCTCCTGGCTTTGTCTATCTGTGGACAGAATTGATGTGAGCACTTTTATTTCTATCTTTGGCATATGTTAGAGTACACCAAGACAGTGTGAGGGAAAAGCAACATCAGTTTTGCACAGGTTTATTTCATTAGGACTTCCAGCCCTACCCCAGTCAATGTGCCCATGTCATTGCCACCACAGTGCACAATCACGAGGTGAGCAGTTTAGTAATCCACAATGAATTTAACCAAAGCCAGCAACTGATGGAACTTTAACCCTCTCTAAGCAAACCACACAATCTGCACATCTGACAAACCCAAGTCCCTGTCAATGTCTCTCTTTCTTGCAGCCTCTTTAGCCTAATAGATGTAGCCGTGGCCAGCAATCTATACTGTAAGCATTTTGAAGTGAAGGAGCAATAGTAGTTAGGAGAAGGCTGGAGCTGAATGAGGTCGTTTTCCAAAGGAAAAGCAGTTAAAATGGAGGTGTTTTTTTACAAAGAATATACATATATTCAATTAGCTGCTGTCAGCATGAAAGTGAATAAAATTAGGTAGTTAGTTGGATGGCTCAGAAAGTAGTCTTATTATTGGCTGTTTTTTAAAAAAGAAATGTAATACTCACACGGCAATGCGTTTGAATCTGTTGAGTAAACAACACCTGCTACATCTTATTTGGAAGCAGCATGTTCTTCCTAGAATGTGCTGTGAACTTTTGACCTACTGGCTCCACTGGGTTGCTAGCTACACTGAGCTCAGACTGTATTGGGGGGAAGGGTGTTAAAGAGACAGAACGTTTTTTGAAAACTTGAGGTATTGTAAGTAATGGCAAGTTTTTATTTCCAACTCAGGACTATGTAATAAACTGCTGTGCAGCATTTAAGTTTCAGAAAAATTAAGCTAGATAATGGTTTGAACTACTGTTTTTTTGTGACTTCTCCACGATGATCGTGAAAAAATATCGCGAAAACACGGCGACAGGACCCTTGTTTCGAAAGAGATGGAAAAGGTTAACAGATGCCAACCATTCACAAGGGGAGATGCAGTAGTCTAAAAATGAAAGACATTATTTCATTTGCTGCCTTTCTCATGATGATAGAGTGGAAAGTTGAACAGGTTGCCATTTTAAGACTTGCTTTGTATAAGAGTGGTGTACCATTCTTGTGCTTAGTTTTAACAAATCTTAACAGTAGCCAAAATAGGCAGAAAAAGAAAAGCTAAAACAACAATATAATTGCTTTCAGTGGTGGGGGAAACATGGCAGCGGCGAGTTGAGCTGCCGCAGTGCTCCGCTCTTGAGTTCCCGTCTCGGCGTTTTAATTCTTTAAATACAGCCGTCTGCACGAAAATGAAGTCAGCCTGTCTTTTAATGTCCTACGCAATTTTGGAAGTTTCATTGGAGTGTTTTTGGATATTTTTGCCGCTTTGTCGGATTACCTTGTACTACTACGCTGAGCCCCATGTGTGTGGACGGGGCGTGTATCTACTTTCTTGAGGCAGCAGACCAGGTTTCCTCTCCGCGTCTCCCACAGCCTTTGACCTTTTTGGAGCTGCTGCAGGGTGTTACAAGCTTGTGGCATTGGAGCCTAGCCGCCCTGGAGCTGCGACGGGGGCGAAAGACCCGCAGCCTCATCCGGGGTTCTCGCGGTGCAGCCGCCAGCTCCCGTGTTAGTGTACTGCGTGGAGCAGGAGAGAATAGTAATACACCAACAACGCTGACAGGAGGTTCCAGGGGGGCCGACAACGATACGGTGGCTTGCCTTGGGTCTGCAGGTAACGGAAACCCTGGTGGAAGTTTCAGGGCAAACAAAGAAGGGCAAGCGTGGGTTAATTTGTAAGGGGGCTAAGAAGAACAAAAATATAGAGACTATAGGAAGTGAGCATGGCCCTGGCTCTGATTTAAATAAAGAGGGCGAGCAGTCTCTCCCAGAGTCAAATTTTACGAGTCCATCAAATAAAAAGAAAGTTTCATCTTTTCTGACTGGGCAAGTTAAAGCTAAGAGAGCATACACGGGCACGGGCAAAGCAGTTGGGACCTCTAAGGGTACTAAGTTCATTAACAACAGCGGGTCAACGATAACCCCGTCTCTCCGATCCTATTTCAAAATAGTTCCACAGGTTCTAAATCTTGCGGAGCAGCATCCTGTGAAAGATCTTTCGGGAAATACGCTGATCTCTATGGCATCACTAGACCCCAATGAGGCGACTCCTGTGAATTCTGCGGCTATATCTCGGAGTATGGCAGTGGTTTTGGAAGCTAGCATAGTCACCGTAGATGTGGATACTTTGGATGGAGTAGTTGAGACGGCGGAAAGGGTGGATGTAATGGCAGATGGTGCTTTAAAAGTATATGTGTCTCCTACCTTCACCTCTGTAATTTCAGAGCCTATGCATCTTCTTCCTTCTCCTGCTCTAGCTTTAGAACCATCATCCTTAGTGGTTCCACCTAACTCCGTATTGGGGTCACCTAGTAGAGGGATATTACAGGATGAAGTTTTGCAGGACTGCGTGTCTGCTCTCTCCGGCCCTCTGCCTGAGGGTTATGATAGTACATCACTAGTCTGCAGACATTAAAAAAGGGTTGGAAACATCAGCAGCGAACCAGTCTGAAATAAGAAGCTTCTGTGAGTCTCTTGACAGTAAAATCAGCGGTCTGTCTACAAGAACAGAAGTATTGGAAGATACTGTAACAGAACTGTCCCTGTATCTAGATGAAGCAAGGGCAGATATTATTAAGCTTAAAAAAGAGGACCTGATGTTGGCCGAGAGGATGGAGACATTAGAAAATCACGCTCGACGCAATAACCTTCGCATTTTGAATGTCCCGGAAGATAGCGAAGGCTCAGATATTAAGAAATATATCATCTCGCTGTTGAAACAATCCCTAAGATTAGATCAATCAGTGGAAGAGCTAACCTTAGACATTCAGCGCATTCATAGAGATCCTTTCAGGAAAAATCCTCAAAGAACTAAACCAAGGAAGATCTTGGTGAACTTTCATACATATTCTCTTAAGGAGGCTATTCTCAATCTGGCCCTCAAGCAGAAATCTGTGAGTGGGAAGGGGTATAATTTTCAGATCCGCTCTGATCTTTCCAGGACCACCCTAGATAAACAGTGGGAGTTCGGAAGGAGGCTCGAAGCTTTCAGAGGCTATGGTGCAGTGGCCCAGTTAGTTTTTCCTGCTGCATTGAAAATCATGTATAAAAATAAAATGCACAATATTAGATCGGTGCTAGCAGCAGACGAGCTACTGATGACTATGGGGAAAGATAAGGGGGGGTCAGTGTAGGTGTAGTGTAAGTGTAGTGTAAGTGTAGGAGAAACTATTATGAGAACAGACACTTAAATAATACAGGGCTATGTATCTACGGGCTTCTATATTGTAGTACGCAGTAAGCAGATGGTTATTTATCTCTGTGTAGTGATTTTTTTTGTGTGTTGTTAGATGTAGGACGGGAACTCAGTGAGGGGCACTACCTTCTGGAATTTCCAGACAGATAGGGTAAGGGTTTCCCATGGGAGGGTGAGGGGTAGAGTAGGGCACGGGGAGGGGTTGCAAGGGGTAAAAACGAAAAAAAAATCCTCATTTTCGTCCTTGTTTTAGTTTATGTTTTGAAAAGTTGCCATTGCTGAAGAGTTATACGGTCACTTCTTTATTCTCTAGTGAAGAATGCTGCTGGGTTTGTTCCGTTTCTGCTTTTGGTTTATTGGGCGATTGGTATGGGTATGGTGATGGTGATGGTGATGGCGGGAGGATTCCTATGTTATGAGTAAGTTGAAGATTATCTCTTGGAATATTAATGGCCTGCGCACTAGTCCTAGGAAAAATAAGATAATGCAATATCGTGTCTCAGATGCGCAGGTTATTATACTCCAAGAGACTCATTTAACTGAATGTGAGTTGCTTTCTGTGGTTAAAAAGAATAGGTGGATTAACCTCTGCATAACGACATCGCAAACAGCACACATTAGGGTGTAGCAATTTTTTAAAAGAAATCTGTAAAGACGAGATTAGTTTCTAAGATGGTGGACTCAGGGGGTTGATGGGTTATTGTATCTGTAATTATAGCTGGATCTCCTATTACTATAGTAGGATATTATGGCCCTTACTGAGATGATCCTTCAGTCTTGAAAATCATCTTCTCCCACCTGCTTTCGTTTCCAGAGCCGACCATCGTGGCAGGGGACTTTAATATCGTTTTAGATTCTATATTGGACAAGTCCCCGACTAGCAGAGCTATAACTCTGTCTAAAACTAGGTCCTTTCTGCTTGATAATATGAAGCAGCTAGGTTATGTGGATATCTGGAGGGTAAAATCAGGGCAACAAAGAGGTATCTCATTCCATAACTATAAGTACCATCATCAGTCGAGAATTGACTACATTTTGATTAGTCAAAAATTGGTTAACTTGGTGCAAATTATCCCTTACCTCCCATTCCATCTTTCTGACCACGCGGCCGTTTATTTAGAATTGGGGGGCTTTTCTAAAAGCCCCACAAGAAGCTGGACCTTTCATCGCTCTTTGCTTTCGTCATTAGAGGTTATTAACTCTCTTAAAACTGAAGCTCAGAATTTTCTGGATAACAACATTGGTTCAGCTCCCCCGGAGTGTGTATGGGATGCATTTAAGGCATTTTTAAGGGGCCTGATAACGAACAAGGCCACATTTAGGAAAAAGATCTACAGAGAAGCAGTAGCCTCTTTGGAGGCTGAGATGGCTAGAGTGCAAGCGGAAATAGTCTCGCACCCGGACGTCCTTGCTAACACTCTACAGGAGTGACAGAACAAGCTAGTTACTCTAAGAGGGGAACTGGGTTCAACTTTGAATTTGCGGGTCCTTGAGAGGTGGGAGGCAAGCAAATTAGCTCATTTCCAATATGGAGAGGGGGCAGGGAAGTTGTTAGCCTGGAAGGCAAAAACCGACCAGGTCAGAAACAATATAGATTCAATTATTTCTGGTGGTGTAACATATTCTGCCGATGAGGATATTAGAGGAGCCTTTCGGGATTTCTTTTGCAACATATATCATGAAGACAAAGATATTGAGGATATGCAAGTGGAAGACTGGCTGAAGGGAGTACCCCTTCCCGTATTGTCTCCTGAACAGAGTACCTCTCTGGATCGGGAGATTAAGCAGGAAGAGGTTAGACTTGCTATTTTAAATTGCAAGAAGGGTAAGGCAACCGGCCCAGATGGCTTGCCGTCTGAAATTTATATGGCTCTGGAGACAACAATTCTCCCTTTTCTTACAGTTTTGTTTAACCAGATTCTTCGGGAAGGATTGTCTCCAGCTACCTGTTGCGGTTCATATAGACCGATTTCAATCCTGAATTCTGATTACAAGGTCTTTGCGTCAGTTCTGGCAAATAGACTGGGAGCAGTAGCAACTGGGATTTTGCATTCAGATCAGAAGGGTTTCGTGAGGGGCCGTCAGCTGTATGAGTTGACATATGATCTTATAGCAGCCATTGATATGGCAACTGTGGAGTCTCTCCCATTGGCTGTACTTACATTGGACGCCACCAAGGCCTTCGATAGGGTGAACTGGGTGTACCTGTCGAGGGTCTTGGGTAGGTTTAACATCGGGGAGAGATTCCGGCGAGCTGTGAGACTCCTATATCAGAATCCTTTAGCTTCTTTGTTAGTAAATGGAGAACTGTCAAATCCATTTAACATCACGCGTGGTACGCGTCAGGGCTGCCCTCTTTCCCCCCTCCTATTTGATTTATATATTGAGCCTTTCGCTCAACGGCTGAGGGATGATCGTAACATCAAGCCCTTCACTTATGGGGGGTGGGGAAAGAAAGTAGCCCTATATGCTGATGATATTCTTGTCTTTTCCTCAGAACTACGTACGGCTCTCCCCTCAGTAATTGCTTTGGCTCATGATTTTGGTAAAGTATCAGTTACGAGATCAATGCCGCTAAAACTGATATTATGGTCTGGAACGATCCTGAACCTGTGGCAGGGGCTCAGTTGAGCTCTATCTTGCGCTATCTAGGCCTTAATATTGTCAAGGATATAAATAAAATTGTACCATCAAATTTCTCTAATGTTGCCAAAGAATGTCGAAGACTTATGCGATCTTGGTCTTCGCTCCCCCTATCAATTTTGAGTAAACTTAATAAAAATGTCTATTTTCCCAAAATTTCTTTTTTGTTTAACACCATTCCCCTATTTTTTGAACCCTCTCTGATAACTAAACTTCAAAGTGATATTAGTTCTTTCATATGGAATGACCACACACCTAGGATTGCTTGGAAAAAACTTAGGCGGCGTGGAGAGAAGGGGGTTTGGCGGCGCCTGATTTGCAACTATATGCATGGGCATTTCAATTCTCCCATGCTAGGATGCTGCTAAAAATGCCCACAAATTCTGGAATTGGATGCATGTTTGCAGCATTACTTAGAGGAGAAGGTGTGGCCCAGCAAGGTTTTTTGTTTACATTTGGTGATCCGAAATTGTTTTAAAAAGTGAAGCTGAAGGTGTTGCGAGATATGGCAAAAACATGGGTGAAACTTAGGTGCTCTATAAAGATTGATTATTTTGCAAGTAGGTCACCATTGTGGAACTCACCGGGTAGCCCGGATTGGCTTTTTGATAGTCTTGGAATACCATTGAGAGAGGCAGGTTTTGAGGCTTGGGGGGACTTATTTGTGGAAGGTTGTTTGCTCCCATGGGAGGCTTTGCTATCTAAAATTGGGCTGGGCTTCTCTAGGTTTAAGTTCCTTCAGATTGCAAGTTGGGCACACTCACAGATCTCTGCTAGAGGCAGATTCGTGTTAGGAGGAGACAGTAATCTAGTGACGCACTTACTGGATAAGCCACCAGCCAGAAAGGAGGTTTCACTATGGTATAAGCTACTACTGGAAGAAGTTGATGGCGAATTCCAACTGCCAGAGTTGTTGTGGGCTTCCTCCATTACTGACCAGAATATCGAGAATCTGTGGATTACATCTTTTAAGATCATGTGGGATATAGTGAAACCTGCTTGGCTTCGTAGGAATCATCCTTTTACCCTGCATAGGGCCTACTATTCGCCACAGAGACTTTCAAAATTCTCAAAAGACTCTTCAGTGGCATGTCCTAAATGTGGGCTGATAGCTGCCTCAGATATGCACATGTTCTTTGAGTGCCCCCTTCTGCTCCCTTATTGGAATGCGATAAGTCCCTCACTTTCAACTGCTTTCGGCTTTGAAGTCTTGATAAGTTCTCCTCTCGTAATATTTGGAGTTTCACCTGAGATTCGGGGTCCAGCGAAAAATCTTCTCTTCTATTGCATATTGCTGGCTAGAAGAGAAATTTGTAGAAAATGGAAGGATTCGTTACCACCTACCTTGCTGGACTGGCGCACTTCAGTTCTACAAACCTCTAAAGTAGATTTAACAAGAGCTGGAAATCCTGACAAGAGAAGTTTTTGGCTTCTGTTGAATTGGGCATAATCGGTACATCGGTCTGTGGGGTGTTTTTCTTGTTGTTGTTTTTTTTTTTCCCCCATGGTCCAATGATTATGCTGTTAGGAAATTCCGTGTTTTGGCATACCCACCAGGGCGCTCTCGACATCAGCAATGGGTATTTGACTGCAGCAATATCACTCTCTCTTTTCTTTTTTGGGTTGTCTTTAGGGGGTGCTATTGGAGTACCGAGACAATACTGGGAGGTGATACCTTATAAACAGGTCTGCACCTCTGCCAGTTTTTCTGTGACAGTATGGCTCTCTTCTTGCACCTCTATTTGGTAACCAAGGGCGAAAAATGAGGACCAAAAAAAAAAGGAAAAAAAAAACCAATATAATCTACAAACTGAATTCAGAGCTTCATATATACCTTTGTAAATATTTTAAAAATGTTTATTAGAAATGAAGATGTATATGGGAGTTTGATTAAAAGAAGTATCACAGTGTTGAGAAAAAAATTATGAGATGAACTGTATCTATCAGAGAGTATGTGTTTAGGAGGTTAGTGGTGAATGTTTTGGGAAGTAAAAACTGAATTAGTGCTTGTATTTATTACACTGTGCATTTTATTGAAAAATAACAATATAGTTTTGTGGAAAGTTGTAATAAGGAACTAAGAATGTTTTAAATGTCTAAACATTATGTGCAGGATAGATACATCAGCCATTTGCATTCTGGTAGTTGTAGTACTTTTGGTCACATTATTAAACAGGAATAGTGTAGTGAGAAAAAAAAGATGAGAGCATGTTGTCTGCCTGTATGTGAATTAGAAATGAAGTCATCTAAACACCCACTTACAACACATGCAATCATTGAAATACTGAGGCACACATGTATACTGAAACACTTAGGCTCTACTCATGCACTCATGTAATTACATAGAGAGTACAATTGAAGTAAGCCTATCACCTATCCAGTACCTATGCAGTCATTTAATTACTGAGCCAATAGTCTTGCACGAATATAATCAACCCAGCAGTATACTTACTTTCATCTATTCTCTCAAGCTTTAACAATGGAATCATGCAGTCACTCAGACACCAGTCATGCACTTATTGAATTCTCCGGGCACTACCCATGTAGTTATGTAAGCATCTAGGCACTACCTGTTCATTCATCTAAAAAGACATGGGCTGCATCCAATCACTGAAACACTATTCATCCACTCATCCAACAGGCTAGGTGCTATGCATGGGCTTAAACAATCATGCATGCACTATCCATGCACTGCATAAATCACCTACATACTATGAATGCACTCTTGCAATCATCCAGGCACTAGAGCTGCACTCATTTAATCATCCTACCAGTACCTATGCATGTATTGAATTATTGAGGCATTAGTCATGCACTTGTTGAATCATTCAGGCTCCACTCATAAACTCCTCCAAACACCCAGATACTAGTGGTATACTTATGCAGGCAGTAAGTATGCAGATATGGAATGACCCATGGAGTTATTACATAGTCAGGGAATCGTCTAGGGACTACTTGTATCCTCAGGGACTCACCTGGGCACTACCTATGCACTCATTCAATCATCCGGGGAGTATTGATGTATTCAACCACAAACCCATGTATTTACAAGTTTTACTGAGGAATATGTAGTCTCTAGACAATATGGGTGATAGGTTTACTACAATGGTACTCTCTAAATAATTAAATGAGTGCATGAGTAAAGCCTGAGTGTTTCATCAGTGCATGCATGTGCCTCAGTATTTCAATGATTGCATGGGTGGGTGTTTAGATGGCTGCATAGGTTCAGCACAAATGTTATAATGATTGCAAAGTTACAACCTTGTACATTTATTGTTAAATTTAAAAAAGTATAGAAGAAGGAGAGATGCAATGAAACAGAAAGAACTCGTTGAGAGAGTAATTAATAAAGCCTTTGCTTTGAAGACGAAACTATTCATTTTGAATCTAAATAGAATGAAGACTCTTGACAAAATAGTGTTTTGCATGAGGAGACAAAACCAGAAGAAAATATCAGTGAATAAAAGAAAACTGTTGTACAGCTTTTAGTGGACAGCAGATACATACTTCTTGTACAGAGGCTTTCTTTAATGAAGAGAGCTATCTCCAAGATAACACATTAGTTCATGCGATTGATTAAAGAGGACGATGTTATGAAATGAAGAATGGTAGTCCTATAAGAAAAGAGGTGATGGCACCTGGAAATGTAGAAGAAATGATTGCAGAAGAGGTGCAAGGAAGGCGTAGTCAGGGTAGTGTATACACATGGAATTGTAGTAGTGTTTCTAGTATTAGACAGCAATCCATTGATATATTAAAAAAATTCATACGTATCTTTCCAAGGTGAAATTTAAAACACAAAATAAGTTGTACCACTCAACAATGTGAACTTTAGGTAGGAGGCTGTATTATGTGAAAACTCCTGCTTTACGTTTAGGGGAAATAAGTAGAGTACTTTTGCATGATAGTGTGGCACACATAGAAACAGTTTGTCGTGATGTACAGATTTGTTTCTTTGGTCCTTAGGAGGATTCTAGGGAAAATTAAGAGTTGTTAAGAGGAGCAGTTGCAAAACAAGACACACATATTACAGTTGATAGTTTTAAGGAAGAGATTACAAAATTTAAGACTGTATTGTGTAAAAAAACAGAGTATGTTTGTGTATGTTGTCGATGCACTTACTAGAAGATTTAAACACTGACTGTTCACTTATAGAAAAGTAAATCATGATAATTGGGAAAAGTTACTTGTGTATTTATTTGTAGGGGGATGATTTGACTTGTCTATATGGTAAATTATATGTAAGTAGTGTTACAATAAATTATAAGAAAATAAAATGAACAACACTTTGATATTAGAAACCAATTTTGTAGGATAATAAAATGCCTGCTAATGTAGAAAAACTATGAAGGGCCCAAAAAACAAAAAACAACATTTATTATTCTTTGCAGCATTTTGAAGGGCTGTTATGGACTGCTCTCCAGCACTCACTACAACTTCATGATGCATGCAGTATGGTGCCATTTCGGAAAACTGTGAAGCCAAATCTGCAGGTTGCGATTTGACTTTTGAATGGACTGTCTGCTTCGGTGTTGTTATGCTGCTATTGAATTTGTGGGTCCTTCAGCTTTGCGTTGCCTTCTTGCTGCTCACTATGAACTCTTCTTATGAAATGTACAAAAAATCTAAAAGGGGTAAAAAATGTGCACTGTATGATTTTTGACAGCATTGCGAATAGCTGTAACACACTGCTTACCAGCTGTTATATCAACAGTACAGTACATGAAATACGTAGCTATTCTTAAAAACTATAGATCCATATTTGCTGTAATAGTCTGTACCTCTAAAGGGACTTTATGGCCAGGAATTATTGCTACTGCCACTGATGTAAATGGTCCAGCTTCCTTCTGCTTGATCAGTTGTAGGAGACTTTTTCTATGATCTGTTTTAAGATGAAAGAACATGAACGTTGTCCCACATGAGCCCCCAAAAAGTCTCTATCCAAAATCTACCACCTGCTCAAAATAAACTTCTGGAATAGAAGGTTCAAGAAGGAGGAGTTGGTGTATACTTCCTATTCATTTTGCTGATCATGTGATGTTTTCATATTGTGCATTACACTAGTTTAGCAACAGTTTTTAATTCTCCATGAGTTTGGGTAACAATGGGGAGTTTGATGGGTGTTTGGTAGTTATGTTGAATTTGTGAGTTCGGATGTTGAGTTATTTTTTTAAAATTGTTTTTGTTAAATGTGTTGTTAAAATAAAGTAAACAAAATATGTTACTAAACTGCTAGACACAAACTTTGGGTAAAATATGTCTATATACAACTGGTGTTGCCCTGAAGAAGGAAAATGCATTTTTGATTCAGGTATTTCGACAAATGAATACAAAGGGAAAAGTAAAACTAGTATCTTCCTAATGAGCTACACTGAAACCTATGTACAATATGTCTATATCTGTGTTTTACACTTTGTTAAAAACATCTGCTACTCGTAGTCTGTCCTTGGCAATGGCACTCAAAGAATCATACCGACACTACCTGTGCAATCATCAAGGACATCTTTTCTGCATCACTCTGCAAACGTGCCTCCTGGCTTAGTAGTAGTTGGGAGATGAAGCCCACTTGGTTATTGAGGGTATTTGGGGCCAAGTATCCCTCGTGTTACCACCAGCAAGTTTCACACAGTCAGTTTGCTAAGAGGTATTCCTGGGGCCACACATCCTTTCTGCACTACTCTGCAAACACTTCTTCTGGCACGCTAGTGGTTAGGTGATAAAGTTGGATTGGATGCTAAAGGACCTTGGGGACCAAAAAGCCCTCCTGGTACTTTCTATAAGTCCTACCGAGCGGGATTTTTGGGAGCTGGTCAGAGGCCCATCCCCTTTCCACACCATTCTGCACAGACCATTGCTACTTAAAAAACCATGAAATTCACTGACAAAAATCAAAGGTTACAGGTAAGTTATAGTTAGGAAGTAGCTTTTACAAAAGATAAAGCCTTTAAAAAATCAAAGGTTACATGGATGTTATAGTTATGCTGAAATGTCACTAGTACAAAACCAGAGATAGTTAGACGAGCTAACTATAACTCGCGCCCACGCAATGTACTGATTATGACCTCACATATTACATCACTCATGACATGGTCAGTGACATCAGTGATGACATCTCAAATGAGACCACTGATTACATCATCCACAGAGTCTCTGGCGCAGCTACTTGCACCCCATGTAACCTTTCCTACACCGCTCCAATTTTCACACTACCATTCTCAAAACCATTGACACACCCATACCAGTGCTTACATACCCACTCACTGAATCATAGGTCTACACACACATCTACTCAGTCACCTAAACAGCCATCATACACCATCTCACTCACTAATAACGCAACTGATAGATCTACTCATATAGCCACACAGCCACTCACACACTCTCAGTTACCCACAGAGCTACTCACACACCTAGTCACTCACTCGTAGAGTCAATCACACAGCCACATACTCACCTATGCAGTTATACACACACCTACTAACTTTTTCATACAGATACTAACATATTCTTACTCACCTTTACAGGCACTGACTCAAGCACACACCCATACAGCCACTATCACAATCATTCATTCACACATATAGTCCCTTATATACCCCAGCATTCACCTATACTGCCTTTCACGTACACAGTTACTCATCCATATACCACTGACACATCCATTCACTCACTGACATAGCCGTACCCACACTCTCTCACCCATACAGCCCCTATAAGACATACTCAAGGACCCATATAGCCACTGTTTCACCCTCTCATTCATCCATACAGGGTGTCACACACCCTGTCACCCACCCACATAGACACTCATACAACCATCCAGTTACTGAAAAAATGAATCAATTACCCATACAGCCACTCATATACCTACTCACAAACCCATGCAGCCACTTACATGCCAACTGACAGACTGACATAGACATTCACACAAATTAGTCACTCACCTATACATTCACTGAGACATGTATAATCACTCACTTATCATCCATACAGGCACTGATACACCCACTGATTCATCAATAGAAGGGTGGGTCATTCAGTCGGCCTCCCTCGATAATGACAATATATATTTTTTCCTACGTGGTCGGTGTAACGACTCAATCGTGGCAGTCAGCACAGCCTCTAAGTAACGTCGCGGTGGATTCGCGGATTTACAAAAAATTAATTTATGAAAAATAATCAAATATTGATATATACACAATAACTGGCAATTTGCAATTATGTCCACAACCCAGAGAGATTTCACTTTTCGAGGTTTCACTTTTCTGTGGAAGTTTCACCTTTACCACGTCTCTGACACCAACCTCAGTAGGACTAACAGCTGTACGCACATCAAAACTTTGTCTTCTCTTCAATATTCTCACATGTTGAGATATATCCTAATCACCTTCCTTACAAACTTGACCCTTAAGCTTGTCACACCTCCTCCATAATAGCATTACCATAGTGTTGGGTTTCCTTTCGTAAAACAACTCAAAGGGCATTCTACCAGTGACTAGGGGCCTCATGTAGGTAGCCAAATACCGGTCGGTAACGGCCGATTTTCGGTAATTATACCGTTACCGACCGGTATTTTGGCTATTGGTATGTAGGGGGACAGATTGTGGATTCGGAATTTACCGAATCGGTAAAATTACCGATTCGGTAATAATACCGAATCGGTAATGTTACCGAATCGGTAATTTTTCCGATTCGGTAATTTTACCGATTCGGTAAATTCCGAATCCACAATCGAGATGTAGGGGGAGTGTGTGTGTGTGTATACGAGTCGGTATTTACCACCAACTTATAGTTGGTGGTAAATAATTAATGTATGTGTTACTGCATTTTGATGCGCGTAG
Organism: Triturus cristatus; assembly: GCF_964204655.1. Lineage (NCBI taxonomy): Eukaryota > Metazoa > Chordata > Amphibia > Caudata > Salamandridae > Triturus > Triturus cristatus. The sequence goes on along the minus strand of NC_140584.1, from coordinate 769,870,773 downwards.
CAGTGTGCAATGTGGCATACATACATGCCCTTAGGGCATGTATGTGTGCCACATGTGCACACATGGCCGAATCAGGGGTGCAACAGGGTGTCAATGTGACACCCTGCCACCCTTGCATGTCTTCCCCCCATTACCGAATCGGTATTTACCGATTCGGTAATGAGGCATACCTTCCCATCAATGGGAAGGTATGCCTCATTACCGAATCGGTAAATACCGATTCGGTAATTACCGAATAGTAACGAATCGGTAAAAAATACCGACTCATTACCTACATACGAGTTACCACTTCTAAAATACCGATTCGGTATCGTTCGGTATTTTAGAAGTGGTAACTCGTATGCTACCTACATGAGGCCCTAAGTGAGGTTTTAGGTGGGAACCTTCAACCCTTTCCAAGAAGTCTCTCTTCCAATCCTTATTTTGTGCCTTTCAAGTTTGGATGAACGCTTTTAAACTTGGGTGAACCTCTTTAACATCCCATTAGTCTCAGGATGATAGAGAGAACACTTTTTGTGCTTATCCCTTTCAAGGATGAAACATCTTCCATATCTTTGGAAGCTAATTGGACACCATTGTCCATCAAAGTTCAGTCTGGGAACCCTTCTCTACTGAAAAGGTCCCCATTAAAAGTAATTACCTTACTAGTCTCTACACTTTGCATAATGCAAACTTCAGGCCAATGTGAGAGCCCTAAACAGTGAAGCAGTAGGAAGACTTTCCTTTCAGCACTTATTGTACCATAAACTCGGGGTTAATGAAAAAACATATTTTTTTCCATTTAGACCACCTAATATTGGGCTCTCCAGAAGAAGGCAGGAAAGAAAGGAGGCTGTGTAATATTTTGCATACTGACCGACTACACTACGTTAGACAATACGATATGCTTACAAGAGCATAACTAAATACTTATTATACAGTTTTTCACAGGTAACTAAATTAGTAAAACACCCTAGTGCCCTAATGGTCTACCTAAATAAAGATAGTTCTCCTGAGGAACAATAATAGGGTGTGCCTATAACCGCTGTCAAGTACTGTGCATGTAGTCAAAGAGTGTGCCCTAGTTGATGTCTTTAATGCACTAATGCTGAAATGGTATTACTGAAGCTGAAATGGTAGGTTTGGAATCACAGGGTGTGCCTATCACAGTAAAACTGAAGTTTAAAAAAGTTTTTCCACTTACTGCATGTGGCCAGGCACTGTGTCACAGGCTGTGCACATAACTGTGTTTCTCTTCTCAGCTAACGTGTGGCACACCGATACAGAGATAACACTTATTAATAGGGTGTTCCTATCACCAGAAAGCTGAAATTGAGATTAATTTTGAACATCCTTCCCAACCCTGTAAAATGGTTGCCCATGCACCACGTTGTATCAGTTTCCCAGAAAAATAGGGTCTATTCCTCCTTGCATTGCAAAGATTGTTGCCGTCTTCATACGCCATTAACTACAGGCATTATCCCACACCTCTATGATGCTGCTACTCCAAGTGCTGCACATGTAGTCAGTGCGAGAGATTTTCAACAAACAAAGTGGCTTTCGTGCACAGGGGCAGATCCGCACAGCATGAGCAAGAATGTGGGGAACAGAGTGGTAAGGTTCTTTTGAGGCTTGCGGGGCCCGCGCACCGGGGTACTGGAACAACAGGTCATGTGCCGTTCTGATACGTTGATGCAACCAACAGCGCATGAAAGTAAATAAACATACGCAGTAGCTGAAGGGTAGTGGCTGTAGGACGTTTCCGCAAAGTCTTTTCTTTAGGTATCCCAAATGGAATTCTTAATACTCAGGAAATACCAGTGCAACAATCCTCCTGTCAAGTGTCTGAAAATGAGGTTGTTATTCAAATGAAGGCTGAATCTATAACTGATCTGTTTGAGTCCCGCAAAGGAGTCACATCATTGCCAAATGTGGTAAATGTAGATTGGCCACAAGGAGCATTGATCCAAAGTGCATTTTAATCGAAATACAAATCAAACAAGGAACTGTCCCAGCTACCTCAAATTGATGGAGGATCACGTCTTACCATACAAATACATAAATATCGACCCATGCAGCATGAAGGCCCCTGTATAGGCCCCATCAACTACAACCTGGAAATGTGTTAACTTGACTATTTTTATCTTACACAGTCACTAGTGCCATAGTGGGTCTTGACACATCCACATAGGCCCAAGGCCAGTGCCTCAGTTCTTATCCTCCTCAATAATAAAATCTACTAGGCCCAATATTCTTAAACATGCATTTCTCTTGTGCCCAACACTGCGAGGCAGCTCGGCCACCGCAGAAACTTTCCACAGTTGCAATACCTATCTCGCCCACACACAGGGCCAGCTGGTACACTCTCGACATTTCACAAATATCGTTTGCTTCGTTTTATATTATGAAACTTCCCGAGCTTGCTCAAATGTAACCAAAAGACAGCACCTTGCCTCAACAACACCTGTTTCAAGTTCCGCTTTCATGTACACGTTCCAAGAAATGTATGATAAAAATATGATTTGTTTATAAATTGCGGTCAAGCATTGCTGACCACCCGCCCAAACACCTGACCCACAGGGACACCACTTCTGTGATTTCAGGGTTTTAGCAACACCACCGTAGGCATGCGGTCAAGAGCACCTATGCCAGTATGATTCAAATACATACGTCAATGCGGTTTAACCATTCTGCATTGAATGGGTATATAGGGCCTGCACCCCAGTAGGAGCTCAGAACTCTTTTGCAGCGCCTTGCACCCTGTGGGTTCCAGGCCGGCCGTATGTCTGCATTGGGCTTAGGAAGCCTCCTCTCATGTGGTAGAGCCCAGTCTAGATAACATTTTTCCTTTTTTGCCTCTTCTCTAAGGCTAGGTTTTTCATCCTCACCCAATTCATTGCATTTAATGTACTTTTAAAATTGTAATTTTTGGATGGTTAGTTTTCTCATTTCAGGATTGCCTTCCAGGCACCTGCACGTTTATTGATAAGTATTTTGTGTTGCTATTTCTGACTGATTGAACTATGATCTCAATATTCTCTCTAAGCTAATGAATAGATGAATATAGTTTTTTTGCTGTGTTAATGACTAAGGGCCTCATGTAGGTAAATAAATTTTACTGGTTCTTAAATACCGAGCCGTACCGAATCGGTAAATTAGAATCGGTAAGTTATATGTAGGTAAAAATTCGGTAACAGTTACCGATTCGGTAACATTCGGTAATCACGAATCGGAATTCACCGAATCGGTAAATACCGAGGTGGTATTTACCGATTCGGTAAATACCGAGGTGTTATTCACCGAATCGGTAAATACCGAGGTGGTATTTACCGAATCGGAAAATACCGAATCGGTATGTACGGATTCGGTAAATCAAATCACATGACTTGACGAAACAGCTAATCCAGTGCAACGACAGCCCACCCAACCAGGAAGTGCCCACACCCAGGCAGGTGTACATAATTAGCCGAAGTGGCCACACCCAGGCAGGTGTACATAATTAGCCGACCCTGGAGAAGCTTGGAGTGCAGAGGAGAGGCAGGGAGCCGTTGCATGTGCGAGCGGGTAGACGAACAGCATGTCCAGCCAGAGAACACAGAAAGACGGAGGGGAAAGGAGGAGGAAGCTGAAATTTAGCCCCAAGGAACTCCAGGTGCTGGTGGAGGAGGTGGTGAAGCAGCACCAGAAGCTGTTTGGAAGGCAATCCCTGCAAGTGCCTGAGGCTGAAAAGCGCAACATATGGCTGGCCATCCAGGCGCAGGTCAATGCTGTGGGAGTGACCCACAGGGACATTGAGGTCCTCAAAAAGCGCTGGTATGACCTCCGGATTGTAACCAAGAGGAAGATGGGCGACATCCAGAAGGAGGCCAGCCAGACCGGAGGTGGAACCAACAGGGCACCTGCCCTCACCGAACTGGAGGAGCTGGTGGCGGCCACAATCAAGCAAGAGAGCGTCGTGGGTCTTGGGGACGCCGACAGCTCTGCCAGAGCCGCAACACACCAAGGTAAGACGAAAGCACAGCAATGTAGCCCCCCCTACCCCTATCCCACATCCCCCATTGTGAAACGAGAATCACACTGCAGTCCACACGTGTCAGTGCAGACAGGCAATGCATTCCGGGAGATGTAGTCAGGGCAACACTAACCATGACGTAAATGTTACAGGGCAACAAGGCATGTCACGCACTCGAGGCACAAGGAGACAGGGGACATATTGGAATGTGAAATGATTTATTGTGACGCTTGCAATGCAGCCCTTCGGGGACACTGAGCCAATGTTGTATTTCTGTCCACAGATGTGACATCATGCAGGACAGGGCATGCTGCAGGAGAGACGGCACACCGGCCACATAAATCACCTCTAGCCAGCACCAGTTCAGACCAGGGAGCAGGCCCACTGGCAGCCGCACCACCAACACAGCCAGCCTCGCCGCACACAGAGCCAGCATCACCTCACCGAGAGCCAGCATCACCTCACCGAGAGCCAGCATCACCACCACCACCAGAGCCAGCATCGCCACTCATGTTCGAATCACCGGCCACATCTCCGCTTGCAGGTGTGAGAATGAGGAGGCGTCCAGCAGCCAGGCTACGAGCCTTAGACACCTCGTCAGACGACAGCATGGGCCCAGAAGACCGCACCGGGCCCCAGGAAGGGAGCCATGCCACTGTGCCCCACACCTCACAGGCAGCACAGACGGAAGCAAGAGGGCGCCGCAGGTCGCGTGTCCAGAGTCCACCAGCACCCACTGACGGCCATGGTGTCTTCTTGGGGCTCGAGGGCCAAATGTTGAAGCAACAGCGCCTGCAATCAAAGGCAGTCATGTCAGTCCAGAGGCACATGCGGGTGATGAAGACAACATTAGTCAACATGGACACCAACATTAGCGGCATGGCTGCGGGCATTCGGGACATGTCCCAGTCAATCCAGCAGTTGTGCAGCAAATTAGATGCTGACATCGAAGCACGGCGCCGGGAACGCCAGAGAAGGGACACTACCAGCAGGGCACTCAACCGTCTGGCAACTGCGACTTCTCTACTGTGCCGGCGCTCTGTGACGATGCAGGAGGGCCTAACACAGTGCTGCAGCGACCTGTCTCGGGGGATGGTGCAGGTGACAAGTGCACTAGGGGTGCTATTGACTAGTCAGGCGTCGACAACTGCTGCAGGGGATGCTGCGGAGAGCATCGACACCAGCAGCAGCATCACACCCCCCGTCCCAGAAGCACGCAGGAGCAGCAGGCGGCTTGGGGTTGGCTCTAGTGAGGATGCACAGGCCGTGCAATCCACCACTGCAGCGCGTATGCGCAAACATTGATGTCGCCCTGCTTAGCCACTTCCCATTGGGTGACGTAACCCTGGACATACTCCTTGTATAGATGGTATATTGCCAGATTGGCCTGTTCATGTGTTCATGGCGTGGTGCCACATTAAAACTACGTCAGGACTTCTCACAACTCGCTGTGTCCCCTTACTTACTCAGAAATAGTTGCATGTGATATCTGCCCGTCTCTCTCTCCCATCGATTGCAGTTGGCACTCTAGCTGCGTTGCCCTCTGGCTGGCCTGAGTCATCCTCGTTGTCCTCAAAATATGTCAGTTCCACATCTGTACCTTTTTTCGTGGCAAGGTTGTGCAGCATTGCACAAGTGGCAATAATCTTGCAGCAGGTGATGGGTTTGTACTGGCGTGCGCCTCCGCTCTTGTGCAGGCAGCGGAACCTGCTCTTCAGTAGTCCAAACGTGCGCTCCACCACATTGCGTGTTGTTTTGTGTGCCACGTTGTATCGTCTCTCACTCTGGGTTGCTGGGTGTAGGTAGGGAGTGAGGATGAATGACCGGCATGCATATGCACTGTCGCCTGGATGAGTATAAGGGGAACCATCAGTAACATGCCTCTATGCACTATGATTTGCAGGTTTCAAGGGGCGTCACTGTTACTTACCTAGCAGGTATCCCTCTCCGAATTCTCCGGCACTCAGTCGTGTGTAGATCCCACTATTCTGGAAGATGTAAGAGTCGTGGGTGCTCCCAGGAAACTTTGCAACAATATCTGTGATGATGTTCCCTGCATCACAGATCACCTGCACATTGATGGAGTGGGTGGACTTCCTGTTCCTGTAGATGTGCTCTGTATCAGCTGGTGGACAGATTGGGATGTGTGTACCATCAATACAGCCGATGACATGGGGGAACTGTGCCATGTGATAAAAGTCTGTTTTTGTTTTCTGCAGTGCAGCCTGTGTGTTTGGGAAGCTTATGTAGTGGTGCATTCTCTGCATCATGGCATCCAGGAACTTCCTGAAGACACGTGACAGGCAACTCTGGGATACCCCACCCACCGCAGCTATCACCACCTGATAACTGCCGGATGCCAGCAGATGTAGGCTGCAGAGCACCTGCACATGTGGGGGTATGGCGTGCGCCCTTCTTATTGGATGGTCCAGGAGTGGCTGTAGGTCCCTGATTAAGTCCATGATGGTTTCGGGGTCTAGCCTGTACCTCTCATGTATCTCTGCATCAGTCAGCTGGAATAGTGTGATGCGCTGTCTGTAGATTTGTTCCTCCCGTCGCCACACCCTCAGTCCTGCTGCCTGTAGACGTAGGCGCCTTGCAATGACGTACATAGCGGCCATGTTGTCCACGCTGTAGCATTTTGGGATTGCTTATATGCATTGTTGATGGTTACCACCTGCTTTCAATCCGTGTTAATTACCGACTCTAATTTACCGATTTTCTTGGATTTCTTAATTACCGAGTGCTCCTACATGTCATTTTCATTTTTACCACTTCATATTTACCACTTCATATTTACCGATTCGTTAATTATGTATTCGGTAACTCTGAATCGGTATTTTGGAATTCGGTAAATATGAATCGGTATTTACCGCCTCATATTTACCGAAAATTGGTTTTTGGACTCCTACATCTCACTTGTCTGAATACCGGTCGGTAACGGCATATTTACCGAAAATCGGCCGTTACCGACCGGTATTTGGCTACCTACATGAGGCCCTAAGTGAATAAAGTGCCACTCCAATGCAAGGTCTTTGTCTCACCCTTGTGTTTATTATTTTTAGACAGACTGTGATTAACCTGCGTTACACCACACCAGGAGGGGTTAGATTTACCCTTCATCAAAATGCAGGAGGTCAACTGCCCCTACATACATTCTAAGATCAACTAGAGTTCCACATTCCAAACCCTCTGGACACATTCTACTCTGTAAGCATTGGCATACCATGAAACGTCATACTACACATTGTAATAATTTTCATGCTTGCACTGAAAATACTCCAGCACGTCAGACTGTAGCATCATTTTATTATTTGGCATTTATACAAGTTTCATTGCTGTTTGCACAGTTTTAGTGTGAATGCACAGACTTAGCCAACAGAATTCATGCTAGTACGATCTGCGAACAGTTCCACTTGATAACATGAGTTGACTGCAGCAGGATGTACTCTAACAAAAGTATTCAAGACCAAGGTCTCTTTGTCCTCAGTTTGCAAAGCTGACACTTGAGACTCCTCCTATGAGCAGCTGCGCGAAGGTGTTTGTTTTGTCCAGTTTCAGTGGAAAGCTATGATTGCAGTATTTTAAGTGGTCACCAAAAGTAGAAAATATGGTTCTAGGTTGTATCTACAGCAGATATCTTTAAAGAGGCTTTGGGCTTTGATACAAGTCTGACAGTCTATGGTCCATGGGGCGCAGTGGTGGTGGTCTTCTGACTGCCCCATTACGACCATGTCAGAGATCCCTGGCAGTGGCGCAGTGGTATTAAAGCCCCAAAATGCTTGGTGGGCTGCTGTGGCCCCGTCAAACATATTATGAGTTTCCTCACTGCCACACTTTTAATGGCAGGTGCATCATCATGATAAGTGTGGCGTGAGCAAACAAAGGGGCCCTATAGTTGCCTCATGCCATGTGAACACACACAGCTGGCACAAAATGTGCCTCCCTATGCACATGCACACCAATACCTGCACGGCATGGACAACTGTATTTAACTGCTCAGCTTCACCCAGTCGACCGACTCCCGAACCTTCCATGCAATATCAAATTCTCCCCACATAGCATCCCCTCTCAATATTCTACTAATCAGGCCATCCAACACAGACACTGCAGATCCCTTTAACATTCCCTTTCCTTAAAGAAAGGACATTCAGATTGCACCACAGCACTACATCATCCCCTTTCCTTACAGGCAGGAATAAATGCAAAAATAAATCAGCAACAACAGTGCAAATTCCACTGTCCTCACTATCTTTCACAAGCAAATATACTGACATACAAAGACAGGAAATTCAGACACACTTTCACTTACACAAAAGTGCAGTTCAGCTCTCCACTATATCCAACACATAGTCACACACTCTCCAAATCTATAGCATTGAATGGTACCACCCTACCCAACGCTTTGTTTCCCCATCTTTGCAACATAACAATGAATTCTTCTTGAGACATGCTACTCTTCCCTACCTTTACAACACTAGTAGTTTATAGCTCTAGTACCCAAATGCTCCTCTTTCCAATCTTCGCTCCTATTTCAAAGCTTTGCATCACCATAAACCAGTGTACCACACAGGGCCGGACTGGCTGTAGCAGGCACCGGGCATTTCCTCGGTAGGCTGCCAGGGTGGGGGCCTGTTTTGGGCCCCTGGGGGGCCATTTTTGTTGCAGGGTTGTTTTTGCAGCAAAATCGTCCGTAACTGCCATAGCAAACATCTCGGCTGCAAAACCCAGCCTCCCGAAGAGGGGGGGCGGACGAGCTCTTTGGCAGGGCCAGTTTTGGTCCCCCAGTCCGGCCCTGGTACCACACTATATCAAACACTCAAAGTGTACATCTCTTCACCACCTTGTCACACTTCATCAAACTCTCACAAGGTATAAACAAAAAACACACATAATCAGAACATAATTCCAAAACCCCATGCAGAATGATACGACCTTCCTCTTTGCCAATCTTCCTCCGAGATTCTTGTGTCTCTTAATTAATGATGTCCAAGCAAACAATTTACAGGATGGCATTCCAAACCTTTCCTCACCTGTGTTGCAGCCAATAACTTGAGTAGTTGGAACAAATATGAATGTAAAAATATTACATTACATGTTGCAGAAGTATCAGAATAAAATATTATTATTCATTTATTTATTTATTTATTTGTCGGACTTGTATAGCACATAGCTGCCCCAGCGATGGGGCGTCCCAGCGCGACCAAAGACAATGAGGGTGGCTGGCGAGAGGGCAGTTATGCAACAGTGGGGAAAAGCCAGGTCTTGATATCTTTTCGGAAAATCAGATGACTCTGGATCACTCTGATCGAAACATCAATTAAACACAAATATGATGATACACAGATCTTGTTGATGAGAATATAATTTTTGGAGGTAAGTAATATCATGTTAAATAATATTCATATTTTTAATATCATTTTCAATAATCTAGTGATTAATAAATGTAATTGTTTTATTACTTGAATGGGTTTTAGTTGATATATTAATTTTATGAGTTTATAATGTTTATATAAACATTATTATTATTAATATAGCTCGTGATTTTAAGTGATTTAAAATTTTCTATTTAATTTTGTTTAGTAATATATAGTGTTTTATCACATTGTTGGGTTTATAGAGGGATAGGGAGGGAAGTTAATTAGTGATAGTAATTATAAAATATTGAATACATATTATTTAGTTTTTTGATGGATATTTATGTCAATTATGTAATATTGATTTATTTTCATTACCTGTTATTTGCGGGCTGTTAGGTTTGTATGAGTGCAGGGTGCAAATTTAATTAAGTAGTTATTAATCAACAAATAATTACTCATTGTTAAATAATTGTTTAATTGATTTTATTTTTTTAATTTATGGGAAACGTATTTATTTAGCTTTCATTTAAGTTGAGTTTTAGGTGAGGGCTGCTAGCTTATAGGGGCCTGGGTGGGATGTTAATTCATTATTAATTAGTAATTAATTATTTAATTAATGTTTAATTATGTAGAATATGGAATACTGAACTATTTTACTGATATTTTAGTTGCAGGATTCTTGGTTTGTAGGGGTAGAGGGTGGGAAGCACATCAATTGAAAATTAGTTTTTTATTATTATTTGCACTGCATTCATTTAATTAAATTTGAAATATTGAAATTATGGAATATTTATTTATTTAAATTATATTTCAGTTCTGGGCTACTACGTTCGTATGAGTCTCGGCTGGGAAATTAACTAAGTAATAATTAATTAACAGTTAATATTAATTGTCAATTAAGCATTTCATTTATTTTAAATATGTAAATTATGGAATACTTATTTGTTAAGTTATATTTTAGATGTGGGCTGCTTGGTTTTCTAGGGGTTTAGGTTGGTAAGTTAATTAATTAATAACTGAATGACAACGACCAATTAATTGACAATTCATTCTTTTATTGAATAGCGATTAAGTAAATTGCAGATTTTTTTTTGCATATATGTATATACAGTTACGTTAATTAATAATTTTTGTATTAAGGTTTTATTATTTTTCTACATTCATGCTGTAACTAGTGTATGTAATGTGTTTTAAGTTAAGTACTTTCCCTAGTCTTGTTTAGACTGCACTAGAGATTGTAAAATGTTCCCTCCTGTTGCACAGTTTGGAATGCAAATAGTAACTCTCAAAAATCCAATGCTTACCCTACTGTTTCCAATACTGAAGTAGAAATAGTACATTTTAGCCCTCAAAAGTTCATCACGTTCTCTGCTGTTGTGCTATTTGGAGTGGGAGTAGTACATTTTACTCCTTTGAAATCCAATGCTTTTTCTCATATTGCAGAGACTGGATTGGGAATAGTAAATTGTACACGTACAAACTCCAATGCTTTCCCTCCTGTTGCACAGACTGGTGTGGTAATAGTCAATTTTACCCCTCCAAAGCTCATCACTTTTCCTACAGTTGCACTGACTGGAGAGAGAATCGCAAATTTTACCCCTCCGAAATCCAGTGGTTTAGCTACTGCTGCACAGACTGGAGTGGAAATAGTACATTTTAGCCTATCTATTTGTTTTTAAAAAAATCTATATTTTAGTGTAACTTTTAACGTTATTAGTGTCAACAATATTTTTTCCCGATATTTTTGTACTTACCATTATGAGTATAGGATCACGATATTTTGGTGAACAATATTTTTGACACAATATTTTTGTCAATGATATTGTTTAGTGAACCATAACTTGCAGACAACACATGCATCCACTTAAGAATTCTTCAATGTATGCAGGGAACCCATACAATACAGATGCATATCTATAACTGCTATAGATGCATGTAAACTGCAAACATAAACATATCCAATGAAACATCATTTAAAACTTTTGCTGTATCACTTGGAAAAATATATGCAATTTTCAAATACATTAAAATGCTTGACATTTTCTTCGCTGTGTAATTCCATGACACATCTTTTGCTGTTATTTTCCCTTTATGAACAGCTAATCTGTCTCTTGAACTGGAATTTTTCTTCTCTTTCATAGAAACTGCAATATTTCTTGGATTAACTGTTCCAAAATGCTGTTCAGCTTCCTTGAAGCGAATCACAGTCCTGCAAAATCACTGTTAAAAGCACTATGAAACAACCTTCTGCAATATCACCTCTGACAAAAAACTACTAAACATCCTTTTGCAATTTTCATGGCAGCAACCATACAATAAGGAAACACCACTTACCAACACCCAATCCTATTTCTACTTACATTGTTTTAGAAAACACCTAGGCCTGGGCTGAATTTCAATTACACCAGAGTAATTGGAGTAATTTCAGTAATTACCCGTAATTAAGAGTAATTTGGGAAATAATCCTAATGCAAGACAGCCTTTAGTGAGTACAAACTGGCACTTGAGCTAATTATTTGTGTTCTGCTGCATTGAGAATTGTTCTTAGCGCAAAGTGCATCCTCACGTCCATGTTGAACATGATTGTGCAGTTTTTGCTAAGAAAAGAGTGTTAAATGTTGGTGTTAAGTTAGGAGAAAATCCTTCTCCATGAGAACATTTAGGGGCCCATTACCCGCCTGCCACCGTAACGGTGAACGGGACTGACCGCCAGAGGTGCGGTGGTCCCGCTGTGCCCATTAGGATGCGGCTGCCACCCTGGCGGTTGCATCCCGCACATTTAACATTGTGGCGGGCGGTGATGTAAGCAGCACCCGCCACAATGTTAAATGTGCATGTTGTGCATTGGCATGCACATCGTGACAGGCATCGCGTGGTGTCTGCCCCCTTGTGCTTGCCAAGGCAGGGGCGTACCATAGGTACTCCCCAAGAGCAGCCCCCCACCCCTCACCACCCACCAACCCCCCTGGGGGCCCGCAACGGGCCCCCAAAGCAGTTCCTGCATGCCTTTCAATGGCGGCATCGCCGCCATGGAAAGGCCTTCTGCGCCAGGCATCCTGATATGTATGGCGGTGTCTGGAAGACATTGCCACCATATAAGGCCTGAGTTCCGCCCGGCAAGGTCTTTCCGTCTGCCGCTGTAACACCAGCCATTGTAATATGGCATGGGGTAAATGGAGGGCGGGCGGGGAAAGATGTCGAGCAGATCGCCACCGCCGGTCGGGCAGTGGCGATCTGCCCGACATTATAATGGACCCCTTAATGAGAGCAAGCAGACACTTGCGCTTGCTATTCAAGATCTTTTTCATTTAGCACTATCTCTTAAAGCAAAATGCCTCCTCATGTACATTTGGGAGGAGAAGGGGCATTTTTGTGCTAAGAAATAGCACTAAATGCAGAACGACTCTTCCTGTACAATTCAAGCATAGTCTTACAGAATGCTTAGGTAATTCTGCATGATTGCACAATACTGAATTTAGTGAGTTATGGACACCCCTACAAATAACCCGTAACTCGCCATGATGTCCATGACTATAACCATATGAAAAACACTAGTGAACTGGTGGTCGTGCAAAATGAGGAACTGAACATAAAGAAACTAGAACAGACCAAGTATAGAGTGTTACTATGATCAACTGATCTAAGTGTTGCTGATAGAGATAGAACATTGAACTCTAGATACGGATTCCCATCAACTGCCAAGGGAGGCCAGTGTCATCACTTGGTAATCCTTCCATCTTGTTACTACTCCTCCAAACCAAGAGGCAGATGTAGTAGCCAAGATCAGAGTAGAGTACAAGTTGGAGAGAGAAATCGACCAAGAGTGGCCATATGTATTTCTATTGATGGATACTATGTGTAGTAAGTGCAGTGCAAGTGAAAATTTAAAAAGGGAGTTGGACAGAAGAAACTATGTTTAATGAATATCTCTGTACCAATCCTATTTAAAAGGCGTGTAGCGGCAACTTTCAACTAATAGGTTGCGTCATATAGGGGTCGACTAGTTTCAGCCAGATGGGAATGTGTTCCCGGCTTTCTTCAGGACTGATACATAATTGCTACTGCAAGTGATTAAGAAAAACAAGAAAAAGTGACAAGTTGTCCAACAATACAACCTGGTACCTATCGACCTCACGGCAAGTAGGGTGTATTTCACTCCTGTTGAAAGAAAATACAAACGATAGGTTGTGTTCTGTTTCAATGTTCCTCATTGTATACAAAGTTAGAAAATAAATCTCATAACAGTACCAACCAGTGTATCATCTATGAGAAAAAACGCCAACTCACCTTACTTGCGTGAGCGTCAGACCTCACCTCACCCGGTTACAACTCAGGTAATTGAGACCCCGCCCTGTAAGTATGAATCATGTAGGGCGAATTATTCAACAAACCAAAGGTAGTGTTAAAAATTGTTTAGCAATTGTTAAAATGCGGTTTAGGGACAGAATCCCAGTCATGTGTCCAGTAAGAATAAATCACCAGGAGTATTAAGTGTGTACCGCAATAATCGGTATTTTATTACAGCTGTTAAGATAAAAAGAACCGATTAACTATGAAAATGGCACACTCACAGCGTGTACAACAGAACCCCAAAGGTAGTTAATAGGGGTTATTTTGTCGGCATCGTGTACCTATATGTATAGGAATACTTCAGTATTAAGGTCTAATGTAGAGTTTCAAGCGTATCAGACTGTGTAACTAGCCGGTCACTACTTAGTATGGCACACACGATTCGGAATCTCTCCGGTCGACTAAGTATGGTTTAGACCTGTCTCTAACAGGAGGAAAGCAAAATCTATTTTATCGTTTCGCAATGCCTATCGCGTCAATTTGTATAAATCCCCGGTATGGCTGTAAGTAAACCGGGGGCAGACAGCGTAACAAAGCTACTTTGGAAATCGCCCTTTGTTTAGGAAAAAATACCTGGGAGCATGTCTTAATAGCTACATTAAAAACCCAGAGTCAAACGAAGATAAAAGCGCATGCAAGCAGTCAAACTCACCTCTCCGTCGGTGCCTCGGTCCTTCCTGTGTTTGTGGGAGGTACCGAGGCTTTGTGTGACGAGAGTATAAAGCGTGAGTGAGTCATGTGACGCTTCACGCTACGTTTTGCAAATGACTCGGGGTGATGACGATGGAGAACTACAAGATGACGTCACTGAACCCAGAAATGGTAGTTCTTACACATTCATGTGGATGTATGAAATGCGGGTGGATTGGCAACAAGTGTAAACGCTTGAGAAAGGGACACAATCAATGTGTCCGTTGCACTACTAGATATTACGAGTATAATGCTAAGGAATCCAGGAATCAAGACAAAAATCCCCAAGACAATTCCTATATTACGCAGAACAGGTAATACACCTTGTGGGGGAAATGTTAAACTCGTTGTGATCTCTTTATCAAATCTTGGGTCAGAGTCCGACCCTTTACAGAAGAGTCCATGGAATAGAATCATTCAGGCCTTTTGTGTCACTTTGGAGTTTAAAAACCCAGCGTTGCTCTTTAGTGAATAAGAATTTAGCCTTATCACTATTGTGGGACGGTATGAATGGTTTCTCCAAGACAGTCCAGGAGAAATCGTCTGCCTGATGATTAAGCTCCACAAAGTGTCTGGTGAGTCTCGTATTCTCTTTCCTGCATCTGAAAGTGCTTTTATGTTCGAGCATCCTTGTTTTAACCTTACGCGTCGTCATGCCAACATACTTCAGATGGCATGGACATTGTAATAGATAGATAAGGTTATCACTATTGCAGTTGGAGTAATTCTTCTGTATCCAAGATCTGGTCAAGCCTAGATCTAAAGTTTTGGTATGTTTGGTTTGTGGGCATACTGTACAGTTACCGCACGGGAAGTGACCCTGGACTGGTGGAAGGTTCCAAAGGGTGCCTACTCTCCTTGGTTCTAGTTCCCTAGTGCGTGTATGTACTAATCTATCCCTCAAGTTGGATCCTCGTTTGAAGGCAAAGAGTGGTAGTGGAATGTTAGTCTTTGAGGTATTCAAAAAACGCCAATTCTTCCGAATGCATTTCTGAATGCCATTAGATAGAGTACTGAAGGTGTTCACAAAGGTTAACCGACCTGATGGTGGTTTTTCTATCTTCTTCTCTAACAGAGCTTCTCGATGATTGTTGAGAGCGCGTTTGCAGGCATTCTTGACCAGCCTCTTAGGATAGAGTCTTGCTGAAAGTTGATCAGTTAAGACATTCGCATGATGTTTGTAAAGATCAGTTGATGAGCAATTGCGTCTCAAGCGTAAAAATTGGCCATATGGCAGATTGTCGCGCAATGCCTTAGGATGCTGACTATCATAACGAAGCAGCGAATTGCGAGCCATAGGTTTGCGATATAGCTCACTGCCCAATCCTGTGCTTGTTGCAAAAATGGACAAATCGAGAAAGGCTATCGTAGATGGGTGCATCTCTAGAGTGAACTTCAAAAATGTATTCTGTGTATTTAGCCATTCCTGAAATTGCCTGACCGATTCTTGATCGCCCCGCCAGATCACGAGGATATCATCGATGTACCTCTTCCAGAGTCTGATAGACTCATGGAAGGGATTCACTTCGTTGAGGACGTGGTTCTGTTCAAATTTATGCATGTAGAGATTAGCTAGAGACGGTGCAAAAATACTACCCATGCTCGTACCTGAGACTTGTAAAAAGATCTTGTCCTCAAATTTAAAGAAATTCTCCTTCATGGCCATGCGTGCCAGGTCCATGATGAAGTTGACCGGAGTGATGGAATTGAGTTCTGTTTCTCTCAGAATAGAAGCAATTGTATCTAACGTTTCATCTTGTGGAATAGAGGTGTAGAGTGATTCTACATCAAATGAAACAAGTAGATCTAGACTCGGGTCAAAATCCACAGTAGGGAGCAGACGTAGTACGTCTTTCGTGTCCTGGAGATAAGTAGGCATCAAACACACCAGTGGTCTAAGGAAGAAATCTACAAATGTAGATAAAGGTTCAAGCAGAGAGCCAATCCCGGAGATGATAGGTCTTCCGGGAGGTGGTCTCTGCAGCTTGTGTATCTTGGGAAGTATATAGAAGTATGGCATGACCGGATGAGTAGTTTGTAAAAAATCTTTTTCATGAGGTGTAATCCATCCTTCATTGAAAGCTTCCTCTACCTTATTGGTGATGATTCTACTGATCCTTTCTGTAGGATCTTCCTTCAGTAGTCGATAGAACCTCTTGTCATCTAGTTGTCTCAAGCACTCAGTGCGATATACTATGGTGTCTAAAATCACTATGGCACCGCCTTTATCTGCAGGTTTAATAATGATTTCTCTGTCCTCTGTTAATGCACGAAGTGCCAACTGTTCATTTCTAGGTAGATTGCTATAACCCCCTCTGTTATTTTGACACAGGGTATTGACTTCATCAAGAACTGCTCTCTCAAAAGCAAGTACCTGGGGCGGGATAGCATGTGTAGGTGGATTGACGGTCGAGCGTTTTTTCAGACCAGTATTGATGTCGCCTGTTGAGGGCTCAATCTGTTCTTTGTCTTTAAAAAAATGATGAAGGCGAACCTTCCGAAAAAATTTTGCAAGTTCACATTGAACTTGGAAGTTGTCGCCTGTCGATGTTGTCACAAATCCAAGCCCTTTGTTCAAAACTGTAATCTCAGCCTGGGTGAGAATCTTGGTACTCAAATTCTCAATCAGGTCTCCTGTGGGTTCTGTTCGGATGTTGGAGGGTTCTGTTTGGACCTGCTCCGGGTGTTCATTTGAGGAGCAACTGGGGGTTGTTGATCGTTCCAATGAACTTGAGCTTGTCGGTTTCTCCTCCTGCCTCTTGTTCTGCCTGGGCCTGCCCCTAAAAAAGACTGGTTGTTAAAGTCTTGTGGGTACATCTGATAGGCCGCATTAGGTGGTTGAAACTGCTGTGGGGGAAAGCCCCATGGAGTCGGAGGCCACCATTGTTGGAATTGCGGCATCGGGTACCCCCTCCAAGGGCGTCTCATACCTCTACCTCTAAATTGTTGTTTGCTAGTTGTGGCTTTGTTACGCTGTCTGCCCCCGGTTTACTTACAGCCATACCGGGGATTTATACAAATTGACGCGATAGGCATTGCGAAACGATAAAATAGATTTTGCTTTCCTCCTGTTAGAGACAGGTCTAAACCATACTTAGTCGACCGGAGAGATTCCGAATCGTGTGTGCCATACTAAGTAGTGACCGGCTAGTTACACAGTCTGATACGCTTGAAACTCTACATTAGACCTTAATACTGAAGTATTCATATACATATAGGTACACGATGCCGACAAAATAACCCCTATTAACTACCTTTGGGGTTCTGTTGTACACGCTGTGAGTGTGCCATTTTCATAGTTAATCGGTTCTTTTTATCTTAACAGCTGTAATAAAATACCGATTATTGCGGTACACACTTAATACTCCTGGTGATTTATTCTTACTGGACACATGACTGGGATTCTGTCCCTAAACCGCATTTTAACAATTGCTAAACAATTTTTAACACTACCTTTGGTTTGTTGAATAATTTGCCCTACATGATTCATACTTACAGGGCGGGGTCTCAATTACCTGAGTTGTAACCGGGTGAGGTGAGGTCTGACGCTCACGCAAGTAAGGTGAGTTGGCGTTTTTTCTCATAGATGATACACTGGT
Source organism: Triturus cristatus (assembly GCF_964204655.1). Classification (NCBI taxonomy): domain Eukaryota; kingdom Metazoa; phylum Chordata; class Amphibia; order Caudata; family Salamandridae; genus Triturus; species Triturus cristatus. The sequence continues at coordinate 769,852,783 of NC_140584.1, read as the reverse complement.
TGGTACTGTTATGAGATTTATTTTCTAACTTTGTATACAATGAGGAACATTGAAACAGAACACAACCTATCGTTTGTATTTTCTTTCAACAGGAGTGAAATACACCCTACTTGCCGTGAGGTCGATAGGTACCAGGTTGTATTGTTGGACAACTTGTCACTTTTTGTTGTTTTTCTTAATCACTTGCAGTAGCAATTATGTATCGGTCCTGAAGAAAGCCGGGAACACATTCCCATCTGGCTGAAACTAGTCGACCCCTATATGACGCAACCTATTAGTTGAAAGTTGCCGCTACACGCCTTTTAAATAGGATTGGTACAGAGATATTCATTAAACATAGTTTCTTCTGTCCAACTCCCTTTTTAAATTTTCACTTGCACTGCACTTACTACACATAGTATCCATCAATAGAAATACATATGGCCACTCTTGGTCGATTTCTCTCTCCAACTTGTACTCTACTCTGATCTTGGCTACTACATCTGCCTCTTGGTTTGGAGGAGTAGTAACAAGATGGAAGGATTACCAAGTGATGACACTGGCCTCCCTTGGCAGTTGATGGGAATCCGTATCTAGAGTTCAATGTTCTATCTCTATCAGCAACACTTAGATCAGTTGATCATAGTAACACTCTATACTTGGTCTGTTCTAGTTTCTTTATGTTCAGTTCCTCATTTTGCACGACCACCAGTTCACTAGTGTTTTTCATATGTAAGGATATAGGGGATTTGAACTGTTGTTTTGGTCATTAAACTTTTCCCTTAGACCCTTTTCCCTTTGGGAATTATTGTTGACATGACTATAACCAGTCATAAAAGCCATTTTTAGGTCGAGACTAGAGCAACGCATGCGTTGCTTGCTCGACTTTTGTAAAGGGTAAAAAAAAAGTGCTACCTACCAGAGTTTTGCTGGCCTGAAGCTTGAGTACACGTGCGTATGCACGCGCGCAGCCACCATCTGTCTCCTCCGTCACGGGTCATTAAGTTGCATTCTCCTCTGCCCCCGCCCGATCACTTTAACTTTCACTTTCGTGGCTTTGCTTTTTTAGATAGTTTGAAAAGATCCGCTTGGTTTCCAAACAAATGTTTTTATTTTTATGGATGCTTAAAAAAAGTGCAACACTGCATATAGCCTTTAGCTTTCGCCCTCCTGTGCATCAGCAGGAGTGCAAGATACAACATGCTGTACTTTTTGAGTCCGAGAAAGGAAAACAAACACTGTTAAAGGAATGATCAGCAGCGGATGAAAGAAGCCTCTGACATTTGACACCCTGTCTTTGAAAAACATTATATGTCGCAAGACAAAGTGCAAAGTCCTCTGTTCATTTTCAAAGTGATTTCCTTCGTGGTTATCTTGGGGTGCTGCAGCACCCCCGCATCCCTGGTCCAGCTCCGAGGGTGTTCTTTAAAGAGGGAGCTGTGTTTTAAGCGGTGCCCTCTTGAAGATGGCTGCTTGGCATGCCAGCCCCCGCAGTCACCTACGAGGAAGACATTCTCGCTGCTGCCTGCGTCTGATGAGGACAGCTGTATGCACTGTGGAACACATGCAAAGACAGGAAATATGGAGAACATTTCTAGAGTTTTATGCCTCTAACATGCTGTCAGCTGCTTGATTAACACTGGATGGAAGCCTTGTTCTCACCCAGTCAAGCTGTAATGTGAATTAAGAAGCGCCGAGATCTCATTCTCGCTCCATACGTCCATATTCCAGAAGTCTGACACTGATGAAAGTAGTTATCCCTCTGTTACAGCGCCAACTTTTAGCAGGTGCTTTGAATCCATATGTGGGAGAGTCACTAGTGTCAGTGAATTCTCTGCCAAGCCACCTCCAGGTGAACACTTCCCAGGTTTCTGGAAAGGGGTCATGATAGGATGGAGTGAGTACATCAGTGGTGTCCAGCATAGGTCTAAGAGGACTGTATCCATCCCAGTTTTTAAAAATAACCTGTAACTGAGTTACCTTCAGATTCATTGCATTTACATTTATTGTATGTGAAAATCGTGAAAATCTGGTGTGGATCTGGCCATCCTGGACTTACTTTGACCTCCTAGGATATGTGACTATTGCACTTCGTGCACCTTTAATTCACAGGCATCGGGGCAAAATTAACAAACAATATCAAATTAGAGAAACTGAAAAATCTCTATATAGAGAGTAAGCCTTGTTCATTCTTTGACTGCCAAAGGCATCATTTTCAAATGGGAATCGGCACAGCCACCATCATGTTCTTGTCCTGGTTTGTGACGAAGGAGGCGTGAGCATAATGCTTTCCTCTATACCTACGGACTACCCACTCAGTATTACTCTGACAACAGGTTAAAGTTTTTTTTGTTTTTGTTTACCATTCTGTATATGTGATTTAGCTATGCAAAGACTCGAATGTTGCTTTTACATCTTTGGTTTGAAGGATCCTGGCTTCCAAAATAAGCTTGAACACTTGATCCTTTCTGGTGGTATCTCAAGACCAACATATGGATAACATTCCTTTTCTTTTACAGCCAGAATATTCTCCCTTAGGGAATCATTTTAAAGGATAATTTCCCCAGGAAGTAACACCTGGAACCGAGGCTCATACAGGAATGTTCTTCAAATAGTTCATGTAAGCGAATTTCTAGGAGTGCTCCATGCTATTTTAATCTTTGAAATCAGAAAGCACGCATCTGTTTTCCTTCACCAGAAAAAAATCCACTCTTTGGCATTACTGAAATAATTTAAGGACGTGTCAAGTCTCTCAGGGGGACAGAGGTCTGCACCTCACTGTTAGATTCATCAGGGGCTCACATGAACCTTAAGTAAGCATTGGCATAGCCAATAGGTCTCGCTTTTGGGACCTTCTAAGTATTTAGTTATGCAGCACAATATCCTTGGTGCAATAACATCAACTGTTGCGTGCCTAAACACGCAACAGTTGGCGAGACCTATTGGCTATGCCAATGCTTGTTCTCATTTCCCAGAGAACTCACTCTGCCTAACCCAACGTAATGGGGTGCCACAGTACCAGTACCAGGGCTGACATAGACACTTCCCAGGAAGTGCCATCATGCTCTACCAACAAGAACCTGGCTTGGCTGCACACATAGCCTCTTCCTCTTTGCACCTTACAGGTGCAGCATGTTGTCACTAGAAGCCTCTCTGCCTCCTGCAGTAATGCCATGCAAAACAATGGTTGCTGGGTAGACCATCTCAATGGCACTACTGTGACCCCACGCACCTACCCTAGAACAAGTTGCAGGCTTAACGTGCCTTGTGCTCAGTTGCCGTGCTCTTCTTCCTTCCTCTATTCCTCAAGCCGCTGCTACCACACTCTTTTCACATGGTCATCCAGTTCAACAGATGCCACTTAGACAAGGGCTTCACTTCATTGGATGAGTCTCTTCTGCACTTAATTTCAAATGGCGTGATGTGCAACTGTTACTGTGCACTATCGTAAAACAGGCGAACTGGCTCCCACGAATATAGCCCTTAAGAGTTCTAATGGAAATAAATACCCCACAGCTTTCACTTTTTCTTGGGTCATCTGCTGCCGGAGTGCTGCTGCATTTACATGCAGGCACTCATAAAATAATTGCCCCAAAATGTTGTTATTGAATGACAGGATCTTCGCACAGAGGCTGGAGCAATTCAGGGAAGAGGTAAGATTTTAAATTCAGGGTAGTGCCTTAAGTTACAATAACAGTCTATTAGCTTGTTTAAGATCTCACCAAACATTTAGATGCACTGGAGTACATTTTGTTTAGAGGTCGCGGAATCTCCATACTTATGAGAGATATCTCATATTTAAAATGTATATATTTGTGTTCCCATATGTTGTCAGACCAACATAATGAGTTGCCATCTTGATATTTCCTCGTCCAGATTCCAAAGCAACCACGGCAGAGAAACCCCCCTACGCGCCGCCACAGATGACATCTGCACCCTCCGCGACCAAGGCCACACCAAGGCCTTGATGCTACTCGACCTCTCCGCAGCCTTCGACACCATCTTCCACCGCACACTTGCTGCCAGACTTCACGACCTGGGCATACGAGGAACCGCCCTCGAATGGCTCCACTCCTTCCTCATCAGCAGGACCCAAAGAATCAGACTGCCACCCTTCCTCTCTGAACCCACAGAGATCAACTGCGGAGTGCATCAGGGATCGTCACTCAGCCCTAGGCTCTTCAACATCTACATGGCCCCCCTCACTGCCATCATTAGACAGCACGTACTCAACAGTCTCCATTCCGATGACACCCAACTCATCCTCTCCCTCACCAAGGACCCCGCCACCACCAGGCTCAGCTTTCAGGATGGAATGCAGGATGTTGCAACCTGGATGAGCAGCAGCTGCCTGAAGCTCAACTCGAAGAAGACAGATGTCCTCTTGTTCGGACCCCCCCCATCACTCGGGACACAACCTGGTGGCCCACCGCCCTCAGCAGCCCACCCACCCCCACAGACCACGCCCGGAACCTCAGCATCATACTCGGCTCCTTTCTCTCCATGACCCGACAAGTCAACGCCGTCGCATCCACCTGCTTCAACACCCTCTGCATCCTTCGCAAGACCTTCAAAATCAAGAAACACCATCACCTACGCACTCATAACCAGCAGACTGGACTACGGAACCGCCCTCTATGCCGGAATCAACAAGTCTCTGCTCTGCAAACTTTAGACCATACAGAACACAGCAGCCAGACTCATCCTCGGTGTCCCTCGACATGAACACATCACCCAACACCTGCGAGACCTCCACTGGCTCCCTGTCGAGAAGAGAGTAACCTTCAAGATACTCACCCATGCCTTCAAATGCATCCACAACACTAGACCCCATTACCTCAATGAGAGAATCTCCTTCCACGCACCCAAGAGAAGCCTCCAATCTGCCGACCTTGTCCTACCGAAACCCTGCGCATCTGCAGAGCCAGAACTGAAGGAAAAGCTTTCTCCTACATCGCGGCGAAGACCGGGAACGAGCTCTCGATCAACATCAGATACGTCCCCTCTCAGAACATCTTCAGGAAGACCCTCAAGACCTGGCTCTTCGACTGAACGGAGCTGCTTACCACTCTCCTCCCCCCAGCGCCTTGAGAACCTCACGGGTGAGTAGCGCGCTTTACACTTCCCTGATTGATTGATTGACATTTCATTTTTATTTCTACTTCTACCTTTTAGTTTTGTCACTAGTTGCCTCTCTGGTATCCAATTCATTTTTATTGTGAGTAAAATATATGGAACTTACATGTGACTTTTAGAAATATATATTTATTACCTATATAAATGGTTTTATATGCTTTTTAAATGTGTACATTCAAAGATATTATTGGTATCATAATCTTTGTAAATGAGTAATATTGTAAATCAGATGAAGCAATGAAGTAACCATATAACAAAAGTGGAAACTGTTGTTTTCACAGAGTTGGATTACTTAAAATATATATTACGAATACTGTGAATTTTTGGGGACCTGTTTCTTTCAGGAACTCCTCACAACAAAGATGAGAACCATTTTATGTAAATACTCAGCTCTCTCAGCAATGGAGTGAATGTTTATAAAGCTGTCATCTCCAGCAGCATGTCTGCCAATGCAGGCACATTCTGTTACCTAGGTGAGCACACCAGTTCCTAATTAGAACTCTGGGCCTCATTTCTGGGAATTTGGTGTAGGTCAGTGCAGCAAGTCACCTAGATGTGCGCCCTAAGTCAAAGTGTAAGGGTTTGGACATAATGAACATTGGCCTTCTTCGACAAATCTCACTGACGTGGGAGAATGTATCCTCTGCTCTGTTTGAAAACATGTTCAAAGTTTCCTTGGCCGATCTTTCTCCATAGATGCCAATGAACTTCTGATCCCTCATTAGGTTCCTGACTCACAAATAAAAAAGTGGGAAGTGTGCTGAAATAGAGTCACTTCTATTTTTAGAGCAAGTTAAAGGACTTTCTTAGAATTGACAAAGAACTACTCCTTGGAACAGTGCTTAATTTGTAAACAGAAATCCTGTGTCAGTGGTTGCAATTCTCTGCACAGACACTAATAATTTTTGGGAAAATTGGGGTTTAATTTTCATCACCAGGTTTTGACAAAGAACAAGAGTCAAAAGGCAGAAAACGATGGAGAAAGTTAAAAATAAGGAAAAAAAGTGAGGAAGGAGGGATGAAAAAGAACCAGCAGAAGAGGTGAACCTGTCATGAGGAATAGTCACAACAAGGCAGCCTCAGTAGCTGACAACCACGACAATCGGAGAAAAACTATGAGCCCCACCCTGCACTTATGTTTTTTACATATGAAACGCGGGTTTACATATAAACGGCTTGCGGAAATGCACGGCAACGGTCTATTTACTAGGCCTGGGCAGTAAATTTTGTTCCGCTCTCGGAATTTGCGATATTTAGAAATTTTTGCGTTCCGCGTAGAGCGTGAAAATGTCAAAACCTTCGCAACCTACCGCGAAAGTGAAGTATTTTTTAGGGGTGGGCGGAATTTGCGGAATTCACTTTCGCAAATTATCGCGAAAATGTTAAAAATCTCCGCAAACACGTGGAAATATAGCGAAGATGCAGAAGTTTTTTTCCCGCCCGTTCGCGGTATTTTCTGCGTGGTCGCGGCTCGCCAACTTACACATGTTTTCACTTTTCTCGTGGTGCATGATCGCGAAAAGACGTGATCGCGCGACGAATGACGTTACTGCGGGCGCGAACTGTCGCGAGACAGCGCAAATGGCTACCAACAATCCAACATCTTGTGGAGAACGGGACCGGATCGGGAAAACTTGTCGGCGAATGCGGGGATTCAGGTAAGGGATCGCGCGCACGCGAGAATGTATTATTTTACAGCGCGAGCAAGCAAAAAATTTCTGGTAAAATGCGGATTGCGGAAATTTTGACATTTTTGCGCTGTCCGCGGAACGCAAAAATGTCAAATTATCACAATTTCCGCAAGCGGAACAGAATTTTAGCCGAGGCCTAGTATTTTTCTTGTTCGCGCTTTAAAAATGCCTTCTCGGGCACGCGGTCGCGACTTACCGGGTCCCTGCGTTCGTCGATAAGTTTTCCTATCCGTTCGCGCACGCCACAAGATGTTGGATTGTTGGTAGCTGGTCGCGCTATCCCACGAGAGTTTGCGATCGCTAACACGTCATTGTGATCGTGAACAGGAAATAAGCATCGCGATCAAGATGGCCGCGCCCATTAGCGACCGCATGGGCAAGTTGGAGATATATTTCCTCGCAAGCATGCAAAAATACATCACGAGCGGGCGGGAAAAGCAATCTCCGCATCTTCGCGAAAGTTTCGCACGCACGCGGAGATTTTGCACAATTTCGCGATAATTTGCGAAAGTCAATTTCGCAAATTCCGCCCACCCTTACTATTTACATAAATGTGTTCGGAAATTGGGTTTTTGAGCCCCTTTCGGTAGTGTCCAATGAAAATCCGTAGCCCACATTATGTTTGCACTGCGCTATCATTATTATTTGCCTGTAATTTACTGATCTGTGTAATAATACGACATAACAGTACAATTACGACATGTTACAGCATTGGTGGCTTGGGCGTCTCAACTGGCTGCAGGCTGGTGTACACCAAATGAAAGGCTGGGCCAATAGCAGCATCTTCTTAAAACGAAATGGTGTCCTAACGAAAGGGTATTCATGCTTGTACTGCCTCATAGAGATGTCGACAAAGAGACGAAACATCAAGAACAGGCAAGAATAATAGGAAATTAATAAATCTGCCGACGGCGCTATGATTACAGGCTTAAGTCACTCATTTTATACTCACTCATGCCAATGACTTGAAAAAGTTTGAAATGTTTAGTCGCCACGCTGGGTTTTGCTGTGTAGGAGACATAGGGGCATATCAGCAACACCCGGCAATAATTATCGCTCAGCGCTCTTGGCGTGAGGATAATTATCGTCGGGTAACGTGGATTTTTATCGCTGAGATAGCGTGCTATTAGCAACACTTTTCTCCTCAGCGATAAAAATCCTCACGCTAACTGCCTAACGTGAGATTATCGCTGGAAACCCAGCGATAATCTCACGCAATGTGGCGTTAGGTTGCTGATAGGGACTCACAAACTTAGCCATGATATCCACCCTCCATAGGATATCATGGCTAAGTCAGTCCTGAAGCAGGCGTAAGGAAAGTAGCGATAACAGGGGTTATCGCTACTTTAGCGACATTTCTCCTGTCATGTTAGGTCAGCAACGCCCACTTTGCATCTCATTAGAGATGCAAAGCTGGGTGTAAAGAATCTCCACGCTAAAGCAAGGTTTCACGCGTTAGCGTGGCCTTGCTAATTAGGCGATAAAATGATCGCCGCTTTTCGGCCGAAAACAGCCGCAAAAGCGGCGATAATTTTTTATCGCCTGCTTGTAAATATGCCCCCTACATACTGCGCCAGCGGCCGCACTAGCGCAGTTCTGTATCACAGCGACGAGTACAATTTGGAAGCAATTCCAAGGCAGCCTCGAAGTTAATATACTAGGAAAGTACTTCTAGCGGCTGCGGTTGACAGTTCTCAAAAAGCGAAATAATTATCTGCATGAAAGCTGCTTGGAAAATATTTACATGCTTGTGAAACTTACAATAGCAGACGCCTTGTTCCAAGTAGATCTAGCTACTCATCCAAGGAAAGTTGCTTGGCGTTTTTGAAATAGTTTCTGAATCGTATGTTTAAAATAGACTGGAAAGCATTCCACTAGGAGTTAAATCTCAAAGGTTTTCAATTTATAGGGTGTTTGCTACTATTGATAATTTGTGTATCAATACATTTAGCTTTGGTATTATGCATTTGGGAGTCACGGTCTCCGCAATCCCAGCAAAGAATAATACACATCAGATGCTTCAGGGAACCATGTAATTGATTTTTGCTCTGCTGATCCTGCTTTGCATCCCAAGTAGTTCTAGAAACCTCGCCGAGGGAAACATTTGAAAAGGAAATAAAACCAAAAGTTGCAAGAAAAGATAGAAAATGTAATTTGTTGTAGTGGGTGGGGGTTGGTAGTTATGGGCAATGGTTGCGGTGCTATGTTTGCGTCTCCTTTGGACTTGCACCTTACAAGGGTTTTCTGAAAAAGGTGCATATAGTATAATGGCTGGTCTGGGACCCAGGTACAACAATAAATATTTCCATGTAATCACTTATTGTCTAAACTTGCAATTACCTTAAACATGGAGCTAGTTCAGTAGAGACTGACAATAAAAATCTAGCTGCCACACGAGGACAAATAGAAAACATGCTCTCTGGGGATTTTCAGGATTACGGGATATAATTGCGTGTAATAGTTAAATAATATGCAAGTACATTTAAAGAACTCTTCCAAATGTAGATCAGATTTGGATAAATCCAGGTCTTGCCCATAATGACAGCTCACGGAAATGTGTGCCCCAATATCATTTTTATAAAAGCAAATTGCAGCCCAAAGGGAAGAATCTCCAAAATAATATGAACTGCTCAAAGCCATTCATCCACAGTGTCCTCATACCTCTTCAACGTTATGTTGTACTAAAATACAAGGTATTTAAGGCTAGTGAACCATAACAAACCTTTTAGTGAGGTACGTTACCTATCTCATCCTTCTTTCTCGTCACAATCCTAAAAAAGTGAGCACTTTGTGTCTCACCCACAGAATTCACCCACACAAATTAAAAAAATACACCCATGATTCCTCTAATATGGCTGCTACAGGACGCAAGAACACCTGACTGGGGTGCTGTTTTTTCAGCGTTGGTATGGGTGCAGCTGCTGTGGTGGGACTACATCCCCCAGCAGTCATGAAGGAGCACACAGCTTGAAGGATGGGACTTTGGCTGAACTTGCACATATTAGTGCCTTGTGAGCCCTGTGGGTGCGTTCCCGGGCGAATTCCAGGCCAAGAGAGGTCTTCGCTTGTCATCCTACGTAAGAGACAGGGCTGGGGGATCCCTCTTTGGCCCTTAGACCCAACTTTCAAATAACGGTGAGTCTGACCCTACCCCGATTAGTTGTCGGTTTTCTGCGGTACACCATATTTGATAGCTATCGAAAGGACCCAGCCAACCCCGTTGAACAATATTTTTACAATTTTTCTAAAGTTGAGCTTGGAGATACATGGGGAAAGGGAAACTTCCTGGGGTGAAAGACAACGCCAATGCAAACACTTCTTGCGGCACCACGTTAGGTTCCTTCCTGGTTTGTGCTGTTGGGGTAATCTTCAAAGAGATTGACCTTGCAGAGAGACACCTACCTTTGGACGTAGGGGAGGGTATACATTGTCCTCCATTGGGACAGCCAGGATACCATTTATGCCCTGGGACCAGTGAGTCCTTAGCTACACTCAGCCATTTATCCAGCCAACCTGCACTTCAAACCCATTTATTATCCAGTGTAGTCCACAATGACTTACTTATCTCACATGCCAGTGATTATGGGCTGTCCTCCAAGAGGAAGCAACAGCCTAAGTGAGTTGGTAACTGGAAACGTCATGTATAGAGGATCCCAGGCAAAAGCTCTCTGTTCGTACCCAGCAGCCTGGTCCATCTCATCCTCTTACAACGGGAGATAAAACCATTGACTGGGATAATATTTTGGATAAGTTTAAATCGGGCTGTAGCCACGGGGGCACTACAGGGGATGGGCCCTTCTTTATTTGTGTGTGGGCCCCTAAAAGTAACAAGCCTCCTGTTTTTGAATTTCAGTAACAGGACCAGACTGTCACTTTCCAAATCAGGAGGTTTCCTTGTCGGATAGAGGCACAAATCCTGCTTTCGGCTCCTCTCATCCTCTCCAAAGGGTCATAACAAACAAGCAATCAAAATGTTGCAGTGAGGGTCTGTATTTTATCACAACAGTCCGCAGCAGCATTTTAAATGCATTTTACTTTCGGATTTATAGTTACTGCGCATGTCTACCATGCGCACAATAAACAGCTCATTTACGACCCTGTCCGTCCGCGACGAGTGAGTGTGCAGGTGCAGTATACCTTGCTGGTGTCGAAGAGAGAACTATGGAAGGCTTCTTCACCTGCGAGAGGCTGCACCTGTAGTGTGTTGTTCTTGCCATGTGCTTGCATTTCCAAGCCCTAGGCAGAGGCACATAGGTTGAGATCTCTTCCTCTGCAACAAGTTCAACCCTGAATTGGCTATTACAATCTGGACAACGGGCAAAACTGTGAGGTATTGCTTCTGGGCGGGTGTCGGTGAAGCAGGGCTTTCAGTGGGCTGGGGTGAGAAGTCTCCAAACTTGGGGAAATATCTGTGTTCATTCTGCTAACAAATGCTATCACTTGTACACCCAAGTTAAGTAATGCTCATTGCATTTCAATAATGCTTGCTGCAAAAACACAAGAATCTAACTATTTGTCTTGGAAGAGATGAATATGAAAGCAACGCGTTTGCCTCTGTAGTGTATATTTTGATGCTAAGTAAATAACTCAGCACTAGTTTGCAGATTTCTGTCTTGACACAATGTCCACATTAAATGAAGCGGTATTCCAGATGCATTTCATAAGTGGAATACAGAACTTCGTATAAAGAAGACTTGCCCCATTTCTTTATGAAACATAAGAATGGTAAAATTCACAAAGAGTTCACAGCCACAGCAAACTGTACACTTGTGCTGACGTGCATCAGAAATAGAGTTTTAATTAAAAATGTGGAAATGCTGTAAAGGTAGCTTAGTGAGTTAAATGCTCACTGACATCTGTGAAAGTACTCATACATTGCAATCTCAGGCTGCTGACAATGCCATCCATCCTTCTGAGATTAGTAAAATGACTGGCTATCAATTGAGACTAAACCACCGGATGTGACCAGTGCTTAGAGGTGGCAGAATTGAAGTACTCCACATTGCACAAAACATTTTATTGCCAGACGAGGACCCTAATTAAAACTTACATGTATGTGTGTAAGGTGATATATAAAAATGGGGAAACAAATAAAAGCATTACTAAAGGTTGGCAACCCCTTTCCATATTCTTCTCTATACCACCTCCTGTAAAAGATCTAGTTTCTAGGAGGCATCCACCTTATATTTCTAAAGGCCTGCATGTCCGCTTCCCCACAGCCAAAGAAAACAGATAAGTATGGCTCAAAACAGTAAAGACTTCTTGGGGGAGTGAGCTAGGGGTGTCTTTAATTTAACATCTCTTTTGTCACCAAATAATTCACCTTTTTTGCATAGAGTAAAAGTTTCCCCATTATCTAGGGGAGCTTTTGAAGATGAGGATGTTCTTTTGAATAAATGTATACATCACATTTGGTCTGTGTATGACTTCTGCTCTGTTGTTAGCACAGATATCCTAGAAGCTAAACACTACCCACACCCATCCTATCCTGTAGAGAAGTTTAGTTATATGAGGTTGAAACTAAAGACAAATTTCCTTGTGGAGGGCTACTTAGCATAGCAGTATGCAGGATTTTATCCCCCAACTCACATATCCAGCTCCAAATGAATCCCCCTTGTTTTTCTGAGATACAATCCCTCAGGGAGCCCCAAGCATACCCATTTATGTTTCGGGAGCTGAACTGCTGACTCCTTCTAACCAACATCTAGAAACTGAGGGCACCTCTATGGTTGATTGACAGTCTCCATCTTTACAGACCCTAGACGAACAAGACAGAGGATTGCAGTTAGCAGATGAGAGATTGGAACCTATTAGTGACCCTGTAAGCCCACCTCTACATGCTATACCAGCTATCCACACCAGCCCCCTCACAAATATTCTAATTTGGAATTTGGCAAGGATCAAGTCCAAACTGGGTGATCCAAGTTGGTGAAACTTAGATGAGCATGACCTGTGCCTCCTTCAGGAAACCTGGTTGTGAGGGCCATTCTACAGAATAGGATTTGTTACACATTACTTACCTATGATTCCAGCGTAAAGGAGCCAGCCTTCAGCGGACCTTCTTGTTCGGGTGAAATTGGCCCTAGATGTCAAAATAACAATGTTGACATTGATTTCACACGACATACTGGAGATATAGAGTGGGACAGCTCTCCCCCAGTACAGCTCCACCACTATGGGTTGGCCCCTTAGACCCCTGAACTCCATTGCAGGATGTTCGAGGCTCCTCCCTGCACCTCATCCATGGTGGTCAAGTGGGAGAGCACTCTGCTCTGCTGCTGTTCTGCCTCTCTATTTTTCTTATTCAATTTTCCTTCTCGTTCTGTTTCCTTTTCTTTCTGTGACTTTCTGCTTCTTCCATTCCTCTTTCCTCATTTTCCTGAGCCGCCTCCCCCTCCAGTGTGTCCTTCCCACCTCCCAGCTGACCCGGCCTCCCAATCTCTTCTTAATGATGGGCGCACACAGTGGGCGCGCCACTGGCAACTGCCTGCGACCAGTGGCAGAGACCCTTGTCCTCCAATCCACCTCCACTATGACTCCAGCACCATCCATGCTCTCAACCCCCGACGCAGCAACAACTGCCAGCTTTTGACTGCAAGCAACACCAAAGGCCTGATCTTCTGCCGACACTGCCGCTGCACCTTCACCCACCTCCCCACCTCAGCAGCAGCCCGAGCCTTCCAGACCTCACCGCTCACAAGCCACTCAACTGCATCCTCCTTAACGTGTACTCCCTAGACAAGCACGCAATAGAAATATGAGACCGCCTCAACACCTACGCACCTGATGTTGCCTTCCTCACAGAAACCTGGACCAACGCCAAATCTGCGCTGGACATCCGCAATGAAATTCCTGTTGGAGAAAAGATCCTGCAGAAGGACTTCCCCATCTGCCCAGGAGGAGGCATCGCCATCATCCACAGAAGCACCCTCCGGATGACGACAACCGGTCCGGACAACACTACAACCCTCATGGAGCACCTACACTTCTAGATCCAGACCAACCCTAAAACGACTCTCTGCAGAACCCTCATCTACAGGCCACCCAGCCCCTGTGCTCCTTTCACCAACACATCACCTACCTCATCGCACACCATGCCCTCGCATCCACAGACTACATCATACTCAGAGACCTAAACTTCCACCTGGACAACCACGATGACCCCAACATCACCTCCTTTCTAGAGAACCTTGCCAACATAGGACTGAAGCAACTAGTCACCGCCCTCACACAAACAGCAGGACACACACACTCTACCCCATCTTTGCAGAAGGAAACAGCGTCTCCTACAGTCTCACCATGGAACTCCTCTAGACAGACCACCACTGCATCCACTTCTCCTTAAAAAAAAAACACTGTACACAAGCACGCTCACCACCCCCTGTAGAAGCTGGAACAAAGTCACAGAAGACCAGCTCACATCCACCCTCATCACCACCCCACCACCACTACGCCAGACGCTAACACCGTGGCACACAACCTCCACCTCTGGATTACGAACTGCGCAGACAGATTTGCCCCCCTCAAAAAAGCCACAGGAGGACACATCAAGAAAACAAGCTGGTTCACCACTACACTCCAAGAATCCAAACGCTCCTGCTGATGACTCGAGAAGGCATGGAGGAACAACAAAACCTCAGAAACCTCCCCCACCTACAGAGCAGCCACCACAGCACACACCAACTCATCAAATCCCTAAAGAAGAAACCTCTCCAAGACAGAATCCTCACCAACGCTCATAACACCAAAGAACTCTTCTCCATCATCAAGGAATTCGCCAAACCCTGCAGCGAAACAGTATACGTCCCACCCTCATAAGACATCTGCAACAGACTCAGCACCCTTTTTCACCTCAAGATTAACATGATCTATGACAATTTCAATAATCAAGACTTTGCATCGTTCCAGCCCCCCGACCAGTGACGCCACCCAACATACCCTGCTCCCCTGGACCCCCACTCACAACAGAAGACACCCTAAAGACCACGAAGAGCATCTACTCCTGAGCACCCTCAGGCCCATGCCCACCCTAGATCTTCCACAAGAACTCTTCTCCATCATCAAGGAATTCGCCAAACCCTGCAGCGAAACAGTATACGTCCCACCCTCATAAGACATCTGCAACAGACTCAGCACCTTTTTTCACCTCAAGATTAACATGATCTATGACAATTTCAATAATCAAGACTTTGCACCGTTCCAGTCCCCCCGACCAGTGATGCCACCCAACATACCCTGCTCCCCTGGACCCCCACTCACAACAGAAGACACCCTAAAGACGACGAAGAGCATCTACTCCTGAGCACCCTCAGGCCCATGCCCACCCTAGATCTTCCACAGAGCCATCACGGCCATCGCACCAAACTGCGCCGGACGATCAACTGCTCCCTCTGAACCGCCTCATTCCCTGATGACTGGAAACATGCTGAAGTCAACCACCACCTGAAGAAACCATCAAAAGACCCGATGGACCTCAAAACTTTAGGCCCATGTCCCTGCTTCCATTCGTAGCCAAGGTCATCGAAAACGCCTTCAACACCCAGCTAGAAAACTTCATCAAAGCCAACAATGTCCTTGACATCTCCCAATCCAGATTCTGCAGCAACCACAGCACTGAGTCGACCTACTCGCTGCCACCAACGACATCCGCTACCTCCTAAACCAGAGCCAAATGGCAGCCCTCATCCTCCTGAAACTGTTGGCTGCCTTTAACACCATCTCCCACCGCACACTAGCCACCAGACTCCACGGAAGGGCCCTCAACAGGATATGCTAATTTCTCACCCACAAAACTCAGCAAGTCAGAATCCCACCCTACCTCTTGGAACCAACACACAACTGTGGAGTGCACCAGGAATCCTCCCTCAGCCCCACCCTCTTTAACATCTACATGGCCCTCTCGCAAACATCATCAGAAACCACAGGCTCAACATAATCTCCTATGCCGAGGACACCCAGCCTATCCTCTAACTCACCAGAGAATCCAGTATCACCAGACCCAACTTCAAAGAAGGTCACCACCTGGATGAAGAAGAACTGCCTGAAACTCAACTCTGAGAAAACAGAAGCCCTCATCCTTGGCACCATCCCCTCTGCATGGGACAGCTCCTAATGGCCCCCGCCCTCGGAAACCCTGATGAACCACGCACAAAACCTCGGCATCATACTAGACTTATCGTTCCCTATGAACCACCATATCAACTCCGTATCCTCAGCCTGCTTCAACACCCTCCTTATACTTCCCAAAAATGTTCAGATGGATCCTATCTGAATATAGAAAAACGGTCGCAGCACTCTCTATGCCAAAATCAACAAGAAACTACTTTGCAAACTGCAGACTGTCCAGAATGCCTCAGCTAGACTGATCCTAGACATCCAGCATCGCAACCACATCACCCAACACCTCAGCGATCTTCACTGGCTCCCTTTCAAAAGAAGAATTACCTTCAAACGCCCGACTCATGCATACAAGGCCCCCCACTGCACCGTACTAACATACCTGAACCACTGCCTCTCCTACCACGCACCCAAAAGATGACATAGGGAATGGGACTTACAAATATAGGAGAATTTATATGAGCCTGCTGCCAATAAGGAGAGTAGGTTGTTTTGGAAGATAGCAGCCTATGGCAATTGCCAACCACTTAATTGTTTGGCTTACTGTATTCCGCCTGATGCATGGTATTCCCGCTTTCATGATCTTTATAAACAGGACTCGATCAATGGTAGGCTCTCTGATTTTAGTACAAATTACTTAGTTTCTTTAGGCCTCCTTAAATTCGAGGTCAGACAGACATTCTCTGCAATCATTAATATTGCAAGGGGCAAGGCACCAGGGCCTGATGGTATCCCAGGTGACCTTTTTTAACAGATGTTGACAGCTGGGCCGCATATTTTAATAAGCTATCCAATTGCATTCTTAAACGGGCCCAGATTCCCTGTAGTTGGAAAGCTGCTGAAATCGGCCCTATACATAATAAAGGTACACAAGACTCTCCTTCTAACTACTGTCTGATAAGCCTTATTAATGTGGCCCAAAAGGTTTTTACTAGGCAGCCTTTAGTGACCCTTGACGATTGGATAGAGGAACACCAGGCACTTTCTCCCCTGCAGACGGGTTTTCACAAAGAGGTTAGTAAAATTGATTAGGTTTTTAGGCATTTATTGATATACTGGAAGACTGTCTTTCTAAACAAAGCACATCTTAACTTGGTCTTTTTAGACTTAAAGTCTGGATTTGAATTTGTACCCCCTGGGAAGGTTTGGGGGGTACTAAAATGACTTGGGCTTCCCATGATCTTTTGAAGGTTCTGCTTCACCTTCATGTATACATATGCCCACGTTAGATGAGGAAGGGGTGGGGAACTTGCAGATCAGATACCCATTTATAATGGCATCCGTCAGGGATGTGTGCTTGCCCCGATCCTATTTTCTATGTGCTTGAATGATGTGGCACTCCACCTTGAGGATGAAATGAATAATGCGCCCTGATTAGTAGGATGCATGATCCCTCTTCTGTTATTTGCGGACAAGACCCTGCTAATGCCAAAAGCATTGAATGGTCTTTAATGTTAAGTTGACAAATTTGATGCCTATTGTAGCAAACATGGACTTGTGATCAATCAAACGAAGACTACATTTATGGGAATCAGCCCACTTAGGTCTTTTTTAGAAGTTCTATTTTTCTAGAGGGTAAACCACTAAATAGGGTCAGTGAGTTTACTTACCTGGGGATCAATCTCACTTAATCAATGTCTTGGGTCTTCCAGATTGAGAGAAGTAGTTTGAACCTAACCCAGCAAAACGCAGCCATTTTAAAAATGCATCGGGCCTCTCAAGATAGACAGTTATCTCCTACTCTGAAAGTGTATTAAGCCAAGGCAGAGGGCAGTTCATTGCATTGAGCAGAAGTGTGGGGTAATGTTGATCTGGCCACCTTGGGGGTGGCTGAGAATACCTTTATAAAAGCTCTCATACATCTGCCAAAAATAACTCATTGTTACCCCTCAGATGTGACCTGGGCCTTAAGCCGAGTTTCCAAAAAACCCAGCTCAGACCATTGCTATTTTGGTGACGGCTTAAATATACTGCAGCACTGGAGGGCTCTTATCATTCTTTTCATAATAGGGCTAGTAAATAAATGTCTCTCCTTTGTCAAAATATGCTGCATTAGATAGGCTTTGGTGGATTTTGATCATCTTTCCCCACTTACCAAATATAGTCTTTAAAAAGGCCTTTGGTAGTATATGTGGGCTGAAGAACTTAAGCTTGTCTCTGAGGGATCCCTTGTGGATAACATTTTAGTTTTAAAGATTGCTATGGCCGTTGAGCCTTTTTTTGGGATTATATAACCCCGTTAGCTACTAAGAGCATATATCTTAAATTTCGATATGGCACTCTCCCACTTAAGTTGCTCTGAGCAAAATGGAACCCAGGTGGTGCCGTGATAACTACCTGTCGATCTTGTTAACATGCAGAGGAATCTCTAACACATTTTATATTCTTCTGCCCTTCATAAACGCACCCTAGAAAACCTAGGATTACTCCAGTATGTAAAAAACCTTGGATGTCAGCAGTACCAAGACGCTCTATAGCTGCTGTGCACTGAATTCAGTCAGGTTATTGTCTATGCAGTCTTTAAACATCTATATTAGAGCTGGTGCATTAGAACGGAAGCATTGGTCTGAACTTTTGGATAGTATAGAGGCTAGTTTTTAATCTGACAATGTGAAGAACCTTGCTTGTCTTCTTTAAATTCTTTTCTCTCCACTGGTATTGGGTATAATGATTTTATCTTTTAACGGGGGTCTTTTTGACATATGATAATATGATCTGATTTTTATGGCTACTGTCCTTTCTTAAATATGTCTCTGTGTTTTAACCTTTTGCCAGTGATAGACTTTTTACCTTTTTATAAGCCATTGTCTGCTTTGACTCTGCAACATATTTTATAAGGTTTTAAGATGCTATCTTTTTGTAATCTTTGTTGTATGTATATCTTTCTTTTCTGTTGGCAAAGTCAGATTAAAGTGACTACAACTACCATGAGGCCCTGACACTGCATCTCTAACCAATATGCTAGACTCCTTGTGTCCCTTCTCGCTACTGAACTTCACAAATCATGCAGCTTACCATTTCTCAAGTGTTGGTAAAGTGTGATTGAAGTGACTACAATTACCATGTGGCCCTGTCACTGCAACTCTAACCAAAATGCTATAGTGAATGTGATACAATCACATTGCACACATCCCATGTCCCGTTTTGATGTAAAATAAACATCTGTATGGATATGTCACTACAGTAAATCACACCTTCTCTGCTACAACTCTGCATTGTACTCTCACAGAGAACATAGAATCATTGTGAAAAGCATTCTAAGGGCACAATGGAAACGCTCTCTGCAGGATAGCTATGCCCTTATCAGGGGAACTCTGAAAGGTTAGGGCCATGGGGCAGCACAGTACATGTTGCACATTCTTGACAAACTCAATTTGCACTAGATCTGGGAATTGAAGTATATCAGAAACAACCAATAGCATAACCACTTGCTATGTGTGTGTAGGGAATGAGGAAGTGCAACTCATGAAAGCAATTACAGCAGTAACAGCATGTGGCACACATCTATCAAGGTAACTGTAAGGTAAACACAGGTATATGTACAAATGTCCACGCAGAACTCCAGAAAGGGATGACAAGTTGACACCCTCCATGTGTGGATAAACAAATATCTAACTTTAACACAACTAACACATATCCTACGTACATCATAGAGAGTAGTGCAACCTAAATTATGTTGACAGTGGCCAGGCCAAGCTGAAATACTTACTATATAATATGTCACCCAATGCAATGTCTGCCCCATTTGGATTTCATCCCACCTAGACACCCATTCAACATTTCCCCTGGTGCTGTGTAACTCCAGCATTAGGTCCTAGGTCACAACCTACAATGCACCTCAACTGGATCAGGAATAAGGGAATAAAAAAACACAATTGTAGTCACACATCACTAACTATGCAAGGACATCAAATAGTTAAAAAGTAATGGAAGAACCAATGTCTTCAAAACTATGAAAATATTTTAATGACAGTATGTGACAACAGGATTCAAACAAAGGCCAATGACCAGTCCATTCAGTGTACATGTGCCACCTGCCACCTGCCACCACACTTGTCCTCACTGACAGTGCCAGGGAACCTCCTCAAAAAGGGGCATCCATTGGGTGCAGCAGGTACGTCAAAGATGGTACTTGAGATAGGGAGTTGAGGTTGAGGGAGGGGTGGGTTTGTCCTCGGAACAGGTTTCTGGTGTTTTTTTATTTTGGTCTTGGATCAGGGTGGGGGGGGGGGTGAGGATTCTTTTTCTCTGGGGTGGAATGGGAAGTGGATGGGGTGGTTTTATCCTTGTGAGGGGTGTTTATGTTTTTTTAATTTTTGCCTTGGTTCAGGGGGTTGGGGATGCTGTTTTTCAGGGGTGGAGTGGGACCTGGCCTGGGTAGGTTATTCCTTGGGAGAGGTTTGTATGTTTTTTTTAATATTTGCCTGGGTTCGGGGGGGGGCTGTTGTCTTTCAGGGGAGGAGTGAGAATTAGAAGGCATGGGTTTGAGTTTGGGTGTGGGAGAGGTTTTTGGGACTTCATGAGCGGTGGTCAGGTTTCACATAAGAAAGGAAAAGGGCAAACAAGGCATCTTTACAAGGAAAACTGTTAGGATGTTCGGGATGGAGTTCGAATTGGGAGAAAGAGGTTGTGGAAGTGTGAGCTAGGTCTGCTGTCAGCACTGTGTGTTGTTTTGGTGTCTGTTGTATTGGTTACTGTGAGCATTTGTGTTTTGTGCCTGTGTGCGCAGTGAACATGCTCAGTATTGTGGAGCGCTCTGTGTGTCTTGCTGTATTGTCTGTGGGTATGAGGGTGGCTGTAGAATGCTCTGTGTGAGTTGCTGTGTCATGTGCAGGTATGAGTGTGGCTATAAAGAGCTCTGTGTTGCTGTGTTGTCTGTGGGTATGAGTGTGGCTAGTGGATAGCTCTGTGTCTGTTGTTGTGTCGTCTGCAGGTACAATTGTGGCTGTTGAGGGCTCTGTGGTACCTGGGGGTACGCTGGGGTGATGGGGGTAGTGAGGGGAATGAGTGTCTGTGTTGGGTGTGTGTATGTTTGAGTTTTTTGGATGTTTTGTGTTTGTGCATGGTGCTTGTGCCTGATTAAGTGTGTGAAGGCTTAGGTGTACGTGCACTTGAGATAGGAATGGGAATAGAGAATTTGGGTGGGGAAGGGCAGGAGGTGGGGTGGATGGTTGGGATGGTTAGAGGGTTGCCATGAAGGAGGAGGCTAGAGCCCGAAACTATATCTCTATGCCAGACGATGCAGTGTGAATGCCTTCCAGGTACGCAAGCATTTCAGTCAGCTGGTTGCTTTGCCCCTGGATGGCATTCAGGATGGGATTCCGACCCATGTAGTGCATGAATTCAATATCCTCCTTACTCAGGGCTAACAGGGGCAGGGGCTGAGCTGCCTGAAGCGAAGCAAATCGCTCCCCTATTAGGGGAGCCGGAATGACCAACTTGTAGAGGGACAACAGGGAGGGTGACGATGGAACTTTGGGTGGCGTACAAGGATGAAGGTGGTAATAATCTTGTTGGGTCCGCCACCACTTGGGGGTGTCCACCGGAGAATGACTCAGATGATGACGAGTTGGGGCTGCTGCCTCCTATGTCATCCTCACACCCTGCAGGTAACTGGGTCCTTCCGTGTCTGACTTTTCACGTCCAGAACCACTGTGACCAGCTGTGTTCCCACCAATGTTGGCCCCTTTTCCTTCACTTGCCCTGGATGTATCTGAAATGACATGTAACATGGGATATAGCAACTGCATATTCACACCAGTTCGTCATAAACCAACAGAAAACATTGAAGAAGTCCACATATCACTCCAGCTTCATGGTTCACTCTATAGGCTTCAAATTTAGCATGAGCACATGCATGCATGCTACATAACCTGCAAACAGTTGGGACCACTCATGTCATACACTTCATCCTTATGTTCATACTTGATCACCTTGCATACTTTGGCACTTGTAGTATGCCATTGCTGAAAGATGTAACCAAATAGGATGGATCCAAGTGTGAGATTAACACAATGCTCACACAAGGCCCAGGGTAAAACAAATCTAACTATTACTCATAACACGTCATGATTTCATGAAGGTCAAGTTGAACACTAATGTACCATCAAGTAGTGTTGTTTCAGAAATCATGCCACATGCAAATGCTCATTGCACACTGATGACACGTTGGATTCCAAATTACATCATATGTCCACCACCTGAAGAGTCAAATGAAAGCTGCACACATGTAGTTTAGCTATGTATCACATTTAGCAGATAAAGTTTCGTGAAAACATTGAGGCCAAACATTTGGGAGATATATACTCAGAGATCACACAGCACAAGACTCCATATAGCCATATGAACATCTCCAATCCTGCTTGGTACAGGCCATGACACCAGTCGTAGATTGTCTATTCACAAGCCAATACACTTTTGACGTGTTAGGTGTCCCTGATCATCTATGACACGAAGATATGGGACCACTAGAGTCCCAATGGGCAGGCACATCCACACTTTGGTATTGCATACTCAGATTGCCTTATAAGGATCAGTGTATACACTCACATATGATCCCTACAGTTCTATATTACATTCCATCATGCACGTTGCCAGTCAACTAATGAGTGTTTTGATACACTATTACAGATGAACCATCAACTGGGAAATGCACACTGACCAACCTGTAGGCACTAATGCTGATGGCACCAGTGATGTTTGCACTCTCATTTCACTGTATAACCACTACTTACCAATGAAAACTGTTGTACAGTCACTGCATGCACTGTGAACTCTGTCATGTCACATGCAATAGGGCCACCATCACATGAGAGACAGTAGTGAGGGCACATCACTCTTCATACAAGCAAGACAAGTTGCCTGTGTGGTACAATTTTCACACAGATTTACTGATAACATGAGATGATTATTCACTTCATTCAGTCAGGTGTCTGCTCAAAAGGAGAAAAGTACATGTGAGCAGGAGTCTTCTGTGTTCCAGGTCGGAAAAGCAATAGGCACAGCACAGCAGCATGTACCTACCTCCACACTTACACTAGCAATGATTCAACCTGTGTGTGGCACATGGGCCACCACCAATATGGTTGGTGAAATGCCTATATGTAACACTCAAAGTTGCCAATTTGACATGTATGACTCTGTCCAGGACTGACCACTGTGTAGCTGCTGTTGGACCCTCAACTGATCATCAAGCTCTGAGTAGGCCATCGCCAGTATATGGACCAACGGGGGGGGGGGGGGTCAGGGTCTGGCGCGCACTCCTTCCACGATGGAAAGACTTCCCCAGCTAGACTGCTGTGATCTTTCAGGTCCAGCACCGCAGGTCCTCCTACCTCTTTCTATGCTGGTTGACGACCCCTAGGGTCCGCACTTTCCGGGCGATGGCTCTCCAAATTGCCTTCTTCTGATGGGCGTTGACCTGTATGGATGCAATAGATGTAGAAACAGATTGTAACTGGAAGTATGAGGATAAATGTCAGCTTCACACACATTTTGTGGAAATCTAGCACAAGCATTCATCAAAAGTCAACATATTACATGTGTCCATGTCACAAGCTAAACACAACTAAAGCATAGATTAGCACTTTGGTAGTCATCTGATGATTGACCTCAACCCTGGTCATGACCTACACTGACTTAGGCAACACACAAACATCATGTAGGCCAGGGCCATTTTACATGGAATATGATGTGAAGTGCCACGACACACAGCACACCATTTGGACCTTCTGAAAGGTAAACTATCTGTGCATGACTGTCCTGACCCCTTTACTGCCAGGCCCATTGCATTGATGTATATGTGCAAGTACCATAGTATTCACAACATCCTAAGACTAAGGTCACATGGTAAGGGCTGGTATGTGTGACACTGAGAGCAACCTTTCTGGGGGATTTGTGTACAAGTGTATTGCTTATTGAAATATCCTAGTCATTCTAAATATGTGTGTGTGGTTTGTCCTGCCATAAAAAACACATTTTTTGCCAAATGTGGCTCTGTAACAGGGATGACAATCAACATACCATTTTATGTGTTGTGTGATTGGGAATATTGTAACCAAGCAGATGCTTCACATTTCTAAATCTAATGACAAGTAACTCAATATCTACACTGTTCATGTATCAGATGTGCTATAGACCTGTACAGTGGAAGTAACACTATTAGAGAAGCTATATTATAAAGAAACAAGGGTACCCAAGTAAGATCTGCCAGTAACCGTGGTAATAATAATAAAAATAATAATAATAATAATAATAATAATAATAATAATAATAACTTTGTGAAGTTAGAGAGGAAGTCACACAATAATACTAATTCTACGTGCTTTAGGCACTGTGTCTAGTTAAGTTGTGGTTCTTATACCACTTTCTTCATATATGGTTTGGTCCTCCCCTAGGGCCCAATGTATATTGTGCTATTTACTGTCGTTTTAGAACTGTATTATTGTGTGACTTCCTCTCGAACTCTCTGGAGCTCTAGGGATTCTTTGTCCAATGCTAACTGTCCTCTCTTGATCCTAAGCTTAGCTTCCTCAAACTGGATCAATCTGCATTCTCTCTCATAAGAGGACTCCCTCCTCTGGGGGAAAATGGTTCTATGAGAGACAGAGGTCCCTTCAGCTGCACCAGAATGATTAGACTCCATTGAAGGAGATCTTGATCTTCTTGGCACACCACCACCAACCTTTCCAGGTGGGGTATAGAGAGGGCCACTAAGGCCTTCTCCCTCACCTTCAGGATGGATTGGATTTTCCAGGTAAGAATCATCTTGATCCTCCTGATCAGCGTCAGAGTCCTGGTCATAGGTGTGGTCACCTCTTGGCCTTTCTTCTTCTGCTGGCCCACCTATCTTGCCTATCTCATCAGACCCTGGGGTCTTTCTAAGGTCATCTGCAAGCAACATCCGTATGAGATGTTGTGCTGTTGGGCTTTTCCCCTGTCTTCAATTTCCTTGAGGAACACATTGTCCTCAACTCTTGGTATGTCATATGATCATACTTAGAGGGGGGAGACCCACGCGGTTCTGCCCTTGAAGACATGACTAGTGTAGTATGGTGTATGCACCTACCTACTCTAGTGAGGCCTACTAAACTCTCTTGAGTTGTAGTAAGGGAGTGCTAAGCCCTTGACACACAACTCTAAGTTCAGTAGAACGTACTATATTCTAAACTTGATTTATATGTACCTATCTACCTATAGTGGTTTTCAGTTAGTCACTCAAAGAGATTATCTGGTAAAGCAATAGCAAGCTTGAATCCAACCGCTGCACACCAAGGTGAGAAGTTGGCCTGGCATATGCTGTCCACTAGTTATAGTGGGCACCTTGCAGCAGTCCAAACAACCCTTATTGATGATAGGTTTACAGACAAACTTTATTGAAAGCTATCCTATTAGTAGCTATGGAGAGCAGCCTTCAGGCTAAGTCTTGAAGGAGTGTAAAGCAGATTGGTTTACCATATTTTAACCTCTTGAATCACTAAATGAAAGGAGAACCACACAAGGTATATATATAAAATATATGTATTTATTTCTAAACACTCTCTACTAACCTCTTTATGAAGTTAGAGAGAAAGGCACACAATAATACAGTTCTACAACGACAGCAAATAGCACAATATACAATGGGCCCGAGGGGCGGACCAAACCATATATTAAGAAAGTGGTATAAGAACCACGACCTGACTAGACACAGTGTCTGAGCACGTAGAATCGCTGGGACGCCAAGGGAACACCCAAGGAAGTGACACAGGAGACCCAAGGGGGACACGTGCAGTGTGTGAACACAGGCGCGAGCCCCGTACTATTCTATGGGAAAGTCGTGTTTGGAATTTTAGAAGTTAAGGACACTTAGGAGTGGACTTTGAGCAAACCCCTTTAGACTTTGGGGTTCTAGGGCCAGCACCCACGGGAGCACCAGAGTACTCGAGTTACCTCACCCAGGGAAGCCAGGTGCATAGGTGTCAAATGGTGTCGGGGATCGTCGTTGATTTCAATGGCGGTCTGCTGCAAAGTGCTGCTGCCGGGAAGGAGAGAAGTGTCCGGTGTGATCCAAATCTGGATCGAAGATCAGAAGAACCTGAAAGCTGAGGGGACACAGTCTGGGTCACTTGCCAGTGACCAGAGGCACGATAGACATTTGCCCACCGATGTCGGTTGTTTCAGGTGCGAAGAGGTGAAGCTTGACTCTGCAGACACGAGGGCCAGGAGGTGTCGATGATCACCAGGAGCTGGATTCGAGCTGTCCCATAAAGGATGTCGAGTGTTGTTGCAGTGTCGGTGGCCGGATTGGACCCAACAAGCCTTGGCAACAGCAACCCACGCAGGAAGAGAAAAGATGCTTCGGTGTGGACCAGCAAGATCCTGGGGACTCCCCAAGCGATGGAGAGTCAGGGCACGTCTGGAGCAACCAGGTAAGCCCAATTAGAAGTAAAGTTGCCTTCACAGAGACCCACCAGTCGACGGACTAGGGATCGCGAAGGGACCTTGAGAGAAAACACAAAGGGCCAGCTCACGGAACACTCATGGAGTGTAAGCGGGCAATCTTCGGTGCAAAAACTGCTCTGGGTCAGGGCTACAAGTAACCCAAAGCTCAGTTGCAGGAGTCGCTGGAAAGGGGATGATTCTGCAAATGGTTGCGGTGTCCAGGGGTTCGGGTTGCACGGTCTTCCACAAGGGATACAGGCCTCAGCATAGCTAAGTGCATAGATCAACCTCAAGGACCACGGAAACCCACCTCCTGTGTTGCAAAATTCTTCGGAATCCAGCGGGAGATTTGGAGATGCAAACCGGACAGTTGCGTCTTTGGTGCCTGCCTTGTAGGGGAGTAACTCCTTTACTCCAAGGGAGATTCTTCAGTCATCTAGTTCAATGTAGATCATCGAATATCCAGGATTCAGTATCAGAGTTTTGTCCAGGTGTAATCTAAAGTCCTGTAGTCAGGGGTTCCTTCTTTATACCCAAGGAAGGGGTTGGACATACTCTGGGGATCCACCTATGGTAGGGTCAGGAAAGAGGGGTGGCTACACCCATTTCCTTTGTCCAGTTTCGCACCAGAGCAGGGCCTGGTAGCCCCTGCAACAGGTTTGAATTGGGCTATGCACAGGGACACCAAATGTGCCCCCAGTGCTAAACTTCAAAGCACTCTTGGAGTGCACCCAGCCCCAATACACTAAAGCCTGTCTGGGAGGAGGTGACACCTCCCTGTGACAGGAAACCTATTGTCCAGGCCTCCCCTGCCGGAGTTTCATCCAGCAGCAGGAGGGCAGACTCGTGTCCGTGGCTGGAAGCATCCATTTTGTGATGCCAGGGCTCTGTTAGCTGGTACCGGGTATACCGGTGCTGTTATGTCTCTCCCTCTAGAAGGGTGGGATAATACTCCCACACCAATTACAGGTGTGGGGATATGATTCCTAGGTGTTTGACACCGAACACAACATGTTTCCATGCAACCATCCCAAAGTTAGCATTTACCGTTTGGTTATAATGCACTTAAGAGTATGTGGTTTGGCTGCATCACAAACAACCCCGGAATAAAGGTTCCGAAGGCTGCAGAGGGGCTCTGCTCATGCATGGGCACCCTCTCACATAAAACCTAGCACCCTGCCTTCAGGATTAGTAAGGACTGCCATAGGGGTGACTGATAGATTTATATGTGCAGTGATATTGAGAGATATAGTGAACCTATATCTCAGTAAGGAGTGCATGCATCACCTTACCCAGGCTGCAGTAGCAGTCCTGTGGTGTCATTTTGATAGGCTTCCCAGGGGTGGCATAATACTTGCTGCATCCCCTGGTAGACCTCTGGGGTACCTATTCCCTGGGTCCATAGTATACCATATACTCGGAATTTATAAGGGTACTCCAGGATCCAATCTGGAGTGTACGTAAAGTACTGAGAATCAGTTTAAGGGAGAAAGCAGATAGGCTGGGGTCCTGAATAGCAGGATCCCAGCCAGACTAAGTCTAAAACCAGTAAAACAACAGGAAAAAAGTGAGGGCAACCATGCAGTCAGATTCCACCTTACTACAGCCATTTTTACGCTTTGCCGTGTGAAGGTGCCTAAGATATATGTAAAGGTGAGCGATTCCACTGTGAACTGGGAAGAGGGAACGTGCGCGCTTTATGTAATTTAAGCCGTGAATAAACACTTATAGGGAGGCATATACATGTTGGCAACTCCCACATGGATAGTAACAAATATGGAACTGAGGGCATGAATGGTGAACAGCCAGACCTGAAGGAGGAAAAAAAGAGGAGCTGTAGTAAGGGGGGGAAGAGGGAGTTAAATAGATGGCAGAGAATGAGCAGGCAGGTGCTCACCAAGAAAAATACAATCAGAGGTGTAGGAGAACTGGACCGCTTAGAGAGTCAAAGGAAATGGTGCGGTATTAGTGAGACCTGTACAAACAAGAAAAATAAGGAAAAAGTAAGGAGCCCGCAGAGCAGTCGCTCTGAAATAGAAATTCGTGAGTGAAGGAAAAGAGATCTTACCCATTCAGTGATGGGAAGGGGAAGGCGCAATAGGGTTGTGCTGTAAGGAAAGAATGAGGTCAGGTCTGAAGAATGGTATCTTCAAGCATAGTGGTAGGATATGGGAGGGAGAGAGCGCTTACCTAGGTCCGTGTTCCTGGGTTGCAGACAGTAAATGCCGGATTCCGAGATTCGGGAAAGAGAGCCCTTAGCCAGTTGAGTTTTTATGGTGTGTGGCGAAGCGCGATTGGGTACAAATGGCCATGTGGTCTCTGGATAGAGATGAACCAGGGACAAGGGAAAGTAAGAATGGTGTTGGCCATCTTAAGCTGGTAAGGAAGTGTCAGAGTGGTAGAGTGTTGAATGCAACTCTGATAGCGAGAGCATGTAGAAAAAATAGATCACGGAGGTGAGAGTAAAAGAGAAAGAAAAGTGAAAAACAGGGAGCCAATTTGGTGAAATTCTATACAGTTGCCAGTGTACGGTGCTTACGTAACAAGAAGGTCAGAGCCAAGTGCAATCGCCCAATGGCAGTTAGAATGATGCCAATGACTCCAGTTAAATCCATAAATTCCGAATGGATTAAAAAAGGACAGTAGAGGGTAGGTGGGACAAAAACATATAAGCAATAAACGGGCACGACCACAGTGCTATACATACATTGGTGTGAAGATGGTAATACTTGCATCAAAGGTTACAGGTAATGTACAATTAAACCACAATTAGATTATACTTTATATAAGTGTGGTTCAATCTTCAAGCCGGTTCAGACCTGTATGTATACTGTTAGTCTTCAGGATCCCTTTTAATTCTTCCTTATTGAGTAGTTTGGAAATGTTCCCATCTCTCGGGGGTGGTTTAACCACGCTGATGACAGTCCAGCGTATGTCATTGTCAGTATTTCCGGTTTCCTCAAAATGTTCAACGAGGGGGGGCATTTTGTGTCTTACGGCGTGCTCTGCTACGGTGTTGGCAGATCCTGATGCGTATCTTTTGGGTGGTTTGCCCTATGTACAATTATTACATGGACATAAAATAGCATAAACAACATTGTGTGTATTGCAATTAGAGAACAATTTTAGTTCGATGTTAGTATTTTCAAAAAATAAATTTTTTACATTCAATGGTGAAGTCACATACACTGCAGTTACCACACTTAGCGTGTCCAGTAAGGGGTGCAAGCCCCTAGTAATCATTGAGGGTGCTCGAGGGTTTGGCATTGAGTAAGGCTGCCGCAGGAGATGGTCTTTAATATTTTTGTTCTTTTTGAAAGTGAACATCAGACGTTCCAGATTAAGTGTGCCAGCATTCAAGACCCCTCGATTCTTAATGAGGGTTTTGAGTATAATGTTAGAGATCGGGGAAAAGGTAGTGACGCAGACTAGGCGATTTTGGGAGGGTTTTTCCCTTGGTTCAAGAAGGACGTCTCGAGGACAATAACAGGCTCTTTTCATGGCATTGCGGACTAGCCTACATGGATACCCTCTACTTGTTAGTTTGTTATTCAGCACCATAGCCTCATGGAAATAATCTTCTTTGAGTGAGCAGTTCCTCCTAATCCGGAGAAACTAAGAGTAAGGTAAAGAGTCTCTGAGTGTGCGGGATGGTGGCTGTCGTATCTTAATAAGGTGTTGCGCTCGGTAGGTTTGCGGAAAAGGCTGGTGATTAGTACCCCTTCATTATGGAGGATATTGAGATCAAGGAATAGAATGGAAGCTTTGTTGTACGTCAATGTAACTTTGAGGCCCTCGCAATAGTTATTAAGCCAGTGGAGGAATGAATGCAGGGTTGTTTCAGTATCTTGCCAGATCAGAAAAATATCATCTATGTATCTCTTGCACTTGATAATACTATCCTGGAATGGATTAAAAGGTCTCACAAAACCGGAGGGGTCTGAGGGAAAATTTACAGACCAGTGCGGACAAGTCCCCCTACTGTATCCATAAAAACAATGAGTTCACGGGTCTTTTAAGGAAAAGGTATGAGAAACTGACTGATACTAATCAACAGGACAAAAAACTATAGAGGGAGTCCTCTTAAAGAGGACAGGATCCCATCACCCACTGAGGTGGCATGCTTCATCATTTGGGATCTCCTCTTAACTGCAACCTGGTGCAGTTAAGGATCTACAACTCCTTACAAATGTCAAAGGAGGAGCTTGCGGATGTTTTAACATGTACAAAGAGGACTAGATCTCCTAATGATCGATGAAGCTACCTATAGTGTGGTGAACAGTATGTAGTGCAGTGTCGATAAAGTGTATGTTAAAATTGACTACCCAGAGAAAAAATATGTTTATTGGAGATCTCTAGGTGTCATGGTATCCCCGATTTCATACGGGTAAGAAGGTCGATTGTAGGCCTTGTTTACAGTACCTATTATTAAGTTTGGTTGCAAAACAAACTGATAAGCTACTTTACATGTTGTGAATGTGAACTTTTTTCTTTTTCTCAACAGGTGATTTCCAAGTATCCCTGTAGTGTTTCCTACAAATAAGTACACAGGTATACAGTTGATTGTATCGTTCCATTAGTATCTTATATGTGATAATCTCCACTCACTGATATTTTGTTGCAGTAGTGACACACTATGGTCCTGAAGAAAGCCATGATCACAGTCTTATTCTAGTTTGGCTGAAACATGTAGACCGCATTCTTCACCAGCGCGTTCGTCAATTTGCTCAGACCACATATTTACTGCTTTTTAAACCTTGACACCTAGAGACCTCCAGTAAACATATTTTTTCTCTGGGTAGTCAATTTTAACATACACTTTATCGACACTGCACCTCGGTGGGTGATGGGATCCTGTCCTCTTTAAGAGGACTCCTTCTATAGTTTTTTGACCTGTTGATTAGTATCAGTCAGTTTCTCATGCCTTTTCCTTAAAAGACCTGCAGACTCATTGTTTTTATGGATTAAACTGTGACAAAATGCGGTTCAAGAGAATCCATGTACAATATCGCAAATTTTGGGGCAAAAACGGCCCCCATTGATGTGCCCTTCACCTGTTGATAAAACTGTTCATTGAAGAGGAAAAAATTCCTTGTGAGGCAGATCTCTAGAAGTTGGAGTATGAAGATTGTGGGGAAAGCATGGGGCATGGACGGTTATTGAGAATGGTCTCCATCACTATCAAGGAGTCAATTTGGGGGATATTTGTGTACAAGAACTCCATGTCCAAAGTTTACAGAGGGAAACAACCTTTACAACGAAACTTTGACAACGCGTGCAGTTACATCGCGGATTTTACAACGAACGCGATGTAACCACGCGATGCCATTACAACGCAAGTCTTTACATCGAATTGCGCTAGATGGCGTGCTAACATTACAAATAGTGTAGTTTTCTATCCTAACACCTTCCCTACTGTTAAGTGGACTGGAGTTGGAATAGTAAATTACGCTTTTCTAATGTTAGCACGCCATCTAGCGCAAGTCGATGTAAAGACTTGCGTTGTAATGGCATCGCGTGGTTACATCGCGTTCGTTGTAAAAACCGCGATGTAACTGTACGCGTTGTAAACACACGCGTTGTTACATCATACATCCTTTACAGAGGGGTATATTCACAAGAATGTGTGCTAAACAGCACCAAAAAATGTTAATGCAACTTTACACATCGCAGCCTATCGCGGGAAAATAACCCAACGTGGAATTCACAATAAGGCGGTACAATGCGATAGTCTGCCGAAACCGCGTGTAATATCAGCAATGCAACCACCTCGATGGAGATAAAAACACAAACACAACCACCTCTATGGAGATAAAAACACAAACCACAACACAAAAGTACCTGCGATTGGCCAAAGCGCGATGAGGAAATCAGCGAAAAGCAGCGCGAGGCCTGCAACACACACCTGGCAGTCGGGAAAAATCACCATAAAAGTTGAAAAAACACCCAGACACAAACTGACCAACACCCAAGCACCATGGAGGCAGCCAGAGCAGGTGCAGAGGAGGAGCGCAACCCCACAAGCACCCCGGATAGCCAGCCCGGGACCTCGGGGAAAGGAAAGGGCAAGGACAAGAAGAAGAGGAAGACGAAGTTCAGTCCGCAGGTGAACAGGATCATAGTCACGGAGGTGATGGAACACCATCAACAACTGTTCATCACCTCCAACGTGTCATTAGGCACCAAAACTGGAATATGGCAGGACAAGGTGAATGCCATCGGAGAGTACAAGAGGACAATGGACGAGGTCAAGAGGCGATAGTATGACATCAAGCGAAAGACCAAGGAGAAACTCGCAGCCAACCAGAAGGCAGCAATGCAGACTGGAGGTGGGGGCCCAGCGCCACATATCATGCTGGATGACATGGAGGAGCTGGTGTCGACAGTCATCAGTGTGGATACTGTGGCCGGAGTCGGGGGGCCGGACACTGCTCGACAGGACACAACACAACTGCAACAGCGTGAGTGACCACCAGGTACCGGAGGGACGGGTGGAGATGGCCACGATGGCACACATGCACAATCAAGCAGAGCACAGTGCACACCCTCAATGACTCTGGGTCATCGCCCAGATCTATAGACTGTCACAATGTACAATGCCATGCTGTCTGAATGTCAACATGTACCATGCGGCTACATACATGTGGACACCTTGCAAAACACCATCTCCCCTTCACATTGCAGGGCCACCGTCAACACCCCCTGCAGAGCAGTCCCAGCCACTCTTCACTGAGGATGAGGAGGACAACCCCAGCATCGACGCACAAGCCCTCCTAGACATCATCTACGTCATCCACGACTCACCTCCAGAAACAGGGCTGACCAGCTGCATTGAGGAGACCCCACCCACCACCCAAACCACCCAGCAGAAGGCACCCACGGCCCCAGCAGCCTCCCAAGACCCCCAGGAACAACACATGGCCTTCCAACGCCATGTGCTGGAGGGGCAGAGTGAGACGGCTGAGCAGGTGCAGGGGGGGGTCGACCTCATGGCTACGAAACTGGACGCCATCCATGGGTGTCTAGGCCCGCTTCATGGTCTCCAACAAGCCCTGACTGACATCGCTGGAGTCCTGGCACGGACAGAAGAACACCTGTCTACTCAGAGGGGCACCAGCGATATCAGCCGTGAGCTGGCACACATGCGGAGGCTCATGGAGGACATGGTACGGATGGAGGTGGAAAGGATGGCAGCCACCGCTGCACACCAGTGAAATGTAGCTGGGATCTACCATGCCCTGCAGATCGTTGTAGGAGAGTAGGATCTGCTTCACATGGTTACCCCCACTTTTTGCTGGTGTTTCACTGTTTTTCGACTTTAGTCTGGCTGGGACCCTGCTATTCAGGGCCCCAGCCTAGCTGCTTCCTCTCTAAAATGATTCTATGTACTTTAGGTACATCTCATATTGGAACAGAGGTGCCCTTGTAAGCCCCTAGTATATGGTATACTATGTACCCAGGGCATAGGTACCCCAGAGGCCTTCCAGGGGCTGAAGCATGTATTATGCCACCCCTGGAAAGCCACCCAAAATGACACCACAGGTCTGCTACTGCAGCCTGGGTAAGGTGGTGCATGCACCCCTTACTGAGATATAGGTTCACTATATCTCACCATATACCCACATATAAACCTATAAGTCACTCCTATGGCATGCCTTATCAATCCTGAATCCAGAGTGCTTGGTTCTTATGTGAGAGGGTCCCCCTGCATGAGCAGAGCCCCTCTGCAGCATTCGTAGACCCTTCTCTGATGCTGTTGGTTGTGCAGCCTGACCATATACTCTTAAGTGCATTATACCCAAACTTTGTACTGGCTGCACGGCAACATGTCGTGTTTGGTGTCAAACAACTTGGAATTATACCCCCACACCAGTAACTGGTGTGGGAGTATGATCCCACCCTAGAGGGAGAGACATGACAGCACTGGTATACCAGGTAGAAACTTAGTAGAGCCCTGGCATTACAAAATGGATGCTGCAGCCACAGACACGGGTCTGGCCTCCTGCTGCTGACCGAAACTCCAGCAGGGGAGGCCTGGACAATAGGTTTCCTGTCACAGGGAGGTGTAACCACCTCCCAGGCAGGCGTATGTGTATTGGGGCTGGGAGGGAGCACTCTCTGAGTGCTTTAAAGTCCTGCACTGGGGGCACGTTTGGTGTCCCTGTGCATAGTCCAGCTCAAACCGGTTCAGGGGCTTCCTGCCCCTGCTCTGGCATGAAACTGGACAAAGGAAATGGGTGTAGCCACGCCTCTTTCCAAACCCTCCCATAGGTGGGTCCCCAGAGTATGTCCAACCCCCTACCTTAGTATAAGTATGGGACCCCTGTCCTTAGGACTTTAGATTACCCTGGACGAAACTCTGATGCTGAATCCTGAACCTTTGATGCTCTGCTCAAGCCCAGAGGACTGAAAAAATCTCCCTTGGGGTCAAGGAGTGACTACCCTGCTTGGCAGGCACCAACGAAGCAATTTGCCGGTCTGCATCCTCGAAGCTCCTGCTGGACTCCAAACTATTTGCAGCCCAGGAAGAGGATTTTCAGACATTTAAGAGGCTGTCCCAAGTCTCCAGCAAAGCTGAGACCCGCAGCCCTCGTGAGTAGCGTGGAACTGAAACTCCTGGTCTCCGTGCATTTCTGCAAGTGCATTAACTTCTTGACGTCTCTTGAAGTTGTGCTTGTGCTGACTTGTAGCCCCCACCTCGAGCACTGAATTCACCGAAGATTGTTAGCCTGGTCATTCCAAGTGACCCATGGGCCACCATTTTGTGTTTCATCTTGAGGTCCCTTTGCGATTCCTGGTCTGTTTACTGGTGAGTCCCTGAGGGGGTAACTTTGCATGTCCTTGGGCTTTCCTGGTTGCTCCAGATGTGCCCTGACTTCCATCCAAGTGGTGAGTCCCACAGACCTTGCAGGTCTGCACCGAAGCATCTTTCTTGTTTCTGCATGGGTTGCTGTTGCCAAGGCTTGTTGTGTCCAATCTGGGCACCGATGCTGCAGCACTGGATATCTTTCATGGCGCAGCTTGAATCCAGATCCTGGTCATCCTTGACGCCTCCTGGTCCTCGTGGCTGAAGAGTCAAGCTTCACCTCCCTCACCTGAAATCACTCAACATTGGTGGGCATCTGCTCATCGCTTTCCTGGTCACTGGCAAGTGACCCAGACTCTGTCCCCTCTGCTTTCAGGTTCTTCTCATCTTCGATCCAGGCTTGGATCTCTTCGGACACTTCGCATCTTCACGGCAGCAGCACTTCTTCGCCAGCTCCCATTGAAATCGACAATGAGACCCGACACCAAAAGACACCTATGCACCTGGCTTCCCTGGGTGAGGTAATACGAGTACTCCGGTGCTCCCGTGGGTGCTATCTCTAGAACTTCCTAAGTCCAAAAGGGTTTGGTCCTGACTCATTTCTAAGTGTCCCTAATCTTTAAAAAACTAACTGCGACTTTCCCCATAGAAGCTAACGGGAGCTCGCGGCTGTGTTCACACACTGCACACGGCCCCCGTGGATCCCCTGTGTCACAACCTTGGGCGGTTCCTTGGGGTCCCAGCGATTCTGCAGGCTCTAGGCCTTGTGTCTAGTTAAGTTGTGGTTCTTATACCACTATTTTAGTATATGGTTTGGCTCGCCCCTAGGGCCTGACGTGTATTTGTGCTATTTTACTGTGATTATTGAAGTGTAACTTATGTGTTTTGACCTCTAGTCTCATAAAGAGACTAGGAGGGTGTGTTTAGTAATAAATACATACATTTTATATATATACCTGGTGTGGATATATTTCATTTAGTGACTCAAGAGATTATAGACTGGTAAAACAAACAGCTTTACGTTCCTTCAAGACTTAGGCTGAAGGCTGCTCTCCATAGCTACTACTAGGATAGCTTCAAAAAAGGTTGTCTTTAACCTATAACCAATAAGGGGTTGTTTGGACTGATACAGGGTGCCCACTAGAACTAGTGGACAGCATATATCAGGCCAACTTCTCACAATCATCATCATGGCATTGCTGCCACAAGGCGCGGCGATGATGAATGCTGCTGCCCCCACACCATCCACATCTCCGCCCCCTGGTGTGCCATTGCCTCACAGTGAAGCAGACGTATCCACTCCGGCACCTGATGTGTCAGTGGCACACAGTGCTGCAGCCGGTACTGCAACACCCAGAGGTGGGGCAGAGCACACATTCGGGGATGAGGACTTGGATGGGTTGGTAATCAGGAGGCACTAGCATTCATTTCCGCCACCTGACCTGTTTCTGCTTGGTGCCACACATGGCCCCATAACATTCCACTGACCCCCGATACACTCCGATGCACTCACCTTGGACAGCGACATGGACTGCCATATCCGGTTTGATGACCAATTACACAGCGACCAGATTGCGGACTGTACCCTTCCTCTTCAGCAGTACTTGTCATCCCCGGATGGACTCTGGCTGGCCCTCCATGGGCCCATATTGTATAGTGTGCTCGGCATTGCCCTGTACCGCTCCAGCTGCAGAACTGCACTGGATATGCAATAAACATCCAGTGACGCACTGTTGTGTTATGTCTTTCATCGTTCATGTATGAATGTGTGGATGAATGTAGGGACAGTGATTTCCCTTGCATCAATGATGCTCATCCTGTAGGATGCCAGTCAGAGGGTGCTACATTACATATTGTGTACCGGGTGCCGTGGACACTACAACAGGGACACACGCATCAGTCACTTCCATGTCCGGACATGGACTGAACCACACCCAGAGCCCACGAGTCATTGTTGCAAGCCCTGCGCTGGTCCGGCGTATGGCAGGCCAGACCACTCTGCTTGCGCTCCGAGGGGGGGGGGCTTCATTGCTACCAATCGCAGGTGTACTCGCTGGTGGTGTGCAGGTCACTGGTCTAGTTGTCAGCATGTCACAGCCACTCCCTGAGGGCAGGTTTGCACGCACACCACACCCATCCGTCACAGGTGTCACAGGCCATTTGACCCTGCTAACATAAGGAGCCGACGACGTCACATTCCCCTCTGGCGGTGGTGACTGGATGACGGACGCTCCAGGGTTCTCAATCATAAAGGGCCCATGAATTGTTGCGCACAGGGTTAGTGGCACCCGAGGCCTTGCAGTCATCACTGGCTCACCACCACGTGGCGCTGACTGGGGTTGCATAGGGTTGCACAGGGTTAGTGGCACCCAGAGCATTGCAGCCGGCACAGGCACCCCCCCACGGGACGGTGACTTTGGGTGCACTGAGGTAGGGGCACCTTAACCTGCTGAGCGGGTGTGCAGCCTGCGATGATGCCCCATCCCGGTGGTCCGGACAGCTCAGGTTTTGTGTGCCCTGCTGGACCGCAGTGTAGGCCAGAGCCAGCGGACAGTGCGGGCCTATGGCCATGTGGCATCGCTTCTAGGATCCCAGAGTTAGTGGCACCTACTGGGCTGAGCGGGTGTGCAGCCTGCGATGAGGCCTGGTGCACTGGTATGTCCTCTGCCATGGAGTAATCAAGACCCAGCACCAAACGTGAGACCTGGTGGCCTGCGGAGCGGGGCTGCATGGTGTGGAGGGTGTCATGTCCGTGGGCCCTGGGCTTGTGGCTTGCAGTGGCACGTGGCAGGACCTCCTGTTTGCACACCGGTGGCGGAAGGTGAGCAGTGGGTCCTGGGTGTGCATGGGCGGGCATGCTCCGATGGGCGGCAGGAGGGGCTGGGGTGCCTCTGTCTGGCGATGTTGTCTTATGCAATTGTGTGTACTGTGCCAATCATGTATCTGGACTCTGTTTCAGATGACGGGTCTGTCTCAGATGTGTGACCTGGTGAACTGCTATACATACTGGCAAGTGGTTGGAGACACATCGGAGGCAGCAGGTGAGCAGTGTGGACTGGGTGTGCAGGGGTGGCACTCTCTCTCTCTCCCCCTTTCTTCTTCTTCTCTCTCTCTCTCTCTCTCTCTCTCTCCCCTTTCTTCTTATCTCTCTCTCTCCCCCTCTCTTCTTCTCTCTCTCCCTCTCTTCTTATCTCTCTCCCCCTCTCTTCTTCTCTCTCTCTCCCCCTCTCTTATCTCTCTCTCTCCTCCTCTCTTCTTCTCTCTCCCCCTCTCTTCTTATCTCTCACTCTCTCCCTCTCTTCCTCTCTCTATAGTTCGCTCTCGCTCTGTCCTTTGATGTGCGCAGGACATACCTTCTCATCATGATTTTTGTCTTGCAGGCTGTGACCTACGGATTGCCCCGAGGGAAGCCGCCATGTGTCTTCATTTAATTTCAGTGTTCATTTTAATAAAGTTTCATTTGTTGCTTCGAAAGTGAATGTGTGATGCTCATTTTTGTGACGGCACATGCATGTCACCAGTTGTGATTGTGCGACATCAAGCGGATTTTTTTGTACATGTTTAGGTGTAGCTAATGTGGCTTGTCTTTAGTCGGGGGGGGAGTGCCGTAGAAGGGGGGGTCCTGGGGGTGGTGGCGGCGGGTGGTGTTGCCCTTTCGAACCTCCCGGCTAAATGTTCAGTTGCCCGGGTGCATCTGCTGTTCTTCAGGTGTGGCTCTGAGCTGTGCTCCCTTTTGTGGTGCAGGCTGTGGTCCGACTTTGCACCAGGTCAGAGCAGGTGTTATTTTCCCGCTGCTAACGCTCCTTATCGCCTGTTTTGTGTTCTTATCGCAGTTCTGGCTGGTCATTGTGAATGTTGTGGAATAGTGTTGTCATGACTTTTGGCACGGGAACGCCTACTCTGCATCTCATTAGCGATAGTTGTGGGGGTCATCTGTGGCGATGTTTTTTGCGGCTGCTATCGCGGGTAAACTGGTGCTGTGGGATGTTAATACCAGCTTGTGATTGGGACGATAAGTTTATCGCAACTTTGGCTGCGATAAAGGGACGTTATCTTGGCAATAGATCCTTGTGAATATGCCCCAATGTGTCCGTAATGGATTGAAAGGGTGGTTTTCTATGATGTTAATCATGGCCATGCAGTCACGGATATAACATTCGGTGTGGGGGACAAAGTCCTTAACCCGTTCCATGCTGCGGATGGCCCCCGTTAGTCTGACATCACAGTGGGCGTGTGCAGAGGAAGGCCGGGGGCTGTCTGAACCCCGCCCACTCATTAATTCTCCAGCGCCTCAGCAGAATTTGCGCCGTGGTCAAGGTGGTAATGAAAAAATTGACGTATTGTCCAAGTGGCTCTAAAATTGAGCCGCAACCAGAGACTATCAGGTGGCCCGGGGGGTTTTCATGACTCTTGTGCACTTTGGGCAAAGTATAGATAAGTGGGGTGCGTGGCGATTTGGTGTTTAAAAACTGACGTTCATGTTTGCTCAGTAACCCCTGCTCTAGACCTTTGTTAGTGACTTGTAAAATCAGGTTCTGCAGTTCTTTGGTGAGGTTGGTCGGTAGTTTACAATAGTGGTAAGTATTAGCCAATTGCCTTTTGATTTCATTTTTGTATGTGTTAATTTCCTGAAGGACTATGCCGCCACCCTTGTCAGCGAAATTGATGATCAAAGGTTTGTTTTGCCGCAGTCGCAATAGCAGTCTTCTCCTCTTGTGTGATGTTAAACGGAATGAAACAACATGTGTTTTCAAAGTGTGTGACCTCTTTGAGGACCAGCTTTTCGGATGTAAGGAACTCACTAGGGATCATATTGGAGAAGGGTGAGAAGGTTGATGGAGGGCATAGTGGTGTGTTGGATGTATTGCTTGGATGAGGGTTAAGCAAAATATAACTGTGTAATCTTATTTTCCGGAAAAACCGTAGTAGTTCCATCTGAAGGTCTAGAATGTTGGGATATGTGGTTGGTACAAAAGAGAGACCTTTACTTAGTAGCGATAATTCAGGATCAGATAGTTGGTGTGTGGAGGGGTAAGCTCTTTCCTGAGTAAAGGATTTTATATCCTTTTTGACTTTTTGTTCTCTTCCAAATGGTGGAACTCGTCCACAGTTTTTTGGACCTGTTCAAGTAGCTTCTTGCATTCAGGTACAGTGTTCTTGTCTTTGATCTGTTTCTCAATGTCACCAATTACGTCAGTGAGATTTATTTTAGCTCTTTGGTAGCTATATCAATGCCCAGCACCATCCAATGTCTGGAACATGTAGTACTGATGAAACTAAAGTTAGTAATATATTTAGCGATGTCTGTGAAGACACCTGGAATATTTCTAACCTGTAAGCCGGCGGGGATGGTATTGGCTTTAAGGTACTCAGTCAACATACAAAACATTAACTGTAGGTGGACAAATTTATTTTCAAGATCTTCAGAGAGGGAAGTGTTGGTGTTAATAGGGGTGTCGTCAGACTCGGTGAATAAAGAAGGGCCTTCTAGGATTTTTTTGATGTAATCGTCAGAGTATAGAGGTGCGTTTTCAGACATAGCCATAAGGGTTATATAGAGAAAGGGAGGAATAGGAGGAGCTAGGAAAGTGACCCGCTTGCAACAACGGGAATCAGGTTTAGAACCTTGAAATCATGTGATTGCACTAGACAGATTATAAAGAAACAAGGGAATCCAAGTAAGGTCTGCCAAGGACTATGGGAATTAAGCTATTTTTAAGAACAGTGCTCCCTTGAGAAGCAACAGTAAAAGGGGGGGAAATGAATAAAGACCCAGTCAGTACTATATTTGTATAACTTATCCAGCCGGACAAAGGTCAGATATTTAATATTTTAAATTCGAATAGGAACAATACAGACAAGACAATTTGGAAGTGGGACACTAGCCTGCATCCAACTAAACAAAGAGGGACAAACAATGAAGAACAAAAAAGGCTCAGGCAAAGCTGCAGGTTTGTTAAACACACAATTTTCAATGTAACTAACAAATTGCAAGAGAACACCTTTACACATTAAATGACAATTTACAGCAGTGTATAAGGTGTATCGGGTGTCAACGGCGTTTCGATCCATATATACAATAAATGGATCATCATCAGGACATTTAGAATAAGCATGCCTGTGTGCAATTGCCTGTAATAACTGAGGTACAATTAGGAGAAGGAAAAGGGGAGGGGAAGGGAAATACAAATAATTAAAAGAGAGCACCGGTTCAGGTACAAACATAAGAGTAAATTATGGACTAGTCTGATTCATGTAGCAAGGTTTGGGTGCACCTCATAAATAGTGTACAATTACACATTTGCCTTAATTACAAGGTCTGAAGGAGGCCGTGTGAGTAGAGATAAAAACATGGAAGGAAGGAAAATGCAAAGCCATTTTGCGCTTGGCCATGTGAAGGTGCATAAGAAATATGTAAAGGCGAGCGATTCCGCTGTGAACTGGGAAGAGTGAACGTGTGCGCCTTACGTAAATTAAGCCATGATTAAAACTTATAGGAGACACATGCATGTTGGCTGCTCCCGCATGGATAGTAACAAATATGGAACTGAGGGCATGAATGGTGAACAGCCAGACCTGAAGGAGGAAAAATAGAGGAGCTGTAGTAAGGAGGGAATAGGGAGTTAAAATAGATGCCAGAGAATGAGCAGGCAGGTGCTTACCAAGAAAAATACAATCAGAGGTGTAGGGGAACCAGACCGCTTAGAGCATCAAAGGTAATGGCGAGGTATTAGTGAGACCTGTACAAACAAGAATAATAAGGAAAAAGTAAGGAGCGTGCAGAGCAATCGCTCTGAAATAGAAATTCGTGAGTGAAGGAAAAGAGGGCTTCCCCATCCAGTGATGGGAAGGGGAAAGTGCGATGGCTTGAGTATCCCAATGGGCGAGGGAGCCGCATGCGCATGCTCCTAATTCCAGATATAGGGTTGTGCTGTAAGGAAAGAATGAGGTCAAGTCTGAAGAATGGTACCTAGGTCCGTGTTCCTGGGTTGCAGACAGTAAATGCTGGCTTCCGAGATGCGGGAAAGAGAGCCCTTAGCCAGCTGGGTTTTTATGGTGTGTGGTGAAGCGCGATTGGGTAGAAATGGTCATGTGGTCTCTGGATAGAGATGGACATGGGAAAGTAAGATTGGTGTCAGCCATCTTAAGCTGGTAAGTAAGTGTCAGAGTTTTAGAGTGTTGAATGCAACTCTGATAGCGAGAGCATGTAGAAAAAATAGATCACGGAGGTGAGAGTAAAAGAGAAAGAAAAGTGAAAAACGGGGAGCCAATTTGGTGAAATTCTATACAGTTGCCAGTGTACGGCGCTTACGTAACAAAAAGGTCAGAGCCAAGTACAATCGTCCAATGGCAGGTAGAATGATGCCAATGACTCCAGTTAAATCCATAAATTCCGAATTGATTGAAAAAGGACAGTAGAGGGTAGGTGGGACAAATGCATGTAAGCAATAAACGGGCACAACCACAGTGCTATATATACATTGGTGTCAAGATGACAATACGTGCATCAAAGGTTACAGGTAATGTACAATTACACCACAATTACATTATACTTTATATGAGTGTGGTCCAATCTTCAAGCCGGTTCAGACCTGTGTGTATGCTGTTAGTCTTCATGATCCATTTTAATTCTTCCTTATTGAGTAGTTTGGAAATGTCCCCACCTCTCGGGTCGGTTTAACCACGCTGATGACAGTCCAGCGTATGTCATTGTCAGTATGTCCAGTTTCCTCAAAATGTTCAACGAGGGGACATTTTGTGTCTTACAGCGTACTCTGCTACAGTGTTGGCAGATCCTGATGTGTATCTTTTGGGTGGTTTGCCCTATGTAGATTTTATCACATGGACATAAAATAGCATAAACAACTTTGTATGTATTGCAATTAGAGAATGATTTCAGTTAGATTTTAGTATTTTCAAAAACAAATTCTTTACATTCAATGGTGAAGTCGCATACAATGCAGTTACCACACTTAGGGCCATATGTAGGTAGCATCACATTTACCGATTCATAAATACCGAATTTTACCGATTCGGTATTTATGAATCGGTAAATGTGATGTAGGTAATAATTCGGTAAATTTTACCGAATCTGAAAAATTCGGTAATTATGAATCGGTATTTACCGATTCGGTAATGAGGCATACCTTCCCATTGATTCCAGTGGGCCTGGAGGCCCATAGGAATCAATGGGAAGGTATGCCTCATTACCGAATCGGTAAATACCGATTCGGTAATGGGGGGAGCATATTCAAGGGTGGCAGGGTGTCACATTGACACCCTGTTGCACCCCTGAATCTTGCATGTGTGCACATGTGGCGCACATACATGCCCTAAGGGCATGTATGTCTGCCACATGGCACTCTTAAATCTGCAAAATATTACTTTTTGCAAGGTATTCGTTATTTATCACCAACCTGTATTTGGTGGTAAATAACAAATTCTTAATACTAATTTTCACTCTTTAGAGTGCTCCCTACATATGATTTCAGGATTCGGTATTTACCGAATCGGTATTTTACCGATTCG
This sequence comes from Triturus cristatus, assembly GCF_964204655.1. Classification (NCBI taxonomy): domain Eukaryota; kingdom Metazoa; phylum Chordata; class Amphibia; order Caudata; family Salamandridae; genus Triturus; species Triturus cristatus. The sequence goes on along the minus strand of NC_140584.1, from coordinate 769,809,103 downwards.
GTAATTTACCAAATCCTGAAATATGCCTCCTACATCTCAAATAGCTAAATACCGGTCGGTAACGGGATATTTACCGAATTTCGGCCGTTACCGACCGGTATTTAGCTACCTACATGAGGCCCTTAGTGTGCCCAGTAAGGGGTGCAAGCCCCCATGCTGTCTCGGCAGCAAGAGCACCATTGCCGCAGCGGTCGGTGTTTCAGACAGCATAACTCATAATATGCCGGGCGGAGGACTGCCAGTGCAGCGGTGTCGTAGACTATGTGGATGCTGCATTTAGGCAGTCCAACCACCAAACTCATAATCAGCCCCTCAGTCATTTTTGATTCATGGGCAGGCTTGTGGTCAGTGAGCTGCCTATGCAGATAAAACCACACCCACAAATACAACTGTAGCATTCCAAGGCCCTAAATCATGACTGTGCCAACAGAGAGTAGTTACCAGTGGGGTAAGATTAAGTTACTTTGCCCAAATGTGGGAAGGAAACATTAGAGATCTATAAGCAGAGCAAATTGTAGAAATTGGACATCAATTGGAATTTAAATCTCACCCCCCTCCCCAGGGAAAGAAATTTGTAATTACTCCTCTTCCATAGAAGTCTTCCAAGAAAGAGGCATTGCTAAATTCAATGGAGAAGTTACAGTTGAAAGGGTCAATTGTTCAAGAATTGGAAAAAGAGAGACTGGGCTTCTTTATATGGTTAAAAATCTTCAGGCAGATTAAGAGCAGTTCTGGATTTGAGAAGTCTAAAGAAGTTATTAACAAAGCCAAAGTTTCAGATAGTCTATTTATATGTAGTACTTTTTCTCATATCTCAGGGAGATTTTTTAACTGCAGTTGATCTCCAAAACACATATTTTCAAGCCCAATTTAAATAAAGCCTTAATCGTTCTTAGGAGATACTGTGGAACTGATTCATTACCAAGTAAGAGCACCCCATTTGATATAATCAGTACTCTGAGGGTATTGAAAAAGATAGTTGCTCTGGTGATTACATACTTTAATTTGAAAGAAATACCGAATTGGTCTTATCTTGATGTCTTACTCATTATTTGCTCTTTCCTTTGAGGAAATATGAATTTTGTGATCAGTTATGTCCCCTATCGTAGACCCCAACGGCTCCATGTGCATGCTATGAGTACATGTATGTTCCCTCCAGTTCCAGTTTTGAAGACGCAAATACATGTGCGTCCACCATCAACATGTCCTCTTTCAGATCCGCCATGAATGGGTCAGATATTCCATTCCTAAGCATGAAAGGCCACCGACTTTATGTGGTTCACTTTCCACATTTTACAGATTCAGGCGAGTAGGCCCTGAATTCTGTCATCAAGCCTTTTCCTGCCTTCTGCCTCTGAAAGCTCCAGTCTGAGCCTGCATCTGCATCCATGAACTTTGTCCTACTCCCTGCGCGGCTAACGGTGCCTGATCCAGCCTGTTGCCTGCCAAAACTGTATTTCACCTTCAAGATTATCTACTCCGCTCCTCATCCGATGCATTCCTGTCTAGTAGTTTAGGTAAACATTCCTCCAGCTACCGTGCAAAGGGCCAGGCCTCGCTGTCCACATGCAAGTAATTCATAGCCTCCGTTACCATGGAATATTCCTACCCCCTCGCATCTCATGTAGACACTTAGACGCTTGTACACGCACTAACAGTCAGTATAGAATAGGTTCTATCCTAGAGACCTTTCCTTTTGGATAACACAGTTCTTTAAACATAGGATATTAGATATGATTTGGGATTAGGTTGACATGACCCCCCAGACTTCTGTCTCCACATGTAGAGCTAAATGTCAAGTCCCCTTCACCCTCTAGTTGCACGTCAATCACACGTCATGCGGCTGCGCGCGCATCTCTGCAAAATATTTCTGCTGACATTGCAGGATTCTTTCATTGATCCACCCACTTGTGACATCATGTATAATGACGTTTATTAAATTACGCCCATATGACCGCCTTTATTAGTTACGTATGCACATTTTATCTGTATTATCAGCTGTTACGCCTCTTGCATCTGTTTCACTGTAATGCATTTTCCTATAAAACCGATTATCTGTCAATAATGTATGCCCTTCCTTCCTGAACTTTCGTGGTGATGGAATAGAAGCCTACAATTCGAATTGTATTCCTTTGTATAGGAATAAAGCCTTTTAAAACCTCTGATACCACGGATTCTGCCTCTTATATTTACTGAGTTATTCTTACTAGACTTTACCGCATAAAAAATAGTACCGGTAATGAAATATTTACCACATAAATTGGCGCCCGAACAGGGACACTTTCTCATCTCACGCGCCGGAGGTGCGTTGCAGGCCCGGTCTCCTGCCACAGCTGAACGGACAAAAACGCGTACCTGCAGGATTTCCTGTATCTCCCTCCGGCCAAGCGGGGGCGACTGAGGCTGCGATCAACACCCAGACGAGGCGGTGAGAAGTGCGAAGTATCCCGACCAGAGCCTAGCAGAGAGAGCAAGATCCGAGTTATACAGAGGCCCACCAGGTTCCGAAGTTCCGAGTCCAATCAAGTCGAGTCCAGTCCGGTCCAGTTTCAGTTCCATTCCGAGGCCTTCCGTTCCGAGCTACCCGGTGAGTACCATTACCGGGGAGGCATTTAACGTGCACATAGTCTGTGCCGGTCAAGACGGGTTTGGGTACACAAATCCGGTCTGCACTGTTTCAGCAGTGTATCTGTACTGTTTAGCAGTATATATAGTATGTCTTGCATATAAATAAGTATTATCTAGTGTCAGTATTATGTCAGTAACTAGTTTTCTATTAGTTATCATCGTTCGTTAAAACTGTTAAGTGTTAAAATGTTTTAATACGTTCTGTATATTGTGGTGTGAATGACTGTTCATTATTGAGTTCCTTGTATAAAGTGTGTTCTAGTAATAAGGTCTAAAAATGCCGCTCTTTTCGAAACTAAGACAGATCAAAACTAGAAAAGGTGTACTCGAAGAAGCTGTTCCCATCCCACCAAGGGATACTCCAGGGTACTTTATGTATCATAAGCATGGCCTAGATGCCGTATTATTTCTTGATTTATGGGTGGACTACACCAAGGATTTGCCAGAAAATCAGAGATGGCCCGCAGCAGGGACCTGGGATGCAGATTGCATCATGAGAGTAGAAGAAGAATTATGGAAAAAGAAAGCCAGACAGTCACAGAAAGATGCCATTGAATTATGGCGTAAAGAATCATACAGACGTACAGAAAAAGCACTCAGACAGGAAGAGAAAGGTAGAGAGAATTCAAATAAAACTCGAGAAAATCTATTAATTGAGGAAGGTACCCGAGTAAACTCAGAACAAGTAGATAGACAAAGAAACACTCTTATGAATGGTATGTATCCTCTTCTGGCCGAAGGGTTACCTAAGGCTACCCCGGAAATACCAAAAGACTTAACTCCTCCATTGCTCCCGATAAAAGCACATCCCAAAACACATCCCAAAACAGCAAAGGACGTTTTCCTTTCCTCCTATTTAGACGACGTAGCTCCCGAGTATGCTAATGCCATACCACACATACCTCTTGCCGATGGTGTTCAACACCAAGAGCATCCGTCTGTATCCCCGCAACTACAACCTCCTACACAAGTTCCCACAGGTCCGTCTGTGTCTACAGTTTTTCCCACATCTACAATCTCTATCCTACGTCCAACGAATCCTTTCGTGCCTAGCACCTCAGATGGTGCTACAGGAGGTACGACAGACATGTTTGCCACACCGCCGCGAAATAAACAGACCCTTAGAGATTTAGCACTCCAACGTACACCCCAATTAGCGACATCCGACATGTTTAAAGTACAGCTTGTGGATTGTAGATACGATCCAGTGCCAGGTAGACAGGACAAATTGCTCATATCATCACTACGTATACGACGAGCTACATTGTATTTAATGACGATACCAGGAATGGTTGAACACCTAGACAATATATATCGCTTTGTCCAAACAGGGCGAGGTCCAGAAAGTATTAACGAAGCTATGGAATACCAGAAAGTGGATGTACAAAGACAACTACTACGTTTTTTCATAAATTGTGTAATTAGGAATCAAGACAGGCCCGGGGCAGATCATGATACCATGCAAAGACTTGTCAAATGGGGTCAGAACATATCAGAAGAGAAACACGATAGACAGGCGTGTATAATCGCCATGTGTCGAAAAATCCGCAAGGAAGTAGAACGAATACATAAAGAAAGACGAGAAATAGACAGAGTAGAATCAGAAGAAGAGGAGGAGCAAGATTCAGAACAATTGGAGACGATAGCTTACGTAGGTAGAGGAAGACCCCATAATAATACTAGAGGCTTTAATGATCAGATACGTCCAATACGTCCAGAATATAATAGACATTTTCCAAATCCTATGTTAAATACAAAATCCCCCGAGCACCTATTCCAAGCCGCTGATAAATTACTCCGAGATCGAAGGGGGTACCATATGCTCGATTCCATGGACGAACAAGAATTAGCTAGGTCAGCAGTACAATGGGCTGACAGTCCCAGCGACTACAATGATGATGTACTTGCACACACGTTTCTGAATCTTGACCCATACGAACAGCGTTTAGCTAGTATATACATGATTCAACACCTCCTTATATTATATAAAAGCCAACACTCCGATCCAGGACCCTTACCTGACATATTGACAGAACTACTCACGAATATATGGAGAGGGTCAGGTACTGATTTGATTAAAGAGATTCTAGAATTCCGAAACCAATATTTAACTTTCGTATGCCCAGAACACGTTCCAGTTCCCATCATAGGAAGAAAAATGTATCACATAGATAGACAGAACCCGTTACGCGAAGTACACCCAATCAGAGGTGATGGTAATAACTTTACACGCGTGTTTGTGTACACGCCTATAACTAAACTGGAATTATTAGAAATGAAGAAAGTAGTACCCAGCCATGACAAGGATCCAGCAGGTTTCCACTGTGAAATAAAAGACATGTTACTCATGGGAGAGTATACCTACCCCGACATTATGAAAATATTAAAAGTCCTATTACCCGCCGGTGTTTATGAGAAACTCAAAGAAAAGGAATGGGAGGTGGGAGACCAAAAGATAGATTGGACAGCATTAGAAAACGAAGAAAGGGCCCGAGCTGCAGGAGCAGGACTGGGGGAAAAGACTACAGCACTAGCAGGACTACTAGTGCAGGTACTGCCACGTTTATTAACTACGAAAAAGGAAGACTGGGGTGCGATATCAGCCTGTAAACAAAAGCCAGATGAAGACACTAGTGATTTCTATTCCCGATTTGAAAAATGTTTTGGTATAAATAGTGGCATAAAAGCCAGTAGTGAGTCATACCCACATCTGTTTGTGACAAAATTAGTTGAAAATTCTCTGCTACAAGTCAAGAATAGAGTATTGAAATTCGAAAGTACCTGGCAAGGTAATACCCCATCACAGATGTTACAGATGTTACAATATCACCACAATAGAATTAGAGAAGAACAAGAACACGAACAAAGACGTATGAAAGATACGAAAATGAAAATGCTTGTTGCTCAGTCAGTTCCAGCTGATGGTCATCTAAAGGGTGATTCCGCAGGTCCTACGAAAGGGACATGCAACTATTGTAAACAACCAGGTCATTATATACACGATTGTCCAGTCCTGAAACATAATATTGCTACAGGTAGAACCCAGGAGAGACCACGTCCACCTAGACAGGATCAGAATCAACAACAAATCCCTCAGCATGCACAACCTAGGTTAGCTCCGCAACAACTAGCTCCGCAACAGGGAGCTCCACAACAGACCGTAGCACCACCACAAGCGCAGCCTATTGCTGCAACACAAGCAACAACACAACAAATGTATCAGTATGCACAAGCAGATTATCCCGATTATCAGCGATATACATGAAATAGCCTAGAGAGGGAAGTTGGCTTACCCCTTATTGAGGTTCCTGTAGACCAAGAGGGACCTTATGTACATAGTGAATTATTAGGGGAAGACAGAAAGTTTTTACTTGATACAGGGGCAAGCAGAACGACTATACGACTGAAGTGAAGTGAAGTTCCAGGGGTACCCCTCTCAGGCTCACAGAATATTTCCCTTGGATTCTCAGGAAAACCCATAATTAATGACGTAACACAACCTCTTCCACTCACGATTGGTCCATTGACACATACTACAGATTTATTGCTTACTAAATCATGTCCAGAAAACTTGTTAGGTATAAAAACATTGAAAGCTCTAGGAGCTATAATATGTTGTTCTCCGGAAGGAGTACGACTATTTCTACGTGACTTCAAAGGTCACTACGTGTCAAGAGATATGGATCACCGATTACAGAATTTACCTTCACATTTATGGGCACAAGGCCCCACTGATGTTGGTTGCATGAACATTACACCATATCGAGTTACACTAAAAACAGGAGTAGTACTACCACGAATGCGACAATACAAGTTACCACCAGATGCTGTAGTGGCTTTGCTGCAAATCATTGACGAGCTCATTGCACAAGGAGTGGTTGTCGAAACCGACTGCAATGTATGTAATTCCCCGATAATTCCGATTCTTAAAAGAACGGATCCAAAAGCACCACCAGTATATCGATTAGTTATTGATCTGCGCGAATTAAATAAATGTATTGTACCACAATACCCTGTGGTCCCAGATATCTCGTCATTACTGACAGCTATTGACTCAGAAGCAACGTTCTTCACTGTAATTGATCTCAAGAATGCTTTCTTTAGCGTCCCAATAGATCCGGAAAGTCAATATCTGTTCGGATTCAGTTTAAATGGACGAAGCTTTAAATTCACACGCGCACCTCAAGGATTTACAGAAAGCCCTAGCATCTATAGCCAAGCACTGAAACGAGAACTTGACAGTATCCACATGCCAGTTAACACTGCCTTGCTTCAATATGTCGATGATCTGCTGATCACCGCCCGAAGCGAACCTGAATGTGAAAAAGCGTCACTGACGGTTTTAAAATTTCTGGCCGACAAGGGGCACAAGGTGTCCCCTTCTAAGCTGCAATTCTGTGTCCAGCGAGTTGTTTACCTTGGGCACTCGCTGTCCAAGGAGGGAAGGCAGCTTACACCCGACCGCATCCAGTTAATCGCTAACATGCCACCACCCAAGACACAAAAGGAGGCGCGGGCTTTTATAGGCCTCACTTCATACTGTAGGCAGTGGATCCCTCAATATGCATTTCTAGCAAAACCACTCATCCAGTTAACAACACAGGAGGCAGCCACATCGACTGTCCTCCCTTGGACTCAAGAACATACACACGCCTTTGAAAGCTTGAAGAAAGCTTTATGCCAAGCACCTGTTTTAGCAACACCATGTTACAGTAAACGGTTTACACTCTTTGTTACAGAACGCGAAGGTACTGCCTTGTCAGTACTCACTCAGGAACAAGCAGGATCACACAAACCATGTGCTTATTTTTCTAGTACATTAGATCCAGTAGCTCAGGCTCTTCCTGCGTGCCTGAAATCGGTGGCAGCAACAGCTTTAGCAATCAGACAAAGCGATGCCATAGTGTTAGGACACCAATTGACAGTACAAGTACCACACACAGTAGAGGTTCTCTTGAACCGCACACAAACACAACACTTGACTATAGCGAGACTCACCGGTTACGAATTGACATTATTTCAGCCACACATAGAAATCAGACGTTGTAATACGTTAAACCCTGCCACACTGTTACCAGTGGGCGGAACAGATCCATTGGCACATGATTGTGTCGAAGTCATTACTATCACGACGAAACCCAGACAAGACTTGACAGATATCCCTTTGTCAGATCCAGACTTGACATTGTATGTAGATGGGTCATGTATGAGAACAAGTACAGGAGAGTTAGTGGCCGCTTACGCAGTCACAACAGACACTGAAGTCATTGAAACAAATTGTATTAACACTTTGTCAGCCCAAGCAGCAGAGCTCATCGCTCTGACACAAGCCTGTATTCAAGCCAAGAATAAGAAAGTCAACATATACACAGATTCACGTTATGCATTCGGAGTCGTCCATGACTTCGGCGTACTGTGGCGAGAGAGAGGTTATTTAACTTCTCACGGTGCCCACATCCAACACGGACCCCTCATTCAAACCCTATTGGACGCGATTCATCTACCCACTGCAATATCGATTATGAAATGCAAAGCCCATACAAAAGTTACCGATATCATTTCTCAGGGTAATGACCTAGCTGACAGAACAGCTAAACAGACTGCTCAGAATCAGACTCACACAACTGACATGACAAAGACAATAGTTCCGACACCAACACATTGCATGACAGTTAAGGATCCCGCCCTTGATGTAATTGACATACAGACACATGCTACACCAGAAGAAATAAAGAAATGGACTGAATTAGGAGGGATCCAAACGGATCAAGGATGGATGACGAAGGAAAAATCTATATGGTTTCTTCCCGAATCCATGGTTCAAGTCATCATTAACACAATACATAGTCCAGCGCATCTAGGAGAAAAAGCTATGCTAGACAGCATTCAACACATTTGGTTCAACAAACACTTGCGAGCAGCAGCTAAACAGAAAGTACGTACCTGTATGATATGTTGTCAGTTTAATCCAGGTAAAAGCATCCCCGTAGAGCAGGGTGGATTTCAACCTCCCGATCATGCTTTTGAAGTCCTCCAGATGGATTATATCCAGATGGAACGATGTCGAGGATTCAAATATGTTCTTGTAGTTGTCTGTGCTCTTTCCCGTTGGACAGAAGCCTACCCGGTTTCAGATTACACTGCCCCGACTACTGCCAAACAGTTAGTTCGAGAATTCTTCCCACGGTACGGTTTACCACGTGTTGTCTACTCAGATAACGGCCAGCCGTTCTCATCCGAACTAATGAAACACGTTTCCCTTTTGTTAGGCTACCAATGGAAATTCCACTGTGTCCGACATCCCGAGGCAGCAGGTCTCGTGGAACGTCATAATCAAACCCTGAAAATTAGATTGTCCAAAATATGTAGAGAAAAAGGTGTCGATTGGATAGTAGCCTTACCAGTTGCGCTCTTTTACATGAGAATGGTAGCACATTCTCGAACAGGGCTATCCCCGTACGAGGTGATCTTCGGTAGACCACCAAATATGTGGGGGACGCCTATACCTCGCAAAATCACTGATGTTGACTGTAATATGCTGACAGATTACCTGGCTTCCTTGATGTCTGCACTACAATCTTGTCGTTCACAGGTAGCCACAGCTTTTCCCGATAATACTGAGGTGAAGCCCCATGACGTGGTTCCTGGTGACCTGGTTCTGGTCCGGAATTTCGATCGGAAGACCCAACTGGAGCCTAGGTGGAAGTCGCCGAAGCTAGTTCTACTAACTACAAGGACAGCCGTGAAGATCGAGGGACGCAAAGGGTGGTTGCACTCGAGTCACATCAAGAAATTTTATGGACTACCATCCAGTGTGAATACTCAACCCTGTATTCCCTCACAGACAGACTCAAAACTCCCCTTGGTTGAGCAGTCAAAACCAGAACTGTACAAACTAAAATTGAGGTCTAGCAAGTCAGACAATTTGATTGTTTAAGTCCTCTCCAAGGTGAATCGGTTGAATTCGTCTCTGACATGTATCCTCTAGACCGGAATAGAGAAAGAAATCAACAGATGCAGCTTAAAAAGCATGCGTATTGTAAATCACTTCGTAGTCACTGCACAGTAACACTATTAATTTTGTTTTTTCTAAGTCTTCTGATCATCGTTTTCAGCGTACTATTGCATATGTATTACCCTATTCTTAAGCGTGCTTACAATGTAACTGCAGAACATTCTTTTAGCGAATTACCTCCGCATGAGTTGTCCTATAGATTTGCGCTGCGCAACAACACATTCATTAGTATGTTACATCATTCCCATCAGACCAGCAATGCCACAAATTGTTGGATATGTGGCCGACTCCCTCCCTATCAGAACTATAAGGGAGTTTTGCCCCTCTTTCCCTATCCGTTCACACACAATGGCTCCTGTGGAGCATGGTTTAGTTTGATTAATTCCCTAGATTCAAATTCCGCAGTTTACCAAGACAACTGGGTGTGGGGAAACCTGAACCTAGTTTTGCTTAAAGTCTGCTACCCTAACAAGGAGGGACTCCCCAAAAGAACAGGAACTGATCTAGAAAATGAAGTATATGGATTAGGTAATTTTACACTTAACCTCATGATCCTGAACGTTGAATCTGAAGCCACACCAATCTTGCCCGCCATGTCAGTATTCCCAGTAAAAGGGGAATTATGTGTAAGAAAGAATGGTTCCATACACATGGGCCATAGTAAATGCACCACTGTAATAAAATTCAGTGACCAAGGCAAGTCTACATTTAGAGCTTCCCATCATTCCTACTTCATATGTGGCCAGACCGCATATATATGTCTACCTTTAGATTGGGATGGTACCTGTTACATAGCATTCCTTCTGCCACCTGTTTTCCTAGCTCCTCCTGATTATCACAGAAATACCCATTTAGTACACAATAGACAACAGAGAGATCTTCCAATTGTCGATTACACTGAAACAGCATGGGAAAAATACACAGATTTCAATAAAGGTTTCTTTCCCTATATAGGTACAGTCACTAATAGTAAGCTGATACGTAGATTAACCAGAACCCTTGAAGCAGTAGTGAACGAAACTATTTCCGCCTTAGGCAATTTAACAGAATAGCAGTCTGCTATGCGGATTGTTGTGCTTCAAAATCGTCTTGTCCTTGACGTCATCCTGGCCGATAGGGGCGGAGCTTGTAGGGTCATCGGATCAAGTTGCTGCATTTTCATACCAGAAAATTCGCCGTCGGTATATAAAGCCATAACCCGCCTTCATAAGATTATAAGCCAGATACACCAGAGTCCAGGCACCTGGACTTGGTCCGGTTGGTTCTGGGTCGTGTTGTCAGCCTGGGGATGGAGAATCCTATCCTTCCTAGGTATTGGCTTTCTCATACTATTCAGTTGCTGCTTATGTCTACAATGTGGGCCAGCGATTTGTTGTCTGTGTGCCACATCGTGTATCCCACATCCACGTTTTCGTTCAAGATCCCGGAAGAAGAAAGAAGAACAAATGATGCTATATGAACAGATCGATGGATTGATGAAGATCGATATCTCCTGAGGGTCCGTAGGGGACAAGGAGGGAATGAGGAAATATGAATTTTGTGATCAGTTATGTCCCCTATCGTAGACCCCAACGGCTCCATGTGCATGCTATGAGTACATGTATGTTCCCTCCAGTTCCAGTTTTGAAGACGCAAATACATGTGCGTCCACCATCAACATGTCCTCTTTCAGATCCGCCATGAATGGGTCAGATATTCCATTCCTAAGCATGAAAGGCCACCGACTTTATGTGGTTCACTTTCCACATTTTACAGATTCAGGCGAGTAGGCCCTGAATTCTGTCATCAAGCCTTTTCCTGCCTTCTGCCTCTGAAAGCTCCAGTCTGAGTCTGCATCTGCATCCATGAACTTTGTCCTACTCCCTGCGCGGCTAACGGTGCCTGATCCAGCCTGTTGCCTGCCAAAACTGTATTTCACCTTCAAGATTATCTACTCCGCTCCTCATCCGATGCATTCCTGTCTAGTAGTTTAGGTAAACATTCCTCCAGTTACCGTGCAAAGGGCCAGGCCTCGCTGTCCACATGCAAGTAATTCATAGCCTCCGTTACCATGGAATATTCCTACCCCCTCGCATCTCATGTAGACACTTAGACGCTTGTACACGCACTAACAGTCAGTATAGAATAGGTTCTATCCTAGAGACCTTTCCTTTTGGATAACACAGTTCTTTAAACATAGGATATTAGATATGATTTGGGATTAGGTTGACATGACCCCCCAGACTTCTGTCTCCACATGTAGAGCTAAATGTCAAGTCCCCTTCACCCTCTAGTTGCACGTCAATCACACGTCATGCGGCTGCGCGCGCATCTCTGCCAAATATTTCTGCTGACATTGCAGGATTCTTTCATGGATCCACCCACTTGTGACATCATGTATAATGACGTTTATTAAATTACGCCCATATGACCGCCTTTATTAGTTACGTATGCACATTTTATCTGTATTATCAGCTGTTACGCCTCTTGCATCTGTTTCACTGTAATGCATTTTCCTATAAAACCGATTATCTGTCAATAATGTATGCCCTTCCTTCCTGAACTTTCGTGGTGATGGAATAGAAGCCTACAATTCGAATTGTATTCCTTTGTATAGGAATAAAGCCTTTTAAAACCTCTGATACCACGGATTCTGCCTCTTATATTTACTGAGTTATTCTTACTAGACTTTACCGCATAAAAAATAGTACCGGTAATGAAATATTTACCACACCTTTTTAAAGACAGAGGGATGCAAAACAGTGATCTACAGGTCTCCACAACATTTTCAATTAATCTTTAACAAAGATAAGTTAAACTTAACACCAATGCAGCTGAGACTTATTATAGCAGTATTACTTCAAACAGATGTAGGAACGGTGTATCTTATTGAGAAAGATTGTAGAATCTTCAGAGTTATCTACAGTTGTTACACAGACCATGTATCGTAGTGGACCAAGGACTCATGTCAGCCACTGTAGCAGTTGTGAACTGGGTGAACTTGCTTTTGAAGCCCTTTATTTAACACTTGTTAAAATATTGGGATCCAGAGTATAGATACAAAGATTCCAATGTCCATCCAACCCAGACAGTTCACGATTTGGTGGAAGTTGGAAAATATTCTATTATTAAGAGTGCCTTTAGACCTCCCAATTCCACTTGCAATTACCATGGACGCCATCACAACAGGTTGAAAGTGTAACTTTAGACCAACAAAGAGTTGAGGGGAAATGGTCAGCAACAGACGCAAAACAGCCCTGAAGTTGGAGAGAAATAAATGCAATTTATTTAGCCGTAGAATGCATTGCTCCCGAATATTTAAGGGAAAACAGAACTATAACGTACAAAAAAAACAAGAAGTGAAGACTTATAACGGGGAGGTACAAAATCTCTCAATCTGGCACATTTTGGTGTTTAGAAGAGTTCACTTTCAATATTCAAGAAAGCTCAAAAGAACCAGCTGGGAAATCAAATTCTAGACATTGCCAACACTTTAAAAGGTGATGTAAAGTAAAAGAACTGGAGCCTATTTCATGTAATTCTTTTAGGATCCTGGAATTTTTGAGGTACAGATTTCAAAAAGGAATTTTACTCCCTACTCTATAAATCTAGTGGGATTATATAACAAAAACTATTAGGGATTTTAAAAATAATTAATTTACAAATAAATGACTTTTCATATTAATAACTAATAATTTCCCTTTTATTTACTTAGGGAGAGAAAAGTAAGTGGACAAAACTGCTACTGCTTCATTAAGTAAAAGGGTAAAGTTTGTTATTTTAAATGGCTATGAAACTAAGATTCAACAGCCTCCCTTTGACGTTCTTGCTTTTCAGCAAGAAGTATTGCAATATCTTGACCAAAGCAAAAGGTATGACAATACAGAAAATATAAAGAGGCGCTGCCTGAACTTAATCTAATAGCTTTGTAAAGCATTACTATTTATAAGTAAAAGACAAATGTAAAGAGATTTTCATTGCCTTGTAAATGCGGCCCCTTTTCACAAAGCACTTTGCGTGAATGGGGCGTTCCATGGGTGTTGCTGTGGGTGTTCCCACGCAACACCCATGGATTTTGCTGCATTCCCATACATCAGAATCCAGCGTGGCACCAGGGGAAGCGTAAGAATGTGCAACAAGGAGAAATACTTTTATTTCTCCTCATTTTTCCTCCTATGCGTGCTGCATTCTGCAGAACACATAGAAAAGCAATCATCCTCGTAATTCAGGCAACCTTGCACTATGGTGCAAGGATGCCTGCGCTGGCACATGGCAGCCAATAATGCGCCAGCGCAGGGGAGAGCTCAGGGGTATGTCATATTGTTGTAAATATGCCGCATCCCTTTGCTTTGAAACTAACGCGCGTTGTGGCGCAGCCAAATGTCTTGGGGCACTGCGCTGCGTTATTTTCTGGTAAATAAGGCCTGTAAAAATAAGTAAAGAAACATGAAAACAGAAAGCAGTTACCTAGCAAGCTCCAATCTGGTAGCTGCCAACAATCAATTTACAGGTGGCTCCTTAGTTCTGGGAACAGTTTAAACGGTACACTAATTTGAAGTGTTTCTATTTCTTGCTACTCTCGCAGTAAATAAGTGTGCTCTACTGGGCTTTAATTTAAATTTAACCATTACAATTTTAATATTTTCCAGGAAAATAATTTGTTTACAACATTTGAAGAGTGTTGTGCACTTTGGCAATTTATTTGAGCAAATCTCTCTTCCAGCTGGCATTCTGTGCTACACAAGTTCCCTGCAGGTGTACAGTTGGCATTTCCTCTTGCCTTCACGCCTTGATTAGAGAGGGCATTTTCTTTGGGCGGAGGGGTTGCTGAACAAGGACAACAACAGCATTTTCTCTGGGAAGCATGCCATCTTTCCTTGATGTTGTTGCCTGTTCGATGCAAGTCGAGGTGAAGTTAGTATTCCTACCATTGTAATTGAAAAGCTTTATTTAGAATGTTTCAAACAAACATGCTCTATATCTAATTTTTACGTTGCATTCTGTACAATTTCAAACAATTTGTGGAGAATATTTCGCAGGTAAAAGCAGTATCATGCCAAATAAATATTCTAATGAGTAAATGAATTGCAAGGTATTTGTACATGCGTTTAAAGACAATTCTTTTACTGCTTCTGTTAAAAAGCTGTATCTTTTGCTATACAGAGTGTGGTTACAGTTCAGACAAAGGTGCTCTACAGACTTTGGGCCTTATTATCACTTTGGCGGTCCTCCAGCGGTGCTGTTTCTATGCAATCCACTTGAGGACCACCAAGGCCATGGTGCACCTGCCTGCTGGATTAAAATTTGACTCCATGGCGGGCAGGCGGTGCTGCTGCGGTATGATGGCGGTGGTATGTTAGGCTTATGGGAGAGTGATGACTGCATGTTCCTGCATAGTGTGACATGCATACCATACCGTGCAGGAACTGGGGGTGCAAATCCAGGGGGTCATAATATATGCCCCACTGATTGAAACCCCAGGAGTAGAAAGAGGCCCTAGTAGTGGCACAGACAGCATAGTGTTGCTCCTGACCTCTGCGTGACAGCCGCAGGTTCCAGGATCCTCTGCAGACATAGCAGTCATGTGGCAGTCTGACTGCCACAATCGCAATACTGTGGGCAGGCCCACAGTGTGGCTGTGGTCAGATCACCACCACGAGTAGGATGGTCCTACAGACTGCCATACTGGTAATAAGGCCCTATATCAATGCACACTCTTTCTGCTCATGGAACAGATTTTGAATTCATTATCTGATGGTTTCCTCAAATTATTCTGGTGCCACTGCTAATCCACAAAAAAGAAAAATCTAATCTTAAAATATTCTCGAAAAAGAAAGCATATTTCCTTAAGAATCCATTTGGCTCATGATTTTCAATAACTGTGATTTTCATACTTAAAGAGAAGAGGCACTTTCTCTTTTGCATTGCCATGAGTTTTGCTAACGCCAATTTCCATACCGTATCGCCAGAAGGTAAATAAATAGACATCACATTGCTCTAACATCCTGTTGGTGGATGTTGATACTGATGATGAATCAATGCTAATGATATATTCTTCTATACATTCTCTAATTCTGAAGAACATAATGACCCTCGCTTAATGAAATACCAATTTTCATCTGTTTTGTCTCCCATTCTTAACATTTTTGACTTCATAAAGGTGAACATTTACATTCCTTAAGAGAAGTCTGCCAGGAAAAAGTTTGAGTCAAAATGCCCTAACCCTTCTATTTGAGAATCATTGGTATCAGTGATACTCTGGCTCTTGACTCGAAATTATTGGTCTACTTAAAATATAACAAAGACCCAAATAAGGAAAGAGACAGGGACTGGTTGTACTGCCAAGATACGCATGTGCATCAATGTTGGCCCATAACAAGTATTTTGAAGAGAGCAAAACCAACCAAGGAAGATGATGCCATTGTCCCGGTGAAGATGTCTGACTGTATAAAAATTTCATATTTTTATTTTCTATGATGTTGCTCATGAACATACACTTAATACATATTTTTCTAGATCTACATTGAAATGATGGCCCAAGATCCACATTTTCTATACCTACACTTGGAATTAACAATACATTTCCTCAAAAACATGGGCTTCGTGGTCAATCTAGAAATATACATTCATTAGCCAGCTTAGAAAATAGAATTCCTAGTAGATTCCTTCTCCTCACCTCTGCAACGTCTAAATTCTAACATTAAAAGATCAAAAAGAACTGTCCTATTTTATTACCTTTTCCAACATCTCCGCAAACCTTTTACAGAATACTGGGTCTTTTGACCTGCTCCATCGAATCTGTTGTCCTAGACACTCTTTATCACTGCACTCTTCAAAGGCTAAAGTTACATCACCTATGAAAAAGACTCACACATTCCAATATGGCTCCTTTATCCAATGAAACCAAAGAATAGGCTTCATGGTAGATAGAACATCTCCAAATGTGAAATGACTATTTTCATTATTCAGATTCAAATCATTCTGACTGGAGGCCTCACAGAAGCCAGTTCTCAGTTTGGCGACACAGGGACTGGAACAGTGCACACACACTATTTAGAGCTCCTTGCCAGCTGCAATCTAATCATTCACAAAGGCTTGAGGTAGTTGCTCCACTTTTCTCAGAGCAATCAACTTCACAGCAGTTTGATATATAAACTACATAGGAGGGACATGGAACTCTCATTACATATATTACATGCCTTTCTTCATTTGTGATGCTATGTGCCCGAGCTAGGCCCATGTAGCGAAGCAGGTCATTTCTTACATTGCCCTATTTTTCACAATAACATTTCTGCCATGACTTTTTGCATATATTTGTGTGCATGACAATGTTGGATTAGTTTCTCTGAAAGTACTTTGTTTATACTTCTAGCTTTGCACAACATTATCATGATGCCTCGGACATCATGTACAAGGCCCTTCTACTCACTATGTACAAATGTCATTCTATCTTCATCCACGGGGCGACAGGGCTATCTAAATATCCATAACATTGCTAATCTATGCGCACATCACAAAGCTGCTTTCTATTATACATAAAGAGCATACTAAAAGATTAGCAGAGGAGGCACTTCAGCTGATACTGAGGGTCCCTGCATGCATAGAGTTCATCACGCAGCAGTCTGACATCTCCATAAGGGGTGTCCAGTTCATGACCAAGATGGGATCCTACATTCTCTCCTGCCAGGTAATGGGATTGAATTATCCCTTGGGGGGATTCTTGGCTTCGCACCAACACACACTCTAGGTACACTTAGAGTAGGGTTTTGCCTCGTAGGAGTACGCCTGATTACTGCTTCATTTATATGCCGGCATATTTGCACTGTTTTAGCACCATGGTAGAACTGTATCCAATATTTACGCTCTTGGTGCTTGTAATCACTTTCATGTGCTTCTATCTACCTATTATCACAGCACATAAATTCAATATATAAGAATAACGTAAACTCTATAAATATATTGAAAAACATCCCACTGTGTATTCTCTGTATATTTCTCTGAGCACAAGTAAGCATGAGTGACTGAGTGAAAGGCTCTGATGTGTCAGGGTTGTCATGTTCAGTGATTTCCAGAAACCATTCACTCCCTGGTAAGGTTAGGGGGGCTTACAGTGGCACTGAGAGCTAGCTGGTCTCTAGGCCAACATATCCTGCGGGGTGCCTGGATTCAGTCTAGGCACCTCGCCGAAAGTTTATGTTGTCCAACAAACACGTAGGTCCCATAGATTAGTAGGAGCTACACAACAGTTATGATTTGGCATTGTTTGAACCTAGTCAGATGAGGCAAATTAGCTTGATAATGCTAACTCATTTTTTAAATTTACAAACATAGGTGGAAGATTTAGAATTATATACTAAGTACTCTTCCCTCTGCTTTCTGCAAAATCTATAGGACCTGCTTCGTGATCTATTCAGATTAGACAATCTCCAACTGATGGCTTAGGAAGTCTTAAAACAAAATCGTCTCCACCAGACCTTTCAACAGAATCGCTCCCCACCTCAGGAAATTATTGGGCTCCAGGTAACACCAATGTCTAACACTCTTGTTGGAATAATTGATCATCTTGTTTTGTGTAATTGAATTTCAATACTTTTTCAGCAGATGTCATGCTGTTTTTAATTTCCTGAGTTATCTGGTTTCACAAGCTAAATCCTACATAACCACTAACACTCACAGGCCATCTACCTTGAAATCAATTTTGTCGTTGGAAACATATTGGTGCTCCCCTTGGTATGCAGGCTAAATCAATCAAACTTTCTAATCCTCCTTGCCCAAAATATCAACACTCCAGGATGAAAATTAATGTTTCAATTGTTTTATTTTTAGAATGATAACAATGAACACTTTCTTGCAGCATTTTCATTAAAGCTTACAATGGTTAGTTCAAAAGAGATTTGATTGTTAGAGCTTTGATTATATTCCTGACAATGTGCCTGTTATTTCCCATTCTATTCTTGTGTAACTTTATTTCTGTATGACATTATTTTTCACAAGCATTCCAAAGCCCTGTGTTGTATGTTCGTTTCAAGAGTTGGTAAAATACATCTTTTAATCACGAGCTAATTTGCATAAGAAAACTACACAGTTCTTTTTCTTTTTGCATTTTAGCCAGATACAATAAATGGGCAATGAATTTAGCTGGTATAGACACTCCTTCTTTAAGGGTTCATCCCAGCAGACCTGTCATGGATTCAAAAGTGTTTTGAGCAGAGTCCAATACTAATGGTATTCTGGAGCGGCTGAAGAATAGAATAATTCTGCATTTCATATTTTTTACTGTAAAATGTTTACATTTATTTCTCTTCATTAATAATTTTAATAAATTATAATTCATAATTAACTAACACATTTATATTAATGGTATGAATTAAAAAACAAAATCAATAAAAAAGTATTCAATGTAAAAAATTTGTCATTTTTTTTAACTATATCAATATTATTTTTAATAAAGTAAAGTCATTTTAAATATATACAAGTTTAAACTGTTATAATTGGGGCGCGCGGCGGCAAGATGGTCGCACCCTGAGGAGGCTCCGGTGCACTGAGGCAACCTTCTGCAGGAAACGACGTTAATACGGATGAGGACTCGCAAGGGAGCAGCGGTGCTTTTATCGGAGATCGCCTGGATAACGGAGGCGCGTTTCCGAAATCTACAGTCATGCTGTGACTCGTGTTTCACTTCAAACGCGATTTCTTCAAGTTCCTGATTTTGCGGCCGCCATTTTGTGCGCGCACGGAGCGGCGCTGAACAACTTCTCCTCACCAGGATCCTCCTCATGATTCTCTTGGCATGTGGCCTTGGCAATTCAAGTAATTTTGCATAATTTTCTTTTTTCCTGCATAGCACTTGTCCCCACTTATGCGCTCTTGTCTTTTCAATTACTCTCCTCAAGAGCATGATTACTGAGGTTGCCAGTGACTGTGTGCTCATAAAAACGTAAGTTTTTTTTTTTTTGCCTCTACTTTCAGTGCAAGTATACCAGCGCAATTAACTCTTCACTAGCCCTAATGTCACTGCTGATGTCTTTGTTTTGGCACTTGTAGTTGCGTAACTAACTATCCTCAGTTTTAAAAAAAAAGTGCTGTGCTGTCCCTTCTACATTAACACTGTGGTTTTAATGCATTCCTCATCCTGTTTATGCTCGCTTTGCAGCCCATTTTATTAACAACACGCTGGGCCTTTTTAGAGGGCAGAGGGGACAAACACGAGCTCTTCTTTCAGGAGTATTACATATTATTATGACGCAGCTCTGAGACGCCTGCTAAGTTGATTCTGTGCTTTTCACTTGGATTTTGGTCTCTGTTTCCTCGTTGTGACGGTTGCGACTCTTGCTGTACTAGTCATTCTTCTGACAGCTGTTATTTTTTCGCTTCTGCTTCATTAACACTATTAGTCCTAATTTTTTTACTCACCTTGGTCCAATTTTCTTGCTTAACTTTTCACAATGGATCTTCACCCTCTAATAAATCGCATGGATCTGTTGGGGCTTCCTCTGGAGGGCGGAGGATTCTTCAGTTAGCAATAGCAAACGCCTTAAGAAAGACCCTTCTTCTCCAACTAAGTCCCCTCTTCCCATCACACTATAGGACATCATGGATGAATTGCGTCTTTTCTGTCCCTTCATGTCGGACCCTCCAAAGAATAGAGGAAAAATGGTCCAGCCTTGACATAAGGCTGTCTGATGTTGAGCAAAAGGTGAGCGATGCACAGGATGTCATTGCCAAGATTGAGAACCTTACCAAAGAAGTCCATCATCTAAAAAAAAAACGGCGCAATAATCTTCACATTTATGGTATTCCGGAAGATTCTGAAGGCTCCGATATGATCACCTTCTTGAAAACTCAGTTTCTGCAGATAGTTGGTCTCTCAAAATCAGTAGACTTTAATATTCAAAGAGCTCATAGACTAGGGCCCCAACATGCAGCTTTGACTACCAAGCCAAGAGGTATCATTGCTCACTTTTTGCTATACTCTGATCTTATGTAAATCCTTACGGCGGCCAAACAACACAAACAGATGTACTGGTCAGGTCACAAGGTTTTTTTCAGTCAAGATGTGTCTAAACCAACCGCTAGTAGGCGTAAAGAATTTTTGGATCTTAGACCAGCCTTACAATCCATGAACGCCCGCTATGGTCTTATTCACCCATGTTTCTTTAAAGTGACATACAAGGATAGAACATTTTCATTTGAGGACCCAGCTGATCTCCGGAAGTTTATTCATGCACATCGAGAGGAACACATGGAACTTGGCAAACATTGATTGTTTTACTAATGTCCTTGATTTCTTTCCTTAGGTTTTGCATTTAGTGTTTATCAGTATTAATTTTTCCTTTTATTTGCTTTTAGGTATTTCTTGTGCTCTGATTGAAGATCCCTGCATATATCATCCGTCTGTCTGATGTATCCAGTTGATATGTTCCCATGTCACTGGTAAGCTCCCTTTCTCCTTGTCTGCTTTGTATATCATTTTTTTCGTTCTCTTTTGGAGTATTTCATTCTTCCTTCTTCGTCTGATGTTGTATAATTGATATTTGTTCCTCGGTGCTCCCCCCCCAGTGGTGTAGTTATTCTGGTTTTTGCTGTCCCCCCTCCCTCACTAATGTTTCTTGTTCTTTTTTTTCCCACTTCTATGACTAAAGCCTCCTGGCTTTTTATCATCTTTTCTTTTTTATCTCTTTCTACACAATCACCTTCTCTCTCTTTAACGTTTTCTGAGCCACAATACTCTCTTTTTTCTTTCTTTCTATTTTTTCTCCTCTTTCTTCGCAACCATTTTTGTGGTACCTTTCCTTCACTTTGGTCTTGCTGTGACCACTTGGTACAAATACCTCTTCCCGGACTTTTCTTGGTAGTCTTTTTCTTTCTACCCTTTTCCTCGCTACTTCAGTTCCTATTATTTCCCCTCTCTTATTCGTCCCTAACCTTTTGCTTAACTTACCTGAGCAATTTCTCATGACGGGTCTTCGTGTTATCTCTTGGAATGTTAAAGGTATTCGCAACCCAGTTAAAAAGCAGCGAGTCTTATCTCATTTAGCGAGATTGAAATGTCAAATTGCATTGTTGCAAGAAACACACCTCAAACTTCAAGACTTACCAACACTGCGTAAACAATGGGTAGGAGACACTTTTTGTTCTCCGGCAGTGAACAATAAAAATGGTGTGGTTATTTTGTTTCACAAGTCGTTAAATGTTCAGTTACTTAATGAGTTTCATGATAACAATGGTAGATGGTTGTTTTTAAATACTACTGTTAATGATACACAGTTTTCATTTTGTAATGTTTATGGCCCTAATGGCATTGATTTATCTTTTTGGAATGATTTTTCTACTCTCCTGTCTTCTCATGCTGCTGATAGTTTAATTGTTGGTGGTGACTGCAATTAACTCATGGATCCCTTTCTGGATTGGAAGTCACAAACCAGATATGTTCCCAATAAAATGCAAAAGTCCTTCTTTAGAGCCATTTCCTCTAGAGGTCTCATAGACACATGGAGAATCTCCCATCCTGATACTTTAGAATTCTCCTATTTATTTAAATTGGCTCTATCCTCATCTCAGACCATGCCCCCGTCATTTTAGACCTGGATTACCCTTCACCTTCTCCCACTTCCCGTCGCTGGCGCTTTAATAATTCTCTCCTCTTAGACCCCCAATTTGTTGACCAATTTACATCTTTCATGGATGAATTTTTCCTTAACAATCTTCATTCCACTCCCTACTTTCCTTTTGCTTGGGACGCCTTCAAAGCTGCTGCACGTGGTTTTATTATTGCTTTTGTATCCCAGAAGAAAAAGAAAGCTCTCTTGCAGTCCTCCCTTATCCTTAAACAGATTAAAGACCTTGAACATCAATATTTTACTACAAACCCTACTGATACATTATCTTCTCTCATTAGAGCAAAAATGCAATATAATAAACACTCATGGAACTCCGCTAGTAATAACCTTCTCAAATTCAATGCTAAGATGTATGGTGGACGGAACAAGGTGGGTAAATCTCCTGAAAATTATCTCAAAATTAAGAAGCAAAAATCTAATATTGTTGCTATCAAGGACACTCAGAGAGTTTGTCATTCCGCTAATGATAAGATTCTTGATTGTTTTGTTCAATATTATACTTCTCTATACACTCCGGAATCTAATCCAACTTCCATGCAAATTGACTCCTTCTTTCAATCCATTCCTAAATCTTCCGCAAATTCTATAGATCTCATATCCATAGACGCTTCCCTATCAGACAAAGAAATAAGCAATGCCATCACTTTATTGCCCAAAGACAAAACCCCTGGCCAGGACGGCTTTACTGTGCGTTTTTATCTCCAATTTAAATCTACCTTAATACCCTACTCTCCTTGATCAATTACTTTCTCACCACAGGTAAATCTGCTGGATCTTTCACTCAGGCAATGCTATGCTTAATTCCTAAAAAAGACAAAGACCCTTCTATGTGCAAAAATTATACGCCTATCTCCTTAATTAACACTGATTGTAAAATCTATGCTAAAATTTTAGCCATTTGTATCAATAAAGTTATTCCTGATCTCATTAATATTCATCAATCGGGATTTGTTAAGGGAAGATCCATTACCGATAATACAAGAACTTTTCTTAACATTATTCATCTTGCTTCTAAGATGGACTCCCCAATTGCAGCTATAACACTTGACGTTGAGAAAGCATTTGATCGGGTATGCTGGGACTTTATGTTCGGTGCATTGCGTTGGCACGGTTTTAGTTCCCATATTATTCAGCATATTCAACTGTTATATTCTGCCACCTCCACTTCTATTTGGGTCAATTGCTCCCAATCTAATTTCTTTTCTCTCCATAGAGGTACCAGACAAGGATGCCCCCTCTCCCCTCTCCTTTTCATTCTTGCTTTGGAACCTTTTCTAGAAAAAATTAGGCGCTCATCGTCTTACACTGGTTTCACATTTCAGAATATTGATATTAAATATACTGCTTATGCCGATGATATTCTTCTTTACATTTCTAACCCGTCTACTTCCTTGCCTGCCCTGTTTTCCTTATTAACTGAATACTCTTCAGTCTCTGGATATAAGTTAAACATTGATAAATCTGAGGTTTTACCCTTAAACAAATTTTGCCTTTCTCATATGTTTCTAGGTTGTGGCTTTGAATGGAATCCTCGGAACATCAAATGTCTAGGCGTCCTATATGCGAATACTATTAGAGAAACTATTAACATCAATCATGCAGATATCCTAAAAAAGATATCTACTCTCATTGATGGCTGGTCCCCTCTTTTTTATCCTGGTGGGGAAGACTTTCGTCTATTAAAATGATGCTCCTTCCCATTGTCAATTTCTATCTTTCTATGCTCACCATCTCCCTTCCGCTCATTTTTTTTTTGCACCATCATCCGAATTCTTATAAAACTTTTATGAAACAATCGTAAAGCTAGGATTTCTTTGTCCCACCTTCAACAATCCAAAGACTTAGGAGGAATTAACTTTCCTAATCTTAGCTGCTATCACTCTGCTTTCACGTTAAAACAGATTTGGCCTTTTCTTTCAGACCATCCTTGCCATTCCTTAACTGCTTGGAGTTCACTTGAACTAGCACAAATCTCACCCTTTTCATTTCTTACAGCGACTCGTCTAACTCAACCACCAAAACGTTTCATTACCCCCATATTTAAACACTCCAAAGCACTTGCTCTCTCGCTGTCTAATTTTTTCACGTTACATATTTATTCTCCTTCCCAGCCCCCTATCTGGTATAATAAATTCTTAAAAATTAATAACAGGGCATTATTTTGGAAAGAATGGATCTATAAAGGTATCATCGTTTATGAACACCTTCTCATGGATAATTTACTGAGAGATTTTCCAGGCATTAGTAAGTCTTTTCATGTCTCTGATACCTTTTCCTCCCAATGTCCTTGTTAAAAATTGCCTTAGCTTCAGTACTTTCTCAAAATATCCCTCAGCCCATTACTGCTTTGACTCTTTATTCTTCAGCAGATTTTACTATTCCTCTCAGAGCCTCTGTCATATATAAAACTCTCTCCCTTCCACAAAGTGTCAGGACCAAATCCAAAATAGAACTCATATGGGAACAAGATTTGGCTCAGGTTTTTCCCTTTCAAATCTGGGACTCTATCTGGTCAAAAATACACACAGCCTCTCGTTCTGCAAGCACTAAGCAGACTTTATATTTTTTTTATAATAGACTCTTTTTTACCCCTTCCGATCTTCATAAATGTAGGTTGCTTGACTCTAAGAAATGTTGGTCATGCTCTCATGTCAATAGTGACTTCCTTCACATGTTTTTTCACTGTCCCTTGGTTAAGTCCCTTTGGTCTCATATTTGGTCTAAGCTAAATGATATTTTAAACACGAATTTCCCTTTTGATATTGTTCATATTTTTTTAGGTGGCTCTTCACCACTTTGGAATGCCTCATGTAATGTACGTACATTTATAGATATGTTTATAGCTATTTCTTTTCAGTTCATCACAACCAATTCGAAGGACACTTCAAAAATTTCACATAACGCTTGGTGGAATTTGTTATGCCACCACCATAGACTTAATCGTGCTTATGCCACCTCTGTACCTTTATTAATCAAAAAAGATTTGTTATGGTTACCGTTGACTGATTTTCTCTCTAGGCATGTTATTTGAGGTTTTTACCCTTTCTATCTATCTGCTCCCAGTTTTTTTTATATACCATTTCTATTTTTCTTACCTATATGATCTTTATACCCTTTTCATATTGAATTGTATTTGTTATGTTGCTCCTTTTCTTTCTTCTTTCTTTCTCTCTCTCCTCTTTCTTCTCTTTTCTCTCTTTCCCTTTACTTCTTAAAAATGTAAAATTCTTAAAGCTTTCTGTACTTGGTATAGCTCTATTTCCCTTTTTTCTGTAGACTTAAACTGTATACAATTTTCTTGCAACTTTTTTACAATTTTTTTTTCTGTACTGATTTTCTACAGAGTACATTATATTTAATAAAGCTTATTAAACTTGAAAAAAAAACTATTATAATTTATGTAAAAAATGTTTTCAAAATACAAACATGTCAATTGTTTTTGTTTTAAAATTATACTAAAAATATATTTTTCTTTTTTCAAATTTGAAAATTGTTTTTATATATAATTTTATTTTATGATTGTTAATTTTGTATTATGATTGTATTTTTTATTTTATGGTTTAAAGTTTATGAATGATATTTAATATTTTAGTAGTAAAAACATATGTTTTTATATGTTATTATTGAATATATATATATATATCGGTTTGAAAATTTGGTGACAGTGATTTTAGTTTACATTTTTGATTATTTTATGGATAAAAAATGTTATGTGAGTTTGGAATTGATTGTGTATATAAAATATTTGTATTTGTTTGTGTGAAATATTTTAGATTACAATGGAATTAGTAAACTTCACCTCATTAATGTCCAGCACCTTCTTCAAATAGGCTGAAGGACTTATTATGTGTGCAGTGGTCCTCAAGGGCACCATACTCGAGTTTGACCATGGCACAATGCGGGTCCACTAGCAGTATTCTGAGTGTTGCAGTCAGACCACCACAAGACCGCCCTCTCTGCCGGGATTGAAGAGCCCACTGGTCTGATGGTCTGCAACCAGCATGAATATGCTTGTGGTGCCACTGCTGGAACCGCCAAACATATTACGATTTGCCTTTTCAACGCCCTTTTCATGGCAGTGAGCCTGCCATAAACAGGGTGGTGGTGAGGCAAACAAGAGGGTCTTAACAGGGCCCCCTGCCGAATCTGGGCTTGGGGGTGCATGCGAGGGGGCACATGTTGTCATGGCAACAGGCTGCATGTTAGGCTCTCCTATGAGCCAGACTGCCCACCACTGTGAGACTACCACAGAAACCCCCCGCCCGACCGGATTACATTCTGAATCCAGCAGGTGGGCACACCACGGCCTTGGCGATCCTCTTGCGGAGTGGTGGTGATGCCGATTGGAGTGGGAAAATAAAATGTTACCACTTTAGTTTCCAACACCCTTTACCCATTTTGGTTAGATTAGAGTGGGAATAGTAAATGTCACCTCTTAAGTGTTCAACATCTTCCCAAATTGGTATAGAGAGTGAGTGGGAATCATAAATGTCACTCTATTTAGTGTCCAACACCTTCTGTCATGGTCTCTCGGAGGCCTCTCAGGATCGGTTCGTTGCTCAATTGGGATCCACCTATTGACAACCTTAATTTCCGAGTTGCTATAAAAGCACGGACATTAAAGGGAGTCAATCAGGGGAAGGAAAGGAAGGGAACAGCGGGGAGGGAGACATGTGGAGAAAAACGATGATTAAGACACTATGAGCGTGGCATCAATACAGTTTATCGCAAGTCTTCCTTGAGGCAACATATGTGTGACTACCTGTAAAGAAAAAGAACTCTTTTGTGGCAGCTACAACAAGAAGGACGATTGTGTCGCCAACAGACCTTCTAAGGGCTACCTGGTTTTTGTCTGTCACTCGTATCACACACAAGTAATACTCAGAGGAGGAACTGTGAACAAATAAACATATACACTTAAACAAGCTCTGTACCGTTCCGTTGTGGAAACACTCCTTTACAAGGCATACCTTACCCACCATAAAACGTGTGACTGTGGGCCTCACAAGGGAATAAGGGATTACGCTTTATCCTCTGCACCTCTCATATCTCCCCTGCTAAGACGAAACAATACACACATAAAACACTTATGGGTTGATTACTGCAGTCATTGGTTATGCATCTCTTCTTAATCATCAATACCTTTTCATTGTACTGATGGAGCTTAGTGTAGATATACCACCTGGTAGGGAAATCCCAGTCCCAGCATTCAATGTTCCAAAACAAGAGAGATCGCTTTCTTTAGCAAAAGGTGTGCAGAAGTTTCTATGGACTCAAGATGCGATAGCAGCCGCTAGCGCTGGTGTCCTGAATAACAGAATTTGACTGTAGGCGGTGTCACCGACACCCGTATTCCAAGTACCTGGGGTTTCTGCTCAGCGGTAGTAGCCAATAGCGCTGTATCGTAAAATAACAAAGAAGGACTCTAGGTGGTGTCACAGACACCCGTGTTGTAAGTACCTGCGGATTCAGCATAGCGTTGTTAGCCAATAGCGCTGTGTCGTACAATTAACAAGGAATGACTCTAGGCGGTGTCACCGACACCCTTACCCCCACCCAGGCGTCCTGGAGCAGTCTTGCGAAGTTTCCTCGGCGTCCCACAGCAAGTCCGGAATAATCTGCCCCGTTCCTTCGGCTGTCTCCGGCTTACGTACGTACGTAGCCGGCCGGACCCGCGCTGCGTCACTTCCTGTGTGCGCATGTAGCGACGGAGGCCGGGAAGGGTAGTTCGGATCGTAGGCCCTCCAAAACTCCCGCATCTCGCGGAAACGAACCACGGTCCTTTTCCAAAAGTCTTCGTGGTTGGTTAGCCTTAGGGAGAGTGCAGCGGGCGAGACTTGGCACATGACAGCACATCCCTCTCCCAATGACCGCTGACACGAGCCAGGTTTGTTGGGGTAGCGAGCATGAAAAGCTTTTATGCACCGGGGAGCATGCATTCCCGCTGCGGGTTCCCACGAATTCTCTTCCATGCCGTATCCTTTCCATGATACCAGATACCATAACTTGGACCCCCTCCTTTTGGAATCCAGGATTGCTTGAACTTCATACTCCGGCTCATGGTTAATCCATATGGGTGATTGTCTCTTCTTTATAGGCGTGTATGATGGTTTCAGTAATGACACGTGAAAAACTGGATGTATCTTCATTGTTTTTGGGAGTGCTAACCGCATGGCCAAGGGCGATATCACTTTTTGTATTTTATAGGGACCAATATATTTGGAATTGAACACACTGTGTCTATGAAACCGAACGTTTTTTGTCAATAACCACACTGCATATCCTACTTTGTAGAGTGGGTTGGGTTGGCGGTGTTTATCAGCCAAGATTTTGTAGATACCCTTGGCTTTTTCCAAGTTTCTACGGGTGTCTTTTAAGATCTGTTGAATGTTTTTTCATTCTGGCCTGTACTTCCGGTACATCCTGTGTGCTTGCGGGGTGGATCAAGGAGATAAAGCGGGGATGGTACCAGTAGTTGCTGTAAAAGGGCGTGAACTGTGTGGATTGGTGTTTGGCGCTATTATAGGCCACTTCTGCCAGGCATAAAAGGTCCACCCAAGCATCTGTGTTCTTCTCCACATAGCACCGTAAGTATTGCTTGAGGGTTTGATTCAGTCTCTCTGTCTGCCCGTCTGACTGAGGGTGAATACTAGTGGTATTTGATGTCTTCATATGTAGCACTGTGCACCACGCCCTCCAAAATCTCGCAGTGAATTGAGGGCCCCGGTCGGAAACAATATTGGCCGGAAGTCCATGGAGCCTTATCACGTGAAGCAATAATAGTTTAGCTAATTGTCCAGACGTGGGTTCTTTTGCACAGGCTATGAAATGTCCCATGTTGGTGAGACTGTCCACCACCACCACGATGGCTGTACATCCCTGATCAGGTGGTAGACCCACAATTAAGTCTATGGAAATGGTTTCCCATGGTACCAACGGTGTTGGTACGGGTTGTAACAGCCCTCTGGGTTTTCCATGGTCTGTTTTAGCTGTTACACGTGTCTCACACCAGTGGATCATGTCTGTGGTGTCTTCCGCCACCGTAGGCCACCAGAACTGGCGATAGATCCGATCGAGGGTTTTCCTGATACCATTATGTCCAGCACTGTGTGTGTTGTGACACCACTGTAGCACCTCCTTCCGTAAGGCTTGATTGGGTACTAGCAATTATTTGCCTTTCATCCGGAGACCCTTGATCACCTTCCACTGCGTGTGTTCTTGTAACCATTTCCTCCAGTATCGATTCTTTATCCCTTGTGTTATTTTCTGGAGGAAGGTGTTGGTTTGCAGAGCCCTGATGACTTTTTGGGGGTCCAGAACTGAATGCAGTCGTTCTATCTGATTATTATCGGGGGTGTCTTTGCGGGACAAGGCATCCGCCTTCTTGTTTTCCGCCCCTGGTCGATACGTGACTAGATAATGGAATTCTGAGAAAAGAAGCATCCAGCATAATTGTCTAGGAGATAACATTTGAGTGGACCTCATAAATTGCAGGTTGCGGTGATCTGTAGATACAGTCACCACGTGTTTGGCTCCCAACAGCAGATGTCTCCAATCGCTAAACGCTTCTTTTATGGCTAGTAGCTCCTTTTCAGCTATGGTATACCGGCTTTCTGCCAAATTAGGTTACGCGACATGTAGGCAACCGGATGGAGTTGGGCCGTCGTCTTATGTCTCTGCGAGAGAATAGCACCCACAGCAACATCAGAGGCATCCGCCTCCACTATGTAAGGGCTCTCAGGATCAGGGTGTGTCAACACAGGGGCTGTGACGAAGGCGTTCTTTAACCGCTGAAAGGAAGTCTCGGCTTCGGTTGGTCAACTAAAAGGTTCATTTTTTTTCAACAGTTTAGTAATGGGAGCCACCACAGTATAAAAATGGTTGATACATCTTTGATAAAAATTCGCAAATCCGAGAAAACACTCAATTTATCTAACCGTGGTAGGTTGTGGCCAGTCTTTCTCCGCTCTGATTTTTCTCTCGGACATGACCTCTCCAGAGGGCGTCAGCATAACTCCTAAGAATTCCACTTCTTCCACGTGGAACTCACACTTGCTGAGTTTGCAGTACAGTTTATTTTGTCTTAGGGCTTCAAACACCAGACACACATGAGCCTTATGCTCATCTGCTGAGGAGGAATATATTAGGATTTCATCTATGTATGCCACCACGAACCTGTCCAAAAACTCCCGAAGCACCTCGTTAACAAAGAATTGAAATGCCGCGGGGGCGTTGCACAGGCCGAAGGGCATTACCGTGTACTCATAGAGCCCGTATCTGGTACGGAAGGCCTTCCACTCCTTCCCCTCCCGTACTCTTACCAAGTGATATGCTCCTTTTAAATCTAGACGTGTGTAGATGGTGGCTGATTTCACCTGTTCAAAAAGAACTGGTATCAAGGGCAGTGGATACCTGTTTTTAATCGTCACATTGTTCAATGCTCGAAAGTCTATGCAGGCTCTCTTTTCTCCGTTGGCCTTCCGGATAAAAAAGAGAGGAGAGGCGACCGGTGATCTTGAAGGGCGGATGAAACCGTTCTCTAAGAATTTGTCTAAATATTCCCTTAAGTGAGTGTTTTCTGCTACGGTCAATGCATATAATCTCCCACAAGGTACTACAGCTCCTGGCACTAGATCAATCTGGCAATCGTAATGCCTGTGTGGGGGGAGGGTATCTGCTAGTTCCTCACAGAACACGTCTTGATATTCTAGATACCAAGAAGGCAGCTGTACATTTGTTTCTGCTGCAGTCGCTACTTTATGTGCCTCCCCTGTACTGAGTGCTGTCCTACACTTTTCACTATCACAATGTTCTTTACACCATGGACCACCAAACTCCACCTTGCTGTTCCTCCAATCAATACACGGGTTATGTAATCTCAACTATGGAAGGCCCAGAATTACCCCGTATTGAGGGGCTTTAATAACATTAAAACATAACCATTCAGTATGCCCTTCCCCACAACTCATTAGTAAACTATCCGTGTGGTACCTAATAGGGCCTGTACTCAAGGTCTTTCCATCCACAGCCAAAACCTCTTCGGGGGTGTCTTTGGCAATCAGCTCTAGGCCTAACTGCATGGCAGTCCCTTGGTCCATAAACATCCCCGTGGCTCCTGAATTGACCATGGCCTCACTACTCTGCCATCCTATAGGAGTCTTGAGCTTAACTGTCAAAAACAAATGTTGAGAGGACAAGGCAAGTGCATTCATTGTAGAAGGGAGGTGTAAACCACAAAAGGACTTCCCTTCTGTTTTCCTCGGGTGTGTCAGTTTTCCTGCGGGCCCTCAGAGTACATCCCAGATACCCTTTTAACCCCTACGCTTGTTCGGGGTTTGGCCAAGCATTCCCTGACAAAATGCCCCTTCTTTCCGCAATACATGCAGAGGCCTGTTTTTCGCCTGATTTCTCTTTCGGCTTGGGTCAGTGGGGCTCGGACGGTACCTATGTCCATAGGTTCCACTACTGGGGCAGCCCCCACACCTGGTCCCCTACCTTTCTCAAATCTCATAGGCTGGCACCCTACTCTCTTCCTATCCCCTCTGTGTTACCCCATACGATAATCCAAGCGTAGAGTGAGGTTGATGAGGTCTATGCAAGTGGAGGGCTGGGGATCGATCTGGGCTAGCACGTCTTTCATGTCATCCTTCAGCCCTTGATAAAAGACAGCAGCCCTCTTTTCCTCTGGCCATTGGGTTTCTGCTACCAAACGTTGGAAGGTGTTGATGTACACCACCAATTCCTTGTTACCCTGCTTAAGGTCTAATAGTTCTCTGTCTGCCGAGAAGGAAGCCCCCCTACGGTTAAACACTGTCTCAAATTCTTTCCGAAATGCTTCCAAATCGTACAAAAGTGGGTCGTCACGACCCACATAAGGTACAGCCCATTGGGCCGCATCTCCTGTCAGATACGAAATCATAAAGGCCACTCTAGCTTGATTCGTGGGAAAGGCCTTGAGCTTACAAGAGAAATGCAATAGCACCTGTGTCATGAAGACTTGTACTTTAGAAACCTCCCCATAGAAACATTTGGGGGCTGCCAAAGGAATGGGTGTGGGCATCTCCACTGTAAAAGGGGAGGGGACAGAGGAGGTTCCAAACTGAAAAGGGCTCCCACCCAGACCTCTACCTGACTGTGCGTCAAAGGGATTTTGCTGTAGCCTGTTACTGTTTCCTGCAAAGCCGCGGTTTCAGCCCTAGAAGCAGCTATTTCCACCCTGGAATCTGTGATCTCCTGTTGTAGTGCTCCTAACGTGACTAGTACGTCCTCCAAGGTGGCCATCGTAACAACAAACCGGCTGGGAGAGGTATATTTAAGTAGGCAGATTATTCTGTCACGCTCCCTCGGAGGCCTCTCAGGATCGGTTTGTTGCTCAATTGGGATGCACCTATTGACAACCTTAATTTCCGAGTTGCTATAAAAGCACGGACATTAAAGAGGGTCAATCAGGGGAAGGAAAGGAAGGGAACAGCGGGGAGGGAGACCTGTGGAGAAAAACGATGATTAAGACACTATGAGCGTGGCACCAATACAGTTTATCGCATGCCTTCCTTGAGGCAACATATGTGTATCTACCTGTAAAGAAAAAGAACTCTTTTGTGGCAGCTACAACAAGAAGGACAATTGTGTCGCCATCAGACCTTCTAAGGGCTACCTGGTTTTTGTCTGTCACTCGTATCACACACAAGTAATACTCAGAGGAGGAACTGTGAACAAATAAATATATACACTTAAACAAGCTCTTCACCGTTCCGTTGTGGAAACACTCCTTTACAAGGCATACCTTACCCACCATAAAACGTGTGACTGTGGGCCTCACAAGGGAAGAAGGGATTACGCTTTATCCTCAGCACCTCTCATATCTCCCCTGCTAAGACGAAACACTACACACATAAAACACTTATGGGTTGATTACTGCAGTCATTGGTTATGCATCTCTTCTTAATCATGAATACCTATTCATTGTACTGGTGGAGCCTAGTGTAGATATACCATCTGGTAGGGAAATACCAGTCCCAGCATTCAATGTTCCAAAACAAGAGAGATCGCTTTCTTTAGCCAATAGCGCTGTATCGTAAAATAACAAGGAAGGACTCTAGGCGGTATATCAGACACCCGTTTTCGAAGTGCTTGCGGTTTCAGCACAGCGGTGTTAGCCAATAGCGCTGTGTCGTACAATTAACAAGGAATGACTCTAGGCGGTGTCACCAACACCCTTACCCCCACCCGGGCGTTCTGGAGCAGTCTTGCGAAGTTTCCTCGGCGTCCCACAGCAAGTCCGGAATAATCTGCCCCGTTCCTTCGGCCGTCTCCGGCTTACGTAGCCGGCCGGACACGCGCTGCGTCACTTCCTGTGCGCGCGCGTAGCGACGGAGGCCGGGAAGGGTAGTTCAGATCGTAGGCCCTCCAAAACTCCCGCATCTCGCGGAGACGAACCACGGTCCTTTTCCAAAAGGCTTTGTGGCTGGTTAGCCTTAGGGAGTGTGCAGCGGGCGAGACTTGGCACATGACACCTTCCACAAATTGGGATTGGAGTTTGAATAGTAAATGTCACCCCTTCATTGCCCAATACCTTCCCCTAATACTGTGAGATTGGAGTGTGAATAATAAATGCCAACTCCTTAGTGTCTAACACCTTCTCCTCTTAATATGGTTAGATTGGAGTGGTAATAGTAAATGTCACTGTAGGGGGCTGGCTTAGTAAATGGTGAACGCTTATTTAAGTTAAGCATCCTGAACTAATCCAGACAACCATAGAAAGCTCTCTAAGTGGTAGTTGTGGATAGAAGCCTTCAGGCTTAGTCCAGAAGGAGTGTAAAGTGGCGCGATTTACCAGTTTCTAATCATATAGGGTAGGTAAAGTGAAAAAAAACCACACAACACTCACTAACACATTGCAATATCGACTAACCAGAGATTCAATCACAATACATACAATATTTCAAAAATAGAACAGGTAAGTAGCACAAATACACAGTGGTCTCCGGGGGAGACCAAATCATATACTAAGAAAGTGGAATGCAAAGCCTTGACCTAAGTCGAGACTGAACCCAGAAGACTTAGAAGAGCAGGGGACCCAAGAAACCACCCAAGATAAGTACCCAGGAATCCCGCAGAGGCCGTGTGCAGAGTGGAAACAAGACTGCATGCTCAATACAAGTCAATGGGGAAGTCGCGGGTGCAGTTTTCAAGAAGAAAGACCCTTCCCAGAGGACCCTGAAGAAATCCCATGGAAGATGGAAGGTTGGAGAGTCACCCCCAACTGTAGATACACCAGGAACAAGGATACCTACAGGGAAGCTGGGTGCATAGGTGCGAAGTGACATCAGAAACTGCCATAGATCACAATGTAGAGCTTTAGTAATGATGCCACTGGCGAAGAAGGTGGAAGAGCCCGTTGGAACCCAAGGGTGGATTCAGGAAGAGAAGTACCTGCAAGCTGAGGGGACAGAGTCTAT
Organism: Triturus cristatus; assembly: GCF_964204655.1. Taxonomy (NCBI): domain Eukaryota; kingdom Metazoa; phylum Chordata; class Amphibia; order Caudata; family Salamandridae; genus Triturus; species Triturus cristatus. The sequence continues at coordinate 769,774,403 of NC_140584.1, read as the reverse complement.
GCCACTCAGGAGTGACCAGCAGGCACAGAAGACGAATGCTCACCGATGTTGTAAGATGCAGGAGAGCTGAAAGTCACTTTGTCGCTGTTGCTATGTGGACCAGGTGATGCTGTGGAAGACCTGGAGCCATTCAAGAGCTGCTCCATGTCAGATGTCAAGAGCCAAGGGGTCAGTGTCTGACGGGAGCACCAACAAGCCTTGGCAATGGCAACTAACGAGGAAAAAGAAAAAGGTGCGGTGTCGGGACCAGGAAGGTCCAAGGGACTCACCACATTCAGGTAAGTCAGAGTAGGCCCCAAGCAATTGGGGGAGCCCCCAAGAGCCAAAGAAGACCCTCAATAAGACCCACAGGCTGAAGGCACAGGAGTCCCAAGAGGACCCCGAGCAGCTCACCAATGATGCAGGCCCGCGGTGCAGAGGATGTGGTGAGGGCAAAGATCTTGCTAGCAAGAGATGCTGGAGGTTGGAGCTTCTTGGAGCCCTAGGATTTCTGGTGAAAAGAGTCAACAAGCCTTGGCAATGGCAAGTCAACGCGGCACACTGGGGTACTGCTCCATCGGTTCCTACAAGGGATACTGGCTTCAATCTTGCTGTGAAGGCAGTGCAGGCCTCAAGGGAGTTGCAGAACCACCACCTGTCTTGCTGAACCTTTCAGAGTCCATGGGAGCTCAGTAAGAGCAGACCAGTCAGCTTCATTGTGATGCCTGCAGGTGCAGGGGAGTGACTCCTTCACACCAAGGGAGATACCTTTGGGTGTCTTGAATGCCCACAGGCCTGGAGAAGAATCTGTAGGGAGCACAGGTACAGACGATGCAGAAGACTGGCAGGACAATGAGACCAGGAGCAGCAGGAGTCTTCCCAGTGCTATCTCGGTTCCTAAAGTGAAGTCCAATGAAGTCTAAAGTGTCTAGACGGTCAAAGATGAAGTGGTTTCGGATCTGAATCTTGTCCCATGATAAATCTAAAGAACCACCCACAAGTAGGCCCTTCAGGAGCCTAAATAAAGGGTTAGGACGATTCAGGGTTCCCTCCCAGAGGAGGGACTGGACAGTGGTGAGGATACACCCATGTCCTTGGTCCAGTTTCATGCTAAAGCGGGAGCCCATGGTTCCCTGAACTGAATCCAACTGGAGCATGCAAGGAGGGCACCAAGTGTGCCTTTCAGAGCAGTCTTTTGGCGTTGACAAGAGACCCCAACCTGGCCCAATACACCAAGTCCTGTCTGGGAGGTGGTCACACCTCCCTGTGATAGGAAACCTATTGTCCTACCTTCCCCTGCCTCAATCAATCAATCAGGATTTTGTACAGCGCATTACTCTCCCGTAAGGGTCTCAAGGCACTGAGGGGTGGGTGTGAGCAACTCTGTCAGGTCATTTAAAAGTCTAGGTTTTGAGGTCTTCCCTGAATAGGTGCAGTGTCAGGCTTTGCTGGAGGTGAAGGGGAGGGCTGCGAGGAAGGAGAAGGACCTTCCACCTGCCCTGGTCCTGAAGAAGCGTGGGACGGTGGCTAGGGAGAGGTCAGCTGGGCGAAGGTTTCTTTTGGGGGCATGTAAAGAGAAGCGGTCGTTGAGGTATTGAGGTACGATGCTGTGGAGGGCCTTTTAGGCATGCGTAAGCAGTTTGAAAGTTATTCTTCTTTGGACTGAGAACCAGTGGAGGTCGTGAAGGTGTTGGGTGATGTGGCTGTGCCATTGGATATCGAGGGTTAGTCTGGCTGTTGCGTTCTGGACGGTCTGGAGTTTTCTGAGGAGTTCTTTGCTGATTCCGGCATGGAGGGTATTGCCGTAGTCCAGTCTGTGGGTCACAAGTCCCTCAGTGACCATTTTCCTGGAGTCGGTGGGGATCCACTTAAATTTCTTATGTAGTATGCAAAGGGTGCTGAAGCATGCATTGATCTGGCGATTCATAGTGAGCGATGAGTCAAATATGATGCTGAGCTTACGTGCATGGTCCGTTGCGGTGGGGGCGGCTTTCTGAGGGCGAGGGTGTCATCACATGCAGAGGGGGTGGAGCCGATGATGATGACTTATGTTTGCTCCGAGTTGAGTTTCAGACAGCTGTTCTTCATCCAGGTTGTGATGGCTTTCATTCCTTCTTGGAAGATGTGTCTGGTGATGTTGAGTTCCCTGGTAAGGGAGAAGATTAGCTAGGTGTCATCTTCGTAGGAGATAATGTTGAGCCCATGGTTTCTGACAATGGTTGCGTGGGGGGGCCATGTAGACGTTTAGAGGGTGGGGTTTAGGGAGGATCCTTAGGTTACTTTGCATCTGATCTCTGTCAGTTCTGAGAGGAAGGACGGGAGTCTTATTCTCTGTGTTCTGCCTGTGAGGAATTAGCATAACCAGTATAGGGGTGCATGCAACACTGTGCAGGAACGTGCTGTAGGCACCGTCACGGGTTGGTCTGCATGCTAGATGTAGGAAGGTGGAATCTGACTGCATGGTTGCCCCCACTTGTTTCCTGATGTTTTGCTGGTTTTCAACTTAGTCTGGCTGGGATCCTGCTATTCAGAACCCCAGCCTATCTACTTTCTCCCTTAAATTGATTCCCAGTACTTTAGGTGCACTCCAGATTGGATTCTCGGGTCCCCTTATAATCCCAAGTATATGGTATACTATGAACCCAGGGCATAGGTACCTCAGAGGCCTACCAGGAGCTCCAGCATGTATTATGCGACCCCTGGGAAGCCTTCCGAAATGACACCACAGGACTGCTACTGTAGCCTGGGTAAGGTGGTGCATGCACCCCTTATTGAGATATAGGTTCACTATATCTCTCAATATCACTGCACATATAAATGCAAGGCAGGGTGCTGTTTTTTCTGAGAGGGTACCCATGCATGAGCAGGGCACCTCTGCAGCCTTCGGAACTTTTATTCCGGGGATGTTTGTGATGCAGCCAAACCATATACTCTTAAGTGCATTATACCAAACGGTAAATGCTAACTTTGGGATGGCTGCACAGAAACGTGTTTGGTGTCAAACACCTTAGAATCATACCCCCACACCAGTAACTGGTGTGGGAGTATGATCCCACCCTTCTAGAGGTAGAGACATGACAGCACCGGTATACCCGGTACCAGCTAACATAGCCCTGGCATCACAAAATGGATGCTGCCAGCCACAGACACGAGTCTGCCCTCCTGCTGCTGGATGAAACTCAGGTACGGGAGGCCTGGACAATATGTTTCCTGTCACAGGGAGGTGTCACCACCTCCCAGACAGGCTTTAGTCGATTGGGGCTGGGTGGGTGCACTCCAAGAGTGCTTTGAAGTTCAGCACTGGGGGCACATTTGGTGTCCCTGTGCATAGTTCAGTTCAAACCGGTTGCAGGGGCTACCAGCCCCTGTTCTGGCGCGAAACTGGACAAAGGAAATGGGTGTAGCCACCCCTCTTTCCTGACCCTCCCATAGATGGGTCCCTAGAGTTTGTCCAACCCCTTCCTTGGGTATAAGAAAGGAACCTCTGGCTACAGGACTTTAGATTACACCTGGACGAAACTCTGATACAGAATCCTGGAACTTCGATGATCTACCTTGAAGTAGATGACTGAAGAATTTCCCTTGGAGTAAAGGAGTTACTCCCCTGCTTGGCAGGCACCAAAAATGCATCTCCGAAGCTCCCGCCGGACTCAGAGGAATTTTGCAACACAAAAGGTGGGTTTCTGTGGTTTCTGAGGACGATCTGTACACTCAGCTATTCTGAGGCCTATATCCCTCATGGAAGACTGTGCAACCTGAACCACTGGCACCGCAACCATTTGCAGGAGCATCCTCTTTTCCACAACTCCTACAGCTAAGCTTTGGATTACTTGTAGTCCTGACCGCGAGCAGCATTTGCACTGAAGATTGCCTGGCTACACTCCCCAAGTGTTCCGTGAGCTGGTCCTTTGTGTTTTCTCTTGAGGCCCCTTTGCGATCCCTAGTCCATCAACTGGCGGGTCACTGTGAAGGCAACTTTACTGCTAATTGGGCTTACCTGGTTGCTCCAGACGTGCCCTGACTCTCCATAACTTGGGAAGTTCCCAGGACTTTGCTGGTCTGCACCAAAGCATCTTTTGTCTTTGTGAGTGGGTTGCTGTTGCCAAGGCTTGTTGGGTCCAATCTGGGCTCCGACACCGCAGCACTCGTTGCTGCAGAGTCAAGCTTCACCTCTTCGCACCTGAAACACCTGACATCGGTGGGCATTCGTCTCTCGTGCCCCTGGTCACTGGCAAGTGACCCAGACTCAGTCCCCTCTGCTTTCAGGTTCTTCTGATCTTTGTTCCAGGCTTGGATCACATAGGACACTTCTCTCCTTCCCGGCAGCAGCACTTTGCATCAGATCGCCATTGAAATCAACGACGATCCCCGACACCATTTGAAACCTATGCACCCGGCTTCCCTGGGTGAGGTAACTCGAGTACTACAGTGCTTCCTTGGGTGCTGGCCCTAGAACCCCCTAAGTCTAAAGGAGTTTGCTCAATGTCCTCTCCTAAGTATCCTTAACTTCTAAAATTCCATCCGCGACTTTCCGATAGAATAGTACGGAGCTCGCAGCTGTGTTCCCATACTACACACGTCCCCCGTGGGTCTCCTGTGTCACTACTTTGGGTGGTTCCTTGGGGTCCCAGCGATTCTACGTGCTCTAGGCACTGTGTCTAGTCAAGTCGTTATTCTTATACCACTTACTTAATATATGGTTTGGTCCGCCCCTAGGGCCCATAGTATATTGTGCTATTTACTGTCGTTTTAGAACTGTATTATTGTGTCCCTGGCTCGCTAATCTCATAAAGGGATTAGTAGAGAGTGTTTAGAAATAAATACATATATTTTATATATATATCTTGTGGGGTTCTCCTTTCATTTAGTGATTCAGGAGGTTATAATCTGGTAAACCAAGCTGCTTTACACTCCTTCAAGACTTAGCCTGAAAGCTGCTCTCCATAGCTACCGCTAGGATAGCTTTCAATAAAGGCTGTCTTTAAACCCATCATCAATAAGGGTTGTTGGGAATGGTACAAGGTGTCCACTATAACTAATGGACAGCATATGTCAGGCCAACTTCTCACACTAGCGTCTCCTATGAGGCTACAGACCACGGCCATGCCAGTGCTGCTGCACTGCCCGGTCACCCTGGATTTAACTCGGAATCTGGTGGGCGGGTGCACCACTTAGGGATTAAAATGTCCCTTTCCATCTTCCCTTTCATGGCAGTTCACCAGCTATGTAAAGGCAGGAGGAAAGTAACTGGGGCCCCCTCGTAGGGCCCCCTTCGCTGCTGCCCTCCGCTATACTGCCTGGGGGGCACATATGGTGCCCTTTAAACATCCCTGCACCATGGGGCCTGCCAAGTGTGTTTATTTGCTATTGGGGCGAGCGCCGCAGCCCGCAGTACATGCCGCAACAGGAAATAAACACATTGCGACCGCCATGAAGGAGGTTGCATCCTAATACGGGCATTGGACCGTCTTCTTCTATTCGGGCGGTCCTGGCTCCGCCACTGTGCCGGTTGGACGAGAGTCCGTCTGGCATCGTAATCAGGCCCAAAGTAACTGCTTTCCTTTCTGCGATGATATGTATACTTCTAACTTGGGTACTTACATATATTTTTTTTAGATGTTTCACACTGTTTTGCACTTTTCCATTGGGGTGTTCTAATGTGAGGCAGGCACTTTCTTTTCTGTTTGATGGAAAAAAAGCTTTATTTTTGTTTTAAATGCTAATTTTCTTAAATTGGTTTGTAGAGGTTGAGTTTGCTATTCAGAAGAGTTTATATATTTTTTTAATGTATGTATTCTTTGTTATATCTTTTTGCTGGTTTATGATAGTTGTTTTTTCTGGCAGTTTTCGAGGTCATATTGTGTTTTTTATGTTGTCCATTTAAAGATAAAAGTTGGAGAGTGTTTTATTAATTATTTTCTATTTTACATTCTTAGGTTTATTTACAAGTAAGTTTCATTTTAAATATGACTTTTACTTAGTTGGTTAGGTAGATGTTGAGATGTATATTTTACTTATTTAATGCTGTGTCTGGCAGAGTTTCCTGTCTTGCATCGTCTGTTCTTTTTTAAAGTATTTAGTTACTTAATTTAGTGTACCTTTTATATTGTTGATTTAATTGTTAGTCTGATGTTATTGGTAAAAGTTGTTTTTACTTTGTTTTGTTGATAGGTTTAGTTTTAGTTTAAAACATTTTTTATCAGTTATATCCTTTTATGGTAAACTCTAATTTAGGTTTCATATAATGTACTATATATATTTATTAATAGCTAGGTTGTTGTCCAAATGTTTGTAGTTAATGCTCATATTTATTTTTCGTTGTTTTGTTATGATTTTAGTTATATATTTTGTTGAGGTGAATTTAAATATTTTGTGGATGTAATATATTTATATTTAATATAAGCATGTGTATAAAATGTTTTAGGTTTATTTGAAATAGTTTTTTCCGTAAAAAGTGTTTTTTAATATAATTATTTTGGTGAAATCATTGTGGTCCATAATGTGTGAATGGATATTTATGACATATTATTGGGCTTATTTCGATTTCGGGTGGATGCAACACTGTTGCGGAAACGGGACTGACTGACCTCCGGGCGACGGTCCAGACCATCTTATCACAATGTAACCGCACATGGTGCAGTCGCATGCTCCCATTCCTCTATGGGAGCTTGTGTTACCGCTGTAAACCAGCTGTAACACAAGCTCCTATAGAGGAACAGGAGTCAGTGTTCAACTCTGCACCCCGTGGCAGGCACTTCAAGGTGCCTGCCACAAGGCGCAGGGATCAACAAGGGGGCACCTATGGCACCGCTTCGTCCCCCAACCGGAGGCAAAAAATAGAAGGGGCCCCTGCTAGGGGCCCCCAAACACACTGTACGTCAGGGTTTCTATGTTGGAACGGCTGTCTTTGGAACCTGACCGTAAACCGTGCATCGTAATCCAGAATGCTTAAATGCCTTTCATTTGCATTACGGGCCAGTCTTGAACTGGCAGACGGGCTCTGGGAGCCCGTTGGAAGCCAGCTGGAATGACTGGCTGTTTTTAATTCCAATCAGCTGTATTGTTACTGCCAGTTGGAATTGAAACCGACGATGAGTGCGGGAAAGCCTCCGACCTACGGTCGGAGGCTTTCCAACACTCATCGTAATCGGTTAAAAATATTTATTTAAAGGTGGTAATATGTATGTTTTGGATATTTGTGTTTTAAATATAAGTAAATATTGATATTTTTAACAACATTTGTAGTCTTGATTTTTGTGGTTGTATTAGTTAAGTATAGGAAGTTGATATTTTTCTGAAGAATATTTATTTCTTGGTGTTTTTGTGTTTTGATATTGTATGCATACTTTTACTCCCAGCCATTGACGCATGTTTCTGTGACTGTTGTCAATATGTCAACAGAAGGCTATAGATTTGGTATCTAAAGTACATTTTCTAGGGTTTAATTAAAAAATACCAATCTAAAAAACATGGATTTGAGTAGCATCCTGATTCTTTCTCTTTTATTATTTATTTAATTCCAAAAGAGAACACTCCCTACCTAAAAAGCATTCTGTACTCCTATACTGTACTGTTTCTACCTCATTCTTCATTTAATATTTTTTCTTTGCTTTAGTATTGGCACAATCAACACCTAATTTTTTTAGTTTTGATTGCTATCGGTTAACATAGGAAGGGTGCGATGTACTGATTTGGTGGTCATAAAGCAGCTGTAGTTTTATGTACCATAACTGCTTAATTTTGAGTTGTGATTGCTTTACTAATCAGTCACAGCGCAAGATGCCAATTCCCAGTAAGTCACAATATTCTTGTCTCATTAATATTTCTAAAGTACAAGTCCTTTGGCAACTCCTTGCGAAAAGTTGTGAATGAATGGACAGAGGCCTGCGAGGGGCAGAAGATTTGCATCACTGCCTTTGCATTATTTGAACTAAGTAAACATGGGTTGCTTTCAAAAGCAAAAGTCAATATTTAGTGAATGACAGAGGGGGAGAATAACATGGTCTCCTAGATCCCTTTATTCACCTCTTGGGGCATTAAGATGGTGTTGGTCGGAGTTTCCTCCGACCGACACAGTCGAGGTCTCAGTACCGGCTGACCTCTGGCCGGCGGACCGGACACTGCAATTACAATGCAACTGCACATTATGCGGTTGCATACTCCTATTTCTCAATGGGTGCTTGTGCTACGTCAGTAAACCTGCCATAGCAGAAGCTCCCATAGAGAAATGGGAGATTATTTTCATCGCTGCACTGTGTGGCAGGCACCTCATGGTGGCATGTGGCAGGCACCTCCATGCGGCCACCAACCGGAGGCCACAAGGAGAGGGGCACCCTGCTAGGGGCACCCAAACTCACTTTCTGACAGGCTTTCCATGTCAGAAAGCCGTGCATCGAAAACCTGTAGGAAACCGAGCGGAAACCCATCCATTGGGATTACGGGTCGGTCTCCGATTGGTCGATGGGCTCTTTGAGCCCATCGGAATCCAGCCTGAATGACCAGCTGGTTTAAATCCCAACTGCCTAAATTGGAATTAGGTGGTCGGAAGTGAAACCGGCGATGAGTGTCGGAAAGCCTCTGACCTGAGGCCGAAGGCTTTCCAACACTCATCGAAATCGGCCCCTTGATGTTTACTATTGGGTTTCACAGTTCGGAGGCCCTTCATCAAGAACAGCTTATGATCTGCTCATGGATACAACCCGCTTTGACAGGTTGATGTTCCATAGATTGATTTTCACCATAATTGCAGCGGGAAATCTTTGATACATAGTATTGTGACACAGAAGGAAGAGGGCCAGTCCCTTTCACACCATCTTTTCCTTTCATAGAGCATTCAGCTGCAAAGTTGTGAATCGCAAAGTCATTCTTGAATCGTAATGTTTCCTTTGCACATTGCGATTTACTGTTTTGCAGCTGCAAATCCACTGATTTTGCAAATTGTGGGCTTTGTAACCACAAAAGATTACTTAGTACATTAGGTCAACAGCACTCTATTTTAATAAAGTTAGTGGTTTTTCTTTTACTGGTCGAAATTGTATTTGTAATGCACACATCATCTAGGATCTAACTGCAAAGACCATTACACTCATCCCGTGCCGGGATGCTCCAGATACCGCAGCAACGACAATCTTAGACCTTTGCATAAAGACCTTTGGGAAAAACACGTGTCAGCTGTGTTCGCCTGCATCTGAATAAAGAAGAAAATACTATAAAAACACAGTATTCCACTTTCTGAACCCACAATGCCAATCCAGAATTTGGAATTATTTTACCCTAAGATTGCACATACTTACCTCTGGCACAAACCTATCACATTTCTGGAATAAGCATCTAAAATAGTGCTGTTAGGCTCAAGATAACAAGGAGAGGGGCATGATATCATGGCAATAATGTTAATCAGCAGCGAGTAAGTAGTCAGCAATTGAACACATGGCAGAATGTTTGTGCTGAGAGAAAGATTTAAAGAGCAGCTCATTGCGGAAGAACTTCAGCTTAAGCTCAGTTTGACAAGTAGCTCCCCAAGCCGATGCCTCACCTTGGCCGTCTGAAGTCACTGCCGGCATGGCAATGCAGTGACGCCACCCAGCAAAGAGCACTGCTTGCTATCCCCTATATCCCAAATGCCCATAGATGGCCCTGACCATGAAAGTAATGCACTGTATTCAGTTGGCGGTTGTGTTTGAGCTCAGCTCCTTGTTTCACACCAGAGGCCTATAACATTACCTATTTGTAGTTCAGTCATTTACCTGTGAAGTAGAATTTTAGAACGTGTCCAGCTTTTAGAAACAACAGAATAAAGTCCAAACCCACCTCCAAGGTTGTGTGAAAATGAATGTATGATGATACAACGCAAACATTTACAACGCAGTTTTTATATCGCAACATCCATTAAAATGCATGTTTTTACATTATGCCATCACAATGCATTTTTAGAAACTACATTTACAACGCATTCCATTACATCGCATTGTACCATTACAATGCATACCATTAAATTTCATTTAAGGTAAGTGTTGTATTGTGTAGGGGTAAAAATTACTATTCCCACTCCAGTGAGTGCAACAGTAGGGTAAGTGTTGGATAGTGTAGGGGTAAAAATTACGATTCCCACTCCAGTGAGTGCAAAAGTAGGGTAAGTGTAGGATTGTGTAGGGGTAAAAACTATGCGTTTAAATGGTATGCATTATAATGGCATGCGTTGTAGTGCCATGGGTTGTAATGACATGCTTTGTAGGGACATGCGATGTAATGGCTGCGTTATAATGGCATGCGATGTAAAGGATGTTGTGATGTAATGAATGAGTTGTAAAGGTAGTGCGATGTAATGACTGCGTTGTAAAGGTTGTTTTCCAGTGAACATTTTTACCTTTTCCCCATATAGTTATTCACAAGAGTTTCTTCCTGGGAAATTGGCTCTTTAGCTACTGCTCCTGTAAATCAAGACAGCCTCTGTATACTAAAAAGGTACAATGTTTGGTCATGCTAACATGTCCACTGCTGTTTCTAAATCTATATTTTAATACTATACAAGAAGGCATGTACTGCTCTGATTGAAAAGGAACTGAGAATGCTACATTTTGCAGTTGTTGACATAGGCTGAATATCATGTCATTGGAGTCTCACTGGTCCTTAGAAGTTGGCAAACACTTTTGGGTAAGTTTAGAGCCTGCATATGATGAGTTCAGCAAGTATGAAAACAGGAAGTGGGCTGTTGTTCCCAGCTGGTATAATGCAATAAATGCAATATTGAGTCTATACGTTTATTCTTCTTCCCAATACACATATTGGAGATTGTAGAAAGGGGATCGGGGAGAACTTGCTTATATGTCTGTCTGAGCAAGAAAGATGAAGAGAGATATAAGGAGAGTGGCAATGGAAAAAGAGAAGGTTGATGGTTTTTGTCTTCCTTCAGCTTGGGAAGAATAGTTGATGCTGTTGTTGGGCAACAGACTAGAGCTCACACCAAAGGTTATACTCAAGACATGGGAACATGGTGTCACATGTTAGTACCAGTCAAAGCACAAAAACATTGTAATGAAAGAGATTGGCTCACTCAGTTCAATAATCATCCCAATCAATCAAACAGTTTAGGAACCTTATTAACAAAGTCCAGACGTAAATGTTAATTAAAACTTGGACTTTTTAAAGGTATAACATATTGATAGGTGTATTCCCTGTCATTCATCTGATGCACACCTTACTGTAGTAGGCTGTTTGGACTGTTCTTGTTTTTTTCTGAATTTTCTATACATTTTTGCTGCTTCTATGCCTTGACCATGAAACCTTGATAATGAATACATTTATACATTCTTGTATTGACTTCCACAATTCTATCTTCTATCTGGGCTTCCCAATAATTTATTAAATACTTCAGAAGTTAGCCAGGCGATTGCTTTTTTGCTTTAAAAAATGGGTTTATTCCTGGCTCTGATCACCTAGTTGATTGGCTATTTCTTTAGAAAAGGATATTTTACAACCAACTCTATTTGATGCATCACTATTATCACATCACAAAACCTGCTTTTGTTTTACAATCCAAGGTGCAACAAATGCTTGGTCTTTAGGTATCTATTTTCAATACCTAAATTACTGAGTAGATGGGGCAAAATATATTTTGGAATGCAAGGATCATACCTTTAGAACCCCCTTTCCCCAACATTCAAATACAAATCAAACCACGTTCCCTATAGGGAACAAATCAAGCATGTCTTTTTGACAAACTGATTTAAACTCCAGATGGGACCATGAATTATTTTGTGTCTCCCACAAACTCACACTATGGGGTCGATTAGGCTATAGGGCGGATTGCCAGCCATTTCCCCCTGCCGTATTAGTATGGCGGGGGGACCCCGGCGGGCAGAAAGGCCATCCGCCGGTTTTCCACTGGTCGACCAGTCGGCCGGGCATCACCCTGCAAGCCCCTGATAAATTTGGCCCTAAGTGTATTCTGTATATACAATGCTAAATGTGAAAAATGTGAAAAATGTCTATGCTCGCCCCAGAACACATCCATTCCAGAGCTGGATTTCATGAGAATGGGGTGCCAAATGTTCTTTATTTGTCAGAAGGTTAGGGGTTCAGCACAGATGCTGAACTGGAAGAAGCACAACAAATCTATTCTTTTTGGAGAGTCTCTACCAGAAATACCAGATTGGAACATCTTTCCATTGGTGACAGATATCAAGGATAGTAAACACATCACATTTATCTTTTGCCTCGTGTTGGACCAGCCATTAAGTTTAGGGCTATGGCTGGACGAGTCTTTGAAATTCAACTCCCAAGCCACAAAATTAGTAGCCACTTGCTGCAGTATACTGAGGATGTTGCATAAAGTCCTTCCTCTCCTCACCTTTTCTTCTAAGAGATTGCTAGTCCAGTCATTCATCCTCTCTTACCTGATCTGTTCAATTCACTGGCAATTCACTTTAAATAGCCACTATAAAGAAACTGCACGTGGAACAGAACTCTGCAGTGCAAATCTTAAATATTATATCAGGAAATTAACTTGTGTGATAAACCTTTCACCTCCTTCATTGACTACCAGTGGCAGAAAGGAAAACATTCAATTCCCTCTGCATCACCCGCAGAGCGCTCCTGGATAAAGGGCCATCAATCTCTTGGTATCTCCTTTCCTCTTATAGACAAGTCAGACCCTTGCTTCCTCTAATGCCCATTTGGTTAAGATCCCGAGCATAAGGAGAGAAAAATCGGGAGGGAGATCCTTCTCCTTTAATGCAGTGAAGCTGTGGAACTTTCTTTCTGTAAATCATTAAAGACCTAGTTTTTCCAGAACATTTCTCTGTGTGGCACTGCTACCAACAGCGCTTGCACACACACGGGTAGCCATTCACTATAGAAGTGCTCATAGAATAGAATAAAAGTCACGATATTAGTTTTTAAAGATTAAATGCAAAGTACTTAGAACTTACTAGCAGTCAAAAGATTACTTGAAGTCGTGAGGGATAGGTGAAAATCTAAAGTTTAGGCCGACCACGATCGACTGCAGGCTGGTTACAGGACCCAGACAGGTTCCACTGAAGAAAAGCCTTGGATGGAGCTTTTGTTGATTTCAAGAGTCTACCACATCATCCTCAAGCTACACAAAGGGGGTCCTGTGTCATGGTCGAGCTCCGTTGAAGTGAATTCAATGTGTCGTCATTGAGCTGTGCAGAGCATTGTCATTGAGCCACGCAGATTGTGGAACCGCTGTCGTCAGGCAGTGCCTATGTCAAAGGGCGATGCGCCGGAATTTCCTCGCGCAGTCAATGCCATGCATTAGTTTTTGAGGAAAACAACTGCAGAACCCACTTCTGAGGCCCAGAGCTTGGAGGGGGTACTTTAGGCAAGTTTAGTACTCACAGAAGGCAGAGTTCAGCAGCACCAGCAGAATTGCAGGAAGTCTTTTCTGTCCCTGAGACTTCAGAAGACAGGAGGAAAGCCAGAGGCAGAATATTTCTAGTAGGGTCAGGGAGCAGTAGGCAGCAGGGCAACAAGCAGAGAAGCAGTCCTCCCAGAAAAGCAGTCCAGTTGAGTCCTTTAAGCAGCACAGCAATCCTTTTGAAAGAGAATCATTTCAAAATCCAGATGTCTGATTTTAGGGGGTCAATGACCCAGTACTTACACCCAAAAGTGCCTTTAATGTAGGAGGTTCCTTCATAGGAACTCTCTGAAGTGCACAAGGATCCCTTTCAGCCCAGTCCTGTTTGCAAGGCTAACTGTGTGGGGGGAGGAGTAGATCAGTGCTTTAGGTATGGACAGGACACCATCTATAGAAAGTGTTTTTGTCAGCCCCTCCCATTCCTTCGTTCCTTGAAGACCCATCATAATGCAGATGAATGCTGATCAGTGCTCATAATGGTGATGATCCTCACCTTTCTGTGTTTGTGACTGTATGTAGGGAATGTACAAAGTGTAGCTCTCACCCAACCCAGACATGTATTGGAAATAGGTTGTCAGGCACAAAGAGCAAAAAGTACAGAGAAATGTCCACTTTTCAAAACTGGTATTCCAAAAACAATAATATTAAATCCAACTTCACCATTAAGGAGGATTTATCATTACCATTCAAAACATATCAAACCTAGAAAAGCTACTCTTCTTTGATCAGGAATTGCAGCTTAAAAGTTTATTACGAATTTCCCAATGTTGGCCTGTGAGAGTGGTAGGCCTCACTGCAGTGAAAAACAAAATAGGGTATTTGTCACTACCAGGAAATGCAACAGATACCAGTACATGTCATACCTTTTACTTACATGGCACCCTGCCATGAGGGTTACTTAGGGTCTTTCTTAGGGGAGAAATACATGAAAAAGGTGAATGAAAGGCTTGGCAAGTAGTTTTAAATGCCAAGTGGAAGTGACAGTAAACTGCACACACACTGTCTTGGTTGGCCTGAGACAGGTTTAAAAGGCTACTTCTGTGAGTGCCACAATCAGTGCTCGAGTCCACTAGTAGAATTTGAAGCACAGGCCCTGGATTTATGGTATACCACTTTGCAAGGGATTTATCAGTACAACAAATATGGGAATCTGCTAAACACCAATGTCATCATGTTTAGGGGAGAGGCATGTGCACTTAAGCACTAGTAAGAAGTGGTAAAAAGCTCAGAGTCCTAAGACCACCAAAAAGAATCAGCAAAATATGGAGGCAAAAGCCAATCGTCCTGGGGAAAGCCACCCTAAGAATGGCAGGCCTAACACCCCCGGTCTAGCACAACCAGATGGCCGGGAGTGGCACTTTGTGCTTTTAGGTGCTATAATTATTTAAAAAAATCAAATTGCATATATCTTGTTTTACTGATTTGATTTTTGTTATTCTGGTATTTGATTAATTCAAATTAACTCTATTTTTCCAAATCAGATTGGTATTTTTCTTATGTTGTATTTTCACTTTATTATTATTTGTGTGCTGCATAAGTACCTTGCACATTGCCTCTAAGTTAAATCTGACTGTTTTGTGCCATGTTACCAGAGAGTTAACCACAAGTTATTTTAGGGAGTTTTGTGGTTAAGCCCTGACAAGTATTGAGGTTCCTGCCTAAGTGAGGCTTCCACCGACTCAATCAATACCCCAATTTCTTACAACTTGCTTATGACGATGCATGCGCATGGAGAGTATTGACACAATAGGTGTACCCCAGAGTGTAGAGACACCAAGCATATATGGTCAAGTGCAAAGCTCTGCAAACCTGAAAACATATATGTTTCAGGGAAGACATATCTGGGTCGTTTTTCCGATAGACATGATTATGTGGGACAGAGGTAGAAGAAAATCCTATTTCATCATTAATTCAAGGAAAATTCTGAAGACAATCATTTCTAGACTTGTGACTAGATTTGCTGACATAACAGTTTTATAAAAGTGATATAATTGTCCTTAACTAATGTTCTGTAGAAGGTGGTTTGGAGCTAGGTAATTGACACTTTTAAGGGATAGGGATTTATTCTGCTCCTATAAGCATTTTTTTATTAAACCATAAACTTCTACTGATTTCAGTTTATGTTGATTCAGACACATTATGCTGTGAAATGGTTTTATTAACATGGCACTTTTACTAATATTCGCCCAAACGTGTAGCCTAGACACAATGGTCATGTAGCACTAATGGGTTACACCTTATGGGTTATACTGGATGTTCTTGAAGATTTAAAGCATGCTCTTATTAATGATATAGGAGCCTAATTACAAACTGCATTTTGTACTATTTTTCAAAGTACTACTAAAGCAATACTAAATGATAGTCACTAAACTACAGGTGGAGATTTACGCTTACACCCCTGCTATTTTCCCTGTGCAGAGATCACTACCTCAACTGCAGAGAGCTCCACAAATGCAGGTATACATTTCGGTAGTAAAAGTAGGAGCAATATGGGAGTTGCTAGAAAATGGGGAATGTTAGACCTGGAATCTTTTGGGATGGTTACCCCTGACTTTTTGCCTCTACCTCCTGTATTTTTGATGCTATGCTGGATGTCGTTTTTACTGGTATAGATGCTTTGGGCAATTTGCCACTGCTGATCAGTGTCAAAGTGCAAGTGCTCCCTAGGGAAATTGTGATGTAATTGGCTATACATGTTTGGCATATTTGTTCTACCTGCAAGGCCCTAGTAAAGTGCACTGATAGTGCCAGGGCTGGTAGTACAAATGCTACTAGTGGGCTGCAGCACTGATTGTGCCACCCACAGGAGTAGCGCTAAAATGATGTCTTAGGCCTGCTTGCAGTGCCTATGTGCAGTCCATGACTGCCATGTCAACCTGGCCAGTGCAACCACTGACCAGGCCTTATCCTTCCCCTTTTGTACCTGTAAGGCATCCCTATGGTGGCCCTAGGTACCCCCCTGGGCTGGGTCCAGTATATCTGAAAGGTAGGGCATGTACTGAGGTGTGTAACATACCGTGGTAGTGAATTACAGCCATTGTCGTTTTTCACTGCTGAGAGGCTATCTTGCCCATAGGACAGAATGGGGGAGGCTGTTTACATGCCTATCTTCCCCTAAAGGCAAGATAAAAAATCCAAGTTTGGAATCTTTGTGTTCAGAATTTAATTATACATCTTTTTAGAAAGATGCTTTTTAAATTAACTGTGTGAGAATAGCACTGTTTAGAAAGTAGCTATTCTCCTGTTTAACCTTCCTGTGTGCCTGTGTGCAGATTGGCTGACCGGTGTCATGTGTTGGGCTAGGTGGCTCCAGGAGTCTGGATGAGTCAGCAGCAGGGTGAATAGGGAGATCTGCTCTAGATGGGTTGGAGGAGTAGCCCCTGGATTTTGAATAGGGCTGCCTCTGCCAGCACAATGCCGGCTCCACCCCCTGCTGGCCAGGCTGAGGACTCTGCCTCTGCCAGCACAAAGAAGGCTCCACCTCCTGCTGGGCGTCCAACGACCCTGCCCTTCACTCTGAAAGGAACCAGGTGCTCCAGGGCAGAGCACACCCAGGAACTGGTTTGAGCAGGGGAATCCCCCCACTGAAACAAAGAGAGACAAAGACTTGGAGGGGTATAAGAAGAGAACCCCAGACACCTACATTTCAGATCACTGTGGAACTAAGAAGGAACCTCTGCCAAGGAGAAAGCTGGAAGGAACTGAAGAGGAGAAGACTGCCTTCTTGCTGTTTTGCTTTGCTGCCAATGAGAGGGGAAGGAATTTGCTGTGTCCCCTTCTTTAAATTCTGATCTCCAAGGGCTTGAGGAGAGCTGGCTCCCTGTTAAGAAGTCCCAGGAACAAAAGGACTTCACCACCAGCTCCTCTGGAACTCTGCTGAGGGAGTTCTGACCTGCCTTGGAGTGCTTGCCTAGTCTTGGGGCCTCAGGAGGTAGTTTTGCAGTGTTTGGGAGCTGGAAAGCAGAAAGCGTGAACAAGAGTAACTGGTACCCATCGCATCATCCGTTTGAGGGTCGCATCATCCGGTTGCGAGTCGCAAGATCGAGAGTGCGAGAAGATTTTCATCGCGGCGTCATCACAGCACCCGGAGTCCCCGCATCGCCGAGTGCGTCGAGCATCGTCCCGGTGCGTGAAGATTCCTGACACTGCGAAGGTTGTCGCAGAACCAGTTTGCGGGCCGCACCACTGCCGGTGCGTGAAAGTATCCAGTCGCTGCGTGCGTCGACGCAGAGTTCTGTCCCGTGGCGCATCGAGGGTTGTGGCACCAGAAGTCAATGCCGCGCCGCGCATCGCGCCCCATCGAAGAGCGTCGCACCGTACCTGTGCGTGAAGCTTCCCCCTAAGAAACCTACGCAACGAAAGCCAAAGTCATCGCATCCTCCCCCTACAGATCGGAGCCGGCGCATCCACCTCTGCTGCGTGAAGCAGGGTTGCTGCAAAGCCTCCCCAAGGTCTCAGGAGTATCGAATCGCCTTTGCTATCTTCATTGTTATAGCTTTTGGGAACCTTAGCGCAACTACAGGTACTGTTGGGCACGAGAGTGTCGCATTTTGTGCATTGAGAGTCGCATTGTGCAGGACACTGATTTTTACATCCTGGAGTACTTTCTACAAACTCTTGAACTATCTTTAAAGTAACCTTTTTAATTGTATGTTGGTTTTTCTGTAGTATTTGGTCTTGTGAAGTTGTTAGTAAAGATGCCTTATTTTTCTACAACTGGTGTAGAGTAAATATGTGGTGTTTTCACTGTGTTACTGAGAGAGTTGGTACAAATACTTTACACATTGCCTTTGATAGCCTAGACTGCTCAGGCCAAGCTACCTAGAGGGTGAGCAGGGGTTATCTTAACAGTGTATCCCCCTTTCCCTGACTAGAAGCAAGGGTCCCTACTTGGACAGTGGTACATACCCTGCCAACTAGAGACCCCCAGATCTAACATTGGTGGTCAGCGGTGAGGATTGAACTTGTATTTGTACTTGACCCACAGTAATTGGTGTACATCACTAGGAGAGCAGACCATTACACAGCCACATACTGCTGATTGTTGATTTTTGGTTATATTTTTGAGGTAACTCTTGAATTATCATGGCTCCAAGCAAGAAAGCAGCCAGTGTAGAAAGAGAGCTAGAGTTCACCATTGAGGATTTGTATTCATACAAGGTGGAGGAGCTCAAGCAGTTCTGCAAGGATTTTGGTTGTCCCACAAAAAGCAACTTCTGAAAGGAGGAGTTGCAGAAGGTTCTGAAACCCTGGTGGGAGGCTAAAGAGGCTGAGGGAGCAGATGATAATAATGAAGGGAATGGGTTTGGGGCAAATGATTTGCCAGTGGGCAACCCCACCAGCGAGGCGGGGAGCCACCATTCCAGCAGGGGTCTCTCCCCAGCAGAGGAGTTACAAGAGAATCAAAGAATCAGAGAACATGAGCTGGAAGTAATGAAAATGAAAATGGAAATGGCAAAGGAGGAGAAGAAGAATGCCCTTCCTTTTGAGGAAAGAAAATTGCTTTTGTCTCATGAGTTGAGCATGAAGGAGCTGGAGATCAAAGCCAGAGAGGTGGAGACCAGCTCAAATGGTGGCAGCAAACAGCCAGTGAAGGGGGGTAAGGTATATATCCCCAAGGATGTGGTTCAGAGTTACAGAGTGAGTGATGATATCTATGGGTGGTTTTCTGCCTATGAGATTTCTTGTAAGATGCATAGAGTGCATGAAGAAGATTGGGGTGCAGGTCTGTGAAAGCATTTTGAGGCCTCAGGGAGGAGTGCTCTAGAGCCCTTGGAAGCAGCCGGTAACCTGACCTATCCCCATATGAAGGAGGCCTTATGCCTCAGGTTTAGGTTAACCCCAGAACAGTACAGTTCAGGAACTCCAGGAGGGAGGGGTCCCAGACTTGGGTGTAATGTGTAAATCTGTTCTCACGTGCACTGGAAGGTTGGATAAAGGGCAGCAAGGTGAATGATTATAAGGGGTTGTTGAATTTGATCATTTGGGAGCACTTGAGTAGTATATGTGTTCCAGAGCTGCGCCAGCATCTTTTAGACCGCAAGCTTACTGATCCCCTTGAGCTTGCACAAGAGGCGGATTCCTGGGTCAGTACCAGGGTCCATAGGGGTTTTGTGGGTATCACAGCCGAAAGGTGGGCAGGGTCCCCAGCAGAAGAGTGGGGGGGACAAGGGTAACCAAAAGGAGTTCTCCCAAGGGCCCCAAAACAGTTCCCAGGGTAACCAGTCCCAGCCCCCCAAGTCAAAACCCAAACCAACCTGGCCCCCTAAGGGCAGGTCGGATAACAGGGGTCCCATTAAGTGTTATCACTGTCAGGAATTGGGTCACAAATCCCCTGTGTGTCCCAAAAAATCCCAGGCACCCTCTGGTGCTCCAACACCGGGTATAACTAGTGTAGCTTTTGGTGGGGATTTAATTTCTAGTGATTTGGAGGGATTAGCAGTTATGTCCCTTGTCTCTTTAGGAGACACAGAGATGGTCCGGGAAACCCCTGTCCCTGATAACACTAAGAAGTACAGGCAGTGGGTGACCATCAATGGGAAGAGTGTGGAGGCTCTCAGGGACACTGGAGCCAGTGTGACTTCGGTCAGGTGGCAGTGGGTCCCTGAGGAGCTGATCATTCCCGATGTATTCATTTTTTTACCCTTTAGGATGTATGGTATGATTGAGTATGAATGAGAGTTCTGAACAATTTTATATCTCTGGTTTTCCATGGGCATCACTGATTTGTAGGACCATTTTGTCCTTTGTTTGTTAAATTGTCTTTGCAATATTCATTTGCGCACTCATCAAGTAAACTTCTTGCAATTAATCTGAGAAATAAAAATAAAAAAAAGATAAATACTTTCAATTGTTTTGTATCATGATTTTTGCTTGATCCAGATAGAGTGGTTTTTCTCTTTTCAAAAGTTGACTTAGATGCAACAGTCAAAAGATTATAGGTATAGCAGACTGTTTTGTATTTATTTGCCTTTTGTAGATCATGCCAGACTTGCCAGGCAAGTGGCAAGGCTGGAGGGAAGTGCAAAGGCCCTCTCCAGCCTTTTCCTTTAGTGAGCACCCCTTTCGAGCGGGTGGGGATAGATATTGTGGGGCCACTGGACCTCAGGACAGCCTTTGGCAACAGGTTCATCCTGGTCCTGGTGGATCATGCCACCCGGTACCCGGAGGCTATCCCTCTCAGGACAACCACAGCCCCGGTGGTGGGCCGTGCGTTGATGGGGATCTTTTCCCGTGTGGGTTACCCCAGAGAGGTGGTATCTGACCGGGGTACCAACTTCATCTCCAGGTATAAGAAGTCTCTGTGGGAGGAGTGTGGGGTAACTTATAAGTTCACCACTCCTTACCACCCTCAAGGAAATGGGTTGGTTGAAAGGTTCAACCTGACCCTGAAGGGCATGATCATGGGGCTGACAGAGCCCATGAGACGGAAGTGGGACGTCTTTTTGCCATGCCTATTATTTGCCTACAGGGAGGTACCACAAAAGTCCCTAGGGTTCAGTCCCTTTGAGTTTTTGTACGGGCACCCTGTTAGAGGACCTCTCAGTCTGGTGAAGGAGGGTTGGGAGAAATCCCCTGGGAAAACCCCCAGGATCTGTTCAGCTATGTGCTGGCCATCCGCAACCAGACACAGCACTTCAGGAAACTCGCTCAGGCGTACCTGGAAGCCAGCCAGGATGAGATGAAGAGATGGTATGACCAGCATACCACTCTGGTGGAGTTTCAACCTGGGCAGATGGTGTGGGTGATGGCACAAGTGGAGCCTTGCGCGCTCCAAGACAAGTGGACTGGGCCATATGAGGTGGTGGAGCGCAAGAGTGAAGTGACCTACCTGGTCAACTTGCGGTCTCCCAGGAACCCCATGAGGGTCCTACATGTGAACCGCCTCAAACCCCATTTTGAGAGGTCTGAAGTAACAATGCTACTTGCTACAGATGCAGGGATGGAGGAGGATAGTGATCCTCTTCCTGACCTCTTGGAAGCTAAGGAGCAAGATGGGTCAGTGGATGGAGTGGTCCTCTCGCCCACCCTGACCCCAGAACTGCAGAGGGACTGTCGCCATGTGTTGGGTCAGTTTGCATCTCTGTTCGCCCTGACCCCCGGTATCACCAACTGGTGTGTCCATGATGTGGACACTGGAGATAGCTTGCCTGTAAAACAAAAGTTTTACCGGGTGGCTGACAAGGTCCGGGCCAGCATCAAGAAGGAGGTTTCTAAGATGTTGGAACTAGGGGTGATTGAGCCCTCCAGCAGCCCCTGGGCTAGCCCAGAGGTACTGGTACCAAAAGCTGCTGCGCCAGGTGCCAATCCAGAACTTAGGTTTTGTGTGGACTACCGTGGGCTCAATGCGGTCACGAAGACTGACGCACACCCCATCCCCAGAGCTGATGAGCTTGTGGATCAGTTGGGAGCTGCCAACTACCTCAGTACGTTTGATTTAACTTCTGGGTACTGGCAGATTGCCTTAACTGATGGGGCCAAAGAGAGGTCTGCGTTTTCAACGCCAGAGGGGCACTTCCAGTTCCGTGTCATGCCCTTTGGGTTGAAGAACGCCCCTGCTGCATTCCAGAGACTGGTCAACCAGGTACTGTCCGGTCTGGAGCAATTCAGCGCCGCATATCTGGATGACATTGCTGTGTTCAGCTCCACTTGGGAAGAACACTTGCAACAACTCTGCGCAGTGTTGAAGGCTCTGCACAGTGCAGGCCTAATTATCAAGGCCAGTAAGTGCCAGATAGGGCAGGGTTCGGTGGTGTATTTGGGACACCAGGTAGGAAACGGCCAGGTGGCGCCGCTACAAGCCAAGATAGATACCATCCGGGCTTGGGAACCCCCCAGGACCCAGACAGAGGTGAGAGCCTTCTTGGGACTCACCGGGTACTATCGCCATTTTGTCAAGGGGTATGGCACCATTGTTGCTCCCTTGACAGAACTAACTTCCAAGAAGTTACCCAAGAGAGTGATTTGGACCAGTGCCTGCCAAGAAGCTTTTGATGCCCTGAAGGAGGCCATGTGTACAGCACCTGTACTCAAGGCGCCTGACTTCTCCAAGGAATTCATAGTGCAGACAGACGCTTCTGAGCATGGAGTGGGAGCAGTGCTCTCACAACTAAATGATGAGGACTTGGACCAACCTGTAGCTTTCCTTAGCAGGAGGCTACTTCCCAGGGAACAGAGGTGGAGTGATATTGAGAGGGAAGCTTTTGCTGTGGTCTGGGCTCTGAAGAAGCTGAGACCCTACTTGTTTGGGACTCACTTCCGGGTTCAGACAGACCACAGGCCCCTTAGATGATTGATGCAGATGAGGGGTGAGAATCCTAAGCTGTTGAGGTGGTCCATTTCCCTACAGGGGATGGACTTCACGGTGGAACACCGTCCCGGTACAGACCACGCCAACGCTGACGGTCTGTCCAGGTTTTCCGCCTTAGTGATGAGAACTCCCAAGAGGGTGGGTAGTTCTCCCCACATTTCAGCTGGAGGGGACACGTGTTAGACCTGGCATCTTTTGGCGTGGTTACCCCTGACTTTTTGCCTCTACCTCCTATATTTTTGATGCTATGCTGGATGTCGTTTTTACTGGTATAGATGCTTTGGGCACTTTGCCACTGCTGATCAGTGTCAAAGTGCAAGTGCTCCCTAGGGAAATTGTGATGTAATTGGCTATACATGTTTGGCATATTTGTTCTACCTGCATGGCCCTAGTAAAGTGCACTGAGAGTGCCAGGGCTGGTAGTACAAATGCTACTAGTGGGCTGCAGCACTGATTGTGCCACCCACAGGAGTAGCGCTAAAATGATGTCTTAGGCCTGCTTGCAGTGCCTATGTGCAGTCCATGACTGCCATGTCGACCTGGCCAGTGCAACCACTGACCAGGCCTTATCCTTCCCTTTTTGTACATGTAAGGCATCCCTATGGTGGCCCTAGGTACCCCCCTGGGCTGGGTCCAGTATATCTGAAAGGTAGGGCATGTACTGAGGTGTGTAACATGCCCTGGTAGTGAATTACAGCCATTGTCGTTTTTCACTGCTGAGAGGCTATCTTGCCCATAGGACAGAATGGGGGAGGCTGTTTACATGCCTATCTTCCCCTAAAGGCAAGATGGAAAATCCAAGTTTGGTATCTTTGTGTTCAGAATTTAATTATACATCTTTTTAGAAAGATGCTTTTTAAATTCACTGTGTGAGAATAGCACTGTTTAGAAAGTAGCTATTCTCCTGTTTAACCTTCCTGTGTGCCTGTGTGCAGATTGGCTGACTGGTGTCATGTGATGGGCTAGGTGGCTCCAGGAGTATGGATGTGTCAGCAGCAGGGTGAATAGGGAGATCTGCTCTAGGTAGGTGGGAGGAGTAGCCCCTGGGTTTTGAATAGGGCTGCCTCTGCCAGCACAATGCCGGCTCCACCCCCTGCTGGCCAGGCTGAGGACTCTGCCTCTGCCAGCACAAAGAAGGCTCCGCCTCCTGCTAGGCGTCCAACGACCCTGCCCCTCACTCTGAAAGGAACCAGGTGCTCCAGGGCAGAGAAACACCCAGGAACCGGTTTGAGCAGGGGAATCCCCCCACTAAAACAAAGACTTGGAGGGGTATAAGAAGTGGACCCCAGACACCTACATTTCAGATCACTTTGGAACTAAGAAGGAACCTCTGCCAAGGAGAAAGCTGGAAGGAACTGAAGAGGAGAAGACTGCCTGCTTGCTGTTTTGCTTTGCTGCCAAGGAGAGGGGAAGGACTCTGCTTTGTCCCCTTCTTTAAATTCTGGTCTCCAAGGGCCTGAGGAGAGCTGGCTCCCTATTAAGAAGTCCCAGGAACAAAAGGACTTCACCACCAGCTCCCCTGGAACTCTGCTGAGGGAGTTCTGACCTGCCTTGGAGTGCTTGCCTAGTCCTGAGGCCTCAGGAGGTCGTTTTGCTGTGTTTGGGAGCTGGAAAGCAGAAAGCGTGAACAAGATTAACTGGTACCCATCGCATCATCCGTTTGAGGGTCGCATCATCCGGTTTCGAGTCGCAAGATCGAGAGTGCGAGAAGAATTTCGTTGCGGTGTCATCACAGCACCCGGAGTCCCCGCATCGCCGAGTGCTTCGAGCATCGTCCCGGTGCGTGAAGATTCCTGACACTGCGAAGGTCGTCGCAGAACCAGTTTGCGGGCCACACCACTGCCGGTGCGTGAAAGTATCCGGTCACTGCGTGCGTCGACGCAGAGTCCCGTCCCGTGGCACATCGAGGGTTGCGGCGCCAGAAGTCAACGCCGCGCATCGCGCCCCATCGAAGAGCGTCGCACCGTACCTGTGCGTGAAGCTTTCCCCTAAGAAACCTACGCAACGAAAGCCAAAGTCATCGCATCCTGCCCCTACAGATCGGAGCCGGCGCATCCACCTCTGCTGCGTAAAGCAGGGCTGCTGCAAAGCCTCCCCAAGGTCTCAGGAGTATCGCATCGCCTTTGCCATCTTCATTGTTATAGCTTTTGGGAACCTTAGCGCAACTACAGGTACTGTTGGACACAAGAGTGTCGCATTTTGTGTATTGAGAGTCGCATTGTGCAGGACACTGATTTTTACATCCTGGAGTACTTTCTACAAACTCTTGAACTATCTTTAAAGTAACCTTTTTAATTGTATGTTGGTTTTTCTGTAGTATTTGGTCTTGTGAAGTTTTTAGTAAAGATACCTTTTTTTCTACAACTGGTGTAGAGTAAATCTGTGGTATTTTCACTGTGTTACTGTGAGTGTTGGTACAAATACTTTACACATTGCCTTTGAAAGCCTAGACTGCTCAGGCCAAGCTACCTAGAGGGTGAGCAGGGGTTATCTTATCAGTGTATCCCCCTTTCCCTGACTAGAAGCAAGGGTCCCTACTTGGACAGTGGTACATACCCTGCCAACTAGAGACCCCCAGATCTAACAGGGAACATTTACGAATAAATGGGAGGAGTTTAGGGGGACTAATGACGGGTTAATGGAGGGCTGGGCTTGATTTAGGGATGTACATGTACCTACTCAGAAATGGGGAAGCCATTGCTATTCGCAAACTGCACTTCTATAATAACTAAAATCATGACAGGCCCACAACAGTCGTCAATGTATTCCAGCTCAAAGCTGGAATAAATCCAGTAACACACATGGCCAACAAATGGTAATCCAGCACACTCTCATGGAAAATAAGTTCACTTATTTTAACTTTTTGTAAAGATAGATAAATGTAACTTAATGTAATGATATGTTTTTTAAATCATTACATTGATTTACATTAATTCTATGCTTAACTTTAAATAATGTTTACTACATAATAAATAAATATACATTTTATTTTTGGGCGGGATTCTTCATTTAACCCATAAGATTTTATACTTTATATTTTTAAATTAGGATATTAAAATAATTAAATATTTAATTAAAAAATAAATGAATAATATAGCATTTTGTCTTGTACATTTAAACTACATATTTGCAATTATTTTACATTTACATTGAACAGTGAAATATTTTTATTTTTATATTTAATTAATTTATATTTATGTTTAATAAACTTTTAAACTTTTCTTTATACTTTAGCGTAGGGAGATCTCTTTCCTGAGACGTAAATTTCTGCTTATGCATGAAAAGGTACAAGTAGTAATTCCAAACTCATAAATTAGGTTCCACTCCCTGAATAGATAGACCTTTCACATGGATACAGGTGAGATAAATGAGAGACATTGGGAGAAAGAGAAAGCAAGGTAGAGACAGAGAGATAGAGACTATAATTGTGATTGAGAGAGGGCAACTCTAGCAGTCACCAGCTAAAAATTGTTCCAATATCCCTACGCGATTCAGCACACTCACATGACGAAAAGCCAGTCTACTTAAGCATATTTAACACACATACACATGCACAACTCCAAAGTTCATCTGACTCCACTCTTTCAACCATATACTTCAAGAATCTGAAACACAAAACTCTCACTCCTGGTCCTCAGTGTATGTTTCTTAATTGAACATGGAGCCGACTTAGCAGATCTCACCACCCACAAGTTGACTGGCCTTTTCATAAGTGAAACATGGCTAAAACAGATATGTTTCCCATTGTCAATCTAATCATTTAAGGTGGATATGCAAAGCCTAAACATAAACACATGCACAAAACAGATCGCTGTCTTTTCATGTCAGTAAAGAATTCTGGACATTTAGGGCTCGATTACGACTTTTAGTGGACGGAGACGGAGGCTCTGCCGAAGGTCACCGCCTTCTGCGTGCCAAATTATGACTTTTCAGTAGTCTGGCAGGCGAGCGGAATGGCATTTCCATGCAGGTGCCTCTTTTAATGGCTGTGATGCCTTTGAAAAGGGACCGCACTAAAAGGTACCTGCACAGCATGGACTTGAAAGTCCAGGCCGTACAGCAACCTATGTGCATGCACACAAGGGGGCGAATGTTGTGTCCCCTGTGTGCATCCACATGTGGTTGAGGCACAGGTGGGCCCTTTAAGACCCCCTTTGTTTCCTCTCCTCCAAGGGTTACATGGAGGAAGAGCCTCCCTGTAAACCCTGGAGGAAAGGAAACTCATAATACGCTTGGCAGGACCGCATATGTCCTGCAAAGCATATTGCAACATTTGTCTACCTCTCCAACACCAAGAAACTGCCATTCTCTGGCACAGCCGGTGGTCCCAGGGAGGTCCGACTGTCCATCTCCTAATGGGGCAGTCGGACCACCGCTGCGGCAGTGGCTAGATCCACCAGCACCGGGCCACCACTAGTCTGGCAGTCCTTGGATCATCAGACTCCTAATAGGGCCCTAAGTGTTATCATAGAAACATACACTCTCTCTGCATGTCTTTAAAACCCACCCATTACTACAGCTTTTGCCTCCTGATTGTGTCGAAGGAGTGGACAGGATAATACATAATTGTGGTTTAACATCCACATAGTAATAAGCGAAGGTTCAGCTACCCGTTTGTGAATGCCTTCTGGGATTAAGTAACAAATCAATGGACCAAAATTGATAAAACAAAGCATCGATCAATTGCATAGAAAATCCTGAATAAGATGGGGCACTCATTATGTACGCATTTCCATTGGTGTTTGCTTTGGTTTGCTAAGTGCATTTTGTAAGTCAGAAATCTATTTCCAGTTTGCACTGTGCCTTTTGTTCATTGTGAAATCCATTTTGCTAGCCACAGACTTTGCAACTATAAAAGTGCATTGTAGACTGGGTCCTTTGGCAGTGGTGGCCACCACAGATTAGAGGTAAGGGGGTGGGGGCAGGAGATGGGGAAGATGCGGGGACAGCGGGTATTAAAGAAAAAAAACCTTACCTTCTTGCCGTTTCCCTCGCTGCGTCTCTCCTATGTAGTCCTCCCTCACTGTCCTGAACAGGACGCACACCCAGGCTCCCAGTCAGCCAATCAAAACGCTGCCTTAGCAGCATTGAGATTGGTCTGAGCGTCGTGTTTCTGTGCTCAGACACTGACTGGGAGCCCGAGCATGTTCTCCACTCAGGCTGTAATGCAGCCTGCATGGAGAACATGTGGAGTACGCAAGTCTGTCTAGCCACCTGAGAGGACTTGCCAAGCAGTAATTGCGCAGTTAGAGGGTAATACCACTCCTCCCTCGTCCCCACCACCTCACGCAAAGGAGCAAAAGTAGGAGGAAATAAAATGATAATAACGAGAGTTGTCATTTTATTTTCGCTTTATTTTACTGCTGAAAAGACGTGGGGGGATACTCTTCCTTTGGTCCATAAATCAGTTACCTACTTTTAAAGAAAAATATTCAAGTTTAAAATGTAGTCGGGAAAATGTCCTAATCTTCAGGGGAGTGGTGCTTCAGACACTAGCCCATAGTTTCCTGTTGCAGGAGCTCTACATTACTTTAGACGCACAATAAAATTATCCCCACCAATCTCTATGCACATCTTGCCTTCCCCTATTCCCAGACACAGGGAAGAAGTTGTGTCACGGGTCTACTGGTTCTCTTTCACAAGAACGCAGCTTCCTCCATCTCGATGGCCTTCCTTACTCTCCCACATCAGGACAGAAGCTCCATTAGCCAGACCTGCTCCCTCAGGTCAGCACCTGAACTCTTTGTCATTTTGGGTTAGCAAGAGGACCCACAGCCCTATATCAGCCTTCTAGCACAAGGGATTCACGGTACAGAGACTTCATCCACTGTACTCTCTGAGTAGATAGAAATACTTCCATTAAACAGACAGTCTTCTCGCTTTTCTGTTCTGATCAGCTCTCTCCCCAAAGTGAGACGTCAAGAGTTTTTAAAATATGAACTTAGCTGTGATTGACAACAATACCCTAGTGAATTGGGCTAAGGCTCCTGCACATATCCCTTCCTTGCTTTCACTGCAGTTTGACCCAGTTTATTCCCCGCAAAGATCAAAAGTAATTGCTTTGCATTGCCAGAAATGGCAGCTCTGAGTTCTATTCCGTTTACTCTTATACCAAACTCTGTCCAGGAAGAGCCCACTACTGTCTCCAGAGGATCAAATGAAATCTACCCTCGTCCTGATCACATTTGCCCCCTTCCCAGGCACAGCAAGGCTCCACTGCGGGCCTTCTTTTGAATGTCTCTGTATTCTGATAGGGTCAGTTACATTAAAGTTGCAAGGTCCATGGCAATTCCAAATATCCCGTACATTTCACCCGAACACTATGGTCGCTGAATAGAGCCAAAATGTCTGGCTGAAATTCTGGAAAATAATGAAATGTAAAGTCGGTAAAATAGCCTCTCTCAAGGTCAAAAAGTGGCATGGAAACAATGGACAAGAGTATTTTGAATGGGAGTCAGTGGAACTTACAGGAAAGCCACTGAACTAAGGTGGATATGACGTTTATCCTTTGGCAATTCACATCTTAAATGGTGAGGTGAAACAGGTAGCAATTACACCTGAGTCAAGGAAGGCTCAGGTAGAGGGAAGGGAATATGTCATCAATTCACAAGTGATTATACATTTGTATGATAACTTTTCAAAATCATTCGAGCAATGAAAACAAATCAATGTGACAATTGAGGCCCTTCTACTAATTCCCCTCATGCTGAAAACTTAGGGGCAGATTTACAAGCCCCTTGCGACACATTATCGTCGCCGTTACGTCACTTCTGTGACGCAGCGGTGGCGTTAACCATGCGCCATGTTGCGCCTTATTTACAATGTGACACATCCAGGGAGATGCGTCACGTTGTAAAGCCCTGCGCCACATGAAACCTGCGTCAGGTTTAATGTATGCAGGGTGGGCGTTCCGTCGGAAAAAGCCTCGGAAAAGTGACGCAGTGAAGTTTACAAGATTTCACTGAGTCACTGCTTGAAGCAGGCGTAAGGCGTGACGCAGCATGTTAGATATGGGCAGCCCCTGAGCATTGCTGGAGTTGCGTCGCTCTTGTGACAATACTCCAGCAATGCATGCGTCACGCATCTGTTTATCCTTGCGCCAGGATGCGCCGCATTGTCCATGCGGCGGGCGCATTTGTGGTGGCGCAAGGGTAAACTTGTGTGACACATCTTGCCTGGCGCATCCCTGCTGATATGCAGGGATGCGCCACTCCTTGTAAATCTGCCCCGAAGTATTTATCGTTGTCTGGAAATTTTAGGCCAAATGTCACTTTTAAACTGCTTCCTTATTGCAGTGACGTTTGGACTCGTCAAAGAGCATGTTGGCACCTACCACCTCAGGGACAAATACTATATCATCCAAGACCGGAAGACATGAACGGGTCAAACTCTCGGAAAGGTCGTGCAGTAGAAATGGTGCTGTCCACCGTCCGTGGTGCAATCCTACGAGGTGGAGGCCAAGCTCTCAGAGTGCGATGCCTTGATCCTAGGAGGGAGGAAAGGCCCGCCCTCGATCGAAGAACTGCTCCATAACGAACAGTACAGAAAACATGTTAAAGCAAAGAGCAAGGACACGTCATCAAAGGGTAAGATGATACAGGAGAGAGACCCCAAGGAGCGGCTGTGTCTGAGCCCACGCACACCAGAATCAAGTCACACGCCGCTTACTACGGAAAGAATGAAACTTCACACGAGCCCACAAGCACCGCCAGTGCCTTTGAGGCTGGGTCCCCCGGGCACCGCCGTGGGGCAGCAGCTCTAAGGAATAATTATTGAAGTCCAGCTACGTGCGATCATCTGTCTTTGAATAAATATTACCTCTGGCAAAGCTTCGCAACTCAAGGGCACAAGAAACATTTTCAATGAACAGTTAAGTTAAACTGATCAGCTAAAAACATTTCTAAGCGAGTAATAAATACTTCAATGTAAATATTAACTGTACAGAGAAAATACTTGTGACATTGGAAGAACCAAGAAATACTGAAAGCTGCTTTGGCCTTCAATATTGTTATTAAAATCAAATGTGAGAGCCGCATGCTCTTAAATTAGAAAAAAAAATGTTTGTTGAAATCGGAATGGACGTGTTATTTGTGGATAATTGGCTTGTTCATAGGTTGCCTTTAAAGCTGTACCTTGTGTGATGTAAAAATAAAAGCCAATCTTTGTGGCTATGTGAAAAAAACGACTTCATAAACAAAACAAGGCTTTTAAAGCTATGCTAGCTTTTCAGCTGCATGTAAGAAAACATTTTTTCTTTTTAGTTTGACAAAGTAAGAGCATGTGCAACACATCTTAATGTACTCCAGTTTAGTTTTTTTTCCTGTTCATCCTCATACTGGCGCTCCCTACTAAAGAAAATAGAATTATCAGGGAATTTAAAGAAACTTGCGAATATGGCAAATAGATCATGTTCGCATTCTAGGCTAATGATACGATTTTATATATATTTGGCCACGGTCATTTGGTTTCACCCAGATGGAGATTATGGAAGGATATCTATAAAGCTTTGCAGATGCATACACCCATAGGATTTTGCCGGAGCGATGGTTAGTGATATCACCTTTGCCCTTGTGACGTAATCTTTCTCCAGGATATGCAACTGTAATAGAAGAAACTAACACCCGGGAAGTAGTGATGTGAAACAAAGCAACTGAAGGGATGGGGCATGGAATAAAATAAGATAAATAAATATTGCAAATCATTCACTATAAATAGAATCTCAACTGATACAAGAATCGGTGAGGGAATGACTAACCTGGTTTAAGTTGATGAGTGCTATTGTTAGTAACCAAACCATTATCATAATTGGTGAAAAGAGCCTTCAGGTATAGGCTATAATTTTATTTGTTTTATTTGTCGAGAGCAGTATCCGTGAAAATTGGCTCTTGGTTTTAAGTGATAGAAAAAATGAAGCTTAGCACATTTTAGGCTGCATTTTCCTTGCATGCCGTATCCAAAGGAAGTAATGTTCTTTGCCATCTCTTTCCACCCCCAACTGTGACCACCTATGTACAAATATGAAGGCCTGTGGTAGGGTAGGTCTCCTCCACAGCTACCTAATTACTCAGTTGGTCAGTGAGGTTTGTGAAATGTACTGAATACTTACAATGCAAAGGAGATATTTTAAGTGTCTGGCTGTTTAAAGAAGTAGACTTAACAGTAATAAATTAATCAGCATTTGTATAGCGCAGCACTGACCCTAGGGGTATCTGGGCCCTAAAGGTACTGTGTCTCTGTCTAAAAGCCCGGTCTTGAGTTTCTTTCTGAAGTCCTCCAGGGAGAGTGCTGTTCGGAGTTGGAGGGGAAGGTCATTCCAGGTCTTGGGGGTGACGCAGGAGAATGAGCAGTTGTGAATTGATATGCCTGAACTCTGTCTATGTGTTGCCAACTCTCTGTACTTCAGTTTGGGCTGGGTCATTCTTGAAAACTACAAACTATGGGCCATATTCTCAAGGACCTATTGCCGAGTTATCGGCACTTTAGCGCATCCAAAGTCGCGATAAATTCATCGCCCCATTCACAAGCTGGTGCTAACAGCCGATATCACCAGTTTTCTGGCGATAGCATCCTCAAAAAACATAGCCACAGATTACAAGTGTCGCTAATGAGATGCAGAGGAGGCGTTCCCGAGCAAAAATCCGTGACAACACCACTTACCAACATTATCAACGACCAGCCAGATTGTCAATAAGAGCACATAACATGCCATAAGGCGCGTTAGCAGCAGGAAATTAACACCTGCTCTGACCTGGTGCAAAGCCGGATGACAACCTGCAGCATAAAGGGAGCCCAGCCCACAGCCACACCTGAAGAACAACAGATGCCATGGAGCTACTCATAATGCAGCTTGGAGCTCCAAGAGGGCCCCATCACCCACCGCCATCACCCTCAGGACCGCCACCCCTCAGGACCCTCACCGCCCCCCCCGGGAAAACCACAGAGGCAGCGCAGACAAAGACCGCAGACCTTCAGCAAAGGCACTAGCCTCACAGACTTAACACCAGAGTATGTCATTGCCCACTACAGGATCAAAAGGACAACCATCCTCCGCATCATGATCATCATTGCCCACAGGCTGACGGTACCAACACAGCGGAAAACCAAAGTTCCTCTGCAGATAAAGCTGCTGGCTGTGCTGCACCTGTTGGCTTCTGGGACCTTTCAACCAACAACCGCCAGAGTCGGAGGAGTCTCACAGCCACCCCTATCCAAGTTCCTAAAACCTGTCCTGGATGCCATCATCAGCTTGGTACCCCAGTACCTATACTTCCCACACACTGTGCAGGAACAGCTGGAGACCAAGCAAGGCTTCTACGCCATAGCTGTCTTCCCACACGCGTTGGGGGCAATTGACCGCACACATGTCCTACTTGTGCGCCTTGCCGACACTGCACAAAATTACCGCACACGCATTCCATCAATGTGCAAGTAATAGTGGACCACCGGGGACTCTTCACCAATGTCGTCGCCAATTACCCAAGCAGTGTGCATGACCATACATCTTCCAACAGTCCATCATCAACCGGCACTTCCAGGATGGTACCTACGGAAATGCAGTGCTCGTTGGTAGGTACCAAATGAACTCACCACACACCTCCAATCCACAATCATGCAACTCACAACTCTGGCAATGCACATTTAACAAACCCACATACAACATGCCAAACAACATGCCCACCCACCAGACACGACAGCACAACTTACTGTGGCAACCTGGGCTAGCCATGTACATGAGCCACCAATGTCATGGCACATCAGCCACACACCAGCGGAATGTGGAGGTAGGTGGCAACCAGGCATGTGCGAAGGAGGCAAGTGACCCATGAATGAGAATGCACACATTGCCTAGTGTGGCGTGGATGTGCTGGACAGACTGCAGTATGCAGACCACAGACATATCCATGTCGACATATAATGCTGGTGTTGGATAGTGTTGTGGACAGTGGACGCAACCATATCACCCCAGCCAGTGGGGAAGATCATGGAAATGTAGCTTGTTACGTCCCCCCTGTAAGCGTGTGCCAAGTGGGCTTACCCGGCGTATGCCAGGCTAGCGTAGGGGTGTGAATAAAAAGCACGTAGCCCTGGGCATGGTTCTCTTCCGGAATAGACAAAGTGTCTGCCAGGGCGGCACCTCTCACCCCGCCACGAGGCCGACGCCATGTGCGGCGGTGCCTGTGATCCTGTGAGCCTTCTGCAGCCCGGGCCGCTGCTCCCCGAACCAGTCTCGTCCGACCCCGTGCATTTACTCCTCACTGCTCACCTGTCGACAGTGGCGTGTCTCCAAGAGTGCCCACCACGGGCCTGTGCTAGCTCCAAGCCAGAGGCCTGTCACTGTGGCAGCCCCTCAGACCATCGCGGCCTCAGCGTGGAAGGCCCACAGTACTCCTTTCCCGTTGACACACTCCACCAGCATACACAGCAGACAAGTAGGTTACACATTTGGAACTGAGTCTTGATTACACGATGGCAGAGTACATATTCATAGCATCGTTTAAATCCCTATACTCCCTTTGATGTGGTTACACCAACTCTGTGCATAGCATTCCAACCGCACGTGTCTGTGGGCCCTTGCGGACTTCTGCCTTAGGCCTACACACCGGTCCAGCAGGCCTCAGACAAATCCAATTCAGTCCATCCCTGGCAGGACACGGCATTGTTGCAGGATGCACACCCACTCAGCTCTGGGACCTCCGTCAACCAGGAATCTTCATCACATTCCATTTCAATGCCATGTGCCCAAAGCTGACCACTGCCTCCGGCACACACTGCAGTCGAGTAGGACACACAATTGGAACTGAGTCTTGATTTGTTCATTACAGAGTTTACATCATTGTACAGGCCTCACCGCAGACTGCATCCCCTTCCAGCTCTGGTGCCACTGACTCTGTGCCACGGGAGTCATTGGCACTCTCCCGTTGAACTTTGCTGATGTCTGAGTCTATGGCCTGGGGGTTGTCTTCATCATGCAGCAGATACTGACATGGTGGAAAAATGGAGACTGTAGCATTCAACTCCTCCATAATGCCTGTTTCTGCTTGCCTCTGCCCTCTGCCTTACACCCTGGATGGACACCTTCCACTCTCCCCCATAACAGTCCGTGACATACTCTTTGGAGATCAACGAGGACCCATTCAGCTCTCCTTGCCCTATCTCAGTGCACCACAAGTCAACGTTCCTTGCGGGTGTGCCTGTGCCGGCCGTAGTGCATCCGGGGCCACTAACTCTGTGCAGCTCAAGTCATGGACCCTTGCTGTTTGTACTTTGAACTTCTGATTGTCTGATCACTGTTGTAGTTGTTGCCAACACCAACGAATCCCTGAGGGGTTGCTTACAATTCCCAAAAACCAATCCAGCACAGGCATCACTGGATGTGTGACCCAGGCAATAAAAAGTGCCCGGCGCACGTGCCCGTAGCCAGTTCCACAAATTATCTCAGTGTGTCCGTGTGGTCAATATGTATGCACGATGGCCCCGGGCCATACCTCATCACATTGTGCTGTGTACAGCGTACGCAACCTTGTCACCTCAGGCAGTGGGGTAGACCTGGGACATGTTGCTGTATTGGACCCCCCTGTGAGCGTAAGTGAGTGGACTGGCATACGGCAGTACAGTGTTGGGGTGTGGTCATTCGACACGTGGCTCTGGGTGTGGTAGAGTTTAGGCCTTGAAAAAGAGGTAACTGATGCGTGTGTCTCTGGTGTAGTGTCTGCACCACATGTCACGCAATGTGCAATGTTGCTATGTAGCATGCCCACGGAGTGCGGCCTTGGCCGAAGAGTACACAAGGGTGAGCAAGCCCGCCCGGGGTCCGGGATCATACATGCCAACTGTTGTGTGCGTCGCTATTTCCGCAGCATGAGCCAAAGGTCTACCCTCAACCGCAGGGCGAGTTCAGCCTGGCATGAACTCTACATCTGTGTCCGCTCTGTCCTTACCATAGGCCTACACACACGTGGCAGCACACCTTCAGCGCACAACATCACTGTATTGTTGTCAGGCTTGTGGACATGCGCAGACGGGCATGACAATGGTGTGCCGTAGGGGTGCAAGTGATGCAACCGCGCTGCACACACTAGTGAATAGGCTTGGGGGAGGGAGAAACAACAGTGAGGCTACGTAATACACATTGATGCTGCTCATTTGCAACAAGCCGTCAATGTCATACAGGAATCACACAGTCACACTGTAACGGGCTTGTGGTGACAGATACGCAGGACCAGGCTAATCAGTTATCAGGAGGGTTTTATTGCACACAGTAGGCTGGACAGTCTTGGCTTCCGAAATTATACAGAAAGATTGGGGAGTCCGACTTGTCTGGACGGCAAACAAAGTTCAGTGTACGCTGTGCGGGCGTCCTCTTGAGTAGTTTGTCCAGCCAGGATTCTCAGTCCGGTTTGACCCAAAAAGAAAAGAAAATCAACAATTAGGAGTGTCGCCTTGCAACGTAGGAAGAAGGGCCGGGAGTGAGGGACACCGTGTTTTGGTTCTGACGACTCGCGTTTTCTGGGAGACGTGCCTAAGTGCTCAGGGAGGGGTACTGCTAAAGGGGGTGATGGTTATTTACAGAGGGCTAGCAGGGCTCACGGTGTCACAGCGAATGGGGGCTCCTCTTTCCCACCCAACCCGCGACTTTTCCCCGTACCTGCTCCAGCCACGCTCCTCCCCTGGGAACGTGGCAGGGCACTTGGCGGAGACGTTGGCCTCCTGGCTTGTTGAGGTCCGCTCCCGGGGTTCTCTCTCCTTCCGTCCACTCGTCTCGGTCCGTCTTCCTCCTCCACTCCGGTTCTCTCTCCGCCTCCCGGCAAACGCCGTCCGCTGTCTTCCTGGTTTCTCTCTCCTTTGAACTTCCGCCGCTTGTGACGTCGTCCAGGGGAGGGGTTTCGGTCCATGGGAACTCCGCATTAAAGGCACCATGTCCTTTTTCTTGCCTCCAGTCTTGTGGAATGTACGGAGTCCACTCGTCCGTTCGGGGGTGTTCCTCTGGTGGCTGTAAGACAATAGAAGGGGGCAGAGAAGCGTCGGATGACCAGCTGTTCCATGAAGTCTTTACTGACTCGGGTATGTCCCGTGCCCCGTCACACTCCTCCCCCCCTTGCGTCTCCCGTTCGGGGAGAGGAAAGACCCTGGAGAGGTAGTCGGCATTACCATTGTCTTTCCCCTTCCTATGTTTCACTGTAAAAGCATATGGTTGTAAAGACAGGAACCAGCGCAGGATTCTGGGGTTTAGGCTCCTGTTCTGGTACATCCATCTCAAAGGGGCATGGTCTGTATACAGTGTGAATGGTTTCCCTTCCAAATAGTACTGCAGTTTGTCGACAGCCCATTTTATGGCCAGACACTCGCGTTCCACCGTCGGATATTTCATTTCCCTAGGAAAGAGCTTTCGGCTAACGAAGAGCACTGGATGTTCTAAACCGTCCTCCCCTTCCTGTGACAAGACTGCTCCTAGACCTACATTGGAGGCGTCGGTGGCAAGGACGAAGGTTTTGGAGAAGTCGGGGGATGCTAATACCGGCTGAGTAGTTATGACGGTTTTCAGGTCTGAGAAAGCTCTTACAGCTTCAGGGGAAGGGTATAGAAGGTCTCGGGGTCTTGCATTTTTTTGGAGAAGGTAGGTAAGAGGGGCGGCTATTTCGGAAAAGCGGGGTATAAACCGTCTATAGTACCCTATGAGACCCAGGAACGCTCGCAGGTCTCTCTTTGATTGGGGAAAGGGGGTACCCTCAATGGCCCTTATTTTCTCTGTTTGGGGAGAAATGGTACCGTCTCCTAATACAAAACCCAGATAGTTTACCCTGTGTAACGCGGCTCGAGACTTCTTGGCGTTTATGTGCAGGCCTGCCTTCTGTAAGGCGGTAAGGATTGTCTGCAGGTGTTGCAAGTGCTCTTCCCAGCTTTTACTGTATATGACGATGTCATCAAGATATGCTAAACAGAATGTTGGATAGGGCTGCAGGATGGTGTTCATTAGGCGTTGAAAGGTGGCGGGTGCCCCATGGAGCCCGAAGGGAAGGACAGTGAACTTGAATAGTCCTTCTTCGGTTATAAAGGCTGTCTTCTTCCGGTCTACGTCTCTAAGGGGCACCTGCCAGTACCCCTTTGTGAGATCAAGCGTGGTGATGAACACAGCGTCTCCGAGTTTTTCTATCAGTTCGTTTACCCGTGGGATCGGATAGGCATCGAACGTTGAGATGGCATTCAGTGCGTGGAAGTCCATACAAAAAGGTCTTGACCCATCCGGTTTAGGGACCATCACAATAGGCGAAGCCCAATCACTCTTTGATGGCTGCATGACCCCTAAGTTCAGCATGTCACGGACTTCTTTCTTTATGGCCTCTCGTCGGGCCGCAGGGATCCTGTACGGTCGTTGTTTTACCCTCTGTTGTTCCAGATTCGAGTAGGCTAGGGTCCGTAGTTTCCCCACTTTGGACCAGAGTTGGTGTGTGTATTCCAGTAATGACCTTTGCTCCTGTTCTCCTTCGGATTCCCAGACGTCTTTGGTCATCTCTAACAAGGACCTTGGATGTCGTCCGTACAATAGTTCAAAAGCTAAACAGCCTAAACGGCTGTTTTTGTGCCCTCAACACATACAAGGCTAGAGGCAACAGACGATCCCAATCCGGACCCTCAGCCGTGAGCATCTTCTTCAGTGTGGTCTTTAAGCTCTGGTTATATCTCTCGATGACACCGTCTGTTTGCGGGTGATAAACCGAGGTCCGTAAGTGATGTATGTCCAGGGTTTTGCAGACTTCCTTCATTAGTTTGGATGTGAAGGGTGTGCCTTGATCGGTTAGGATCTCTTTAGGAAATCCTACCCTGGAGAAAAGCTCCACAAATTTCTCGGCAATGTGAGCCATCGTCGGGGTTCTTAACGGGAAAGCCTCAATGAATCTAGTGGCATAATCAACAACCACCAGGGCGTATAAGTGGCCTTTAGATGATTTCGGCAGTGGTCCAATCAAATCCATTCCCACTCTTTCAAATGGTGTTCCAATGGAGGGCAAATGCTGTAACGGAGCTGCAGGGGGGCGATGTACGTTTTTTCTCTGGCATATCTCACATTTCATACAATAATTGTAGACGTCTTTATAAACCCCGGGCCAGTAGAAGTAACGTATTATATTGTCAGTGGTTTTCTCCTTGCCACTGTGTCCGGCTGTGAGGTGGGCATGAGCAAAGAAAAGGACCTGCTCCCGGAAAGACACAGGGACTATCAACTGGGGGGTCTCTCCCTCGGCCCCCTCCCGGTACAAGAGATCGTTTTTTATCATGAATCGTGGGTACTTTTTGATCCCCTGGGATTGGGACATATGGGCGCTCTCTCTGGTATTAAGCAGGGTAGTATCATTGGTCTGGGCGAAGCGGAAACTGCGGTCTAGGACCCACGGTTCAGGAGACAGGAGAACCGCCACGGCCTCCCTGCTTCTCAAAGGGGACGTGGCCATAGACCCTTTGAACAAAGACATGAATCCCGGATTATCCAACCCCAGTATCGCCTCCCCGGGTAGAGATTCCACCACCCCTACCTGTACTGTACAGGGCTCTTTGTCAATGGGGTGTATGGTTACCTGGGCAAGAGGGTAAGGTCTCACATCCCCGTGTATGCAGCGGATGTGTACCACTGCGCCGTATATATACTGGTTAGGGAGGACGAGTCGTTTTTGTACCATTGTCGGCAGCCAGAATCTAACAGTGCTCTTACAGTCCTACCGTTCATCCGTAAACTCACATAGAAGGAGCTCCCCATCTCGGCTGAATACAGTATGGTTCTTGGCAGGTAGCCGACCTCCATTGGCTCCTCGGTTGTTTGCTTCCTAGGGCAGAGTCGGGCGATGTGGCCCCATTCCCCACATTCAAAGCACTGGGGTCCTCGGGTGGGAGGCCCCTCAATCCTTCCTGGTCTGAGTCTAGGTGGTTCGGGCACGTATTTCTGTTTCTTGTCCCCTTTGTAGGTGTTCGGTCCTTTTACCATTTTCTCGCCTTCCCCGCCTGTGGTCTTTGGCTGTGCTCGAGCATAATTCGCGGCCATCTCTATGGCTTGTTCAAGAGACAATCCCTGGTGTTGTTTCAGCCACCTCTGAGTGGCATACGGCAAGGCCTCCATGAACTGCTCGAGGTAAATCTTTGTCATCACCTCCTCTTTCGTGCTGGTCGCAGGTTTCAACCACTTATCGGCAGCCATCTTGAGACGGAAGAACAATGTTTTGGGGTTCTCGCCAGGTGTCCCACGTTCCTTCCGGAATCGGAGGCGGTATGCCTCTCCATCAAGACCAAGGTGGTCAAGGATAATCTCTTTAATGGTGTTTTAAGGAACAGTTCCCGAGGGGTTAGCCACCTGATAGGCAAACTGCGCCTCACCCGTCAACAGGGGAGCCAAAAAGAACGGCCATTTCTCTTCTGGCCAACCTAAGGCTCTGGCGGCTCTTTCCAAATTCATTAAAAAGACATCGGGATCTTCCCCTGGGAGGTATTTCTGTAATGCTACCCCGGATGGATTAGGAACGGAAAGGGGACGCCGGTCTATAGGCACCGAGAGGGACGGGACCGCCCCGGCCTTCTGTAGACTCTCCATCTGCGCGGTTATGGTGTTCTGAAACAGATCCCGGTCTGCCTGGGCCGACGTCATTTGTCTTTGAACAGCCCATTCCAGTTTCTCCTGTCCCTGAACGAGGTGTTGAATGAGGGCGTCCATCTTTTCCATACAGATGGGCTGAGATGTTATATCCCACTTCTGACACCAGTGTAACGGGCTTGTGGTGACAGATACGCAGGACCAGGCTAATCAGTTATCAGGAGGGTTTTATTGCACACAGTAGGCTGGACAGTCTTGGCTTCCGAAATTATACAGAAAGATTGGCGAGTCCCACTTATCT
The DNA here is from genome assembly GCF_964204655.1 of Triturus cristatus. Lineage (NCBI taxonomy): Eukaryota > Metazoa > Chordata > Amphibia > Caudata > Salamandridae > Triturus > Triturus cristatus. The sequence continues at coordinate 769,733,860 of NC_140584.1, read as the reverse complement.
GGACGGCAAACAAAGTTCAGTGTACGCTGTGCGGGTGTCCTCTTAAGTAGTTTGTCCGGCCAGGATTCTCAGTCCGGTTTGACTCAAAAAGAAAAGAAAATCAACAATTAGGAGTGTCGCCTTGCAACGTAGGAAGAAGGGCCGGGAGTGAGGGACACCATGTTTTGGTTCTGACGACTCGCGTTTTCTGGGAGACGTGCCTAAGTGCTCAGGGAGGGGTACTGCGAAAGGGGGTGATGGTTATTTACAGAGGGCTAGCAGGGCTCACGGTGTCACAGCAAATGGAGGCTCCTTTTTCCCACCCAACCCGCGACTTTTCCCCGTACCTGCTCCAGCCACGCTCCTCCCCTGGGAACGTGGCAGGGCGCTTCGCGGAGACGTTGGCCTCCTGGCTTGTTGAGGTCCGCTCCCGGGGTTCTCTTGTCAAGGGTTGCTCTCTCTCCTTCCGTCCACTTGTCTCGGTCCGTCTTCCTCCTCCACTACGGTTCTCTCTCCGCCTCCCGGGAAACGCCGTCCGCTGTCTTCCTGGTTTCGCTCTCCTTTGAACTTCCGCCGCTTGTGATGTCGTCCAGGGGAGGGGTTTTGGTCCATGGGAACTCCGCATTAAAGGCACCATGTCCTTTTTCTTGCCTCCAGTCTTGTGGAATGTACGGAGTCCACTCGTCCGTTCGGGGGTGTTCCTCTGGTGGCTGTAAGACAATAGAAGGGGGCAGAGAAGCGTCAGATGACCAGCTGTTCCATGAAGTCTTTACTGGCTCGGGTATGTCCCGTGCCCTGTCACACACACATATCACACACCAATGAACCAGTGAGATTGCCAACACATCATGCATAACCAACTATTGACTCATGTCTCTCTGCACTGTCACAGGTGACCAAGGATATTCACTCTGCACTTGGATGATGACACTCCTCCGAGCCCCGAACACACAGTCCCATAGGCAGTACAATGCGGCACACAAACGCACCAGCAGCATCGTGGAATGCACATTTGGTGTGTTGAAGTCACGTTTCAGATGCCTGGACGTCACAGGTGGAAGGCTCCTGGACTGCCCAGACATCGTGGGCAAGATGACTGTTGCATGTTGTGTGTTGCACAACATATGTGTACGCAGCAAGGCACCATGGATACCAGTTACAGAGGCACCGGACGATGATGATGAAGATGAGGCAGGTGGACCACACTCCACTGCAGCCGCAGCAGGAATAGCCCGCAGGGACACCATCATTGCAAATGTCTTCAGATGAGCACGTCACATTGTGATAGTCCTTGGCAATCATGGGGCAGTACAGTATGACCACAGGCACAACACGTGCAAATAAATGCATTTCAAGATGACATAACCTAAGTGCATGTCACTCATCTGTACAGGCACATCACTCAGCTAAGTATGAGTGCGACATGTGTTGATGCCGATTTTATGATGTGTTCATGTATGGTGGGTGTGTCACCTCTGTGCAGAGAGGCTGTTTGGGGTGTCACGTATTCAAACTGCCAGTTCTGTGTGTCACAGTTAGTAGGGTATCCCACTCTTCGGCGTTTCACATATGTCCAAGATCATTTCATTTTGGATGCCATTTGTGACCTACAGGGGACAACAGGGCTCCTTTTGGGGTCAATTATGTGCCACCATGATGCAGGGATGCCCCTGTGACTCAAGTCCCACACCATGGGCAACATGTATGTGAGTGGGAGTCACTGCCCCTAAATTCGTCCACCCTGACATAATTGATTGATCATGGGCATGACACGTCTGTGTGCAGCAGGGGTTGCTTGTCCCTCTGCAATGTGAAGGGGAGTTGCGGTTTCACTGTGTGTTCCATGCATGTGTCTGCATTGGCGCAGTTTACATGCAGACTGCATGTCAATGTACATTGTGACTGTGAGGAGATGCCTATGTGATTTTATTTTTGTCTGATCTGTTTATTAGGTTTTCACAGATATAACATATTGACAGGGATAAACTGTTTCCAAAGAACCAGTAGTTATATTTGCATATACCGAATTCAGTACATTAAAACAGTATAGTAACATGTGAGTAATACATTCTGTCTTATTAACGTGGGTTATCCTTACCTGTGGTCTAACATATATATATCTATATAATCATTCCAATCACCGTCCAGTTCCTCCACATAGCACAAGATAACTGTATTGTATGCATGTATGTTACTTACATATGTGCATTCCGGAGCGTTTCTTATCAACCATGTCATTATAACCAGATTTCGACCAGACAGTCGTTTGAATATAACTAAAACCATATAACAACCAATTGAAAGGACAGGGAGAGAGCTCAGGGATACCCATATGAGCGGGAGGAAAGGCAATACCCATAGTGTACATATCGATTATACATTCTCATATACACATCTATTATCAATAAATATTAACATAATTTGTCGAAGGCATATTATACATATAACGTAATCTAGATCACAGTTTAAAACACATTACAACACTTGTTCAGAATATTTTTAGTCAACATTAGGACCATCAGACAGGTGATCCTGAGTCACCATCCCTTGCAGTGTGCACAACATTACATTCCATGCCGTGGAAATGGGGTATTTATGGAGCCCCAACGTGTTCTCCCTGACCAATGAAACTGCCTTAGCCTTGGGCCAGTTGATCATGGAGTACAGCCATGCCTGTATCAGTGGGGGTCCCTTTGCTTTCCATCGGCATGTAATAAGCCTTTTAGCCACAACCAAACCCAGGTCTAAAAATCTGGAAGAGGCTTTATGCTTCTTGTTTCAAGGGAATATCCCTGTGATGCATGCCTTCCAGTCCTGTGGTATTTCTCTATCTGTGCACGTGTTCAGGAAGCGGATCACCTCCCCCCAATACGAGTGTAATTTGGGGCATGACCAGAGCATATGTAACAGATCGGCCCCTACAGTTTTGCATTGCTGGTAGCGTGCATCTGCCTTGTTAAAGTATCTATTAATCTTATCTGGGAATAAGTACACTCTGTGCACAACATAAAATTGGATCAGCCTGAAGCGTGCGTTTCTGGGGATCTGTCTGGGGCTTTCTAATAGTATTGACCTTTCCAGGTCTGTGTATGGTCGCGCCATATCAATCTCCCATTTATTTTTCAATGGTGTTAAGTCCATCAAGGTGTGTTCCCGAATGGATTCTGCAAACCATTTAACAAGGTGTCGCCCCGTCCCTATTACATGTATATACTGCATAAGGAGATGCGTAGGAAGTTCCTGCGAAAGATCTCCCCACTGCTGCCTCAACACAGCCAACCAGGAGGCATGACTCAAGAACTGCCCCTGTGGGACACCCTCCTCTTCAGATATAGAGAGGAAGGGTCGCAACGTGCCCTCCACATACAGATCCTCCAGAGTAAAAATGCCTGCCCTATGCCATTCAACAATATCCGTCCCCTGGACATGCCCCCCTGCCTTCAGCATACCTAGCAATTGAATGGATGGTGCATATGGTATGACATGTCTAGTAAGTCGTAATGCCCAATGAAAGCATCTCTGAGCAATCTGCACTGGAAGAGAAAGCGGCTCATACGATCTATTGCAAGGGTGAAAGAGAAAAAGGATCTTTTCCAGAGTGTATGGGGGCCCATGCTCAGCTGTGTCTGCCAGGTGTAATTCCTCCACCCACTTTGCCACCCACAGTATCTGGGACGCCAGATAGTAATGTTCCATATTGGATAGGGCCAGCCCACCATGTGCTCGAGGCAAATATAGTTTAGCTAATGCCGCCCTGCACCTGGAAATGTTCCAAATAAAGTCTCCTATTGTGGAAATTTAGCTTGTAAACTGAACATTATCTGCGCCATCTTGCCTCTCCTTAGCGCCACGCACAGCGAACGCACGGCTGCCATTTTAGGCACCCCACTCTCTCTCCCGCTCATTGTCGATCGCCAGCGCGTTCCCCTGGCGCTGCAAGCATCCCCCCGCGCGCCGGCCACCCCCGCTCTCTCATACACGGGCCATAAACCCCCTTCCTCTGCGCCCCATTGTCCGAACCGATCCCAGGCCATCACCTAGCCCTGCGGATGCAGTTTATTGCCCCTACTGTAAGGGAAACACCCCACATCAAAGGGATTACAGTGGATCAAAGCCCCTACCCCCTGAGACCCGGACGGTTGCACACACCCCCGGGAAGTGGCGGAATATCCAGCTGCGTGATAGCCATCTCCTACTGTGGGTGGGGTGGGGACTTCTACTGTAGATATGTGTGGGAACGAGCTTGGAGTGGGGGTTCCAAGGAATGTCTTTCCGTACATCAAAGTCTCAATAAGAATGTACCATATGTAATAAAGCAATAAACCTGTGTATAAGAGACCAGGTCTCAGAGATGCAGTTAGAGCACCTAGTGACGATACCTTGCTGTCTGATCTGATGTGTTCTGCTCCGACGGAATAAAACTTTGTTTCCTGCCTTCCAGTCTCCGGCGCCTGCCTCTTTCATTGGTAAATTATCGAGTGGTATGAGAGGCGATTACCGCCGGGCAATACTTGAAGGGTTATCGACTGAAATTGCCGCTACCATTTAACAATTGGCGTCCCAAGCGTGGGGCCCATCAGAGACACGTGGATCCAGTGGGAGAGGTCCTGACGACAGAGTGAACGACTGCAACGATCGGGAGAGCTCCTGCCCAATAGACCCTCGTCTGGCAGCCGATCATCCGAACTTCACTGGTTCCGAGCAGACCTCTCTCGAGTGATCTACGGTCCTGACTGGGAACCATCAGGAGTGCCGCGGCAAATACGGAGAGTAGAGGACGATCGGGCGCTGGAGGCGGAAGACGAGAAACTGTCCACGCGGTCCGGGTAAGGTCGTGATACACGACAAATTGCGAAATAATTGATTGATTGTTTGAAGCTTTGGAATACTAGTATTGCTCATTGATTGTGCTCATTGATTGTTCTCTTTGAGATATTCGCTGTCTACAAACGGGGAGGAGTAGAAATACTGTCTCTCTCTCTCCCTTTGCAGATAGTGAAGGGTAGGTAACGCAGACTTTTGTCCCCGTTGAAACCCGTCGTGCCTATCTTTATCTCCCCACTGATTGATTGTCCGAACATTGATTGTTTTGAAGAATAGTGCTCTTTGAGATATTCTCTGTTTGCAAATAACGTAGAATAGAAATATTCTGTCTAGTCTTTGCAAATAGTGAAGGGTAGGTAACGCAGACTTTTGTCCCCGTTGTAACCCGTCGTGCCTATCTTTATCTCCCCATTGATTGATTGATTGATTGTCCGAACACTAGTTGTTCGATATTGGTTCTTTTGGAGGTATTCTCTGCTTACAAATAACGAGGAATAGAGATATTCTGTCTAGTCTTTGCAAGCAGTGAAAAGATAGGTAGTGCTGACTTTTGTCCCCATTGAAACCCGTCATGCCTATCTTCTCCCCACTGATTGGTAGTTGGTTCTGCCCGGACCGCTTATTAGAGGTGGACCATCCGGCTCCACTGGAAGGCACCCCTAATAAGGACATGTTCACTAAATATGGACTAGTCGCCGTAGCTTATACCAAGCTATGGCATAAATATACAAAGAAGGACCCCGAGAGTCAGTGGCCACTGATGGGATCCTTCGACGACCATAAGATAGAAGTGCTAGAAATGGCGCTGCGTAGCAATAAGACGATGCCTACTATGCTTGACAGTATCGGTATGTGGCGCAAAGAAGCAACGCAACGGAAAAAGAGGGAAGAAGTAAAAGCAGAAAAGGAATTACGAAAGGCAGCTCACCTTGCCGCTAGAAAGTTAGAAGAAGAAATAAAGGAGAGAAGGGAAACTAAACTAAGACAGGAGCCCGAAACCTCAGGCCAGTACGCTGTTAGGACCCCTTCTTTGCTCTACCCTGAGTTGTCCTCTAAGCAACGAACGAATGACGAATTACTATTAGGTCCCCCAATCATTTACATGCCCCCTCCATACGCACCCTCCCAATCGGTAGTGCAACACCCACAACCCCCAAACACGAGCGAAAGCAGTACAGGGGCCTCGGTCCTCACGGCCTCCGCACCGACCGAGCCTCTTGTACTGAACACAACGTCGGCAATGACGTTGGATGACCCTGAGATAAGAAAGAAAGATTCCACCAGAATGAATCGACTAACGAAGGATGAACGAGCAGGAATCGACAAAATAGTAAAGGCACTGGTGGGATCCTTTTTGACCTTACAAAACTAAAGTAGCGCTAGAAGATAGCCCTTTGAGGGATATATGAAACCAAGGGAAGGAGCCAAGCTCACGGACGAGACGGCCACGAGGTAGCCCGACTCCATTACTCTCGCTACCTAAACATGTCTGCCCTACTGCCCACCCTGCCCAATAAGCATGACAAAATCCTGCAAAAACGGAAGCCTGCTGACACCCACCATCGACGTCACCAAACTAGGGCTAGATCGCGCTCAATTGGGCTATGTTATTTTTCCAATTACACAGTAACATCCTTGTGCTCGTTGCCAGATTGCAAATATGTACAAACACTCCAACGAAGTAGTATAGTTATAACATTTTAATAACTTATAAGATATAACAAACACACCAACAGGGTAAACAGGTTAAAACACGTTTTAAAACAACTATTTACATGACAGTCTGCTGCAACCTCCATCCCAAAGCCTTAACGTCCACGTGACACCGTCCTCGCCTCTCCTTCCTCGAAATTGCAACATTGGCCTGTTTTGGGCGGTCCTTTTAGTCAGCTCTGGGCTATAAAAACCATGCCAAATCCATCGACTTCAGTGGCGGACGGTTGTGCGAATAGGCCGGAGGCTATACGAAGCGCCAAAACTCTAACAGCGCCAAGATGGAGTCTGCCACGCTGGGCGGATCTTCCCATTCTTTTCTTCTTTCTTCAATAACGGAGGGGTGCCCTGGCCGGGGGAAGCGCCGCGGACAGGCCTCCCCCACCTCCCCAGGTGGAGGCTCGCCAGCAGATGAGGGCACCCCAACCGTCTTTGACTCGCCGGCCAGCTAAGCTGCACCCAACCGTCTTTGACTCACCGGCCAGCTGAGCTGCACCCTGCCGCTGCACGCGACCACCGGACAACCGCCCAAGCACGGGTTCACCAGGATCGCCACTAGCGCCGGTGGCGATACCATCCAAACTGCTGTCGTTGCTGCTACTGGAATCATCCCGGTGGCGATACCATCCGAACTTCTGCTGTCGCTGCTACTGGACCCACCCGGTGGCTGTACCGAAGAGCTGCTACTGCTGCTGCCTTTGACTCCGGCGGTCGGCTCCTCCGGATCCAGGCCTAAGCCCACCGTGAGACAATTCTGGACTCGGAAGCTTGTCTGCTTGGGCGTGGGCCCCACCCTTGACAGAATGCTCCCCTCAGCTTTGCAGAATCGGCTGGAGTCATTTGACACTCGACTCCCACGGACTTCCGGTAAGGACAAACCGCCGCCATTGCTCTTTGCCCCGGACGGCAGCCACCTTGCCTCCGCTTGGTGCAGTAAGAAAGACTGGTTCGAAGTGTCGGCGGAAGAACCCGCCTGCTGCCCCGCCCCAAGAACGAACCATGGCATTTCTACGGGGTCGCAGTGACGCCATGCTGACGCAACGTTGACGCTAACGAAAGTTCTCGAACTACCGAAAGGAATTCTGGTCCAACAGCTAATTCATGGAAAGACTTAGACTGTACTCTGGCCCGACCTCGCCCCAAGATGGCGCCGATGTAGGAGAGGCCTACAAACCCTTGTGGCGTTCCAGTCACGTGACATTTGTGTTAAAAAGAGATATATATATATATATATATATATACGCGATGCTTCCACACATGATGGTCGGGGAGGGGCGGGGAGGGAACCGATTTTATGCCGTAGTAGTGTTGCTCATGACACTCGACGCCTCTCACGCCGTGGCCGGCCTGAACGGTTGTAGGCCCGTATCTTGTATACTGACATTGTTTTAAATAAAGGGCCTCTTGAAAGAATTACGGAATCAGTGTCATGACTAATCACATAGGTTGATAAAGATTTCTTCTTTTGAATAAATGATTGTTACTCCCAAGCAATAGAAAACAGATAATGCAGTCCCCATTTGCCTGAATCTTTTTGATTAACGGAATTTGTACCCATCACACCTATCTTTTTCCAAGAGTTGTTAAACAATGGTCAACCATAGCTCAGGGTATATGCCGAACGCAAGGTATGGTATCTTGCACCTTAATACACGACCGATTGAGAAATGCATGTATGACAAGGGAACCCGAATTTAGGAAATGAATAAATTAGAGCATCTTTGTCTCGGACAAAAAGAATAATAGGTCTGTGGTATTACCCATTCCTGCGACTAGCCTGGTACGTGGTAAGTAGAACTTTTTCGTGTCTGCGCGCGCTAGGGTACTTTTGAATACTGCACATCCCCTCCCCTCTTTTTTTCCCTCTATAGGTCACGACGAAGTTCCGACTGAAGAGTGGAGTGGACAATGACCGCACCAAGTTCAATATCAGGGAAAACATAGACAAACGTTGTGGGGTAGTGCGTAAAGTGCAGACCACCATTGGGAACATGAAAAACTGTATGATATGACTGTGTGTGTGTGCTACAATTATACGGTATGACTGTGTATGCATTTCATGCTTGGGTCACTTGAAGAGAGCGTCACCGTATGATTGAAGTGCTCGCCCATCGACCAAAAAGGGAGGAGAGTAAAAAGGTCCAACACCTCCCCCCCAAGATAAACTACAAAAATACTGAATATACGCAGCATGCTTAGGAAAGAGGACAGGAAAGGAGAGGTCCCCATACTCAGCGTAGCCCTGAGTCTCCGTCTTAAGTTTCTGCGCTTGATGCATGTGCTGTTGCACCCTATCCGGTATTTGTGTGTACGTGATCACCGAATTTATGTCTTTCCCCCGCTTGTGTTTCCTTACATAGAACAGACCCATGCTACTCCATGTTGTGTGTGCACCAAGTGGCCTATTTTTGTACCCATGTCTCTCTCTCTCTCTCTCGTTTTGTGTCGTACATATGCCAAATAGCCTACTTGATGCACACGGCTCTCTCTCTCTCTTTCTCTCTCTCTCTCTCTCTCTCTCTCTCTCTCTCTCTCTCTCTCTCTCTCTCTCTCTCTCACTCCCTCCCTCACTAAAAAGCCTTCTTACCCTCTTTCTTTTTGAATAAATTAACGACACATACCTCCTCGGTAAGTGTATAATTGGCCTGGAGCACGGTGGTGTTCGAACAAATTGACTGAAACAAAACGACCGTACTTTGCCACGTTACTACCTCTCCCTTCTACAAATATTGAGCTTAATTGGCTGAGAAAAGAAAGGACAGGTAAGACGACTGATGTCTCCCAATTTGGCCCTCATCACGGGGACTATATGTCAGTGGTTTCCGTTTTTTCAGAGCTTTAACAACACCATCTCCACCGCCTAGAATTACCCCCGCCCAATTACCCCGAAATAGAATGTCTAAAGCACCCCGTTCCCCCAAAATAACCCCAGCCCTATACTAGCCGCCTCAGAGTATTTCGAACGAAACAGCTGATGACCTTATTCTCTAATAATACATCGCCTAAACTGATAAAGGGTTACCTATTGTCGCCAGCAAAAATAATGCTTAGCTTATGTTCCTCCCCGAAATGGATACTCGTGAACCCATGACAGTAGCACCTCGCACTTTCTTTTCATAAACTTAGCACTCCTCGGAAGAAAATATGTATTAACAAAACTTGTGTTGAGACGAACGAGTCTCTGCCGGAGAAGCCGGTTCGAATTTTTAATAGACTAGAAGGTTGACAGATGTCAAGCTTCCTGCAACCAGTATCGGGCGCAGGAATCGGCACCTAGAGGGCCAGACGATGGACAGGGACACCCACAGAAACTTGCACCACAGCAATGATTAATAGATTAGTAACGCACACACTAACATCAGAGTTAATAGACACCAATCATACAGCAACCGATAAAAACATGTCCGCAACTACTCGGTGGTTGGGAGAGAGGATGAAGTATGTAAATGTCTTCCCTGCCAACTCTCTAAGATTTTTGTTTCTTGTACCCATTCAAAGATAACCTGCGGCCATCGGAAGAGAGGGGTCGGACGTGACGCACAGCCTGGCTGCGGACCATGGAACATCTATGGCATCGACCAAGGGGGAAGCATCGAAGCAAAAAGGGCGTGAGACGAGGCACCAATATCAGGATGATAAGTGATAGAACGAAGGGCTATATCAAGGCCCCCTGCTCACTGACCAGCGTGCCTGAAGTCCCAACCCATCGGGCCCGATTGATGGGCCCAGTGCTGGAAGATTCTGCTCTCCTTGGTCCGCATTTTGATCCGATCCCACTCCACCCCCTCTTCCCTCGGCATCCCGAAGCACGTCACACCCTTCTCTCTCCCTCTCCCCCTTTTATATGGATTATGAATTTGACTTAACTACAGAAGAACAAAAAGCAGGTACCCTGTCTCAAAGTACCTATGATGAACTGTGTTAAGGAACAGGACTGTGATCAGAGAACAGCGAATGGTCACACCCTGCCACGTGAGAGATTGGATTTGAGCTGGACCTTAGCTCCACCGCCGGTGCTCAACAGTGCCAACGAAAGAAAAACAACAATAAGAGCTTACCAGTGATGGCTCTTCATAATAGGACACTGGAAAGAAGAACCCATGTTAAAGTTGAAAAATCCTCTCCCAACCACCATTTTATATTAACTATCTTCCTATCGAGTTTTCATGATGTTGCATCAGTCACTTCCGACTGCACACTGAGAAGTTTAGAAAATCTAACTTTGTATAATGACATTCATACAACACCAGCCATGCACACGACTATACTGACTATCTTTTTGATCCACACGAAGTCTGGGCCTTAAGTAATGTACGAAATATCCCTTGTTTTGCCAGAAACATTTTTGCTTTACAGTATCCTATTTGTGCTCCAACGAGCTCCCTTCCTCCTATCCCTGGGCCTGACATGCGGCGCAGCTGATATGATTTTGTATGTACTACCTCCTCGCCTACGTTATCAACTGTATGTAACTATGAAAAAAAAGTGTGTCAGATTACTCCTGCCTGCCCTAAAAACTCTGTATCTCTAAGGAATGTATGGAAAACATTAACGATATTATAGCTGGAGGGTTAAAGAAGGTGGAATGTCGGCCAGGCAAGCTGGCGAGATATGTTAAAAGGGAGGACTGTGGAAATTTAGCTTGTAAACTGAACATTATCTGCGCCATCTTGCCTCTCCTTAGCGCCACGCACAGCGAACGCACGGCTGCCATTTTAGGCACCCCACTCCCTCTCCCGCTCATTGTCGATCGCCAGCGCGTTCCCCTGGCGCTGCAAGCATCCCCCCGCGCGCCGGCCACCCCCGCTCTCTCATACACGGGCCATAAACCCCCTTCCTCTGCGCCCCATTGTCCGAACCGATCCCAGGCCATCACCTAGCCCTGCGGATGCAGTTTATTGCCCCTACTGTAAGGGAAACACCCCACATCAAAGGGATTACAGTGGATCAAAGCCCCTACCCCCTGAGACCCGGCCGGTTGCACACACCCCCGGGAAGTGGCGGAATATCCAGCTGCGTGATAGCCATCTCCTACTGTGGGTGGGGTGGGGACTTCTACTGTAGATATGTGTGGGAACGAGCTTGGAGTGGGGGTTCCAAGGAATGTCTTTCCGTACATCAAAGTCTCAATAAGAATGTACCATATGTAATAAAGCAATAAACCTGTGTATAAGAGACCAGGTCTCAGAGATGCAGTTAGAGCACCTCGTGACGATACCTTGCTGTCTGATCTGATGTGTTCTGCTCCGACGGAATAAAACTTTGTTTCCTGCCTTCCAGTCTCCGGCGCCTGCCTCTTTCATTTGTAAATTATCGAGTGGTATGAGAGGCGATTACCGCCGGGCAATACTTGAAGGGTTATCGACTGAAATTGCCGCTACCATTTAACACTATGATACCCTCCAGTGATCGGAAAAAGGAACCCTGCAAATAAATCGGGAGGTTAGCAAAATAGTAAAGCAAACGTGGCAACATCACCATTTTAATCAATGCTACCCTGCCTATGACTGAAAGATTGAGTGTTTTCCAGAATTCAACTTGGGATTTTAAAGCTGTTACTGCTCTGGATACGTTGCCATCAAGAAGATCTTGATCAGTATGGTAAATTCGTATGCCTAAATATCGAAACACCACCGGTTGCCATGTCACTAAGGTCCTATCTACCACTAAGGGGGAAGCTTCCATCCCAGGGGTAAAGGGAAATAAACAAGATTCACCTCAATTCACTCCCAGACCAGAAAGTGAAGCAAATAGCCTTAATGTATCCGGAATAACCCCTGGAATTGCCCACAGATCTTTAATATAAATCAGGATGTCATCTGCATACAGCGAGACTGCATGCAGACCATCCCCAAGGCAAATCCACCAGTCAGGTTCTACTGCCGCAATGCTATTGCCAGTGGCTCTATGGCCAAGGAGAAAATTAGTGGAGAAAGTGGGCACCCCTGCCTAGTCATCCTTTCTATCAGAATGGGTTTGGAAAACAATGTACCCATACGTATCCTAACTGTGGGTGATCCACATAATAGCTGGATTAAGCTCAGCATGTATGGCCCAAAACCAAAGCGCCGGAGAACCTCAAACATGTAAGGCCACTCCACTGTGTCAAATGCTTTCTCTAAATCTAGGACAGCACAGCCAGCTGCTGGCCAGCTTACCACAGCACAGCGCATCACCCGGAACAGTCTGCGAATGTTGAGAGATGTACTTCGAGCTGGCACAAAATCATTCTGATCTTGATGCACCAGTTGAGGAATGACAGGCGCCATTCTGCTCGCCAGGACTCCATCTAATATTTTATAATCCCCATTCAACAAAGCCAGGGGCCGATAAGCACTTGTACACGTAGGGTCCCTACCTGGCTTAGAAAGCATAATCAGGTAGGCATCAGTCATAGAGGCCGGAAGGGAAAGGCCGTCCAACGCCTCTTTGTATACCTTAAATAAATGCGGGCTGAGAAGATCAGCGTACGTTCTATAAAATTTGTGAGGAAATCCGTCCAGTCCCGGTACCTTGCCAGACGGCAAAGCCTGAATTGTATCTCTGATTTTGTCCAAAGTAAGCGGGGCATCCAATTCGAGGCGTTGTTCCTGCGTAAGAACTGGAAGGGAAAGGCAATCCATAAACTCATATATCGCGGCCTCGGGAACATTCAGGGTGGACTGATATAATTTTGAAAAATGTGTGGTCATCTCCCTATGTATTTCATGCTGTGTATTAGAAACCCCCCTTCCTGAGACCAAAGAGCAGTGATGGGACCCGACGTGTGTTCCTGTTTGACCAAGAAAGGAGGAGTCCTGAGCGATCTGCCTTAGAGTGCACTAACGCGGAGTGTGCTGCAAAATGAGACATTGCTGCCGCTCTAAAAGTTCAGCGTGTTTGTTGCGTGTTTCTAACAGGGGGGCAGTACCTACCTCGGTTGTAACCACTAGTGATTCCAATAGCTGCAGCTCACTTTCCACCCTCAGCAGATCTGACTCTATCTGCCTCCGCAATCCACATCTCAGTCCCAGACATTTCCCTTGCACCGCAACCTTCATAGCCACCCACTCCACCATGGAGGACGAAGCAGTCCCAGAATTTAGCGTAAAGTACTCATCTATAGGGTCCCCTATCGATTCCCAGAACAATTGGTCCTCGAGCATCGCCGGTTGAACCCTCCAAGTTGGGATTCCAGGAGTCTCGTGGTCCCAGGCTATTGTGATGCAGTGTGGATTGTGATCAGAATGTGTGCGACCCCAATATTTAGCATCTGTTACATAGGGAAGAAGCAACGGGGAACCAAAAAAACGGTCTAGTCGTACATGCAAATTATGAGGAGCTGAAAAAAAATATTCAACCCAGCGTTGCGGTGTCTCCAGATATAGACCAAGTCCCATCTGTCCGCCAACCCGTTAAGAGCTGTGGCATTGGCCGTAGCAGCCGCACAGATCTATCTGTAACCGTATCCAGCACGCTATTAAAATCCCCTCCAATTACCCATGGAACCTCACACCATTTCTTTAACCCTTTCGATGCGCATGACGGAGCGGTCCCGTCATGCGCATCGGTCGCGCTGTGCGGATGACGGAACCGCTACGTCACGGCCCCGCCCGCGCAACGAACCTTCAGCACGGCGCGGTAATCCGCGCCGCGCTGAAGGGGTTAACTCTCGAGATAACAGACTTAAAAATGGTCCCTGGTCCGTATTCAGAGCGTACACGTTTCCTATCAGAATGTGGCGCCCATTCAATCTACCCTTCAGGAGTACATATCTGCCATCCTTACCAGTGAGAACCTCCTCTACTGCGAAGGACGTACCAGGGCGAATCCAGATAATGGCCCCTCATGCATATAAAGAAAAATCCGTAGCGATCACTGTACCTGTAAACTTGTAAACTTGGGGATTTATAGAGCGCAGTTGTTGCCCGAAGGCGTCCAAGCGCTAGGATAACCGTGACCTACAGAGAGCAGGGAAGGGGGAAAAAAAAAAAAAAGACAACGGTTTAGCAGGCAGATGTGAAAAGGTGGGTCTTCAGTTGCTTGCGAAACATAGTAAGGTTCTGGTTGGCTCTAAGATGAAGTGGTAGAGCATTCCAGGCCTTAGCTGCATTGTACATAAACGTCCTTCCGCCGGTTCTAGATCTTTTTATTCTTGGGACTACTGCTAAGAGAGACTGGCTGGAACGAAGACTACGATTTGGAATGTAATGAGTGATCAGATCACGGGTAATGATAGGTCCCATGTCCCAGAAGGCTTGATGGGCTATACATAGCGCCTTGAACAGAACTCTCTGCCGGACCGGTAACCAATGGAGGCTAGTCAGTCCGGTCCTCACTGAGTGTCTGTGCGGGATTTTAAGTAGAAGGCGAGCTGCGCTGTTCTGTACAGTTTGCAGCCTCCGAAGGGTGTATTCTGGTGCACCCAGATAAAGTGCGTTGTTAAAATCAAGACGGGAGTGAATGAGCCCTTGAATGGCAGCCTGTTTGGCTTCCAGGGGGAGGAGGGGGAAGATTTTATTTAGCACTCTCAGAATGCCAAAACATGTGGCTGACAGTTTTGTGGCTTGGACATTGAAAGATAGTGAGCTGTCCAGCCATACCCCAAGACTTTTGATGGTTTTTTTTGGGGTTGGAGGCGGTCCTAGGCATGAGGGCCATAGGGAAGGGGGAAGTGCCGGCTCTGAAGGTCCTAGGAGCATCAGCTCAGTTTTTTCTCCGTTCAATTTTAGGGATGATGACGACATCCAGCTCCTCACTTCCTCCAGGCATTCTCTGAGCCCGCCTGGCGCAGTTCGAGATGCCTCCTGCGCCAGTGAGACCACCAGCTGCGTGTCGTCCGCATATGAGATGATTTTAACTCCAAATGGGCGGACGACACTGGCCAGTGGTCTCATATATAGGTTGAATAGAGCAGGGCTCAGAGAGGAGCCCTGCGGAACTCCACAATTTAGAGGTCTACTGGAGGAAACTGAATCGCCATCAAAAACCGTGCAAGATCTGTTCCCCAGAAAGGATTCAAACCATGCCCAAGCTTTATCCTTAATCCCCACACAGGACAGGCGGCTTAGTAGGGTGTCATGACACACTGTGTCGAACGCCGCGCTTAGATCAAGGAGGTTCACTGCCACTGATCCTCCCTGATCCAAGATTTTTCTCGCTTCCTCTACGACCATGAGGAGGGCGGTCTCTGTCCCGTGCTTAGGTCTGAAACCCGTCTGAGTGGGATCCAGTATGTGCTGATTCTCTAAATAATTCATTTACTGTTGGTTCACATATTTCTCCAAAACCTTGCTCAACCAAGGGAGCAGAGAAATAGGGCGGTAGTTAGCCAGATCAGACGGGTCCAGATTGGGTTTCTTGATCAGTGACCTGACCATGGCCTGCTTCCATACAGGCGGAACGGTGCCAGAGGAGATGGAAAGGTTTAATACCTCTCTGATGACGGGCAGGATGGTATGGGATGCTGCCATTAGGATGTCAGGAGGGGCAGGGTCGGCCGGAGAACCTGATTTGACACTGAGGGCTAGTGATTCTAAAGTGGGGAGGTCTAGTGGGGGAAAGTGAGTTAAGCTGTGAGGGGTGAGGGAATGTGGCAGGCTAGGGAGGTTATTAGGTTGAGCAGACAGGTCGGTGTTTGGGGGAGAAAAAGTTGAATACATTTTGTTGATTTTCCGATAGAAAAATTCGGCAATGTCATTACATTGGGTGACAGATTTCTTGACATGCACCACAGGGGATGGGTTCGTTAGCTTTTTAATGATCTGGAAGATCTCTTTGGGTTTAGATCTAGCATTCAGGATTTTTTCGTCGAAATACGTCGACTGAGCTGCTTTTATTTGAGTTTTGTACTCGTTGATGGTTTCACGGTACCGGGTTTTGTTATCCGCCGATTTGTCTAAGCGCCAGCGTCTTTCCGCCCTTCTACAGAGACGCTTTTTTTCTCTGAGAGACTGGGTGTACCAAGGGGCGGTTTTTTGAGGCCGCTTCAGTACAGTCTTGCTCATTGGGAGAGTAGAGTCAAGAGTGTGGGAGATCCAGTTGGTATATGCCTGGTTTGCTAGGGCGGGATCATCCTGAATTTCTGGTTGTGAGCTAGCCAGTTTAGTGCACCACTTATCAACCTCAAGGCGCGTCCAGGCTCACCTGAGTTTGGTGGTGGGAGCCGGAGAAGAGAATTTAGGTGTGGTCCATTTAAAGGGGATTAAAAAGTGGTCAGTCCAGGGTAGGGTAATGCCTGGGTCCACTGTGATCTCAGAACAATTTGAAAAAATTGGATCCAGTAGATGGCCTTTTTCATGAGTGGGGGAGGAGACACGTTGAGTGAGTTGTAGAGCTGCTAGATCATCTGATAGGATAGCAGCTGAAAGCTCCGAGGGGGAGTCAACATGTAGATTCAAGTCACCCAACACGGAAAAGCTAGAGGAGGTGCTGTTGGAAGGCGGACCCCGAGGAGTCGGCGAGACCACTCAGGGGGGGCCCCCACACTGTATGAAGTAGCCGAGCGCTGCAGAGAAGCCTCCTGAGAGATCCTTCTCCTATTATGTACTAGCACAGTAACACCACCACACCGGACTCAAGGAGGTTGTCTCAAGATGAGCAATTCTTTATCAGCACTTTAAAAGGTTACGGGTTCAATATTACACAAAAAGGGGATCGAGGGATCCGCCAAAGTCTCAGTGTCTCTTTAGAAGGGAAGGGGTAGCGGGACAGTCTTTGGCAGGAGCTTGGTACGAGGGTACCTGGGGCCCAGTTCTTATCCTCAAGCTGGAGGACCTCCGGATCTCGGAGGGGTCGAGCCGCGACGGCGTCAGCAGGGCTCTGGCGTTCAGTTCGTGGAGAGCCGCGATCAGGTCAGCAGGGCTCTCAAGATGGTTTCTGCTCCGCTCGAGCCGCGACGTCGTCAGCAGGGCTCCGAGGGAGGTTTCAGCGAGGTTGGGCCGCGACAGCGTCAGCAGGGCCCCGATGTTCCGGGGGGCTTCAAGGTTTCAGCAAGAAGGAGCCGCGATCCAGTCTGCAGGGCTCGTGGTGGTTTCAAGCAAGAGTTCTTCTCCGTAGGGTCGGCCGCGATTCAATCAGGATACAACTGCCGGTCTGTGGCGGGGTCGCCCCAGATATAGGTCTGGAGCCCTTTGATGTCCGGACCCTTGCGCCCGCGGGGCGGAGAGGCCGGGTTGGGAGCGGCCAGACGCCCAGCAGGAGAGGCGCCCGGCCCAGGAGAGATGGAGGCCGATCGCACCTTGGTGTGTGGGGACGGTTGGGGGTCCCATCGATACCGCCCTCCGCCAGGGCGATGAGGTGTTCACGTGACACCCCCTGGCCAGTTCTTGGTGCCTCAATGTCTGGGCCTTGCTGGGGCCGAGGCCGGGTTGAGCGGAGTCAGGAGGACTGGTGTGCAGGGTCACGTGGCAGGTGACAAAATGGCGGAGCCCCGAGGTGTAGGTGACCTCGTGCGGCCCGAACTGGTAGCTAGTGGAGGCTAGGGCGGGGAACGAGCCCAACCCCCGGGAAGTCGGGACCACGCCACGAGGCCGGGTCCAACAGGTGTCCCCCCCAGCCGAAGGCGGAGAGAGTCACCCATCTTCTTGGGATTCTCCCCGTCAAGGCGGAAGAAGCGGGACAGGCCGTCCGCGTTGGCGTGGTCATTGCCGGGTCGGTGCTCAACCGAAAAGTCCATCCCTTGCAGGGCAATGGACCACCGCAGCAGCTTGGGATTCTCGCCTCTCATTGGCATTAACCACCGCAAGGGCCGGTGGTCGGTCTGGACCCGAAAGTGGGTACCGAGGAGATAGGGCCGGAGCTTCTTAAGGGCCCATACTACGGCGAAGGCCTCGTGCTCGATGGTGCTCCATCGTTGCTCCCGGGGCAGCCGCCGTCGGCTGATGAAGGCCACCGGGCGGTCGAGTCCCTTCTCATCAACCTGAGACAGGACGGCCCCGATCCCATATTCGGAGGCGTCTGTCTGTACGATGAACTCCTTACTGTAGTCAGGGGCCTGGAGTACAGGAGTAGTGCACATCGCTGCCTTGAGAGTCTCGAAAGCGGACTGGCAGCGGGGAGTCCAGTGCACCTTCTTGGGTTGTTTCTTCGAGGTGAGCTCTGTGAGAGGCCCAACAATGCTCCCATAGTCCCGGATGAACCGCCGGTAGTATCCAGTGAGGCCCAGGAAGGCCCGCACAGCGGTCTGGGTAGTGGGGGGCTCCCATGCCTGGATGGCATCGACTTTTGGCTGGAGAGGGGCCCCCTGACCGCTCCCCACCTGATGGCCCAGGTAGGTCACTGATCCTTGGCCGATCTGGCATTTGCTGGCCTTGATCGTGAGCCCGGCCCTTTGGAGGGCGGCCAGGACGGCTTTGAGGTGAATTAGGTGCTCAGCCCAGTGGTTGCTGTACACGGCAATGTCATCCAAATAGGCCGCGCTGAAGGCCTCGAGCCCGGCCAGAACCTTGTTTACAAGTCTCTGAAAAGTGGCCGGGGCGTTCTTCATGCCGAAGGGCATCACCCGAAAGTGGTAATGCCCATCAGGGGTAGAAAAGGCGGATCTTTCTCGGGCGCCGGGGGTGAGCTGGATCTGCCAGTACCCGGCGGTGAGGTCCAGCGTGCTCAGGTAGCGGGCGGACCCCAAGCGGTCGATGAGTTCGTCGGCCCGGGGTATAGGATGGGCGTCCGTCTTGGTCACAGCATTCAGGGCTCGGTAGTCTACGCAAAATTGTAACTCCGGGGGATGGCCGGGGGCTGCGGCCTTTGGTACCAGGAGGACAGGGCTGGCCCACGGGCTGTCGGAGGGCTCGATGACCCCCAGGGCCAACATTTTCACTACTTCGGCCTGGATGCATGCCCGTACTCGGTCGGGTACCCTGTAGGCTCGGTGTCGCACGGGGGGGCTGTCCCCGGTGTCGACGTCATGGACGCACCAGTGGGTCACCCCCAGGGTGAGGGAGAAGAGGGCTGCGTAGTCCTGCAGCAGTTGTTGACAGTCGATACGCTGTTCCGGGGTCAGGGAAGCGGCGAGTTGGACACCATTGATGGATCCGTCGTGGACGTTGTTCTGCAAGAGGTCGGGTAGGGGCTCGGAGTCGTCCTCGCCCCCCTCGTCGGTCGCCAGCATCAGGCTCAGTACGGTCCGGGCAAAGTGGGGTTTGAGCCTGTTAGCATGTAGAACCCGGAGGGGGTTCCGGGGGGACTCTAGGTCGACTAGGTAGGTGACGGGGCTTTTCTTCTCCACCACCTTGAAGGGCCCGGTCCACTTGTCCTGGAGGGCGCAGGGCTCAACAGGGGCCATGACCCAGACTCTCTGGCCTGGCTCAAACTCGATGGTAGAGGTGTTCCGATCGTACCACCGCTTCATGTCCTCCTGGCTGGCCTCGAGGTTGGCTTCGGCCATGGCTCGGAACTTGCGGGTCTGGTTTCGTAGGGTCAGGAGGTATCGGTAGGCGTCAGGAGGGGCGCCTTGGAGCTTCGTCTCCCAGCCCTCCTTGACCAGGCTGAGCGGTCCGTGGACCGGATGTCCGTACAATAGTTCAAACGGGCTTAACCCCAGGGACTTCTGCGGGACCTCCCGGAAGCGGAGGGGGACCACCAACACGCGGCTGGCCCCGAGTTCTGCCACTTTCTGTTCACTGTACAACTGGCCCTCGGCCCAGTAGACCCAGTGGGTGCCGGTCTGGTCCCCGTTGGCTTGTGCGGATGCTTGTTGTTGGACCCCTTCGAGAGAGGGACAGGACTGCTGTTCTTGCTGGAACTGCTCACGGGTGGGGCCCCCTTCGTGGCGCCATTGTGCAAGTTCTGGTAGGGCGCCGAGGGAAGCAATCTCTTCGGGGGAGGGTTCAGTAGGTCCAGTGTCGGTGTCCGCCTCCCCCTCGCTGCAGGCGGGGGGTGGTGCGAGCCCCTCGGGCTGGGCGGCACCGGGGGCCAAGGACGAGCGGGGGGCCTGGGCGGTCATGGACCGGGTGATGGCGCAGGCCCATTCGGATAGTCCCAGCATTCGGAGGTGCTCTCGTCGCTCCACTTGAGCCCAGGGGAAACTCTCAAGGTCGTTCCCCAGGAGGCAGTCTACTGGTGCGTCGTCGCGGACAGTCACTTTTAGTAGGCTTGTCACCCCTCCCCACTCGAAGGGGACCAGGGCCATCTGGCACAGGCTTTCGCTGTTGTCGGCCGTCCGGACGGGGCACAGCACATTTGGTAGGATCTGTTCGGGGGTCACCAGGTGTCAGCGGACAGCGGTGACACTGGCGCCGGTGTCACGAAGGGCTTCGGCCCGTTGTCCATTGACGGTGACCGGCTGTTGGTACTTCCGGGTGTTGCTTGGGATGGGGGTGCGGGGCACCATTTCTCGGCTGCCCAGGCAGACCAGGGACATGGCCGCCGGCTCCCATTCGGTGGTTCCTCGGTCGAGGGTTTCTTCTTCTTCTTCTCCTTCCCCCAGGGCGGCGGCCGCCAGCTGTCGGGGCGGGGGCCCGCCGGCCCCGCTTCTTCGGTTCAGGGGGCAGACCGGATCGCTGGCATAGTGTCCGGTTTGTTGGCAGCCGTAGCATGTTACTGGAGGCCGTGGTCCGGTTCTGGCTGGGGTCGCCCCTCTTCGGGCTAGGCTCGGGGAGAGGGGTTGCTGCGGTGGCCCTCGGGGTGGGCTCCTGGGGGCCCCGGCGGGGGGGTCCCGGTTCCTGTTCGGCCCTCCCCCTCCACCGCATTGGCGGGGAGGTCCGGTGGGGTTCCTCTGGTACTCCCCCATCGAGTTCCGGGGGACTCGGGTGTTGACCCATCGATCGGCCTCGACGGCGAGTTTTCGTGGGTCGGTCATCTTGCTGTCGAGGAGGTGTTGCCTTAGCTCCACGAAGCAATTGTTGGAGAGATGTTCCCAAACAATGAGGTCGACCAGCTGCCCGTAGGTGGTGACTTTGCTACCCTTGATCCATCCTTCTAGGGCCCGGCTGAAAAAGTCCACATATTCCACCCAGGTGGTACCCGGGATCTTCTTGCAGTCTCTGAACCGCTGGCGGTACATTTCCGCGGTTAGCCCGGAGCGGGTGAGCAGGGCCTCCTTCACGTGGTCGTAGGAGGTCATCACCTCCTCTGGCAGCTGGAGCAGTGTGTCTCGGCCTTCACTCAGGAACCGACCCCACAGGCCGGGTCCCCAGTCCTTTCGGGGCACCCGATGGGAGGTCATGGCCACCTCGTATGCCTTGAACCATTGTTGGATGTCGTCATTCTTATAGTACTCCTTGACGACATGTTTCGGGATATGTACCTTGGCCTCGGCAGGCGGTAGGGTGTCTCTATTGCTGGGGGTGTCGGTCCCCCCGTTCTTTGCCTTGATTTCGAGCTCTTTGAGACTTCGCTCGTGCTCAAGGGTCAGTTTTTTTTCCTCCAACTCTCGGTGCCGTCTCTTCTCTTCTATCTCCTCTTGTAGCCGTAGCTGCTCTAGGGCCAGTTTCTTTTCCACCAGCTGGAGTTCGCCGTCCAGCCGCAGTCGTGCGAGCTCTAGTTCGTGGTTCCGGACCTTCTCCCGCTCTCGTATCTCCTCTTCGGAGAGGCCGGTTTCTAGGCTCCTTCCTCCTCCGGTTGCCGGAGTCGGTGCGGTTGATGTGGCCACAGTCAGGGGCAGGGGACCTTCTTCCTGGGAGTGGCCTGCCTCGGCCTCCAGCCAGGTCCTCAGGGCTTTCTGCATCTCCTCTTTGGTACCTAGGCCGGTGGTTGCAATGCCTTTGTCCTTGCAGAACTGTTTCAATTCTTTGTGCATATATTCCTCCAACCGTTCGGGCTGGAACTCCATGGTCGCGTTATTTTCTTGGTTGCTCATGACTTCTGTTTGTCTGGATGGGTAGCTAGTGGGTCACTGGCTGGTACGTACTGCGTTCGGCTCGGATCCCGTCGCTGGCCACCAAATGTTGGAAGGCGGACCCCGAGGAGTCGGCGAGACCACTCAGGGGGGGGCCCCACACTGTACGAAGTAGCCGAGCGCTGCAGAGAAGCCTCCTGAGAGATCCTTCTCCTATTATGTACTAGCACAGTAACACCACCACACCGGACTCAAGGAGGTTGTCTCAAGATGAGCAATTCTTTATCAGCACTTTAAAAGGTTACGGGTTCAATATTACACAAAAAGGGGATCGAGGGATCCGCCAAAGTCTCAGTGTCTCTTTAGAAGGGAAGGGGTAGCGGGACAGTCTTTGGCAGGAGCTTGGTACGAGGGTACCTGGGGCCCAGTTCTTATCCTCAAGCTGGAGGACCTCCGGATCTCGGAGGGGTCGAGCCGCGACGGCGTCAGCAGGGCTCTGGCGTTCAGTTCGTGGAGAGCCGCGATCAGGTCAGCAGGGCTCTCAAGATGGTTTCTGCTCAGCTCGAGCCGCGACGTCGTCAGCAGGGCTCCGAGGGAGGTTTCAGCGAGGTTGGGCCGCGACAGCGTCAGCAGGGCCCCGATGTTCCGGGGGGCTTCAAGGTTTCAGCAAGAAGGAGCCACGACGCAGTCTGCAGGGCTCGTGGTGGTTTCAAGCAAGAGTTCTTCTCCGTAGGGTCGGCCGCGATTCAATCAGCAGGGCTCTCGACTCCGGGATACAACTGCCGGTCTGTGGCGGGGTCGCCCCAGATATAGGTCTGGAGCCCTTTGATGTCCGGACCCTTGCGCCTGGGGGGCGGAGAGGCCGGGTTGGGAGCGGCCAGACGCCCAGCAGGAGAGGCGCCCGGCCCAGGAGAGATGGAGGCCGATCGCACCTTGGTGTGTGGGGACGGTTGGGGGTCCCATCGATACCGCCCTCCGCCAGGGCGATGAGGTGTTCACGTGACACCCCCTGGCCAGTTCTTGGTGCCTCAATGTCTGGGCCTTGCTGGGGCCGAGGCCGGGTTGAGCGGAGTCAGGAGGACTGGTGTGCAGGGTCATGTGGCAGGTGACAAAATGGCGGAGCCCCGAGGCGTAGGTGACCTCGTGCGGCCCGAACTGGTAGCTCGTGGAGGCTAGGGCGGGGAACGAGCCCAACCCCCGGGAAGTCGGGACCACGCCACGAGGCCGGGTCCAACAGGTGCTGACTCTGCTGGCCACATTCGATGGCAGAGTTAGAAGAAACTGCTTCGGGAGGCCGGGCGGGCGATAAATAAGGGTGCCTGAGAAGCAGATATTAGGAGAGAGGTTGATGTTAAAACCCATGCTCTCGCAGTCCGAGATGGTCTCAGGAGAGAGTCGACAATGATATTGCTCCTTATGGATGATAGCAAGGCCTCCTCCTCTCCCTTTTGGCCGGTCTTGCCGTGTTATTTGATAGCCGGTGGGGAGGGCCTCTACTATCGCCGGGTTGGACTCACTGGTAAGCCAGGTTTCCGTAAGGAACAATATATCCGGGGTGTGCTCTTCTATCAATAAGGCCATTTCGGCTCTATGCTTAGGCAGCGAGCGGCAGTTTAGTAGGAGCATTTGGAATTTCTGTGTGGCTGTTGTGCGCGAGTTAGGTTTGAGAGGCGCAGAACAGGTAGAACAGGTTGAAGGAAGGTCCATGGCTTGGAGGGAGTGCCGAGGGCATGAGTTAACAGGAGGCCTTAACTTGTAGAGGGTTGCTAGCGTATAGCATCTTTGTGATGACGGCTGGGGGGCAAGGGGGGTGGCCCAAGGCCCGGACTCGGCGTGGACGAGCGCAGACGAGCTTGCCTCTCCACTTGCAACGCAATCTGACTGTTTCCAAGGCATTTAAATGTGTCTCCTGTAAAAGTGCTATACGCACATTGTGTCTTTTAAGGTAAGAGTATACTGCGTATCCGCGGGATGGCGTGCGGCGACCATGCACATTCCATGTGATTATCGTGTGGTCCATCTTTGCAATGTGTAATGTAGAAAATGAGACGTGCCTTGCTGTGTGTCTACACCATAGGATATGAGTCGATTGTGAGAAGTTGGCCTGGCATATGCTGTCTTCTAGTTATAGGGGACACCTTGTACCAGTCCAATTCGACTCTTATGGTGATAGGTTAAAGACAACCTTTAAAGAAAGCTATCCTAGTGGTAGTTGTGGAGAGCAGCCTTCATGCTAAGTCTTGAAGGAGTGTTAAGCTTATTGTTTTACCATAGAGAACCTCTTGAATAACCAAATGAAAGAGTAGTCCACACAGGTATATATATAAAATATATGTATTTATTCTAGGAATAACCCCACTAGTCTCGTTATGAGGCTAGAGGTGAAGATACAATTCAAACAAGCATTGATAGTTACAATAAATAGCACTGGAATAACAGGGCCCCAGGGGGGGACCAAACCATATATCAAAAAAGAACCACGACAATTCTACAGACAATGCCTAGGGCATTACCTCCTTGTGAGTCTTCCTCGCCACATGACTAACAAAGTGAGCTTCAGCTCCACACCAGAACCCTTCAAAGCAAAAAAAGTCAGCCTCCCATGCCTCCCATCCCTCCCCAATATGGCCGACCCAGTACACCCATGATCTCTATAAGAGGCGGGCCGGCCCAACCCATCAGCCTGTTTTTTTTGTTCTGCGCTGCAGATTCTCCAGAGCGTCTGATCAGGTAAGTTGGGCTGAGGTCCTGCTCCAGCGGGTCCCAGTGCCCTGGGGGGGAGGCCCTGCTCCAGCGGGCTCACACTCGGGTTCCCCCACATTCTGGCCCGTGCTCTGTCCGGTTTCACAGCTCTGCTCTAGCGGGCTCTGGGCAGTCTTTTTGGGCTACCTGCACCCCTCCATTTTTTTGGCTTTATGCCCTGCTTTAGCGGGCTCTGTGATTTGGGCCCTGCTGTCTCCTTTGGGGCAGCTGGAGGGGTGTGCTTTCGTTTCCCGGGTGGCTGCTCTCTCTGCTTCTCTGGTTGGGAAATGAGTCATTCTGGCCTAGTGGTTAGGGTATTTGACTCTTGCTCTGAAGATTAGGTGTTTGACCCTGGTCTTTCAGTGTCACTGGGTGCTCGGTCTCGGGGTAGAGTTTCCTACAAACCGGGCTACAGTGTGGGCAATGGTATTTCCTTCTGCTATGGTTGGGAATTATTTTTATGTCTGGCTCTACCTCAATTACTGTGGTCGTGTGCATACTTTCACGTACTCTCCCTGTGCCTGGGGGTGATGCGCGTCAGGTCGCCCTGTTCTTGCCACTGCTTTTCAGGTACGGGGTTTCCTCTGTCTGAGGCCCCGTGGGTGTCCCTCCTCGTTCCCTGTGGCTTCTGTCCTCTTCGGGCTGCTGGGGGATCAAGCCTGATCGTGCGCTGTGTGAGCATGTTTGATTCCGGGATTCGAGCGCCTCTTTCTTAGGAGCAAGTATTGCCTGTCCCTCCCTTGCTTCTGGGGTGGCAGTCTTTGGGGCGAGGGTCCGGGGCATGCGGAGGCGTACGAGTGCCAGGATGTACCTGCAGTTCTCGTCGGCGCCTATTTTTTGCTCTCTGGCCACTGGGTTATCGGCTGATCCCTTCGAAATTGAGTTTTATTACTTGCTCCCTCTTGTCCCGGTCTCCACGACTTACCTTTGGTCTTCCCGAGGCCTCCGTGGGTTGTGGCCGTGCTGTTTCGTTCTGTTGTCTTCCCCCGTTGGACATTGGCGGCGTGTGTTCCTCGCTGGTTCCGAGGGGAGGGGCCTGTCTTCCCCCGTCTTCCCGTTCCGGTTCTGCGGTTCCAGCTGGCCGGACCACCTTGTTTCCGGCTGCCGTGGTAGTATGCTGTTGCTCCGCGTTTATATTTCGGGGTCGTGGCTGTGCTGGGTGGCGGGGAAGCTTCCTCCGGTGAGTGTGCTTTGTTCTTTGTTGGTGATTGGCCAACGGTTCGGGTGTGTGGGGAGTGACTTACACTGTGCGGGATCCCGGGGTTCGTGCCTCTGAGTCACTGTGGCCTGATGGTTCGGGTCTGCGACTCTTCCTCTCATGGTTCACTTCCCATTGCTTACACACGTCCAAGTCCTTTGTTTTTGTGCGCATCACTTGATCTCCCTTTGCCTGTCTGTGTACTGTGTATACAGTGCTCATGTGCGGTGCTCCATCGCCTTCGGGTCGAGTTCGCTGTCTGTTTGTGCTACATGTGAAGGCCATGGGGAGTTGCATTTTCTATCTCCTACGGCCGTGAGTTCCGGTGCTGTCCTTGTTTTGTTTTGCTTGTCAGGGTTTCCTTGCTTGCTTCTTGGGTGACGTGGGGAGATGGCTCGGTGGTGGCCAATGCTTTGCATGTCTGTGGTCCCGGGTTCATTCCCCGGCGTCTCCAGACTTTTGGGCTACGCTGGTGAGCTGTTCCCTCCCAGCTTTTCATTCCTGCAGCTGGTAGGGTCGTCCTCGGTACTGGGGTGCCGTGTTTGGGTCTCGGCGGGGGCGCTCGAGGTCTTGTGCTCCTGGGCACGTCACTGATTCTCCCTGGTGCTCGTGTGGCATGCTCTGGTGCCTTCGGGTCGGGTTCGCACTCTGCTTGGTGGGGAGTGGTTGTTGGCACGCTTTTTGGGATTCGAGGCATCGCTCCTTTGTTGTTAGGAGTCTGTTTTGGCCACCCGTGTCGCTGGTGGGCTGGGTTCCAGTCTGGGTACCGGCGCTCGCGGTTCCGTGTCTCTGTGTGCTTCGCTTGATCTTCCCGTGTGGTGGGTCATTCTCTTTCTGCATTCCGTTGTGGTGGCCTGTGTTCGTCGGTCTCATACTTTCCTTTGTCTGTGGGTGTTGATCGTGGGCCTTGTCGCTGTAGGGCCATCGGCCTTCCACCCTGCGCGCACCTGGTCTTATGTTGCGTGTGATGCTTGGCGCTGTTTGGGCCCTTCCGGGTATTTGCTCGGTCTCTCTTTTCTTCTCGGTAGGGTGGTTCTCAGTTCCTCTTGTTGGACTGTGTTTTTCCATGTAGGTGCTGGTTGTTCGCGCATTCTGGGGATTTTGGCCTGGTGGAGTGTGTGGTTTCCCCTGCCCGGCCTTCACTTCCGGTTTTGGTCCGGCGGTCCTCCCTTCCTGTGTGCCCCTGTCCTCTGCCTGCTCTCCGCTGTTGTGCTGGGTCTGTCCTGGTTGGTGTGGCCTTCGGGGACTCTAGGGGCTGTGGGCGCCTGTGGCGGTCCTCTGTTTGCTCCTGTTCTTCCTTCTCGGGCTGCTTCTGTAGTCTCCGGGTGAGCTTTGGCTTCTGCTCCTGGAGTCTGGCTTTTCTTGCCCTGGGCTACGGCGGTGGTGTCCCCTCCTCCTGCTCTGTGGCTCGGCCAGCGTCCCTTGCACCCTCCTCGTCGTGTTGTCACGGTTCTCGGCTGGTGCATGGGGTGCGTGTTCGCTTCTCCAGCCTCTTTCTGAGGTCTCTGGTGGGTGTCTGCTTGCCAGTTGTGGTCGCTGTTGTATTCCCCCGCGCGCTCCCGAGCGCTCGTTGTGTCTGGTATTACCTGGTGGTGTTTTTTTCTGAGTAGTATGCTTCAGTTTCTATTGGATTTGGGCACGGTTCTCTGTCCTGGGGTGTTTGCATGACAGTGTTCGGTTTCTGTCCTGGTTGTCGCCCCGAGTGTGTCGGGTTTGCCCAGTCGTGTGTCTCGTGGTCTCCGTGCCACTGGTTGCATGCACTCCTGGTCGTGACTGCTTTGTCTGCCCTGGTGTGGTCCTTCCGTTGGGTGGGTTTTGAGCTTCTTGACCCTGGGTGTCGGCCGGTGTTTGCCCGGTCTGTCTATTGGGGGTCCTCCCCGTCTGGTTGTTCTGGGGCTCTTTCTCGGCTACGCCTGTTCCCGTGGGTGTCCTTTCTCTTGCCCCGGTGGCTCCCTTCCCCGCCCGGTCTGCAGGTGCGGCCGGTGGTCTTTGGGTTCTGGTCTCCCCTTCCCGGGGTGTTGGCGACCTTTTCGGCCTGTGGGGCGTGCTGGGTTCCCTGTCTGCGCTGGATTGGGTGATATGTCTTTCTGTTGGGTTGTTTTCACCCCTGCCCCGCGGGGGCTTCTTGTTGCTATCATGGGTGGTTTGTGCGCTGCCTTGGTCTCCGGAGGGGTTTGCGGGCTTGCCTCGGTCGCTTTCTTCCAGTTTGCGTCCCCGGTGCTGGTGTTTTCTGCCTTCTTATCCGGGATGGAGGCTTTGCACCTGGGTGGGCTCTTTGTCCTGTTGGTGGGGCTCGTCTTGGTGCTTCTCGAGTCTGCTCCTGTGGATGGTGGACCTGGGTGTTTTTTTTGCTCAGTGGTCCGTGTTGTTCATCTGTGGCCATCTGCTCGGGTCTGGGTTTCGTGTCCTACCGCAGTTTGGCGCTCCCTGTGCGCCCTGGTTTTGGAGCACTGGGTCCTGCCGGCTCGGGCTTCTTCCCTGTGGGTGTTGGCTTTCTCGGGCTCTTCCGCCCTGCTCCTCTGTCTTTCTCGCCTTTTGGTGGGTTGCTGCCTGTGGCCTTGCCCCTGTGTTTGTGTGTTGGGCCTCCTGGGTTCTCGCCTCGGCGTCTCTTTGTTGCTTGTGGCACGTTGCGGGGGTGGTTTTGCTCGTCCCCTGCACTGGGCTGTCTCGCTCGTTCATTCTGCATTTCCCTTCCTTCTGGGTTTGTTCTGCTTTCTTGTGCAGGAGGTCCCCTGGTGGGTGTTCGCCTTCCTGTTTGGAGCTTCAGTGTTTTTGTTGGGGGGGTCGCTTTGTTGCGATTTCCTGCGGAGGCTCTTCCTTCCGGGGATCCTTTGGGCGGATGTGGTCCGTGTCTCGCCTGCCTCTCCTTGCTGGTGGGGTTTGGGTGACCTTCCTTTTTTGTTCAGGTGGGGTGCGGTTTTCCTTTCTGCATCTCCGTCCGGTCTTGCGGCTCTTGCCGGTCTGGGTTGGTTCCATCTGTTTCCTTGGCTTCTGCCCTTGATTGCCTCCGGTCCGGGTGGGTTTGTTGTCTTTTCCCATCCGGTCCTGGGTTTGGGGGTGGTTCGCCTCTGTTTTGCTCCCCTCTCGCTTTGGGCGTGTGTTTGGCCCGGATTGCTGCTTTCTGTTCGGGGTCCTGTTTGCGGTTGCTTTTGGCTCTGTGCGGTCTGGTGCCGTTCTTTCTCTGTCCTCCTTCGATCTTGGTGGGGGCAAGTTTTTTTGGCGCCGCTTTGTGTTTCGGGGGTCCGGGTTTTCAGGCCTCCCGTTGTCTTTCTGTCCCGGGCTGGTTCTTCCTGCTCGTGGTTGCCTCTCTCTTGGGTGGTTCTTCCGCTCGTCTGGCCTGTTGGGTTTCCCTCTTCCGTGGGGGTCCCTTTCTGGTCTGTTGGTTTCTTGTGAGTTTCCATGAAGCCGCTTGGCTTTGGTATGTGCTCACTTTGTCAGTCATGTGGCGAGGAAGACTAACGAGGAGGTAATGCCCCGATTACTTACCGGTAATCTTCATTACTCCGAGTATAGTCTTCCTCGCCACATGAGTTCCCATCCCTCCCTCCCTGTCTGGCTATCGGCTTCATGGTTATGCTTGGTAGTTTCAGGCTGATGGGTTGGGCCGGCCCGCCTCTTATAGAGGTCATGGGTGTACTGGGTCGGCCATATTGGGGAGGGATGGGAGGCATGGGAGGCAGACTTTTTTTGCTTTGGACGGTTCTGGTGTGGAGCTGAAGCTCACTTTGTTAGTCATGTGGCGAGGAAGACTATACTCGGAGTAATGAAGATTACCGGTAAGTAATCGGGGCATTTAGGGTCGCTGGCCCCTCGTTAAACCACCCAAGGTAGTGAGGAAGGGGAGACGCGTGCAGTGGCTAAAGCTACTGTCGGGATCTCTATTAAAGCCTATGGAGAATGTCGCGGTTGAATTTTACAAGATTATAAACACTTCTAGCAGGAGTTCAAGTTCAATACTTTAGAGTTAAGCTTTTGAAAGGCCCACACCCACGAGAGTACCGAGGTACCATTGTTACCTGCCCCAGGGAAGCCGGGTGCATAGGTCGTTTTCGTTGTCGGGTCGCGGGCTGATTTTCAATGGCAAAACGTGAAGAACTGCTGCTAGCAAGAAGCGTTGTCGTTGTCATGAAGAATGAAAATGTAGATCTTGAAGAGAAGGACCTGAAAGCAGAGGGGAAAGAGTCTGGGTCACGGGACAGTGACCAGGGGGCTCAAGAGAAGGAGCCCTTCAATGTCGGGTGCTTCCAGGTGGAAGAGGTGTAGCTTGGATCGTCAGCCAAGGGGTCCAGGAGGCGTCAAGGAAGGCCAGCTTCTGGAGGGCAACTGTCCCACAAAGGTTGAGGGTCGCTGCGGTGTTAGTGTCCGGATTGGATCCACTAAGCCTTGGCAACCGCAACCCACGCAGGAAACACAAAACTGCTACTGGTGGTCTGTGCGAGGTCTCCAGCAAGGAGACTGAAGAGCAGGCCTGGAGCAACCAAGGGAAATCTTGGAATCGAAGCTTGACCTCTGCTAGGGCCCACAAGTCGAGAGACAAGGGACCGTGGGAGGCAGCAATTTGGCTTGCGTAAAGATGCGCCCACGGGTTGCCGGAGCGGGCTAGGACGTCGATCTTTGGCACAGATGTTGGCTCAATAATGGGCCAAAGCACAACTTCCCCACTTGTTGGAGTCGGGTGCTGTGCAAGAGGTGGCCAGTGTCCTGGGGTATTGGGGATCTCGGCACCCACGGGGAACACGGTGCTGAGCTTTGCTGTGCACACTCACTGGCCTCTGGGATGCTTGGAAACCCACCTCAAGGTAGGAAAGAGTCGTCGATGTCCATAGGAGCAGCGAGGTTCCAACCGGGTCACTTGCAGTGTTTCAGGTGCCTGCCAAGCATGGGGGTTACTCCTTTACCCCAAGGGTGATTTCTTCAGTTAGCTGTGCGGCAGCAAGTCGAAAGTTCAAGTGTGTGAAGTTCAAGAATAATCTGAGGCTCTGGGGACCCTGTATTCACCTTTATACAAAGATTAGGGGAGTGTCCATATCAGAGCCCTCCAATGAGAGTTCAGGCGGGAAAGGGTGGCTACACCCTCTCCCCTTTGTGTGGTTTCCCACCTGGGCAGGGGACAGGATGCCCCTGAACCGGTTTGAGGTGGTGTATGCAGAAGTAGGCACTGGAGAAGCCTACGTGCAAGTCTGAAAGACATCCTATGGTGCACCCACCCAGTTCCAATCCACATAGTCTTTCTGGGGAGGTGGGAGCACCTCCCTGCAACAAGATCCCTATTGTCCAGTTGCCGTAGCTGGAGTTCTGCCCAGCAACAGGCAGCCAGAGTCGTGTGGGTGGCAGGTAGCATCCATTTTGTACTACGTGTGCACTTTTAAATTGGTGTCTAAATTCTGCCGCTTTTCCCATATCGCCCCTCTAGAAGGGGGGAATCATGCCCTCAGTCCCATGGCTGGATTGGGGGTATGATTCCTACATGTTTGACAGCAAACACGATATGGTTCTGTGTAGCCATTCTCAAGTTATCACGCTATCGCGATATACTTATAATGCGGTTAAGAGTATATGGTATGGCTACACTACAAACAACCCAGCAATGATTTTACGAAGGTTGCAGAGGGGCCCTACTTAGGTAGGGGTCCCCCCTCACACATATCTCAGCACCCTGCCTTGTAGGATTAGCAAGGCCTGCTTTAGGGGTGACCTATGAGGATATATGTGTTGTATTAAGTGGGATACAGGATACCTATATCCCTGTAAGGAGTGCAAGCAACACCTTACCTAGACTTCAGTAGTGGTCTGGTGGTGTCATTTGGTGTGGCTGTCCCAGGGGTGGTACAATAAGTAAGTGCTGCAGCCCCTGGTAGGCCTCTGAGGGACCCATGCCCTGGGTACCTAGGTACTATCTACAAGGGGCTGATAGGGTGTCCTCAGTATCCAATTGGAAGGTACCTAGGGTACTCACATCAGTTTAGAGAAGAGGCAGATAGGCTGGGGTCCTGGATAGCAGGATCCCAGCCAGACTAGTCAAAAACCATTCAAATACCAGGCAAAAAGTTGGGGGCAACCATATAGTCAGATTCCACCTTCCTACATAACCCCCCCCCCCCCAAACGAAAGGAGATAAGGCTAACCTTGTCCAGATAAGCCTTTATTTCCTGAGTGGCCATATAAGGAAGAACCTACACTAGCATGGTTGCTCCCTGTCTCATGGTCCACTTGGGAAATCCTACCCCAAGGGGTTTTAGAGTTTCTCCAAAGTCTAGGGGAATTACCTGGATTGGGTTTTGGTACAGAAGCAGGCTGGTGGGGTGTCTGAGTCTGGAAGTGAGGCCCTATTTGGGGTGGTCTCAACCTCCTCAGGTCACTGGTCACCATGGAAGCCTTTCTGTCCATGACTGTGTCATATCTGGCCCTAAGGGTCAACCTCTGGCTGCCTACAGCTGGGGGTTGGGTCCCTCTGGTTGGAAAAGTGGAGGGCACTGGAAGGTTTGGGGCAACTATGCTCCAGGTTTCCCTGTGCCCAGCAAAGTCCATCTGGGGGGTACCTGTACCTAGGGGTAAGGGGGATCCCTCAGTTTGTGGAGGAATGGTCACCTGGCTAGAACTACTCTGCTGGGTGTCCCTAATCTGCTGATGAGGGGGTTCCTCTGGACAGGGGCCCATTAAGGGTCCACTGACCTCCCTGATCTCCGCAGCCCTGGGCTGACTGAGGCAGGGTAGAGAGGGGCAGGATACCTGCTCCAGACTGGGTACCAGCTTGGAAGGATCCATTGCCATCAGAGCTGTAGCCAGGACAGGCCTGACCACTTCTGGGGCAGTTACTTCACAAGGGGCAGGATCAGTTCCCTTAGGAAGCTGACCCTTACCTTTAGTCTGGTGGGGGAGGACTGTTCCTCACCCCCTATGCTCTCGGTTTGGGTGGAGTCATCCATTGTTTCAGGCTTCACTCCCTTTAATTCTTCCTGGGGTGGAGGTGAGGCCCTCAGGGTCCCATCCACTCTCTCAGGGATGCCTAACATTCTTAAATGGGCATTGTGGTCTGCCTCAGCCCAGGCTGAGATTTACAGGTCATTCCCTAGTAGACAATCTACAGGTAAGGTTGGGGACACTGCCACTCTCTTTGGGCCAGTGACCCCTCCCCAGCTGAGATTTACCACTGCCATGGGATGGTCTGTCCTAATTCCATAAATATTGGTCACCTGGTAGCTAAACTCAGGTAAAAGCTGTTCTAGGGGTACTAGTCTCTTTGTCACCATGGTGACACTAGCCCCTGTGTCTCTGTAGGCCACAGCCTTCCGACCATTGATCATGGGCTCTTGTCTATACCTGCCCAAGATATTGAGACTCATGGTAAAGTTGGGAAACCCCATGCCACCATCACTGACTAGAGTTGCTTGTGTAGGGGACCTGGTTAGGCCAGAGTCCACCTGAGTTACCCAAGAAAGCCCAACTAAGTTTTTGGGTGCACTCCCACCACCTGGGGGATTACTACTAGTAGTAACAGGAGGTGTTGGAGCTGCAATGGGAGGAACATTTTCTTTATTGCCATTCTTTGGACAACTGGAGTCAGTTTGCCAGTGGCCAGGTTGCTTACACACATGGCAATATGGTTTCTTATTGGAAGAGGAAGGATTTTGGGACCCACCCCCAGAACTGGCTTTTTGGGGCCCTTCAGGGGAGTTTTCTGTTTTATTATCCCCACCTTTCTCTTTGGGCTTTGTGGAATCGTTCTTCTGGTCACCACCTTGGTTCTTGGGTCTAATCCTGGTTCTGACCCATTTGTCTGCCTTCTTTCCCAATTCTTGGGGAGAGGTCAGATCAGAGTCCACCAGGTACTGGTGTAAGAGTTGGTTTTGACAATTATTAAGGATCTGCTCCCTCATGATGAGATTGTATAATCCCTGATAATCATTTACTTTACTGCCATTTAACCAACCTTCCAGAGCCTTGGTAGCACAATCTACAAAGTCCACCCAATCTTGATTCTGTGCTTTCTGGGTATCTCTGAACTTTAACCTGTATTGATCAGTGGTTAGGCCAAACCCATCTGTTAAAGCATCTCTCACGATATAATAATCATCTTCATCCTCTTCTCTGACAGAGAGGAGCTTGTCTCTTCCTTTGTCTGCAAAGGAGAGCCATAAGATTGCTGCCCACTGCTCTACTGGGACCCTCTGAACTTTACAGGCCCTCTCAAGTACAGTGATCCATTTGTGGATGTCATCCCCTGACTGATAGGGGGGCACAATCTTATGCAGGTTCCTATTGTCAGAAGCTTTCTCTCTAACTCTAGGGGTATTATTACTGCCACCAGGGGTCTCTAGACCCCATTTTCTTGAAGCTTTCTGAAGCTCCAGGGACTCCCTGTCTAATGCTAACTGTTCTCTCCTGAGCTGAAGCTTGGCTTGCTCAAACTGGATCAGTCTGCATTTCCTCTCTTGGGAGGATTCTCTTCTCTGAGAAGAGGCAGAGGTCCTTTTGGATCTCCCAGAATGGTTAGACCCCTCTGAGGGGGATCTGTTTCTTCTGTTTAGATCCACCACTCTCCCATTAGTGATGGAGGGAGTGCCTCTTGGGCCTTCACCTCCATGTTGTGAGTGGTCTGATTCATCCAGGTCAAGTTCAACTTCCTCTTCCTGATCCTCATCAGAGTCCACCACTAGGGTGTCCTCTTCAGCAGGATGCCCACCCAACCTGTCTACCCCCTCAGACACTAGAGTCTGCTTGAAGTGTCCAATGAGCAGGATTTCCCTGAGACGTTGAGTGTTGGCACCTTTGTTTGTCTTCAGTTGCCTAGTAGTGCACATCTCCCTAAGCTCTGCAAAAGAGAGGTTGTCATACTTGTTGACTGGGACCCTTGAGGATCCTTCCAGTGCCTTGTGGGCTCCTGATCCTGAAGGCATTTCTAGTGTAGTGGTACTGGTGTATCTACCTACACTAGGTGTGGCCTACTGAACCCTTTCTTGAGTTGTAGTCAAGGTGTGCTAAGCTCTCTACACACAACTCCTAAGTTCAGTAGAACTTATTGTATTCTAAGCTTAAATTTATATGTACCTTTAGTACCAAGTGGCTTTCACTTTAGAAATTCAATTTGTTATCTGGTAAAACAATGGCAAGCTTGAATCCAACCGCTGCACACCAATGTGAGAAGTTGGCCTGGCATATGCTGTCCTCTAGTTATAAAGCGGTACAAAAGGGGGTGGTGATGGACGGAGCATCAGTACCAATCAAACACTCACACCCAGTCAACAGATCTGGGTTTGATCCATCACCGTTCTTTAGCCCACTCTGCCACCCCAGTTCAGACATGGCCATATGCAAATCAGTCTGACCCTGTGCCTTGTGGGAACAGTCCAGCCGAACTGCCAAGCCATGCCTTCACTGGACCGGAAACAAGCTTCCTAGGACTGGTTTCTGGCATTTCAGCCGTCTTCAGCCAGGCTTGCTTGAATCCAGTGGCAAAGTGAGCAAGGGACTCAACGTCTGAGCATGCCCTGCCAACTTATGGCGATCAAAGCGGTACAAAAGGGGGTGGTGATGGACAGAGCATCAGAACCAATCAAACACTCACACCCAGTCAACAGATCTGGGTTTGATCCATCACCGTTCTTTAGCCCACTCTGCCACCCCAGTTCAGACATGGCCATATGCAAATCAGTCTGACCATGTGCCTCGTGGGAACAGTCCAGCCCGAACTGCCAAGCCATGACTTCACTGGACCGGAAACAAGCTTCCTAGGACCGGTTTCTGGCATTTCAGCCGTCTTCAGCCAGGCTTGCTTGAATCCAGTGGCAAAGTGAGCAAGGAACTCAACGTCTGAGCATACCCTGCCAACTTATGGCGAACAAAGCGGTACAAAAGGGGGTGGTGATGGACGGAGCATCAGAACCAATCAAACACTCACACCCAGTCAACAGATCTGGTTTGATCCATCACCGTTCTTTAGCCCACTCTGCCACCCCAGTTCAGACATGGCCATATGCAAATCAGTCTGACCCTGTGCCTCGTGGGAACAGTCCAGCCCGAACTGCCAAGCCATGCCTTCACTGGACCAGAAACAAGCTTCCTAGGACTGGTTTCTGGTATTTCAGCCGTCTTCAGCCAGGCTTGCTTGAATCCAGTGGCAAAGTGAGCAAGGGACTCAACGTCTGAGCATACCCTGCCAACTTATGGCGAACAAAGCGGTACAAAAGGGGGTGGTGATGGACGGAGCATCAGAACCAATCAAACACTCACACGCAGTCAACAGATCTGGGTTTGATCCATCACCGTTCTTTAGCCCACTCTGCCACCCCAGTTCAGACATGGCCATATGCAAATCAGTCGGACCCTGTGCCTCGTGGGAACAGTCCAGCCCGAACTGCCAAACCATGCCTTCACTGGACCGAAACAAGCTTCCTAGGACGGGTTTCTGGCATTTCAGCCGTCTTCAGCCAGGCTTGCTTGAATCCAGTGGCAAAGTGAGCAAGGGACTCAACGTCTGAGCATACCCTGCCAACTTATGGCGAACAAAGCGGTACAAAAGGGGGTGGTGATGGACGGAGCATCAGAACCAATCAAACACTCACACCCAGTCAACAGATCTGGGTTTGATCCATCACCGTTCTTTAGCCCACTCTGCCACCCCAGTTCAGACATGGCCATATGCAAATCAGTCGGACCCTGTGCCTCGTGGGAACAGTCCAGCCCGAACTGCCAAACCATGCCTTCACTGGACCGAAACAAGCTTCCTAGGACGGGTTTCTGGCATTTCAGCCGTCTTCAGCCAGGCTTGCTTGAATCCAGTGGCAAAGTGAGCAAGGGACTCAACGTCTGAGCATAACCTGCCAACTTATGGCGAACAAAGCGGTACAAAAGGGGGTGGTGATGGACGGAGCATCAGAACCAATCAAACACTCACACCCAGTCAACAGATCTGGGTTTGATCCATCACCGTTCTTTAGCCCACTCTGCCACCCCAGTTCAGACATGGCCATATGCAAATCAGTCTGACCCTGTGCCTCGTGGGAACAGTCCAGCCCGAACTGCCAAGCCATGCCTTCACTGGACCAGAAACAAGCTTCCTAGGACTGGTTTCTGGTATTTCAGCCGTCTTCAGCCAGGCTTGCTTGAATCCAGTGGCAAAGTGAGCAAGGGACTCAACGTCTGAGCATACCCTGCCAACTTATGGCGAACAAAGCGGTACAAAAGGGGGTGGTGATGGACGGAGCATCAGAACCAATCAAACACTCACACGCAGTCAACAGATCTGGGTTTGATCCATCACCGTTCTTTAGCCCACTCTGCCACCCCAGTTCAGACATGGCCATATGCAAATCAGTCGGACCCTGTGCCTCGTGGGAACAGTCCAGCCCGAACTGCCAAACCATGCCTTCACTGGACCGAAACAAGCTTCCTAGGACGGGTTTCTGGCATTTCAGCCGTCTTCAGCCAGGCTTGCTTGAATCCAGTGGCAAAGTGAGCAAGGGACTCAACGTCTGAGCATACCCTGCCAACTTATGGCGAACAAAGCGGTACAAAAGGGGGTGGTGATGGACGGAGCATCAGAACCAATCAAACACTCACACCCAGTCAACAGATCTGGGTTTGATCCATCACCGTTCTTTAGCCCACTCTGCCACCCCAGTTCAGACATGGCCATATGCAAATCAGTCGGACCCTGTGCCTCGTGGGAACAGTCCAGCCCGAACTGCCACGCCATGCCTTCACTGGACCGGAAACAAGCTTCCTAGGACGGGTTTCTGGCATTTCAGCCGTCTTCAGCCAGGCTTGCTTGAATCCAGTGGCAAAGTGAGCAAGGGACTCAACGTCTGAGCATACCCTGCCAACTTATGGCGAACAAAGCGGTACAAAAGGGGGTGGTGATGGACGGAGCATCAGAACTAATCAAACACTCACACCCAGTCAACAGATCTGGGTTTGATCCATCACCGTTCTTTAGCCCACTCTGTTACCCCAGTTCACACA
Source organism: Triturus cristatus (assembly GCF_964204655.1). Lineage (NCBI taxonomy): Eukaryota > Metazoa > Chordata > Amphibia > Caudata > Salamandridae > Triturus > Triturus cristatus. The sequence goes on along the minus strand of NC_140584.1, from coordinate 769,695,689 downwards.
TGGCCATATGCAAATCAGTCTGACCCTGTGCCTCGTGGGAACAGTCCAGCCGGAACTGCCAAGCCATGCCTTCACTGGACCGGAAACAAGCTTCCTAGGACCGGTTTATGGCATTTCAGCCATCTTCAGCCAGGCTTGCTTGAATCCAGTGGCAAAGTGAGCAAGGGACTCAACGTCTGAGCATACCCTGCCAACTTATGGTGAACAAAGCGGTACAAAAGGGGGTGGTGATGGACGGAGCATCAGAACCAATCAAACACTCACAACCAGTCAACAGATCTGAGTTTGATCCATCACCGTTCTTTAGCCCACTCTGCCACCCCAGTTCAGACATGGCCATATGCAAATCAGTCTGACCCTGTGCCTCGTGGGAACAGTCCAGCCCGAACTGCCAAGCCATGCCTTCACTGGACCGGAAACAAGCTTCCTAGGACCGGTTTCTGGCATTTCAGTCGTCTTCAGCCAGGCTTGCTTGAATCCAGTGGCAAAGTGAGCAAGGGACTCAACATCTGAGCATACCCTGTCAACTTATGGCGAACAAAGCGGTACAAAAGGGGGTGGTGATGGACGGAGCATCAGAACCAATCAAACACTCACACCCAGTCAACAGATCTGGGTTTGATCCATCACCGTTCTTTAGCCCACTCTGCCACCCCAGTTCAGACATGGCCATATGCAAATCAGTCTGACCCTGTGCCTCGTGGGAACAGTCCAGCCCGAACTGCCAAGCCATGCCTTCACTGGACCGGAAACAAGCTTCCTAGGACCGGTTTCTGGCATTTCAGCCATCTTCAGCCAGGCTTGCTTGAATCCAGTGGCAAAGTGAGCAAGGGACTCAACGTCTCAGCATACCCTGCCAACTTATGGCTTCAGTTCAGCCATATCTTGCTCCACTGCAGAAACCCGATCCTTCAATTTCCCATGATCACCAGTGCCACTTTGTCTAGTTTCGCTTCCATTGATTCCCTTGAGCCCTCAATTGCAGTCAGGATGGCATCAAATCTGTGATCTGAGGGCCTCAGCATCTCCTATGAGTGCAATTGATCCACTTCATTGAGAAAAGCGGCTGGCGACGAGGTCCTCGACCCAGTACCCCTGCTGCACCCCATCAACACAGCCGTATCTATCCACTTGCTGCAACAGACCTGGTGTGATCACCTGGGCAGGCCAGTGCACTGGACTCTTCAGTACTGCGGGTTAAGGCACACTCTCCAGCTGTGTTTGGCGCAATCCTTACTCCGAAAGCCTAATCTTGACCTAAAATGCCGTTTCCTGACTGTCCAAGAACTTTGTGCATGAATTCACCACCAAGGGTCATGCCGTGATTCGTGGACCCTGGACCACTTCTGCAAATAGCTCCCAGCTCTTTCTCAGCCCAGCAAGTAGCCATCAATGACCTCGCCGGGCACAGGCCTTCTCACTGTGCCCAGGGCTCTCAGCAGTAAGCCACTGCGTTTAACGATTGTCTCTCTATTGTTACTGCCAAACACAGCTAAGCTCAGCCACTTCTCAATCACCAGGTAGGCCCCCGTTGAACCCACCATGTCATTACTCTCGGGGTTGTCTCAGGAGACTGCGCAGCAGGCCGCACCCGATCTTCCTCCGTCCCACTTGGTGCCACCACTCTGTAGATAGCTTCCCCGTGCTTTCTCAGGTCAGCAAGCAGCCATCAATGACCTCGCCGGTCATAGGCCTTCTCACTTTGCCCAGGGCTCTCAGCAGTGAGCCACAGCACTAACCGATTGTCCCTCTGCTGTTACTGCCAAACGCACCTAGGCTTTGCTACTTCAAAATCACCAGGCAGGCCCCTGTTGCACCCACTGTTTCATTACTCTCAGGGTGTGCCTCACAGAGATTGCGCAGCAGGTCTCACCCGGTCTTCCTCCACCCCACTGTGTGCCACCACTGAACGTTTGCCAGATTCCCCTCAAAGGCTTCACAGTCCGCTCGAAGCCATAGTCCGCTGCATGGCCGATGCGCTTCAGCCGCGCCCCGCAGCTAGACCAGCAAAGGCGCCTCCCAGCCGATGGGGCCGACGCCGGGTGTGCCGCAGTTAATGCCGCCTCTTTCCTGAAGGCTCCAGGCATGCCGATCCGAGCTACAGGCGCGCGATGTCATCACTCACCGCCTGTTGTGACCCCGCATCCACAATCTGCCGCAGCTGGATTTGCTCATGAGGCGGGCACACGTCCAGAGGTTGCTTCCCTCCAGCTGTGATGCGTGTCCCCGCTGCCGTGCCGCTCGGGTGTTAATCCGACCCCGTCGAGGCTTCTGCTGGCTCCCGGGGTTTCACCAACCCTGCTGCCTGAGTTCCATTGCAGGAAAAATGCAGCGTACTGGATAACTTTCTCGGATAGAGGGGAGTATGTGGCGGAGCAAAGTTAAAGCACGTCCACCATGTTTCCCCTGCAGGCCACGCCCTCCAGGAGATGCCTATCTGATGTGGGACAATGGTCATTTGTTCTACGTCACGGATGTGGGGTTGTGCTCGTACATTGTCATCTCAACATTTTTGTACTCTGCTTTTATGGTGCATTTTCCCGCATGACGTGTGGTAATTGTTGGCCTATCACTGGTTATCGCTGATTTTTGTATCGCGACTGTCCTCATCGCTACTATTTTCGCATTGGTGTTGCGCATTTTTGCGGTTTCACGTTGATTTTAGCGTGGACATTTGATGCGTTATCGTGAGCCTATCGCATGGTACCGTCGGCTTGGGAATACCACATTACCACGGTGTTATTTTTCCACCATAGACTGCGATGTGCAAAGTTGCGTTAAGATAACTTTTCGATGATTATCACACGTTCCTGGGAATATCCCCCTATATGTATAGTCCGAACTAGGCACCCAATTAATTGGTTTTTAAACTCTAAATAAACTGTCTGTGCTGTCTTGGTGTGTCCTGTGATTTAAGAATGTAGGAGAGTAGGATCTCCTTCACATGGGTACCCCCACTTTTTGCTGGTGTTTCACTGTTTTTTTACCTTAGTCTGGCTGTGGCCCTGCTAATCAGGACCACAGCCTAGCTGCTTCCTCTCTAAAAAGATTTCCATGTACATTAGGTACATATCTAATTGGATTCTGGAGTGCCTTATAAGCCCCTAGTATATAGTATACTATGTACCTAGGGCATAGGTACCTCAGAGGCCTACCAGGGGCTGCAGCATATATTATGCCACCCCTGGGAAGCACTCCAAAATGACACCACAGGTCTGCTACTGCAGCCTGGGTAAGGGTGTGCTTGCACCCCTTACTGTGGTATAGGCTACCTATATCACTGCCTTATACAGACACATATAAACCTATAAGCCACTCCTATTGCAGGCCTTGACAATCCTGAAGGCAGAGTGCTTGGTTTTATGTGATAGGGTGCACAAGCATGAGCTGAGCCCCTCTGCAGCATTCGGAAATACTTCCTTATGGCTGTTCTGTGATACAGCTATACCATATACTCTTAAGTGCATTATAACCTCGATGTAAATGCCAACTTTGGAATGGCTGCATCAAAACATGTCGTGTTTGGTGTCAAATGCTTTGGAATACTACCCTCCTCCCCCACCAGTCCTGGCGGCGGGGGTAGCATTCCACCCTTCTAGAGGGAGAGACATGTTCACACTGGCTAAACCCAGTTAAAACTTTACAAAGCCCTGGCATCACAAAATGGATGCCACTGCCACAGACATGGGTCTGGCCTCCTGCTTCTGGGGAAAACTCCAGCAGGGGAGGCCTGGACAATAGGTTTCCTGTCACAGGGAGGTGTAACCACCTCCCCAGACAGGCAGATATGTATTGGGGAAGGGTGGGTGCATTCAGAGAATGCTTTTGAGACACTGCCTTGGCACACAAGGTGTCCCTGTGCATAGCCCAGTTCAAACCGCTTGCAGGGGTGCTCAGCCCCTGTTCTGGCGTGAAACTGGGCAAAGGGGAAGGGATGTAACTACCCCCACCCCAGGTCCACCCATAGGTGGGGCCTTAGAGTTAGTCCATCCCCTAAACTTAGTATAAGTATAGGAATCCAGTCCCTAGGACTTTAGATTACCCTGTATAAACCTCTGCAACATATATCCTGGACCTTCGACTTTCTATCACGACTAGAAGATAGAAGAAATCTCCCTTGGGGTCAAGGAGTGACTCCCCTGCTTGGCAGGCACCAAAGAAGCAACTGACCGGTCTGCAATCCTGAAGCTCCTGTCGGACGCCGAAGTCTCTGCATCCCCAGAGGTAGATTTCCAGACTTCTCCGAGGCTACCCTGAGTCCACAGCAAAGCTGAGGCCCATGGCTATCATGGGTGATGTGGAACTGTGACCCCTGGACAGCGTAAACTTTTGCAGCAACACTACCTTCCTGGACATCCTTGAAGTTGTGCTTTGGGCTCCGAGTAGCCCCAGCCTTGAGCACCTCCTGCACTGAAGATTGTAGGCCTCCACTCCACGAGTGACCCGTGGGCCAGCTTCAAGTGTGATCGCTTGAGGCTCCTTTGCAATCACTAGCCCGTTGGCTAGCAGGTCCCCACGAAGGCAACTCCTTTTCTGATTGGGCATTCCTGATGGCTCCAGATGCGCCCTGACTTACCCTCACTGGGTGAGTCTCTCAGACCTTGCTGGTTTGCACCGCAGTCCTTTCTCTGCATTCCTGTGACTTGCCGTTGCCAAGGCTTGTTGGGTCCTTTCTGGTCACCGACACAGCAGAACTCGACAGACTTCATGGGACAGCTCGAATCCAGCTTGTGAACTTTGTCGACACCTCCTGGACCTCGTGGCTGAAGAGTCAAGGCACCCATCAACTCACCTGAAGCATCCGACATCTGTGGGCATTGGTCCATCCTGCCCTAGGTCACTGGCAAGTGACCCAGACTCTGTCCCCTCTGCTTTCAGGTTCCTTACATCCTAGATCCAGGCTTGGATCTCTCCGGACACTTCTCCTCTTCACGGCAGCAGCAGTTCTTTGCAGGCTTCCATTGAAATCAACTACGCGACCCGACACCAAAAGACACCTATGCACCCGGCTTCCCTGGGTGAGGTAACTTGAGTACTCCAGTGCTCTCGTGGGTGCTAGCCCTAGAACTACTTAAGTCCAAAAGGGTTTGGTCCTGACTAGATTAGAAGTGTTCCTAATCCAACCGCGACATTGCCCATAGTAGATAATAGGAACCAGTGATTGTGTTTCCACACTGCATGCAACTCCCGTGGGTCCCCTTGTGTGGTTCCTTGGGGTCCCAGCGATTCTAGAAGCAATAGGCCAAGTGCCTATTTCAGTCGTGGTTCTTATACCACTTTTTTAGTATATGGTTTGGTGCGCCCCTAGGGCCCAAACGTGTATTTGTGCTTTTACAGATGCTTGATCACTTGTAACTTTAGTACTTCGAACTTCAGTCTCATAAAGAGACTAGAGGGTTGTGTTTAACCTTAGATACATATATTTTGAATATATACCTGGTGTGGTTGTCTTTTCATGTGATCATTCAAGAGATTATAGACTGGTAAAACAAGCTGCTTTACATTCCTAAGACTTAGCCTGAAGGCTGCTCTCCATAGCTACCACTAGGATAGCTTTCATATAAGGTTGTCTTTAACAATTCACCATAAGGGGTTGTTTGGACTGATACAAGGTCCCCACTAGAACTAGTGGACAGCATATATAAGGCCACCTTCTCACAAAGAACACAATTTAAACTGCAACAATTTTGCTGAGAGCAATTGCATATCACTCCTAAGATGCACTGTAGTTTATGCCACCTGTTGGCTCAATCTCTTGTGAAACAGTTCCATGAAAATAAAATGTCACTTTTCAAAGATGCTTTTAATGAAATAAATTATCATTATCAATTGACTTCCATCACTTCATGTCTGTAATACATTCCCTCATTGTATTCTATAATCCATCAGTATTGCTGTGGTTACATCATTCTTAATATTCCATTAACAAACAACCCAATGCATTTGGAGGTCAACAACCCTTTCTCCGGGCATGCTGCAACAAGTCAAAAACAAATAACATTGTCCTTCAATATCTATTACATGTAAAACCATGCTATAACATCAGTGCTTTATATTCCACATGTGTTTTCCATGAAACCAGTTCAGCTCAACTCAAAATCTTCACTGTACGTTCCAATGTGTCGCAATAAGCTTCTGGTTCATATAGGACACAAAAACAGTGCCCTCTACAAAAAACAGAGTGCCCACCTCACCATGCAACTAACGTAAAAGTGTCAAAAAACGCAGACCTACTGCAATTACAAAAATAACAAAAACACATGAGTTAAAGAACAACACATACCTTCCATTCAGATTGTACAGCTCACGGATCCAAGGGACAGAATGGAGACCAGGTTAGAAGTGACTCCATTTTAAAAATCCTCCTGCAAGAGGATTACCTAGCAATAAACAAAACGGGCCCAAACCTGAACATGGTCAATCAATTAATCAAGCAAACACGGCTTATAAAGCGTGGCTAATTTCCCATGGGTATCCAGGGATTGAGAATCCTGCTGCTAAGTGAGGGTCAGTTGAACAAGCAGGTCTTGAATCCTTTCCTGAATTCCAGCACAGAGGGAGAGGTACAGAGGTGAAGAGAAGGTTGTTCTAGGACTTCGCCATGAGGTAGGAGAAGGAGAGTCTTCCGCTTTTGCTTCGGTGGATGCGTGGGGTGTGAGCGAGGGAGAGTGAGGCAGAGAGTGGATGTGTGAAGGGTCAGTGGAAGTTTAGGCAGTGCTTGATGTATGTTGGTCCTTGGTTATGCAGGGCTTTGGAGGTGTAAATCAGCATCTTGAATTGATATCTCTTCTTAATGGGAAGCCAGTGCAGCTTCTTGAGGTGGGTGGTGATGTGGGCCCACTTTGGGAGGTTGAGGATGAGTCTAGCTGCTGAGATCTGTATCGTTTGCAGTCTGTAGAGGAGGTGCGAGGTAATTCCTGCATAGAGTGCGTTGCTGTTGTCCAGATGACGGGTGACTAGGGCTTGAGTGAGTGTTTGTCTGGTATTGAACTATTGATGGGGAGCCATTTGAAAATCTTATGGAGAATGCCATAAGTGAGGAAGCAGGTGGTGAAGGTTGCATAGATCCGGCATTTCATGGTGAGCTTGCTGTCCAGGAGGTCTGTTGGAGTGGATGTGGGTCCTAGTTTGGAAGACCACCAGAAGTCGTTTCATGGAGAGTTGCTGTTTCCAAAGATAAACACTTTTGTTTTGTCTGTATTGAGTTTTAGACAGCTATTTTTCATCCAGTTGGTGATGCTCGTCAGGTAACTGCAGAAGTTATGCAACACATACAAAGTCACTAGAGGGATTTAGTAGGTCATCACAAACCTACTTTTTCGAGGAAACATGAAAGTAGGAGTCTGGGTCATCAGAAGATATTTGAGAGGTCGTCTCACCCTTAACTTATCGAGGCATGCTTCATCATTTGACGACCTCTCACACCTGGGTAGGAACAATGCCACCCCGGCGGACTCAAACAATGGAAGTTAGTCTTCCCTTGGGAGATCTTATAAATCTATCGTCTGGACAAAACACTTGGTCCTGTATTTTTTTGTAGATAAGATGGAAAAAAGGGGGACTACTAGAGGGAGAATAATGGTACTAGCAGAAACAACCAAGTTTTCAGACTTTGACTGTTAATTCAACTTTCAGTCGCATCAGATCACCTGGTAGAGAGTCGTACATTTTGTTTAGAATAAAAAAATTCAACGAGCGTCATTAAAGAGTAATAAAGTACTGCAAAACATTTGTATTCCCAATCATATTAAAGGATGAAGGGCCTGATTTTGAATTTGATTAACAGGGTACTCCGTCTCAAACATGGTGGATTACCCTGTCTGCCAAACTGTTGGCTTAAAGGCTCTATTTTGCTTAGGGTTGACTATCATATTTCTGACAGTGGTATCCCCTCTAGCCCAGTCGGTGAAAGCTTTACATCGAAGGTCTAATGGGCTTGAGACCATTGCTGTAAGTACATCAGACCATCTGCTTTAGACGCATGAAGACTGACAGCCGCTTATCAAACTTTCACTGCCTTTGATGAGAGGAGGTACAGCGGCTCCTTTGAAGGCACAAATATCTCTGTCAGGCCACAGATATGTCTAAGTATGGAGGGCACTAGTCCACCAGAGTTGAGTGTTGAAGTGCTCACCAAAGTATAATGATGCCTTAAGTGTACAGCACATGCAGTAGTGAATCACAACAGGGATGCCTCAAATCCAACATGCAATAGCCTTAAAAAGGTTTCTTCACTCCAGTGGGTCCCAATGCAAAGAGCACAAGGCTAATGAGATGATAGTTTAGAAGAAGCTGGGATACTGTGTACTTTATTTTCTTTTGATAGGAAATTGCTGATGCGAGATGGTAAAGAAATGTGCTCCTCATGGTCAAAGGTATTTTGTCATCACAAATCCTGTGACCCTAAAAGAACACAAGGCGTGTAAATGTGAAACCGGTATTAGAATGTATGAAAGCACTTTTTATCAGTCAGACAATTAGCTCCTACTCATAAAAAGGGTATTTCCATCAATTACAAATGATTAATTGGAGAGGGCGTGAAAAGAGCACGCCACCTATTTAGGAGACACAGTACACTGTATTAATGGTGTGTGCATAGAACTGCGATCATAAACCATTGATCAGCTACGAAGCTACCAATGTTTGAGTTGGGCTGGTAAATGGTACACAAAGGGTAAGCTTTCCCATTTGGAATCATGTAGGCAGCTTCAGGGTGTGTAGATCAAAAGACCACTTACTGCTCCCCCTGATGGGAAATATTTTTGTAAGAAACAACTGTCTCATTAATGGAAAAGGTTACCATTTGTGAATGCAAATCCAGGTACCAAGGTCTGCTGTTCCTTGAAGACCTTCATCCCAGCTTTAGCAGCCTGTAAGAAATTAGGGCTATAGGTTGAGAGGGGTGGAAACCCCACTCAAGCAACAACTACAACCCTTGTCACAAAAGTCACTAATTTAACCTGTGCCTAACTGACTGGTAGCTTGGCACAAAAACAGTCAGGCTTAGCTTAGAGGCAATGTGTAAAATATAAATGCAGCACTCAAACAGTAATAAAGTGAAAAAAACAACACAAGAGAAATCCAATTTAGAAAATAGAGAAAATGTAATAAATAAAATGATACTAAAATGGTAAAAGTCCAATCAGTAGGACCGGTGATATGAGATATGAGATTTTCAACATTTAGATAAAAATAGCTCCCAGAAGTGCAAAGTGCCATCTGTGTGTATCTGGCCACCCTGGACCAGGACTAAGTAACTAGTTAAGGCTGACCGCAACAAAGTGGAGGCCGGGTACAGGACTGAGATCAGCCCCCTGGGAGTTCAACGTTCTTGAATTGAGGTCTGCGTGTCATTGCTTTGAGGGGCTCCCTGCGTCACTCGTGCCAGTTCCGATGAAGCTTTCAGCTGCGATGCTTTGCGTCACTTGGTGCAGGTTCAGATGCAGCTTTCAGCTGTGTGTTGAGGCTAAGTAGGGCTTAACAACCCCTGGCCTTAGATACAATGAAGCCTTCAAGTAGGGACTTCATGGTAGTGCAGGGCTAGGCATTATCCTGCATTGGATCTGGTGAAGCTTTCAGGTGGGTTCTGGGAGACTTCGTATTACTTGATGATGGATCTGGTGGTCTTCATTTTTGAAGCTCTATGGCTTTGCCGGGCCTTATGTTATTTAACATCTTTCTGGCAAAACCTTCAGATAGCCAGGGAGAAGTACACGCTCACTCCAGCCAGGGGTCCAGGACGTTGAGGACATCACTTATGGGGCGGATCAGGAATCACTTTTACAGAGGCCCGCAGACGGGACTAGGCCAGGTACGGATGGCCCTTGACAGCTAAAAACCAGGAAAGGCCTCTGGAACCTTGTGTCCCTGTAACTCAAACAGGAGGTCTGCCAACTGACCCTTGCAGTCTTTCTGTTCAGATTGGGTTCAAGGCAATCTTCTCTCTTCTGTCAGCAGGGTATTACCTCTTTCTCAGACAGAAGGGAGGGCCCTTCTTCTTAATCTTTCACAGGGACAGGTGTGTTCTGATGAGAATTTTGAAGGTTCTATTTTTTTACTTGGTGCCAGTCTTAGTTATGGGGAATTCCCTGGCTAACCCTAAAACTGGTTAGGTCAGTTCTCCCCTTCCCCTGATCCTGGCTTCAAACTGTGACAAAGGTAAGGGCAAACCTGGTGTCTGATTTCTTTGTGTGTGCTGCAGGCAGGGGCCTTTGAAATATAATCAGTGCAGGGTACAGCTCCTCCCCAAGCAAACACAAGGAGATGATGGACGGAGTGCTGCACAATTTCAGACACTCACCCCCAGTAACAGATCTGGGTTGAATCTGTGTTTAGACCTCTTCCCCAAACCATCCTGTCAAGAAGACCCTCACACCGAGACTTAATTTGTCTCACTGTCTGCAAGCAATACACACCCACAACATCAGAGCAATTCAGGACACTGGCAGAAAGGCACAGGTAGTTTTGGCAGGAAAACGCTAAATTTCTAAAAGTGGCATTTTCAAAATTGTAATTTAAAATTCAACTCCAGTATCAAAGAGGATTTTAAAATACAATCCGCTTAAGTGTTAACATCATTTCCCTATCTGCTCCAAATCTGCTCCCACTCTGAAATTAGCACTTATTAAATTTAATAAGGTACAGTCTACGGGAGAGGTAGTCCTTACAGCACAAAAAAAAACAACTTTAGGGCACTTTCACTGTCAAAGCGTGTAAAACGTAAGTACACTTTTACTACTTCTTAAATACAATGCATTCTGTCCTATAAGCCTTTAGGTTCTACCTTAGGGGTGACATCTAAATAAAAGAAAAGGCAGATTTCGGCCTGACAAAAGATTTATTTTTCCAGGTCGATATGACAGTTTGACACTCCACTAAAGGCTACAGTGACGAACCTCAGATATAGTTTAAATGTCTAATTTAGTTGGTAACAGAATGAGTGCAGCCCATTAGTAGCATTTCATTTACGGGCGCTGGGTACATGTAGTGCCCTATACTAGGGAATTGCAAGTGAATGTACTAGGCAGTTGCAGTCCAATTTTACCATACTGTAGAGAGAGAGCACAAGTACTTTACCATTGGTTTGCAGAGAAAAAGTTTACAGAGTCCTAAAAGCCAACAAAAATGTGTTCGGCAAAGAGAGGAAGGCAAAATCCGGGGTGACCCTGTAGAAAGGTCCAGGTCCAACACAGACAAACACAGAGGGTTACAAATTGCAACCTGCCTAATTAATATTCATTAGGTCATTTTGCTCCCCATGTGAATGGACATTGGTGGCATTACAGATTGCAGCCCCATTCACAAACAAAGTTGGTGTGCAATTGCACATTCCAACATAGGCCTAGGTTGCATTACAGATTCCATTCCCATTCACCAACCACGAGGTGTGCAATTGCACATTCCAACATAGACAATTTTATGAGCTGCTAAATATAGTAAATGTTTGCACTGCTGCCTTAGTACAGTTTCTTTTTATGTAAGATGAATTCCTAGGTGCTTTAAGTAGTTTGGCAATTGAATTGATTTTACTAATTTCCAGTTGTGTTATGGGAATGAGCTACAGTCCAGCTGAACAAATGAAAATAAGACTCAATGAATTTAATAGGGGAAAAGCTTTCCACAGTTTGAGACAGCACATATAAGATGTTAACTGAGGTAAGAGCTCACCCATGGTGCTTTGGTTAAAATTCTTAAAAGATTTTCAGGCAAGAGATCACTGATTTGAGTGACAACAGCATCTTCAGCATGTAAAGCAACACTCAAACAGATTCTGTTTCATTTATTTCGGCACAGAACTGCAATATGTTTTCAAGTCTCTGCTGAGAAATTGAGTATCAGGTCCTAATACCATATGATTTTTTTTTAAACAAATCTTCACAATTGTGAAAGAATTCACCTCACCATCAGAAGCCTCCAACACAGTCGCTAACTCACAGGACCTCTGCAACAATCTCTCTCAATTCTTCAGCAACAAGATCACAGCCATTGACAGCAACTTCAGCCTGCTACCAGACCGAAAAGACCTCGCCAAGCACCTCCTGATCTTATTTTATTTATTTATTTATTTATATAGAGTTTTATAGAGCACGAACCAGACCCATGAGGGTAGCAGAGTGCTTTACAGGATTGACAGGTGGTATTCAAAAGACTTGGGAGGGAGGTTACATTTGGGGAAAACAAAATCCCAAGGATCCCAAGAATCAGTGCTAACAACATGACCTGTCATAACCCTAGATGAAAACCTCCGCTACTGTGAAGTCCATTCACTCAGGTACCCCATCGACCCCCACTACAACTACTCCAGAGGACTGCAACCCATCCGCGCCAGGTTCACATCCATTTTAAATCCCTCCACCTCTCCTGCACACATGCAGGCGCCCCGATATTGCATAGGATAACCTCTGAGGGCCCTTGAATGCTTGCCAACTACAGACCAATCCCCCCACTACTTGGCTAGGGTCAAGGTCTTAGAGAAAATCATTAATAGGGACCTCAATGAATACCTCATCAACCATCATCTCCTTGACACTACTCAGTCTGGTTTCAGACCCAACAATAGCACAGAAACTGCCCTCATCACCTCCATGGATGACATCCAAATGACTCTGGACAGAGGAGATGTGGCAGTCCTCATCCTCTTGGACCTCTCTACATCAATTTGACACAGTCCCATCTTCATCCAATCCCTACACAAGATCAGATTCCAAGGACAGATACCTCAATGGATCTGCTACATTCTGACTGGAAGGACCCAGACAGTCAGTCTGGCACCATGCACCGTGAACCCCCACAACCTCATCTGTGGATTTCCACTTGGATCTTCCTTAATCCCAACCTTCTTCAATGCATACATGAACCCTCTAGCTAGCATAATTCATTCTCATGACATCAACGTCCTCTTCTGCGCCAATGACACACAACTCATTCTCTCTCTCATGAAAAAGACATCCAGGACCCCGATCAAGTTCAATGCCTGCATGACTTTTCACCCACTAGATGAAGGTCAACTATCTAAAGTTGAACACAGACAAGAGCGAAATCTTGATCTTCTGAGAGAGCACATTAGTGCGGGACTCCACCTGGTGGTCAACAGAGCTGGAACCAATACCCACTCACACCACCCATGCGAAGAAATCTTGGAATCATCATTGACAGAAAATTTGACATGACAGTCCAAGTCACTGTCACTGCCTCATGCTTCCATTCTCTGAAGATGCTGAGGAAGACTTTCAAATGGTTTCCACTCAGCACTCGGAAAACTGTCATGCACGCCCTCATCACAAGCAAGCTAGACTACAGGATCACCCTCTATGCTGGGATCAACAAAAAACTCACCAGAAGGCTGCAGAGCATTGATAACTTAGCAGCCAGAATCACTCTTTTACCACACATGCCACACTCACATTACACCACACCTAAAGGCGGACCACTGGCTCTCTATTCATCATCACACACAATACAAACCCCTCACCCACACTTTCAAGCCGCTACATTAACTGGCCAAGCATACCTCAACAATCACATCCTTAAACACAAACTTTTCAAACATCCCTGCTCGGCAGACTCCTACATGCACAAATCTCATGCATACAAAAAACAGGTTCTGGTGGTCGAGCCTTCTCCTACTTCGCTCCTAAAGTATGGAATGATCTCCCACTACACACGAGAGCCTCCTCCTCACTTTTTGACTTTTGCACAAAGCTGAAGACCTATCTTTCTTAGTAATCTACTAGGTCTTAGGTGTGGCCATACTCACACCTGCTCAGCACCAGGACACCGTCCTAGGTGACAGTGTACTCTACGGATCTGCATACATATATCATAAGCTATGTTTTTCTGCTATGTTTGCACATTGACACATCCGTGGTTATATTGGTGCAGTTGCGAGTCAGGTCAGACACCTTCTAGTAGAGTTTGTTATATTTTTTTGAGAAATTCCACTAAACAAAGGCTGTGGTAAATGTGCACACATGAATAGTGTCCATTTTGGCATGGCTTGGCTTTGCAATCTCTGTGAAGCAATTCAACAAGCATTGGCAGAGTCAAAATACCAGTTCAACATGGTGGGAGGAGGTGGAAAAACATACTGCATTGAGACGAAGGGGGGAGTTAGGAGGATAGGAGTGGGCCAAAGAGCCAGCGGGGTGGTGTAGCAGCACAGTAAGGAGGTTACCACAGGGAACTACTAAATGTCCCATGTAAAATCTCACTGAATACAAAGGCATTCACATAAGCCCACCTACCCTATGGCAACTTTAAAAGAAATGGAAATTGAAGTTTCTGTAAATTTGCTCACACTATTTGGAAAGTGCAACTTTTTGGAGAATCCGTTCTCTTAACGTTTAGCTTGCAGTTTAGTGTACAATTGACAAATGGTCACTTCAGCCGGTGAGCATACTAAAACAGACTGGTACACAAGACCTACACTGGTTCATGTCTCGCCCTGCACAGATGTCAGGAACTTACGTGGGTCCATTTGTCCTGCTTTATTGTGTGTTATATTTGTTGTCTTTTATGTGTTTTTTATCCCCTCCCCCATCCCGAATCTAATGAATATCTCTAGATGGTGTATACATACAATTTGGGCCACTTGTCAAATCCAGTAACTTTTTACATGAATGTAGTCCATGTATTCAATTACCATGCAACTGATTTTTCACTTTTTGAAATGTTTCCACTAAATTGTAATATGTAAATAGGTGCTTCATTTCTTAAGTACATAGTCGAGCTTCATGTATAAATGTACGGACAGCGCTGGGAATCCTAGATAACAGACTGATCATTTAGGCAATGATTTGCACTGCACCACAAACTGTTTTAATTGCTATTTACCCATTTATTCTTATTTAATATTATGAGCATGAGAATCTATGTTTGAAATGATGCAAAGATGTGCAATTGATTACCTGGGCTTGTTGTTACATGTGATTACTTGAACTACTTTACTGCCCTAGGGCATTAATTCCACGCATTGCCCCCCCCCTTTGGAACAACGGAGAACCTTGTAATGCATTAGGGTCAGAACTGATTTGGGGGCTTTTATTGATTTGAATTATATTCATTTGAACTGGGTTGACTTTAGATGAAAATACATGGTTTAAAATGAAAAGCATCACCTAAGCTCATGTTTGAATGCTCTGCTAAGTATTGCTAAGCTTCAGTGCATTGACATCTTTGCGGTGGGAGACACGGACCAGGAAAATCTTGAGCAGCAGCTAGCCTTGAAAGAAATGCCAGCAGCCAGTGACTGAAGGGGTTGATGGCAAGCTCACTCTTCTGTACTGTAGGTGTGTATGTGCACGTCTAATGCTAACATGAAATTTCCAACAAACAGCTACAGCTGTTTAAAGGCGAGACCAAAAAACACTGTACAGTTGACGCTCTGCTGTAAAAAGTAGATCATAGCCAGAATATAAAGGGAAGGGTCACAGGAATGAATCACCTAAGGCTTCCGTCAGCAATAAAACAAGTCTGCTCAATGATTTGTGGTAAATTAACGGTTATTGTTGGCTTTAATCCTTTTAATCGTATGCTCACCATCTTTGTTTTACACTTTTAAGGGATGATGTTGAATTGAGCACTGTTGCAGGGATTCTGCTCAGGAACAGAACTATGCTTGTGACCATAGAAAAGCAATATGCAGGGGACTGAGTAAACATAAAACCTCAGTATCTATGAGCCAGAGTCCGACTAGCTATAGTGCCTCACTTGCCCTCCTAACATTTACAGAGAGACAGGTGATTTGGCACCCCAAAACACAACATACTCAACCCTTTCAG
Organism: Triturus cristatus; assembly: GCF_964204655.1. Lineage (NCBI taxonomy): Eukaryota > Metazoa > Chordata > Amphibia > Caudata > Salamandridae > Triturus > Triturus cristatus. The sequence continues at coordinate 769,679,910 of NC_140584.1, read as the reverse complement.
GGTTCCCCGTAACAGGACACATCCTTTCACTGTCTCACTTATTTGTCCACAATAAGATAGAAAAAAGAAACAAAGTTAGTTTACAATGCTTATTTAAACTATTGTGCTCTAAGATGCAACATTTGCATCACAATTAGTAAACAGATACAAGTTAATAAAATAATCAACATGATTAATAAACCATATACAATAAGGAGCCATGCCATGTCATCTGACAGATCTACCTAAACCCTCCCCCAGTACTGAATGTAAGTGGTTATATATTATAGATCTTTGGGTTCAGTGGTGGACCCCGTACATAGGTGGATGCTCTCCATCTCGGCTGAGACAGTGCTCTTGTCTCATGACCTTTTGCTCTGTGAGTCTGTTTTTTCCAGAACCCCCATGGCCTAGTTATATGACGAGATATGTGTATTCAAAACAGAAGCTGCATTCTCCCATTATTTCTAGGTGCTAGTGCCTGAACAGAGGAAATAACAAGGGGCAATGTTGTTTGACCTTGCTTAGGCTCTTCAGACCTCAGGAAAAAAATAAAATTCAAAAACATGTGCTGGGTCTCTGTGACAACACAACGTGGCACAAAGCAATCATGATATTTAGTAACGTTTAAAACCAAAGCGGCCTAAAGTGTGCATGATTGGGCTAACATAGGGAAAATGACAATTGGCCATGTGAAAAACACACAACAGTGCAATAGCACAATAGATGGTACCTAACAGACAAGATTGCATGGGTGGTTACTTAAAGCGGTGAGGTTGATGATGTTGAGGATGTTTAGTAAAGACAATGAGCAAGAGAGAAGATACATTTATGTAATGCATCTATAAAATAACCCACATCATACATAAAATGGCCCAGATTCTGGAGGCAGTACTGGGGTGGGAGTGGACATAATGATCAGGCCTCATACCTGCTCCCTATCTTTGTGATCCCAGGTTTAGTCCCTTCCTTGCCCCTGATGGTGTCCACCATTTACGCCGCACAATGCCATAATAACCGAAGACTGCAGACCCTATACACTTTGTATAATATTCTCTAGTAACATGCATGGCCTTTGCCTCATACCGACTCTATGATATGCTTACAATACTGAGCTGCATTTCAAAATGTGTGTTTTTTGGCAGGATTTTCTCAATGCAGTTCATTCCACTGCGGATTATTTTGCAATTCAGCATTAAATCTGTAACATAGGAAGTTGTTGATTGACAAATCAATTTAGGGCTCTGTTCAGTTACACGTTGTTGCTTTCTGCTTCATTTCACAAGAAGGCGCAATTGGGGAGCATTCAGTTAAACATTTTCTTCCAAATTATATGGATGTTTCAGCCAGTTTATATTCTGCAGCGAGCATCATTTGGAGCAGTTCCTTGGCTGCATTCAGGGAAAACTTTCTAAATGCTGTCCCTGAAAGGAACAACATTGTATTCATGAGATCCAGTGCTGCATGTTAAGAGGAGCCCATCTTTCAGAAGTGAGATGAAACAGAGAAACTATTAGAAGAGGACAATTTGCTATACCTCTGTAATGAAGTTTCTCATGGCCACAAAGACAGTGTATTTTGACATTTGCAGTACACTGTTTCCTTGTGTAAAACAATTTCATCCATCTGTTTCACCTAGGAGTCATTCATATTTAAGGTTTTATTACAAATATACCATAGTCAAGAGACTCTTATCATAAATCTAAAGAGCAATGCAAGGCTACCCTTAACAGGAATATGCTTCTGCTGATTTGGGGTTAATGAGAAACATTTCCTAAGGCAGGAACATTTAATGTGCTCTTTTTATTGGCTATTTTACAGTACAAATGAGGTAAGATTTAAAGTAAAAGCTGTGATGTACTTTAATTTCTCATGCTTGTGCAATTGAAACATCAGCGCACAATACCTTGTCTAGTGTGATTTAGTCCTACAGTTGGCAGTGACTATTAAGAACTGAGTCCTTGTCATGCCAGTACTACCTTGCATTACAATATTATGTAAGCCTGTTTAATGAGAATAACTAGAAAAATAGATCAAAATTAATCCACTTGTCCACGACTTGTGACAAATCAAGCAATTTAACAGTTTTAATCTTTCCCTACTTATAAGGTACCTTTAGTGCATTGAGATTCAATTTGTTGCTGTCAGTAATCATGTGATTGTGCGAATCATCCCCCGCCTGAAAAACAATAGTAGTGGCATTTCACCAAGGACCAGAGGCATTCAGAGCTTTCCCTCGTCTCTCATGTCTCTTCACAGTGCCAGACTAGAGTCAAACTCATCACGGACTTCTTCCCCCACTGATTCTTACAAGCCTGTTCCCTGTGCCTTGGTTTTGCTAGATATTAGGTAAGAAAAAAGGACTCTCCTTCGTCTATTCATATGCATCACTAAGTAGATGAAGAGCATTTGGTTATTTGTACCACCAAAAAGTGTCTCATTCTGGGTTATTATTGCTGATCATCAGCATCAAATTGATCTTGCTTCCAAACCACATTGATTGTTCCAGAGTGCAATTACAAATTGAATTTGAACTTGTGGAACACAAATCCCCTTTATAACCTTGTATGACCTTGTCTTTAACATATGTAACCTTGTCTAATATTTACCACACAGCTGGAATTTCTAATACTGAGGGTCCATTAGTACATCAATAATGTGAACTAGCCTAGAAAATCCATTAGGCCACCAGGGCTATATATCACTGTTGCCACGAGGGCTGACCTGGCCCCCCTGTAAATCTTTTTTTAGAGAACTCTAGTCAGGTGACTCTTATCCTGATGAGATCCAAAAAGTAACTAAGAGTTGAAACATTAACATCCCCCCTCAAGCTGCTTTCAAATCATGTTATGATTCACCAGGAGATACCATATATTAACAGATATCCTATGAAACCGTCCGATCTCTTCAGTGTCTTTTTCTATATTGTGTATTTATTTGGTTACTGTCTGTACACTACATCGTCTGCACTAATTTCGATACATTAATGAAATGTATATTGTCTTTTACAAAAAATGTGAAAATTATCATCATACAAAATATTGTTTTTTGTACCCTTTTTCAATACTATTAAATATGATACAAGTTACCAATTAAGTTTATACACTTCTAAAGCAAAAGTAGAAGTGTCCATGAATGAATCTCATGGGACATTTGTTTGGTTTATTACTTCAAAGAACATAAGCAGTATTCTCCAGCATGATTACCTTAGTTTCAAAGGTAGAATTGCTCACTCATGCCTAGGAATTTAAGCCTTGGAAAGCATTCTCGGACACCCCTATCTTGCATCCAGAAACTGAAATGAGTTGGATTTAGTACAGTGAGTACGCCGAAGGTGCATGAAAGACATGTTTTCTTGAGCTTTAACTAGCTTGTGCTGGAAGGGGTTAATATAGGTGCACTTGGCAAGGATTCAGGATTAGTCAGGACTTTGATGACAACAGAGACATTAATAGGTAGGAGCCCTCACCAGGGGACTTCCATTGACCTTGGTTTTATCCGCTTCTGTTGCGAGCACTCCAGAGGATTACACCTCTCCTGTGCTGTTTTATAGATTACAGTGCAGCTTTTGATAAGGTGGACAGGGTCACCCTCTGAAGGAAGCTTGTGGCTTGGGGTATACAATCAAATCATTTAAGATCTATCATCTCATTACATATGGAGACCTGGGTTCGGGTGAAAAGATTTCGGTAAAATATCTTTTGAAAACCATGAATGAAAAACCAGGCAAGCCATGGTCCAATCAACTTAACGAAGCAATTTTGTTACTCAAGATTGAAGTTTCTGCTTTGGGCGCTGGTGACATCCCATATCTTGCATGGAAGACAGCTTTTAACAAGCAAATGAAAGTGACTTCCTGGGAACAGGATTTACTCACTATTGGTAGCCGAGGGTTGGCACAGCCTCTAAAGGATTCTTATTATGTTGGGAAGCCACCAAAATATTTTTGGGAGCTCATAAATGCAACTACTCAGGCTCAAATCCTTTATATGAGAGTTCGAGCACTACCAGTAAGGGATTTTAACCCGCGCTGGGCTGGCTCAGGTGAACTGGGGTGGCAAAGGGGGCTAAAGAACCATGATGGATTCAACCCAGATCTGTAACTGGGGTGAGTGTCTCACTTCGACCATCATCTCCTTGTGTTTGCGTTGTTCACCCTAAGTTGTCAGGGTATGCCCAGATGTGAGTCCCTTGCTCACTTTGCCACTGGATTGAAACAAGCCTGGCTGGTGAGGGGTGTTACCCCAAAACCGGTCCCAGGAGGCTTGTTTCCGGTCCAGGCAAGACCGAGCTTGGCAGTTCGGGCTGGACTGTTCCCATGAGGCACAGGGTCAAGACTGATTTTCATATAGCTGGGCCTGAACTGGGGTAGCAAAGGGAGATAAAGAATGATGGTGGATTCAACCCAGATCTGGATCTGTGACTGAGGGTGAGTGGATGAAAAGTTTCAGCGCTCCGTCCATTATCTCCTTGTGGTTGCCTGGCTCTGGTGTTGACAATAACTGCAGGTTATGCCAGAATCATGGTTTCATTTGTTATGCTATTCCCATGCTTTATCAAAGGTGACTATTGCTAAAGCCTATTTTTCTGGCAGAGGGAGTTTGTTCTTGTGTACAGGCATCTTAATTTTCCTTCAGTAGCAGATCATCTAGGGTGATGGGGAGATGTGCTAAATTTGTGAATATTTTAAATCATTCGTTATTGAATGTTCGTGCGACAGCCATTCCTTTGAAACAATGTCAGTCATTAGTCACATCATTTGTAACATTTACTGGGCTACCTGCTCAATGGTGTCCTCTGAATAGATGGAGCTCGTTTGTCGGGGTTAAACCTTAAAAACGTCTTTGCATTTCCATTTTTTTTATTTATTTATTGTTTTTTCAGCATAAAACAATCAAACAATACATTGCTCTGACTTATCATTATATTAATACATATTTCCTAAATTGCAGTCCATTTTACATTTGTATCATCATTGTATAATCCGTCGACACACATTTTGTACACTTTCAGCAGGTAGTTAGCTCCTGTTTTTTCCATTACTTCTCTCGAGTGTCTGTTCTGTACCTCCCCCATCCCTCTTCGTTTATACCCTGTCATGCAAGCCTTGTATTTTGCCCTTAATTTCCTAGCAGGTGCTAGTGTCTGCAGCTGGGCTATCTTGTTCTAACAGATATCGTTGCTTCCGATCTCTTCAGTGTTCCCATATGTCTCGGTGTCTCGAGGTGGGTGGTAACAACTCAGCATACATAATGAGTTGGTCTTTGCAGAGGGTCATGTCGTGTAAACAGTCCTTGAATTTGGGGGCTCGCCCTCTCCCCATCTAGGAGCCACCTGACTTTTCTCTAATAACAGTCCTAGTGATATGAGCTTTCTGTGTGATATAGGTATCTCCTCGGTGTAGCCTAGCAGAGTGATTATCGGGTCTGGGTTTATGTGTTTCTCAGTCATAAGCGATAGGACACTGAATACCTCCAGCCAGTAATATTGTATAATTCTGCACTCCCAAGCTATGTGTAGGAAGTCCACCCCTTCCCTCCGGCATCGCGCACATCGATCGTCTTGTTGCAGCTGGTATTTAAACAGCCTTACTGGGGTGTAGTCAACCCATTGCAAATATTTATAATGCATGATTCTAAGGCGGCTACTGGCTGTTATTGTCTCTGTTTGATTGCAGCAGTATGTCCATTGCTTGTCTGTTATTGTGGTGTCAAAGTCCAAGGGCCCGATTCACAGAACTAACTTAAGACAAAATCCTAAACTTACTACCATTTTCGTATTCACAGAAGGCACTTACTCATTTTGGTATTCACAGAAGACACTTACTCATTTCGGTATTCACAGAAGTTAGTAGTCCTAACTTTAGGACTCCTAAATGCCTTCTGTGAATACTGAAAGTCTTAAAATTAGGATTTTTCTCAGTTTAGGAGTCCTAAAGTTAGGACTCCTAACTTTACTACTACTAAACTGAGAAAAATCCTAATTTTAAGGCTTTCGGTAGTCACAAAAGGCATTTAGGAGTCCTAAAGTTAGGAGTCCTAACTTTACTACCACTAAATTGAGAAAAATCCTAATTTTAAGACTTTTCGGTATTCACAGAAGGCATTTAGGAGTCCTAAAGTTAGGAGTCCTAACTATACTACTACTAAACTGAGAAAAATCCTAATTTTAAGGCTTTCGGTATTCACAGAAGGCATTTAGGAGTCCTAAAGTTAGGAGACCTAACTTTACTAAATTGAGAAAAATCCTAATTTTAAGACTTTCGGTACTCAAAGAAGGCATTTAGGAGTCCTAAAGTTAGGAGTCCTAACTATACTACTACTAAACTGAGAAAAATCCTAACTTTAAGACTTTCGGTATTCACAGAAGGCATTTAGGAGTCCTAAAGTTAGGACTACTAACTTCTGTGAATACCGAAATGAGTAAGTGTCTTCTGTGAATTCCAAAATGAGTAAGTGCCTTCTGTGAATACGAAAATGGTAGTAAGTTTAGGATTTTGTCTTAAGTTAGTTCTGTGAATCGGGCCCCAAGTCCCACCCCACACGTGCTCCTCTCGCTTCCGCTTGGCATTCTATTAGCTCTGCCTTGTATAGTCGGGACACTGTGTGGATGGGATGTGAATCTTGTAATAGTACATGTAGCGTATTTAATGTGGGGTTCCATCGGGAATGTGAGTGAGGCCGCTTTTACATTGTCTGATCCTAATGTGCATGAAAGTCTCAAGTTGAGCGTACGGGCTGTCTCAGAAAAACAATATATGATCTTTAAACTTGCCATCTTGGTAGAGGTCTTCCCTTGTTGTGACACCCTTGTTTTGTAGCATAGTTCTGCAGGCCACTTCATGAGTGACCGGTATATATGGGTGGTATGGCAAAGGCAGCAGCGGGGAATATAATAATGGCTTATGTAATTTCTCCCCTAGTTATTTCCAAGCTGACCCTGTGCATCCCACTGTCATGTGTGAATGCCCAGCACAAGGAGGTGTGGCCCCCAAGAATGCTGTGGTAGGAAGTGGGGCCATGTAGCCCTTTTCAATTGCTAAGTGTGGCATATATGGTGGTGCTTGGAACCAATACACGGCGAAGTGTGCTTGTGCACAGAGAAAGCAAAGCTCCATGTCTGGCGCTTCAAAGCTGCCCTTATTAAAGGGTTAGGTCAGCATGGTCCATCGTATTCTGGGTTGTTTACCCCATGTGAGTTTGAATAGTTATGTCTGCAGCGTGCCGAATAATTGGCGTCCCGATGAGTATGGTACGTTCATAAATAGGTAAAGCAATTTCGGCAGGACAATCATTTTAATTGGGGAGATGCACCCTGCAAATGTTAATGGTAGTGCAATCCAGCGTGCCACTGAATCTGTGATATTAAGTATCGCAGTGCCATAGTTGGCCCTCAGCGTTGTTTCTTTGTCTTTGGTGATTACTATACCCAAGTATTTAAGGTCGGAGTTTTACCATTTGAGGGGGTAGTCCGAGGAAAATTGATGCGTTTTTGGTCTGAGAGGGAACATCTGTGACTTATCCAAGTTAATAGTAACTCCTGACGGCCTCCCGCATCGTATAAACTGTCGGAGAATAGGGTTCAAACTTATGTGCGGTTCACGAAGGTATAATGTAATATCGTCCACGTACATGGATATCAGTAGGTGCCATTCTGGATACCTCTAAGGAAGTAACAGGGGAACCCTACTCACAACGGAGCCAGGGTAATATTTATATATAAGAAAACAATGGTTCCTGTGGATAAATAGAACTAATATTTGAAATACTTGTGCACATTCGCAATAAAAGGACCATCTAATGTCAGAGGGCAAGAAAAACTCTCTACACAGTTTGCTCGGTATAACATATTTTATGAAAAAATAAATAAATAAATAAACAATAGGTACACTTCTTTCAGTCAAAAGTAGTACTGTTTGTGCATTGTGACCCCAAGTGAAGAAATGGAACCAATAAGTGAATATACAAAGTGAATTATTATGTACACGGTTTCCATCGGTTGTGAAAAACGACCATTCTTATACAGTATTTTTTACAGCTTCAAAACACAATGATACGGGCTGGGTAATGGTCTGCTCTTTTTTACTTGTCGACGGCGTTTCGACCCTTCTATCAATGGGGGTTGCACCCGGAGCCTACTTGGGAGGCCTCACTGCAGCTGACACACGCTGCTGCCTAAGAAATTGATTTATCCAGACAAGAACAACAAAACCCTACAGTGCACCGTCACTGTAATCAGCACCACGCTGTCAAACAGAACGCTACGGCTGTAGCGAACTTAAAGAAGAGCTTACCGGCCATCTAACATCCTGAAGTGCCGTCCTGACCTCACTTTGAGAACCCGGCCGGGTCCTCACGTGAGTTTTTACCTTCACCTTTCACTTCACTGTCACAGAGGCAGCACTCTCTTCTTCCAGATGTCCCTACATAGTTAGTCCTGAGGAGACACCCATTGATAGAAGGGTCAAAACGCCGTCGACAAGTAAAAAAGAACAGACCATTATTCCTGCACCGCCATTGTAAAGTCTGGGTAGAAAGCTAATTCATTTCCATCATATGTGAGAAGTCCCCATCCCTTGCCGTGCCGCAGCACCGTATAGTGGTCTCGATAATTTATGAGCCCAGCTATGATGGGCCTAGCAGTGTGCCTGGTGAGGGTCTTGCTTCCAGAGATCTGTGTGGTCTTTCAACAATCAGTTGCTTGGACAGCGCCGAGGTAGCAAACAGTGTTGTGTGCATGGTCTCCACATAATCCTCCATTTGGTCCACGGCTGTGGATTGACAAAGTTCCAGTATGCGGAGGTTGTTCCTCCTCGATCTTACCTCCAAGTCTTTGTTCTTAGTGGCTATAGTGCGTAGGAGGCGTTCCATTTGTTGCATGTGATCCCCCACTGCGTAGTAGTGTCCTTGATGTTGGATATGCATTGTTCAGCTTCACTTATGCGCCCATCCTGTTTCTCCAGTCTTTGGGTGATAAAGTCCATGCGCATACTCATGGTGTCCGTCCATTTTGGGTTCTATGGAGTTCAAGCTGTGTTTTCAGGAGTGGGTTGCGATTTTAGGGCTTCTGCCATGTCTGTAGTGGCCTCCCCTGCCGGCCCTCGTGTCGATTAGCGCGCTTCCAAGCACAGTTTGGATTGCTTCCCAACTGTTCATCCCATTTCTTCTATTGGGATGGGTGGCGTAGGGTGGGTCGGAGTTGCAACAAGCTAGAGAGAAAAGGGAGGGAAGTAGGTCTGTCTGTTCTTTCCAGCAGTGCGGGAGATTAGGGCTGAGATTAAATACTGTTCATTGCGTTGCTAGTGGTATGCCATTACAGGCCCAGTCTGGAGCATTGCTTGCTTTTAGTTGTTCCAGAAGCAGTTGTTCGGCTTGGGCTTCCTTCAAGCCGTGTCCATCTAAACTACCTGCTTTTGTGTCAGTCTGAGTGGTTTCCTTTTGTTCCTCCCAGGTGCAGCCATGTCATTAAATATGGTGTGTTTCTTGTGCCTTCCTGCACGGATTTGTGGATTACTGCAATCACAATGGGAGGGAAGCAGAATTTCTCCCTTCTTTACATGCTGTTTGCCCAGGGAGGGCGAGATCTATTGGCATATATAGATGCGCAGCAGACATGGGTTTGTAAAGTGACTTATTCTGGTAGGCCTTAGGGTGTAGGTCTGATTGCTGCTACTGATGGCCTTTCAAAAGTCTCCTGTATCGTCGTTCTGTTGTTGTTTAATTTGGTATGTGCCCCTTAATTTTAATGTGGATATTCTGGGCTTTGCTTCCTTTTGTTAAATGTGCACTGTTCCCTAAGCTAGCCTTTTAGTAAAGGAGAGGAGTCTTCATCATAACTACAATTATCGAAAATGTAGGCCACTGACCGCTGTGTGGGGCACATTCACAAGGAACTATCGCCGAGTTAACGCCACTTTATCGCAGCCAAAGTTGCGATAAGGTTATCACCCCAATCACAATCTGGTGTTAACAGCCCACAGCACCAGTATACCCGCGATAGCAGCTGCAAAAAACATCTCTACAGATGACCCCCGCAACTATCGCTAATGAGATGCAGAGTAGGCGTTCCCTTGCCAAAAGCCGTGACAACAACACCACTCCACAACATTCACAACGACCAGCTGCGATAAGAACACAAAACAGGTGATAAGGCGCATTAGCAGCAGGAAAATAACACCGTCTCTCTCCTGGTGCAAAGTCGGGCCGCAGCCTGCACCACAAAAGGGAGCACAGCCCAGAGCCACACCTGAAGAACAACAGATGCACCCGGGCAACTGAACATGCAGCCCTGGGGGCCAAAAGGTCAATAACACCTCCGACACCACCGCCACGACCCCCCTCCCCAGCACCCCGACCAAAGACATGCCACATCAGCTACACCTAAACTTGTACAAAATAATCCGCATGATGTCGCACAATTACAACTGGTGACATGAATGTGTCGTCACAAAAATGAGCATCACACATTCACTTTCGAAGCAACAAATGACACTTTATTAACATGAACACTGAAATGAAATGAAGGCACATAGGCAGCTCCTCTCTGGACAATCCGTAGGTCACAGCCTGCAAGACAAAAATCATGATGAGAAGGTGTGTCTCGCACACATCAAAGGACAGAGAGAGAGCGGAGGAGAGAGAGGAGAAGAGAGGGAGAGAGAGAGAGTGAGAAGAAGAGTGGGTGAGAGAGAGAGAAGAAGAGAGGGGGGAGAGAGAGAGAGAAGAAGAGAGGGAGAGAGAGAGAGAGAAGAAGAGAGGGGGAGAGAGAGAGAGTGCCGCCCCTGCGCACCCAGGCCACACTGCTCACCTGCTGCCACCGGTGTGTCTCCAACCACTTGCCGGTATGTATAGCAGTACACCAGGTCACACATCTGAGACAGACCCGTCATCTGATACCAGATACATGATTGGCACAGTACACACAATTGCACAAGACAATATCACCTGCCCACCCATGCACACCCAGGCAGAGGCACCCCAGCCCCTCCTGCCGCCCATCGGCCCATGCCTGCCCATGCACACCCAGGCCTCACTGCTCACCTTCTGCCACCGGCGTGCAGACAGGAGGTCCCACCACGTGCCACTGCAAACCACAAGCCCGGGGCCCGCTGACAAGAGCTGTCCGGACCGCCGGGACGGGGCATCATCGCAGACTGCACACCCGCTCAGCAGCTTAAGGTGCGACTAACTCAGTGCACCCAAAGTCACCGTCCCGTGGCCAGTGACCTGCACACCACCAGCGAGTACGCCTGCGACGGGTACCAATGAGGGCCCCCCTCGGAGTGTAAGCAGAGTGGTCTGGCCTGCCTTACGTCATACCAGCGCAGGGCTTGCAACAATGACTTGTGGGCTCTGGGCGTAGTTTAGTTCATGTCCGGACATGGAAGTGACTGAACGCTGTGTCCCTGTTGTAGTGTCCAAGGCACCCGGTACACAATCTGCAATGTAGCAGCCCCTGACTGGCATCCCACAGGATGAGCATCATTAACGCAAGGGAAATCACTGTCCCTACATTCATTCACACATTCATACATGAATGATGAAAGACATAACACAGCATTGCGTCACTGGATGTTTATTGCACATCCAGTGCAGTTCTGCAGCTGGAGCGGTACAGAGCAATGCCGACCACACTACACAATATGGGCCAGTGGAGGGCCAGCCGGAGTCCATCCGGGGATGACAAGTACTGCGGAAGAGGAAGGGTTCAGGCCGCAGTCTGGTCGCCGTGTCATTGGTCCTCAAACAGGATATGGCAGTCCATGTCACTGTCCTAGGTGAGTGCATCGGAGTGTATCGTGAGTCAGTGAAAGGTCATGGGGCCATGTGCTGCAACAAGCAGAAACAGGTTAGGTGGCAGAAATGCTAGTGCCTCCTGATCACAAACCCATCCACGTCCTCGTCCCCGGATGTGTGCTCTGCCCCACCTGTGGGTGTTGCAGTACCGGCTGAGGCACTGTGTGCCACTGACACATAAGGTGCTGGAGTAGATACGTCTGCTGCACTCTGAGGCAATGACACACCAGGGGGCGGAGATGTAGGTGGTGTGGGGGCAGCAGAATTCATCTGCACCATGCCTTTTGGCAGCAATGCCATGATGATGGTCTGCAGGGCATGGTAGATCCCAGCTACATTTTGCTGGTGTGCAGTGGTGGCTGCCATTCTTTCCGCCTCCACCCGCACCATGTCCTCCATGAGCCTCTGCATGTGTGCCAGCTCATGGCTGGTATCGCTGGTGCACCTCTGAGCGGACATGTGTTTTTCTCTCCATGTCAGGACTCCAGCGATGTCAGTCAGGGCTCGTTGGAGACCATGGAACAGGCCTAGACACCCATGGATGGCCTCCAGTTTGATAGCCATGAGGTTAGAACCCCACCATCACCTGCTCAGCCGTCTCTCTCTGGGCCTCCAGCACACGGCATTGGAAGGCCGTGTGTTGTTCCTCGGAGTCTTGGGAGACTGCTGGGGCCATGGGTGCCTCCTGATGGGTGGTTTGGGTGATGTGTGGGGTCTCCTCGATGCAGCTGGGCAGCCCTGAACCTGGAGGTGAGTCACGGATGATGTCAATGATGTCTAGGAGGGCTTGTGCGTCGATGCTGGGGTTGTCCTCCTCATCATCAGTGAAGAGTGGCTGGGACTGCTCTGCAGGGGGTGTTGACGGTGGCCCTGCAATGTGAAGGGGAGATGGTGTATTGCAATGTGTCCACATGTATGTAGCTGCATGGTACATGTTGACATTCAGACAGCATGACATTGTACATTGTGACTGTCTATAGATCTGGGCGATGACCCAGAGTCATTGAGGATGTGTGCTGTGCTCTGCTTGATTGTGCATGTGTGCCATCATGGCCATCTCCACCCGTCCCCCCAGTACCTGTGGTCACTCACGCTGTTGCGGTTGTGTTGTGTCCTGTCGAGCAGTGTCCGGTCCCCCGGCTCCAGCCACAGTATCCACACTGATGACTGTCAACACCAGCTCCTCCATGTCATCCAGCACGAGCTGTGGCGCTGGGCCCCCACCTCCAGTCTGCATTGCTGCCTTCTGGTTGGCTGCGAGTTTCTCCTTGGTCTTTTGCTTGGTGTCATTCCATCGCCTCTTGACCTCATCCATCATCCTCATGTGCTCTCCGACGGCATTCACCTTGTCCACGATGTCCCGCCATATTCCAGTTTTGGTGCCCAATGACATGTTGGAGGTGACGAACAGTTGTTAATGGTGTACCATCACCTCCGTGATTATGATCCTGTTCACCTGAGGACTGAACTTTGTCTTCTTCTTCTTCTTGTCCTTTCCCTTCCCTGTCCCGAGGTCCCGGGCTGGTTGTCCGGGGAGCTTGTGGCGTTGCACTCATCCTCTGCACCTGCTCCGGCTGCCTCCATGGTGCTTGGGTGTTGGTCAGTCTGTGTTTGGGTGTTTTTTCTACTTTTATGGTGAATTTTCCTGCCTGCCAGGTGTGTGTTGCAAGTCTGGAGCTGCTAATTGCTGATTTTCTCATCGCGCTTTGGCCCATCGCAGGTTTTTTTGTGTTGTGGTTTGTGTTTTTATCTCCATTGAGGTGGTTGTATCGCAGACATCGTCTGCGGTTTCGGCAGACTATCACATGGTACTGCCTTGTTGTGAATTCCACATTGACACAGGGTTATTTTCCCACAATAGGCTCCGATGTTGAGAGTTGCGTTAAGCTACTCTTGCCGTAGTTATCACACGTTCTTGTGAATATACCCCTGTGTCTTTTGCCCTACCTGCAGCAATACTTCATGTTTTCTCCAGGGAGTTTGTTCGATGCAGGTTCTTTATTCAGGATGGGCAGGGTAGCGGTGTAAAGCCAGCCTGCCGCGCCCTGTCTTTGTGTTCGGGGGTCGGGCATGGAGGCAAGCAGTAGCTTCCTGAGCCACCCGCAAGCCGCACTCAGGCCTAGCTGGGCCCTGCTCACACTTAGCTCGCCGTGCTACCCTTCACAGCTCTCGCCTCCTACCCCTTCTCCGCCCGGGTGAATACACAAAAAATTGAGACTCTCAGCTCTTACCAGGCCGCTGTCTTCTGCAATCTGTCATCGGCCTCAGCATTTCCCTACTCAGCGGTCTTCTCCCGGCATCTCGTCCGTCCCCAACGTTCTCCGCGTGGGGGTCTGTGCAGCGTGGCTCTGTGCCGTTTTGTCTGTCCCGCGTTGTTTCCACCTTTGACGGGCCACGCACGTCTCCGCAGCAAGTAAAAGGGTGATTCGGCCTGTCACGATCCGCTGCTGCTCTTGGGTATGAGACACCGTTATTAATCGGTGCACGCCGCCATTTTCTGTGTTCAGGAGTCTAAACAGCAACCGCCATTCAATTGTGGTTCTTATGCCCTGATTTGCTCCGCAGGGAACAGGATAGATGTCGGATTGTTGTCCGAGGAGACAGGAGCCTCAGTTTAGTGCGGCCATCTTGCTAGCTGGCTCTCTAGCGTCCCTCCTTTGCATTTTTAACTGTTCCCTAAATTAGGATTAGACTTGGCATTACGGTGGGTACCCTTGCATTTTGCATGGTAAGAAGACATAATATTGAGTTTTTTATATTGATATGCATTAATTTCAAGTTTAGAATATCAAAAGTAGTAAACATCGATGTTAAGTATATCGATGTAAAAAATAGCGATTTTGTGCTTTGTAAAAAATATCATTGTGTTAAATGTCGATTGTAAAATATCGTTATGTCAAAATATCGTTTTACAATTTTTTTGTTGTTATGGGTTTGTTTATGGTATTATAATAGTTAATTAATGTTGTAACATTTTTAAATTGTAATATAATTTTTAGGAGCGGGTTGTTGGGTTTATAGGGGATAAAGGAGGGGAGTGTTTAATACATTTGTTTTCAAATATTTCAAAAATTAAAACATTTTAAAAATTATTTTAATCTTTTTCAGGGAGCTGGAGGCTGGGTTTTAGGGGATAAGGGTGGGGAGTGTATTAAGATATTTAGAAAATACTAAAAATTAAAGAAAATTTATTAACAATAAATACAATTTGTTTTTCAGGAGTCTGATGTGTTTATAGTGAACAAAGGTGTGACATTTTGGAAATTTAATTTAAATTTTTTGATTTGCAAAAAATTGAAATGTTTTGTTGATAGGGGATACATTTGATTGATTTAAAAAATACGTTTTTTAAATAATATATTTAAAATAAGTTAAATATTTAAAACTATAAGAGATATTATTTGATTTTTAATAAATTATACATCTGAAATGCTAATAATAATTAACACATGTTAGCATTTGTTAATTATTAAAAAGAAATACGTATTTATAATAATAATATATTAATACAAATCTGTTTTATGTTTTTTATTATTAAAAATTACTTCTTCTAAGGACAACATATTTAACTTTTATATTTAAGAATTTTATTTTTTACATGTATTATTTTATTAATTTATGAATATGATTTTTTAAATTGATACTGAATATTAAATGTAAATAATTTTAGATTTATAATTGTGAATATAAAAATAAATATGTTGTGTCCAGCACATTCCTGATTTAATACTAATTGGAGTGGGAATAGTAAATTATATATGTTTAGTGTCCAGCACCTTCCCTTATTTAATATTAATTGGATTGGGAATAGTAAATTATATATGTTCAGTGCCCAGAACCTTCCCTGATTTAATACTAATTGGAGTGGGAATAGTAATTATATATGTTTAGTGGCCAGCACCTTCCCTGATTTAATACTGATTGGAGTGGGAATAGTAAATTATATATGTTTAGTGTCCAGCACATTCCCTGATTTAATATTAATTGGAGTGGGAATAGTAAATTATATATGTTTAGTGTCCCGCACCTTCCCTGATTTAATACTAATTAGAGTGGGAATAGTACATATATATGTTCAGTCTTCAGCACCTTTCCTGATGTAATACTAATTGGAGTGGGAATAGTAAATTAAATATGTTTAGTGTACCGCACCTTCCCTGATTTAATACTAATTGGAGTGGGAATAGTAAATTATATATGTTTAGGGTTCAGCACCTTTCCTGATGTAATATTAATTGAAGTGGGAATGGTAAATTATATATGTTTAGTGTCCCGCACCTTCCCTGATTTAATACTAATTGGAGTGGGAATAGTAAATTATATATGTTTAGTGTTCAGCACCTTTCCTGATGTAATACTAATTGGATTGGGAATAGTAAATTATATATGTTTAGTGTCCAGCACCTTCCCTGATTTAATACTAATTGTAGTGGGAATAGTAAATTATATATGTTTAGTGTCCAGCACCTTCCCTGATTTAATACTATTTGGAGAGGGAATAGTAAATTATATATGTTTATAGTTTTGCAAATTTAAAAAAATTATGTAGTGTATAGTGGGTATGTGTAAAAATAATATTACAGTTTGAATTATTTGAAAAAATCATTATAAATATTTACTAAAACAGATTAGTTTATAAAGTACATTGATTTTAAATACATATTTTATTACAAATACAAAGATTACTAAAATAACAAATGAGTCATGAAACATGTAATTTTTTTTTTGATAGGCTTCTTTATTTTCAAACATTTATTAATGAAAAAACAACCAATGTATTTTATTAAGTACATTTGGATGGCGATTCCGATCGGGTAAAAAAAATGACCGTACGACTCGTATCTGTATTTTTTACGTACGAGTCGTACAAGTCCCGTAAAAACGGCGAAGTACGATTCGTACCGTAAAAATACATACGAATTGCTTCGGGAAAAGTCTACGAGACGTCCCCGGGCAGATTTACGTACGAGTCGTAAAACTGAAGTCCGAGCGCACAAGTCCGATCTGTACCGGCGTCCCGAATACACAAGCGTATGGAAAACGTCCCGTACGGAGCGAACTTTGTACGACCCCTACCCTGGGTACACTTGGGCCCGGAATACGAGTTGTACGGCCCCCCCACCCCACCCGCGCATGTACATGCCGTACCCCAGCACCCGCGTATGTACGCGCCATACCCCCCCACCCCAGCACCCGCGCCTGTACGCGCCATACCCCAGCACCCACGTATGTACGCATCATACCCCCCCACCCCAGCACCCGCGCATGTACGCGCCGTACCCCAGCACTTGCGTATGTACGTGCCGTACCCCCACCCCAGCACCCGCGCATGTACGCGCCGTACCCCAGCACCCGCGTATGTACGCCCCGTACCCCCCACCCCAGCACCCGCGTATGTCTGCGCCGTACCCCCTCACCCCAGCACCCACGTATGTACCCGCCGTACCCCAGCACACGCGTATGTAAGCGCCGTACCCCCCACCCCAGCACCCGCACATGTATGCCCCGTACACCCCACCCCAGCCCCGTACTTGGACGCACCGTACCCCAACACCGTACCCCAGCATCGCGTATTTACGAATCGTACAACACCATTGCATATGTGAGCACTGTACAACAACATAGCTATGGACACACCTTACATGCGTGAAAACGACTCGTACTGAACCAGGACACTGTAAAACAGCACAAGGAGGGTCAATTCGACTCGCACAACACCACAAAACACGTCTACAGGACAAAAAACAACTAAAAGACTGACCTGGCACATCCAAACTGTCAAACAGAGGCCCAAACTCACAACCACCTCTTATAACACGCCCACCAAAAGTACAAACCCAGCCACACCCACAAATGGACCAATAAAAAGGGCCCACAATCACAAACCATGAGCCTTTGCAACAGACCCACTGCTGACAGACATCACACACAAACAACTGCACCATACACCTTAACTTACACACCTTCACACAACCTCCTTCACACAGACCCCCTCTACACATACACACACACCTACACATTCACACCCGCACACCCACAACCATCCACACCCACACCCCACACCATGCCCACAGACAAGAATCCAAAGTTCACAAGGGAGGAGCTAGACATCCTTGTCAACGAAATCATCAGAGTCGAGCCACAGCTCTTTGGAACATTGGTCGGACAGACCAGCATATCCCAAAAAACTAGCCTGTGGCAGAGGATCGTCGATCGGGTGAATGCTGTTGCACCCATCAGAAGGACCAGGAATGAATGTCAAGCCAGGTGGTACGATCTGCGCAGGGCAGTCAAGCGCAAAATGAACAAGGAATACGCCCAGAGTAACATCACAGGAGGTGGGCTGCCCCGCAGACCGGTACATTACCATCCCTGGGAGGAGAAGGTGATGGCCCTGCTTCCGCCGTTGGGAGTACACGGAGTCGAAGGAGTTTGAGAGCCTGGTGAGTACACAAACAACTCACGTAACATGGGGGAAATGGCATTCACACCCCAACTACAACAAATGCACTCACCTACCCCCAAGCACTCACTTGACACAACCACACTCTAAACAACGCTCATGCCACTAACATGAGTATGCCCCATTCACAAAGCAAGGCCATGCCATGTCCCAGCCTACACAAACCACAAACCCAAGACTGGATGTCCGGGATGCTGGGAGGGTGGGGATCGCTAAACATATCGTACAACTCAGAAACAGACACCATTGCCCTCAGCCCATATGGCCCAGGTACATACACATGCACCATGCGCAATGCACAGGGACTGGCAAAGTACTGACAAGGTAGCTGACACTTGGCCCTGCTGTAGGCAGCACAAGGCCCTCCTGTGACAACTGCAAACTCAAACACAAACACAACAAGCTCAGAAATCTAGGACAGGAACTCACACTCACTGACATGGCAGCATGCGCCATGGTGGGACAGATACATCACCTGGGAGACCCACTGCCAAATCACGCCACACCCACCAGCAGGCACCGTCAATCAATCAACAATCGATCAGGGTACTTGTAAGGCGCGCTACATACCTGTCAGGGTCTCAAGGCGCAGAGGGGGGGAAGTTCCACCACTGCTCGAAGAGCCAGGTCTTGAGGAGTCTCCTGAAGGCAAGTAGGTCTTGGGCCAGTCATAGGTGGGTTGGGAGGGTCCTCCAGGTCTTGGCGGCAAGGTAGGAGAAGGATTTGCTGCAGGCGGGCGTACTTTGGATGCGGGGGACAGCTGCAAGGGCGAGGATGCCGGAGCGGAGCTGGCGGGTGGGGTTGTAGAAGCTGAGTCTGATGTGCAGGTAGGCTTGTCCGGCGGTGTGGAGTGCCTTGTGTGCGTGGCTGAGGAGCTTACAGGTGGTCCTCTTGTCGATGTGGAGCCAGTGCAGGTCTCTCAGGAGGGGGGTGATGTGGCTGTAGCGGGGGGCGTTGACGATCAGTTGTGCCGAAGCGTTGTAGCTGCCGTTGGTGTGTGGATGGGAGTCCTGCGTAGAGTGCAGTGGCGTAGTCCAGTCAGCTGCTGACGAGGGCCTGTATCACTGTTCTACTTGTTTAAGTCGGGATCCACCCGTAGATCCGGCGGAGCATGCGTAGGGTGTCGTAGCAGGAGGAGGAGATGCCGTTGATCTGCTTGGACATGGAGAGGGAGGATGCGAGGATCAATCCTCGGTTGCGTGCGTGTTTGGTGGGTGTCGGTGATGTCCCCAGAGCGATCGGCCACCAGGAGTCGTTCCAGGCTGAGGGTGTGGGTCCCAGGATGAGGACCTCCATCTTGTCCGAGTTCAGTTTCAGATGGCCGCTCCGCATCCAGTCGGCGATGGCCCTCAGACCCTCGTGGATGTTTGTCTTGGCGGGGTCCTTGGTGAGGGAGAGGATGAACTGGGTGTCGTCAGCATAGGAGATATTTTTGAGGTTGTGGTGGCGGGCCACTTGTGTGAGGGGGGCCATGTGGATGTTGAACAGCGTCAGGCTGAGGGATGATCACTCACCCCTTACACAAGCACACACCCCGGGGCAGCCAATGGAGTCACACACTCTCACAATGGACATGTGACACAACAAGATCAAGCCACAGCCAAAAAAGCATCCAAGGCCAAATGCGACATGTCAAAGACCCTGGATAACATTTCAATCAGTCCCCAGCAACATACCCATCCACAAGTGAACATTGATGTGAATGCTAAGCACATACAACTACCTGGAGGAACTGTGGCAACCAGAACATGTATGAAACATGGATGTCGCATGAAACAGCATTAACATTGTCTCTCTCTCACATACAGGGCAACGTCATGGATCTCCCCCCAACACTTGGGGGAAACAATCACAGGCCCAGGCTCGGCAGGAAGATGATCCCACTGGCAGCGACGACTCTCAGCACTCTGTGGATGACCCCAACCAACCTGGACCCTCTGGTGCCCAATCCCCTGCAGCACCTGCGTCAGGTACATCTGTGCCAACCACCACCCCCATTCTTGCCACATCCCAGGAGACACCCAGGAGCCCTGCCCACACAGAACAACTGAGCCAGTCTTACCTGGAGGGACAAGGTTCTCCGGCCACCCAGGAGGAGGCAGACAACCCTGCAAATGCCATCCCTCAGGGGTCCCGTAGACCCGATGTGCCCACAACGGCAGGCCAGGCTCGTGTGGGTGGGGGTGGTGGGAGTGGAGGCAGGCGGAGGCGCGAACCTGACCAGCCAGCTGAGGGAACCGGTATGTCACACATACGCCACATCTTGGAGACACACCGGCGTGACACCAGGGGCATCAGCCAGGTAGTGGGGACCCTCAACGAGATGAAGAACCAGCAGGCCGAGCAACACGCCAGTCAACAACAACACCAAGGACGGATGGAGGCAAGACTGGCTGAGCTCCTGGTGGTGCAAACGGACATAAGCCGTTCACTCCGTCGGATCGCCGACAACATGGGCAACCCTCCCTGTGCCACCAGGCGAAGACCAGCACCAGCCACAGGGAGGGAGGAGGAGGAGGATTCGTCCGACGGAGCGTCCCAAGCATCGTCAAGGCCTGCATCTGAGAGTCCTGCAAGGAAGGTGGGTCGTCCACGGAAAAGACCGTGAGAGGCAGCGGACCATCCACATCTCCCAGGTCACCTGGACTGGCACCTGGCCCTCATGCGCAACAGCAGCACCTCATCCAATGACATTCTCTGCCACATGGACTTGCTGGTCACAGTCTGACCAATGATGACCAACACTGTGGTCTGGACTCTGATGACTTCAAATGACAAGGCTCCCATCTCCCCCCATGAACTTTGGATTCCATGCACACTGTATAGCACCTATTTGTCCACACTAAAAAGGCCCCCCCACCGAGAATAAATCTTAATTTCTACAATTACATGTTGCATTCATTTTGCATGAGTACACAACCTACGTGTGGGGAAATTTCAAACTATGCATGAGTGTTGAACTAACTCCAGCCATCCATACCCTGGAATCTGAGTCTGGGACAGGACACACATGGGTCACAATGTATCATACTATACAGACATGGAGCACAATACTCACCCGTGATGGCCTCAAGCTGCTGAGGGGGGGCATGCATTACTGTGCGGACAGACCAATTGGGAAGAGTATCCTGAAGGCGTAGAGGTCATGGCTCATGTGGATGTTGCCGGGGAGGGAGTAGCAGGTATGTCTTGCCAGGTGGGAGAACTATGTCTTGCATGCTGGAGTACGGTGGATGTGAAGAATGGTGGCCAGGGCAAGGTTGGATGCATGGAGTTAGCACAACGGGGTCTCGGATGACAGACGGCCAAGGTTGGTTTGGGGTCTGGGGTTGTGGCCAGCCTCCTGAGTGTGGGTGAGGAGTCTGAAGGTCATCCTGCAGCACACAGTGATCCATTGCAGCTATCTCTGGTGGACGTTGATGTGGCTGGGGCGTGGGATGTTGAAGCTGAGGTGTGCACATGCAGCCTGGATGTGGACAAGTTTCCCGGGAGTTAGGATGTACTTGCTCCATAGAGGGCGGGGCAGTAGTTGACACAGCTGGTGTCGTGGGCCTGGGGGATGGTCTGTCTTTCCCTGGAGTGGATGTATCTGTGGATCATGTGCATCATGCAGAGGGTGTTGCACCCTGAGGTACAGATGCTGGTGATTAGCATGGCAAACGTGAGTGACGAATCCATGATGCACACCATCTTGTGTGCGTGGGCACTGGGTGCATGTGCAGGGCTCTTGCGGATGGGACACAAGCAGTTGACCCAGCTGTAAGTGGACAATCCTCAGATGATTACCTCAGTCCTGTACAAGTCCAGCCTCAGGTGGCTGATGTTCAGCCATTCATCAATGGATCTCATGCCTTCTTGAATGTTGGAACTGGCAATGGCTGCGTCTTTGGTGAGGGTGAGGAGCACCTGGCTGTCAATAGCATACGAGCTGATGATGATGTGCTGTGCGCATGTGATGCTGGAGAGGGGGACCTGGACACATTGAAGATTGACACGCTGAGAGATGATAACTGGGCCATGTGCCAGATGATGCCACTATACTAGGGGTGGGCGAGATTTCCGTTCCGCTCGCGGAAATTGCGACATTTTGACATTTTCGCGTTCCGCGTGGAATGCGATAATGTCGAAACTTCTGCGATCTGCGACCGGAACGGACATATGCAGGACAGGATTCATTCTGGCACGATGCTCCTGTCACAAAAATTAAACCTCAACAGGAAGCACTTACAGATATAAATAAAGCAGGTGCCCGAGTTGGAGCTCAAATTCAGTAACGCATTAATCAGCACAAAACATTCGGGAGTAGCTAGGTCGAGGCTGGGCAGGTGTGCTTTTCTCCCCACATCTACCGTCAAAAATTAGCTGTGATCCTCGATGGAGCTCTGTGCATCCACGACTTTCTCGAGCTCAACCCCCGTGTAACTCCTGACGCCAGGAGGTTCTGTCTCCTCATCTGCTGCTCTGATCGGTCTCTGGCCCTTTAAACAAGCGGCATGTGAACTGCATGGAAGCCCCGCCACACACACCAGCAGTGGGCAACGTCTTCCCGCCCTTTCCCCCACTATGACGAACAGCTGACTCGAGGGCACCCAACCGGAAGCACTAATCTCCGCGATCATGCGAAATATCGCGAGATTTTGTGCCGTTTCGCGATATTTGTCGAAAGGCACTTCCGGTAATTCCACCCACCCTTACACTATACTACATGCTGAAGGCTTGAGTCCCGCTCCCATGGCCTTGCTGGTGTACGGAGCCGGTGGGGAGTAGGAGGGACATGACCTGGTTGGTGTGACAGGGCCTGGAAGGCGGGGCAGCGCTGTGTAGGCAGTTGGAGTTGCACACTCATCATGCAAAGGTGTCGTGTGTGCGCCTAGGGTATGCCTGAGAGCAGGCGGTAGATTTTTGGATGGACAATGCTTGGAGGGTGGCTGCAACATCAGACTGTAGTGTGATGTGGGTCATGTAAGGACATGAGGGTCGTGCAATGTGTACGTTGCATGCGCTGACGGTCCAGCCTTTGGCACCGCGTGGGAGCAACAGTGGCACAGACAAGCTGATGCCAGCCAAATGAATGGGTGGAGGGAGGAAGGGAGGAGCATCGTTGAGGTGTGTGTGTTGCCGAATCTGTAAACATTGTGTGCCCTTGCTGCAGGGGCCGCAGCAGCAGGCGGCATGTTCTGGAAACTATGCCACAAGTTGCACACAAAGACAAGGATGTCAGAAAGGACTACTGCAACAGGCGTATGTAAAGGAAGGAGTTTCCGGTTTCCCATGGCACACCCAGAGACAATGGATGCACAATCACCAAAGATGACTGACACCGGATCTGAAGGACTGGGTTATTCTAAGACGCAGCGGTGCCAGGGGACAACACCTGAAACCTTCGTGGGTTACCTGTTCTGGCGTACAAGACACAGAGACACGGGACACTTCCAGCGACCTCAAAGATCAGCGTTTATTTACTGCAGGGATACAGAAATCGCAAGTATACAACGTGTAGGTTCTAGGAGACTGCTTCGAATTGCAAAAGTGGGTCGCTCCTTTTATACATATTTTTGCCATTGCACAACATGGCAAACAAAGGTTACAACTCAGTTCCCACAATAAACTTCAAAGGCGTCGCGTTCATGTTTCAGGAGGCCGGAACATAATTACAGCGGCATTGCCGGTTCCCTACTGTAAAAACATATCATCCCCACAGTTAAACACATTCCATTCTGACTGTAAACACATTAGGAGAAGGGACAGAAACAGATGCAAAGAAAGAACAAGGATGCACGACAGATTGGAAAAGAGTGTTGGGAGTAATAACGGAAACTTGATTACAGGATCAAAGACCTCATGCCCAATGCATGCACGACTGAAACAATAGACTAGCACGGTAAGATGAGCCTTGAGCGGGGCCATCTGCCTTTGCCGTGTCATTTCCCCTATCATAAAAGTCACCCTCAAAGAAACACGTGTCCTTAGTGTAAGCTTGGGAATCCCAGGGTTACAGAGCGGACAAGGTCCGTTCGCTGGCTACTTGAGGGCAAGAGACAAGATGGATGCCGCATCTAAAATGGAACCCGAGGGTTCGGATGGACAAACCCAAAAATGAGACGAACCATGCGTGGTTGTGTAGCGAAACCGCGTACACCCACTAAACTCGTCATTTGCGGTTCGTAGACACCAAACTCATCCATATTCGACCACACCCAAAAAGTGTCGTTCCGTCTCGCACGGAACCTCAGATCATGAAACTGAAGGACGAGCTGCACACAGTATACACACCCTCAGCAGGTGTTGACGGCCCGTTGTGGTCACCAACATGCCCAAATACATACACAACCATGGACATCATGCACAATAGAGATTCTAATCCCTGAAGAACTGCATGCATGTTGCTAAACTACACATAGACTCATATGCACAATCTTTGACAACTATGCCAGAGATGCCGCATGCAAAGTGGCAAGAAACCTGCATTGACAGAGATGAGGCACCTTGGAGGGTGAGAAACACCTTTATTACTCAGGTTCACACCTAGGGAAATGCATCAATATGAACAGACTCACAGGTCATTTGGCTGAACATGTGGGACCTACACTGGACACCCCCTTCACAACACAGATGCTGTAAATCCATTGAACTGGCACACAAGTGAAGGGGGTGAGCCAAACACCCCCTGCTGCACACGGAGGGGCTGCAATTCCCCATTGATCCTCTCATGGGGATGTCCCACACTATGTCCACCCGTAGCATCCCGTATGTTTCAGAGGGAAGTTGTACACACATTGATGCCTTCATCAGAATCCACAGTCCCATTACAGATGACTGTTACGAAGGGTGACTATCAATACATGGGAGTCATGCAACATGTCATGTGCCCCATGGTGAGTCGACATGTATGTATAGCAATACAACATGCACAGGAGCAGTGCCCACACATTCCAAACACCTACCAACACCAAAATGCCGTGCAACAATCCTTAACCAAAAAGACTTTTCACTATGTCCGTGCATGGGACGCTGATTCAGCACACGTTGCAATACTCATGAGGAATAGCGGGAGGCCAACGATGACACGAGCAGACAGCATGCAAAACTACCTGGGGATGACAGACACACTAGAAGTCAGGGAAAAGATTGTCATCTGCATGCATGGTCATTTACTCTACAGGAATAAGTGTGTCACCATGCTATATTAAAATTGAGTGTCTAAGCTAAAATGTGTGGAAGGACATCATCACTCGAGTGACACATCTGAACACACCTCTAAGTCACTTAGCATACTCTCAGCTGGACACACACATTGCAACACATGCCACACAAGGCTCCAGGCGTGCACACTCAGACCCATGGACTCACCATTATGAGAAGAAGTTGTGTATGAGCTGACTCCAGATGTCGTCGTCCTCCTCCTCCTCATCCTCACTTGCCTCGTGACCAGGGCCTTCATCCTCCACAGGTGGATGTTCCTGCTCATCCGGATCCAGGATGAGTGGCACAGCCTTCTCCACTGCCATGTTGTGCAGCATGCAGCACACTAGGAAGATCTTGCAGGCCTTCACCGGTGCATATGGGAGGGACCCCCCTGTCTTGTGAAGGCACCGGAATCTGCCCTTCAGGAGGCCAAACGTCCTCTCGATCACTCGCCTGGTCTGCCCATGTGCGTTGTTGTAACGGTGATCTGCAGCTGTTCTGGGGTTGCGGAGAGGCGTCATCAGCCATGGCATGTTGGGATAGCCAGAGTCCCCTACATGGAAACATCATGTAAAGAAGTGGGTCAGGAGATGCCGTAAGATACAAAAATAGCGCTAAACAAAGGACAAACAGAGTATACACACCAACAAGACATGCTCGTTCGCTGTGCAGCCGCAGCATCATTTCTGGCACCCTGCTTCGCCTCATGATGTAGGCATCGTGTGCTGACCCTGGAAAACGTGCACAGACATGGGAAATCAGCATGTTAGCAAGACACACCACAAGGGCATTTATAGAGTGGTAATGTTTACGGTTGCGATAGGCGACCTCCTGTGCCTGTGGTGTTACCAAAGCCACATGTGTCCCATCAATAGACCCAATTACATGGGGCATCCCTCCCAGGGCATAGAACTCACCCTTGACGCCTGTCAACTGCTCACGAGTTGGAAAATGGATGAATTCATCCAGGTGCTCCAACGTGGCTTCTAAAACATCATGCAGGACACGGCTGAACATGGTCTGTGACATGCCACCCACATCAGCTATGGTGAATTGAAACGTACCGGTGGCAAAAAAATGTAGGGCTGCCATCACCTTCATCTTGGGGGTCAGCGCAGTAGGATACCTGTGTCATGGTTGGAGGTGTTGTTCAAGCTTTGCGGTGAAGTTCTCAATCAACTGTTGCGAGAAGCGGTAACGTCTTATGCAGTCACGTTCCCTCATGGCACCCAAGTCTGGCATTGGTCGGGGGAGAGGCGGTGCCCTGCAGAAAATTGGAAGGAATAACGAAGAGTGAGTACATAACAACATCAATGTCAATGAACTGAGCACATGCTCAACTGCTACTACACATCTGCTAAATACAGATTCTGGTCTGTGCAATACATCCAGGACACGTATGCCAGCCAGGTGAAACTCCTACGACAATCCAGCTACACCTGTTGATAGTCAAGTTCTACATTACATGCCCCGAAACTAGCTGTGGGCCAGTGTAAGTGAACAGCCAGAGACATCACAGGAGTGATATATATCCACATATCTGCATTTGAAGGATGTCATCTCATACAGACTGCTGGCGGCAAGCTAGACGCACAGGTCACATGTCATTGAAAATGTACAGATCACACACATAGCGATGAAGGGGTACACGTGAAAAACGAAAACACAGACATGGATACGGCGCAGATATGTCCTCATGTCAACAAATCATCTTCGAAGCATCCAGACACACGTAATGTGTGAATCCACATGTGGCATGGTGTGCGTATATGTGTGCCATGCCCATCTACACACAGACACATGTTGGATGCAGCGACAGCAGATGCAGTTGACGGAACACCAACAGCGAGCTCATGGGAACACATGACACACACAGGACATAGTCACATCGGGGCACGCTGGTACTTAGATGTCAGGTGTTAGTGTCCCTGGCATCAGGGGACAGTTGCGGGTGTTGGTGGCTGTGCCATACCAGTGATGCAGTGCTTGACACGTTTGTACTACATGCACACATGTGCAAAGTGGGAAGGGGAAGTGTGCCACATACTGCCCCATGACACATGACATGTGTACACAGGTCATCACACATCTATTGTGCTAAAACATGAGGAGACATGTGCCATATCACTGCCTGACACACCTAGGCCCTGCAAATGAAGGACTGCAATGACAATGACTTGATGTACAGCCGTGCACGAGTCTGACACCTCCATTCCTTTCGTGTGCGCCTCCTATCACCAGTGTAAGCTATGAAACGCCCAGTACACACGCTCTGAGGGCGTGTGAACGGTCCGTATCATTACATTGGTGTTCCCGCCGGAGTACGGGTGTGTGAACGGACCGTACACACGTACGTGTACTACCAGTGTGTACACGTACGTGTACAACCAGTGTGTACACTGCCGTAGTACACGTACGTGTACACACTGGTCGTACATGTACGACCATGTACGTGTACACACTGGTCGTACACGTACGTGTACACACTGGTCGTACACGTACGGGTACACACTGGTCCTACACGTACGGGTACACACTGGTCGTACACGTACGTGTCAAACGCACTGTGCAACTGGTGCCATAGGGGTATGTGTGAAACACACCGTACCTGTGTGTGGATTGCTAAATTACATAGGGACACATGAGGGACAAGTATAGGGCCTAAATGCATGCTGGTTGTCATGGATACCGATTTTCAAGTTCAAATTTTTCCATCAGGTAGCCTGTAAAAGGCAGTTGGCAACTAAATACAATGTTGCAAAGTGGTTGTTGACTTCACATTATGCTCAAATTTTGAACCATGCAAAGGCACTCACTGGTGTATGTTTAAAGGGATTGGAGGAAACGTAGGATGCAAATGAGATTGACCAATCACTCTGTACTCCTGTAAATGAAACAGCCCAGCAAGGCAGATATAAGTCAGCCAGAACCCATGAGAGGGCATTTGCCTGCACTACCTTTCACTCAACACCACTGCTGCTGCCTGTGCTTCCTCTGGCACCATGTCAAGGTCTGTGGAGAGGGCCCAGCCATTCACCCAGGAGGAGAATGAGGCATTGCTGGATGTCATCCTCCCACAGTACACCAGCCTGTATGGGAGACCAGGGGAGCAGGTGAGTGCTGACTCCACTACCTTTGACTGTGCACCTTTTTTGTGACTATCACTTCTGGCATTGTGTCCAGGTGTGACAGACATGCAATGTTGTTTAAAGTGGGTCCCGGGGGGGGGGGGGGGGGGAATGGCTTATGTCTCCCATGCAGAGCATGATGTAGTTCCTGTGTGCACTCCTCACTTGCATTGTGCTTACTGTGACATTCACTGCATAGTGCATGGCACATTCAGCCTGCCCAATCCTTTGGGCCATTTTTGTTCTATAGTCCAGAGGTGATTCAGTGGCCCCCCCGGTGTGACTGCACCCACAGATGTGTGTGAGTTGAGTGGAGCTGTGGTGAGAGTGTCCAAATGATGTGTACGCCCCCTGGACATTGATGTGTGTGAATGTTCCTTGTCATGTGGGTGAGTGTCTATGTGGAGTGTTGCACCACAGCTGCATGGAGGAGGCAACAGCTCCACCCATCTGATGTGAGAAGTAAGCCGTGCGGAGTGTCTGACTTGCTGAGCTATCACCACACCTGTGACACCCCACAGGCAAGTGGCACATGTGCAGTGAGGTTTGTATCTGCTGTTGCCAATGGCAGGTGATTGATCTGTGCGTGTGTGTCTGTGTACTCTGCTGAGGTTGCGTCAGTGGCCTGGGGCATGTGACTGCTTGGAGGTGCTGTCCATCAACCTGGTGTTGCATGTGATGCACAGTGTGTGCCATGATCAGGGAGTGTGTTCCACCCCCATGCCACCTCTGTACTTTCAATGCCATGTAGTGCATTGGGGCTTCCATAGAGGCTAATGTCCCTATGACAAAGGTGCTATTTGTTGCCAGCATACTATGCCCTGTTCAACATATCAAAGATGTTCAAATGTGTGTCTCTGTGACATGGAGCAGGTGTAGTGATGTTGTCTCACTTTGTCATCCTCACAGGTAAGTGCCTACGCCAAGGGGGAGATCTGGAAGCGGGCCGTCAGGGCCATGAGATCGGTGGAGGGTCGCAGTCGGCGCCCAGCCCAAGTGAGGAAACGCTGGCAGGACATCCGGTGCTGGACCCGGAGGATCGCCCAGTGCCAGCTGAAGGACTCACCTCCACGCAAGCACGGCGGGTGCCGACGCCTGACCCACCAGCTGAAGCGTGTCCTGGCGGTGGTCTTCCCTTACTTGGATAGGCGGTTACAGGAGTTGCAGCAGCAGGAAGGGGGTAGGTGCATGTGTGTTTGTTGTGTATCACCAGCTTCTGGTAGTACTCAGTCGCCGGGATACACTGCAAGGGTTAATTTGTGCAGTGCATATCCTGTTCCCCAAAGTCAAACGGTGCTGTTCTTCCTCCCTTCCCCTCCTTGACATGTGTTCCCTGGTCTGTGTGTGATCACTATTGCACATGGTCATCTAGGCTGCCAGTTAATCCAAGTGCGCATTGCTTTCTGCATCATTGGGGGGGGGGTCTGAGACATGTGTTGTTGCCTTGCCTGTGCCCTGTCCTGTTCAGTCATTTGGGGATCCATAGTAGTTGGCACTGATGCTGAGTCTCAACATAGGAGTGTGAGTTTTCAAATGAACAGACTTGCAGCATGCATGACCGATGTTGTGGCCTCAGACATGATGTGCATGAGTGGGAGATATGCATAGTGCCGGGACGGTAGCTCATGTTACAGTCAGATAACTCCAGGACCATGGAGCAGTGTGCCCACTACAGTCCCCTAAGACACCCTTGCCTCGGAATCATGTGTGTCATCCAACACTGTGCCCATTCTCTGTGTGTTCAGCAAAGGTTGGCCTCTGTGGCATTGTTCCCTGGCCTCATTTGTATTTATCTAAAGTGTCCTACATGTGCCCATTGTACAGGCTGACCCCATTTTGCTTGTGCATACTCACACTGGGCAGTGCCTGTGTGTCTATGTACAACTATCTGTTGACGGTTGTTTGTCACAAATATGTGTTGGCAGCCTCACGAGGTGATGTGGAGTACATTTAGGAATTCTTGATGCACATTTTAGTAAACCCAGATTAAGAGGTGTAACTTCTTGATCTGTCTCAATAACAATATCTCAGGTATGGGGGGTTTGTGCGGGCAAGGCTTAGATGTCCAAACCTTATGACTCCTTGCCAGGTCTGACCTGTGTGTGAAAATTGTCTGGACAGACACTCAACATGCACTGACCCAGTCATGTTGTGCAGGGTTTAATGTTTGTGCTTTGCAGCATGTGTCAAAATTTAAAATACATGGCTCATGCTCATCCATTTTTGCCACCAGTGTGCGGTTGAGATGCTACGTAGTTTGGTCTGTGTGTGCTGACATCTGTGTGGACATTCTTGCTTGCCATGAGGGTGTCTCCTCAGTGCAGGTGCTCCTTATCCCGACACAATTGCAGGCCCATTAGCTAATGCATTGTCCTGTGTTTGGACATGTGTGCCACTCCACATGACAGGCAGTGGGTCAGATGTGTTGCCAACTGTGTCATCATGGTACGGATGGCCATGTGACAGGTGGCATGATTCAAGTTGTTAGTCAAAAAGTATTGTACCTTGGCACTCACTACACTTGTCAACATGTCTCAATTTTTCATATGCTTGACTTTGCTAGTTTGTTGTGAAGGACAATAATGTGCCTGCATGACAGATGTCTCCCAGGGAAGTGCAAAAGAAAGTACCTTTACACTTTCCGTGGACACGCTGGCACATTTTAAAGAAAGGCACAGTTCGATTACCACTTGTTTTCTGATTATACATATCCATGTTCTCACAGTGTGTTTGCATTTGGGTAACTCCTTGGTTGTTGCTGATACCAACTTACGAGTGTCAAGTCAACCAGACCACCGTGGTGCCATGTATATGTACTTACTGATACCCCATTTCTTCTTTACAGTGGCTTATTTGAATTCGGCTGGCAGCTCATACAATGACTGTGTAAATGTAGTTTTGTGTGCACCGCATTTTGTGACTTCTGTTATACAGGCAGATGTGTGTTCTGTTCACAAAGTGGGACATTCACACATTCTAAACATGTACATTGTGTAAAGTGTTGTGAGACCCAAGGGATTGCAATGTTTTTTGTTTGGGTTTCAAAAGTACTCACAGGTCTCAGAGTGTGGGGACACCTTCAGCATTGAGGTCTGTTGTTTGGCCTTGGGTGCACCAATACTGTTTCGTTCACAGTGAACAAGAGGTGGCATGCTGCTGTGCTCAACTGTTCCCAGACACTAGCTTCTCAGTATAATTCGATATCAAGTTATTTGCTGTTGTGTCATAATCTCCATTGTTTCCAAGTGGCATGGTGGGTCAACCAACTGGGGAGTGCAGGGTTACATATGTGTGGACTATTCTAGATGTTACTCATGATGCATTTCCTGATATGCACTGTGACATTTTTTTTTGGACTCATGTGTCAGATGTATACAGGTGACTGATTATTTTCTTTATCTTCACCTTGCCCACAGCATCATCGGAGGACACCGAGGGAGACACCTGCACGGACGTGGAGGAGGGATCCAGCACCACTGCCACCACTGCTGGCGAGTCTGCGGGAGCAAGTGGCACGGAGGGCGAGGGGAGTCAGGCGG
Organism: Triturus cristatus; assembly: GCF_964204655.1. NCBI lineage: Eukaryota > Metazoa > Chordata > Amphibia > Caudata > Salamandridae > Triturus > Triturus cristatus. The sequence continues at coordinate 769,647,821 of NC_140584.1, read as the reverse complement.
AGGACATGTCTAGTAGCAACACTGACTACGACGCTGACGGGTCCGAGACTGAACTCCTCGAGGGGACGGAGGCTGCTACAACACCTGGCAGCAGCACTACATCTGTCACCGCCCCCTCCATTCCCATCACCGCCCTCCCAGTTGCTCTGGTCCCTTCTGTCTGTGCTAGGCAACACTGTGTCTCCTTCGTGCCACTGCAGAGTCTGTGGACATTCTGCGGCAGTTGCAGGTTGGCCAGTCATCGATGCTGAATGTCCTCCATGGCCACACCAGAATGATGACACAGATGGTGTCGTACATGGAGGGCATGTCATCAGCGATGTCTGACCAACGGATGTTGCCGAGGTCCATGGACTCTTCACTGACGGCAGCAGTGAGCCTCCTGCAGCGCTTCGTCCCCCCCATCCCTGCACCATCCACACTTCCCACTCCCATGCCTGTCCCAAGCACACACAGACATTCCCAAGCACGCACCCCACCAGAAACAGGCAGCACACCAACACATAAGGGCAAGCGCACTCCTCCTGGCACGCACACTCAGGGGAATGAAGGCATACCCACTGGGTCTGGGGCACACAGGCATACACGCAGCCAGAGTCCGAGTCCGCATGGCACACTACCCAGTCCCTCCAATGGCACTCCCCTCGGCTCCCCTACCACACAATCTGACAAGGAGGCCTACTTGGCTGTGCTGGGTCTCAGCCCCTCTGGCTCTCCAGCCCGCAAACAGAAACGGCACTCCACGGGTAGGGGAGTTGAGTCCCCCCCTGTCCACCCCCTCCCCCAGTAGCGCTGCACCCCATCACTCCGACCCCCCCCTCCTTTGAGCCTGTGTTTTCTTTGGGTGCAGGGGATACGACCTGGCAGCAGTGTGCAGCGCCGAGCTGACCTCCACCTTTGGTGCTGCCCCACCCCCTGTGGTGGAGGCATCCGTCCCTGCACCCACCACACCTACCCTTACACCTCCTGTCCCTGCGGTGCCTGGTCCTTCCCCACATGATACCCCCCCCCCCAGTCGACGAACCTGAGGGTTCTACTGTGCAGGCAAGCTAGGGGAGACGCGTGGCATGTGTCCCCCCCAAGGACTTCTGATCTGGACTGGCCATGTGCCTTTGTAAATAGTGTCCTTTTATAAATATTCATTTCATGCTGAATAAAGCATTTTCTTTTCACTTTGAACACTATTGCATTTCAGGTATTGATGTGGGTGCTGATGGTCCAGGAGTTGGGGTTGTGGTAATATGTTATGTTTCAGGAAAATGTTGTAGTCTGATGCTCATGGGGTGGACCATGGTATCTATGTGCCATCACAAGGTCTCTGCAAAGTATCTTTGGTCGTGTGTGCTATTTGTGTTTGGAGACATTGTCCCAAGGAGTGTTCCTTCCTCTGTGGCACCTGACATCTTCCCTGCAGGGAGTTGCACATTTGTTGTGCTGACCTGTGTCTACATTTCCTTTGTTGGTGATGGATCCCTTCAACTATGGCCATGCCTGCTCAGCAATGTCTCCGGTTGCATCGTCTGTGCCATCCTTGCTAGTCACTGTACTTGTGTATTGAGTATGTTGTAATGCCTTAATGGCGTCATTCACCATTTTCCGCACTATGCATGTGTGTTATCCCAGCCTAGCACACAATTGGTACTTGTTCTGCAGGGTATTTGGGTACCAGACTGACAAGTGTGGGCATTGTATATGTGGGAACTCCACCCTATTCCTTCCATGAGAGGCAACATCTTGGTGGCTGTCCCAGCTCCTGTACATTCCCATTAGTCCTGGGATGTGCATGACAGTGTGTGTTCCCTTTGGCTCTCTTAGTTTAGTGGGCATTGACATGAGTATACAGTCTTGTGGCATGATCTCTGTGTGTGTATTGTGCTGCATCCACCAGGGGTGGGTATGCATGTGTCATTTGTCCTCACACCCACATGTGTTGTGTCATGCAGTGGGGGAAATACATCCATCCTCATGGGAGTGGGACACTGCTGTCAGTTATGTGTTGTTATGGCACTATCAACATAGTCGAACATTAGGGATGTGTACATACACCCATGGAGTTGTGGTCATCTGATCATGATGTACACACCCCCATGTCTCTATCCACTGCTGGGAGTGATATGCACCCACCCCTCACATGTCTCTGTCCACTGCTGGGAGTGATAGGTACCCACCCCTCACATGTCTCTGGCCACTGCTGGGAGTGATAGGCACCCACCCCTCACATGTCTCTGTCCACTGCTGGGAGTGATAGATACCCACCCCTCACATGTCTCTGTCCACTGCTGGGAGTGATAGGCACCCACCCCTCACATGTCTCTGTCCACTGCTGGGAGTGATATGCACCCACCCCTCACATGTTTCTGTCCACTGCTGGGAGTGATAGGCACCCACCCCTCACATGTCTCTGGCCACTGCTGGGAGTGATAGGCACCCACCCCTCACATGCTGGGAGTGATAGGCACCCACCCCTCACATGTCTCTGTCCACTGCTGGGAGTGATAGGCACCCACCCCTCACATGTCTCTGTCCACTGCTGGGAGTGATATGCACCCACCCCTCACATGTCTCTGTCCACTGCTGGGAGTGATAGGCACCCACCCCTCACAGATCTCTGTCCACTGCTGGGAGTGATAGGCACCCACCCCTCACATGTCTCTGTCCACTGCTGGTATTCCTCTGCACCCACCCCTCACATGTCTCTGTCCACTGCTGGGAGTGATATGCACCCACCCTTCACATGTCTCTGTCCACTGCTGGGAGTGATAGGCACCCACCCCTTACATGTCTCTGTCCACTGCTGGGAGTGATAGGCACCCACCCCTCACATGTCTCTGTCCACTGCTGGTATTCCTCTGCACCCACCCCTCACATGTCTCTGTCCACTGCTGGGAGTGATCTACACCCACCCCTCACATGTCTCTGTCCACTGCTGGGAGTGATATGCACCCACCCCTCACATGTCTCTGTCCACTGCTGGGAGTGATAGGCACCCACCCCTCACATGTCTCTGTCCACTGCTGGAAGTGATATGCACCCACCCCTTACATGTCTCTGTCCACTGCTGGGAGTGATAGGCACCCACCCCTCACATGTCTCTGTCCACTGCTGGTATTCCTCTGCACCCACCCCTCACATGTCTCTGTCCACTGCTGGTATTCCTCTGCATCCACCCCTCACATGTCTCTGTCCACTGCTGGTATTCCTCTGCACCCACCCCTCACATGTCTCTGTCCACTGCTGGGACTCCTAGGCAGACACCCACCCACCCTCCCGCACCCTTGGTACTGTACACTGCTGTCCTGGCCATGAACACACCCCAATATACTGGTTATATGCTGCACCAGGCCCTAAGCCAACATTCGTGGCGTATGTACGCCTTGTATCACTAATGTACTGGTGCCCTAGAGGTACGGGTGATGCGGTCCGTACCCCCGCTCTGAGGGCGTGGGTACGGCTCGTACCACCATTGTAGTGGTGATGTAGGGGTACACGTGGTACGGGCCGGACACACGCTCTGAGGGCGTGGGTACGGCGTGTACACCTACATCACCACTATAATGGTGGTACGGGCCGTACCCACACCCTCAAAGCGTGGGTATGGCCTGTACCACCATTGTAGTGGTGGTGTAGAGGTACGCGTGGTACGGGCCGTACCCACGCTCTGAGGGCGTGGGTACGGCCCGTACCACCATTGTAGTGGTGATGTAGGTGTACGCGCCGTACCCACGCCCTCAGAGCGTGTGTACGGCCCGTACCACACATACCCCTACATCACCACTACAATGGTGGTACGGGCCGTACCCACGCCCTCAGAGCGTGTGTATGGCCCATACCACGCGTACCCCTACATCACCACTGCAATGGTGGTATGGGCCGTACCCACGCCCTCAGAGCGTGGGTATGGCCTGTACCACACGTACCCCTACATCACCACTACAATGGTATTACGGGCCGTACCCACGCCCTCAGAGCGTGGGTATGGCCCGTACCACTATTGTAGTGGTGATGTATGTGTACACGCCGTACCCACGCCCTCAGAGCGTGTGTCCGGCCCGTACTACGCATACCCCTACATCACCACTACAATGGTGGTACGGGCCGTACCCACGCTCTGAGGGCGTGGGTACGGCGCGTACACCTACATCATCACTACAATGGTGGTACGGGCCGTACCCACGCCCTCAGAGCGTGGGTATGGCCTGTACCACGCGTACCCCTACATCACCACTACAATGGTATTACGGGCCGTACCCACGCCCTCAGAGCGTGGGTATGGCCCGTACCACTATTGTAGTGGTGATGTATGTGTACGCGCCGTACCCACGCCCTCAGAGCGTGTGTACGGCCCGTACCACGCGTACCCCTACATCACCACTACAATGGTGGTACGGTCCGTACCCACGCTTTGAGGGCGTGGTTACGGGCCGTACCACCATTGTAGTGGTGACGGGTACGCGTACGCAGGGATTGGTGGACACACCCCCCGAAGTGACCAGACCCTGGAGGTAATGTATGGACAGTATATGGTATTTTTAAAATTAGGTAGAGGTTATGTTTCCTGCCCCTTGCCCCCCCTTTGCCCCTGGGTGTTGTGCTGACCTTCTGCGGCGTGCGTGACGGTTTCGGTGCACCAGGTCGTAGGCTAGGAGGGCCGGGATGACACGTAGGATGTGGTCCATTGCTGTCCGTCGCGTACCGCTGCTCCTTCTTTGCGTCGTCCTCAATTTCCCTGGAGTTTTTGGCTGCCGTAAAAAATTATCCGTGCGGAGTGACGTAGGCACGAATCGTACTTGTTGATCCGTAGAACGCTGCCTGACTCCGTCCGGATGTCACGTACGCGATGCCCCGGATCGGAATTGTGGGTATTTTTTCGTCGCACGTAGTTTGTTACGAATCGTACGGAAATGGTATTTCTGTACGAATCGTACTTGCTGGTTTGTAAGGAGCATTTCCCGGGTACGAGTCGTACGGAGAAAACGCTCCGTATGACCATTCGTACCCGGGTTTTACAGGATCGGAATCGGCACCTTAATATACATTTTTACATGTAGAGATAAAATACAATCTTTATATTTCAGACATTATATATTTGGTACATATGTATATTTTTAAATAGAATAATTTTGCAAACATAGGGGTCGATTAGGATGGTGGTAGGAAATGCATTCCGACCGTCTTGGTAGCGGAAAATACCCGTCCGCATGCCCCGCAGCAAAACTGGCGGTCAGATTAGGATGCACTGGTAGAAAGATCCTACCGCGGCAGTTGGAATTGCTGCGGAAAGACCCAAAACTGCTGTTTGACCATCAGAATGACCTCAAGGGAAATTATGATGTGATGGCGGTGCCAGCGGAACGATCAGTTGTGCCCGACCTCCACGATTGCGCAAAATGATGAATGCTAGAGCCGCCGGAAGGACCATTGCATTCATACCACTGTGGTCGTATGAAAGAGGAATGGCGGCCACACAACAAGGCTACCAAGTGTGGCTGTTTATCTGGCGCAGCCTCCAAAAACATCTGACACACCCCAATGACACATCCCCATGGCAAGAAAAAAATAAAAATCCCAGGTCAACCCAAACAACACACCTGACATGAATACTCCATTTTGACCCACCCACATAGCTGAGTATAAAGGCAACCCCTTCCCTGCCCAGAATCCTTTTGCACAACCCCAGAACTGAAGGGCCCAACCCCACAGCCCAAAGGAGAGGCAGATCAACACACATCACACCATCACAACCACCCACACACCACACAGATCTCCACCACCACCTTCACACCTGCACTTTTCACCAATTTGCACATCACACACCAAGGCACAGAAAAAAATGCCTAAATTCACTGACAATGAGTTGTCAGTCATGGTAGATGAGATAATCAGAGTAGAACGAAATTTGTTTGGAAGCATGGTCCAACAGGCACCAGTAGCCAGAAAAAGCAAATCTGGGAAAGGATAGTCAAAAAAGTGAATGCGCACCCTGCGTGACATCAAGAGGAGGTGGCATGATCTCAAGAGCAGGGTGATAGAGCGTGCCAACAAAAACCATGAGCTGGCTCAGAGAACTGGCGGTGGCCCTCCTATTCCACCACCATCCATGGAGTCTCACAGGCATCCCCGGGGGAGTGGAGGCTGGTAAGTACCAACAAATTCGCGCCCTAAACAGCCTGACTCTTTTTAGACGCGCCATTAAAACACATCTGTTTGCCCCTGCTATCTGATTTCTCTTTTCTTGGCCTTGACCTGTTGTGTTGTGTACCTGATCAGGCGCCAGGACGCCCCTTCGCTGGGGCAGCTGTGCGCCTAATAAAAGTGAATAACATAACATAACATAACAAATGTCTCACATTACACGGCAATATACTGTCTTACACAACCAGAAAGCTACACTTCCTAGACACAGAAGCACTTATGAACAACACACTCTTCCCAACACATGTCTCGCATATCTAACATTTTCTTCCTCTGAGTCACCTCAAAGGTAGCTAGAAATATTTCCATGGGGGCATGTGGACAGGCAGCCAGCACTACAACTCCCACCAGGCACCCTTGTCCCACAGCTGAGCAGGATGGAGCACTCCCCCACCAAGAACCATATGGCAGCCATTTAGTTGCTCCCCTCAAACTTAAATGTAGGTAGCCATCTTAACAGGGAGGGAGGTTTGTGGGTAGGAAGCCAGCACTACAACACCCACCAGGCACCTTTGTCCCACAGCTGAGCAGGATGGAGCACTCCCCCTACCCAGTACCATGTGGCAGCCATTTAGTTGCTCCCCTCAAACTTAAATGTAGGTAGCCATCTTAACAGGGAGGGAGGTTTGTGGATGGGAAGCCAGCACTACAACACTCAACAGGTACCTTTGTCCCACAGCTGAGCAGGATGGAGCACTCCCCCTACCCAGTACCACGTGGCAGCCATTTAGTTGCTCCCATCAAACTTAAATGTAGGTAGCCATCTTAACAGGGAGGGAGGTTTGTGGATGGGAAGCCACAATACAACACTCACCAGGCACCCTTGTCCCACAGCTGAGCAGGATGGAGCACTCCCCCTACCCAGTACCATGTGGCAGCCATTTCATTGCTCCCCTCAAACTTACAGGTAGGTAGCCATCTTAACAGGGAGGGAGGTTTGTGGGTAGGAAAAAAGCATCTCAAAACCCACCAGGCACCCTTGTCCCACCGCTGAGCAGGATGGAGCACTCCCCCCACCCAGAACCATGTGGCAGCCATTTCATCGCTCCCCTCAAACTTACAGGTAGGTAGCCATCTTAACAGCAAGGGAGGTTTATGGGTAGGAAGCCAGCACTACAACACCTACCAGGCACCCTTGTCCCACAGCTGATCAGGATGGAGCACTCCCCACACCCAGAACCATGTGGCAGCCATTTCATTGCTACCCTAAAACTTATAGGTAGGTAGCCATCTTAACAGGGAGGGAGGTTTGTGGGTAGGAAGCAAGCACTACAACACCCACCAGGCACCCCTGTCCCACAGCTTAGCAGGATGGAGCACTCCCCCCACCCAGAACCATGTGGCAGCCATTTCATCGCTCCCCTCAAACTTACAGGTAGGTAGCCATCTTAACAGGGACGGAGGTTTATTGGTAGGAAGCCAGCACTACAACACCCACCAGGCACCCTTGTCCCTCAGCTGAGCAGGATGGAGCACTCCCCCCACCCATAACCATGTGGCAGCCATTTCATTGCTCCCCTCAAACTTACAGGTAGGTAGCCATCTTAACAGGAAGGGGGGTTTGTGGGTAGGAAGCCAGCACAACAACACCCACCAGGCACCCTTGTCCCACAGCTGAGCCGGATGGAGCACTCCCCCACCCAGATCCATGTGGCAGCCATTTCATAGCTCCCCTCAAACGTACAGGTGGGTAGCCATGTTAACAGGGAGGAAGGGTTATGGGTAGGAAGCCAGCACTACAACACCCACCAGGCACCCTTGTCCCACAGCTGAGCAGGATGGAGCACTCCCCCCACCCATAACCATGTGGCAGCCATTTCATTGCTCCCCTCAAACTTACAGGTAGGTAGCCATCTTAACAGGAAGGGAGGTGTGTGGGTAGGAAGCCATCACAACAACACCCACCACGCACCTTTGTCCCACAGCTGAGCAGGATGGAGCACTCCACCCACCCAGAACCATGTGGCAGCCATTTCATTGCTTTCCTCAAACTTATAGGTAGGTAGCCTTCTCATGCTCTCTTGTCTCACCCCTGAAAAGGATGAAACACTCCCCCCACTTAAGAGCCGTGTGTAACCTATTCCCTTCCTCTGCTCCACTTCACAGGGAGGTAGCCATCTTAACAGGGAGGGAGGTTTGTGGGTAGGAAGCCAGCACCCTAACTCCCACCAGGCACCCTTGTCCCACAGCTGAGCAAGCTGGAACACTCACCCCACCCAAGAGCCATGTGGCAGCCATTTCCCTCCACCGTGTTACCTAACAGGTAGGTAGTCAGTCCATGCACCTGGTCTCATTCTCAAAATGCATGGAGCCATATGGACACAACATCCCTCACATGTCAGCCAACTCTGTATAGATCAAAATGTTACATCCAGTGTACAGACAGCTAAGTGCGTGTAACTGTCACAGAAATTACACTTTGACTCACCAAGTCAAATGTGAAGTAAAGTCAGGTCTCAATCATTCACAGCACAGAATGCAAACAGATGATATGAAAGAACCTTTAAATTATTAAATTGTCTAGTTTTTGCATAGCTGAAACAGATTCTATGAAGAGTAAACAAAAGCTACACATAAACAACAAAAGTTGATGTTCACCAAGTTGGTAGATGAGGACATGTCCTTGTAAAAACACTATCAGTACCGTTCCCATGGTTGCAATTTACATGTCACACTAATGACAAGTAATGTATATACCTCAACATCATGTCATGATGCTTATTATATTTCAGCCATACCAAGTGATTGCAATGTAAAATGTTTGGTGTATCAAATGTAAAATCCAAATGTCTGACACCAAGCTTGTGGAGTGCACTTAACTGACAATCTAACCTTTGTTCAACAGGAGATCCCCAAGCAACTGCAGCAGAAAACACCACCAACCTGCAGAGCCTGTCTCCCCCCCGGAACGTGAACTCTCTGATGCAGACTCACTTCGTTTCTCGGATGAGGAGCAATAACCTGCCCCCTCAGGACTGCCAGGGCACACTACGTCTCAGGGCCTCATTGTCCCCACCACCACCACCACCACAGCAACAAGAACAGTGTTGACCCCTGCTACAACTACCTGTGCGGCAGGCACCACCACCATCACCACTGCTGCCTGCAACACTCTCCCTGCCTCAGTCGTCACCAACACCACCACACAATCCGAGGCGGCCAGTGAGAGTGTACGGGTGCGTCGAGTCCCAATGCCACATGTCCATGTCAGCAGGACAGATGGGAAGGCAACTTGGGGACAGTCACAGGAGGACAATGAGATGGAAGTCCTTGCCACCATTGCAAGAGTCCTTGGGGTATATGAACAGAACTAGGGCCAGGTGGGCCAGGTTGTGGAAGAAGTGCGTGAGCTCCGCCTGCTGCTGAGGTCCATGGACACATGTATGGGCCAACTTGTGGACCTCATGGGCCAGCTTGTGGGTGTTCTGCCAGACAGACATGCAGCTCAAACAATGGCTTAAAGCCCCCTCCAATGTCCCGACTGCTTATACTCCCACCGCCTCAGCTGTGGCCACAGAGAGGGGTGACCTGCAACAAAATGACTCGACGGAGGTCGACGGTTAATTTAACCCAATGTATTATTGGCGATTGCCTCAGGTTGGAGGGTCGCAGTGGGATCGGTTGGCTCAGTTCTGTAGAAGCTGAGCTAAGAGCAATCGGGCAGGAGGAGCTGTTAAAATACCCAGCTTCCTGTAGGACCGTTTCTAAACAGAAATTGACAGACCTATACATGAAGAAGGCTGATTTTATTCGCAGGGGGAGGATTTGTTAACAACAGGCGATTAGCGCCTATGCCCTAGTCCCGCCTAGACCTGCGGGAGAGCACCACTATTTCTACCTCTCACGCATTACTATGGCTCAACACAGATTTATCTTGGTGCTCTTTCGTCTCAATTTTATCCTCCTGATGCTCGGGTTCCCAGAGAGGAAGTTCAAGCATGCTGACCTCACCCCGTGTCCGTGTGACAATGTCTCACCCCAAACTGATTTACACCTGGTATTGTTCTGCAAACTTTACCACAAAGAAAGAGAAACTTTTATCTTACCCATCCTAAGACTTCAAAACTTTAAACAATGCAGGGTGGCCCTGTATTTTTTAGTCTTTACCTAATTCGCACGTCTGTTTCTCAGGAGCATCTTTTTTGTGGGCTTGCATGAGATAAAGAAAGTCGATGGGCATGCTAACTTGAATTACTGTAAAGGCTACCCACATTTTTATGATTGTAAATTGTTTTATGGTCTTTTTAAATGGTTTAATATGATGCATTTGTGCTTTTGTGATCTTATTTTAATAGATCGAATAAAGATTTTAAATGAAATGACTCCTCAGACACCGCTGAGCCTGCAGGTGAGACCCCCTCCTGCCAAACGCAGGAGGGGACATCCGAGAAACACTACAGGAGGATCACGTGGCAATGCACCAACCCAAGGAAAGTCGCAGAGCCAGCCATGATGGCACTTGTGCTACCTTAGACATTGACTTTGTGAACTATCCTTGTTGATGGAGTCTGTTGGACTGTGTGACTACATCAATGTGGTGACTACTCTATTTGTCTCATTTACCATCACTGACAACTCATAAATTCACTTTGCACAATTTTAAAAACAATCACTTCTCTTTCACAAATACTTATTGTAAATAAACACTCTTTACACACCTATGTCTTTGTGTCAGTTCTATGTTTATCACAGTATGTACAATGTCAACTCCGAGTTCAATGTACCACAAACTCTAATTGTGACGAGGCATGGATAGGGTGAAGGAACCTAGAAAGACACAAGAGAATGACATTTACTTGTCAGGTAATGCCAGTACAACTAACACACACCACTAGTCATCAACTTACAAAAAGCAGCCCACATAACAATGAGCAACAACAGCAAATTAGACATGAGGTGCGTGGAAAACAATACCCTCTGCCACACACATCAGCCATATATGTAGGCCTACCTGCATATTTGATTAAAAGACTGCAAATGGTCCAAAATGCATCAGCGAGAATGATTAGGAGAGTACCCTACCGCCATCATATCTCTCCGCACATTAATTTACTCCACTGGTTGCCCATGGCCAGGAGAATCGAATTTAAGGTCCTGACATTTGCTTTCCGCTCCCTACATGGTAAATGTCCGAACTATTTGAAACGACGCTTATGTAGCTATAAACAGAATAGACACTTGAGATCGAATTCCTTAAACCTATTATGCGTTCCGAGGTTTAAGATGCTATGGAATGCCTTGCCTAACTTTTTTCCGGCAGATAGAATCTGAGTCATTTTTCAGGAAAGCACTGAAAACCTGGCTTTTCAGCCTAGAACCGAAGGACTAGGTTAGCTTGAGTAGCTCTTGTTGCTTGCACTTCTGTCTTGCTTTAGTGCTGGGACACCTCTGCTTGAGGTAGCTGTTCGAGCTTTTTACAAATGCCGTTATTATTATTATTATTATTATTGGCACAGAGCCAACCACAGCCAGCAGTCCAAAATATCATCTATGCCTTGACACTACCAACAAAGCCAACAAACAATGTCGCAGTTGTACAATGTCACTTGCACTCAAGGGAAGTAGTTGTCGATGAGCTGTGGATGCAGGTCAACACCTTCCTATTCTCCACTATCATCGTCACTGGGCATGTGTGGATTGGCAGGGGGGGGCATCTCCTGCTCATCATCTTCCAGGAGCAGGAGAATCTCTTTGCGCAAGACCAGGTTGTGGAGCATGCAGCATGCAACTATGATCTGACACACCTTTTGGGGAGAGTAGAGTAGTGCCCCTCCAATCTTGTCCAGACACCGGAATCTAGACTTCAGAAGCCCAAAAGCATGCTCAATTACATGACGTGTCCTCCCATGTGCATCATTGTGGTGGACTTCACCCGGGGTCCTTGGATTCCTCAGTGGGCTCAGCAACCAAGGCCGGTTGGGATACGCAGTCACCTAGGTGTTAGATACACAGACCAATTTTGTAATAAAAAGAGTAGCTGAGAACAGCATGTCACACATACAGCACACTACTTGACTCTGTGTACTCACCAACAAGCCACGCACGCTCTGGATGCAGATTTGCCATCAATTGTGGGATTATGCTGCTACACAGTATGTAGGAGTCATGTGCTGAACCGGGAAATTTGGCACACACATGGGAGATAATCATATCTGCTTGGCATACCACTTGCACATTCATGGAATGGAAATGCTTCCTGTTACGGTAGATGTGCTCATGTGCCTGTGGTGGAACAAGTCCAAATGTGTGGAGTCAATGGCTCCAACCACATTATGTATGTGTCCAAGATCATAATAATCACCCATCACATCTGCCAATTCATGTCTCCTTGGAAAGTGGATGTAGCGGTCCTTGTAGGTCAACAATGCGGACAGGACATCACGTAGCACCATGCTGAACATAGCTTGTGACATCCCACCGGCAATGGCCACCGTGTACTGAAACGAACCAGTGGCAAAGAAATGCAGGGCCGCCCTCACCTTAAATGTTGGTGTCAAAGCTGTCAGATAGGTTCTGTGAGGCCTCAGATGGGGCTCCAACTGACCAAATAGGTCTTGAATGGTAAGGCGATCCAGACAGAATTTCCTAATGATGTCCTCATCATCCATGTTCGCCAGCACTGGAAATGGCTGATGCACACTTGGTCGTCTCATACATAATATGAAAGAGGACACGTAAATATTAAGCCTGGGCATTGAACTACGCTCCGTTCGCGGAGCTTGCGAAGTTTAGGTAACTTCGCGATTCGCGTAGAGTGCGAAGTTGCAGATTGCTACGCAATCTAGCGCGTAGCGTAGTAGTTTTGCTTCCTCGCGCGCTCAATATTCATTCTCGCGCGCGCGGTAACGTCTTACCTTGATTCTGCGATCGCCAACTTGCTTTTCTGTCTGTTCGCGAGCGCCACGAGATTTGTACTATGGCTGCCCAAGCCCGCGAGAGTGTGCGACCCCGAACACGTCGTTGGTGCGCGCGAGCTGACTTCCGGCCGCTGTTTTGGTAAGATCGCGATCCCGAATATGGAAAAACTGCAATCTGGCAAAGAATATCTCGCGAGCTTCATAAAACCTTCTCTAAAATGATCATTTTGCTCAGAAAACTCCTCAGATTGTGATCTTGCTGTAGTCTTTTGTGTAAGAAAGAGTCCTTTAATTTTTTTAACTCTTTTTTTTCAAGAGGAAGGAAGTGCCCCTGAGTCTACAACTTCCTGTTCCTGTCCAGCAGGCTCCTCCCACGTGCTTTGTGCATGTGTTGTTCACTTTCATTTGGATTTGGAGCTGGAAGGATCACTTTTTGTGTCTGTCTGCTGCATCATACCATTGGATTGGATTTATTTGAGGAATTTTTGATTTGAGATTTAATTTGCTAGAAGTAAGTTGGAGAATTGGTGTGTTTGTTTCATTGGGGATCGTTTGTACCTACATTTTTCTGGGATTTTTATTGTTTTTAAAAATTATTGTTGTGGTGGGTGGCCTGTACTACTTTCAATAGGGGCCTAGTTGTTTTTCTCTTCAATTTCAGCCAGTAGGGTACCCATGGGTCCATGTTTTGTGGTGTCATGTAGGGCATGGATGGCATAGGATTGAAATGCTAAACGTGGCTGTGGTGTATTTCACTGTTGGTGTGTGTGTATGTGATTTACCTTTGTTCGATGTGTGTGCTAGTGCTTGTGGCCAAGTAGTTTTCCTGAAGGCCCAGAGGTAGTCAGTCTCCAATCTGTGGTGCGTGACTTAAATGTACAGTTGGTGTTGTCCGGTGATTTTCCTTTACTCCATGGATGGCTTTGGATTTTATTGCAAAAGGTGTGTTTGGGGTGGAATAGCATTTTTTGGGTGTGTGCTCAACAAATTGGGCTTTTTTGTCCAGCATGTAAGGCAAGGGATTCAGCTCGCGAACTTTCGGTAACTCTGCACAGCGCGACAACGCGGACTTACAGTTTTCGTCATTGTTGCGCTCGCAATATGCGTGTTCGCGCACGCGAGAAAGCCTTTTTGTACAGTTCGCGATCCCGAACACGCAGCTTTTGCAATCTGGCAAACAATATCTCGCGAGCAACATAGACCCTTCTCGAAAACGCTTTTTTGTGCATTTCTGCACAAACAACTCCTCAGGCTGTCATTGAGCTGTAGGTTTGGAGCAGGGAGAAGCTGTTATTTGTCTGGAAAACATTTTTATGAGAGGGATTAAGTTCCACAGACACTACAACTTCCTCTTCCTGTCCTTTGCAATCACTTTTGTTTGTTATTGTGGTGGGTGGGCTGAGCATGTGTGTGGCGGCCATTTTAGGAAGGCATGCATTGTGCGTGCCTTTGCCATAGGCGTACATTGACTGTCTCCCATTTCTTGTGGGTGTGTGGCGGCCATTTTGTGGAGCCATCCAAGCAGTGTGCTTGCTTTTGCCATCCGGTTCCAAGCTTGTGGCCTAGTAGTCTTCCAGTAGGCCCAGAGGTAGTCAGCCTCCAATCTGTGGTGCGTGACTTAAATGTACAGTTGGTGTTGTCTGGTGATTTACCTTTACTCCATGGATGGCTTTGGATTTTATTGCAAAAGGTGTGTTTGGGGTGGAATAGCATTTTTTGGGTGTGTGCTAAACAAATTGGGCTTTTTTGGCCAGCATGTAAGGCAAGGGATTCAGCTCGCGAACTTTCGGTAACTCTGCACAGCGCGACAACGCGGACTTACAGTTTTCGTCATTGTTGCGCTCGCAATATGCGTGTTCGCGCACGCGAGAAAGCCTTTTTGTACAGTTCGCGATCCCGAACACGCAGCTTTTGCAATCTGGCAAACAATATCTCGCGAGCAACATAGACCCTTCTCGAAAACGCTTTTTTGTGCATTTCTGCACAAAAAACTCCTCAGGCTGTCATTGAGCTGTAGGTTTGGAGCAGGGAGAAGCTGTTATTTGTCTGGAAAACATTTTTATGAGAGGGATTAAGTTCCACAGACACTACAACTTCCTCTTCCTGTCCTTTGCAATCACTTTTGTTTGTTATTGTGGTGGGTGGGCTGAGCATGTGTGTGGCGGCCATTTTAGGAAGGCATGCATTGTGCGTGCCTTTGCCATACGCGTACATTGACTGTCTCCCATTTCTTGTGGGTGTGTGGCGGCCATTTTGTGGAGCCATCCAAGCAGTGTGCTTGCTTTGCCATCCGGTTCCAAGCTTGTGGCCTAGTAGTCTTCCAGTAGGCCCAGAGGTAGTCAGCCTCCAATCTGTGGTGCGTGACTTAAATGTACAGTTGGTGTTGTCTGGTGATTTTCCTTTACTCCATGGATGGCTTTGGATTTTATTGCAAGAGGTGTGTTTGGGGTGGAATAGCATTTTTTGGGTGTGTGCTAAACAAATTGGGCTTTTTTGGCCAGCATGTAAGGCAAGGGATTCAGCTCGCGAACTTTCGGTAACTCTGCACAGCGCGACAACGCGGACTTACAGTTTTCGTCATTTTTGCGCTCGCAATATGCATGTTCGCGCACGCGAGAAAGCCTTTTTGTACAGTTCGCGATCCCGAACACGCAGCTTTTGCAATCTGGCAAACAATATCTCGCGAGCAACATAGACCCTTCTCAAAAACGCTTTTTTGTGCATTTCTGCACAAAAAACTCCTCAGGCTGTCATTGAGCTGTAGGTTTGGAGCAGGGAGAAGCTGTTATTTGTCTGGAAAACATTTTTATGAGAGGGATTAAGTTCCACAGACACTACAACTTCCTCTTCCTGTCCTTTGCAATCACTTTTTGTTTGTTATTGTGGTGGGTGGGCTGAGCATGTGTGTGGCGGCCATTTTAGGAAGGCATGCATTGTGCGTGCCTTTGCCATAGGCGTACATTGACTGTCTCCCATTTCTTGTGGGTGTGTGGCGGCCATTTTGTGGAGCCATCCAAGCAGTGTGCTTGCTTTGCCATCCGGTTCCAATCTTGTGGCCTAGTAGTCTTCCAGTAGGCCCAGAGGTAGTCAGCCTCCAATCTGTGGTGCGTGACTTAAATGTACAGTTGGTGTTGTCTGGTGATTTTCCTTTACTCCATGGATGGCTTTGGATTTTATTGCAAAAGGTGTGTTTGGGGTGGAATAGCATTTTTTGGGTGTGTGCTAAACAAATTGGGCTTTTTTGGCCAGCATGTAAGGCAAGGGATTCAGCTCGCGAACTTTCGGTAACTCTGCACAGCGCGACAACGCGGACTTACAGTTTTCGTCATTTTTGCGCTCGCAATATGCATGTTCGCGCACGCGAGAAAGCCTTTTTGTACAGTTCGCGATCCCGAACACGCAGCTTTTGCAATCTGGCAAACAATATCTCGCGAGCAACATAGACCCTTCTCAAAAACGCTTTTTTGTGCATTTCTGCACAAAAAACTCCTCAGGCTGTCATTGAGCTGTAGGTTTGGAGCAGGGAGAAGCTGTTATTTGTCTGGAAAACATTTTTATGAGAGGGATTAAGTTCCACAGACACTACAACTTCCTCTTCCTGTCCTTTGCAATCACTTTTTGTTTGTTATTGTGGTGGGTGGGCTGAGCATGTGTGTGGCGGCCATTTTAGGAAGGCATGCATTGTGCCTTTGCCATAGGCGTCCAAACTTGTGGCCTAGTCGTACAGTAGGCCCAGGGGTACAACTCAGCAATCATCACGGCGGCAGTAAAAATACAACAGGATCCCTGGCCTTGTCAGTCTCTTAATGGCTGGCTATACTGTTGATGTTGTTCACTGACTTCATGAAATTTAATAATTGTGATGACCACCCACGAGACACTAATAAGTTATATATTATATTATGGATCTTTTGGCTGATGTTCTTCTGGCTTTTTTGCTTTTAGGTGCACAAAAGACAGAGGTGTGTCATCATCATCCACTGTTGTGGTGCCAGACCGACGTCCTGCTGCTGTAGTGTACACAACGTGACGTGTCAGTGACCTGACCAGGCATCTCTGCAACTTATGCAACTGAGTGCTGTTTTGACATCTGTTGAAGATGCCCCCAAAGAAAGCAGGTAGCAGGTCCTCCGGTACCAAGAAAGTTGCCATGGAGAAGAAGGAACAGAAGAAGAAGGAAGTGTCACTTAAGTCTGGTGTGCCTCCCAAAACCTTTTTTGGTTCACCAAAAATGACGCCTGCAGCAGCGGTGTCGGGGGGGCAAACTGGGGGCAGCACCTCCAGATCAGTGGGCCCAACCCACCAACCCATGCCCAAGCAGATGAGTGTGGAAGAGGTAGCCAGCCTTATGGTGGAAAGCAGTGATGCTGAGCCTGAACTAAACTTATCGCTATCTCAAAGTAGTACACAATCAACGCAGGAGGGAACATCATCAACACAGCAGATAAGTGGTCAACAGCCGCAGCCACCGCCCGCAATAGTAGCTGTTGTTCCTCCCGAAGTAGGGGCAGTTCAGGAAATTGAGCCTCATGCAGAGGAAGAAGAGGAAGCCACTCCTTTAGAAGTTGCATTGGCTTTTAAATCCCCAGCAAGGAAAAGGAGGGTTAGTACATCAAGTTCTTCACCAAGCCCCCCTTCTGATGATCTAGATGTCACTTGGAAGCCACAAACTGAGTCTGAGAGGGAAACACATCACAAGAAAGCCTTACACTTATGGATGTTGATGCAGAAGAGCAGGAGGATGATGATGATGATGCGCCAGTCATCACAAACATCACTCCCAGGCCTGAGGAGATGGAGAGCAACATTTTTACATTATCCAAAATGGATGCGAGGGATGTAGCACGCATACCTCCAACACAGGTAACACCAACACGACCTCCAGCTTCCATATTTACATTAGCAAAGGGCCGGCAGCGTCCTACATCCAGCACAACAAGCACCACCTCAGCAGAAGTAGGTAGTGGTCCTGCACAGAGTCAAATTCAACACACACCCTCCAGTTCATCCGGCATTGGAAGTGGGAGTGGCACCTCCAGCAGGAGACAAAAGTTAAGCTCCCCAGTGTGGGACTTCTTTACGGTTAGCGGAAAGGAGGAGAACATTGCTGTATGCTCCGTTTGTCATTCCTGTGTTAGCCGTGGAAAGCTTGGTACAAACTATGGTACCGGAGGCCAAATGACCCATCTGAAAAAACACCACGCAATCCAGTGGGAGGAGCACCTTAGGCTCATCAAAACTGGAACCATTGCTGTTGGGCTTAAACGAGTAGAAAGTCCGCTCACGGTGGAACAGGAAGAAGAGGAAGACATTCTCTGTGCTAGTGGTACACAAAGTAGCCCTGTCCCCAGCACTGCAGTGGTAACGCCCACATCCTCAGCCACATCTCATTGGCACAAGAGTAAGAGCCAGCCTGAGACACCAAGGAGTACTGCTGGCCCAAAAAGTGCGACGTCGACCACAAGAAGGAATACCATGCAGCCTACCATTCTTAGCATGTTTAGTAGGCCGGAGGGGCAGTACGAACGCAACCACCCAATAGCACGTTTGTACAATGCTAAGCTGGCAAAAATGTTGGCACTGGACCTTCTCCCTTTTTCTTTTGTTGAAGGGGTGGGTTTTCTTGAGTTTGTGACCACCATCTGCCCAAAATAGAAAGTTCCCAGCCGCTACTATTTTGCAAGAGTTGCTGTTCCAGCACTACATCACGACGTGCTGGAATTGCTTGGAAAAGCCTTAAAAAGAGTGCTGTTCAGAGTATACACCTGACAACAGACATGTGGACCAGTTGCCAAGCCACTGATTACATGTGCATCACTGCACACTGGGTCTCTTTTTCGGGTGTTAAAGATAAGATATCTGACGGCGTTGTTGACACCGCTGAGATTTTATAAGACACTCGCAAACATGCAACTGTAGCCATGTTTGCAATGGAGAAATCTCATACTGCTGCTAACATTTTGGATGAGTTTAACAGCAAGGTGTTTGAGTGGCTGCGACCAAGAGGTCTTACCATGGGTTTTGTTGCCACGGACAATGGCAGTAATGTAGTTCGGGCCATGAAAGATGGTGGCTATTTCAGGGTGCCATGTTTGGCACACTACATTAACATTGTTGTGCAAGACTTTCTGAAAAATGAAAGCAAAGTCAGCAGCTTACTGACCACCTGCAGAAGAATATGCACACATTTCAACCATTCTTTTAAAGCCCGGAAGGAGCTGAGGGTGATTCAACGTGAGCATAAAATGCCAGTCAAAGCACTCATCCAAGAGGTGCCAACACGTTAGAACTCAACGTATTACATGCTTGAGCGTCTGTTTGAGCAGTACATACCACTTAATGCTTATGTCATGAAAAGGTCAGGGGATCCTACAGTGAAAGGCATGAGAGTTGAGATGGCCCAATGGGACCTTGTCAAAAGCCTGACAGAGATGCTACTTCCTTTTGAGGTCTTCACCCGTGAAGTGAGCCGGGAGGACTGTACTATGGGCCAAGCTATCCCATTGTTGTACATGCTAGAGCAAGAGCTGAAGGAGGTGGCAGAAATGTACGCAGGTGTGGATGACAAAGTAGACGCACATTATTTGGCAGACACCTTATCCGCTCGCTTATCTCACAATACAAGGATTCAAAATAACATTCTGTCCGATCCACATTACATTACTGCCTCAATTTTGGATCCACGTTACAAATTATTGCTGCGCAGTAATGAAGTCATTCCTTTTTCAGAAGTGAATGTTGCCCAGTACAAAACTTTGATAGCTGAGGAAGCCACTGAGTTTGAAAACGAAAGGATCTTCATTAAAGGCCCGCCCCTCCAGGGCAGAAAAAGTACTGCAGGGCACCCAGAACGAAGTTCTACTTCAGAAGCCAAGAGCAGTGCGTTTGCCTCCCAGCAGTCAACACTGCCAGCAGCAATAACATCAACAGCACCAACAGGATCATCAGGCACATTTACAAAAACGGCAGGTGATTGGTTTCTACGGAAAGGGTATTGCACATCCATGACTGATGCAAAGGCAAAAGAGGCCCAGGAAATAGGAGCACCCCTGAACATTGAGCGGATGGTTCAGGCCTATCTAGATGACACAACAGAGGTCTACATGGAGCAAAGCCCATTGGTGTATTGGTATGGGAAAAGAAGCCAATGGCCAGTGCTCAGCAGGCTGGCGATAAAGTATGTGGCTTGCCCTGTTGCAAGTGTCTCTTCAGAGCGTGTTTTCAGTGCTGCTGGTGCCATTGTTACTGTCAAAAGGACCAGTCTCTCGCCCAAAAGTGTTGAGAGGTTAACCATGATCAAAATGAATCAACACTTTATACCACCAGAGTACAAAGCACGTGAATCACAGGAGGAAGAGGAGAGCGACTTTGATGACATAAGTAGTGGATTGTTAGACGTACTGCTGTCCGAACCACCAGAGTTTGAGGAAGAGCTCCTCTTCCCTGACAACTAGGCTTTCAAATTGTTCTCCCTTCCTTTATTTGTGTGTGACTGTGTGTATCTGTTTTTCTGGTTCAAAATCTACATTCACAACAAAGCCATCAACAGTCTCCTCTTTTTATTTCCCTATTGGAGTTGCACGTCTGTGCATAACTGTCCACTCCACTCCTCAGGGTCCTGCTCCATGTTCCTTACTCTCCCTAAGTTCATTTCAAGCAAGTCAGACATTGGATGGAGATGGAGAATAGTACAATACAGGTTGCCTCTAACAGTCCCTCCATAAGAAGTGAAACGTGACTCCACCTATATTCCATTTTGTTTCCAATCCGAAAGAAACTCATCACTGACTGGCAGAAGGCTAGGCAGGCATCAGATCAGACAGCCAAAGAGAACACCAAGACAGGTAATGAGTGATTATTGTGAATGATGGTGGCATGCATTGCATTGGATGCTGGCTGACTACGAAGAATTGTGCATGCCATGAAGTAGAACTATACTAGTTTATCGACAAAGTAAAAGTGACTCAGGTGTGGTGACAGTTAATGTTTCCTTGTTGTTTAATAATGACCACATTGTACTCCTACCACTGCAGGTGCCGGCCAATATCCGTTGCAATTTGGTAATATGGAATATATTATAAACTTATCAGTCACTACAGACTGAGTTGGTGTTGGAGAATACGTACCACACGGTCACCATCATTGAGGATGCTGAGCATACTATCTTTGCACACAGTCAGTTGGATTGGAGAAAATGATGGAATAACTGCGTTTCATGGGCTGACTTCAAAAGGTAAAATGTTTGAACAAGAACCACAGCAGACCTAGGCTAGATGTCCGTGTAGTGGTGTGGACTGGAGTAGAGTGTAGTGGTATGACGGACAGTGGCGCATTGATTTAGTCACTTCATTGGGAAAATTCTAGGTTGCTGCAGTGCATATGACATTTCTCAGGCTCGGTCAAAATATAAGTAAGGGGTAGGGTGCCTGGCCTGTGCCGCGGTTCTCCTGTTCTGTGGCTGTGCTGGCTCCTGAATCCTGTCCCGTTGTTGTTGTACCTTAATGCTGTAGAGTAGACACACTATGTAGCCTATCCAAGCTGCCTCAGTCTGAAAGTGTTCTCTCCAGAGTGTTGTCTTGCACTCCACTGTAATTGAGTTTATTGTTGTAAATGCTGTAATTTTTCAATACCCCGTTTGTTTTTCCATCTACACTTACATTCCGGCCTTTACCCTGTGCTACAGTGGGAGAAACGACTCACACGTACCTTACCAATCCGCATCAGGCGTTTCATGGGCTGACATAAAAGGTAAAAAATTTGAACAAGAACCACAGCAGACCTAGGCTAGATGTCCGTGTAGTGGTGTGGACTGGAGTAGAGTGTAGTGGTATGACGGACAGTGGCACATTGATTTAGTCACTTCATTGGGAAAATTCTAGGTTGCTGCAGTGCATATGACATTTCTCAGGCTCGGTCAAAATATAAGTAAGGGGTAGGGTGCCTGGCCTGTGCCGCGATTCTCCTGTTCTGTGGCTGTGCTGGCTCCTGAATCCTGTCCCGTTGTTGTTGTACCTTAATGCTGTAGAGTAGACACACTATGTAGCCTATCCAAGCTGCCTCAGTCTGAAAGTGTTCTCTCCAGAGTGTTGTCTTGCACTCCACTGTAATTGAGTTTATTGTTGTAAATGCTGTAATTTTTCAATACCCCGTTTGTTTTTCCATCTAGACTTACAGGCTGGCCTTTACCCTGTGCTACAGTGGGAGAAATGACTCACACGTACCTTACCAATCCGCATCAGGCAGGCAGTGGTACCCAAGATTGATGTGCGGAGTGTCCATGGAAGGGAGGACCAAGAAGAATGATGAGAATGATGCAACTCCACATTTGGACCAGGATAATACAGTAACTTTAGTATCATCATTCGTCTTTACATTTATTTGTTTGCTTTTTTCTCTTTAATCATTGCGACTGTGTGTTGTGGTTTGTTTGTTAATTGATCCAACTTTTTTTTAATTTCCTTAGCTAGCTTGAAAAATAAAAGTAAGCCCGGTACAGCATGTAATTGGGTTCGGTCTGAGCTCTGAGGGCGTCAGACAGGCAAGGCAAATTTCAATTTCGTCCCTGACTGTACTGTCTCATTGGGTCATAGTAGTTATAGTACAACTCATTATCATTAACCATCAAGTTATCCTCCTCAGCATGCATGCATTTGCTTTCTCTCACTTCATACTTTGATTTCTTTGATAATGGATCATGGTCGTCTTACAAGATTGTGTTTTACTTTTGTTGTGTCCATGCATATTGTCTGTTTTTCTTTCTCAAACCTTTCCCAAAACCCCACTTCCCATCCAATCATCAATCCCTAACCCTCTTCCCCCGGGCTGTGTGATTTATATTGAGGTGTGATGTGATGACTATGTACACCAATTGATCACACGCTTGCTGGGGCAGATGTGGTGAAAGCAACACTAATTGAATTTCAACTAAGGCAGGGCAAGGATCTTCTTCTGCTTGACCACCCATGCTGTAGTTTACTTTGTGTTCTGTTCCACTCCTCCTCCCAGAGTCTCAGTCAAGTGACTTTCTCTTTCTTTTTTCAAACGCTATTGCCAGTGTCTACTACTACCACCACAATAATGGCATCTACTCCGTCAATTTGGGAAACCAACCATGCAGCCATCAGTGTGCCGAACTTCATCATCAATCACAGGTAAGATAAGTTTGGTGGGAGGTATGGACTAGGAGGAGAGACTGACAGTGCTATTATGACAATTAAAAATAACTCAGTGAGGGGTACTGCATCTATCGGTTTGTGTGTTACAAAATCGGCAGATCTTTTAAATCAAACACTGGCTGTGGGCATGCAGCAGCACGGAAACAAAGTAAACAACCATGTAACTTACATTGAATTCGGAAAACTGTAACCCACCATAAAACATTAACATCGTATAAATAAATAGTAAGTATATTTTTAATGTCCCCTAACAAAAATAAACTATCCCGCTCTGACCTAACCCACCCCCCTCCCTAACCCCAACGAAACGAAACGAAAGTCCAAAGTCCCAATGTCCGTAGAAATCCCCAATGCCCACAAACCCACCCACCAACAAATGGAATTAAAAAAGGGGCAAACGACGAGGTCCTCTATTGTCGGCGGGCCTTAAGGTGTTTGTCCACCAGGATCTTTACCCGCTCCTCCATGTTCTCCTCCAAGCGGGCCATCCAGCGGAGCAGCTGGCGGCGAAATGCCCTACAGTTACATCCAGGGTTGGGGGCAGCAGTGCTGGAAATAGAGGCGCGGCGGCGGGCGGATGCCGGACCACGGCGCCGTGAAAGTGGAGGCCGGGCCTGACTGGGGCCCGGGGCATTGGAGTAGGCTGCAGCTGCAGCCGCCTCCTCCTCCTCCTCCTCCTGAGCCACCAGCCGGCGATAATGCTCGCAGATGGCCTCCAGTTTCCGGCGCCGGGCCCTAGCGGCCAACTCCTTCCTTGATGGTTTAGTGGAAGGAGTATCATCTATATCAAGAAAGAAAAAGAACATGTTGGAGCCAATACTCTTAGCAAAACAGGAACACTAAAATCATTCAACACATAGTGTCACAGTATCACTAGCAAGCACAGTTCATAACATTTGGGATTTGGTGGTGGGGTAAGTATCTCTAATCCTACTTCCTTGGACTCTAACATTTGTGACCGTTTCAGACATTATTTATAAATATAATCGTACTATGTATGTACTCCGGTACACCAGTCATGCTGTTCTTATCTGTAGTTTAGCCCAATTACATAACCTTGTTGTAGGCGGCATGCCAGGTCCATCAGCTAAGCTTGCACCCAAGAGAAACAGATATGAGCCACATGATGCAGACTCACGTTAGTTTTATTTACTACTACTGTCTGCAGGTGGGGAAGCTCATCTTTTTGTCTGACGCCTTACGGCCGTTGGCACTGGTCATACTCTGTTACATGAGGGCAAATGGCATGCACAATTTCACTTACACCCTGCCATGGGTACTACAAAAAGGCTGATTATTTATCGGATCCAACGATCATTGCTTATATTATTCATATTATAGATGCTGCTAGTGCTAATACGATATACGACATCAGGTCGGTAGCGGTCGGTGGTGGGAGTGCTGCCGGTCGGTGACGTGGGAAGGTGCAGGGTGGGGATAGTAAACGATGGATTAAGGACATTCACAGGTAATTAAAGAATACATTAAAAAAAAAACATTGCTGTACACAGTAGCACACACTGCATCGCATTCGGCGGTGCAGTGCGCACCTTGAAAATAGTTTTATTTATTTTTATGTTGATTACCTGTATTTGGCCGTAACAGTAATACACAGTTTACTCGCCAGTGCCACCCACCCGTCCCCTCCCCATGTCACCGCCCGCCAACAATCCCACCACCAACCGCTACTGCAGAGGGTACTTTGCTTTCATTGATTGCGTAACCAATATACATAAACATTAAACAACAGATAGGCCACCCTTTGCAGGCTGGCTGCCCCAATCGAAAATACATTAATAATAATAGGTAGGGAGTGGTCCCCAGAGTGGGAGGAAGGGGTTTCCGCTTGATAATATATGACGTGCTTGCAAACTACTGCAAGTGTACTGTATGCTCATAATACTACCTTGATTCCCCTAGGCTTTGCTACTGTCGCGCAGTTTCTTTTACACTTTCTTCAAAGTAAGAATCTCCAGTGACACTTTCCACCTATACTGTCTCTTGGTGATAGTACATCCAGGCATACATCCATTAAAGTAAACGTCTATCCTTTTGTATATATCTCTTAACAAACCTTAGTTGGTTACACCAACAAACACCCATGCTTCTGCTCCTTCCTTCCTTGCCTTGGCTTTGAGTTTGAACCAAAAACACCGCTGATTCTTGCTATCTAGTACTATCCACCCATACTGTGTCGCCCACCCAGGCAGGCATTCTTTCACCTTCCACCCATCCTTCAACAACCCATGCATCTGATCTTATTACTATCAGCCACCTATGCATGCTTCCAACAACATATCCTTCTCTGCCGGTCAGTCATATTGTTTATCTCGCCCGTCCTTCCACCCTTAGTGCTTTCCCTCTATGTTCAACACATCCATGAAGGTCATCTGATCTGAGTTTGTCTTCTCCATAAAACATTCACAGCTGATTTTGGAGTCAAATAGAAGAGGCCATTGGTTACTCTACTCACGCTGGTAATGCTACGTAAAGGGTGTCTTCTTCAACCGTTGTATAATAAGTCGCACAGTACAGTGAAATAGTGAACACAGTTCCATCTAGCTGTAATGTCAAGAAGTAATGAATATAACTTACCGCCGCCGGCCACTGCTGCTGGATCCCCCCTGGGCCCTGTGTCTCCTGCAGGTGCCGCCAGTTCGCCTGCCCCCTCCGGAATGGCCGCATCGCTGGCCCCGACGGCACTGGTGGATGGTAGTGTGCCTAGAAAAAAGCATCACAAATTTTTTAGATGCCTGTAAACCTCCCCCTATTCTAAGTGTTCACTTGGAACATTGAAAAAAAAGTTAATGCGATGCAACATACATCAGCACTAGACAGTAAGTACAGTCAGTAGACAGACACTAGTAGGATATGGTTCCACTTCCTAGGGTCATCTAGTCCTACTCTACTCTTTTGAAAGTTAGCCTGAGCCATGAGTAACCCTTTTAGATTCATCATGTCGACTACTACTCTTTTGGTGCATATTATACCTGCCAGCTTATTGACATGTGCAGTAGATGCCTTTAAGGCCGCTTGACTGTTGTGTACAAGTGAAGAGGTCGAAAAAAAAACAACTTATTGACTTTGTTTAGTTTATATTGCTTAGCCATCACACATACATGTTACACTTTTTGGCATGACTGCAAAATGCTAGCATTCACCAGTATACTATCTAACGGCTAACTCGCAGCGTTTTTCTCATATATCATAGGCGGAAGATTCCCTTCTACAAACCAGAGATTTACAGAGCATATTGGATGCAAGATGATGTAACCAGTATTTCTACGTTCTACGGTGAGGGGTCTTCCAGAATTCAAAAGATCTTGGCTCTTGTTCTTGTTGTCAATCATGCACTTGTAAATGTTTACTGTTTTAATGTTAGGCTTTTTGCTGGCTTATTGACTATGGCTATCGTAAATTAAATTTCATATTAACGATGTACAGAGTTTGATACTTGTTTCAAATAAACCTTTTGAACTTACACATAGACTCTGTGGTATTTGGTGTGGTGGAGTGGACTTACATAAGTGTGTGAGCAAAATGGTGTTTGTTATTATGTTCTGGGTTGTCTCTGTCTCAGTCATCATCAACATTGTGTATCGTCTTCGTGGGGGGGTCGGGAGTGGGACCCTAATGTGAGACACTATAGCTAGTCGGTTAGGGGATCCTGGGTTCTTCGGACTGAGGTGTGATCAGTAAGATCCAACCTCCCATCAGCAACATCCTATTTTGTTGTGCATAGTTCTGTATGTGGCTCTGCAGAATCCTAGACAATAGTAGTATCATGTACTATCCGATCAAAAATACTAGTCAAATATCTGGTTGGGCATTTTGTTTGTGGTACTTGTCAAAGCCTCAACATTGAGAAGACTTGAAGAGGACAACCCAAAGGACAGGACCCAGTGGCTAGAGCTATTGGTCAATCAGAGTTTTATTGTTGCAAAGAAAACCTTCTATTAAAGAGTGGGCAACTGTGCAAGCATCGCTACACACAGAGTAATAATAGTAATAGTAGTATTAGTAGCACGGAGAGTCATAGCAGAGGGAGTTAGAAGCAACTTCGAGGCAGGGATAAACAGAATTAGTAAACAGATAGTCAAGGTCAAAGAAGTAAGCTTTTGTAAAAAAGAGATTCAGAAAGTGGAACCATAATTTAGAGTTTGGGAAAAAAAAGATGCAGTAACATAACATTTAGGGAAATATAAATGTCAATCTAACCAATGGAGGACTTACTGGGGCCAGCTGCAGGAGCCTCAGTAGAGGAGAGGTCCTGGGGTTCCCCCGCCGACTCCGACCCCGTCTTCTTGCCCCTGGGTGGTGCTGATGATCATGTAAAATATAATAAAGAAAGAGACCAACATTAAGGAGTGCTGTGAGAAAAATAATAAATCATTTAGAAAAACAATAAGTCAAAGAACATTTTAGGAAACAACAAGTGCAATAAAATTGACCTATCTAATCAGATGGATCGACTATTGGCTGCTTCCTAGTGCATTTACGGATCGTCTTCTTATTTATGAACACTCCAGTGTTCCTTGATCATTCTGATTACAAATACTAACAAAGCCTAGTAAGTACCACCTGACCTACACCACCTATTCCAGACGGGCCAATTGTTCACTAAGTCTGCACTTCAATTTTTTTCAGCCATCAAATGCATAGATGAGATGGAGGACACATGCATAGTTGCATACATTAGTGCATACATACAACAAATTGTGGGTTGGTTGCATAATGCTGATCTAGTTCTGCTACTGACTGACCATGCTAAGCCTACCACTCACTAAACAAAGTACAAAAGGTTCGACGGAGGACTGGGGTAAGCAGCACTCAGTGACAGAGGATGCGTCACGCAGACCGCATAAAACAATTAGTAACTACTACTAACAAACTAAACCTAGAATCCAATATCCATCCACCACTATTTCACAGTAGGACAATGGAAGGACTAGAGTCTCTCTAGCAAATCGCATTACCTAACTTCAGTTCTGTAAAGTAAACTCTTACATAATCAGCATCAGCACAAGCTAGCGCAAACTACGTTGCAAACAAGTAAGAAGAGTACCACCGTGCACCTGGGTCCTTAAATCAAAGAACATTTTGCTTTTTGGAACGTAATTTACCAGCAACGCTTGGCACGCAGCAGTAATCTTGTTATTCATCTAATTTAATATACACAATCAGTTACTCACCAAGCCCGATGACCTCGACACCTAGCAGGTCCAACAGGTCCTGCTCCCGGTCCAGGATGACGGACCACCGGTGGGCTAGCTGGTTGTGGGTGCGCCGGATCCCAGTGCACCGGAACACGGCCCGGCGCACCTTCGCCCACCGACGGTGCCGCTCCTGGGTAGCGTACCCGGAGCCGGGCCTGCCGCCTGCTGCCAAGGTCAAGGGGAGGAGGCGCTGGATGAAGAAAACAAGAGCCGCCACCTCCTCCTCCCCAAACAGTTGCCGGGCCTGCACCCCTGCAGGACGCATTCTGCCGCAAGGCAGGCGGCGCTTCTCTGCGCCTGCAGGTCCCTTGCCCTTGGGACTTGGTGTGCCCTTGGCCATGGTTCTGGGGTGGGTGGGAGGCGGAAAAGAAAAGTCCGAAGGGGAAAAAGGTTAGGGGGAAGAAGATAGAAAGAACTTTATAAAAGTAACAAAAACACAGTAAAAGTAGAAATAAAATGCAAAATATAAACTGAGGCAAACAGAGAGATAGATAATAACTAAAAAAAGTCAGGAAAAAGGCTTTAAAGACAAAGGATTGCTAAGATAAAGGGAGGATACAAAAGTAGGCCCAGAAACATGGCATAGAGTGAAAAACAAGATGGCCGCGCCCATTCGCGACCGCGTGGGTAAGTTCACGCGATATTTCTCGCGAACATGTACTATTTATTGCGAACAAGTAAAATGCGCTCCCGAACACGTCAATGCACATCGCGAACACGCTATCCGCGACCCAGAACAGGAAATAAGGCATCGCGAGCGGGCGGGACTATAGAAAAACAAGATGGCCGCGCCCATTGGCGACCGCATGGGTAAGATCGCGAGATATATCCCCCGAGCATGCAAACAGCTCCCCGAACATGCTTACCGCGCTCGCGAACAAGAAAAAGCCATCGCGAACAGGTTGCCACAAGCAACTACGCAAGCTCGCGAAGCTTCGCGAAGCTTCGCGAAGGTCGCGTAGTGCAATGACATCTTCGCGAAGCTTCGCGAAGCGCGACTACGCGAACTACACCCAGGGTTAGTAAATATATTTCACCAATGAGATGTGTCTAACATCTTACATATTGACTGACAGCGCAAACATGCAATGGACTGTAACAACAGCTTAATGCACAAATCACATGCAGAGATACCTTGATCTCATGTAGTCGTACATGTGTTCAGTATGTACATACTCGCTACTTTCAAAACAGAATCTGAATATGTGAACGGTAAATGGTACACTCCTACATCTTGTGTCACCAGCCCTGGGTGTGGGTGACACAGCACATGTGGCAAACAGCAACACTGCTGACTTCTACGTAGCTGCTGTACCTGATACACCTTCTTGCTTAAATCGCATAGAGCACAACCTTTCTACACAATGAGCACAGTGTGTGCAAACTGATCAACTATCAAAATTAACACAGCAATGTACACAGTGAAATAGTCACATTATGTGTGCATTCCATCATTACTGTGGGTTGATTAGCCTTCTCACACATTGACATGTTGACAAATATGCGACTCCATTACACACCAGATCTGTGTAGATGCACACAAATATCATATGTGACATGTGAGGAAGTACATTCCAATGCATGTAATCATGTACACTGACATGGCATGTGTGGGCATCAGTGAGTTAAATGTCACACTTGCATCTAACTTTCCAAACAGGTGCCAAAATACACTGTAAGGCCGTCCGGTTTTAGGTTTAAACCTATAATAACTGGTAAAACCCCGCTGAAAGAGAAATAGCCCTCACCAGTAAAAACATATAAACACTAAAAAAACACCTGCACAACCACAAACTAAATGCCATTCAAAGAGAGGAAAAAGAGAGTGAAAGAGTCATTTGATGTGGCTGTGGCGTGGTACATCGAGGATCAGTCGTGCCGAGACATTTTGGATGTGTTGCAGTCGTTTGATGAGCTTGGTCGGAGCTCCCGCATAGAGGGCGTTTCCGTAGTCGAGTCTGCTGCTGACATGGGCCTGGGTTACTGTTCTTCTTGTATCTGTCGGGATCCACCTGTAAATCTTGCAGAGCATGCGGAGGGTGTTGAGGCAGGAGGAGGAGATGTCGCTGACTTGCTTGGTCATGGAGAGCATTGAGCCAAGGATGATTCCCAGGTTGCGTGCGTGGTCGGTGGGTGTCGGGGCTGTCCACAGTGCCGTCGGCCACCAGGAGTCGTCCCAGGCTGAAGGGTTGGAGCCGAGGATGAGGACCTCTGTTTTGTCCGTGTTCAGCTTCAGTCGGCTGGTCTTCATCCAGTCGGTGACGGACTTCATTCCTTCATGGAGGTTGGCTTTGGCGTTGATGGGGTCCTTGGTGAGGGAGAGGATCAGTTGAGTGTCGCCAGCGTAGGAGATTATGTTGAGGTTGTGCTGTCGGGCAACGTGTGCGAGCGGGGCCATGTAAATGTTGAACAGTGACGGGCTGAGGGAGCAACCCTGGGGTACACCGCAGATGATCTTGGAGGCTTCGGATCAGAATGCGAAGGGTCCAGGTTTCTGTTTTCTTCGAGGTATCGGGTTAGCTGTCTGTTGATGATCTTCTCAATGACCTTGGCCAGGAATGGGAGCAGAGAGATGGGCCGGAAGTTCTTGAGGTCTCTAGGTTCTGCCTTGGGTTTTTTGAGTAGAGCGTTGATCTCGGCGTGTTTCCAGCTCTCTGGGAAGGTCGCGGTCTCGAGGGAGAGATTGATGACGTTGCGCAGGTGGGGTGCGATGGAGCTGCTGGCTTTGTTGAAGATGTGGTGCGGGAATGGGTCTGACGGGGAGCCGGAGTGGATTGTGCTCATGGTCTTGATGGTGTCATCGATGCTCTCGCTGGTCCAGGCTAGCAGGGGGTCGTGGTCGATGGTGTGCGGAGAGACTGTTGTGTTGCTGTCTGTTGGGGCTGTCTGGGTGTTGAAGCTGTTGTGGATGTCTGCTATCTTGCGGTGGAAGAAAGGGCTTGCGGTGGCGGGATGTTGTTGATATTGGAGCTGGGGTTGGAGAGTTTCTTCACGATACTGAAGAGCTCCTTGCTATTGTGTGCATTGTTGTCGAGGCAGTCTTTGAAGGAGGTCCTCTTGGCAGTGCTGATGAGGTGATGGTTGTTGCGGGTGGCATCCTTGTGGGCTGCGTGGCTGTCCGGAGTCTGTTCGCGGTGCCATTTCTTCTCTAGCTTCCGGCAGGCTCGCTTGGAGGCTAGGAGGTCTGGGGTGAACCAGCTGTCCCTCTTGCTGGTGTCTCTGTGGGGGGGTTTCTTCAGCGGGCGAGGGTGTTGGCGCAGTCGTTGATCCAGCATCTGAGGTTGCGGGCAGCGTCATCGGTGTTGGAGGGTTTGGTGGGTGGGCTGAGAGTGAGGTTTGCATGTAGTTGGTCTTCGGTGATTTTTCTCCAGCTGCGGCAAGGGATCTGTTGGGTGCGGTGGTGTATGGTGGGTTTCTGGAAGGAGAAGTGGATGCAGCGGTGGTCGGTCCAGAGGAGTTCGGCGGTGTGGCTGAAGGTGACGTGGGGGCTTGCGGAGAAGATGGGGTCAAGCATGTGGCCTGTGGAGTGGGTAGGCATTGTGATGAGTTGTCTCAGTCCAAGGTTGGCGAGGTTATCGATCAGGGTTGTCGAGTTGCTGTTGTTGTTGTTCTCCAGGTGAAAGTTCAGGTCTCCGAGGAGGATGTAGTCGGTGGAGGTCAGGGAGGGCGTGTTGATGAAGTCGGCGATGGAGTCGCTGAACTAGGGTCGGAGTCCGGGGGGTTTGTAGACGAGGGTGCCTCTGAGGGTGGAGTTGGTGTCTGTGTGGATCTGGAAATGCATGTGTTCGGCAGTGCTGAGAGTGTCGTCGGTGCTGGTCGAGACCCTGATGCTGGTCTTGTGGACGATGGCGATTCCTCCTCCGACTCCGTTGGTGCAGTCTTCGCGGGTGATCTTGTAGCCGTCTGGGATGGCTATGGTGATGTCGGGTGTGGAGGACTCATTCATCCAGGTCTCTGTTAGGAAGGCGATGTCTGGGGATGATGTGTCGATCAGGTCCCAGAGCTCGATGGCGTGTTTGCGTGTGGAGCGGGTGTTCAGTAGTATGCATCGGAGGTGGTTGAGGTCTTTCTTGGCGGGTTGTTTGGAGGCTCTGAGGCTGGCGTAGCTGCAGTTCTGGCAGGTTAAGGGACCGTGAGTGCGTTTTGGGGCAGCCTTGAAGCAGGTGTGGGTCCGTCTGTGGTTGAGAGTGTGGAGTGTGCTGGCATTGTAGCGGTGGTGGTCGTCGTGGCAGGTGCGGGGACCAGGGGTTCGGGTGCTGGGTGCGGTCCAGGCATGGACAGGCGCAGACGGGCTTGCCTTCAGCGCGCCAGCAGCGTGCCCGCTGCATGCGGCCGTGCAGTGGCCACCATCTATGGGGATGTGGGAGGGAGGATCAGCTGGGAGGCGGGAGGCAGGGGCAGCGAATGGGCAGTGAGGGGGCGGGGCCACAGGGGACGCAGCGGCAGGAACGGGAGCAGTGGGGGCACCTGAAGGCAACCGGGCACAACAGGGGCAGCGAAGGGGGAGACAGAAGGCAAAAGGGCACAAATTAGGGCAGCGAGGGGGAGACAGGAGGCAAAAAAGGGGCACAAAACAAGGGCAGCGAGGGGGAAACAGAAGGCAAAAGGGCACAAATCAAGGGCAGCGAGGGGGAGACAGAAGGCAAAAAACGGGCACAAATCAAGGGCAAAGAGGGGGAACAGAAGGCAAAAGGGCTCAAATCAGGGCAGCGAGGGGGAGACAGAAGGCAAAAAACGAGCACAAATCAAGGTCAGCGAGGGGGAGACAGAAGGCAAAAAACAGGCACAAATCAAGGGGAGCAAGGGGGAAACAGGAGGTAAAAGGCCACAAATCAAGGGCAGCGAGGGGGAAAGAGAAGGCAAAAGGGCAGAAATCAAGGGCAGCGAGGGGGAGACAGAAGGCAAAAGGGCACAAATCAAGGGCAGCGAGGGGGAGACAGAAGGCAAAGCGGGCACAAGATACAAACCTAGGGCCTACCACTGGCCACCAGAGATGAGGCGCAGGTGGTAGCCTGCGGGTGGAGGAGGGCCTCGACTTCTACAGCAGGGGCAGCTTCAGGGCACAGGCGGAGCTGTGTGGTGGTGGAGCGACCTACCAGCGAGGTCAAGGGTCGCTCTCCTCACCGCACAGAGGCCGCCATATATGGGGATGTGTGAGTGAGGAGCAGCTGGGAGGCGGGAGGTGGGAGGCTGGGGCAGTGAATGGGCAGTGAGGGGGGCGGGGCCGCAGGGGACACAGCGGCAGGAACGGGAGCAGTGGGGGCACCTGAAGGCACCTGGCTACAACAGGGGCAGCGAGGGGTAGACAGAAGGCAAAAGGGCACAAATCAGGGCAGCAAGGGGGAGACAGAAGGCAAAAAACGGGCACAATTCGAGGGCAGCAAGGGGTTAACAGAAGACAAAAAAGGGCACAAATCAAGGGCAGCGAGTCGGAGCCAGAAGGCAAAAAAAGGGCACAATTCAGGGCAGCGAGGGGGAGACAGAAGGCAAACAACAGGCACAAATCAAGGGCAGCGAGGGGGAGACAGAAGGCAAAAAAACAGGCACAAATCAAGGGCAGCGAGGGGGAAACAGAAGGCAAATGGGCACAAATCAAGGGCAGCAAGGGGGAAACAGAAGGCAAAAGGGCACAATTCAAGGGCAGCGAGGGGGAGACAGAAGGCAAAAAACGAGCACAAATCAAGGGCAGCGAGGGGGAGACAGGAGGCAAAAAAGGGGCACAAAACAAGGGCAGCGAGGGGGAAACAGAAGGCAAAAGGGCACAAATCAAGGGCAGCGAGGGGGAGACAGAAGGCAAAAAACGGGCACAAATCAAGGGCAAAGAGGGGGAACAGAAGGCAAAAGGGCTCAAATCAGGGCAGCGAGGGGGAGACAGAAGGCAAAAAACGAGCACAAATCAAGGTCAGCGAGGGGGAGACAGAAGGCAAAAAACAGGCACAAATCAAGGGGAGCAAGGGGGAAACAGGAGGTAAAAGGCCACAAATCAAGGGCAGCGAGGGGGAAAGAGAAGGCAAAAGGGCAGAAATCAAGGGCAGCGAGGGGGAGACAGAAGGCAAAAGGGCACAAATCAAGGGCAGCGAGGGGGAGACAGAAGGCAAAGCGGGCACAAGATACAAACCTAGGGCCTACCACTGGCCACCAGAGATGAGGCGCAGGTGGTAGCCTGCGGGTGGAGGAGGGCCTCGACTTCTACAGCAGGGGCAGCTTCAGGGCACAGGCGGAGCTGTGTGGTGGTGGAGCGACCTACCAGCGAGGTCAAGGGTCGCTCTCCTCACCGCACAGAGGCCGCCATATATGGGGATGTGTGAGTGAGGAGCAGCTGGGAGGCGGGAGGTGGGAGGCTGGGGCAGTGAATGGGCAGTGAGGGGGGCGGGGCCGCAGGGGACACAGCGGCAGGAACGGGAGCAGTGGGGGCACCTGAAGGCACCTGGCTACAACAGGGGCAGCGAGGGGTAGACAGAAGGCAAAAGGGCACAAATCAGGGCAGCAAGGGGGAGACAGAAGGCAAAAAACGGGCACAATTCGAGGGCAGCAAGGGGTTAACAGAAGACAAAAAAGGGCACAAATCAAGGGCAGCGAGTCGGAGCCAGAAGGCAAAAAAAGGGCACAATTCAGGGCAGCGAGGGGGAGACAGAAGGCAAACAACAGGCACAAATCAAGGGCAGCGAGGGGGAGACAGAAGGCAAAAAAACAGGCACAAATCAAGGGCAGCGAGGGGGAAACAGAAGGCAAATGGGCACAAATCAAGGGCAGCAAGGGGGAAACAGAAGGCAAAAGGGCACAATTCAAGGGCAGCGAGGGGGAGACAGAAGGCAAAAAACGAGCACAAATCAAGGGAAGCGAGGGGGAGACAGAAGGCAAAAACGGGCACAAATCAAGGGCAGCGAGGGGGAAATTGGAGGTAAAAGGGCAGAAATCAAGGGCAGCGAGGGGGAAACAGAAGGCAAAAGGGCAGAAATCAAGGGCAGCGAGGGGGAGACAGAAGGCAAAAGGGCACAAATCAAGGGCAGCGAGGGGGAGACAGAAGGCAAAGCGGGCACAATATACAAACCTAGGGCCTACCACTGGCCACCAGAGATGAGGCGCAGGTGGTAGCATGCGGGTGGAGGAGGGCCTTGACTTCTACAGCAGGGGCAGCTTCAGGGCACACAGGCGGAGCTGTGTGGTGGGGGAGCGACCTACCAGCGAGGTCAAGGGTCGCTCTCCTCACCGCACAGTGGCCGCCATATATGGGGATGTGAGATGGAGGAGCAGCTGGGAGGCGGGAGATGGGAGGCTTGGGCAGTGAATGGGCAGTGAGGGGGGTGGGCTGCAGGGGATGCAGCGGCAGGAACGGGAGCGGGGGGGGGCACCTGAAGGCACCTGGCTACAACAGGGGCAGCGAGGGGTAGACAGAAGGCAAAAGGGCACAAATCAGGGCAGCGAGGGGGAGACCGAAGGCAAAAAACGGGCACAAATCAAGGGCAGCGAGGGGTTAACAGAATACAAAAAAGGGCACAAATCAAGGGCAGCGAGGGGGAGACAGAAGGCAAAAAACGGGCACAAATCAGGGCAGCGAGGCGGAGACAGAAGGCAAAATACAGGCACAAATCAAGGGCAGCGAGGGGGAGACAGAAGGCAAAAAACAGGCACAAATCAAGGGCAGCGAGGGGGAAACAGAAGGCAAAAGGGCACGAATCAGGGCAGCGAGGGGGAGACAGAAGGCAAAAATCGGGCACAAATCAAGGGCAGCGAGGGGGAGACAGAAGGCAAAAAACGAGCATAAATCAAGGGCAGCGAGGGGGAGACAGAAGGCAAAAGGGCAGAAATCAAGGGCAGCGAGGGGGAGACAGAAGGCAAAGCGGGCACAAGATACAAACCTAGGGCCTACCACTGACCACCAGGGATGAGGCGCAGGTGGTAGCCTGCGGGTGGAGGAGTGCCTCGACTTCTATAGCAGCGGCAGCGTCAGGGCACACAGGCGGAGATGTGCGGTGGGGGAGCGACCTACCAGCAAGGTCAAGGGTCGCTCGCCTAACCACGCAGCGGCCGCCATATATGGGGATGTGAGAGGGAGAAGCAGCTGGGAGGCGGGAGGTGGGACGCTGGAGCAGCGAATGGGCAGTGAGGGGAGTGGGGCCGCAGGGGACGCAGCGGTGGGAACGGGAGCGGTGGGGGCACCTGAAGGCACCTGGGCACAACAGGGGCAGCGAGGGGTAGACAGAAGGCAAAAGGGCACAAATCAGGGCAGCGAGGGGAAGACAGAAGGCAAAGAACGGGCACAAATCAAGGGCAGCGAGGGGTAAACAAAGACAAAAAAAGGGCACAAATCAAGGGCAGCAAGGGGGAAACAGAAGGCAAAAGGGCTCAAATCAGGGCAGCGAGGGGGAGACAGAAGGCAAATAACGGGCACAAATCAAGGGCAGCGAGGGGGAGACAGAATGCAAAAAACGGGCCCAAATCAAGGGCAGCGAGGAGGAAACAGAAGGCAAAAGGGCACAAATCAAGGGCAGCGAGGGGGAGACAGAAGGCAAAAAACGGGCACAAATCAAGGGCAGCGAGGGGGAAAAGGGAGGTAAAAGGGCACAAATCAAGGGCAGCGAGGGGGAAAAGAAGGCAAAAGGGCAGAAATCAAGGGAAGCGAGGGGGAGACAGAAGGCAAAGCGGGCACAAGATACAAACCTAGGGCTTACCACTGGCCACCAGGGATGAGGCGCAGGTGGTAGCCTGCGGGTGGAGGAGTGCCTTGACTTCTACAGCAGCGGCAGCGTCAGGGCACACAGGCGGAGCTGTGCGGTGGGGGAGTGATCTAACAGCGAGGTCAAGGGTCTCTCTCCTCACCGCGCAGCGGCCGCCATATATGGGGATGTGAGAGGGAGGAGTAGCTGGGAGGCGGGAGGTGGGAGGCTGGAGCAGCGAATGGGCAGTGAGGGGGGTGGGGCCGCAGGGGATGCAGCGGCAGGAACGGGAGCGGTGGGGGCACCTGAAGGCACCTGGACACAACAGGGGCAGCGAGGGGTAGACAGAAGGCAAAAGGGCACAAATCAGGGCAGCGAGGGGAAGACAGAAGGCCATGAACGGGCACAAATCAAGGGCAGCGAAGGGTAAGCAGAAGACAAAAAAAGGGCACAAATCAAGGGCAGCGAGGGGGAGACAGAAGGCAAAAAACGGGCACAAATCAGGGCAGCGACGGGTTGCAGAAGGCAAAAAACAGGCACAAATCAAGGGCAACGAGGGGGAGACAGAAGGCAAAAAACAGGCACAAATCAAGGGCAGCAAGGGGGAAACAGAAGGCAAAAGGGCTCAAATCAGGACAGCGAGGGGGAGACAGAAGGCAAATAATGGGCACAAATCAAGGGCAGCGAGGGGGAGACAGAAGGCAAAAAACGGGCACAAATCAAGGGCAGCGAGGGGTAAACAGAAGGCAAAGGTGCACAAATCAAAGGCAGCGAGGGGGAGACAGAAGGCAAAAAACAGGCACAAACCAAGGGCAGCGAGGGGAGACAGAAGGCAAAAAACGGGCACAAATCAAGGGCAGTGACTGGAAAACAGAAGGCATAAGGGCACAAATCAAGGGCAGCGAGGGGGAAACAGAAGGCAAAAGGGCACAAATCAAGGGCAGAAAGGGGGAGACAGAAGGCAAAGCGGGCACAAAGATACAAACCTAAGGCCTATCACTGGCCACCAGGGATGAGGCACAGGTGGTAGCCTGCGGGTGGAGAGGGGCCTCGACTTCTACAGCAGCGGCAGCGTCAGGGCACACAGGCGGAGCTGTGTGGTGGGGGAGCGACCTACCAGCGAGGTCAAGGGTCGCTCTCCCTTGACCTCGCTGGTAGGTGTAACTAAAGAAAACAAATGAGACTGTTTATAGTGATCATACAGTAAGAAATAAAGCCAAATAATATGTGATTATGTATATACACAATATCAAGCAAAAAAAACATAAAAAAGGATATTTTGTGCAGCAATTAATTGCAGTGTTCTAACCAGTCTTTACTAGCCAAACACATGGGTGCCGATCACGATCCGGCAAAAACCGGGTACGAACCGTCGGACGGAGCACAATCTCCGCCCGACGCGTACCCGGTCGTCAATTTTTACAAACAAGGAATTACGATTTGCACGGGTACACCATTACCGTACGAATCGTAAAAAAGCCCGACCGAACAAAAAAACACCTACCAATGCGATCCGGGAAAGCGCCGACCTGACGTCGGGACGCTCGCAGCCAGCCATTCACGACCCAGGAATCCCGATTCGCACCGACGTCACCCCGCACGGTGAATATTTTGCGGCAGCCAAAAACTGCCGGGAAATCAGGACGACGCGAACAAGGACCACCAGTACGCGACGGACAGACGACGACGCGAACAAGGAGGACCAGTACGTGACGGACACACAGGACGACGCCACCAAGGAGGACCCGTACGCGACAGGACGACGCGATCAAGGAGTACCAGTACGCGACGGACAGACATGGACCCGAACCTACGAGTCATCCCTGCCCTCATAGCAGTACACCTCCTCTACAGGTTACGACGCAGACGCCGCAGAAGGTCAGAATAACTAAGGGAGGGGGGAAAGTGGGGTGGGGTGGGGGTGGCAGGACCAGGGCAGGCCACAAAACAACCACATAAGTCACACACCACACATGGCCTGGACATACCTGACTCCCATGCCCTGGTCACCACGAGGGGGTGGGGGCGTGTCCTGATAAGCCAGCGACCGCCACAACGGAAGTCCGTCACCACGCGAACCGGCAACACAACCAGACAGGTATGTCCCGTACCCACGCCTGAAGAGCGTGGGTACGAGTCGGCCCACGCCCACACACGTCACCCCAACAATGGCGGGACGGATCGCACCCACGTGGCAAAGGCCTGGGTACGGGCCGCACAAACATCACATAGCGTGGGGACGGATATGTACGGACCCTACCCCCACCCCGTATGCAAGGAGCGCACCCCCCACCCCAACAGTGAAAGTACGACCCGTACCCCCACCCGCGTATGCAAGGAGCGTACCCCCCAGCCCAACAGTGTAAGTACGACCTGTACCCCCACCCGCGTATGCATGGAGCGTACCCCCACCACACCAGTGTAAGTAGACTCGTACCCTCACCTCGAATGCATTGAGCGTACCCCCACCGTGTATGTTCCAAGCATACATATCCTGAAATCGGAGGTGTGTGTGCAGAGTCCACCCAGCAGTGCCCTGAGACAGGAGGGGTGGGTGTGGAGTCCTCCCAGCAGTGCCCTGAGACAGGAGGGGTGTGTGCAGAGTCCTCCCAGCAGTGCCCTGAGACAGGAGGGGTGGGTGCAGAGTCCTCCCAGCAGTGCCCTG
Source organism: Triturus cristatus (assembly GCF_964204655.1). Lineage (NCBI taxonomy): Eukaryota > Metazoa > Chordata > Amphibia > Caudata > Salamandridae > Triturus > Triturus cristatus. The sequence goes on along the minus strand of NC_140584.1, from coordinate 769,608,059 downwards.
AGACAGGAGGGGTGGGTGTGGAGTCCTCCCAGCAGTGCCCTGAGACAGGAGGGGTGGGTGCAGAGTCCTCCCAGCAGTGCCCAGAGACAGGAGGGGTGGGTGTGGAGTCCTCCCAGCAGTGCCCTGAGACAGGAGGGGTGTGTGCAGAGTCCTCCCAGCAGTGCCCTGAGACAGGAGGGGTGGGTGCCTATCACTAACAGCAGTGCCCTGAGACAGGAGGGGTGTAACACATGTGTGTGAGGCCAGAATTATCCACATGCATACTGGCTACAAGGGAACATGTCCCCATGAACTCATGTCAACAGACTCCACACACAAGTACAGTGATCACCAAGGATGCCACGATTGTTGCAGGTGGAGACATGGCCCTGCATGCATGGCCAAAGTAGAAGGGCTCCGTCACACACACAGCTCATGTAGACACAGCTCTGCGCTAAACATTGGGAACACCCTGCAGGGAAGAAAGCTGGGTACACAGAGGAAGGAATACACCCTGGGACAAGTGCACCATGCAGTAACTGCTTACATGAACAAAGAAAGTTAGCCAACACCTTGTGATGGCACACAGATCCCAGGGTCCCACCAATGAGCAGTACACTACTACATATCCCACACACCCAAACCCTTACACACCACCCAAAACCATGTAGCAGCCCCACCAACACCAATACCAGCATAGCAGTAGTGTGATAATGAAAACAAAATTAAGCTTTATTCAGCATGAGCACAATGTCCGTGGATCGCAGGCAGTTCAATCTTCACAAAGCCCATAGGGCAGTCAATGATTCTCAGCTGGATGGGGGACACAGTGGGATGCGTGTCCCCTACCTTGCCTGCACAGTCAAATGGCATCGTCTTCCACACTGGTGAGGGCATCAGGGGGGGGGAAGCAACAGGCACCGCAGGGACATCAGGGCAAAGGGGCGGCGTTGTGGGTGCAGGGATGGAGGACTCCACCACAGGGGGTGGGTCAGTGCCAAAGGCGGAGGCCAGGATGGCACTACACACCTTTGCAAGGTCCTCCAGGGAGTCCCCTGCACCCGAAGGGACCTCAGGCCCCAAGGAGGGGGGGGGGTCAGAGGGATGGGTCGCAGCGCCACCGGGGGAGGGTGGAGACAGGGGGGGAGACTCAACCACCCTGACCGGGGACCTCCTTGACCGCTTGCGTGGTGGTGTAACTGTGGGGCTCAGGGACAGAGCGGCCATGAAGGAGTCCTTGGGGGAGATGTGGCCAGGAGAGCTGAGGGGACTGGGTGGAATGCGGACTCCCACTATGGCTGCGTGTCACACGTTTGCCCCCCGACCCAGTGGGTGTGCCTACCTCACCCTGTGTGTGCGTGTCAGGAGGAGTGCGGTGGACCTTCCCTGCTGGTGTGGTGCCCGTGTCCGTTGATGTGGGTGCATGCCGATGTCTGGGTGTACGTGGGACAGGCATGGGAGTGGGAAGTGTGGATGGGGCAGGGGTAGGTGGGGGGAGGTCGCGCTGCAGGAGACCCACTGCTGCAGTCAGTGTGGAGTCTATGGACCTCAGCAAGTTGCGTTGGTCAGCCTGCGATGAATGAATGCCCTCCAAGAAAGCCTCGATGTTGGTGAGGGTTTTGCCGTGGGCATGGAGGACATTAAGGATCGCAGCCTGACCAACCTGCAGTTGCCGCTGGATGTCCACAGACTCTGCATTGGCGGCAGCAGTGGAGACAGGGGCAGGGGGTGCGGTGCCTGGCAGGAAGGAGACATGCTGTGACTGGGCACGCTGGGAAGGGACACGAGCAAGTGGGAGGCGGCTGATGGAAACTGAGGGGGCGGTGCGAGGTGTTGTTCCGCTGTCAGCTGCTGGTGCAGCCTCCGCCCACTCGGAGACATCCTCCTCGGACCTGTCAGCTTCGTAGTCTGATGTGCCAGTCGACAGGTCCTCGGCCACACTCTCCTCCGCCTCTGTCCCACTCGATGTGCCAGACCCGATGTCACGGCTGGCACTGGTGCTCGGTCCCTCCGCCTGGTCTGTGTCCATGTCTCCCTCTGTGTCCCCCGACGATGCTGTGGGCAGGGTGGAGAGACAGAAATTAATCAGACACCTGTACACATCTGTCACATGAGTCCAATCTACATAGGTAACATTGCATAGCCTGAAAAGGAAGATCCCTAACATCTACTGAACAAGGTACCGATGTAGGGCATGAAACACACAGTTGGTTGAGCCACCATGCCACTGAAATACCATGGAGAGCATGAGACAATAGCTAAACACAGGAAACGGAGTCTGACATAGCACCCAGGCCCTGGGGACAATCCAGCACTGCATCTGCACCACACAGCGTTGGCGAAAATACCGATGACCAGGGACCATATCCATGAACTTGAGACACATGCTGCATAGGTCATGCTGAAAACATGCCCAACATGACTCGGTCACTGCACATTGCGTGTGTGTCCAGACACATCACACACTGCCCAGACCCAGCAAGTAGAAATCAGGATTTGACACATAGGCATTGCCCGCCCCAACAAGACCCTACACGAGGCAAATTGTTGAGACACAGGTGGCACCAACATCTCATAGTCTGGGTGATACACACAGGGGCAGGCAAAAAGCAAGATTGGACGCCAAACAGCCAAGGTGCGCCTGTACAAATAATGAGGTACCAGTGCCCATCCTCAGATGAGTATAACAAGACACACAGGCACTGGCAACTGTGAGTATGAAGAAGGACAATCAGGTCAGGCTGCACAGTGGACACCTGTACAAAATAGCACGTCTATATACATGGTGACAGGGGACAATGGCACAGAGCACAACCTACGCTGTAGACACACCGGGCCCGATTCACAGAACTAACTTAAGACAAAATCCTAAACTTACTACCATTTTGGTATTCACAGAAGGCACTTACTCATTTTGGTATTCACAGAAGGCACTTACTCATTTCGGTATTCACAGAAGTTAGGAGTCCTAACTTTAGGACTCCTAAATGCCTTCTGTGAATACCGAAAGTCTTAAAATTAGGATTTTTCTCAGTTTAGTAGTAGTATAGTTAGGACTCCTAACTTTAGGACTCCTAAATGCCTTCTGTGAATACCGAAAGTCTTAAAATTAGGATTTTTCTCAATTTAGTAGTCCTAAGTTTAGGACTCCTAACTTTAGGACTCCTAAATGCCTTCTGTGAATACCGAAAGTCTTAAAATTAGGATTTTTCTCAGTTTAGTAGTGGTATAGTTAGGACTCCTAACTTTAGGACTCCTAAATGCCTTCTGTGAATACCGAAAGTCTTAAAATTAGGATTTTTCTCAATTTAGTAGTCCTAAGTTTAGGACTCCTAACTTTAGGACTCCTAAATGCCTTCTGTGAATACCGAAAGTCTTAAAATTAGGATTTTTCTCAGTTTAGTAGTAGTATAGTTAGGACTCCTAACTTTAGGACTCCTAAATGCCTTCTGTGAATACCAAAAGTCTTAAAATTAGGATTTTTCTCAATTTAGTAGTCCTAAGTTTAGATTTAGGACTACTAAATTGAGAAAAATACTAATTTTAAGACTTTCGGTATTCACAGAAGGCATTTAGGAGTCCTAAAGTTAGGAGTCCTAACTATACTACTACTAAACTGAGAGAAATCCTAATTTTAAGACTTTCGGTATTCACAGAAGGCATTTAGGAGTCCTAAAGTTAGGACTCCTAACTTCTGTGAATACCGAAATGAGTAAGTGCCTTCTGTGAATACCAAAATGGTAGTAAGTTTAGGATTTTGTCTTAAGTTAGTTCTGTGAATCGGGCCCTGAGATTGGCCACGTTTATGATGACACATACACCACTGAGGAAAAGGTGCCCCAGGGGACAGTAGTGGGCACGCAACTACATGCTACTGAATGGTAATGACTGCAACACACGTCACCATCCCTGCACTATGTGTATCGCACACTCATGCACATCATGTCACAGGCCACTACATAGGACATGCGCGCTGTAAGGCATGACACATGAGAGACCAACTCCCATGTCTGGAGTCAGCATCAGTGCCAACTGACATGGAACCCACATGCAGTGAACTTGACAGTGCACAGGCAAGGTCCCACAACCTGTTACACACCACCCCCACACATGATGCTACAGTCATTGTTCTCGTGGACAAAGCGCCAGCCTACATTACCTTGTGAAGGAGTGACTACACACAGACCAGGGAACACATTGCAAGGAGGGGAAGGGTGGCAGGGGCACAGCGCTATACTGGGGCAAACAGGATCTGCACAGCACCTTTAAACCCTGCCAGTGAATTCATGCTACTGTGCCCTTACAAATGCCGGTGACACACAACAAACACACATGTACCTACCCCCTTCCGGCTGCTGCATCGCCTGTAAGCGCCTCTCCAGGTCTGGAAAGACCACCGGCAGCACACGCCTGTGGAGGTGGCTCAGACGGCGGCGGCCGCGGTTCTTGTGGCTCTCAGGTGAGTCCCCCAGCAGGAGCCGTGCAATCCTCCGCGTCCAGCACCGGATATCCTGCCAGCGTTTCCTCACCTGGGGCAGGCTCCGCCTCCGACCATCCACACCCCTCACGGCACTGACGGCGTTCAGCCAGATCTGCTCCTTGGCAGTGGCGCCTACCTGTGAGGAGGAACAAGTGACACCACATCAATACACCAGCCACATGTCACAGAGAGACATATGGGTACAAATTAGCTGGTTACAACAAGGCATGTCATGCAGCCAACGCATTGCACCTTTGTCATAGGGACATCATCCCCTGGTGAGGGAAAAAGCAGTACGTGCCACAGTGGGTACACAGGTGGAATGATGGCAATGTCACAATCAATGATCAAGGCTCACACTGTGCATCACACCCACCCCTCCTGTCTCAGGGCACTGCTGTGAGTGATAGGCCCCCACCCCTCCTGTCTCAGGGCACTGCTTTGAGTGATAGGCCCCCACCCCTCCTGTCTCAGGGCACTGCTGGGAGGACTCTGCACACACCCCTCCTGTCTCAGGGCACTGCTGTGAGTGATAGGCCCCCACCCCTCCTGTCTCAGGGCACTGCTGGGAGGACTCTGCACACACCCCTCCTGGCTCAGGGCACTGCTGTGAGTGATAGGCCCCCACCCCTCCTGTCTCAGGGCACTGCTGGGAGACATCAGGCACCCCCCCCTGGGACCCCCCCGACAGTACATGGCATGTGTGTTACACCTGGACACAATGGCAGAAGTCACAGTCACAACATAGGGACAGTCTGTGGCAGTGGCCTATGCACTCACCTGATACCCTGGTCGCCCATACATCATGGAGTACTGTGGGAGGATCACATCCAGCAGAGCCATGTTCTCCTCCAGGGTGAATGGCTGTGTCCTCTCCACAGCCCTTGACATGGTTCCAGGGAATCAGTAGCAGCAGCTGGGTCGACGAATGCAAAGATGTGCAGGCAAGTGCTCCCTCATGGGACCTGGCTGCCTTATATGTGCCCTTCTGCCCAGTCTCATGCACAGGAGTACAGAGTGATTGGTCACTCAAATTTGCATCCTATGTTTCCACCAATCCCTTCAAACCTAGCAGTCTGTGGGTTCTCTATCGGTTTCATTCTCCTGCATGATGTCAGCCCCACAAACACATTGCAACAAAGTAGAAGAATTCCAACTGACTTCTGCTGTGCACCTTCCAGAACAATTTCGAAATTTGAACTTGGTCTCCATGACAACCAGCATGCATGTAGGCCTTAATACTTGTCCCCTATGTAATTTGGAGCATCACACACAGGTACGGTGCGTTTCGGGGCCCTAGGGCACCCCAAATGCATGGCAACGGCCCGTACATGCATGCCTACGTTCACTGTCACTATGGGTCTGCACGCGTATGCGTACTCGTAGTGGTACGGACCGTACACACGCATGTACGCTCACTATCACTATGGGTCTGCACGCGTATGCGTACCCGTAGTGGTACGGACCGTACACACGCATGTACGCTCACTATCACTATGGGTCTGCACGCGTATGCGTACCCGTAGTGGTACGGACCGTACACTCGCATGTACGCTCACTATCACTACGAGTACGCATACGCGTGCAGACCCATAGTGATAGTGAGCGTAGATGCGTGTGTACGGTCCGTACCACTACGGGTACGCATACGCGTGCAGACCCATAGTGATAGTGAGCGTAGATGTGTGTGCACGGTCCGTACCACTACGGGTACGCATACGCGTGCAGACCCATAGTGATAGGGCCGTACACACGCATCTACGCTCACTATCACTATGGGTCTGCACGCGTATGCGTACCCGTAGTGGTACGGACCGTACACACGCATGTACGCTCACTATCACTATGGGTCTGCACGCGTATGCGTACCCGTAGTGGTACGGACCGTACACACGCATGTACGCTCACTATCACTATGGGTCTGCACGCGTATGCGTACTCGTAGTGATAGTGAGCGTACATGAGAGTGTACGGTCCGTACCACTACGGGTACGCATACGCGTGCAGACCCATAGTGATAGTGAGCGTACATGCGTGTGTACGGTCCGTACCACTACGGGTACGCATACGCGTGCAGACCCATAGTGATAGTGAGCGTACATGCGTGTGTACGGTCCGTACCACTACGGGTACGCATACGCGTGCAGACCCATAGTGATAGTGAGCGTACATGCGTGTGTACGGTCCGTACCACTACGGGTACGCATACGCGTGCAGACCCATAGTGATAGTGAGCGTACATGCGTGTGTACGGCCCTATCACTATGGGTCTGCACGCGTATGCGTACTCGTAGTGCTACGGACCGTACAAATGCCTGTACGCTCGACATCACGATGGGTACACATACGGCAGCACTCCCACAGTGATTTGGGAACATACACAGGCCCTCTCAGCAGCAGTACGGCGGTTTTTACACATCACTGTGGTGATAGGCGACACACAGGTAGGAATAGGGCGGACATACTTGTCCATGGATGGACATACTTGTCCAGGAATGGACATCAAGGCATCGTCTGTGCATTACTACATGTGTGGGGCACAGGTGTCACAGGCTGTGATGTGGAACATGCCTCCTGAGTGGAGAAGGCACCAGATGTATGATGAGATGTGTACAGGTGTACTGTGTGAGGGTGCAATGTGTGCCAGGCATGCACTTGACTCCTTTGACATGTGTGCATGTGGGACTGCGCACTTGGGGTGAGCGTCACTGGCATGGCACGGACACCAACACACGGAAGTGTCCCATGATGCCCGGTACAGGGGTCATGACACATGACTTGTCACTACCCACAGTGCACAATGTGACTATGTCATATATGTGTCCGGGATTTACATCAGGTTGATGTTGTAGCACCCTCAAAAGCTGCAGCCGTTGCAGCAACCAACATGTGGCTGTGTGTAGATTGTCATTGCACACTGTTCTGCACACCATGCCACATGTGTTATCGGATGTGAGGTGCACATGTATGCATGGGACACGGAGTAGCGTGACAAGGCCATGTCAGCATCCTCACAAGGAATGTGTGGTGAGTCATGACATGTGCACCTTCATGGCAAGGTGTGTGGGCTGGACTAGTGTAATGTCATGTGACCTGTGGCTCCAGTGTTCCGCTACCAGTCTCTGCAATCGGCATCCCACTTCTGCTGATGTGTGGGTGTATGTCACTCCTGTCTTGCGTCGGGCTGTTCACTTGCACTGGGACACAGCTATTTCCATGGCGTGGCATGGGGAGGTTCTCAATCACCGTGTGTAGCTGGGTCTTGGAAGGAGTGTCACCTTGCATCCATACGTGTCCTGGGCATGTAGCACATACCTGACTCCCTATGTAGCATGTGTGTATTGCCAGATTTACATGTGCTCAGTAGACATGAGTTGTTCTCGTAGTGCACTCACTCTTCCTTGTCACTTCCAAATTACTGCAGAGCGCCGCCTCTTGCCTGAAGAATTCCAGACTTGGCTGCCATGCAGGAGAATGGCAGGATCCGGCTCTACCGCTTCACCCAACCGTTGATTCTGGAGCTGACGGCGAGACTGGCACCACACCTGCAACCGCAGCACAGGTATCCTACGGCACTGACACCCCAGCTGAAGGTAATGGCTGCCCTACATTTTCTTGCCACGGGTACCTTCCAAAATACCATAGCTCATGTTGGTGGCATGTCCCAGAGCATGTTCAGCGGTGTGCTGCATGATTTCTTGGAGGCCATGTTGATTCACCTGGATGACTTCATCAAGTTCCCAACCCCTGAACAGATGACTGAGGTCAAGCGTGGATTCTATGCCCTGGGAGGGATGCCCCATGTCATTGGGTCCATAGATGGGACACATGTAGGTTTGGTACCACCACACGCACGGGAGGTGGCGTACCGCAATCGGAAGCACTACCACTCCATCAATGCCCTTGTGGTGTGTCTGTCCAATATGGTGATTTCACATGTCTGTGCTCGTTTCCCAGGATCAGCACACGATGCCTACATCATGAGGCGTAGCGGGATGCCTGATATGATGATGCAGCTGCGCAACGAACGGGCATATTTGTTGGTGGGTACAGTCTGTCTGTGCTGTATTCTGTATAGCCGACCAGCACGACCGCTTCACCAGTTCTAACGATGTCCATGTGCTTCCCATGTAGGGGACGCTGGCTATCCCAACATGCCTTGGCTGCTGACACCTCTCCGCAACCCCATCACGCCGGCCCAGCTCCGCTATAACACCGCCCATGGCCGGACAAGGCGAGTGATAGAGAGGACGTTTGGCATGCTGAAGAGCCGATTCCGGTGCCTCCACAAGACCGGCGGTGCACTCCCTTATGCCCCGGCGAAGGTCTGCAAGATCTTCATGGTCTGCTGCATGCTGCACAACATGGCAGTTGAAAGAGCTGTGCCACTCATCCTGAATCAACATGACGAGGACCATCCACCCGTGGAGGACGAAGGGCTTGGCAATGGGGCTAGTGATGTGGAGGATGTGGAGCCGCAAGAGGACATCCGGACTCGGCTCATACGCGACTTCTTTGCTTAGTGGTGAGTACCAGTGTCTGAGTGTGCACGCATTGGTCCCCGTGTGGCATGCGTTGTGATGTGTGTCTCCACCTGCATGTATGGCACGTGGGTCAGAGGTGTGTGTGGGTGTGTTACTGGAGTGATGGTGGCAGTGATGGTAGTATTTCCCCAGTCATAATTGTGACCTAGCATGTCGTCATCCATACATGTGTCGAGTAAATGCACATGCAAGTGGCTGTGCTTTTTGTGGCTGACTTCTTGTGTGTCTCTCTTCCCCAGGTACCTGCGCATGCCGTTTGCTGGTTGCATTGTTGTGGCACTGCTATTCCTCATGGACATGACATCGTGGGCTGACTCAGCGTTACAGGCACGGACACGTTTGGAAGTCTCCATGGGGTAAGGGATGCATCTGGGGTGTATTGGGTGTGGCAGTTGTTCACGATGTGTGCACACTGCCCCGGTCGGGGTTTGGTTCCTCTGCAGACATGTGGCATCCCCATGGGACACGACATGCAGCTGGGTACACCTGAATTGATGGGCTGCCTGGTTGTCAGTCATCAGTGATGGGATAGTGGATTGTGATGATGGCATCAATGTGTGTGACACTGCCCTCGGACACATACGGTTAACATTGTCTTGACATGGCGTGGGACTTCCACATCAGCGGATCTATGGTGTATGTCAGGCTCTCCGTGTGCAGCTGTGGGTATTTAGCTGTTAGCCGACACTTGTGTGCCAGTTCCATGGCTATCACGCATTTGTGCTGCAGAAGGGGGGTGCCAGTGTTGGACCCACATGTTACTCCACATGATGTGTTCATGTGTACTTCAAGTTGCCTCTGCAATCCCAAAAACATGACTAATAAAGGTGTCCCTATGCCTCCAAGGTGCCTCTTCTCAGTCAATGCTGGTGTGTTGGCACGGTGCATCCTGCATGTCTGGCATGGTATTCCCTGATTGTGGCTATGTGTCAATGTGTCGAGTGGCAAGATGCAAGCTGTGTGTGTGTGCTGAGACTGTGTATTGGGCATGATGTCCATGACTGTGTGGGTATTGTGACATGTGCCATCCCCATGCATCCAACGTTGTCCATGACCCCATTCTCTGCATCCACCGGACTCAAGCTTGCAGGACATGGTTCTGCCACCTGTCTACACATACCTGGGTGCCCCCCAGGACACTGGCCAGGATCCCTGACCTCTGCGCATGACTGTTGCTGTACTCAATGTGTCTGTCAGCACGGTTGTTCGGCCACCCCCTCAGCTGGTTCTGCCCATCACGGGTGTGTATGGTGCTCCATGTCTGTCTTGCCTAATAAACTGTGACCCATGTGTCCTGTGCCAGACTCAGGCCCCAGGGTGTGGATGGTTGAAGTGAACAGATGACTCAGGCATGTTTAGACTGTACAAGACACATGTTAGGTAATAATGCTACCAGCAGGCATCTACTCTTAATAGTGTGATTTATTATTGGGGGGGGGGGGGGACAAAGTGAGGGGCTTTCCGGGATTAGGGAATCCAAAGTTCAGTAGGGGAGTTGGTGTCCTTGCCATTGGAAATCCTCAGAGTCCATGCCACAGTCTTTGTCAACATTGGTCAGCCAGTGACCAGCAGGGCCATGTGGCAGAGAATGTCTCTTGATGCTGTGATGCTGTTGCTCCAGTGGGCCAGGTGCCAGGCCAGGTGTCCTGGGAGATGGTGATGTAGCAGCCACCCTCACGGTCCTTTCCGTGGACGACCCGGCTTCCTGCGGGGAACCTCAGCAGCAGGCCGTGACGACGTCCGGGATGCTCCGTCGGATGTTTCCTCCTCCTCCTCCTGATCCCTCCCTGTGGGTGGTGATGTTCTCCGCCTTCTGGCACAGGGAGGGTCGGCCATGGTGTCGGCCATCCGACGGAGTGTAGCGTGAATCCCCTGGAACGCCGTCACTTGCTCAGCCTGTCTGTCCTCCATCCTCCGTTGGTGTACCAGTAGACAGGCTATTAGCTCTGCATGTTGCTGGGCCTGCTGGACCTTGATCCCCTCGAGGACGGACACAACCTGGGCCATGCCCGTGGTGTCCTGCCGGTATGAGTCCAGGATGTTACGGACATGGGAAAATACCGGATCCCCAGCCAACTGGTCAGGCTCGCGCCTCCGCCGTCCTCCACTCCCACCACCCCTGCCCACTTGCGTCTGGCCTGCACTTGTGGGCACATCGGGTCTCCGGGACCCCTGAGGGGTGGCATTGGCGTTGTCGCCTGCCTCCTCCTGGGTGCCCGGGACACCGTGTCCCTCCTGGCGAGCCTGGCTGCATTGTGGTGTTGGGGCAGGGATCCTGGGTGTCTCCTGGGATGTGGCAGGAGTGGGGGTGGTGGTTGGCACGATTGTACCTGACGCAGGTGCTGCAGGTGGTTGGACACCAGAGGGGCCAGGTCGGTCGGGGTCGTCCGCAGAGTGGTGAGAGTGGTCGCTGCCGGTGGGATCGGTCTCCTGCAGATCCGGGTCCTGTGAGTGTTCCCCCCCAGTGTTGGGGGGTGCAGCACGACGTTGACCTGTGTGTGAGAGAGACAATGTTAATTTTGGTCCATGCAACATCCATGTTTCATCCGTTTCAAAGTTGGCACATTTCCTCTTGGAATTAGGATCTGTCTTGCATTCCACTCACAGTGCACTTGTGCATGGGTGTGTCCCTTGGGCACCAATTTGGCCCCTTTAACTATGTGTGGCACAGTCTTACTTGCTGCGTCAAGTGTGACTGCAGTCAGCAGTGGAGTGTGCAGGTGTGGCGAGCCATGCATTTGCGCCTTCCTTGTAGCACTGTACATGTGCACATGGAGTGGATCCACACACTTATATGATGCAGGTAGCTGTCCTTGTGCTCGTGTACAGGTTGTGACATGGCCCTGCGTTTTGCCATGATGAAGAGGGGGGGTTCTGGCACTGGCCACCCTTGTCTACATGCACGCAGTCCACCTGCTGACGAGCAGACATTCCCACACACCAAAGGACTGATTTGCTCTCCCTGTGTCTCCCTCCTTCTCTGTCCCCCTCTCCCTCCCTCTCTGTCCCCCTCTCCCTCCCTCTCTGTCCCCCTCTCCCTCCCTCTGTGTGTCAGCCTCCTCCCTCTGTCCGTCTTCCTGTGTCTCCCTCCCTCTCTGTCCCCCTCTCCCTCCCTCTCTGTCCCCCTCTCCCTCCCTCTGTGTGTCAGCCTCCTCCCTCTGTCCGTCTTCCTGTGTCTCCCTCCCTCTCTGTCCCCCTCTCCCTCCCTCTCTGTCCCCCTCTCCCTCCCTCTGTGTGTCAGCCTCCTCCCTCCCTCCGTGTGTCAGCCTCCTCCCTCTGTCCGTCTCCCTCCCTCTCAGTCCCCCTCTCCCTCCCTCTGTGTCCCCCTCTCCCTCCCTCCGTGTGTCACCCTCTGTCACCTTGGCCCAGCTTCCTGGGCACACACTGTTAGCAGATCTTTGAGTGGCCCTTGGCCTGTTGATGTGAGTTTGTTTCTGATCTCCAGGCACCCATTTTGTCTGCTGTGTGTCTGTGCGCTGCTGCTGTGGTGGTGTGTGCTGCCACTCTTTCACAATGTTGGCTGTTCATTAGCTGCTGTCATGTGTAAAACAGTGCCTTCACCCCCATGTGTTGATGCAAGGCGTCCGCCATTTGCTGGCAAGTCATTCCTGTGTTGGGACACACTGTTTGTCTGGCTGTGACCTAGGCCATATGGGCAGAGGGCATTGTTGTCTGCTTTGGAGTCGCACTATGTGATTTTTGGTGCCCAGCCTCCCGCCATCCGGGTTACCGTGTCATGTGTTGTTGTCTTCTGTGGCCTGTGACTTGACATTGTCCAGCTGGGTGCATGGGGCATGGTGGCAGCAGTGGCATGTGCCTGCTCATGGAGTGTGGTTGAGTCATGCGATGGCTTGTGGTGGTTGCGTGCCTGTTAGTAATTTTGGTTGTGGTTGCAGTTCCCCCCATGTGAGGTGCGTTGTTTGTGGACTCACCCGGGTCTCGGAGTCCTTCTAATCCTTCAACTGCCTCCACCGGCAGTATGGCCATCACCCTCTCCTCCCAGGGATGGTACTGTACGGCTCTGCGGGAGGGCCCTCCTCCGGTGGCGTTGGCCTGGTCGTGTTCCTCCTGCCTCTTGGCTCTGACCCTCCTCCGCAGATCGTACCACCTGTTCTGGCAATCCTGCTTGGTCCTCCTGGTGTCCGCAACGGCATTCACAGCATCGACGATGGTCTGCCACATGGCTGTTTTGGCTGCCTGGCTGGTGCTTCTGACCAATGTTCCAAAGATCTGTGGCTCGACTCTGAGGATTTGATCAACAAGGACCTCCAACTCTCGGTGACTGAACTTTGGATTCTTGGTAGTGGGCATGGTGAGGGGTGTGGGTGGGGATGGTGTGGGTGTGGGGGGTGTGTGGATGTTGGGGGGGGTGTGGATGGTTGTGTGTGTGTGTGAATGTGATGAGAGGGTGTTTGTGAGGGTGGTCGTGTGAAGGTGTGCAAGTGTAAGGTGTGGTGTAGCTTGTAGTCTGGTTCTGTGGTGTCTGGCAGCAGTGAGTCTGTTGCAAAGGCTCATGGTCTGTGTGTGTGGGCCCTTTTTATTGGTCCATGGGTGGGTGTGGCAGTGTTTGAAGTTTGGGTGGGTGTGTTATAAGGAGTGGTGGTGTATTGGGCCTCTGTTTGTTTTTGGCAGTTGCAGGTCAGTGATTGTGTTATTTTAGTGGTTGTTGGCCATGTTTAGTGGCTTTGTGCCTTTCGAATGGTGTATTCTTGTGTTGTTTTGTTTTGTCCTGGTTGTGTACGTGCGTTTTGAGCGTGTGTACGGTGTGTACATGGGCCATTTGGTTGTACGATTATGTCCTTGTGTGTGGCTTTGTACGACTCGTACATGCGGTTGTGATGTTGGGGCATGGGGTGCGCTCCGTACTTAGGAGGTTGTGTTGGGGGTGCGCCAGGAACTACTGGGGTGTACATGGACGGTGGTACGACACGTACAGGGGTGGGGGGGTGTACATTGACGTTGGTACGACACGTACTGGGGTGGGGGTACGACTGGAACGTACTGGGGTGTAGGTACACGGGGGGTATGACACGTACTGGGGTGGGGGTGGGGCTCGAACGTACTGGGGTGTAGGTTCACGGTGGTACGACACGTACTGGGGTGGGGGTACGACTGGAACGTACTGGGGTGTAGGTACACGGGGGGTATGACACGTACTGGGGTGGGGGTGGGGCTCGAACGTACTGGGGTGTAGGTTCACGGTGGTACGACACGTACTGGGGTGGGGGTACGACTGGAACGTACTGGGGTGTACATAGACGGTGGTACGACACGTACAGGGGTGGGGGGGTGTACATTGACGGTGGTACGACACGTACAGGGGTGGGGGGGTGTACATTGACGGTGGTACGACACGTACTGGGGTGGGGGTAGGACTCGAACGTACTGGGGTGTAGGTACACGGGGGGTATGACACGTACTGGGGTGGGGGTACGACTGGAACGTACTGGGGTGTAGGTACACGGGGGGTATGACACGTACTGGGGTGGGGGTACGACTGGAACGTACTGGGGTCTAGGTAGACGGAGCTATGACACGTACTGGGGTGGGGGTGTGGCTCGAATGTACTGGGGTGTAGGTAGACGGGGCTATGACACGTACTGGGGTGGGGGTACGACTGGAACGTACTGGGGTGTAGGTACACGGGGGTATGACACGTACTGGGGTGGGGGTACGACTGGAATGTACTGGGGTGTACATAGACGGTGGTACGACACGTACAGGGGTGGGGGGGTCTACATTGACGGTGGTACGACACGTACAGGGGTGGGGGGGTGTACATTGACGGTGGTACGACACGTACTGGGGTGGGGGTAGGACTCGAACGTACTGGGGTGTAGGTTCACGGTGGTACGACACGTCCAGGGGTGGGGGTACGACTGGAACGTACTGGGGTGTAGGTACACGGGGGGTATGACACGTACTGGGGTGGGGGTGGGGCTCGAACGTACTGGGGTGTAGGTTCACGGTGGTTCGACACGTACTGGGGTGGGGGTACGACTGGAACGTACTGGGGTGTACATAGACGGTGGTACGACACGTACAGGGGTGGGGGGGTGTACATTGCCGGTGGTACGACATGTACAGGGGTGGGGGGGTGTACATTGACGGTGGTACGACACGTACTGGGGTGGGGGTACGACTGCAACGTACTGGGGTGTAGGTACACGGGGGGTATGACACGTACTGGGGTGGGGGTGGGGCTCGAACGTACTGGGGTGTAGGTTCACGGTGGTACGACACGTACTGGGGTGGGGGTACGACTGGAACGTACTGGGGTGTACATAGACGGTGGTACGACACGTACAGGGGTGAGGGGGTGTACATTGACGGTGGTACTACACGTACAGGGGTGGGGGGGTGTACATTGACGGTGGTACGACACGTACTGGGGTGGGGGTACGACTGGAACGTACTGGGGTGTAGGTACACGGGGGGTATGACACGTACTGGGGTGGGGGTGGGGCTCGAACGTACTGGGGTGTAGGTTCACGGTGGTACGACACGTACTGGGGTGGGGGTACGACTGGAACGTACTGGGGTGTACATAGACGGTGGTACGACACGTACAGGGGTGGGGGGGTGTACATTGACGGTGGTACGACACATACAGGGGTGGGGGGGTGTACATTGACGGTGGTACGACACGTACTGGGGTGGGGGTAGGACTCGAACGTACTGGGGTGTAGGTACACGGGGGGTATGACACGTACTGGGGTGGGGGTACGACTGGAACGTACTGGGGTGTAGGTACACGGGGGGTATGACACGTACTGGGGTGGGGGTACGACTGGAACGTACTGGGGTGTAGGTAGACGGGGCTATGACACGTCCTGGGGTGGGGGTGTGGCTCGAACGTACTGGGGTGTAGGTAGACGGGGCTATGACACGTACTGGGGTGGGGGTACGACTGGAACGTACTGGGGTGTAGGTACACGGGGGTATGACACGTACTGGGGTGGGGGTACGACTGGAATGTACTGGGGTGTACATAGATGGTGGTACGACACGTACAGGGGTGGGGTGGTGTACATTGACGGTGGTACGACACGTACTGGGGTGGGGGTACGACTGGAACGTACTGGGGTGTACCTAGACGGGTGGGGGTATACATATATGGGGGGTACGTGTCGGACGTACGGGGGCTGGGGGGAGTGTTGGGCGCGTATGCGGGCACATGTCTCCATGGTTGCTATAGGTGTTCGGTGCGGACGGTGTTTTTTCCATACGGTTGTACGCTCGGACGCACAGGATGGATCGTGATTCCTCGGTCGGACTTGGATTTTCACGTTTGTAAGGTAAATCGTCCGAGGACGTGTCGGACACATTTTCCGACCCGAGGACGTGTGGGGAATGATTCCCAGTGCGGTTCGTATGGACTTTTTACCATGCGAATCGTGATTGCCAGTTCGTACGGCACTTGTACGATTCGTACGGTAAAAAGACCCGATACGAGTCGCACGGGGGAATTTTTTGCCGGATCGTGATCGGCACCAAAGAGTTACTGATCAAAGTGTAGACAGCATTTTAAACTATGCATGTTATTAGCAGGTCCATTTCAGAATGTATAGTATTCAGAGCACAAGAACAGGATGCTGTCAAAACAATGAAAAGGGCTACCATACTAACCAACCATACATACTGTATCTGCTTATGTAAAATATATTCACCACGGTTAACATACCACACCTACCTACCTATCATATCCGCCAATTATAAGTACTTAGCATACCAATAATACCGTACCTGCCATAATTTATCTACCACACCTAACCTACCATACATAATATATTACACCTAATTTACATACGTTGAATAATTATTCTTACTTCCACTTCCACCACTGCATTTCATATATCTTACACCTGCCATGGGAAGAGCTTTTGCGAAAAAGAGGTTATGTTGGACCTTAAGTATCCACCTAAAGTGCTCCTGTCTGTATTGTGAAAGTACGGATTGCAGCTTCTGAAGGGCATGAAAATGCAAATGTCATTCCTCCTTTAAAAATAACTAACCTATTGGCTCTGTCAATGCTTTTGTTATTCCAACAAATAAAAAGGAAGGACAGACACAAGGGGAGCCCATGCCACTGGCTTTTGAATAATATGAACAGGAAGATGTTTATTGAAAGAAAATTAGAACAAATATGTGTTCAATAATATTGTATGTTCATTTGAATTCGTGGCTAATGAGATGGATTGTTCAGTTGCTCAGGCTACAGTGAAAACGTCACCTCTCCTGCTGCTGGAATCAGGCAGCGCCTACTTCCTTTTGGACCAGTGGTAGTACTTCTGACTCTGGCACTGTGAGCAACATCCCTCTGGCTTTTGTACCTGCTAAGCGTTCTGCAAAGTATAAAGTCATTGTCCCTCATCTCAATGTACAATGCCCAAATACTCTGAATTGGATTTCTGTCTCTGTTTTCTAATCATCATATTTTCGCCATGCAGGCAGAGTGAGGCGATGCCTCGAGGAAGGAAAGACAGCCTAGAAATAAACAAGCGTCATATTGCATGACACTGATGAAGAGCAGTCTACGCAGATCCGAAACATGATTCCAGCTGTTTTTTCTTGAGGTTCCTGGGGTCAAAGTAGTTGAGACTTTCTTCTGCTGTCTTTTCTTACAACAATTATTCTCAACTATCTACTTCTGACATTTTTGAAGTCGATGCTTATCCCATTCGACCAACGTTTACTTTAACATGTGGCAAAATATGTCTGTATCAAGACTGGTCTAATTTTCCACTGAGAATATTTTTCTTGATTACCTCTCAGTAGATTGAATTCCTCTTAAAAAAAATCAGGACTTTACTGTACTTAAATTTAGTAAAATGTGCACTTTCGTTCGACAATTCAGCGACTGTCATTTGAATGAGAGACTTTTTAGTGTAAAAATTGCCTTTGTAGCTATGGCATTCTCTGTCTTACATAAGGTACTCATAGTACCTAGATTTGATGACTTTCTGATACTTGAACGGGATCATCTGTGAACTACTGTATGCTTGTTGCTAAACTCATGAGCATATCCCTCATAAATGTGTTACATATTTGTCATTCCTATCATGCAATTAGTCTCCAAGGGGCAGATTTATATTGGACTTGCGCCACTTTTACGGTGCCGTTGCGTCACTTTTGTGACGCAGCGACGGCGTAAACCCTGCGCCATGTTGCGCCCCATTTACATCGTGACGTATCTATGGAGATGCGTCACGGTGTAAAGCCCTGCGCCACATGAAACCTGCGTCAGGTTTCATGTGGGCGTTTCTACTCAGGGGGGGCGTTCCGTCGCAGGAACGCCCCTGAAAAGTGACTCAGTGAAATCTATAAGATTTCACTGAGTCACTTTCCCAACGCTGATGCGTCAAAACCCTGCGCCTTCTTGAAGCAGGCGTAAGGCTTGACCAACCATATTAGGGATAGGAAAGGCTGGAACAGTGCTGGAGTTGCGTCGCGCTTGCGACGCAACTTCAGCACTGCGCCAACCTTATGCCGGCAGATGCGTCACGTATCTGCTTGTCCTTGCGCCACGATGCACCGCATTGTAAATGCGGCGCATCTGCGGTGGCGCAAGGGCAAACTTGCGTGACGCATCTTCCCTGGCGCATCCATGCTGATTTGCAGGGATGCGCCAGGGAACATAAATCTGCCCCCAAGTGTTTATTTTCCCTTCCGAGTCATGAAAAGTTTCAAAGCCATTAAAAAGTTTATCAGTTTGTTTTAGGAGAGATATCTGCATTTCAAACAAATGCTTCTTCAACTCTGAAGTTAAATACTGAGGGGCATATTATCTAGGACGGCGTTAAAATTATCGCATTATACCTAACAAAATTGCAGAGGGTCTTTAAAATCCTAAACACTGCTTAATTCCGGGTCCACTATAGTGAAGTCCAAGTACAAATGATTAAAATTTAGGGGACATTGAGATCCCGGCTCTGTGATAGATTACCTGTCCTAAATGAAGGTCTGCATCGGTGGTCAATTTCTGGAGAAAGTGTTTCGCTAGCATATCATGAGCACTTTCATCGGACATGAATGCTCGGTTTTCTTTTTTGATGGGGGGTTTCTGTGAAACAAAAACAATAACCCTCATGCACAGTGTTTTTTCTATCGCCTTATGTGGACAAATACTTCATTTTATCTGGGTCTTATGTCTTGCATTGCCTAATCAGGTAGGAAAAATTGTAATTGGGAGGCTGGGCATAAATAAGTCATTCCTGCTGATGCATCACAGGTGTGGCCCTGTGGTGACTTTGGCATGGCCTGTCAAACAGCAATGTCCCCATTCACAGGTTTGGTGAAGCGGGAACCAGGGCTTCTGCGCAGCTAAATTTTGAGTGATGCACTCAATTTCCAAAGTTGGAATGAAGCGCTCTTTGAATATGTTCTGCAGGTTGAACAGAGTCTTAGCTGCCCCAGAGGGGAAGCATCAACTTAGGATGCCAATATATATCATTTAATATCAATACAGCCCTTCCTCCTGTACAGAAGCTAATTTCAGAGCTTTTAACCCCTTCCATGCTGCGCAAATTCCGCCGCTGTGCTGACGGAATCTTGCGCGGGCGTGGTCATGACGGAACGGTTCCGTCATGAGCACAGCTCAACCGTGGCTCATGACGGAACCGTTCCGTCATGAGCACCAAAGGGGTTAAAGAATACGGTTGCTGGTATTTACATCCTGCTATACCACCTGTCATTTATGATTCTCACTGGTGATACAAGAGTTTCCACATTGTGTATAAGAAGTATCTAACAGTTGCGGCCCATGCAGGCAAGCCAGGTGGGCTGGTGGAGCAGTGGGGCAGGGGTGAGGGGGGGAGTGGCAAACTACATAATACTGAAAACAAAATAAATAAGACCACTACCTTGAGCTTGCCACATCACCGAGTCACGGATGAGAGTCAAGTGACAGGTAGTGAGTGAGATTGTGTGGAATTAAGAAATTAAGGCCCAGATTCACTATTCTTTGAGGCAAGACAACGCTTCACCAAAGTTGATGCGCTGCCTTCCATCAAAGGATGCGAATTTTTTATCTACCAGTTGGCAGTCATTTGCCAACTTACATACCCTTGTACCAGAATGCAAGGCCTGTGCTTTTTTCCAGTACAAAAACCATGCTTTAAGGCATGTCCCACTTTTTTGTGTGAGGAAGAATACAGCACATATTCAAAGTTGAACAAATTAGTAGAAATGAAAAGGTTCCCAGCGGGAGCTATTTTGCCAGAGTGTCTGTGCCAGCAGTGCATCATGAAGTGTTATAATTGGTTAGCAAAGATATTAAGCAGAGCGCTATTTAGTCCATCTACCTCATGATAGACATGTAGATCAGTTGCCAAGCCACAGATTACATGTGCATCACTGCACACTGTATCTCTTTCCAGGGAGATAGACAAAGGCTAGCTGCTGGTTTAACCACTTATGATGCTTTTCAGGAAATTTAGCAGCATGCAACAGTTTGCCATGGATAAATCTCATTCAGCTATGAACATCTTGGAAGAGTTTAACCCCAAGGTCTATGTATGGCTTAGTCCCAGATCTCTCAAATTTGGATTTCTTACCATTGACAATGGCAGCAATATAGGCAAAGCCATGGGTGACAGTGGATAATTTCTCGGAGTCTTGTGTTTAGTGAATTGCATCAACTTATTTGTGCTGGACTTTTTCCAAAACAAAGAGGAACTACGCAGCATAATGGTCATCTGCCAAAGAATATGCACACATTTGAGTAATTCATTTAAAGTCTGGAAGCAGTTAAGGATTGTTCGGAATTATAACAAATTACCTGTAAAATCCCTTGTACAGGAGTTGCCAATATTTTGGAACTCAACTTACTTCATTATATGCTGGAATGCATGTTTGAGCAGTACAAGTCTATCAATGAATATGTATTTCAAATGAGATATGATGTGACTGCCAAAGCCATGACAATAGAGGTGGACAAATGGGGGCTACTGGAATGACTGATGCAAATGCTACTTACTTTTGAAATTATGACACAGGATGTCAGCAAGAAAAACTGTGCCATGAGCCAAGCAATCCCACTGTTGCATCTGCTACAGTATATGTTGAAAAAGGTGGGACGAGCGTTCATCAGTGTCAATAAAGAAGCAGCTTCTTTGGTGGACAGCTTAATCTTTTGCTTAAACACTAATCAAAGGCTGCAAAAAGAGATTGTTCCCTCCAAAGACTATATCTTGCCACAATACTGGACCACATTGCAAAAACGTTCTGGCCTCTTCCTTTCCTTTTACTAAATCAGACATCTTAGTTTGCAAAATGTGGATCATGATAAAGCGAGTGATCTAGAAGAATGACAACTGCACATTTGAGGCCGGGACAAAGGTTCTGAGGTGCATCCTTCAACCTCCACAGAGGGCGATGCTGTTGACTCGCAGTCTCTGCAGCAGCTACCAGCACCATCACCAGGTTCTCCAAAACCCACAGCAACAACCACTTCAAATTTACTGCCAACCTCTACAATGGGTTAGTTTCATTAAACAGGACTTAAGTCAAATGTAGAGGTGCAGGCATAGAAAGTGACAGCACTAATGGCAATTCTGAAGATGGTACAAGACTATCTGGACGGCCCACACAGGTGTACCACAATCAAGGCCCATTGGTCTTTTGGTATCGCAAGAGGGCACAGTGGCTTGAGCACAGAAGGTTTGCAATGAAGTGTCTTACACATCTGGTAGCCAGTGTTTCCTCAGAGTGTGTTTTCAGTAGAGCTAGTGCAGTTATCGTAGTCAGAAGGACCAGCCTCTCACCATAAAATGTAGTAATGATTAAAATGTACAAAGGCTTCATTCCAAAGGACTGTAGTGTTCCTGAAACAACTGAGGAAGATGAAGACAGTCGATCTCATGTCTCAAGTTTGGCCAGTGATTATCTCCTAAATTAGCCACCCACCCCGGGTTTCAGCATGAACCCTACTTTTCGGACTAATACAACAGAGGTTGCATATAGAAGCAATCCTTAAAAAACAAACAAAAACATTATATGCTTACACTGCCTATTGAAACTAAACTGAAATAGAGTGGATCTGTGTGCATGGCACAGATAGTAAATTAAGGAGAACACATAAAGTATTTGGCCTGGGCTAGCTGAGCGGTGAGAGCTGAGAAAGCGTAATTCAACCTTTGGTTCTACGGATAACTTTGAAATGAACAAAGGGTGACAGTCTACTGTAATTGAAAGCCTCTGTATCCTAAAAAGAAGATGAAGAACAAAAGGTTGTCTACCATCCCTACCCTCTGTATCATTCCCTTGCTAGTCTTCCAGTGATGATTTAAAAATAAGACTGCTCTATATTGCGTATTGATTCAATGGAGAAGACATTGGCATAGGGACACCACACACATATACTAGGCACCGTACTTGCACTAATGAGAATTACCAAATAAATGATTCATCATGTTGTAGTTGATGGCAGGGTCTGGAATGTGTGAGAAAATCTGTATGTATGTGCAAGCAGGTGTGTGAGTGAAAGTGAATGAGAGTCAAGTGACAGATTGTAAGTAAGATTATGTGAAATTGAGGCCTAGATTCACTATTCTTTGACGGAAGACAACACTTCACCAATGTTGATGTAATGTTTGGGGTATCATTCTGCATCAATGCTTGCATTTCATAAAATGGGATATGTACTTTTATGCTTGCCTTTCACATAAAGGGAAATATATCTTTATTTTCCTTTCATTAACTTACATCCATCATCACTAGGTTGTTCTGAAACCAGTCAGTTTATTTACCTTGACTTAACTAATTTGCATATTCTTTTAATTTTCTTGCCAGTGCTAAAATTCTATCTTTTTTGGGTGAAAAAATTGTAACCCTTTGGCTGCCAGGCCTTTTCCCACCTTTTTACATACCTTCTACAATTGGATGTCTGCTACACTGGACAAACAGTAGCCAACAAAAACCACATCCATAGTTGATCACTAAAAAAAACACAATATGGGTTAACAACATCAAAAGAATGAAAATATAACTTGACACACTACAACATAGATAAAATCTGGAGATGAAACAGACAAGCACACAGCGGCACTATAATAGAGCCTACATAGGAGCTATCAGTACCACAAAAAGACAAAACAATGTGATGTGCATAGCTGAAGTAGACTGTCCTTCCAAAGAACTCCATAAAATTGTTACATGATTCAAAGATTTCTATGACAAAATCTCAGATGAATTGATCTCAGGACAATTGAAGGGGCTGTGCATTAGTTATGAGGTTTGATGAATACACATGGAGACAGTTTTGTAGAGAGAATGTAGTGTCCTTTAATGCAAGAGGGAACATGCCTACTTCACTCATAGTTGCATGATTATCGCAAGCTATAATATAGGTGCAGTGAGCACTCTGAGCCCTGTGCCCAGTGATGTCACTACTACGAGATGTAGTATTACAGCTGCTACTTTCCCTTATGGTTTAATGTAATAAAATATCCAGTGCTCAGATGCATTGTATGAGTAAACCTAAATATTCCATTGTTGTTTTTTTGTAAGATAGCACATTTGTTGGTGTAATTATTTTTATTGACATGAGTTGTCTGTTGCCCAGAACAAACTCATCAAATTTCCGAAATGACAGTCATGAAAAAAAATATACTGGACATAGGTTGGCTCATGGATCTGTTATATTACCTACTGGCGATCACCATTAGGTCATTATAGTTAAGGTCTATTTTCCATAAGAAAATAGTTTTTGGATGTACTCATACCTTTGGCACTTTTTGATGACTCTTCATGAAATTTTCCCAAAAAAGTGGCACAGTATTTCATATTCTGCAGGGAAAGTTTCAGAGTGATTCGTCAAGCGGGGGTCTAACAAAAAAGGTGGGTAAAAAAAAATTGTGTTTCCTATGCAATTTCCCATATGGATTTTGAACCCAGCAACAGCCTGAACAGCTGGACGGAATTACACCAAATTTGATAGCGAGGCAGCTCTTGATCCAGAACGAGCCCTTTTTTTGGTTTGGTGTAAATCCATTCAGTAGGTGCAGAGTTATCAAGGGAAAACAAAATTGTTCATCTAGGGATGTGGACCCTCCACGGATCCCAGCGGATGATCCGTGAAGTTACACCCCACCAGCAACGCCATAAATGGTGTCCACAACCTGACCGGGAATGATGCCATTTAAAGTATTGGTGAATGTCCCTGGGGACTTAAAATGTTTCTGGAAATTGTTTAAAGATGTCAGAGTAGAGGTACCATGACCCCAGGGAGGTGTTAGAGGAGTGTGAGAGGGACCTATGTTGGATACAAAATTGAGGTATATTGGGGTGTTTTCCACTTCGGGAATCCGTGGATCCTCCACATGGCTCAGTGTGGCCCCCCATGTAAATATGTGACAGATATGTGAAATTTGACACACTTTGGGAAAAACACTTTCTGACCCACTCAGACACCCACAAAGGTACTCTCCCACACATTTATAGACCCACATAGGCAATCAAGCACCCACATACAGACCTACGCAGGGATGTATGTCGTTACAACGCACACTTTTACAACGCATGCACTTACAACGCATTTTTTACAACGCAACATCCACTACAACGCATTCCATTACATAGCATGACACTACAACGCATTTTTAAAAACTACCTTTACAACGCATTCCATTACATCGCATACTACCTTTACAACGCATACCATTACAACGCATAATATTAAATTGCATTTAAGGTAAGTATTGGATAGTATAGGGGTAAAAATTACTATTCTAACTCCAGGGGGTGCAACAGTAGGGTAAGTGTTGGATAGTATAGGGGTAAAAATTACTATTCTAACTCCAGGGGGTGCAACAGTAGGGTAAGTGTTGGATAGTATAGGGGTAAAAATTACTCTTCTAACTCCAGGGGGTGCAACAGTAGGGTAAGTGTTGGATAGTGTAGTGTAATATTATGCGTTGTAATGGTATGCATTGTAAAGGTAGTATGCGATGTAATGGAATGCGTTGTAAAGGTAGTTTTTAAAAATGCGTTGTAGTGTCATGCTATGTAATGGAATGCGTTGTAGTGGATGTTGCGTTGTAAAAAATGCGTTGTAAGTGTAGTGCGTTCTAAAAGTTGCGTTGTAAAGGTTGTTCCCCCCTACGCAGGCATTCACAAACCCACTACCACAGTCATGGAGGCCCTCTCAGACCCAGTAACAGACCCATATAGTCACTCACACACCCATTCAAAAACCCACAAAGGCACTCTTATACACACCTACTCACAGACCCACACAGCTCCTCACATATTGACTCACAGTGTCACTCACACACCCACTCAGAGATCCACACAAGCACAATCTCTCACAGACTTACATAGACACACTTCAACTCTTATACCAATACTAGTATGCACACACCCACACAGGTACTCAGACAGCCACTTACAATGAGAGAAGTGCTCCTATACCCACTTACATACCCATAGAGCTACTCACATAACTACTCACACACCGACACAGTTACTCACATACCTACTACCCCACCCATACAACCAGACACAGCCCCAGTCATATCCACAGAACTACTCATACACTCATTCACACATGATTACAACCACTGACACATCCACTCACACACCCATAAAACCACTCACACAGTGACTCATATAAGCAAAATACCTCTTGGATAGCCATTGACACACCCAGTCACACTCACACAACTATCTAGCCTTTGACACATCTACTCACACACTCACGCAGCCAAACACACGCTCAGCAACCATACCTCTACTCACACACCCAGGTGGAGACCCATACAGCCTCATATACACACACTCACAAAACATCAAAACCACTGACACACCTACCCAAAGATCTATACAGCCACTCCCACACTCTCTTAGATACACATACAGCCAGTTATACACCTACTGTATTAAATGTGTTGCTGTTTTCGATGAATGGTTTTGGTTGAGAAAAAGCCTGTTGCTATTATATGTTGAATGTGTGCTTTGGTTTGGGATCCACAGTGCTAAAAACACTAAATGATGTCCCACAATCCACACTATGACCATTTTTAGTGGAAGGAGGAATAGCACAGAGGAGAAGTCTGCAGTAGAATGAGGCAAGTTTTGAGATGAAAGGGTACTAAAATGGAGGACAGCAAATAAAATATAAAAGAACATATTTGATTTTGTGGTGGAGTTGTGCATGGAAGTAACATTAGGCAGTGATTTGGAGAAAAAAGTAACTACATCTGTGATTGGTTTTGAAAAAAAAATGTTGCTCGGGATATGCTTGAAATTGCAGCCAGTCAACCACACCTGCTGTTTAATTTGATGCTAGTATGCTACTTACAGAAAGTAATGTCTAATTTTGACCAAGTGGTAGGTGGAGAGTACTCCTAACATGGTCACCATGGATACGGAGCCAAATAAACAAAAATGACTGCACTGTGAAACTCAAAAAGAGTGGTGTGAAAACGTTGGTAATTAAGGTGTATTTGGCTTTTAATTGAGAAATTTTCGCAAAGTAAAACATAAATGCAAACCATTAATAGTAGATTGTTAAATGGTTCTATGGGCTCCTGTGTGGATCAGCAGATCCCCCATGAAGTAACACAGATTGTTGTGGTGGATTTGTGGGTAAAACATACACATTTGGCGTCTTCCGAGCAAACACGGCAAGGGTTAAAAAAAATGCTTATCAGTTAGACGTAATATAACAAATTTAACAATTGAAAGGAAGCCTGTGATTTGTTAACCACAAGAGCACATGGTGAAAGGTATCCATTTTAGCTGCCTTTGAACTGAGAGCAGAAGAGGTTTGACATAGCTTTGATTTTAGATTTTTAAAGAATACAGAATTAAGATGTTAACAGAAATATAAGGTAGAGTTGAAGAACAGCAAAAAGGCTTTGAAGATATGTTAATTGGTTTGTATTATAAAAAAGTATATTTAGATAAAACATTGTGAGTGTAGGCAAGATAAAAGAAAATGTGCAGCTGCTAGATGCTACACATGAAGGCAAAAGAGAAGGTGGCGTAGATGAGAACATCACCTAAAAATGCAGTGAGCAGGAAAGGAGAAATAGAAATTGGTATACTGAAAATGTAATATGTTTTTTTAAGCCAGTGTGACTGAATGTGTTTGAAATTAGATATTGGTGTTTGCTTATAGTAAGTAATTTAATAGTATGTAATTTCCACTCACGAACACACAGTCAGGCACCCATTTACAAAAACAGTTACAGTCCTAAAGAAAACTCTTATGTACCTGCCACTCAAATAGTCAGACATTAACTGCCACACTCAGTCACACACCCATAAAACCATTCACACACCCAATTACTCTCATATACATACACTTACCTAATTATTTATATACTCAGAGAGGCACTGACACACCCACTCACATAACTGTGCAGGCATACATGTACCCAGCACTCAGTCAGTTACACATGTACTTACAAACCTATAAATTCAATCACTCACCCATACAGCCACTCACATGCCCAGGGAGAGAGCAACAGAGGCTCTTACGCATACATTCCTACCCACACAGTACTTATGTATCCAGTAGTAACTAAACTAGATGCACACTTAGTTAAATACCCCAAAATCCACTAACACAGCCAGTCATCAATCCATACAGCCATTCACTTACACATTTACAGACCCATAGAGTTACTAAGCGATCCAGTCGTATAGTGACATAGTTACTTACACATCCACAGGGGATATGATAGAGTCATTCAGATATGTACTCAGGTACTGACACTCCTAGTCACCCATCTAGACAAGTAGCCCTTTAAACACATCTACTAACTGCTACTGCAGAGCCTGTACATGTACTTTACCTGATAGACCATCTTAGCATTTAATACCCTTTGCCAATGTTTAAACTCTCCTTTTTTAACACATAAGTCACCCCTAAGGTGTAGCCTAGATAGCCCAATAAACAGGGTGCTGTGTAGGTTTCAGTCAGTAACACATGCACTTACAGATCTATACACCCAGTTATATAGCCAGTCACCCACTTTACAGTCATACACATACATATTCAGAAAACCATACAACACTGTCACATCCAGTCAGACAATGGCAGAATCACTTACACATCCACTCACACAGTACTTATTTATCTACTTATAATAGAGCCACTTGAACACATAGTTACACAGCCAAACACTAACACAGCCAGTTACTTATCAACATATCCACTGATATGCCCATGTTGACACCCATACAGTCACTGACATACCCAGTAACATACTGAGATACCCAGTTCACCTTAAGAATCTCAGCAGTTTACCACAGCTAGATAGTGGTAAAGTGCATGTAATTCTCAGCTAAAAATGGTGTTATTGACTTAGCCACAATTGGTATATTTAACAGATCTATAATTCCCTAGTTGAGTGCACTACCTAGGCCCAGGGCGGATACATTAACCCCTTCAGTGCCACGCCCTTTCCCCCTCCTGTGCCGGGCGTTGCACTAGTGGGTGGGGTTCATGGCGAGATAGTCTCATCATGGGCACAGCGCAACCGTGCTCCATGACGAGACCATCTCGTCATGGGCACTGAAGAGGTTAAAGGCTGGTGGTGAGCCTTCAGCAATAATTGAGTCATCCATTCAAGTAGACCTTTAAACCTGACTGAGGCCTGCCACTACTAAGCCTGTGTGTGTACTTTACTGCCACTTCATGTGGCATTTAATTACTCCTTGCCAATGTTTACATTTATTTTGTACACAAATGTCCCCCCTAAGGTACACCCTAAGTAGCCCAATGGGCAGGGTGCTCTGTAGTTAAAAGGTAAGAAGTACTTTTAAGTTTCAGTCACTAACGCATGCACTTATAGATCCATACACCCAGTTATACAGCCAGTCACCCACCTATAGAGTCACACACATACCAATTTAGAAAACCATATAGCCCCTGTCTCATGTACTCAGTAACAGAATCACTTACACACTCACACTGCACTTATGCATCCACTGCTAACAGACCCAATTTCACACACTGTTCCACATCCAAACACCCACTAACACAGTCATTTACCAATCCATAAAATCATTGACATACCCATTTGAACACCCAGTCACTATAATACCCAGTCAGACTTTGAGACACCCAGCTCGCCTCAGGAATTCGAACAGCCTACCACTGCTAGGTAGTGGTAAAGTATATGTGCTCTACCCCCAAACATGGTTTGATTGACTTACCCATGATTAGGTTATTTAATATATCTATAAGTCTGTAGTAGAATGCCCTACCTGTGTCCTGGGCCTGTAAAGAAAATGCTAGTAGTGGTCCTGCAGCACTAATAATTTTATATTTTTTTTACGTTTTGTTAGGAAGAAAACCAACAAGGTATTAAAAGAGGTAATGTAAGGCAACGAGGAAGAAGCAACTGGGTTGTCGGTGAAAAACATAAAGTTCAATAGGGAGTAAAACAATTATTAACAAAAAAAATTCTTCACAGCATCCAGGTATGCAGCCACAGACAAAAGCTTTAGAGCCACGGGCATCTGGCATAGCTACAGTGAGTTCCTTTCTGAGATTATGGGAGACAGTTGGAACGGTTATTATAGCCAGTGGCAATGATTCCCCTCACGCTAATGCAGATAATGATTGTTCTTCTGCTGCAGCTGCCTTCTCCCGCATTATACATTGATAGATAGATTTCTCTATTCTTCCACATGGAACATGTCTCATGTTTCTGGAGGTGGCATCTCTTCCTGGTCATGCAGTAAAGGCTCAGATTGTCCTTAGTGGTTTAAAGACATATCCTCATCAATCTGAAGTACTTGTGCACCAACGTGTATTTTTAAATGGTTAAATAAGTTACGTTATGCTTATTGATTTATTGTTTGGTTTAAATTGTATAATGTTATTATCTCAGACAGCTTATTGCAGTAAGCTGGTACTGTAACTGTTATTTGTTGAACTTTGAAGGTTTCCCCAAGACTACATCAGATGGTGAGTGTGCTTCTCCTCCAGTTGCCTTCTTCCACAAGAATTGATTGACTGTCCTTTTGTGGATGGTTTTAACATACTTTCACAAGGAACTTGTCCCATAAGAATACTTTTTACTAGTCTCTCCTGATAACTGCTTGGTGCAGATGTTACACTACACAAACTCGGCAAATACACAACTCTAAGTTTCCCTGGTGTCTTGAATTTGAGGCCTTTAATGTTAGAGTTTGCTTCTCTCGATAAGTCGTGTAAGTCATACCATGGATATTCTGCACAACTGAGGGTTAGAAACCAAGTTGATGATCCTAAATTTCACAACATGCACTTGAGCTTGTCATAAGGATGATGCCAGAACTCATTGGCCCCATTTTGCCATACTATCATATTTAAAAAAGTTGGAGAGTTAAAGTAAATAGAAAGCAGTACAGCAAGTACATGAGTGGGGCCCCAGTGTAGTTAACCACAAGATCAGGTGTGGGTCTCTTTCTGTATTTGTAAATAGTTAAATACATTATGGTATGTTTATTTATTAATTATTTTGTGTAAATTGTATTGTAATGTTAAGTTATAGAAATTAATATTGCTACTTTAAGTTATGGGTCACAAACACACACATACAGGTACTCATACATGCAATTACACACCTATTGTCATTCACACATGTACTGACACACATACACATACAGTCAAACACCCACTCAAAATCCATACAGTCAGTTTACACATGCAAACATTACTTGCATACTCATAGTGTGCAGTTTGGGCTTTTTTTCTATAATCTTTATGATTGTTTTCTCCCCATTTTTCAATGAGGATTCTTTCAACAGTACATCATTTGTGGTGTATCACATAGAGAACCTGAGACGAGCAAAAAAAGGAAATGCAACTACAGAAGACATTTCACAGTGACAATCATGTGCCATTTTGCACAATGAGTAACCATCTCACTCAAATCTTCAAAGGCAGCTGGTATTGTAATGCCTGCGGCTGATGATGGTTCTCCCAAGGGTGGCATAGAGGTGGACTATCCTGCTGCATCTGCTTTCTCCCGCATCATTATTTTAATTAATTACTTTTAAGTGCTTCCACGTGTAACTTGTCTTATGTGAATACTTCTTGACAGTGCACCAGAATATCTGTTTGCCATAAATGTTACACTGCACATATTTAGCTGTAACCTCCTTTTCCCAAGGAGGTATTGTAAAACGCTTCTAGAAATCACTTTGTTCTTGGTGATCTAAAGATATACTTGCATGTTTCTGGAGTACTTGTGCACAAAAGTGTATTTGTAAGTCGATAACCAAGTTGTTTTATTTGTTTATTGTTTGATTTGAATTGCATTCTAATGTATTAATAAAATGTATTTGTAAAGGTATAAAAATGTATATCACTAACTTAACTTATGAGTCACAAACACACCAGTACAGATTCTTAAGCATTAACTCACACACCTGTACAGTCATTCACACAGGTAGGGACACACCCAGATATACACTCACACACACCATCAAAATCCCATAGGCAGCCTTAGACCCATTTACATATGCAAAGAGCTACTTGCATAGACTCATACACCCATACAGTAATTCACACATACACTCATACAGCCATTC
Organism: Triturus cristatus; assembly: GCF_964204655.1. NCBI lineage: Eukaryota > Metazoa > Chordata > Amphibia > Caudata > Salamandridae > Triturus > Triturus cristatus. Next base: position 769,576,523 of record NC_140584.1, on the reverse strand, counting down.
AGGCACCAAGCCACACACCAATACAGCCATTTGTACACCCAGCTGTACACAGTTACTCCCACACACACAGCAAGACACCACTAGAGCTACTAACACATCCACCCATACACTGTTAAAACCTTACAGAGACTGACACATCCATGCACAGACCAATAAAGTCACTGACACACAAAGGCACTCACCGATGCAGCCACTGACAGAACCAGTCGTACACTATTACAACCACCGATAAACCCAGAGAGACATCGATATAGCCACTGACATACCGAGATACACTCTGATACAATGACTGACATACCCAGGTACAGACTCATACAGTCACATATCAAAACAGCCACTTAGACATTTAGCCAAAAATGGATACATCCTCTCAAACACCCATATACATACTGATACAGCCACTGACACAACCAGCCACACACTAAAACAGACGGTAACACACCCAGGCACAAATTGTTACAGAAACTGACAAACCCAGGCACACTCTGATATAGCCACTGACACACCCAGGCACACATTCATGCACCCAATAACACACCCACCCACACAATGACAGAGCTTCTTACACACCCAAGCAAACACTGATACAGACACTGACACTTAGACCATAGAAATTCAACAATTATATTTACCTACACTAACTATAACTCATGTCCCTGCAATGTACTGCTTATGACCTCACACATTATATCACTCATGAAATGGTCAGTGACATCACTGATGATATATAGCTGGGAGTGTCAGTGTCTGTATTAGCGATTGCCTGGATGTGTAAAAAGCTCTATCATTGTGTGGGTGGGTGTTTTATTGGGTACATGCGTGTGTGCCTGGGTGTGTCAGTGGCTCTATCGTTGTGTGCTTGGGTGTGTCAGTGGCGATATCCCTACTTGGGGTCGTCAGTATGTTATAGTTAAGACAATGTTTACAATGGACTTGAATGAATAACTTTGGCACTGCTTGACAAATCTCCACAAAACTTTCAAAACTTTTCTTCTTTTTGGTTCAGGTGCAGTGTTGAAGGTTTTAGGGTGATCCGTCAAGCGGGGGTCAAAAGTAAAGGGGGTGCGTAAAATGCCTTTTCAAATAGGGATTTGGAATTCGACTACAGCCCGAGCCGTTGAACAGAATTACACCAAATTAGGCAGAATGCTAGATGTTGGACCACAAAAGCTTGCTTTTTGTGATTTGGTGTAAATCTAGTAGTTTTAGAGATATTTAAGTTTTAAAAATAAAGATATCGGGGGACGTGTGTACTTGCTGTGGACTCGAGGAACCTGCTAAAATTTAATTGGCTGCCAACACTTCAACCAGGAAGTGTGGGCAGCCATCTTTTGACTCAGCTTTAAGCCGAATCCCACAAAAAATGTAAATAATGAAGAAAAAGGGGCAGGGTAGGAATGCCCTAACCCCACAGATATTGTGAGAGGGTTCCATAGGGACCCAGCCAGGAGTTAAACACATTTTAAAATATTATTGTGCCACAAATTCACAGGTGGGCCCGTGAATCTGCAGCAAAATTGAAAAAAAAGATTTGCGAGCTCCCACGCGTCTTTAATAGGAAGCCCATGTGTGGGTCAAATGCCAGGGCAGTGTTTTATCATCATGCAAAGGGTGCCTGGGTGGCACCCTTTGAGCTCCAGGACCACCACCTCCCTGGCGCACACAGTATTAAACTGATGTGTGGAGACCTGCATAGCCCCTCCGCAGCCAAGGGGACCACCACCTCCCCAGGGCTCTTTATTGAATTAGTGCAGGGCTGGCCTATATGGCCTCCCCCACAGCCAGGGGACTGCCATCTCCTCAGAGCTACTACACAGGGTGGGCTCTGCGGACCCACCCTGCCCAAGGGGCGCCCACCTCCAGGGACTTGTTAGATTTGACTTCATGGAGCGCCATGCTCACAGGGACCACCAGATCCCCAGGGCCAAACTCCTTTTTTAGAAATTGGAGGTAGGGCGCATGGTCTCCCTCTTGGAGCCACACATGGCCCTGGGGACCACCACCTCCCAGGGCCAGCTCCTGCTATTTCCCGGGGTGCCCACCCCATGACACAGCTGTTTGCTATGGCTTGGCAGGAGCTTTACCTCCCCCACCATGCCATAGCAAACTGTGCTCCGCTTTGAACAAGTGAGAACATTTTGTTCTTGCTTGCTCAAAGTGGAACACAATTGCTTTTACACATAGGGGGCTGTATGTTAGCAGCTCCCTATGTGTATCAACAATGCCGGCTCCCGCAGGAGGCAGGGACCACGAGGGCCTTTAGGCTCCTCCCATGCTTTCAATCTTTGGTGAGTGGGTGCCCTGGGTGGGACCAGGGTACCCACATTAGAGTCTGGACCCCAGGGGATGGGGTGCCAGGGACTGAATTAGTCCCAGGAGCGGAGCCACTCGGCCCCCCTCTCTTCAATTAAAAAAATAAATGATAAAAAAAAGGACTGGCCCCTGAGGATTCGGTCCCCAGGGCCTAAATCGGGCCAGGGGAGAGGGGTCAAGTGCCCCCCTCTTGTAATTATTTTTAAAAGATGCGGGATGACAATTCACCGGAGGCCCTGCTCCTTTCTCCACTACTCTGCAAGCACGCCTCCTGGCACACTGCAGGTTTGGGGGATGAAGACCCCTTGGATGCCGAGGGCCCTTGGGGACCAGGAACCCCTTCTATTATCTCCAGTAAGGCCCAGATAGTGGGGTTGCTGGGAAGTCTTTGTGGGCCAAGTCCCCTTTCTCAACCACTCTGCAAACGCACCTCCGGGTGCACTGCTGGTTGGGAAATTAAGTCCCTTTGGCTCTAGAGGGTCCTTGAGGGCCAACAAGACCTCCTGTTACCTCCAGTAAGTCCCACACTGCTGGATTGCTGAGAGATGGTCACATGCCATGTCCCCTTTTTCTACCAATCTGCAAACTCACCGTCTGGAACACTACTAGTTGGGGAATGAAGTCCCCTTGAATGCTGATGTTCCTTGGGAACCAACAAGCCCTCCTGTTACCTACAGTAAGTCCAAAGCAGCGGGGTTGCTGAAAGGTTGTCAGAAGCTATGCCCCCTTTCTCTCCCAGTCTGCAAAAACGCCTCCTGGCCTACTACTGGTTAGGGATGAAGTCTCCTTGGCTGTTGGGGGTCAGTGGGTGCCTCCTGTTAACTCCAGTAAATCCCACACAGTGGGATTGCGGCAAGGTCTTTGGAGGTCACGCCCCCTTTCTCCACTAATCTGCAAACACACCTCCCTGCACACTACGGGCCCGATTCACAGAACTAACTTAAGACAAAATCCTAAACTTACTACTTTTGGTATTCATAGATGTTAGGATTTTGTCTTAAGTTTGTCTTAAGACAAACTTAAGACAGACTTAAGACACACTTAAGACAAACTTAAGACAGACTTAAGACACACTTAAGACAAATTTAAGACAGACTTAAGACAGACTTAAGACAGACTTAAGTTAGGATTTTGACTTAAGTTTGTCTTAAGTTTGTCTTAAGACTGTCTTAAGTCTGTCTTAAGTCTATCTTAAGTTTGTCTTAAGTCTGTCTTCAGTCTGTCTTACGTTTGTCTTAAGACAAATTTAAGACAAAATCCAAACTTCTGTGAATACCAAAAGTAGTAAGTTTAGGATTTTGTCTTAAGTTAGTTCTGTGAATCGGCCCCTACTAGTTGGGGGATGAAGTCCTCTTGGAATCTGAGGGTCCTAATGGGCCAAGAAACCCTCCTGTTATCTCTAGTAATGTGACACAGTGGGATTCTTAAGAGCCGGTGGAGGATCACCCCCCTTTCTCCACCACTCTATAAACGTGACTACTATTTAAAAGAAACTAGAAATTCACTGAAAATCAAAGATTACAGGGACATTATAGTTAGGAAATAGAACTAAAAAGCCTTAGAGATTCACTGTAAAAAACGAATGTTACAGCGACATCATAGTTCGGCTGAAATTTAATTCCGTAGTTATAATTAGATAACTTACGCTCCCGCAATTCACTGCTTAAGACCTCACATATTATATCCCTCATGACATGGTCAGTGACATCACTTATGACATCGCAAATGACATCCCTGATGCCATCACTGATTACATCTAAAAAAACATCAATGAGGACATCACTGATTACATCCAGTGATTGTGAGCACTTTCTAAAAGTTACTGAGTGTTAAATATATATACTAAGATAAGTGGCTGTGGGAGTGAGTGGGTAAGTGAGAGACTGGGCGTGTCAGTGGGTGTATGAAAAAGTGAGTGGCGGTGTGGGTATCTGTATGGGTGAGTGTGTTGGCGTGTAAGTGGGTGTAATGGTGAATGAGAGGATAAATGATTGGCTGTATGGGTGACGGTGCAGTGTGTCAGTGTCTGTAAATGATGAATGAGAGAGTGCATGAGTGGCAGAATGGGTGACTGAACAGGTTCGCAGATCTGCTTTAGCCGGATCCTTTTCTTCCCCGAATGTATGTACAACGATTAAATTAATATATTTTTACCAATGGATCTAAATAGCAACTTATTGAGCTTATTTTTAAAATTAAATATTGTTTGGAATAATTATTTTGTTTGTATTATTTTTTGTTGGTGCCTGTGTTATTTGACGATTTAGATGACGAGACTGTCCAACATAGTTAACAAATGATGGGGTAAACAAAAGCAGAAATGTAACGTGACATTCTCTGATGGAATGGATGTTGTCAAAAAATGAAGTGATGGGCAACATGTCTGGCTTTGAATTATTCCTATGTGTCATGTTCACAGAGTAACATGTACGGACCTGACACTGTATTCCGGTGTTTCCTCGGTAGCCTGGATCACGGCACACTAGGTTCATGGGAATCCAGATATGTAATTGGTTTCATTCACACAGGCGTTCGAATCGCAGCATGGCTTTGCCGTTCAGTTGCCTGAGCGCAGTGGGGGTGTGACTTTGGTGTTACAGCTCCAGCACTATGAATGCAAACGAATTCACTAGTGAATTGAAATAGAAAAGCAGGCAGTCGACAATGCAGTACACTGCTCAATAATTTTGCTCAGTTTTATGTAAAGATATGCGCGGTGCACTCTGACGTCTGGCGCATGGCACAATGTACCTAGCGTTGATGTGATGTAGCTGTAATGTAACGTGCTACATAAGACCAGTTGTACTAGCCAGGGTATTTCCTTTCCTTAAACCTCAATATTTAAATACAAAGCATGTTTCCCCTGTAGCCGTGTATCCATTTCCATCCAATTTTGTCCAGGCTTGGAGTCAAGTATTTCTACAACTTTGGTAATTAAGAAAAACAACAGTGCATTTCCCTTGAGACTCGAATTGCTTTTCTGCTTCTCTCATTTGTCACTGTTGTCAATTATATATGCAGGATCAATTCATCCGAAGGTCCATCGGAGAAGTCTCGCATTAGGGCTATTGCGATTAATGGATTTATGAGGAAGATGCAGAGCAATGGATGTCTCAGGGGACACTCAGCTAAATTTTTTCCAATACTTGCAATGCAAGAAAGACACAAATGTGGACACGGGACCGTTCGAGTTCACATATTCTGTTTGTATAGTGCACAGAAGACTTTCAAAACATAGCCCCAGTTCCCGAAATCCCAAATCTTGGTAATTTGTTACAGCTATAGATTTGTACTAATTCTCGTCAATTAAGCGGGAGTATAAATTTGTACATGCCGAGAATGCCCACTATGATCTGCTTCCCAGATTTTAGTAAGATGAACGCTGCATATTGGATAAGGGGCTGACAAACTGTTTTGAGTAAAAAAAAAATGACGGATGAATGCAATAGGCAGCCACCAATCTCAACATGGCTTCGTCCTACGCGCCCAGTCTGAAGATCTTGGGGGCATATCAGCAACAACCGGCGATAATTATCGCTAAGCGCACTTAGCGCTAGGATAATTATCGCTGGCTAACGTGGATTTTTATCGCTGAGATAGCGTGCTATTAGCAACACTCATCTCAAAAGCGATAAAAAGCCTAGCGCTAACTGCCTAACGTTAGGTTATCGCTGGAAACCCAGCGATAATCTCACGAAATGTGGCGTTAGCTTGTTGATAGGGCCCTACTAACATAGCCATGATATCCACCTTCCATAGGATATCATGGCTAAGTCAGTCCTGAAGCAGGCATAAGGAAAGTAGCGATAACAGGGGTTATCGCTACTTTTCTTGCCGCTATGCTTCATAGCGTGGGGCTTGATGATAGGAGAAATGTCGCTTAGCGACATTTCTCCTGTCATGTCAGGTCAGGAACGCCCACTTTGCATCTGATTAGAGATGCAAAGCTGGGCGTTAAAAATTTGTGTGCTAATGCAAGGTTTCACGCGTTAGCGTGACCTTGCTAATTAGGTGATAAAATTATCACCACTTTTCGGCCGTATAAAAGCGGCGATAATTTTCTATCGCCGCCTTGTAAATATGCCCCTTGATGCGTGCATGAGGATATACCTGTGAAAGGCGGCCCGGTGAAATGTTTGCAGCTGCTCCACTTCTCTGAGGAGGGATACTGAGGGGCTTATTTATGGTGAGGTTCTGGACTTTCCTAGAGTCCAGAGGTGTTAGGGAAACAACACCCAAAAGACCTCTGAGTTCCTTCCTGCCTTGGTGCACAAATAAACAGAGACACAGGCTTCTCGATGGTGGCGTCAGAGAGACCAAGGTTTATTTACTGCAGGGACACAGAAGTCATAGGAACCACACAAAGGCAGAATCTAGGAGACTGTTCGAATTGTACAAAGTGGGTCGCTCCTTAAATACACCAAATGTGTCCTCAGGCAGCATTGCAAAAATATCTTTCATGCCTAGCCCGGTATCCCAAACAAACAATAAACATATACCAAACGATAATTATTTGTAAGTCTCCAGTGTTCGATCAAGTCTTCATGTCAGTTTTCCATTCTTCGACCGATCCTCCCCATCATAAAAATTGTATCCTCCCCATAGTAAAAGCCCAGAAGGAGAGGAGCGGAGCCAGGTGTGAAAGATTGATAAGTAGGATAAGAGATGCTTGTGGGTCATAAACGGGCATGGCTACTGTCTTCGGCCTCCTAATCGTGATCAGGCCAACGAACACAAGAACCAGTATAGCATGATTGGCCTCAGGCAAGGGAGGTAGCTTCTGCCTAGTCACGCAGCATCAGCTTCCTTGGACTAAAGCTTACGTGTCCTTAACATGGTGATTCAGCCAGGGTCATTGCTTGTCCATTGACTATGTGAGGGCAAGAAACAAAATGGATGCCGTATCTAAGATGGATGCCATGAATTTAAGACAGAATGCCCTATTTCTCAGTGAATCCATGCTCGTAGCACAGCGAAAACACTGTCACATACTAAATGGATCATTCACGGTTCACTGGTACCAAAATCGTGTCAGTACTACGATACCGATACCTATTTCCTGAGCAATAGCCCACACTGGCCCCATTTATCTACCCATGCATAAAAGTGAGCCGTATTTTAGACCTAGAAGAACATTGTTAGTCAGCATCTTCATTCAGGCCTTGTGTTGCGTAAACTCTAACCTTGTCTACTCCAGACTTTGAGTCCAGTTTTTCTGACTCAAGGGTTTTAAAACTTTAGTTTTAATTGAACACTATCTCCCCATTGCTTAGAAGAAGTTGCTATTGATATTCTTTGTTATATTATCAGGTATTCATTTTTGTGTCATGATGGTAGTAGTCTTTTCTCAATTTTTTTAAAGCCATGATATAAATATAACCCACTAACTCTGTGTTTTTCTTTTAATTTAGTTCCCTGTGACTAATCCTACAGTTGGAGCTCACCTAGGCGGGAGTCAGACTTTGCTAGGGATGCCTTGTGATGCCTTCCCTGTTAGCACATTAGCCTGCTACTACTACCACTACAATTAGGAACGGCTCCTTGAAAAACCCCGAGGTAACTAAGGTTTTGGAAGAGGTAGCAGCCATTGCTTCATCTAATCAGGTAAGAGAACTATGGAGTGAAGTGAACTAGGCTAGTTACTAAGTAACTAACTTCTACTGCAGATACGTCATTGTTTATCTAGAATGTTGTAGTCAATATAAGTCATGGCAGCATACCCCCATAATGGTCAAGAGACTTACAGAGGGTCATAAAATAAGCGTATATAACTAACTATAGCTAATCGGTATGCACTTTGATAAGTGGATTAAACAAGCATTTGCAATGCAATCGGTCTCGCATTTTTGAGAGTTCGAGCTAATGACATTGTAAATGACAATGCCTTTATTTATGGGTTAATTTTAAAACAGATTAATAAAAGGCATTGTCATTTACAATGCCAATAGCTTAAACTCTCTCAAATGTGAGAACTATTGCATTACAAATGAGTTCTAATAAATTTATAAAATGCATTAGAATAGAGCGTGTATAGTGCCCGGAGCCTGTAATTAAAGCCAACGGAGCAACAACACACGTAATGGGGGGGTGTCGCCATGGGAGGTCAGAAAATGAGACTAAGCTATTGACCAATGAACAGCCACAGTTTACAGCGGACAATGACACAAGCCAATGAAAAAGGTGGGCAGAGTGTGGGCATTTTAATTTATAACCAGAACTTATTTTAACTGTGGTTTCTCCATAAATTTCTTTTTTTTTTAAACATATGTTAATTTGTTATAACTAAAGTTAACCATAACTTCAATATGACTGTTTTTAGTAAACAAATGTGTGCAGATAAATACATTTCACTGAAAAAACAAAAAGGTTAAAGTGATGTTTCAGTTAGGTGTTCAAATAACACAAAAAGTAATGTTTAAAAACAAAAAACAATACTGAAATGGAACAGCTATAATTTACTGAGCTAACTATAATATGCACCCCCTCCATGCCGTGTTTCATATTTCACATATTACCTCACTCATGACGTTAAATTACATTGTTGATTACATCACTGATGACATCATTGATGTCAAAGATATCCATCTCCGATAACATGAAGTCATTCAAAGGCCTCACATTTTGCATCTAAGAGGTGTGGCGCAGTGGCCAGAGTGGCTGACCCTGGAACATGGGGATTCGGCGCTGGTGGCAGGTTAGCCCCGCACCATGTGACTCTGGGCAGTAGTTCACTTAATCTTCCCGATGGCCCCCAGCGCCTTGACACCCTCGGGTAATTATTCGGGCTTACAAGTACTGGTATTATTATCATCAAAGATGTGTAATGCTATATAACATGCAGTCATTTAAAGACTTCATATATTACATCACTGATGTCACAGAAGTGCATCGCCGATCGCATGAAGTCTTTAAGGGTTCTTTACATGGGGTTAGACCATAACCATGGAAACTTGAGACTGCAGCAGAGGCCACTCGGGGCAGGAACGATGTTTTAAACCCACAAACAGAAATGATTCATTCTTAGCGCTCACACCGCAGGACATCTCAAGCGAACAGTTTTCTTTACCCGATGGCCCGTAGCTGTGAGCTTTTTATTGATTAAAAGGGAGTTACCTGGCTCTAAAAATTTCGATAAAAACGGATTGCCATGTGTCATGACATCATGTCTCTAGAAGTGGGCTGGTCACGCTGTCCAAGAGCGAGCTGCGTCATGGAGTGTTTGAGCTTCTGGTCACTACATACCTGCCAGCTCTACATTCAGCGTGGCTCCAGAGACAGGACTGCCTGGGAGTGTCCCACGCCTGCCTGACGTGAAGGAGTACTTCAGAGGGTGACCGCAGGAAATGGCTTGTCGGGACTCTGAAGCGAGAGTCACATGACAAGTAGAATGACCAGATGAGAAACGACAAGGGAGGAAACTGCAGGAAATGTAAGATATGTGTGCGAAAGCAGGGACTGAGATAGTTCAAAGCAGCTATTGAAATGTCCTGGGAAATGTTTGTTAACATTTATATTACGTTAAATAAAGACAGTGAAGTAAAAGTGGCATTTTTGATGCAGATCTGAAATACATGATTCTTTCGCCGATGGATTGGACGCCGAACCTGCACAGGATGTTTTCACTAAATGACTCTGCCCTTCGCCTGCAGCGTTTCCAGGCCGCCGGCTCCTCCCAGGGCCCCCTACTTTGAGCCGCCTTCCTGAAACACTAGGCGCCTGCCTCAAAGCGCTGGTCAGGGGCAGAAGCTGGGCACGGACTCCCAGCCCTCCCGGGATGTGGAGCTCCCAGAATGCAGCTGGGCTCGGCCGGGCCATGCCTATAATGACCCCCGATCGAAACCCTGCAATACAGGGTGACGGTTTGTAAAGTGTGTGAGCAAGGAATAATAACGCGTGGGGTTTTTAGGTGCACACGATAACACCGCATCTTTTTTTATTCCGAAAAAAACCCCTCGTACTGCAATATAGAGGGAGTCACACAGTGCTGTTTTCAGGTCTGGCTCGAAAAAGCTTTATTATTCGCTGGAAAACTTGCGAGGGCAGTAAAATATCGGACTCTACCTTTCTGTCTGCTTGTACCCGTGGTCCCTGCGCGCACTCCCCTTGTCCTCGAGGGTTCCATGGTGCAAGGGGCGTGGGATTGGGATTTTCACGGAGTCCTGCGGTGGCTGGGACTGCTTGAATAATCCACTTGCACTTCCACCAGCTGTCTCCGGTTTCAACGCTGTTGTTTCAATAATGAAAGCGGGCGTGGCTGCTGAATGTAAGGGAAACACCTCGTCCGCTAATGGAGAAACATATTAAACGAAATAGCACAAGCCATGTGTAACAAGCAAGTAAAGGGGGGCCAAGAAGCCCGGACTGCGGGAAGAGAGAAGGGGAGGGATGGGAAGAAAGTAGTCTGTGCAGTAAAGGGGCTGATAGCCGTGGAAGGACACAAATGACGACATGGCCGTCAATGGGAGGGACTAAGAAGCCGAAAACCAATCAGAATGCAGCATTTAGGATGTGAGCCAATCCAAAAGATGGGCGGAGAGTGGGCGGAGCTTAAACGAAGCTTCCCCACTATAGTATATACTGCATGTCTCAACGAGACAGTGCAAGCACTGCCTAGGCGAGACCTAAAAATAGGCTGTGCAAAAAGCCAGTAGCACAAAGCAAAAGTAAAACTCAAAGAAATACTTCACCCATCAGTATGATAAAATATTTTTTCTTTTCTTTTTAACAACAAAACACTCTCTCCACCCATAACAGGCCCACCCCTCTACCCAGACAAATTGCCCCATCCCGAACCAATGCCCTAGGAAAACTGTCAAAGTCCAAACTTCTAGTCCCAACTCTCTTCACAAACAGGGTGTCATCCATGCAGGCCCAGAGGCGATCAAGGCTTTGCTCCATGAGGGCCACCCTGCATTCAAATTGCTCCATCCACTGCAGGTGGCGACCCTGGAATTGGTGGTTTGAGCAGGAGGGGGCGGCAACAGGGGCGATTTTGGCCGCTGGCAGCAGCGATGTATTGCCAGGAGGCTGCAGCTGGCTGTATGAACTGGTGCCATTTTTTAAACACTTGTTTAAAATTAAATAGTGGCACACTAGCAGTACAATGCTGGCCCCCTAGGGACATTGGAATTTGATGTGATTAGGAGAGTCACTGGGCCATTTTTTTTTTACCCACATATGCCTCACATAAAAAACACTGACTGGCTGAAAATATTTAGAGCAGAAGAACACTAGATTTAACATTTTGATTTTAAAGGCTTCCCTAGTAAAAAAAAAACTAAACAGACACTTTGGGGTCTATAAGAATGGCGGGCAGATGGCCGCCACCGGGCCGGCAGTGGCAACCGCCGGACCGGCGGCGGACATCCACCCGTGATCGCAACCCTGAAAACCGCCGGTCCCATTAGCATGGCGCTGACATCCGCGGCGGTGAGAATCTCCATCCGCCACTTTTCCACCGGTACCAGTCCGAACGCATGCCTAGTGGGCGGAATTGGACTGCTACAATGATGCTGGTGCAGGGCCAGAATCCGCCGGCATGATTATGATGCCGGCGGTAGCCAGCCTTTTCGCAGCGGTGGAACCGCTATGGAAAGGCATGCGGAGAATGTCTCCAGGGGCCCATTGCGGGCCCCCAATGTGTTGGGGGGACGTGTGGGTGCACTGGGGGGGTACCATGTCACTGTACCAGGTGGCAGGCACTGTGCAGTGCTTGCCACGCAGTGCAGTGAGATGCATGACATGCTCCTTTTCACACCGCGGCGGTGCTGCTGGCAGCAGCAACAACTGCAATGTTAATCACCAGAATCCGACCGCCACGGTCGGATTTCGACTGTGGAGCATCGTAATTGGACCGGCGGAAATGCAGCGGTCCTTGCGGGTGGTCTTTTCCCGCTACCATGGCGGTCAGGGAGATTTTCCGACTGACATCATAATAGGCCCCTTTGTGTGGAAAAATAAAAATACATTATGACCCATTAATGAGTACGGCATTATGAAATATTGAGTATAATTTTTTGTGCTAGATTAATAGAGGCATGCCAGCCAGTGCGCCGGGCACTCTGCTACTCTCTGCAGTCTACAGCTGGGGCAACCGTAAAGGATAATTATCTTACTTTAGTTCCAAAGGCCCTGCTCTTCTTCTCTAAATGACTATCATATTTTACCATGACTCCACACAGCCAACACAGCTGTCACAATGCTGCATTTAGGTCATGGTGACAAAATGCAATTGGCAGGGAAGCAGGTAAAGAATATAATGGGTGGGATACAAATCTGCATTCCTTAACAAATACAATGGGTCAAGGGAGAAGACCAAAAATTAAAATACCTCTGAATTTGAACCATAGCATTGATAAAGCCAAGTAAGGGAAGTAGGTGAGCATGCCCCTCTCCAGAAGATCTCCCTTGTTTCTTCATCCAAGCAATTACTCATTCATCCTTTCATTCTGCTATATTCTCCCATTAATAGCCACTATAATTATAAACTTTACTCTCTCTCATCTAGGTTTTCACCAAAATGTCTAATCTATAAATCCATTAATTTAGTATCCACTCTATCAACCATCCTTTCACCCATCCAAACACTTTTCATAATGGAGGGGCAGAGCTTTAGCCTATGATGATTACTCTGAGACATTGAAGTGCAATGAAGGGGTGGAATAATGGTCAATGAAGGGCATGGTGTTGGTTGGCAAATGCAATGGGACCTCATACTTTTCAGCCATGCTGTACTGTGATGGAAACTACTGGTAAACTTTACAAATAAATTACAGCTCAACATTGGGGGTTCCATGATCATGGCCACTCTCTCGTTAACTGTTAGGGCATGAGGAAGAAACAGAAAACCTTTTCAGCAAACATGCATGGTGAATATTATTTATAATGCTAGCTTACTTGTGCCTGTAATCTTCACAGAAGACAGTAGAGTACAAAAGTCTGTTCGAGGGCAAGATTACTAACTAAGCAGAAGAAAACAGAGTAGTACAGACAGGAGAAAGTCTAAAAAACACATGGAAAAAAAGGACATTGCAAGAATAACAAGCATTAAACACAAATTGGATAGGGGAGTTGGAAAAAAGGAGACAGTATATAGAAAATAAACAAGTCAAACTTTAAAAGTAGCATAGTGGGCAGACAGAAAGAGCATTGTGCTTTGAATGCTTGGGTTCATATCCTGTCTTTGTCACCACGTGAAAGGGAGATGGCAAGTAAGGGTGTCAGAGCAACTTTATTTCTTGCAAGCAACACCAGGCTCCAGGCAGCAACTCCCATCCTGGAACCCAGCACCATCATTCCAATGCCCCAAGATTCTACCTTAAGCCCATTGCAATCATAAAAACCCAACATTAGGGAAATTAAAATAATAAATAATAGGTCTTCTGGGGTTAGCAGAGCCCTCTGGAGTGACACTGGTGGTTGGTGCCTCATGACCAGCTCCTCCTGGACCCACTTCCGCGCTGCCCCTCTTATTGCTTTTGGGTGCTCATGTAAGAAATAAAGGAGATTGAAAAAATAGGTTAGTGGTAGAATGAAGTGCCACAAAATTATATATATATATATGTATATATATATATATATTCACAGAAAAAACCATAGGTTTCAGGGGTGTTACAGTTAGCTGCCCATTTCACTCATACAAAACCATAGAAATTCCTCCGTTATAGTTAGTTCTGCTAACTATAACTCACGCGCCCGCAATGCACGTCACATATTGCATCATTCATGACATGGTCAGTGACATCACTGATGACATCACTGATGACATCTCAAATGACAGCACTGATGACATCACTGATGACATCATCCACTGAATTTGGTTTAGTTTGAAATTTAAATATGTATTATATTTATACCAATCTGTATTGAAGATTTAGTGGATATATAACTGTCTGGATGGAGGATTTAGTAGCTGTCTGACTGTCTTTTTAAATGAGTAATTAAAAGTGTCTCACTTAATACATGGATTAGTAACTAAACTATGTGAATGTGTGCAGCACTGTCTCTGTTGTATAACATGCTGCATCAGTTGGTCACTAACTACATGAGTGTGTATATTAGTTATTGATTAGTTGGGTGAGTATTTGTATGGGACACTGAGTTTGTGTGTGGTTGGATGGGGTGTGTGCATAGATGTGTGAATGGTTGATTGACTAGGTGTATGGGTTTAAGAGTGCATGTGGAAACAGTTGTTTGGGTGAATATATGTTTTAGTTGTACTTCTTCAACAAAGTAAAAAAATAAAAGGCATTGTATGTGAGAGTTGGTGTATATAAATACGTATGTGTAAGAGTCAGTGATTGTGAGAGTAACTATATTAATGAGTGTATAATTGTAATGGTGCTTTTTTAACATATTAAAAATGAGTTACTATGTATTTGAATAAATGAGGTGTTGTTGGATAATTGTGTAAGTGAGTAGATTTAAGTGCGATACATTTTTTTCATGAGTGAGTAGGATGACTGCATAACCGACTAAAATGACTGCTGATGTGTCAATGTCTATATATGTGTATAAGTGCATTTGATAGTGTTCTATTAATTAATGACTGCATGCATAGATGATTCTGTTGTTGAATGGGTAGTTGTGTGTGTAGACTTAGGAATCAGTGAGTGGGTATGTAGTGACTGGTATTGGTGTGTCAATGGTTTCAAATATGGTACTCTGTATTTTACAGTGAGTGATGGAAGGTTATACTAGTGTATGATGAGGTGTATCAGATTGTCAAGTGGATGATGTCATCAGTGATGTCATTTTAGATGTCATCAGTGATGTCATCAGTGATGTCACTGACCATGTCAGTCAGTCAGTCATAAGCTTTTATTCGATATGCAAGATATCTTGTAAGCACAATAAAAATACAATCATTACAATGTACAAAAAAAAAAAAAAACAATGCTACAAGAAGCCAGTAAAAATTCATAAAAAGATAAAAGGACAAAAAATGCCCGTTATTAAATTAGCTAAAAAAGAATTAAACAGCTACTGACAATCTCTTACAACGAATAAGCCAAAACAACTTTAAAAATTTTGCTATTCCACATACTATAGGGGGGGAAGTGTCCGTGGTTAGGATACGCAAGGCTACTAGGTGGCTACGTGTGCCCATATTTCGACAGAGGGGTTTCAACCAGGAACTCCTAGGCCTTGCATAATCCGGGCATTCAAATAATACATGCGCAATGGACTCAACCCTACTCGGGCAACATGCACAGTTGGGAGAAGTACGGGCCGCTGATGACCAACTCGATACCACTGCACCCAGGGGGAGGGATCCAACTCTAAATTTAAAATAAAGGGCTCGGTCAAAGGGGAGGGTGATCAAGTCCAGGTAGGGTTCAAAAACCACGATGTCTTTAATTTGTAAAAAGGCGACAGTGGACTTGCAGTGGTTGGAGTTTGTAATTAGACGCTCCACAGTCCATTTCCAGTAAAGCGCCTTAACAACCTCTTTTGGAGGGGCTGAACGTGATGACCAACAGCCTCCTAGTCCGATCTTCTCCAGAAGCTTTTTAGTTTCTCTTAACCACTTTATCTTCGCCCAGCCCCCCAGACTCATTATTCCCCCAGGGCATCAGCATAGGATTTTAGATCTTCACCCCTCCAGATTCGTGTCCATAGCAGGAGCGGGCGAAGCTGGGCCTGGTCTTTAATGTTTTTACAGCCCGTGTCCAACCGCACTGGTACAGATGGTGTGCTCAGTGGAACGGAGATAAAGGATTTCAGAAACTTGCTCTCCGCTGTCTCTAGGGCGTCCAATCGGCAGTGGCCCCACAGTTCTGCCCCATACAAGGCTGATGACACTACTTTGGCCTTGTAGATATCGATTACTGGGGTAAGTGATCTCCTAGGAGAGGCCCTGAACTCCCTCATGAGAGCACCTCCTACTCTCCTATGATTGAGGACCATTTTATCAATATGATTAGTCCAAGACATCCTATCCGTAATCCGAATACCGAGGTAATCGAATTCGGCTACTTTCTCTAAGGGGATCGAGTTAAGTGTGGGTGGACGGCCCAATTTCTTAGGAGGATTTAGGACTAGATATTTTGTTTTGTCCACATTTATTATTAGTCCTTTTGCAGCACAGAACTCCTGAAAACGCGTTAGTAATTTCTGGAGGCCTTGAGGGGTCTTCGAGATCAGGAGCGTATCATCCGCAAAAAGCAGGGTGGGGATACGGACTCCTCCGAGACAGGGGGCGTCGGCTGGTTCTTGTTGTAGATGTTTAACCACCCCATTCATATATAGTGAAAATAGGGTGGGGGCCAAGACACAGCCCTGTCTTACGCCCCTGGACACTGGAATCTTCTCAGTGAGTTCTCCGTTTTTACCCCAGCGGACCTGAGCAAAGGTATGGGCATGAAGGCTAATGAGAAGGGACAAGATGTAAGGGGGTAATCCCAACTCATAAAGTACCCTCCAAAGTTCTTCCCGGGGGACTAGGTCAAAGGCAGTCTTCAGGTCTATAAAGGCCAAATAAAGACTACCCTTGCCCAGTTCCACCACCTTCCACCCCAGTAGTGCCAGCCTGAACGCCTGTTCTATTGTCCCCATACCAGCCCGAAAACCTGCCTGAAAGTCTGATAGGATTTTATTCTCCTCCACCCAATGGAGAATCCTTTCAAGGATAGCTTTACCAGCTATCTTTTGGGTGGAGTCAATCAGACTTATAGGGCGGTAGTTCCCCGGTGTTTCCCTGCACCCTTTTTTATAAATCGGGACCACCACCGCCCCTTTCCAGGATTCTGGCACTGCCCCTCCCATCATGATATCATTTAGAAGAGCTGCAATGACCCGTGCCCATTCCGCTGGATATGCCCTCATAGGATCCCCCGGAAGGCCGTCTGGGCCCGCTGCCTTGCGAGGGGCTACCCACCCTATAACCCCCTCAATCTCTAAGGGAGTGAAGAGATCATAGGCATGAGGTTCGATTGCTCGTGTAAAGTCCATCCCCACGTTACGTTCCCCATCTAGGGGGAGGTATAGGGTCCCAAAATATTTTACCCAGCTTTGAGGCGGGATGTTGCAGGGTCTCACAAATGCATCGGGGTTTTTCCGCGTGCTTATGAGATGCCAAAAGGCCCTTGAGTCCCTAATTTTACTAGCCTGGAGCAGGTCTTCCCAGTATTTATCTTCCCACTCCCTCCTGGCAAGTTTAAGGGACTTATTGTAGGCCTTCCTTGCTTCCTGTATCACACTACTGGACTTAACTTTGAGCGCCTCAACTAACTTAGCCTTATGAACCCTGCATGTTTGGGTATACCAACCATCGACTGGTTTTTTAAAGTCTTTGTTACCCGACTTATTATGGTATAATGTAAAGACGTTAGTTAAGGCTTCTACCAGGGAGACAAAAAGCCCACTCACACTACCCACCCCTTCCAAGGGGGTTCCAAGGGTTGTTACCGCGTGGTTTAAGTGGAATTGAATTTCCCCTACCTTTGCCTCGGATAAAGCCAGTTTGGCCCATTTTATTCGTCTACCACAGGGGGAGACTTCAGACTCATCCGGGGGTGCGGCTACCCGGTTAATGATTTCCTTGCTTGAGGGACGCCACCACTGGACCATACTTAAAGAGAGCAAGTTGTGGTCACTTTCAGTCGAGGGGACCACCTGCATGTCCCTTACATAAGGCCATAGGTATACGTCTATTAGAAAATAATCTAACCTAGAGGTATGTCCTGGCCTATTGTACGTGTGGGCACCCAACCTATCCGAAGGTGTCCTCCCATTTGCTGCCCTTAAGTTGAATTCAAGGCTCAGGGAGTATAACTGGAGGGCCACTTCTGACCACCTTCTAATCGGTGGGATTTCCAGTACCGGAATCCCCAACCTGGTATCCTCCTCGTCTTGGTCGAGGGAGATGTCCGAGCCCAAGGGCTCGAACGTACAATTCATATCACCAGCAACCAATGTACGAGACTTATATGGGGTATTATTTAGCAAGGTCTCGAGGAGAGATATTACAGGAGACTTTCTCCCGCCCACGGTTCCCCGGGCATAAACATTATAAACATTTAGGACAATTCTTCCCCTTTGATCTATTAGGGTGATGTTTTGTATGTCAGGGGAACCTGTGGGAAACTCCACGACTCTGCAGTCTAGAGAAGCCGCGACCCAGATGAGAAGGCCGCCGGCTGGTCGCCCTCTCCCTGTTTCCGAAACCTGCGCAGGGGAGGAATAGGAAGAAAAGCCCACCCTATGGACCGGTACACAGCTCCATGTCTCTTGGAAAAGGCACAGGGAGTGCTCATCAACCGAAGCAGTAAAATCCGGTAGTGCCAGTTTTCTTGCAATCCCTGCGACATTCCAGCTGAAAACCTTAAAGACTAGGTCCGTCACAGCTGAAGTGTCGCTGGGCGCCAGAATGCCCCTGTCTATGGACCTCCTCGGAGGAATATGAGGGGAACAGGGATCATGTGGGGTGGATATAAAGTCGCCTATCCCACTTGTAAGATTTATATTGGTAGGTAATACTCCATCTGGGTCTGGTCTACTCCCAGTTTCCAGTCAGTAAGGCCCTGGTGCCCACAATTGGATCTCCCTGATATCCCCTGAGACCCCAGCCCAGTTCTGACCAAAAACAGGGGGACTTAAACTTCCTCCAGTTGAGCCAACAATTTGCCTGGGGTAAAAATAAGAAAGATCTACCACTTTAACCCCCGGAGCCCCCATACTTATAATAGGAGTGCAGATCGATGGTACTACTCTTGGGTCTTGGAAGTTTATGATTATACAATCCCCCTCCTGCGTTTTTTTCCCCTGCCCTACCCAAACCACTCTGCATCCACACCCAGCGGGATTGGTTTATTTGCCTTCAGCCAGTGGATACACTTGTTCTTAAGTGATTGATGGTTTTCCAACTGGCCTTCCTTTAGAGGGGGCACATTAACCATGACTGCAACAAAAGGTTGACAGTCTGGTGGGAGGTTTACTGGGGGGATCCGTTGAGCTGGCTTACTGGGGGCCGGTGAGAGGGTAGATGTGGCGGTAGGTTGGGATGCAGACCTAGGGGCTTTCTCTAGCGCTAACCCATTAAAATTGCTACGTGCCCCTGGTTTTTGGGAGACTTCCATTTTGCCACTAACAATCTGTGGCTGCTTTTGTTGGAGAGGCTTAGGCTTATTTTTGTCAGGCTCTATTTGAGTTGTTGAACCCTTATGGTTTGGCCCTGCTTTGGGACGCGGGGGAGACATGAGAGCTGGAATTAATGGACTATTGGGAACAACCTTGTTAAGACATATTGGGTGCTTAGGGTCTCTCTGAGGTAGAGGCTCGTTCCCCTTTGCACCCAAATCCTTGTTTTCAGTCACTCTAATTATTTGTTTAAATGTTGTTTTAAGTGAATGAAACCCGTCAAGGGTTGATTGCTCAAGTTTGTCTATCCTTTCCCCTAGACCCTTGACTTGTGTTAGTAACGGTTTCAAGAGGCTGTATACCTTCTCAAAAATATTTTCAACCGTTGCTGAGTCAGGGAGCTTTGAAATCTTGACAGTGTTTGCGTCTGGGTGTAGCCCCTTGGAAGAGATCAGAACATCCCCATCTATGTCAATTTCATTCGATATAGGCTTACCCCTTGTGGTTCTCGTACCAGATCCAGAAGGCTTTCTTAATCTTTGGTAAAGAGCGGCCTGTCTCACTAGGCAACCCTTTTTACGTTTTCGTAGCTTTTTGCTTAGGGGCCTATTCTCCTGTCTAGTGATTGGAGTTTGGGAGTTCGGGGAAGACCTAACTAGCTCCCCTTCTGACAAAGCTAAGGGCACAGTGAGCGGTATTGAGGGCTCCAGCTCACTGAAAGCTTCGCTTGGGAGATTAGTTAATGATGATGTGGACAGCTTACCAAGGCCATCGTCTTCCACTGTAACCATAGGGAAAAGAGCAGCCAAATTTTCCAACCTACCTATATTTTTCTCTATACCAGCCAACTGGGGGGGGGGTCTGTGTAAACACCAGGCACACTAGATGGAGAAACGGGTTGAACCTGGACACTGGCCGGTGTAAACGATTGAGCGTCGACCCCCAAGGATGAGCGTCTTGAGGGGAGGTAAACCTCAGATAAACGCCGCTCAGACATAGCAATCTCCTTTTCAATCACCGCCGCCACCCTGGTGATGAAGCGGTCCATAGTTCCTATGATAGGGCTCGCCACATTTGGCCCCTTTTCGCCTTCGTTCCTTAACAGCTTTCCAGAACGAGTAGACATGATTTTCCGGAAACAGAGCGGGGACACACACCGGGCGTATGTACTTACAGTTGCTGGAGAAAAAAGGGACGTGGCCCAGCCCAGCCTCCTTCGGCCTCTGACGGCCACAGACGGCCCGCGCTTTGCCCGGGCTTAGCCCGGCGCCGCCCGCGCGCGGTCCTGCGATGCGGAGGGCGGGGTGTTTTTTAAAGCGCCTTCGGGCGCGAAATGTCTGGTGTCCGGTTCCGGGTGCAGTGGCTAAGGAGCCTGGTAGTTGTGGTCCTCCACACAGCGGTCGCCTACACCACCACTGCGACGGCGACGGCGGAAGGGAAGCTCCTACTGGACAGCCAGCAACGAGAGTTTATCGCCAGGTAAGAACAGCCAGGTCCGGTGACAGCAATGAGCAAAAGCCCACTCAACCCGCTCAGCCGAGGGCGGGGTGTTTTTTAAAGCGCCTTCGGGCGCGAAATGTCTGGTGTCCGGTTCCGGGTGCAGTGGCTAAGGAGCCTGGTAGTTGTGGTCCTCCACACAGCGGTCGCCTACACCACCACTGCGATGGCGACGGCGGAAGGGAAGCTCCTACTGGACAGCCAGCAACGAGAGTTTATCGCCAGGTAAGAACAGCCAGGTCCGGTGACAGCAACGAGCAAAAGCCCACTCAACCCGCTCAGCCGAGGGCGGGGTGTTTTTTAAAGCGCCTTCGGGCGCGAAATGTCTGGTGTCCGGTTCCGGGTGCAGTGGCTAAGGAGCCTGGTAGTTGTGGTCCTCCACACAGCGGTCGCCTACACCACCACTGCGACGGCGACGGCGACGGCGGAAGGGAAGCTCCTACTGGACAGCCAGCAACGAGAGTTTATCGCCAGGTAAGAACAGCCAGGTCCGGTGACAGCAACGAGCAAAAGCCCACTCAACCCGCTCAGCCGAGGGCGGGGTGTTTTTTAAAGCGCCTTCGGGCGCGAAATGTCTGGTGTCCGGTTCCGGGTGCAGTGGCTAAGGAGCCTGGTAGTTGTGGTCCTCCACACAGCGGTCGCCTACACCACCACTGCGATGGCGACGGCGGAAGGGAAGCTCCTACTGGACAGCCAGCAACGAGAGTTTATCGCCAGGTAAGAACAGCCAGGTCCGGTGACAGCAACGAGCAAAAGCCCACTCAACCCGCTCAGCCGAGGGCGGGGTGTTTTTTAAAGCGCCTTCGGGCGCGAAATGTCTGGTGTCCGGTTCCGGGTGCAGTGGCTAAGGAGCCTGGTAGTTGTGGTCCTCCACACAGCGGTCGCCTACACCACCACTGCGACGGCGACGGCGGAAGGGAAGCTCCTACTGGACAGCCAGCAACGAGAGTTTATCACCAGGTAAGAACAGCCAGGTCCGGTGACAGCAACGAGCAAAAGCCCACTCAACCCGCTCAGCCGAGGGCGGGGTGTTTTTTAAAGCGCCTTCGGGCGCGAAATGTCTGGTGTCCGGTTCCGGGTGCAGTGGCTAAGGAGCCTGGTAGTTGTGGTCCTCCACACAGCGGTCGCCTACACCACCACTGCGACGGCGACGGCGGAAGGGAAGCTCCTACTGGACAGCCAGCAACGAGAGTTTATCGCCAGGTAAGAACAGCCAGGTGCGGTGACAGCAACGGGCAAAAGCCCACTCAACCCGCTCAGCCGAGGGCGGGGTGTTTTTTAAAGCGCCTTCGGGCGCGAAATGTCTGGTGTCCGGTTCCGGGTGCAGTGGCTAAGGAGCCTGGTAGTTGTGGTCCTCCACACAGCGGTCGCCTACACCACCACTGCGACGGCGGAAGGGAAGCTCCTACTGGACAGCCAGCAACGAGAGTTTATCGCCAGGTAAGAACAGCCAGGTCCGGTGACAGCAACGAGCAAAAGCCCACTCAACCCGCTCAGCCGAGGGCGGGGTGTTTTTTAAAGCGCCTTCGGGCGCGAAATGTCTGGTGTCCGGTTCCGGGTGCAGTGGCTAAGTAGCCTGGTAGTTGTGGTCCTCCACACAGCGGTCGCCTACACCACCACTGCGACGGCGGAAGGGAAGCTCCTACTGGACAGCCAGCAACGAGAGTTTATCGCCAGGTAAGAACAGCCAGGTCCGGTGACAGCAACGAGCAAAAGCCCACTCAACCTCATGAATGATGCAATATGTGACATCATCAGCAGTGCATTGCGGGCGTGTGAGTTATAGTTAGCAGAACTAACTATAACGGAAGAATTTCTGTGGTTTTGTATGAGTGAAATGGGCAGCTAACTATAACACCCCTGAAACCTATGGTTTTTTCTGTGAATTTCTAAGGTTTTTTAAATGCTAATTTCTAACTATAACATCTCTGAAACCTATGTTTTTTTTCAGTGAATTTCAAAGGTTTTTTAAATGCTAACTTTTAAGTGTGATAGTAGTTATATCTATTTTTTTGTACTGATTTTCTACAGTTTTTTAACTGTTTATTTATAAATATTTTATTCATTAAATAACATTATATATTTTTCAGAAAATTGCAACAATTTTTTTTTTAATTACAACTGAAATATTGATTAATTTTCTTGTTTTCATTTTTTATTTTAATCTATTTATATTATTTTCTTTAAAAAAAAAATTACAATTTGTTTCGGAGTCGCGCACTCAAAGTGTACACATCACGGTGGGTGCGCGCATTCTAGCTGCCATTTTAGAAAAGTCATGAAGGATCCGCGTATGGTGTGCGACGGCTGCGTGTTTTTCAGTTACATCATCTACATTTAATATCACGTGATATGCGCGATTGGTATGCGACCAGTCTGCGACTCCTGCTCCCGCGCATTCCCGACACATGCGCATTACAGTACGATATGTTTGCGTGGTTGCAGGTCCCGCGTGACATCATATACGTGCTGGGGCGCGTTGAGTGCGCGACTCCCACAAAAAAAATGTATGTTCCAAAATGATATGTATGTGTCTTTAATATACATATTAGGGCAAGAGATTATGTAAGATATTCATCAAAATAATATTTTTGTACTTATAATAAACTTACATTATTTTTAAATATATTTTCACGAAGTCGGGTGCGTGCATCGTGAGTGCAGAAAACCAGGTCAGCAGACCTGCTGTAGAGCCAGAGAACCTGGTCAGCAGAGCTGCTCTAGAGCTAAGAACTAGGTCAGCAGAGCTGCTCTAGAGCCAGAGAACCATGTCAGCAGAGCTGCTGTAGAGCCAGAGAAACCAGGTCAGCAGAGCTGCTTTAGAGGAAGAGAACCAGGTCAGCAGAGCTGCTTTAGAGCCAGAGAACCAGGCCAGCAGAGCTGCTTTAGAGCCAGAGAACCAGGTTAGCAGAGCTGCTTTAGAGCCAGAGAACCAGGTCAGCAGAGCTACTCTAGAGCCAGAGAACCAAATTAGCAGAGCTGCTTTAGAGCCATAGAACGAGGTCAGCAGAGCTGCTTTAGAGCCAGAGAACCAGGTCAGAGAGCTGCTCTAGAGCCTAAGAACTACTACTCTCTACTACTCACTCTCTACTACTCTCTACTACTCACTCTGTACTACTCACTCTCTACTACTCACTCTCTACTACTCTCTACTGCTCACTCTCCACTACTCATTCTCTACTACTCGCTCTCAACTACTCTCTACTACTCACTCTACTACTCACTCTCTCTACTTCTCACTCTCTACTACTCTCTCTCTACTACTCACTCTCTACTACTCTCTACTACTCACTCTCTACTACACACTCTCTACTACTTGCTCTCTGCTACTCGCTCTCTACTACTCTCTAGTACTCACTCTGTTACTCACTCTCTACTACTCTTTACTACTCACTCTCTACTACTCCACTACTCTCTACTACTCACTCTCTACTACTCACTCTCTACTACTCACTCTCTACTACTCTACTACTCTCTCTCTACTACTCACTCTCTACTACTCACTCTCTACTACTCTCTACTACTCACTCTCTACTACTCTCTACTACTCACTCTCTACTACTCACTCTCTACTACTCTCTACTACTCACTCTCTACTACTCACTCTCTACTACTCTCTAATACTCTCTCTGCTACTCACTCTCTACTACTCTCTACTATTCACTCTCTATTACTCACTCTCTACTACTCACTCTACTACTTTCTACCACTCACTCTCTACTACTCTACTACTCACTCTCTACTACTCTCTACTACTCACTCGCTACTACTCTCTACTACACTCTCGACTACTCTCTCTCTGCTACTCTCTACTATTCACTCTCCACTACTCACTCTCCACTACTAACTCTCTACTACTCGCTCTCTACTACTCTCTACTACTCACTCTCTACTACTCACTCTCTACTACTCTCTATTACTCTCTCTGCTACTCACTCTCTACTACCCACTCTCTACTACTCTACTACTCTCTACTACTCGCTCTACTACTCACTCTCTACTACTCACTCTACTACTCTCTCCTACTCTCTAACACTCACTCTCTACTACTCTACTACTCACTCTCTACTACTCTCTCACTACTACTCACTCTCTACTACTCACTCTACTACTCTCTACTACTCACTCTCTACTACTCTCTACTACTCACTCTGTACTACTCACTCTCTACTACTCACTCTCTACTACTCTCTACTGCTCACTCTCCACTACTCATTCTCCACCACTCGCTCTCAACTACTCTCTACTACTCACTCTACTACTCACTGTCTCTACTTCTCACTCTCTACTACTCTCTCTCTACTACTCACTCTCTACTACTCTCTACTACTCACTCTCTACTACACACGCTCTACTACTTGCTCTCTGCTACTCGCTCTCTACTACTCTCTAGTACTCACTCTGCTACTCACTCTCTACTACTCTCTACTACTCACTCTCTACTACTCCCTCTCTACTACTCTCTACTACTCACTCTACTACTCACTCTCTACTACTCTCTAATACTCTTTCTGCTACTCACTCTCTACTACTCTCTACTATTCACTCTCTATTACTCAATCTCTACTACTCACTCTACTACTTTCTACCACTCACTCTCTACTACTCTACTACTCACTCTCTACTACTCTCTACTACTCACTCGCTACTACTCTCTACTACACTCTCGACTACTCTCTCTCTGCTACTCTCTACTATTCACTCTCCACTACTCACTCTCCACTACTAACTCTCTACTACTTGCTCTCTACTACTCTCTACTACTCACTCTCTACTACTCACTCTCTACTACTCTCTATTACTCTCTCTGCTACTCACTCTCTACTACCCACTCTCTACTACTCTACTACTCTCTACTACTCGCTCTACTACTCACTCTCTACTACTCACTCTACTACTCTCTCCTACTCTCTAACACTCACTCTCTACTACTCTACTACTCACTCTCTACTACTCTCTCACTACTACTCACTCTCTACTACTCACTCTACTACTCTCTACTACTCACTCTCTACTACTCTCTACTACTCACTCCTATGTTTTTTTTCAGTGAATTTCAAAGGTTTTTTAAATGCTAACTTTTAAGTGTGATAGTAGTTATATCTATTTTTTTGTACTGATTTTCTACAGTTTTTTAACTGTTTATTTATAAATATTTTATTCATTAAATAACATTATATATTTTTCAGAAAATTGCAACAATTTTTTTTTTAATTACAACTGAAATATTGATTAATTTTCTTGTTTTCATTTTTTATTTTAATATATTTATATTATTTTCTTTAAAAAAAAAAATTACAATTTGTTTCGGAGTCGCGCACTCAAAGTGTACACATCACGGTGGGTGCGCGCATTCTAGCTGCCATTTTAGAAAAGTCATGAAGGATCCGCGTATGGTGTGCGACGGCTGCGTGTTTTTCAGTTACATCATCTACATTTAATATCACGTGATATGCGCGATTGGTATGCGACCAGTCTGCGACTCCTGCTCCCGCGCATTCCCGACACATGCGCATTACAGTACGATATGTTTGCGTGGTTGCAGGTCCCGCGTGACATCATATACGTGCTGGGGCGCGTTGAGTGCGCAACTCCCACAAAAAAAATGTATGTTCCAAAATGATATGTATGTGTCTTTAATATACATATTAGGGCAAGAGATTATGTAAGATATTCATCAAAATAATATTTTTGTACTTATAATAAACTTACATTATTTTTAAATATATTTTCACGAAGTCGGGTGCGTGCATCGTGAGTGCAGAAAACCAGGTCAGCAGACCTGCTGTAGAGCCAGAGAACCAGGTCAGCAGAGCTGCTCTAGAGCTAAGAACTAGGTCAGCAGAGCTGCTCTAGAGCCAGAGAACCACGTCAGCAGAGCTGCTGCAGAGCCAGAGAAACCAGGTCAGCAGAGCTGCTTTAGAGGAAGAGAACCAGGTCAGCAGAGCTGCTTTAGAGCCAGAGAACCAGGCCAGCAGAGCTGCTTTAGAGCCAGAGAACCAGGTTAGCAGAGCTGCTTTAGAGCCAGAGAACCAGGTCAGCAGAGCTACTCTAGAGCCAGAGAACCAAATCAGCAGAGCTGCTTTAGAGCCATAGAACCAGGTCAGCAGAGCTGCTTTAGAGCCAGAGAACCAGGTCAGAGAGCTGCTCTAGAGCCTAAGAACTACTACTCTCTACTACTCACTCTCTACTACTCTCTACTACTCACTCTGTACTACTCACTCTGTACTACTCACTCTCTACTACTCTCTACTGCTCACTCTCCACTACTCATTCTCTATTACTCGCTCTCAACTACTCTCTACTACTCACTCTACTACTCACTCTCTCTACTTCTCACTCTCTACTACTCTCTCTCTACTACTCACTCTCTACTACTCTCTACTACTCACTCTCTACTACACACTCTCTACTACTTGGTCTCTGCTACTCGCTCTCTACTACTCTCTAGTACTCACTCTGTTACTCACTCTCTACTACTCTTTACTACTCACTCTCTACTACTCCACTACACTCTACTACTCACTCTCTACTACTCACTCTCTACTACTCTACTACTCTCTACTACTCTCTCTCTACTACTCACTCTCTACTACTCACTCTCTACTACTCTCTACTACTCACTCTCTACTACTCTCTACTACTCACTCTCTACTACTCACTCTCTACTACTCTCTACTACTCACTCTCTACTACTCACTCTCTACTACTCTCTAATACTCTCTCTGCTACTCACTCTCTACTACTCTCTACTATTCACTCTCTATTACCCACTCTCTACTACTCACTCTACTACTTTCTACCACTCACTCTCTACTACTCTACTACTCACTCTCTACTACTCTCTACTACTCACTCGCTACTACTCTCTACTACACTCTCGACTACTCTCTCTCTGCTACTCTCTACTATTCACTCTCCACTACTCACTCTCCACTACTAACTCTCTACTACTCGCTCTCTACTACTCTCTACTACTCACTCTCTACTACTCACTCTCTACTACTCTCTATTACTCTCTCTGCTACTCACTCTCTACTACCCACTCTCTACTACTCTACTACTCTCTACTACTCGCTCTACTACTCACTCTCTACTACTCACTCTACTACTCTCTCCTACTCTCTAACACTCACTCTCTACTACTCTACTAATCACTCTCTACTACTCTCTCACTACTACTCACTCTCTACTACTCACTCTACTACTCTCTACTACTCACTCTCTACTACTCTCTACTACTCACTCTGTACTACTCACTCTCTACTACTCACTCTCTACTACTCTCTACTGCTCACTCTCCACTACTCATTCTCCACCACTCGCTCTCAACTACTCTCTACTACTCACTCTACTACTCACTGTCTCTACTTCTCACTCTCTACTACTCTCTCTCTACTACTCACTCTCTACTACTCTCTACTACTCACTCTCTACTACACACTCTCTACTACTTGCTCTCTGCTACTCGCTCTCTACTACTCTCTAGTACTCACTCTGCTACTCACTCTCTACTACTCTCTACTACTCACTCTCTACTACTCCCTCTCTACTACTCTCTACTACTCACTCTACTACTCACTCTCTACTACTCTCTAATACTCTCTCTGCTACTCACTCTCTACTACTCTCTACTATTCACTCTCTATTACTCACTCTCTACTACTCACTCTACTACTTTCTACCACTCACTCTCTACTACTCTACTACTCACTCTCTACTACTCTCTACTACTCACTCGCTACTACTCTCTACTACACTCTCGACTACTCTCTCTCTGCTACTCTCTACTATTCACTCTCCACTACTCACTCTCCACTACTAACTCTCTACTACTCGCTCTCTACTACTCTCTACTACTCACTCTCTACTACTCACTCTCTACTACTCTACTACTCTCTACTACTCGCTCTACTACTCACTCTCTACTACTCACTCTACTACTCTCTCCTACTCTCTAACACTCACTCTCTACTACTCTACTACTCACTCTCTACTACTCTCTCACTACTACTCACTCTCTACTACTCACTCTACTACTCTCTACTACTCACTCTCTACTACTCTCTACTACTCACTCTGTACTACTCACTCTCTACTACTCACTCTCTACTACTCTCTACTGCTCACTCTCCACTACTCATTCTCCACCACTCGCTCTCAACTACTCTCTACTACTCACTCTACTACTCACTCTCTCTACTTCTCACTCTCTACTACTCTCTCTCTACTACTCACTCTCTACTACTCTCTACTACTCACTCTCTACTACAGACTCTCTACTACTTGCTCTCTGCTACTCGCTCTCTACTACTCTCTAGTACTCACTCTGCTACTCACTCTCTACTACTCTCTACTACTCACTCTCTACTACTCCCTCTCTACTACTCTCTACTACTCACTCTACTACTCACTCTCTACTACTCTCTAATACTACTCTCTACTATTCACTCTCTATTACTCACTCTCTACTACTCACTCTACTACTTTCTACCACTCACTCTCTACTACTCTACTACTCACTCTCTACTACTCTCTACTACTCACTCGCTACTACTCTCTACTACACTCTCGACTACTCTCTCTCTGCTACTCTCTACTATTCACTCTCCACTACTCACTCTCCACTACTAACTCTCTACTACTCGCTCTCTACTACTCTCTACTACTCACTCTCTACTACTCACTCTCTACTACTCTCTATTACTCTCTCTGCTACTCACTCTCTACTACCCACTCTCTACTACTCTACTACTCTCTACTACTCGCTCTACTACTCACTCTCTACTACTCACTCTACTACTCTCTCCTACTCTCTAACACTCACTCTCTACTACTCTACTACTCACTCTCTACTACTCTCTCACTACTACTCACTCTCTACTACTCACTCTACTACTCTCTACTACTCACTCTCTACTACTCTCTACTACTCACTCTGTACTACTCACTCTCTACTACTCACTCTCTACTACTCTCTACTGCTCACTCTCCACTACTCATTCTCCACCACTCGCTCTCAACTACTCTCTACTACTCACTCTACTACTCACTCTCTCTACTTCTCACTCTCTACTACTCTCTCTCTACTACTCACTCTCTACTACTCTCTAATACTCACTCTCTACTACACACTCTCTACTACTTGCTCTCTGCTACTCGCTCTCTACTACACTCTAGTACTCACTCTGCTACTCACTCTCTACTACTCTCTACTACTCACTCTCTACTACTCCACTACTCTCTGCTACTCGCTCTCTACTACTCTCTAGTACTCACTCTCTACTACTCTACTACTCTCTACTACTCTCTCTCTACTACTCACTCTCTACTACTCACTCTCTACTACTCTCTACTACTCACTCTCTACTACTCTCCACTACTCACTCTCTACTACTCTCTCTCTACTACTCTCTACTACTCACTCTCTACTACTCTCTACTACTCACTCTCTACTACTCTCTCTCTACTACTCTCTCTCTACTACTCTCTACTACTCACTCTACTACTCACTCTCTATTACTCTCTAATACTCTCTCTGCTACTCACTCTCTACTACTCTCTAGTATTCACTCTCTACTACTCACTCTCTACTACTCACTCTACTACTTTCTACTACTTTCTACCACTCACTCTCTACTACTCTACTACTCACTTTCTACTACTCTCTACTACTCACTTGCTACTACTCTCTACTACACTCTCGACTACTCTCTCTCTACTACTCTACTACTACTCTCTACTATTCACTCTCTACTACTCACTCTCTACTACGCACTCTTTACTACTCACTCTACTACTCTCTACTACTCACTCTCTACTACTCTCTCTCTACTACTCACTCCCTACTATTTACTCTCTACTACTCGCTCTCTACTACTCACTCTCCACTACTCACTCTCCACTACTAACTTTCTACTACTCTCTCTCTACTACTCTCTACTACTCTCGCTCTACTACTCACCCTCTACTACTCTCTACTACTCTCTCTGCTACTCACTCTCTACTACTCACTCTCTACTACTCTACTACTCTCTACTATTCGCTCTACTACTCACTCTCTACTACTCACTCTACTACTCTTTCCTACTCTCTACCACTCACTCTCTACTACTCACTCTCTACTACTCTCTCTCTACTACTCACTCTCTACTACTCACCCTACTACTCTCTACTACTCACTCTCTACTACTCTCTACTACTCACTCTGTACTACTCACTCTCTACTACTAACTCTCTACTACTCTCTACTGCTCACTCTCCAAGACTCATTCTCTACTACTCGCTCTCAACTACTCTCTACTACTCACTCTACTACTCACTCTCTCTACTTCTTACTCTCTACTACTCTCCCTCTACTACTCACTCTCTACTACTCTCTACTACTCACTCTCTACTACACACTCTCTACTACTTGCTCTCTGCTACTCGCTCTCTACTAATCTCTAGTACTCACTCTGCTACTCACTCTCTACTACTCTCTACAATTCACTCTCTACTACTCCACTACTCTCTACTACTCACTCTCTACTACTCACTCTCTACTACTCTACTACTCTCTACTACTCTCTACTACTCACTTTCTACTACTCTCTACTACTCACTCTCTACTACTCTCTCTCTACTACTCTCTACTACTCACTCTCTACTACTCTCTAATACTCTCTCTGCTACTCACTCTCTACTACTCTCTACTACTCACTCTCATTACTCACTCTCTCCTACTCACTCTCTACTACTCTCTACTACTCTCTACTACTCACTCTACTACTCTCTACTACTCACTCTCTAATACTCACTCTCTACTACTCACTCTCTACTACTCTCTGATACTTTCTCTTCTACTCTCTACTACTCTCTACTACTCACTCTCTACTCTCTATTACTCGCTCTCTACTCTCTACCTCTCTACCTCTCTCTACCTCTCTCTCTACTACTCTCTACCTCTCTACCTCTACCTCTCTACCTCTACACCTCTACCTCTACACCTCTACCTCTACACCTCTACCTCTACACCTCTACCTCTCTACCTCTCTGTACATGCACACATATGCACATTTATATATGCATATATATGCATATGCATTTATATATATGCATGTGTATATATATGTAGACATATATAAACATATAAATATAATCTGCATATCTATATAAATATAAATGTATGCAAACATATACATATACATATATGCATACATATGCATGGTATGTACATGAAAGTTTGAAAAACTCTAATACAAGCAAAGCTAAAAAGCCACCTAATTACAAACAGAATTGCTTTAACTTAAACGAGGGCGAGACCTATTGCATTTTCAATGCTTGTTTACTTTGATTCCATCAAGAAGGCATTCAGATGTGTCACACATTTTCCATAAATTTTGAATGGTAGCACTCTAGTTGCTCATTAGATCACTGTAGTAAAGCTACTGCTCACCAGGGAAGTCTGCTGCTGGTATTCAAAGTGCATGTTTCAGTCTGCATGTCAGAATTTTTTAATGAAATGGAAGAGGATTTGAGAAGTCAAAATGTGCCCTAATCTTTCTTTCTGCAGCACTAATCATAATTTCTATGGCAAAATGAACCCCCTCATTTTGTTCCTTTGCAAATTAAATGTTTTAAGTGTTACCACTTTATTCCAATCAAGATGGCATCAGGTGTGCCATACTTTTGTCATAAGTAAGACTGTTTGCGCTCTAGTTGTTCTTTAAAACACTCTGGGACATTCTGTCATTGGGCTATACTTGGGCTACATCTCGGTGATATTTGTGCTACATTTGGGCTCTTTTGTCTCTGGTGGCCATCTTGGGAGACTTATTTGTTTTGAAGTTTCCTAATTTCCCTATTTACAACAGTCTCCTCAGTAGGAAATACTTTCAGGTGTTTTACTTTCATTCCATCAAGAAAGCATTCAGATGTGTCACACATTTGCCATAAATTCGGAATGTTAGCACTGCTTATTAGATGACTGTAGTAAAGCTACTGCTCACCAGGGAAGTCTGCTGCTGGTATTGAAAGTGCATGTTTCAGTCTGCATGTCAGAATTTTTTAATGCAATAGAAGAGGATTTGAGAAGTCACTCAAAATGTGCCCTAATTTTCTTTTTTCCGCACTAATCATAATTTCTATGGCAACATGAACCTCCTCATTGTGTTCATTTTAAATTAAACTACTCACTCTCTAGTACTCACTCGCTACTACTCTCTACTACTCACTCTCTACTACTCACGCTCTACTACTCTACTACTCACTCTACTGCTCTCTACTACTCTCTACCACTCACTCTCTACTACTCTACTACTCACTCTCTACTACTCTCTCTCTACTACTCCCTCTCTACTACTCACTCTACTACTCTCTACTACTCACTCTCTACTACTCACTCTCTTTTGCTCTACTACTCTCTACTACTCTCTACTACTCACTCTCTTCTACTCACTCTCAACTGCTCTCTCTCTACTACTCTCTCTACTACTCACTCTCTACTACTCTCTACTACTCACTCTGCTACTCTGTACTACTCTCTACTACTCTACTACTCTCTACTACTCTCTCTCTACTACTCACTCTCTACTACTCACTCTACTACTCTCTACTACTCACTCTACTACTCACTCTCTACTACTCTACTACTCTCTACTACTCTCTCTGCTACTCACTCTCTACTCACTCTCTACTACTCACTCTCTACTACTCACTCTCTACTACTCTACTACTCTCTACTACTCTCTCTACTACTCACTCTCTACTACTCACTCTCTAGTACTCTCAACTACTCTCTCTCTACTACACACTCTCTACTACTCACTCTCTACTACTCAGTCTGAACTACACACTCTCTACTACTCGCTCTCTACTACTCTCTACTACTCACTCTCTACTACTCACTCTCTGCTACTCTACTACTCTCTACTACTCACTCTCTACTACTCATTTTCTACTACTCTCTACTACTCTCTCTCTACTACACACTCTCTACTACTCACTCTCTACTACTCTCTACTACTCACTCTCTACTACTCTCTACTACTCACCCTACTACTCACTCTCTACTACTCTCTACTACTCACTCTCTAATACTCACTCTCTACTACTCACTCTCTACTACTCACTCTACTACTCTCTACTATTCACTCTCTGATACTTTCTCTACTACTTTCTAATACTCTCTACTACTCACTCTCTACTCTCTATTACTCGCTCTCTACCTCTCTACCTCTCTCTCTACTACTCTTTACCTCTCTACCTCTACACCTCTACCTATACACCTCTACCTCTCTACCTCTCTGTACATGCAAACATATGCACATATATATATGCATATATATGCATATGCATTTATATATATGTATGTGTATATTACCTACTGGCGGTCGCCAGTAGGTAGTTATAGTTAGGACCACGTTTCCATAGGAAATCCGCAACATTCTATTTTGAATAACTTTGGCGCCGGTTGACGAATCCTCGCGAATTTTTCAAAATAGGTGGGGCGCTACGCTCCGCTCCTACCCTGAAAGTCTCGGGGGGATTCGTCAAGCGGGGGCTGAGATAAAAGGGGGGTCCCAAAACGCGTTTTTCCCATGCATTTTTCCATAGGACCTTTAGACACAGCTACAGCCCGAACGGCTGAACAGAATTACTTGAAATTTGGCAGAGAGGTAGTCCTCAGGTCAAGGAAGTGCCTTTTGTAGGTTTGGTGTAAATCTGTTCAGTAGATTCTGAGAAAATAGCCTTTAAATCAATATATATATCTGAGCCAGCGTACGGTGCGCTTACGGTGCGCTTACCGTACGCGTACGGTGGCGTGCGCGAGCGCGATTCTGATTGGCCCTTAGATCTTAGTAAACATTCGAATCGGTCGAAACCAGGAAGCGGCGGCCGCCATTTTCTCTCTCGCACTCTGACAGGGGGTTGAAAAACAAAGTGCAAATCATGTAAAGGGGCTGTTTACACAGCTCCCAAGCACCTAGCCATGTCGAGGGAGTCCCCAACGATCCCCCAAGTGAAAAAAGGCAATTTTAATATTTTTGAAAATTTTGCCGATTACGCTTACTGTATGCGTACGGTAAGAAATAATAATAAAATTAAAAAATATCCACATTCTCCCCACCCCGTGTGCAAAAGGTGCCCGAAGGGCACCTTTTGTGCATGGCTCATCAGAGATAAACAAAACCTATATTTTACCTGTCACAACGATGCTCATCATATGACCTCCATGTGCGCACGGTGCGCGAAGCGCATCGTGCGTTCATGGCCCATCTAGCGTAACGTGGCCCATCTAGCGTAACGTGCTCACTGTGCTCACTGTGCGCGCACGGTGCGCGAAGCGCACCGTGCGCGCACGGAACGAACTGCGTTAAGTGGGCGCGCACGCCACAAATGGCGTAAAGTAACTTAGCATTTAAAAAAACGTACAAATTCACTGAAAAAACCATAGGTTTCACACACGTTATAGTTAGGAATTAGCATTTAAAAAACCTTGCAAATTCACTGAAAAACCATAGGTTTCACACATGTTATAGTTAGCTGGACATTTTACTGATAAAAAACCAATGAAATACCCCTGTTATAGTTACTGTAGGCAACTATAACTCATGCGACCGTAATCCTCTGCTGATGACATATGTGTCTTTATGAAAAAAAAATATTTGTAATATATGTATCGCTAAAATTTAATGGAAGAAGACATGGGCAAATAAGTGTCTAAATACAGTATTAGCATCAGCAGAGGATTACGGTCGCGTGAGTTATAGTTGCCTACAGTAACTATAACGGGGGAATTTCATTGGTTTTTTATCAGTAAAATGTCCAGCTAACTATAACATGTGTGAAACCTATGGTTTTTTCAGTGAATATATATATACATATTACCTACTGGCGGTCGCCAGTAGGTAGTTATAGTTAGGACCCTGTTTCCATAGGAAATCCGCAACATTCTATTTGGAATAACTTTGGCGCCGGTCGACGAATCCTCGCGAAATTTTCAAAACTAATGGGGTGCTCCGCTCCTACCCTGAAAGTCTCGGGGGGATTCGTCAAGCGGGGGCTGAGAAAAAAGGGGGGTCCCAAAACGCGTTTTCCCCATGCATTTTTCCATAGGACCTTTAGACACAGCTACAGCCCGAACGGCTGAACAGAATTACTTGTAATTTGGCAGAGAGGAAGTCCGCAGGTCAAGGAAGTGCCTTTTGTAGGTGTGGTGTAAATCTGTTCAGTAGTTCCTGAGAAAATAGCATTTAAATCAATATATATATCTGTGGCAGCTTACGGTGCGCTTACCGTAAGCTTACCGTACGCGTACGGTGCCGTGCGCGAGCTCAAATCTGATTGGTTGTCACATGACTGTAAACATTCGAATCGGACGAAATCAGGAAGTGTCAGCCGCCATTTCGTGTGTTTCACACAGAAAAAAAAAGGGAGATAACTTGAAAAGGGGGCAAGGAAGAGAGTTACAGACCCCCTAACATTTGAAAGGGGGTCAAAGAAGGACAGAAAAGTACAAAAAAACCATTTATTAATTTTAAAAAAAAATCGCGGGGTACGCGTACGGTAAGCTTACGGTGAGCTTACCGTACGCGTACGGTAGAAAAAAAAAATAAAAAAAGAAATAAAATTCAGATTTAAGGGCCCGATTCACAGAACAAACTTAAGACAAAATCCTAAACTTAGTACCATTTTGGTATTCACAGAATGCACTTACTACCTCTGGTATTCACAGAATGAATTTACTACTTTTGTGATTCACAGAATAAACTTACTACTTTTGCTATTCACAGAATGGATTTACGACTCCTAACTTTACGTCCGCACTCGGGCCGAAAATTCCGCCCCGTGTGCGGAGCTTCTGGCCCGGAGGCGGGGCTTCCGGCCCGGAGGCGGGGCTTCCGGGCCGGAGGCAGAGCTTCCGGCCCGGAGGTGGGGATTCCGGCCAGTGGCGGATCTCCGCAACTGGCCAGAATCCCCACCTCCGGGCCTGAAGCTCCGCCTCCGGCCCGAAAGCTCCGCCTCCGGGCCGGAATTTCCGGCCCGAGTGCGGACGTAAAGTTAGGAGTCGTAAATCCATTCTGTGAATAGCAAAAGTAGTAAGTTTATTCTGTGAATCGCAAAAGTAGTAAGTTCATTCTGTGAATACCAGAAGTAGTAAGTGCATTCTGTGAATACCAAAATGGTACTAAGTTTAGGATTTTGTCTTAAGTTTGTTCTGTGAATCAGGCCCGACGTGTTTAGATATTAGGGGGCTCTAAAAAGAGCCGTTGTGTTTATGAAGTGATTTGATTTTTTAGTGGTACCTACAAGTAAGTACCGATGCAGAGTCTAAGGTTCAAGAGGAAGACTCTGTTCCCTTCATCAGTGAAGTGTACACCATCTCCTCTATAAATGTCTTGCATGTCGTAACGCAAGTTGTTGTGGTAAATGGAACCCATACCATAGTCTCGGAGGAAAGCAGAAACAGATTTGTTGACATGCTTTCTTGCTTTGTCAATCTGCGGACAAAAATGATTGGACCAGTTCCATTTTTGCCTTTGGCATATGTTAGAATACGCAAAGGCAGTTTTAGGGAAAAGTGAAAACAGTTGTGCAAAGGTCTCCTTCATAAGCATTTCCAGACCTACCCCAGTCAAAGTGCCTAGGTCATTGCCACCACAGTGCACTATTATGAGGTCAGGGTGTTGGATTTGCATGAAGGATTTCACCAATGGCATCAATTGGTGCCACTTTAACCCTCTCTGACCAATCCATTTAATGTCTACATTTGGCAAAGCAAGGTCTCTCACCATACCTGTTTTCTCTGCATACTTTTCACTCCAGAAGACATAGCTGTGCCCTACAATCCACACTGTGAACATCTTCCAAGGAGATCTGGATGCACTCAGGAGGTGTATTTCAGTAGAATGGGAAAAAGAAATGAAAGACAGTTTGGAAATGGAGGCATACAAATTTTTTTAAAATAAAAAGAACTCATTGGCTGTTTCATACCATTCTACACTAAAAACTAGGCTGTATGTGTCAATATATAGAAGCATGTTTTGTATTGGTACAGAAAAATGTGTTACCAAAGAACAGTACTATGGATTTGCTGTTAGGTTTGAAAAGTCAAGCACTCTTGCTCTTTGGAAATGAAACATTGTGTGGTGAACTTCTGACCTAACTCTACACAGCAGTGTTTCAAGAGCTGTTGCTATGGTAGCAGGCAGAAGTCAAGTTGGGGGAAGGGTACTAGGCTGAAGTCAAGTTGGGGGAAGGGTACTTTTGGAAAAGGGTTGGTTTTCAACCAATAGAAATGTGTGATTACATTTGAAAAAAAGGGGGAAGCACTGAGATTTGAAATTAACATGTATATGTGTGGAAAAAGAGAGGGAAACATTGCCATTATCTGGTTCTGCTGAGAGGAGAGAGGTGTACAGAACAGAGATCCTGGCTCTGATAATCTGCTGTTTGAGTGCCACATTTCTTTCACAACTAACTAATTTTAAAGGTGAGTTATGAGTTTGAGAGGGGATGTATATGGTAAATTAAGAAATGAATAATAGAATTGGAATTCCTTTTGTTGAAGTTGTGTTTATCGTTTTGTGTTTTGGGAGAAATTTAAATGTAAGGAACATGTAAAATAATATGGACTATGTTTTCACCATAAAATAAGGTGTATTGTTATAAATGAGGAATACTTTTAGGGTTTGAGGTTGCAGTCAGTAATGCAAATACATTCATCATCACTAAGGCTGGTTGACCTTGCTGGAGTGTAGTCAGTTACCCAGGTTACACATGTTTCTGGTCTCAAAAAGCTGTTTGGACATGTGCTTTTTTCAGAATCTGAAAAGTGGATTCAAAATGTGTCAGACTGTAAAAGTACTTATCACTTGCCAAAAAAAGAGTAGTAAGTGTGCTTTCAAATTGGCAAAGAAATTTAGTTTTCTGACTAATATCAAACCATGACTCTGTGTGCAAACAGGAATTATAGACAGAGATTTATTGCGTATTACTCTGGTAATTTTACAGTTGCATTAGTACGAAAGGGGGAGCTATTTTTTCTGCAGAAGCAGACTCTTAGCACACACCCAGCTGCTTATCCTGTGGAATCATGCATAGTATTCACAACCGAGTGGGGTTTGAGGTTGCAGTCAGTAATGCAAATACATTTAGCATCACTAAGGCTGGTTGCCCTTGCTGGAGTGTAGTCAGTCACCCAGGTTACACATGTTTCTGGTCTCAAAAAGCTGTTTGGACATGTGCTTTTTTCAGAATCTGAAAAGTAGATTCAAAATGTGTCAGACTGTAAAAGTACTTATCACTTGCCAAAAAAAACAGTAGGAAGTGTGCTTTCCAATTGGCAAAGAAATTTCGTTTTCTGACTAATATCAAACCATGACTCTGTGTGCAAAGAGGAATTATAGACAAAGATTTATTGCGTATTACTCTGGTAATTTTACAGTTGCATTAGTAGGAAAGGGGGAGCTATTTTATCTGCAGAAGCAGACTCTTAGCACACACCCAGCTGCTTATCCTGTGGAATCATGCATAGTATTCACAACCGAGTGGGGTTTGAGGTTGCAGTCAGTAATGCAAATACATTCAGCATCACTAAGGCTGGTTGCCCTTGCTGGAGTGTAGTCAGTCACCCAGGTTACACATGTTTCTGGTCTCAAAAAGCTGTTTGGACATGTGCTTTTTTCAGAATCTGAAAAGTGGATTCAAAATGTGTCAGACTGTAAAAGTACATATCACTTGCCAAAAAAAGAGTAGTAAGTGTGCTTTCAAATTGGCAAAGAAATTTCGTTTTCTGACTAATATCAAACCATGACTCTGTGTGCAAAGAGGAATTATAGACAGAGATTTATTGCGTATTACTCTGGTAATTTTACATTTGCATTAGATGGAAAGGGGGAGCTATTTTTTCTGCAGAAGCAGACTCTTAGCACACACCCAGCTGCTTATCCTGTGGAATCATGCATAGTATTCACAACCGAGTGGGGTTTGAGGTTGCAGTCAGTAATGCAAATACATTCAGCATCACTAAGGCTGGTTGCCCTTGCTGGAGTGTAGTCAGTCACCCAGGTTCCACATGTTGCTGGTCTCAAAAAGCTGTTTGGACATGTGCTTTTTTCAGAATATGAAAAGTGGATTCAAAATGTGTCAGACTGTAAAAGTACTTATCACTTGCCAAAAAAAGAGTAGTAAGTGTGCTTTCAAATTGGCAAAGAAATGTCGTTTTCTGCCTAATTTCAAACCATGACTCTGTGTGCAAAGAGGAATTATAGACAGAGATTTATTGCGTATTACTCTGGTAATTTTACAGTTGCATTAGATGGAAAGGGGGAGCTATTTTTTCTGCAGAAGCAGACTCTTAGCACACACCCAGCTGCTTATCCTGTGGAATCATGCATAGTATTCACAACCGAGTGGGGTTTGAGGTTGCAGTCAGTAATGCAAATACATTCAGCATCACTAAGGCTGGTTGCCCTTGCTGGAGTGTAGTCAGTCACCCAGGTTACACATGTTGCTGGTCTCAAAAAGCTGTTTGGACATGTGCTTTTTTCAGAATCTGAAAAGTGGATTTAAAATGTGTCAGACTGTAAAAGTACATATCACTTGCCAAAAAAGGGGTAGTAAGTGTGCTTTCAAATTGGCAAAGAAATTTAGTTTTCTGACTAATATCAAACCATGACTCTGTGTGCAAAGAGGAATTATAGACAGAGATTTATTGCGTATTACTCTGGTAATTTTACAGTTGCATTAGTAGGAAAGGGGGAGCTATTTTTTCTGCAGAAGCAGACTCTTAGCACACACCCAGCTGCTTATCCTGTGGAATCATGCATAGTATTCACAACCGAGTGGGGTTTGAGGTTGTAGTCAGTAATGCAAATACATTCAGCATCACTAAGGCTGGTTGCCCTTGCTGGAGTGTAGTCAGTCACCCAGGTTACACATGTTGCTGGTCTCAAAAAGCTGTTTGGACATGTGCTTTTTTCAGAATCTGAAAAGTGGATTCAAAATGTGTCAGACTGTAAAAGTACTTATCACTTGCCAAAAAAAGAGTAGTAAGTGTGCTTTCCAATTGGCAAAGAAATTTCGTTTTCTGCCTAATTTCAAACCATGACTCTGTGTGCAAAGAGGAATTATAGGCAGAGATTTATTGCGTATTACTCTGGTAATTTTACAGTTGCATTAGATGGAAAGGGGGAGCTATTTTTTCTGCAGAAGCAGACTCTTAGCACACACCCAGCTGCTTATCCTCTGGAATCATGCATAGTATTCACAACCGAGTGGAGTTTGAGGTTGCAGTCAGTAATGCAAATACATTCAGCATCACTAAGGCTGGTTGCCCTTGCTGGAGTGTAGTCAGTCACCCAGGTTACACATGTTGCTGGTCTCAAAAAGCTGTTTGGACATGTGCTTTTTTCAGAATCTGAAAAGTGGATTCAAAATGTGTCAGACTGTAAAAGTTCTTATCACTTGCCAAAAAAAAGAGTAGTAAGTGTGCTTTCAAATTGGCAAAGAAATTTCGTTTTCTGCCTAATTTCAAACCATGACTCTGTGTGCAAAGAGGAATTATAGGCAGAGATTTATTGCGTATTACTCTGGTAATTTTACATTTGCATTAGATGGAAAGGGGGAGCTATTTTTTTCTGCAGAAGCAGACTCTTAGCACACACCCAGCTGCTTATCCTCTGGAATCATGCATAGTATTCACAACCGAGTGGGGTTTGAGGTTGCAGTCAGTATTGCAAATACATTCAGCATCACTAAGGCTGGTTGCCCTTGCTGGAGTGTAGTCAGTCACCCAGGTTACACATGTTGCTGGTCTCAAAAAGCTGTTTGGACATGTGCTTTTTTCAGAATCTGAAAAGTGGATTCAAAATGTGTCAGACTGTAAAAGTACTTATCACTTGCCAAAGAAAACAGTAGTAAGTGTGCTTTCCAATTGGCAAAGAAATTTCGTTTTCTGACTAATATCAAACCATGACTCTGTGTGCAAAGAGGAATTATAGACAGAGATTTATTGCGTATTACTCTGGTAATTTTACAGTTGCATTAGTAGGAAAGGGGGAGCTATTTTTTCTGCAGAAGCAGACTCTTAGCACACACCCAGCTGCTTATCCTGTGGAATCATGCATAGTATTCACAATCGAGTGGGGTTTGAGGTTGCAGTCAGTAATGCAAATACATTCAGCATCACTAAGGCTGGTTGCCCTTGCTGGAGTGTAGTCAGTCACCCAGGTTACACATGTTGCTGGTCTCAAAAAGCTGTTTGGACATGTGCTTTTTTCAGAATCTGAAAAGTGGATTCAAAATGTGTCAGTACTTATCACTTGCCAAAAAAACAGTAGGAAGTGTGCTTTCCAATTGGCAAAGAAATTTTGTTTTCTGCCTAATTTCAATCCATGACTCTGTGTGCACACAGGAATTGT
The DNA here is from genome assembly GCF_964204655.1 of Triturus cristatus. Lineage (NCBI taxonomy): Eukaryota > Metazoa > Chordata > Amphibia > Caudata > Salamandridae > Triturus > Triturus cristatus. The sequence goes on along the minus strand of NC_140584.1, from coordinate 769,534,227 downwards.
TTTTAGATATTTAATTTGTGATGGTGTTATTGTGAATTTCACTTGTAGGAAAGGGGTACATAGTATTTTAAGATTTGAAAAGATCATAAAAAATGTAGTAATATATTTAAATAAAATAAAGGAATTTTTTTAGTTTTTTTCAGGTATTGCTGAAGAGCAGTGAACAAAATTTAAGATACCTACAAAATCCAGACTAAGGAAAAACCACAAAAAAACTATATTTGAAGACAACTGGAGGGCCTAAGTTAGTTGGAGATGCTCATGTTGGGAAAAAGAGAAAGTCTTCTGGTAAGCAGACAAAAGATTTTTTAAGCAATATCTTCAAAAAAAGGAAAAATGTACAAAATGTCTGTACTGGAAAGAATGTTTTAAATAGAAAACAACAGGAAAAAATTGAGCATTTAGTTAATGCAAATGTACCTTCAGAAACAATAAATATTAACTTAAAAAGAAAAACAGCGTTTAAAGAGATTCGTAGAAAAATGTTTCAGAGAAGAGTTACGTCCAATTTGATAAAGGATGTGAAGAAATATAAGAAAAAAGCTAAATTTTATAAGAGAAAAAAAGAAATTGAAGCCATTGCAGCAAAGGCTTTAGAATTAAAAAGGAAACTATTCATTTTAATTTTGAACAGGATGCGTACATTAGATAAAATGGTCAATGTACTGAAATAACAAAGCAAAAGGAAAAGACTAGTGAAAAGAACAAACTTTTGTAAAGTGTTTTTAGGAGAATAGATGCATAGTTCAAGTAGTGAACCTTTTTTTAATGAAGAGAGTTATTTTCAAAGTAATAGTTTGCTGCATGCAGTTGACACCAGAGGTCGTGCTTATGAAGTGAAAAATGGTTGTATAATGGAGAAGGAGAAAATGGTTCCAAGAGATGAGGTACAAGTGATGGCGGATGAGGCTATGGGGAGACGTCCTAAAGCCCCAGTGTACACTTGGAATTGTAGTAGTATTTGCACTGTGCGTCAGGAATCTATTGATAAATTTCGTGAGTTTCTAAGAGAATATAGTAAAAAAAGTGTTAAACAGAAGATTAAGGTGCTTCAAAGTCTAGATCCATGCAGAGTGAGAGAGAATACTGGTTTGCAGGGACATTCTCTGGCTTGTCTATCTAGAAAAGTGTGTAAAAGTGTTTTTCATCATTTTAGGATGCTGGCTGTTCATCATACTGAAATGAGAAAGTTTGTGAGACGGTTGTATTTTGCTAAAAGTCCAGCAATAAAGTTAGATGAATTGAATAGGGCTCTGTTCCGTGGATCGGTATCAGATGTAGAGAAGGTTACTGATGAAATTCAGTTTTGTTACTTTGGTCCAGAACAAGAAAGTGCAGAAAAGGACACAGTAAATGAGGAAGAAGTGGAAGAGAATGTAGAACCCTCTGTAAGTAAGGCATTTAATGATCACATAACAAAATTTGCAATAATCTCTAATGAAAGACCAAATATTACTTGTATTTGTTGCCGCAGAACTCATTATAGAAAACAAACCAGGAATGTTGATCTCTACAGAAAAAGTGAAAATGAAGATAATTAAAAGTGGAAGGATTTTGCCACATATATATTTCTTGAAAATTGTTTTGAATTGGGTGAAGATCAGCGTATTTGTAAATACTGTTACAACAAGTTAGAGGAAAATAGAATGCCGACCAGAGCTGTACATAATAATTTAGAATTGGATGCTATTCCTGCCGAACTTTCTGAATTAAATACATATGAGTCTATACTTATTCAATGTGTTCATCCGTTCCAGACCATAGTACGTATGGAGCCCAAAACTGGTAAATTACCTCCTTCAGATTTACTGAGAGGTTTAAAAGGTAGAGTGGTGTATTTGCCCTTGGATTTGAAAAAAAATATGGAAACTATTGATGCAGATACTTTGGAAACTGAACCATTAGTTATTCTGGTTAATGGTGTACCTACAAAGAATAAGAAGATTTGGCAGGAGCTGGTAGATGTACGGAAAGTACAAAGAGCAAATTTGTATTTGAAAAGGAATAACAAATGGTATGAATCAATTTATATAGAAGAAGAAGAAGAAGATTTACAAGAAGACACAGAAACACCAACTGGACAAATTGAAAAAGTGGACAAGTCAAAGGAAGAAGAAATTTATGAACATTTTAGCATACATCCTCTTCATTCAAAAGAAGTTATGGGAGACAATATTGATCTGTTTCAGATGAAGAAAGCAAAAGGAACTCCCGTGAGTGTATGGGAGGAGAGCTTGGAAGCTCGATGTTTTCCCCAGCTGTTTCCTACAGGAAAAGGAGGACGATACGATGAACGTCCAGAACAGATTCCAGCTTCTGAGTATCGAACTACAAGACTATATGCAGAAGATCCCAGATATCGACAAAGTATTCCTTATTTGTTCCATCTTTTATTTGAAAGCGACTTGTCTGCATTATCATATGCAGTAAATCACATTTTAAAAAGTGGAGTACATTTACAAAATGTGTCTGCTAAGGATTTTATGGAGAAAGTGCAGCACCGAGATGATCATTTGGAAACACAACTGATCAATCTGATGGCTTGTCAGCGTGGGACAAATGAATATTGGTACCGACGCCATGGTGAATTAAAATGCATGTTACGGAATTTAGGAACACCAACATGGTTCCTTACCCTAAGCTGTGCTGAGTACGCTTGGGATGATTTACTGGATTTTCTACGAGAGGCAAATTCAAACATTAAAAACATCGAATACAAGAGAGCAGGAGAACTGTGCTCATTGGATCCGGTTAATGTTTGCAGATATTTCAATCATAGATTTGAGGCTATGATGTCCTTCATCTGCAATAAAAAAAATCCACCTCTTGGAGAAGTAGTGGATTTCTTTTGGAGAAAAGAGTACCAGGCAAGAGGTGCTCCTCATATTCATATGCTGTTGTGGATCAAGGATGCCCCAAAGTTTGGAACAGATACTGATGAAGCAGTGTTATCTTTCATTGAAGAATATGCAACATGTGCTATACCAAAAAGCACAGAAGAGAAAAAGTTAAAGGAGCAAGTTTTACGTTTCCAAAGTCATCGGTGTGGAAAATACTGTCGACGGAAATACAAGAGCAAAGATAAATACTACACTAAATGTCGATTTGGATTTCCTAGACGTGTTCTTTCAAATGGAAGAGACAACAGTTTTATGTCATCTGTGAGACATACTATTACAAGAAAATCACCTAAGAATACCTACAACCTTAAAAGAAAAGAAGAATCAAAAAATATAAATGACTACAACCCAGTCATTTTATCCATGTGGAATGCTAACATGGATATACAGTATGTAGCTGACAATTCCATTGCTGTTGCTCGATATGTAACGTCTTACATTACTAAATCAGAAAAAACTGAATTGAAAGAAATGTGGGAAGAGATTTCTCACGAGAAGACTGTCAGTAAGAAGCTGTACAGTTTCAGTTTAAAGATGTTATCGCATCAAGAAATTGGATCCTACGAATGTTCAGATAGGTTATCTTCTGCAAGTCTCTACTCGAAATCAAGAAGAATAATTTGGGCAAGTTTAGGCCTTGCAGCAATGAGAAATCGGGTACTGAAATCTGTTGGAGAAATTGAATATTTGGCCGAGAATGACCCAGAAAGTACAGATATTTAGAAATCAAATATTTTGGACACATATTATCCCAAGAGAAGTCTTCATCTAGAGAACATGTGTCTTTATGAAGTGCTGCAGAACTACATTTATTCACGGAAAGCCACAGAAGACATCAACAATGGAAAATATAAAGTCATTGGTGAGGAAGGATGTTTGGTGAAGCAAACAAAAGGAAGTTTGATAAATCACAGGAAGCTGAGTTGCGACACTACTGACAAAAAGGAATTTTACTACTTGGCTCTTTTACAGCTGTTTAAACCATGGCGTACAGAGGATGAACTACTGGGAGAATTTCAAAGCTATGAAGATTCCTTTAACGCTTGCAAAGACAGCATAGAATGCAGTACTTTCACAAATTATGTGCAAATGTTAAATGAAGAAATTGAACAGGAAATTACAATTGCAGCTGAAGTAGCTAGAGACAGTTCTCAAGACAGCCAAAGTTCAGGAACACTCAGTCAAGATCCCCTAGGACAACCAATCGTTGAAAATGAAGCTGCAATAGCCATGAATGAAGTGGAAACGGCTATGAATCAAGCTCAAGAAGAATTTATAGACTTACCAAATTTGGAAAGACAACTGAATGAAGAGCAGCAACAAATTTATGAAGAGATCAGAAACAAAATTGATCACGGATTACTACATGAAAAAAAAGAGTGCTCATGCACATCATTTCATCCAATCAGGATGTATGTAAGCGGACAAGCTGGAACTGGAAAAAGTTTCTTAATAAAAGTCATCAGAAGCTACCTACAGCAAAAAACGGATTCAACTTTGTCTTGTGTGGTTACTGCTCCAACTGGCTTAGCAGCATATAACATAAAAGGAATCACCTTACATCGTTTGCTAATGTTACCAGTGGAGCATGAGAACAAAATACAATACCACAAGCTAACTGGAGAAGCATGCTTGGAAGTTTCAAGAGTATTGAAGAAGATGCAAGTTCTCATTGTTGATGAGGGGAGCATGGTATCAAACTTAATGCTTGCCTTTGTGCATTTAAGAATGCAGCAAATTCTAAGGACAGACTATGACATGTTATTTGGTGGAAAACATGTCATAGTTTTTGGGGATCTTCTACAGCTTACTCCAGTTAAAGGACAACCAGTGTTTAATACTGTGACACATGAAGACACAAAGAAGTCATTGGGAAGCATTGGTAATGCAAATATTTGGTCCTTCTTTGAGTACAAGGAACTTACTACTAATATGAGGCAAGCAAACGATGAAGAATATGGAAGTATTCTGAAAGATATCAGAATTGGACTACTCACTGAAGCTGGCACAAAAGCATTACAGAGTCGGTTTCTACATAATTTATTTCCAAAGGAAGAAATAGTTGAAGAGAAGATATACAAGAACATTGCAGAAAAGAAAAGTGTCATCTGCTTAATGTCAACTCTACGTGAATGCTCAATATTCAATGAGGAGCTTTTGAAATTGGAAAAGGAAGAGATTAGGAAATTGGAAGCAGTTGACAAAATTCAGGATGGAAGAATTACTATCACATTAACAGGCAAACTGAAAAATAAATTGGATTCACTAGAGAAGAACATTTCCAAAACTGCTGGATTAGAAAAAAATCTATATGTTTGCATGAACTGTAGAGTATTTTTAAGGAGAAATTTGGATGTTGAAAAAGGCTTAGTAAATGGAGCTATGGGAAGAGTTGTGGGTTTTATTAATTATCAGAAAAAAGATGGAATTGAATGTTTAAAAATAAAATTTGATCAGATAGAAGAAGTTATAGACATTTGTCGTTGTACAGTTCGTTTCATGCTTGTGAAAGACTTATATGTACAAAGGAAACAGTTTCCGTTTTCTCTAGCATATGCTGTAACTATTCATAAGTCTCAAGGATTGACTGTAGATTGTGCATTTGTAAACATTGGTTCAACTGTGTTCAAAGAAGGTATGGCTTATGTAGCTTTGTCACGAGTGAAAACATTATCTGGTTTATTCATGATAGACTTTGATGATTCAAAAGTTAGTGCTGATACAAACTGTGTAAAGGAGTATAATAGATTAAGAAGAACCTATGCTCCTCATTTAGGTCAGTATCCTGTGTTGGAGAAACGTGTAGTTTCTCGAAAAAGGAGAATTGAGAATATCTGTAATGAGGATGTAGAGAGGAGGAATAAAAAGAGGAGTGATGTAATTGCAAGCAAAAAGAAAAAGGAAAATGTTGAAGAGGTCGTAGGTTGTCATTTTGAAAATAGCTCTGGTGTCAACTGCTACGCTAATGTAGTGCTGAATGTTGCATTTTATCTGGAAAGTTTGCAAGAGCAGATAATAGTAAATCAGAGAAAAAGATTTTGTTCTGAGTTGAGTCTCCTTTTTCAAAAGCTGAGTAATGATAAAACTCAAATAGAAAGTGCTACTGAAATTAGAAAACTTTTAGATGTATGTTCAGGACGAACACAGTTTTCTCAAAATGTACAGCAAGACGCACAGGAATTCTTGATGTATTTTCTTCAGGTACGGGAAGAAGAAGGGGTGCCGATTGAAAATATGTTTGGTGTCTCTTATAAATGGGAACATAGTTGTGAAAACTGTTTCAATACATGTGGCTCTAATGTTGATTCTGAAAGGTTTATTTATTTAACATTGCCAGACAGTAAAACAGTCACTTTTGCTAAATTAGTTAAAGATGCTAATCATAGCATGGAATGCGGTGAGTGTAAATCTGACATGTTTTCAACGTTAATTTTAAAGGAATACGGACAGTATGTAATTTTAATGATGCAACGATGTAAAGCTGATGGTTCAAAATTGGATACTTTAATAAAGAAGTTTATAAGACAGCAATTATCAATTCCAGGAAAAAACTTTTGTAACAGTTGCAATAATTTTCCATGAAGGACCTACTGTAACTTCTGGACATTACACAGTTTATCTTAAATGTGAAAAAGGCTGGACACTGTGTAATGATTCCCAATTGATTTTCAAGCAACGTTTGCCTTTTGATTTAGCAAATTCCTATCCAATCTTCCTGAAACCTAAATTTTAGAGAGACTTGGCAAGATCTGTACAAAACAATTTTACCATTTTATTGGATTACCATTGGAATTTACAAATTAAAAGATTTTTCAAATTACCATTTGGCCTAAAGGAAAGGTAACCAATTGTATTGTGGACTTATTTAATTCCTAATTAATCTTTCGGAAACCAAAAATTTTAGAGAGAATCGGTAACATCTGTACAATTTAAATTTTGGAATTTTATTGGATTACCATTGGAAATTTCATCAAAAAAGATTTTTAAAAATACCATTTGGCCTAAAGGAAAGGTAATCAATTGTATTGTGGACTTATTTAATTCCTAATTAATCTTTCGGAAACCAACATTTTAGAGAGAATCGGTAACATCTGTCCAATTTAAATTTTGGAATTTTATTGGATTACCATTGGTAATTTAATCAAAAAAGAATTTTAAAATTACCATTTGGCCTAAAGGAAAGGTAACCAGATGTATTGTGGAGTTATTTGAGATATATTATTTTTGTGATTATGCTTCTGTAACAAAATTGTCAGACGGTATTTTAAAGAAATAGTTATTGTTATTAGATGATATTTTTTTTGAATATTTTGCATTTCTATAATGTTATGTTTAAGTGAGAAGAGATTCTGGGCTATTTTAAAACAATCTTTGAGATTGTTATTTTTTTTTTGCCCGCTGTTAAGTGATGAATGCAATTGCTTTCACGATTTATAGTGAAATGCAATATATTCTGAAAACAGCAAAAAAAAGGCAAAAAAGTGTTTTTGGAAAATATGTAAATACGTGTACTGTGTTATATAATGATTTATTAAATATTAATACTTTTTTCTTTTTTTTCAGATTGTGAAAGGAAATTTTCGGAAAAAAACAACCATTTTTACAAGTAATTTCAATTTAAATTTTAATTAAAAATTAAATTGTTGGGTGGGTCAGGTAAGTCAGAAATTAGATGGTCCCTTTCTTCCACTTCTCCTCAAACAGATTTTCAGTATTTAGTTATTAATCCCTCAAGGATCTTGAAATGTGGTAATTGTTTTTTAGTGTTTTTAAAAAAAAAAAAAAAAATACGCTAAAAGTACGGTAAAAAAAAAAAAAACAATTTTAAGAAAAAATAAAAAAAAGTTGAGAGGTAAGGTTGGCTCTTAAAAGAGCCGTTGTGTTCATGCAGGGACAGAGGAAAGGAAGAATGGGAACATTAGCTGGTAGGACAAATGTGCTGGTCTATTTTGTTGTTAATGAGGGGAAGACTGGTCTCCCTATGAACAATTAGACCATGGCAAAATGAACACCGCATTGTAACCCTCGAAAACCGATGGTTCGTTTCCACAGGACCAGAAAAAGGTGAATCTGCCCCCACAGATGAAGGGCTCAGCTGAGCTTCCGAAGATGGACTCGGCTGAGCTGCTGTGGATGTGCTTGCTCGACTTACTGAAGGGTTACCTCTAGTATGTCGTGCATGTGTCCTAGGGTGTACATCCTCAAGGTGTCGTAACATAGTGTGATTCCCGAAGGAATACTTCTTGTTAGGATTACCTCTTGAAAGTACACGCTGGCACAGCTTACAAGTCACCAAAGCAGCATTGACTTTTTTCTCGCCCTCAGGAAAAGTAAAATACTCCCATATAAAAGAGCTCTTCTGTTTCCTCTTTCTCTGCCTGATGGTGGTGCTGATTTGAGATGTCATCAGTGATGTCATGAGTGATGTCACTGACCATGTCATGAGTGATGTAATATGTTACGTCATCAGCAGTGGATTGCGGGTGCGCGAGTTATAGTTAGCCTAACTAACTATAACGGGGGAATTTCAATGGTTTTTTATGAGTGAAATGTCCGCTAACTATAACGTGTGTGAAACCTATGGTTTTTTCACTGAATTTGCAAGGTTTTTTAAATGCTAAATCCTAACTATAAAGTGTGTGAAACCTATGGTTTTTTCAGTGAATATAAACATATAAATATAATCTGCATATCTATATATATATATATAAATGCATGCAAACATATACATATACATATATGCGTACATATGCATGGTATGTACATGAAAGTTTGAAAAACTCTAATACAAGCAAAGCTAAAAAGCCACCTAATTAAAAACAGAATTGCTTTAACTTGAACGAGGGCGAGACCTATTGCATTTTCAATGCTTGTTTACTTTGATTCCATCAAGAAGGCATTCAGATGTGTCACACATTTTCCATAAATTCTGAATGGTAGCACTCTAGTTGCTCATTAGATCACTGTAGTAAAGCTACTGCTCACCAGGGAAGTCTGCTGCTTGTATTCAAAGTGTATGTTTCAGTCTGCATGTCAGAATGTTTTAATGAAATGGAAGAGAATTTGAGAAGTCAAAATTTGCCCTAATCTTTCTTTGTGCAGCACTAATCATAATTTCTATGGCAAAATGAACCCCCTCATTTTGTTCCTTTGCAAATTAAATGTTTTAAGTGTTACCACTTTATTCCAATCAAGATGGCATCAGGTGTGCCATACTTTTGTCATAAGTAAGACTGTTAGCGCTCTAGTTGTTCTTTAAAACACTCTGGGACATTCTGTCATTGGGCTATACTTGGGCTACATCTCGTGATATTTGTGCTACATTTGGGCTCTTTTGTCTCTGGTGGCCATCTTGGGAGACTTATTTGTTTTGAAGTTTCCTAATTTCCTCATTTACAACAGTCTCCTCAGTAGGAAATACTTTCAGGTGTTTTACTTTCATTCCATCAAGAAGGCATTCAGATGTGTCACACATTTGCCATAAATTCGGAATGTTAGCACTCTAGTTGCTCATTAGATCACTGTAGTAAAGCTACTGCTCACCAGGGAAGTCTGCTGCTGGTATTGAAAGTGCATGTTTCAGTCTGCATGTCAGAATTCTTTAATGAAATAGAAGAGGATTTGAGAAGTCACTCAAAATGTGCCCTAATGTTTCTTTCTGCAGCACTAATCATACATTCTATGGCAAAATGAACCCCCTCATTTTTTTCCTTTTTAAATTAAATGTTTTACGAGTTACCACTTTATTCCAATCAAGATGGCTTCAGGTGTGCCATACGTTTATCATAAGTAGGAGTGTTAGCGCTCTAGTTGTTCTTTGGAACACTCTGGGAAGCTGCAGTAGAACACAAAGGAATCAACTGACAGTCTCTGCCCTTGTTGGGTGTACATGTTTTACTGAGAATGCCAGACTGCATTCTCACATGACTAAGAAAGATAATGTGAATTTACAGAAAATATGCTCTCAGTTTAGCTTATAGATCACCTTCCAAACCTCTGTGGGAAAAGCATGTGAAAATAGCTTTCTCTCAAACATGATTCATGATATCCCAGCAGAAGGCTTTTTCACATGGTAAAATCACCTTAGAACATACCACAATTCCTAAAATGAGTATGGTACCATCAACAAATGATTTATAACGTAACTAAAGTCTTAAAACCTTCTATTAACTGCAATGCTTTTTAATGAGGTGCTATCATGTATATTGGTCCCAAGATGGCTGCCAACACTTCTTGGATGAAGTGCTGACAGCCAATCAGATCTCACGATGAGATGTGTGGTTAGGCTCCGCCCAGATATATATGTGATTTTACTTTTGATTTTCTCAGGAACTACTGAACGGATTTACACCATTTAAGCAAAAGGCACGACTCTGAACCAAGGTCTACCTTTCTGCCAAATTTGGTGTAATTCCGTTCAGCAGATCGGGCTGTAGCTGCGTCAAGAGGTCCTATGGGAAATTGCATGGGGAAAACGTGTTTTGGGACACCCCTTTTTTCTCAGCCCCCGCTTGACAAATCACCACGAAACTTTCAGGATAGGAGCGGACCAGAGCTGGCCAAAAGTTTGGAAAATTTTGCGAAGATTCGCCAACCGGCGCCAGACTTATTGGGAATAGAATGTTGCGGATTTCCTATGGAGAATAGATCCTAACTATAACTACCTACTGGCGACCGCCAGTAGATAATATATATATATATATATATTTTTTTTTTTTTATTTTTTTTATTTTTTTATTTATTTTTTATATTTTATTTAGTTTGTCAAATTGGCAGAACAATTCACACATTACCAATACGTGTCTTGATTATACAGTATACATCACATATGAAGAATACTTGTTGTACAATGTTGGGCTTAACATTCCATTTTTACTCCTGACTGATGTAGAAACTTACAGCCCCGCTGCTTAACTCCCAGTCATGGCCCCTCCTCCCGCCAGTTTCTCAATATCACCTGCACTGTGAGGTCTTGCCACCGCCAAACATGCGCTCTAAAGGTTACCAACCATACCCGCCCCCACATCAGTACTCCACGAGGATTTGTCTCCTCTCACCCCGGTTGACATATAACCTTGGCATTATATACATTTCACCCGTCCTCTTGCATGCTCAGTAGATATTGTTTCAGGGGCTCCCAAAAGTCTTTGGGCCGTGAGGAATGTGGTAATTCTTCTGCATACGTTTCCATGGTTTCCCTGCAATATGACATGTCCGTGATCCAATCCTTGAATCTTGGGGGTCGTTTGTTTCCCCATTTAATTGCAATTCGTCTCTTTGCCAATAGTAGTGCTACCGCTAGGAACCTTCGCTGTGTAGGTTGCTTCAGTTTATACATCCCCAATAGACATACAAGAGGTGTATTCGGTACTATTTCTTGTAACATTGTGGTTATCGCCCCTATTATCTCCTGCCAATATGTATGTATCTGCGGGCATGTCCATGCTAGGTGCAAGAAGTCCGCCTGTGTTGCGTTGCATCTCTGGCACCTGTCATGCGTTCTCAGACCATATCTATGGAGCTGCATCGGGGTGTAATAATATTGATGTAGAAATTTGAAGTGTATTATTCGGAGATTGCAGTTTGAGGTTAACAAGTGTAACTGTGTGCAGCTATCTTCCCAGTCTTTCTCCACTATTGTCTCCCCTAACAATGTTTCCCATCTAACAAGGGATCTGTTGAAGTTGTGGCTGTGTTCTGATTGGGAGACACTATATAACCTGGTGATTAGCTTCCTACGGGTCGGCGCCGTGAATAGGGCCTGCAACGCATTTAGCGCTGGTGGTTCCTCAGAATATGTACTATACAGTTCCCGAATTGCTACTTGTAGCCGCAGGTGGGCGAACACTTTCAATGGTGTATTGTGTATACTGAATGCCGTATCCTCTCTGCGTATAAATCTACCATGGGGAAAAACGTCTTTCATGGTCAGAATTTTCATTTCTTCCAGCAACGTCATAATTTTCTTCTCTTGTGTTACTGACAGTCTGGGATGGTTAGCTATGGGAAGTGCTGGTGCATAAATGGGAAGCTTGTTGGCCCTGTGCGCCAATGCGTACCATGCATGTGTGGTGCAGTGTGCTGGTTGGATCGTGTCCCTATATATATATATGGTCTCGGGTCAGATAAAAGAGCAAGTAATGGGCGTGTCTGTACACTGTCCACCTCCACTGCTACATGTGGAAAAAACGCATGTGGTTGAGTCCAATAATGTGCATGCTGTGCTTGAGCGCAATAGAAGTAAAGCTGTAAGTCTGGGGCTCCGAAACCTCCTAGATGATGCGGCTGTGTCAGTGTGGTCCAACTAATTCTGGCTTGCTTGCCCGCCCACGTTAGTCTCTGCATTGCTGATCGTAGTCTTGCAAAGAATGTCTGCGTCAGCCAGATTGGTATATTATTAAATAAATACAAAAATCTAGGCAATACAATCATCTTCTGTAGCGCAATCCTGTCTGCCATTGATAGGGGCATCTTTATCCATCTAGTTATTTGCTCTTCTAGCTTTGTCAATGCACGCCCATAGTTTTCTCTTATCACTATATCAGGGTCTCTGTGTATCCATATGCCCAAGTATTTCACCGGGTCAGTTTGCCACCTAAGAGGGTAGTCTAGTGATGGCCGGGTCGTAGCTGGCGTTAGGGGAATGATCACTGACTTGTCCCAGTTTATTCGCAACCCTGCATATTGTTCAAATCAAATGTATTCTCTAATGAGATCGTTTAGGTGTAAGTTCGGGTGTCGAGTAAATAGCACCATATCATCTGCATATAGTGATATATTAAGGGGCCGTAGGCTAAATTGTAAGGCTGCCTGTTGGTGGTGTTGTCGAATCCTACAGGCCAGGGGTTCTAAAATCAAAGTGAATAAAATCGGTGATAACGGGCATACCTGCCTTGTCCCTCTGTTCACTTCTATAGGAGCAGATACTTGCCCGTTCAGTCTAACTCTAGATGTTGGGGCAGTATATAGAATCTCTATCCACCGTATAAATTTCCCAGGGAATCCCATCTTACGCAGCACTGCAAACATAAATTCCCATTCCACGGAGTCGAAGGCTTTCGCGGCGTCCGGTAGGGCCGCTGCCGCCGGCAACTCAGCGTCCAAACTATGGTACAGGGCAAAGATGGTTCGTATATTTTGAGTCGTAGATTTAGTGGATACGAACCCCGCCTGGTCTGGCAACACCAGCTTTTCTTGCAGAAGCTGTATTCTAGTTGCAATAATTTTCACTAGGATCTTGACGTCTATGTTTATTAACGACAGGGGGCGATACGAATCAAAGCGTGTCAGATCTTTATCAGGTTTAGGGAGCGCCACCAGTAACGCCTCTCTCAGCGTGGCCGGGAGTCTACCCTTTTCGTATGCTTCCTCATATACCTCGGCCAAGTATGGTACTAGCAGGTCTTTATAGGTTTTGTAAAATACCCCCGGTATTCCATCCAGTCCCGGGGCTTTGTTGTTTGGCAGGGAATTGATGGCGTCCATGAATTTGTCTTTAGTGATGTGATGGCTTAGGAACTCCCTGTGCTCGTCCGAGAGCCACGCAAGGGCTACCTCCTGCAGGTAATCCTGGATCTCGTCCACCATTGTGTTTGTATGCTTAGCATAGAGTTGGGAGTAGTACTGCCGGAAGCAGTTTGAGATGGATCGTGCATCATAAAATGTCCCACCCTTGTCGTCTCTTATCTGCGTTATATATGATGTTGCGACAGAGGGCCTGATCTTATTCGACAAGGCATGCCCCGGCCGCCCTCCCTCTCTGTAGTTCCTTGCCGTATGTCGTTTAGATTTATACTTTATCTCATCTGCTGCATACTTCTGGTAGTCATCCATTCTGTCCCTTATTTTTACTAGCAGGCTCTGATTACGTGTCTGTGTGTGTTCTCGTTGCTATGTCCCTTTCTATCATATGTAATTGCTGTTGAATACCCTTTAGTATCCCAGCCTGTTTATTTATACAATGACCCCTGATAGTGACCTTGAAGGCCTCCCATAAGGTCCCCGCACTCTCTACCGTCCCTGCGTTTATCTCAAAATATTCAATGATTGCCTGTCGGAGTTCACCTTGAAATACATGATCTAACAGAGCTGTTCCCTGTAACCGCCATGTGAAGTGGCGAGGCATATGAGTGGGTATCTCCAAAGTTAACCAAACTGGAGAGTGGTCCGATAGGGTCTTTGGTAGATGCGTGACCGTCTTTGTCCATGTGGCTGCTTATGCAGTAAGCAGCCAATAGTCAATACGGGACCATGTGTTGTGCCTTGTCGAAGTGTACGTTCCCTCCCTACAGCTCTCGTGCCTCATCCTCCAAATGTCAGTCATGCCCCATAGTGCCATACCATCTTTAAGAGCGTTTGCTGCACGTTTGCCATATCTCTAATTTCCTGTCGACCCATTTAACGCAGGATCCAGGCATGTGTTAAAGTCGCCCCCCCAGAGCACCGGTGCATTTGGAAATTCCCGTAACTTAGCCCTAATGTTTGCATAGAACTCCGGGTCATCCGTGTTTGGTCCGTAGGACGTGATGATTGTCAGTGTGGTGCCACCGAAATTGCCCTGGATCATAACATACCGGCCCTGGTCGTCTGTCATTGCCCGGATGAGCTGGAATGGGGTGTTTCGTCTGATTAAGACCAGGACACCCCTTGCGTATGTGGAATATGAAGACGCTAATCGGTAGGTAGCCCATCTAACACCCACCCGCGGTTCAGCAATAGGGGTCAGATGTTTTTCTTGTAAGCATGCCACATCGACTCCATGTCTGTCCAAGTATGCTAGTACTTTGCGTATTTTCTGTGGATTTTGCAATCCTCAAACATTCCATGTTAAAAACATTACGTTTCGAGTGAGCGCTTCGGTTCCAGTCATGTTCCTATGCCCTTGCTTAGAGTTGTCATGCCCTCCTGTACTATGTGTATGAAGTATCGCTCTTGTGATGAACCCTGTTCTGCCAACCAGACCTTTTGATTTAACCCTACCCCCACCCACTCTGCCCTGTCCCCTGTGGCTGAGTCATTCCCAACTTGGACTACCAGGTAGTCAAACCGTAAAGTAACCAACAAAAAAAACCCCGTGTTGACTAACTAGTGTGGTGTACACTGGGGGGGTTCTGGCTGCCCGCCCTTCATCTGCGGATTCATCCACAGAGTCAAATGTCCTACAAACATCACTATCAAAACCTATAACCCATCTGTCCAGAGTTATAATGGGGCCTCATGCCAAATATTACTAAACGTGGTATAGGTACTGGGAAGACTGTAGACGTCTGCTCAAGTTCATACAGAAGGCAGCCCTGCATTATTTTACGTTTTAGTTTAAGTAGTGATCCACTTATCTGCATTATGCTCACGTCCCTTTGGTGCGCGTCCTCATCCCAGCCTCTCAGATTGAGTCCACACCGCCACCTCGACAAATCATAGCAGCTGCCGTTAGTCGCTCATGCCTGATAGACCAACGCCATAGTGCCCATGTATCCTGTTCCCCAGTATCAGCAGCTGCGTGGTTTCCCTATTGTCCCTTGCTTCTGTGGCCGTGTCGCCTGTTCGGAGTTGCAAGTGGGACCTCCTGCTTGCATTACGCTTTTCTACTCAACGTCTGATGTCGTCGACCGTTCTTCCTGGTCGCCCCGTGGAGATCTCCGTTTTGCTTTCGCTTGTTCCTTTTGATGCAGGAATTTTAACACATCTTTGGGTTCACTGTATATTTTCGCCTTTCCGTCTTCCGTAACCCTGAGCCGGGCTGGGTACAGCGTTGCATATGGTATGTTGAGTTCTCTCAGCTTTTGTTTCACCTGGGTAAACTTCTTCCTTGCCTCCTGTATTGAGTCGGTGAAATTCGGGTAAATGGAGACATCCATTCCATCATGCGTGAGTTTCCCCGGCTCCCTGGCCTTTCGCAGTATCGCGTCGCGGTCTCTGTAATTCAATATCCGTGCAATAATCGGTCGAGGCATCGCATCCACAGGCGGTTTTGGCGCCAGGGATCGGTGTGCTCGTTCCACGATGAATATCTCTGATAACGTGTCCCGTCCCAGCAAGGAGATTAGCAGTTGTTCCACATACCGTTCTAGTGGGCCGGTATTAGTCATTTCCGATATGCCCGTCAGGCGAATGTTATTTCTGCGGGACCTCGCTTCCAAGTCTTCAGCTTTGGCGGCTATATACGCCATTTGCTTGTCAATCTTCACCTGCTTCGCATCCATCTGTACCTGATGGTCTTCGGCTTCTGATATTCGCCGCTCAGCCGTATATAAGCGCTCCGAGTGTTTATCTAGCCGCTCCGACATTCGGTCTACCCGGTATGTGAGAGAGTCTATTTTCCCGTCTATATTGGAAAGAGTGGCCTGTATAGATGTGAACATGGCTTGCACCTCAACGTTGGTCACTTCTCCCGATGCACTCGGCTCCTCCCGTGGACGCGCCTGCTCTCCTGTCCCACGCTCCACTGGCTTTTTGGGCTGGTCGAACGCTATTTTTGGCTGGGTCCTATCCGTCTTTCCCATGATCGTGGCTGTCGGTCAAGCGCCGCTCCCGCGCGCTCTGGAAAAACAGATGATATCTAGGATGCTGCCCCTGCGTCCGGTTGTAGCGCAAATGTTCAGGCGTATTCAGGGTGTTTAATATCAGGTCGCTGCACAAAACCGTGATCCGGAGGGCCCTGGCTGTGCGCCACGCGTGCCTCCAAACCTCCGATCTTCAAGCTTCGTGCTCTTTCTCTTTTTGGGTTGCTCTGCAGGTCTTATACCTGCCGCCTCCGCCGCCCCATGCCCTGCATGGTTGACAATTGGGCAGACCTTGATGCTACGTATAGCGGTTTGAGCCCCTCGCAGTTGGTCCGTGCGCTGTGTCCCTGGGGGGGGCCTGCCGTGTTGCTGCGCTTCCAGCCTCTCTACCCGGGGGGCATCTAGGGCGCAGCGTTCTGCTCGCGCCTCTGTTCACTGCGCTTCCCGCTGTCCTGCACCCCCGATCGCTGTCTCCCAGCGGTCCCCTGCTACGACGCGCGTCGAGTCTCTCTCCCAGGGGCCGTCTAATAACTGCCGCAACTCACGTTTATATGCCGGTGATCTCGGGACTTCACTTTGCGCATGCCGCTAGGTTGGGTTCCGATCTTCGTGCCTGGGACCCGCCCGTAGTTCGCCGCTTCTGCCGTTCGTCACTGCCCGCAGCTTTCTCCTACTCTCCCCCGCTGCAAACCTCCGCCTGGGCCACGGGGAAATGCGCGCACGGTGTGCGCATCCTATTGCGGTGGGTGCGCGGATCCACGGCAAAGTTTTTTTTAAAACGACAAGAAATCATTGGTTGCATGACAACTGTCTACACTCAAAGGTAGGGTGTATATTTCTGTTTTTTAAAGGTATGATTGTAATTGGTTAACAAAAACAGATTGTAAGGAACATAATATATGATAAGCTGATATGTTGAAAAGTCAAGCACACTTCCTGTCTTGTGTAGGAACATTGTGTGCTGAACTTGAGACCTGTGAGCTCAGTGCAGTGTTCCATGACCTGTTTCTATGGTAACAGGCAGAAGGCAGATTGAGGGAAGGGTTGAAATGTATTTCAGTTGGAAAGGGTTGAAATGTTTAACCAATAGAAATGTGTGTTTGCTTTTGAGTTTATGTGCGAAGGATTGTGATTTGATGTTTACATGTATATGTGTGGAAAATGAAAGGGAAGCTTTTTCATTCTTTGCTTTTGCTGAGAGGTGCACAGTGCAGAGATTCTGTAAAAGAAAATATGGTGAGTGATTGATATACTTTTTAATCTACAAAAGAACTTGAAAGATGAGTTATTTAATTGTGAGGGGATGTATGTAGGCTATTTTGATTTAAATCAGACTAATGTATCTTTCCTGCTAAAGTGTAGGGAGTACTTTTTTCTCTACAATGTGTGTGCATGTAGAAACCATTCTGTGATAAGCATTTGTGTTTTTCATGTGTTTGTAAACAGATAACTGTGTAGTTTTTATATTTTTGTAGAATTAGAAACCAGTCATTGTTTATGAATTTGTGAAATGAGTTATGTTATGTTTCTATACTAAAATGTAGTACTACTTCTAGATGAAGAAATGTGTTTTGGTATAGTGCAAGGGATAGTGTTGTTTGTCTAGAATCACACAGTGAGTCTGTGTGCATTTGGGAACCACTGTGAGAGAAGCATTTGGTAACATTGTGTATTTGCTGACAGATAACTGTTTTAACTTGTTATGTTGTGAAGTTTTAGTAGCATTAGAAGACAGTTATGGCTTAAGATTTGATTAAATGAGTCAGGCTTTGACAGAAAAGTGCAGTCCTTAAATATGTAGATTGTGTGCAGTTCCCTTACCAGTTGCACTGTAGTGAATGAGTTTTGGTAAACTCCTAGGGATAGTGGTGCATGTCTAGAATCACAGTGTGAGCTAGTGTGTATTTGGGATCAGTGTGAGAGAAGCATTTGGTGATATCATGTATTTGCTTACAGAAAACTTTTTTAAAACCTGTCATGTTGTGAAGTTTTAGTAGCATTAGAATCCAGTCTTTGGTTATGCGCTGATTAAATGAGTCTTGCTTTGACACTGATGTGCTATACTTAAATATGTAGATTGTGTTCAGTACCATTAACTCTTCTAGACTAGTGAATGAGTTTTGGTAAACTCCTAGGATAGTGTTGATTGTCTAAAATCACACTGTGAGTCTGTGTGCATTTGGGTAAGGATTGTGAGAGAAGCATTTGGTAATATCGTGTATTTGCTGACAGATAACTGTTTTAAAACCGGTCATGTTGTCAAGTTTTCGTAGCATTAGAAGCCAGTCTTTGTTTATGCTTTGATTAAATGAGTCAGGCTTTGACACAAAGGTGCAGTCCTGAAATATGTAGATTGTGTGCAGTTCCCTTACCACTTGGACTGTAGTGAATGAGTTTTGGTAAACTCATAGGGATAGTGGTGCTTGTCTAGAATCACACTGTGAGTTAGTGTGTATTTGGGATCAGTGTGAGAGAATCATTTGGTAACATCATGTATTTGCTGACAGATAACTGTTTTAAAATCTGTCATGTTGTGAAGTTTTAGTAGCATTAGAATCCAATCTTTGCTTATATATTGATTAAATGAGTCATGCCTTGACACTGATGTGCTGTACTTATATATGTAGATTGTGTGCAGTCCCCTTACCCCTTCCACAGTAGTGAATGAGTTTTGGTATAGTCCTAGGATAGTGTTGATTGTCTAAAATCACACTGTGAGTCTGTGTGCATTTGGGTAAGGATTGTGAGAGAAGCATTTGGTAACATCGTGTATTTACTGACAGATAACTGTTTTAAAACTTGTCATGTTGTCAAGTTTTAGTAGCATTAGAAGCCAGTCTTTGCTTATGCGTTGATTAAATTAGTCAGGCATTGACATTAAAGTGTAGACGTGAAATATGTAGATTGTGTGCAGTTCATTTACCACTTCCACTGTAGTGAATGAGTTTTGGTAAACTCCTAGGGATAGTGTTGTTTGTCTAGAATCACACTGTGAGTCTGTGTTCATTTGGGAACCACTGTCAGAGAAGTGTTTGGTAACATTGTGTATTTGCTGACAGATAAGTGTTGTAAAACATGTCATGTTGTCAAGTTTTAGTAGCATTAGAAGACAGTTATGGCTTATGCTTTTATTATATGAGTCAGGCATTGACAGTAAATTGCAGTTGTGAAATATGTAGATTGTGTGCAGTTCCCTTACCACTTGCACTGTAGTGAATGAGTTTTGGTAAACTCATAGGGATAGTGGTGCTTGTCTAGAATCACACTGTGAGTTAGTGTGTATTTGGGATCACTGTGAGAGAAGCATTTGGTAACATCATGTATTTGCTGACAGATAACTGTTTTAAAACCTGTCATGTTGTGAAGTTTTAGTAGCATTAGAATCCAATCTTTGCTTATATATTGATTAAATGAGTCATGCCTTGACACTGATGTGCTGTACTTATATATGTAGATTGTGTGCAGTCCCCTTACCCCTTCCACAGTAGTGAATGAGTTTTGGTATAGTCCTAGGATAGTGTTGATTGTCTAAAATCACACTGTGAGTCTGTGTGCATTTGGATAAGGATTGTGAGAGAAGCATTTGGTAACATCGTGTATTTACTGACAGATAACTGTTTTAAAACTTGTCATGTTGTCAAGTTTTAGTAGCATTAGAAGCCAGTCTTTGCTTATGCGTTGATTAAATTAGTTAGGCATTGACATTAAAGTGTAGACGTGAAATATGTAGATTGTGTGCAGTTCATTTACCACTTCCACTGTAGTGAATGAGTTTTGGTAAACTCCTAGGGATAGTGTTGTTTGTCTAGAATCACACTGTGAGTCTGTGTGCATTTGGGAACCACTGTGAGAGAAGTGTTTGGTAACATCGTGTATTTGCTGACAGATAAGTGTTGTAAAACATGTCATGTTGTCAAGTTTTAGTAGCATTAGAAGACAGTTATGGCTTATGCTTTTATTATCTGAGTCAGGCATTGACAGTAAATTGCAGTTGTGAAATATGTAGATTGTGTGCAGTTCCCTTACCACTTGCACTGTAGTGAATGAGTTTTGGTAAACTCATAGGGATAGTGGTGCTTGTCTAGAATCACACTGTATGTTAGTGTGTATTTGGGATCACTTTGAGAGAAGCATTTGGTAACATCATGTATTTGCTGACAGATAACTGTTTTAAAACCTGTCATGTTGTGAAGTTTTAGTAGGATTAGAATCCAGTCTTTGCTTATGCGTTGATTAAATGAGTCATGCTTTGACACTGATGTGGTGTACTTAAATATGTAGATTGTGTGCAGTGCCATTAACTCTTCCAGAGTAGTGAATGAGTTTTGGTAAACTCCTAGGATAGTGTTGCTTGTCTAAAATCACACTGTGAGTCTGTGTGCATTTGGGTAAGGATTGTGAGAGAAGCATTTGGTAACATTGTGTATTTGCTGACATATACCTGTTTTAAAACCGGTCATGTTGGTAAGTTTTAGTAGCAGTAGAAGCCAGTCTTTGCTTATGCTTTGATTATATGAGTCAGGCTTTGACATAAAAGGGCAGTCCTGAAATATGAAGATTGTGTGCAGTTCGCTTACCACTTCCACAGTAGTGAATGATTTTTGGTAAACTCCTAGGTATAGTGGTTGTTGTCTAGAATCACACTGTGAGTCTGTGTGCATTTGAGAACCACTGTGAGAGAAGCATTTGGTAACATTGTGTATTTGCTGACAGATAACTAATTTAAAACCTCTCATGTTGTCAAGTTTTAGTAGCATTAGAAGCTAGTCTTTGCTTATGCATTGATAAAATGAGTCAGGGTTTGACACTAAGGTGCAGTACCATGTACTATTCTGTTCACTGTGGCAGAACGGAAAATTTAAAAGTTTTACCTAAGCACTGTCCTAGAAGTAGTCTGATTATTTAGTCAGTTTCTAAGTACCAAATAGACTGCTTCAAATGTCTATGCAGTATGCATGTAGTGTTCTAACATACTATACACTTGTCTTTTACACCTTCAATTCCCTAGTCAGTATTCATACACTTCCAGGAAATATCCTGTCACTTCCTTTGCAGTCCTCTAGAGACCCATTCAACATCATGTACTAATCCATTCACTGTGCCAAAACCCAAACACTTATAAATTCACCAAGACACTCTCTTTCCAGTAGTCTAATGATCAGTCACTGCCTAAGTATTCATGTACAGAGCCAGGTCTTAGCATATGGACTTCTTCAAACCCCTATCCACTATGCATGCAGTCCTCTAAGCACCTACACACTTGTCTTTCACACCTTCAATTCCCCAGTCAGTATCCGTTCACTTCCAGCAAACACCCTGTCACTCCATTTGCACTCCTCTAGTGACCCATTCAGCATCATGTACTAATCCATTCACTGCGCCAAACCCTAATAAATTTACCCAGGCACTCTCCTTGCAGTACTCTAATCATTCAGTCAGTACCCAAGTACTCATCCAGTGACCCAGGCCTTAGTATATGGACTGCTTCAAACCCTTATCCACTATGCCTGCAGTCCTCTAACCACCTACACAATTGTCTTTCTGACCTTCAATTCCCTAGTCAGTATCCATACACTTCCAGGAAATACCCTGTCACTCCCTTTGCAGTCCTCTAGTGACCCATTCAGCACCATGTACTAATCCATTCACTGTGCTAAAACCCAAACACTTATAAATTCACCAAGATACTATCTTTGCAGTACTCTAATCATTCAGTCAGTGCCTAAGTATTCGTACACTGAGCCAGGCCTTCGCACATGGACTGCTTCAAACCCCTATGCACTATGCATGCAGTCTTCTAACCACCTAGACACTTGTCTTTCACACTTTCAATGTCCTAGTCAGTATCCATACAGTCCAGCACTTGTGACTGCCTTTGCACTCCTCGAGTGACCCATTCAGTACCAAGTACTAATCCATTCCCTGTGCGAAAAGCCTAGCACTTATAAATTCACCTAGGCACTCTCCTTGCTGTACTCTAATCATTCAGTCAGTACCCAAGTAGTTATGCAGTGAGCCAGGCCTTAGCACATGGACTGCTTTAAATGCCTATGCAGTATGGACGCAGTCCTCTAATCACCTACACAGTTGTGTTTCACACCTTCAATTCCCTAGTTAGTATTCATACTCTTCTAGCAAACACCCTGTCACTCACCCAGTGTGTCTCCTTATAGTACTGTAATCATTTAGTCAGTTAGCATGTAGTCTTTTAGTGAGGTAGGCTTTAGGGCATGAACTGCTTCAAAGTAGTATGCACTATGCATGTAGTGTTTTAACGATCGTCACACTTGTGGTTCAGGGCTATAGTTTCTTAGTCAGTTTTTATATAAAATGTGTTTGTACAGTAATGGAATAGTATACATTTGAAAGTTATTAATATACATTTATTTGTGTTTCTTTTTTACAGATACAGAACAGGAGTGTTTCTCATCTGTTTGCACTGTTCTCATGCAAGATTGTTTGGATTAAGGGTCCTTAGGTGTTTCATCATACTTGCTGTGCCCCTCATAACAGAACTCTTTGACAAATCTTGCGAATGAAGAAGGTGGCATTGGTCTTTGTTTGCCCCTTGGAAAAAGTTAAAAATTTCTTCACCACTGAAGAAAAACGTTGTGGGCGTGGTGCCTTCTGCAAAAAATTTCCTCAGATTCGGTAAATATTTTAAAGCGGCAACATTTACAGTTTTTGTAAGTTAAACTTATAACATTTTGTTAGCTGTATACATTTTATATATCTGTGATTCGTTTCTTGTGGTATTTTGTTGAGAACACCATGTTGTTGTTTTTTTAACAATCTTTTTGATTTTCCAGGTCTGTCGTCGACATCCGTGGTTCCCACAGGAGTGTTCCGTCTTGTTTTGTATTATTGCTGTTACATTTTGTTTATTAGTTTATTGTTTATATTTATGTTAATAAAAAAATAAAGTTTGAAAATAGTTTATCGTTTATATATTTATTATTATAAAAAATAAAGATTGGAACAAAAAATGTTTTTGGTTGTTCTCTTAACTGCTGTGTGACTCTTTCTTGTTCTTATTACTGTTATTTGATGGAGTCCACCATGGTGTTAAAGTTTGGGGCACTTATCGCTGGAATACTAGTGATATCTGCAGTTTGCACCAACTTCTGAATAGTGTGTTAGATTTATCTCAACTTTACTTCCGTTAAAGTGCTGATAATGAAATGGAGAGTAGCCGTTCCCGTGCAAAAAGACATGAGGTGCACCTTTGCGATTTATTCTGAATACTAAAATCCTGTATTGTATTGCACTGAGGTATTGGCTGCACTTACAGTGTACACACAAAATCTATTAAGAAATCTCATTGTATTTATATTGATCGGGAATAGTGCGTCAGGTGCTGGATCTTGACGAGCTACACTGCTCAGTTCGTATATTGTTGTGCACATGAAAAAAATCACATCACAACTTTCACACCAATTGCAATGCGAAACAAATTCCGGCGATAAGACACGTTAGCACCAGGGATTTTACACCTGCTTTCTGATGGTGTTTAGGAGGACAACTACCTGTACCATGAAAGGGAACACAGCCAAGAGCCACACCAGAACACCCAGAGGTGCCATAGAGTCAATGAGCATGATACAGGGATACCCATGAGGGCCAGAAGACTCATCTCAACAACTCCAGGACCGCCAATGCCCCCCAAACCCACATCTTAGTAAGTGTGTCCCTGTGGTCATTGTCTTAGCATGATAGGCACGAGCCCTGCAACATCACAGTGTGCTGTCACCTCAGCGTTGGCAGTGAGCCTGGATGTGTAGCTACGTACGCATGCTCCTGCATGCACAACTGGCGTGTGCTGGTCTGTTGTTCACAGGTCGGTGCAGGGGTGTGTCTATCCGGCAAGGGGAACGGGGTGTCTCGGACATGTCCATGTACAGGAAGTGCGGTAAGTGTGTCTCTGTGTTCTGGTGTGGCCTGTTACAAGAGCCGCAGCAGTCGATGTTGTAAAGTGGCATGCACCACCTCCAAACGGCACTGTGATGTTGTTGTTGGATTGCAGCAGGACATGCGCAAATAGGCATTACGATGGCGTGCCATATGAGTGCACGAGATACAACAGCTCACCGTTCAAAAGTGTGGGGGCTCGTGGGAGGGAGGAGCAGCTGTTTGGCAACATAACACACAGTGAACTCGACCATGTGCCACATGCTGCGCATCTCATCCATGATGACCACGGTCGCAGACATCCCACAACACCAACGACTGGCCTTTGTACACATCCTGTATGAATGCAGCGTGGTTTTCACTTCTATGCTCGTTCAGTGGTGTGATGTTGGCAGGTTGTGTGACTTGTGCTCCTTGTTGGTGTGTTTCATTTTGGCCATTGTTAGTCTATATATGTGTTGTACTTGATTGTGCATGTGTGCCATTCTGCACATCTCCCCCCCTCCCCCCACTCCCTGCTTCTACCTCTTGCCAGTGCTGTTGTGTCTATAATTTTGTTGCTGCACACATAAATACATGTAAAGAATAAATTAGAATAGTTCCTTGATTCTTTTAGATTTCAAAACTTCTCTATTGGTTTCTTTTTAATTTTCCATATGAACCGTTTTTTTAAATATTCAACAACACATAGAAGTCAGAAGTGCAACGTATTCTATCAACACACTTTCTAGAACATTCTACAATACGTGCAGGTTAAAAGTTCAGCAATTTTATTAAACTTTACGATATTTTTTTGAAACATTTTCTAGAACATTTAACGACACATTTAGGTTAAAAGTTGACGATTGTTTTAAGTTCGAACAGTGCCTTCCAAATGCAAGTAGCAGGTGTGGTTGAGCTGAGCAAATGTTATCCTATGATATGTTCTCCACGTTGAAACTGCTTTTTCTTAACCAATCACAAAGATGCTTTTCCACAAAACTAATGTGCACCCTACTTTTAAAAAAGAATGCTTTTCATGATATCTTCAGAGATAAGTTATAGATAGGAATTAGCATTTAAAAAACCTTTGAAATTCACTGAAAAAACATAGGTTTCATGCACGTTATAGTTAGGAATTGGCATTTAAAAAACCTTAGAAATTCACTGAAAAAACCATTGGTTTCAGGGGTGTTATAGTTAGCTGGACATTTCCCTCGTACAAAACCCTAGAAATTCCCCTGTTATAGTTAGTTCAGCTAACTATAACTCGCGCCCCCACAATGCACTGCTGATTACGTCACATATTACATCACTCATGACATGATCAGTGACATCACTGATGACATCACTGATGACATCTCAAATGACATCACTGATGACATCACTGATGACGTCATCCATGTGAAAAATTAGTGCATCTTCTCACACCCTGATATAACCTTTGATACACCGACTCAAAATTTCAGATGGCCATTTTGACAACCATAGATACTCCAATACCAATAACTACTCACCCACTCATTGACTTTTAAGTCTACATACATCTCCACTCACTCACCTGTACAGTCACTCATACTTACTGTCACTCTGTGCATTTATACACCTATATAGACACTCACACACCGCCAATCATCCATTGAGGTACTGACACATCTAGTCAGTCATGCAAATAATTAATCACAGTAAAATTTACTCACCTATACAGTTAAAAACACTCAAGTTCACTTACTCATAAAAATACTAACAAATTCTGAGTCTTCCTGCAGAAAAACAAACAGCACATGACACAGATATCCTTGCACTATGGCGCATACAGCCACTCCCAAAATCACACACTCTCACATATAGATAGTTATATACTCTTACACACATATACACTGCGTTTCACATATGTAGTTACTGACACATGTACAACTGAGATATACATTCAATCACTAACACACCCATACATACACTCACCCAACCATATAGTCCATCACAGATGCACTCTTAAAAACATGCACCCACTGAATCACCCACTCACACATCTAGTCACAGAGTCACACACACCCTACCCACACAAACACTCAGGCACCCATACAGATACTCAGACAACCAATCAATAACCCATATAGACACTCATATAGCTATTCACAAAACCATGCAACCACTTATACACCAACACACAGACACATACAGACATTCACACAGTTTAGTCACTAGTCTGCAGTAAGATACAGTTAATGACTCACTTATAGACTCAGTTACACACCTAGAAAATCATCCATTCACACACTTGTACACCCACTTATTTTTCAACAGGCCTTTCCCTATATATATTAAACATAATAAAACTGTTCAGAAACACATACTCAATGGATGATGTCATCAGTGATGTCATCAGTGATGTCATTTGAGATGTCATCAGTGATGTCATCAGTGATGTCACTGACCATGTCATGAGTGATGTAATATGTGACCTCATCAGCAGTGCATTGCAGGGGCGCGAGTTATCGTTAGCTGAACTAACTATAACAGGGGAATTTATAGGGTTTTGTACGAGGGAAATGTCCAGCTAACTATAAAACCCCTGAAACCAATGGTTTTTTCAGTGAATATGTATATATATACACACTACAATGGTTCAGATACGCAAACAAATAGAGAACAATAATGATTTTACACAATAATCAAAATACATAAATAAAATGGGACAGTATCCTTCTCAAATTATATCAAAAAGATAATTATTTTTCTTTAGTAAAAGCGAATTTTGTATAAATACACAACAATACCAAGAGTGCTCCAAAGGTTACACAAACATATGTCACTAACAAGGACAAAACTAGGTTTAAACATAAATAATAATGGCAAAAACAGGAAAAAATTATAAACAGTGTTACAAAATCACAAAAGACAGAAAACCTTCAATGCTTCCACTGATTTTTTGCCAGGGAAGGTGTCTACGGCGTTTCGACCATAGTCATTTAGCAGGTCAACATCAGGACAATTATAATTATAGAGCAACTGTCAGTCTCAACAACAAGCAGCAGGAGAGAATTCAGGCAACACGAGGGCACAAAAGTCACTCAAAAAGTAAACTGCGATGCAGTTATCCGTGGCTTGAAAGGAACCGGGAGGCCTGTCAATGAATCACTATTGGTCTTCCTCAGTCGATAGTTTGTGTAACGTTTGGAGCGCTCTTTGTATTGATGTGTATTTATATAAAATTCACTTTTACTAAAGAAAAATAATTATCTCTTTGATATAATTTTAGTAGGGTACTGTCTCTTTATTAATGTATTTTTATTATTGTGTAAAATCATTATTGTTCTCTATTTGATTGCGTATCAGAACCATTTCAGCACATATATTGCTTGTACACAACAGGTTTGGGTTATAGGGCTTCCCTTGTTGGTGGTAAACAAAATGATTGTGGCAGGCAGACGCAGTCACATTGTACTTATTTAAAACAGATCGCCTATACTGCTAGATTCAAGTGTATCGGCTGTTGTTGAGTTGGCCATACTAATCCTACAATAGTTATTCCAAAGTTCCTTAACAAAACCTACATTTGGAACTGAAACATTGCAATGAATGATCTTTGATTCTATTCTTATTTCTCAACTCCCTTGAAGGACAAACCCAGTCTCCCTTTTTTGCAATGCATAGATGCATACTACGCATCCCTGTGAAATAGCTTGGGAGTGTACGAGCTACACAAAGGACGTCAGAGAGAACTCTAACTCACTGTTATCACTGATTCTCTAAGGAAGACAGAAGGGTCTGCAATGACTTCTTCATTAATCAGCCAAAGCGAGCTCTGATGAGTACGATTAGGTAGTGCTGAGCACCTGCCTAGCTGAAACTGGATAACATAATAATAATATTCTAATGTAAACTAAATGTATTTTACCTGTGAGCAGCATGCTATTCAGAATTTTTATTAAGCAGTGTAGAACACAAACACTACCAATAATTAATACTCACCAAGACGCAGAATATCAATGTCTAGTAGGTCTAACAAGTCTTTTTCCCACTCTAAGATATCCGCCCAGTGGTGCGTTAGCTGCTGGGTGGTCACTGGACTTGGTTGGTGTGCTGCACACACATGTGGACTTGGTTGGTGTGCTGCCCCAAAACAGCCAGCAATTCCACAAGGGGTACCCACTGCTGGGCCTGTTGCCTGCTCCATGCATGGACCGAGGTAGCAATGCACAAAAAAACAGTGCTGCCACCTCCACATCACAAAAGATTGTCCGGGACAGCAGCCTTTAGTGTCATTAGTGTTGGAACTGTTGGCGGCTGCTGCTGCTTGCCGGGGGGGCTTCCCCCCGGGCACAATGCTCTGCCATGTCAATGGGTGGGGTTAAGAAAAGGAAGGAAAGAAGGAAGAAATGAGAAAGTAAAGCGAAAAATACAAATACTAAAAAACAAAAGAAAGTAACAAGTACAGAGACAAAAACCCACACTAATAAAATAAATACAAGACGGCTCGCTCATCTGAACTGCATGGTGCTGCTAGCTCGCAATTTTGAACATGAGAACATACTCCACATTGCTTTTGAAGTAAAATGCAACATGAATGGGCACACTGGGAAACACTGCCTGCCCCCTGAATCCCACGTAGGGTGGCAGAGTTTCTTAACCACTTTGAGGAGTTCTGCGTTGCGCAACTCCATTGCTGGCACCCAGGCCTACTGGGGAGGAGCCCATGGGAGAGAGGACAATTTAAAAAAAAAACTTCATTTAGCTGTTTCATGAGTTACAATGCACCACTAGTATCATATACATCATGTTCTAACAGTGTTTAAACAGCAGAAAAATAAGTAATTCACAGATTCCACACAGTTGTACAGCACATGTAAAATTTAGCTCAAAAAGTATGTTCATCCAACTCCTA
Source organism: Triturus cristatus (assembly GCF_964204655.1). NCBI lineage: Eukaryota > Metazoa > Chordata > Amphibia > Caudata > Salamandridae > Triturus > Triturus cristatus. The sequence goes on along the minus strand of NC_140584.1, from coordinate 769,505,053 downwards.
TGTGACCATCCCTCTGACCCGTCTAAGTATCCATCACCCTTGAGGTGGATCAAGTAATACATACATTTAATCCTATTTAACAGTTACAGTTGTGCTCACTAGAGTTGATTTGATATCAGCTCAACCCACCCCAGTTGGTACAAGCCCTTGTTCTAGTTGTGAGGTAGGTTGCGGTCGTGTTGCCGACATGTAGTTTTTGAAAGGGCCCCAAATATCCCTAGGGCAGTATGCTCTAGAATGCGTGCTGGTATACAGATCACTGTTGATGTTGTAACAGGCTAAGCTGTTTAACCAGCCCTTTTATGTCAGAGTGGTTTTGCTTCCCCATTTGATTGCAATTTCTCTCTTGGCCAGAAATAACCCCATGGCAATACATTTCTGGACTCCCTTTGGGAATTTTACCACATAGCTCAGCAATGCATCCTCTGGAGTGGGTGTGATTACCATCTCCACCATTTCCTCTAGTGTTTCAAAAATTGCTGCCCAAAAGTTCTTAATTTTACCACAGTTCCAGGAGAGGTGTACGAATTCCGTGTGCGGGGACCCACATTTCAAGCAACAGTGGAGTCTATCCACTTCTCAAGGTAATGTATATTCTCCGCAGAAATTTAAAATGAATCAGCTTGTGGCAGCTGTTCAGGGAAACCTCCTTGGTCTGACTCCAGCAAACAGTCCCTTGATCATCTAGGATAGGATGCCCCAGATCAGCCTCTCAGGAAGCCTCAATTGGAATTATTTCCACACATGCCCTGTACAGCTTGGAGATCAAATCTTCCCTCCCAGCACTATCCAATACTGCGGTGAGAGGAGCAAATAGTTCAGCTTCCAAAGGGAATCCCGGCATAATCGCCCTTATCGTCGAACGCATGCAGTTTAGTATGAATTTGTCCATGAAGGAAGCTTCACTAAACTTTTCCCCCTGCGAGATGGAAAAGACCTGCCCCCAGTGTACACGTCCCTAATTTTATGAATGTAGTATTTGGAAAGAGTACGTTGTAGTATCTTCTCCCCAGTGATGGGGATCCAACGGTTATTGGGGATCGGTAGACCAGGAGAATATAGCATAGGGGAGTCCATGACCCTATCAGTTTCAGCCACGCCCAGCTAGTGGTTGAGGCCGTTTGAATGTCATTTGGGTCTGTGGCAAGCCCTGAGGTAGCACAGTACTAAGGGCGTCAGGCAGGACCAAGTCCACCTCTGGCCACAGATACGTAATTCTGGTGTCCGGGTGGAACCAGGAGTGCGCATTGCACAACCAAGTAGTATAGCTGAAGATTAGGAATACCGAGTCCCCCTCTGTGGTAAGGCAATGTTATCACCTCCCAGTGAACCCTGGGCCTCCTGCCCCCTCAAGTCAGTCGAATGAGGTGAGTTCGCAATGTTGTGAAAAACCGATTTGTTTGCGGGAGGTGGATATTATTAAACAGATAAAGGAATTTGGGGAGAACTATCATCTTGATCAACGCTACTCGTCCTGCAATTGAGAGTGGGAGCCGCAGCCATTTTTCCACCTGCGATTCAAGCTTTGGCACAGTCTGCCCGTAATTTAATTTAATTATTTGGGAGGCATCTAAGTGAATATGTATTCCCAGGTATTTAATCGAGTCTGCACACCAGGCAAGGGGGAACTCGCAGTCCCATCTCACTGTGCTTGTGGTGAGGGGAAATATCACTCACTTGTGCCAATTAATCCCGAGACACGAGAATCAGCCAAATCGAATAATCTCCCTGATCAGCGAGTCCAGGTTAGCCTGCGGGTCTCGAACATAGAGAATAATATCGTCCGCATATAGTGAAATCAGAAAGGGCCCTGTGTTACCCTGGAGCCCTCTCTGCAGATGGCGTTCCTGGAACTGCCTGACAAGGGGATCCATCACAAGTATAAATAGAAGTGGCAATAAGGGGAAACCCTGCCAGGTCCCACGTGACAGAGTGAAGGAACAGGACAATGTGCCGTTTAAGCATATCCTGGCCGTCGGATCAATGTATAAATGAGCTGTAAGATCAATGAACCCCAAGGGCGCACCCAGCCTGCGCATTACGGATAGAAAAAAAGGCCACTCCAGGGAGTCAAATGCTTTCTCCATGTCCTACAGGACAACTGCGGCTGGTATTTCCAGATTAAATCTGTGTATTACAGCAAACAGCGTTCGTAAATTTAAGGAGGTAGATCTGTGGGGTACGAATCCAGATTGGACCGGGGAAATTATTCTGTCCTATACCAGTGCGAACCGCAAGGCAATCATTTTTGCCAAGATTTTGTAATCCAAATTTAACAAAGAAAGCGGTTGGTAAAATCCGCACAGCAAGGGGTCTTTGCCGGGCCTGGGCAGCAGAACAATCATTGCTTCTCTGAGAGTGGGAGGCAGCTGTTTCCGTTCTAATGCCTCGTTATAAACCTCGAGAAGATGAGGGGCCAATAGGTCCTTGTATATTTTATAGAAATCGCTAGTGAAGCTATCAAGGCCAGGAGCTGTGGAGCCATTCAGCGCTTCAATCGCGCTTATGATTTCGTCAGAGGAAAAGGGTTCAGTTAAGAAGTCTTGCATGAATTTTTCCATGTAGGCCAGGGCTATTTCTGACAAGTAGTCTTCCTGATATGCGGGATTGTGTACAATTTTGGACGCATATAAGTTCTCGTAATATGTTAAGAATTCAGCACGGATCCCCAGTGTATCCGTAAGGAGCTGTCCCGAATCGGTTCTGAGTTCTGTGATGTACGATTTCCCATATGGGGGTCTCAATAGCCACGATAAGGTTTGTCCCGGCCGCTCACCCTCACCGTAGCGGCGCGCTGCGACATACTAACTCAGGAGTGGGTTTCCCTATCTGCCGCTTCCCTAAATTCCGCAAGAAGTGTTAATCAGTGTTTTAGACCCTCTGGGCTCGGAGAATGGAGCAGCGTATTGTCTAGTGCTTCCAGTTGTTGCTCGAGGTGGGCTAAGGTCTTTCTAAGGTCCTTCAACACTCCAGATTGGTTTTCAATGCTAACTCCTCTGATGTAGGCTTCAAAAGCCTCCCTGAACACTGCCCAAGTATCAACAGACCCATTATTTAGTTCAAAGTATTCTTCTATAGCCTCCCTGATCCTGGAGTGGAACAAGTCATCATTTAGGGCTCGGCCTGGGAATCGCCACTGGCGCTCATGGTCTTCTGACCGGGAACGCAGATTCTGGTTATCACTGTGGTGGACTTGTTCATGCAGTCAGCCTCGGCAAATTTAGCCAGTAGTCTAACCTGGTCCATGTGTCATATTGTGCTGAGTAATTAGTATAAGTGGAGGATGTCGGCTTGCGCCGTCTCCAAATATCAGAGAGGTTCAGTGAATCACATATCTAACAGAGCTCGTCGGGAGCATGGCTTGGTGTCTGCAGAGGCAGAGGAGCAGTCTAGTGTAGGATTTAGGAGCAGATTAAAGTCCCCCCCGTAAGGATGTAATCGGTACCCACTCGTACTACGAGCGCATGTAGATCATTAAAGTATTTGGGACAGTCTATGTTAGGGACGTACAAGCAAACCAGTGTCACAACATGACCCATCAGTTTACCAACCACTATTGTATATCGGCCTTCCCTGTCACATTAGCTTTTGTGCAAATGAAAGTGAAGTCTCTTGTGACTCAATATCGCTGTACCCCTGGCATATGAACTGTAATTTGAAAAAAAACTATGTGGGCCCCAGCTTGCGGCAAAGTGCGTACCGTCTGATTTAGGCAAATGAGTCTCCTGTAGGAAGACAACATCTACATGGTGTCTTTGCAAATAATTAAGTACATGCCTCCCTTTTCTAGGGTTGTTAAGGCCCCTGACATTCCAGGTTATCACGGACAGGTTGGAGTGGTCAGGAAGATTAATTACAGTGTCATTAGATGATGTATGGATAGTGTGGAATGTACGACAAGATACATCTGATTGTCAATGAACCTACTGGTAATCAAGTTGTGACTAACAAATCGATGAACATCCCCTCCCCCCACTCCCCGCCCTGCCTCGTGTCTCCGTACGCATGGAGCCAACCCAAAAATACAATAACAAAATGCATCCTGTAAACATCCTAGCTGGAAATGCAAGTGAACAGAATGATACATTACGATCAGTGATTTAACCAATGTGCTACACACGCGGGGGGAGCCAACAACCCGACAGCGCCCAGCAGTGCATAATTGTTACAGTAATCTGGTACTTATTGTGTCTCAACATATGTAAGGCAACTTTCAATTTACAAATCAGCACTTCTAAACATGCATAAGGGATTACTCAGTGGTGAAGAGTTCAACACTGGCAACAGAGCTGCTGTGAGGAGGGGAAGAGCCAGCCCCAGCTTCCTTCTGCTGACTGCCTGCGTTTTTGTAGGATCTACAAAATTCCTGTGCAGCGGTAGGTGTATCAAAAATGCAGGATCTTTAGTTTATGTCCACTCGCAAACGTGCCGGGTACAGCATGCCGTACCTGAGGCCAAGATTACAAAGGGAAGACTTAACGCCGGTGCATTTGCGCCACGCAACTTGAACCATTATTGGATATAGTGCAACTGTAGAGCCCTGCCAGGTGATTTCACCACATTCTCTGGCCAGGCGAAGTGCGGTCTCTCTGTCTCGAAACCTGATTATGTGTGCAACGATGGGTCTCGGAGGACAGCCAGGGTTTGGACGTGGGCCTAATGAGCGGTGGGCGTGCTCAACAACAAAGCCAGAAGTGAAAGCTTCTTTCCCAAAAATGTCAGTCAGCATTAATTCCAGAAAAAGATCAATCCGTCCTGTGTTGGTCAATTCTGGGACCCCAAGAATACAGAGATTGTTGCGTCTACTGTGCGCCTTTAAATCTTCGTTCTTTATTGCTACATCTTTTTTAATTTTCTGCATGCGTTCTAAGCCTTTGGTGGATTGGGCCGCACCATCTTCGAGATCAGAAACCCGGCCCTCTACTCTGTCCAGCCTTCTGTCATGTATATCAAGTTTGGCCCAGAGTGTGTCAAGGTGCTATTATAATGGGTCAAATCTGCAATCCAACGACCGCTCTCAGTTGCGACAATCGAGAAGATTGAGTGGCAGCTGAATCTGCTGTGGTGCCTACATCCTGTCCCCCCTCCGCCATGTTTGTGTCTCCGTCCTGTGTCTTCTCCGCTGGTTTACTGAATGTTAAAACCCTTTGCTTTGGGTCTTTCCTGCCCATGCTGTCTTGCACGTGCACAGTTCGATGGTATCCACAGTGTGTGGCTATGGAGTGACCGTTTCAGCAGGGTAGTGATGCCTCGCTGCGCAGAGTTTTGGTGGCGCGGCTGCTCTCAGGTGGTACCCAGCGGGAGGTGTAGTATGAGGAGCAACATTTAATATTTAGTGGGCATTAAGATAGCCAGGGGCCAGCAGCGTTGTTTGCGTTCAATTGCGTTATCGCTTGTCTGGAGTTGCTTTTCACCCTCTGCGAGATCAAGAGTATTCTGCCAGTGTTTTGGTCTAGCAAATTGCCGACCTGCATCCAGGGGTCTGTGCAGCTTAGGCAATGCGGCCGATTCACCTATGCACACTTGAGGAGGCTGGAAGCCGCGTCCCAGTTGACTCTGTGCGTGGCCCTTGATGAATGGTGGGGCTCCCTTGTGGTGGCGGCAGCAGATGTTGCCGGTGGGCCCGGCGAGCTGGAATGAGCCCCAAACGGACAGCTTGCTGAAAACTACGCCCCCCTCCCAGTGGGCCCAAGTGCACAGCCAGGCAGCTGCCCCCCAGGCTCTCCCGAGAACCCTGCCACCTTGGGGCCTCCGGGAGAGTTGTTGGCTTCTCGCGTGCACCCCAGGCAAACCAGTAGAGGGGGAGTGTGCGGTGACGGCAATAAGGAGACTGGCTGGGAGGGGGGAAAGGCTCACCAAGTGCTGCACTCACCTCACAAGCGCCATTGTCAGGAGCCCTGCAGCCTCTATCTCGTCGGCCAAGGATCCAGGCAATGGCAGAAGAGGCCCGGTCGTGAATCCGAGCTGCATAGGTTCTCAAGAATTAGCTTCACCCCTCAAACGATCTGGATCGGACTTCTAGAGATTGCAGGGATTTTGAAGACCCAAAAAGGCATCGCGTCTTCTCCGTCGTGTAGGGGATGGATGGAGTTAATATTGAATCGGCAGGAGACAGACGTTGTTCGCTGGGACAGCCTGACGGAGCTTCAGAGCCGCATGGCCATCTTGGTCTGCGACTTGGCCATGCCCCCGGAGAGAGCACAATTAATAAAATTCTGTTCAGATTCAATCAGAAGCCATCTCTGTTTCCCAGCCTGCAGTTCAATCTAACCTTACTCTCCCTCCAAACGTTAGAGCCCTTTACCTTGTACTATAAGTATTGTGCACCTTTTCGCTACATATCTCCCGCTAATATAGACCAACCATTGATTTACCTTTGCATGCTATCTGAGCCAGCAGTGTATTTTGCTGTTGGCAAAGTATCCTATCATGGCAGAAGACAATCTATTTTTCAGAATAACATGCTCATAACTAACAATGTATTTATGATGCCCCTTTTTTTTTTAAAGTTGTTAATGTTTTTGTGCACAGATGTCATGTTATTAAGTAATTTATACACAGTAAAAGTTCCATTCTCTTGGTGTAAGGCAGTGCATTTTTTTATATAGGCTGCCTTTAACTTATGATGCATTCATGAATTTGTACCCTGATGCCATGCTATTACACTAGATTTATTCAGCTAAATAGTTTTACCTTTCTTAATTATCTTGCACCTAGATATCATGCTATTATGTAATATCTGTGTTTTTTTAATTAATTTTTATTTAATGGTTATTTGCTTTATTTTGTTATGATTATTTTTTAATAATCAAATAAAGATTAACCCTGGGCGTAGTTTGCGTAGTAGCACTACACATAGCTACGCAAAGTATACTTTGAACTACGCTGCGTAGCTGTTAGCACTGTGTGCTTGTCTGCTCTGAGCAATAATTGCAAACAGCATCTTGCACAGTGCAAGCTATCATACAACAAGTATCTCTGTTTTTATATGCAAAAATGCACATAGTCATTTCACAAAAGTGAAAATGATAAATTAGCAAGCAGTGAGAGAGGTGATGATTTTGGGATCCTCCCTAACCTAGGGAGAGAACAAAGCAGATGCCTTGAAAACAAAAAGCACATCTTCTTGAATGATTCGGTGGTGGTCCCATCCTCTTAGGATCACCCCAAGCACAGTTATTGGCAAAAATACAATCCCAACCAAAGGCCCTGCAAAGCATTATGGGATGAGATTAGCAGTGAGCAGTGAATATTATAGTATCCAATATTAAAATAATTCTACAAAGAGCTGCAGTTCAAGTAGTCGTTACTAGATGACCCTCACGAGTCAAATGCAAAAGCATTGAAATTATTATTACATCAAGCTGCAGTTCCACAAGTGGTTACTAGATGTCCCTCATGAGTCAAATGCAAAAGCTTCATGAAAGGGTTTCAATGCTTTTGCATTTGACTCGTGAAGGACATCTAGTAACGACTAGTGGAACTGCAGCTTGTTGTAATAATAATTTCAATGCTTTTGCATTTGACTCGTGAGGGACATCTAGTAACGACTAGTTGAACTGCAGCTCTTTGTAGAATTATTTTGATATTGGACACTATAATATCCACTGCTAATCTCGTCCCATAATGCTTTGCAGGGCCTTTGGTTGGGATTGTATTTTTGCCCATAACTGTGCTTGGGGTGGTCCTAGGAGGAAGGGGCCACCACTGAATCGTTCACCAGCATGATATGCTCTTTGTGTTCTAGGCATCTGCTTGGTCCTCCCACTAGGTTAGGGGGGACCCCAAAATCATCACATCCCTCATTGCCTCATATTTTCATTCACAGTTCATTTTTGTGAATTGGTTATATGCTTTTTAGCATCTAAAATTGTTTTATCAAGGCATTTGTGGGTATTGTTGATATTGCTGCTATGCTATGTGTTGGAGCACAGTTTTTGCACTGTGCTACGTGCATTTTGAGTTGTAATGTGTATGCTTCGTGAAGCGTAATACTACGCCCAGGGTTAATAAAGATTCACAATATCAGTGTGGTACCATGATAATTGCGGTCACAATATTTAGTATGACAAGCTGGTTAGATGATGCTTTTCTGCAAATGCCTATTATAGAGAATTACGTATGAAACAGAAACTAACATTTGACACCAAGCAAATATATGCAATGAATGAATGAGGCATACCCTTTATAATAGGCTGGTATCATAAAATAAAAAATATCTTTTACAACTCTTTCAAGTGGTGGCATGGCTATCATCCTCAGAAGAAGACCACTTGTTTCTATCTTTGCTGAATTACAAAGCATGTAGGCAGGCTTCATTTGACATTCCTATTTCATTAATTAACTCTGACCTTAATTGCAAACAGTTTAACTTTTTCCAGTTCTTTTTACACTTAAAAAATGTTTCTACAATTGGTCTGCTGAAAAGATTCTTGTATGTATTTTCAATACTGTTCGATTCCCATCATTATGGTCCTATCTTGTTATCTTCAACAAATGGCAAACAAACTAAGTGCATAGATGTTACACAACTTAATCAATATTTTAATATACATACCATGTGTAATGATGAGACGACAGAGAGAAATAGAATAAGCGACCAGCTTTATTTAATAAGAGATAGGGAATGCCGTTGGAATAACGGCTTACGCACAAGCCCCCACAACATTCTAAACGCGCGCCGGGGAACACGCGCATGGACACAGCAGGGCAGGACGGGGGCGGGGAAGGGACAAGACAGGGAAAGGTCACAGCATGTTACACATGCCATGTTCTGGAAATATTCTGAGTGAAATGTCTTACCTTTTGCCCTTCATGGATGTTCCAAATAAAAAATGTACAACAGATCAAAGACGGATGGATATCAATAGGGAATAGAATCCATGTAGTTGAACTGAGGATTAGTGATGTGCCAAACTTATACTTTAAAGAAAACTAGAATTGAAGGTTCATAGCTCACAACACAAGCAGAAGACCTTGAATATAGAGAGAGAGGCAGTACTCTAGGTCAAACTGGGCTACCAGGGGGCATAGGCGGAACCAACATTGTATAATTATTAAAGGAATTCATTACTGCTCTCATCAGTCTAACAAATCATGATCATTTGAATTTTCAGAGTGCTCATCATAACAAAAACCACTCCATCTGCCAACAAAAACAATATGCCGATGAGAATTATTATAATATTCCTTAAATATATAGATCTACTTTGAGCAAAAAGGCTGCAAAAGTGAAAAAGTACTATATCCGACTATAAATTGTATTTTTCACAAGATTTATCAAACACTATTGCAACTAGAAGGCAACAATATTTAGGGGGGTCGTTACGATGGCAGGTGGACTTGCCCACCATCGATGTGGTGATTGGGACCGCCCAACTGTATGGCGGTGGTCCCACATGTTGAATTATAATGTGGCCGCCACCGTGACGGTTGCATCTTGCATGTTTACCATTGTGGCTGGTGCTACTAGCTGCAGCACCAGCTGCAATAGTAAAAATGTAAGTAGTGCGTTTCCCTGCACTACGTGGCAGGCACCATGCAGTGCCTGCCACTCAGCGCAGGGAAATGCAGGGGGTACCCATAGGGGGGTACAATAATTACCCCCAGTGCACCACCACCTCCTCCCAACACAAGAGGGGCCCAGAACAGGCCCCGCAAATCTGTTACTGCCTGTCTTTTTGTGGCAGGATGACCACCGAGAAATGACAGGCGGAAAGGGATATCGTAATCCTGCAGGCACCACTGCAATGCTGCCCTATGTTTGGGTTACGCAAGGTGGGCGGAAAAGGACCACCTTGCGGAACTGTGGTGAGCGGTCTTTGCGAACGCCATGCCTCACTGAACCATCGCAATATGGCGGGGGGGAAAACTTTCTCAGATGGTTTGAGGGCCCGCCACTGCATGGCTGGCGGTGGTGGGCCTTCCGCCATCGTAATCGGCCCTTTAGCCCTGGGCTCCATTGTGAAACAGGTGAATACTGTGGTTTGATCTTGCTCATCATTGTTATCCATGTACTGTCTATGAGCCCAATTACAACTGTGGCGGTGTGGCACTGGACCCGCCCCTTCATCGCACCTCCAAAGACGTGGTGAGACCACCTGCCAGATTAGGAGTTTCTTCAGGCTGGTTTTTGACGTTCCCACAGTGATGCCGTTAAAAATTGGCACCGCAATGGGAGCACCACAAATAGTTCCTGCACGGCATAGCTGAGAAGTTCATGCTATGCAGGAAGTTCGAGCACATGTTGTGCCCCCTTGTGTGCACCCCCATACGGAGGAGGCACACCTTCGTTTTCTCTCCATGACACTGCTGGCAGAGAGAATATTCATATTATGCTTTGCTGGACCGCGGCATACCCTCCATGCACATTGCAGCCTCCTGACTACCTTAACATGAGTCGACCCATTGCCCGACTCATAATAGGGCAGTCGAGAGACCAACCCACTATGCCCCCACAAGTATGCCGGTCCGTTGACTGCCAGACTCCTATGTCCTATGTCCTTTGAGGATCACAGCTAAACTTAATGTTATGTTAAAAAAGATTCATGTGAAAGAAGTGGATACTTCATATGCATGTACATCATTTTCATCTTAACTCTATGGTATTTTTTTTTCTCCTTTCTATTCACTGATTTTTGCTAGTTTGTTCTGCTCAGATAATTAGTTTCCAAAGGGCATATTATCAAGACAGGCGATAAAATTATTGTTGCTTTAGCGGCAGAAAACTGCTGCTAAAACGGCGATAATGGGCTTGATAATATGCTCTATGGAATTCCAATTCAAGCTCAGGTTAGATGTCCTTCACATCTAACATGGGCTTCTATTGGAATTCTATAGAGCATATTATCAAGCCCATTATCGCCGTTTTAGCGGCAGTTTTCTGCCGCTAAAGCGGCGATAATTTTATTGCCTGTCTTGATAACATGCCCCCAAATTATTTGTTTGAAGGTGTCAAAATTATTTGTTTGAGAACTTGTCCCCTGAATTGCTTTACATTTCTAATTCCTATCACTCTGTCTTTTCTTCCTTTTTCCTTTCCCTTTTTTCATATTCTTTTTCTTTCACTCCTAAGGGATAGCTAATTTAATTTTGTTCTTTATTATCACAGAATGTTTAATATTCTTTTGGGAATAAAAGGTTTGGGGAATCAAGTTCAGTGTCAGAGAGTGCTCACTCATGTTGCAAAACAAAATGTTACGATTGCTTTGTTACAAGAAATGCATTGTGATGATACTGAATCCATGAAACTTTAGAAGTAATGGTTTGACAATGTTTTTCATTAACCTTTAGTTAGCCGTAAATATGGGCTAGCAGGTTTGTGTCACAAAGTTATTAATGTGGAATCATTGATCCGGAAGCAGGACTTGGAGGGAAGATGGATACTTCTTAATTTTTCGAGCATTAAAATTTCCATTACATATCTCAGCATTTATGGCCACATTCAACATATATTTGGTAGTGATCTCAAATAGGTCTTTGAGAAGCTGTAATCCAGATGCTAAGAAGGTTCTTCCTTTTCTCCCCTCCATTGGCTCACAAACCAGGCTAGAAAATATTTTACTAGTAAAGTACTTACAGTGAATTTATGTAGCTTCTATTTTAATGTTTGATCACATTTTTAATTCTCCTCCATTATTGCTATCTGGTGGGGTAGACTGGCTACAATTAGAATATTGATGGTCCCAAATATCCTAAACAGCCTATCTATGTTGCCAATTAAAATACGTAAAACAATTTTCAAGAACATTATTTCTATTTTATCTACATTCAAGTGAAACAAAAAAAACTCCAGCCTTGTCTTGTCAAAATAAAGAAACAAAAATTAGAAGGTAGTGTTTGGTTTCCTGATTTTCTGCTGTAATGCAATTCCTTCTGCATTAGACAAGCTTGTACTATAATTTATTCAAATGTATTAAACACTTGCCCTCATTTGTTTAATATTGAGCAAACCCTCCTCTCTTCATTTAACTTTAAGGAAATATTATTTATCTCAAAATGACAAAAAAGTAATTACTTCATATCAAATTTTACATAAATGTCCATTTACAAAAAATTTGAAGAGGCATTGTTTTCCATTGATCTTTTATCTGGTACAATAAAACTGACACAATTAAATAGACATTCACGTTACGGCAACGAATGGCTCAATAAAGCCATTTACTGGATCTTAGAATTCTTTATAAAATCAATCAATCAGGGTTCGTTAAGCGCAGCTACTCACCCATGAGGGTCTCAAAGTGCTGTGTAGGGAAGGGTGGGCACAGAGGATCAGACTAAGTACTGAGTTCATCCAAGGAGCTAGGTCTTGAGGTCCTTCCTGAATTGCATCAGTAATGGTAATTTCCTGAGGTGGATGGGCAGGATGTTCCATGTCTTGGCGGCGAGGTAGGAGAAGGACATTCCTCCGCTTCTGGTCTTACAGATTTGTGGGACGGTAGTCAGGGAAAGCTGGGCAGAGCGGAAGTGGCTTTTGGGTATGTGGAATGTGAGGTGGTGATTCAGGTATATAGGTCTGGGGTTGTGAAGGGCCTTGTATGCGTGGGTGAGGAGTTAGAAGGTTATTCTTCTATCGACTGCGAGCTAGTGGAGGTCGTGGAGGTGTCGAGTGATGTTGTTGTGACTGGGATATTGTGGATTAGTCTTGCTGCGGCGTTCTGGACATTCCGGAGTCTTTGGAGGAGTTGCTGGGTGAAGCTGGTGTAGAGTGCATTGCGGTAGTCAAGTCTGTTGCTGATGAGTGTTTGGGTGACTGTCTTCCTGGATTCAGTGGGGATCCACCTGAAGGTCGTTCAAAGCTGGCAGAGTGTGTTGAATCAGGCCTACGATGTTTATCTGGTGCTCTATTGTGAGTGAGTAGTCCAGTACGATGCTTAGGTTTCGTGCATGATTTGTTGGGGGGGAACCTTCCTAGTGTAGAAGGCCACCAGGAGTCATTCCAAGCAGAGGGGGAGGCTCCCAGGATGAGGACTTCTGTCTTGTCCAAGTTGAGCTTCAGGAAGCTGTCCTTCATCCAGGCGGCAATGGCTTTCATTCCTTTGTGGAAGTTGTTCCAGGCGACACTGGGTTGCTTGGTGAGGGAGAGGATCAGCTTGGTGTTAGAGTAGGAGACTATGTTGAGCCCGTGGTTCCTGATGATGGCTGCGAGAGGGGCCATGTAGATGTTGAAGAGGGTGGGGCCAATGGAGGAGATGTGGGGTACTCCACATCTGATCTCTGTCTGTTTTGAGTGGTACGCGGGAGTTTAACCCGTTGTGTTCTGCTAGGGAGGAAGGAGCAGATCCAGTTGAGGGCCCTGTCTTGGATAACAGCGTGATGATGTCTTGTGGCTAGCGTGCAGTGGGAGACGGTGTCGAAGGCCGCCAAGATGTCTAGTAGGAGGAGGTCCACGGTTTCACCCTGGTCGAGGAGGGAGCAGATGTCGATGGTGGCAGAGAGGAGGGAGGTCTTGTGCTATGATTACTTCAGAATCCAGATTGGGGGATGTCAAGGACTTGATGGTATTGATGAAATCGGCAAACTGGGTGTTGATGGCTTTTTCGGTGACTTTGGCTGGGAAGGGGAGCAGGGAGATGGTCCTGAAGTTTTCAAGGTCAGTCAGGTCCGCAGTGGGTTTCTTCAGGAGGGGGTTGATCTAGGTGTGTTTGCAGTCATCAAGGAAGGTGGAGGTCTCAAGGGAGCAGTTAATAGTTTGGCATAGCTCGGGAGCGATGGTGGAGGTGGCTCTGTGGAAGAGGAGGTGCTCGCAGTGTTCCAAAGGTGCTCCGAAGTGGATGTTTTTCATGGTTTTTATAGTACAATGACACTATAATTCCTTTTAAAGAGCTTCAATTGTCTTATGATTTACATGATTGTTTTCAACATAAATAAAATATTTTGAGGCATATACTAGAACCAGTTTTTCCTTTATATGTTAGTGATGCATGTGTAATAATATTTCTTATTCTTGATTTAATGATTTCATCCCTAAAGCTGCCTTATATGCATATTGGCACAGGTGATGTAATACTTAAATCGGTGGTAGTCTTGCCCTGCAAAAATTGGGATTATCCCACTGTATTTAAAATGTTTACCTGAAGAGCATTCAAATGCACCAGTGGTCAAAGTGATGGTCACCTTGCCCAACAGAGCAACTATCACATATCGTCCCTACTTGGGAGATACGATGCATGTGATGCATGGTGGTCCTTTGTTGGGGAAACACCTAATATTCCTAATGGACAGGAGGAAAAGTGCATAAGCATCAGGGCCATTTTTAATATTCTAAAAACAAACATATTTTTGCAGAGGTAGTGTGTCAGTGCACCCACTCGGCAAAGCTTCAGTGCCTTCCCTGAGGCGAAGCAGCACAGACTCCACTGAAAGCAATGGCATCCATGTCATTAGGCAGGCTGCATACTCTAAATGAGATAACAACTAAATGAAGAAGAAAATACCTTTGCAGGTGAATATGTAAGATACAAAAGTAGGTCATTTTCAGTAAAGCATCACTGTTATGTTAACTCTTAATTTTAATTTTCAGTGTTTTGCTCAGGATGCATCTTGGAGTTATATTGTGGGAAAGGACATACATTTTCGTTTTCAGGATTTTTATGATTTTGTTAGGTGCCTCCTTCATGCCAGAGTATGCTGTAACTCCAAATTATTAAGTTGTTACGGTTGCTCTGAATTCAGCTGTTTTAAAAATTAAGCATGGGTTCTCATTAGTACTTTTGTGTCTGCAATTTGTATCAATCAACTAAAAAAGTTTCTAAGGAAGGATCCCAGTGCTACTGCAGTCAATTTTTCCTTGGTGCAGCCTAAGCACTTGAAAGGAAGAGTATTCCTTTTGGTCTTTTTTCACAGCAGCTCAAATGATCAGCAGAGTGTGGTTGCTGTCAGATAATTAAAAGTCAAACAATGGAAGTGATATAGGCACAGAACACTGTCCGTTAACCTACACTCTAGGGTGAAAAAAGAAGAGAATGAGTGGCATGTTGAAATAATGAAAAAAATGATTATTTGAACCCATGAGATCAATTAGAAAATTAATACTTCATACATAAATACATTTCCCTTTCTTATCTATTTAATTAACTTACATAACTACACAATTTGAATAGGGTCAGGAAGGGATTCCTCGTTTAATCTAGAAGAGGGAGCATATCTGGGTAGTGTAGCAATTAATTGACAGTAAGAGAAGTTTTTACAAAAACACTATTTCAAATTAGCAATGTAATATTTTTTAAACACTTGATTGTAGTGACTAAACACAGAAAAACAGGTTGTTCACCAGCAGAGCTATAGCAGCTAATGTAATCATACAACACAAGTAGCTACCAACCCCCGTATATCAAGTGATGAGAAGAGCAAATTGTGCACACATTTATGGACAGATGTACTAATGCTTTACACCCTCTTAGCATTGCTGTTGTAACACAAACCCATTCCCAAACAACAACCCATGGTTTTTGAAGCAAATACCAGTCTGCAAACATTCGTAGACAGGGATTTGCGCCAAAATCTTACGCCTCCTCAGGGCATGTATAACAAGTAGAAATGTTTTAATTTCAACTTTACATTTGTGATGTACTGCACAACACACATGCAAAGCAGGAAAAGTGTTAAAGGACAGTTTTTGTACTCAAAGAGCTCCTTTCTAATACAGCAACTATTCCCTGTAGAGCACACACACCTTTGCACTTTGGCACATAGGTGTGTGCATTGGCGCATGATGGCCTAAATTGTGGCACCACAGGGAGAAAGGTAAACTGCACCACAGCTTAGTAGACATACCTTAGTTGCTGCACCTTGTTTGTGTGACTTTTTTGAAAAGCTGGGTCTGTCTATATAACATTCATTGCATTCTGGGCACATTATTGGTTTGCTCTTTTTCATATCTTAAGAATTAGCCAGTGTGAGAAAATGGATTATTAGTTGGTGTTCCCAAATCGCCAAGTGTATTTAGAAATGGATTTCAATTCAGTATTTGGAAGGGGCGTGGTGTGGGCATTCCTACCAGATACCGAATAGGTAGTAGGTGGAGGTTTAAAAAGATTATTCTTTTATTTAAAAGGAATCACAGACATTATGGTCTGATGACCCCAGCTGACTACCCTCCATGTGGTGGCAGTAAATTGTAGTGGGCTGCAATATGTGACCTGCCTAATTAATTTTCATGATGTAAGCTAAATTGCAATCCACTATGATCCAGTATTTTATGAACCATCTTATCAGTACATATGCCACTTTGCAAAATACCACATTTGTCAAAAACATAATGATCACAAATTGTGACCAGTATTTTGCATGGGACAGGCTTTCTGCATAATTGAAACTCATAGGAGCAATTGAAAAACAGAGCTTACTGTGAATAATGAAATTCCATGATACAATATTTTTCAATGAATGGCCAAGGTGGTGAGCGGTCAAGCAACACAAGGGATCTGAGTTACAAACTGCACCTTGAGTTCACACTATTGTCTAAGTTTACTACTTTTTGGAATTCATCAACTGCACTTATGTAGTAACTTACACTTTTGTAGTAAGTCTGGCTGAAAGGACAGCAGAGTGGCAGTCCTTTCAGCAGCACAGCAGTCTTTCGTCCTGGCAGAATTTGAGAAGCTGGTCAGGTATATGATGTTAAATGATGTAAGTGGGCACCCTGCACCAGTCCAGACAACCCTGTTGGTTATTTAAGAAGTCTTAGACCGCCTTAGAAAGCTCTCTAAGTGGTAGGTGTGGAGAGCAGCCTTCAGGCTTAGTCCACAAGGAGTGTAAAGCTGCTTGTTTGCACTAAAATGCAATCTTATATGTATAGATTAAGTGAAAAAGAACCCCACAAGGTATTTATAAAAAATATCTATTTATTATCTAATACTCTCACACATACAAATATCTTCTACCCGGAATATACACAATGCACACAATACTTTGCGTAGAAATCAAGTAAATAGCATGAAATACACTGTGGACCCCAGGGGGAGACCAAACCATATATGAAGAAAGTGGAATAAGAACCACAACTTGGGTCATGACAATGCCAAGAGGAGTCCTACTTGGGCTCACTCTCTATGATTCGGCCTCCAAGGCTCTCGCAGAGCTACATTGATTACCCATCAGCAAACGCATTCAGTTCAAAGCTTTATGTATTGCGTTCAAGGCTACACACAGTCTGGGTCCTTGGCAACTGTCACAATTTTTCAAACCGTATATCCTGGCCAGATCACTGAGATCATCAGACAGCAGCAACCTGACCATCCCCAAGGTACACAAAGTAAAATGGGGAGGATAGAGCTTTACCTACACCACTGACAAACTCTGGAACTCCCTGCCCATTTCTCTAAAAAAAGAACCCAACTTGTTTCAATTCAGGAAGTGCTTAAAAACCTGGCTTCACTAGCACGCCTCCACAGTTCGACCTCTGCTTGCTTGTCTATTTAGCGCCTAGACACCTCCTGGTATTGTAGGCAAAAAGTGGGGGTAAACATAAAAGCAGATCCTACTTTCCTACACAGAGTAGCCACAGGTCCAGAAGTGTACTAGAGAGTTAGTTTCTGAGGTCCATTATTTATACACAGTTCTGCCTTTGCAGTAGGGGAGAAGCTCCTAGAGACTTCTCTTTGAACTGTCCTGGCTCAAAACTAATGACCACGGGTATGCAACTCTTTGTGGGGAAGCAGAACACATCCTGTTCTAGTGTAAGCAGAGCTGTACCTAGCTCCTCCCTCCCATGATGGCCGATCCAGGCACACCTAAGCTCTCTACCATGTGTGGCTTTCCAGGAGGAATACATAAAGCCCAATTGTCAACTACACCCGTTCATGTGGCCCTGAGAGAGGCTGCAGGAACTAAATAACATAAGTTTTTATCACAATTTCAAAAACACCAAACATGAAGGGCCTGATTCAAAAAGGTAAACTTTGACGTTTGGTCTAAACTTAAACAAAACATCTACGTTTACACCTTTGGCAATTCACAAAGGGCATTTACGAGTACTTTCTTTATATTTTATTCGGGGTAGATCTCCCAAGATATGTTTAAGGTGCCACCTAATGGGGTGGCCCAATCGGTGCTGCAGGCCCATTCGTAGAATTTATTTCAATTCAAACATACTTTATTTCATTTACATAGGCAAACATACAACTATATTACTACAACTTCACTAAAAAAGAGAAATAATCACTGTGCAAGCCAATAAACAAAAACATTGCAGTGCTGCTAGAAAGTGACAGGGTTCTATAAATTATTAATTGATAACAGTTTTGTCAAAACAGTCACACCACTATGATCCATTCCAGTATACAAAATACATCATGAAAACTATTTTATTCTAAAATAACATGGAATTCCTTTTGGGAATAGCACATTTAAAAGAGGAACAGATATTTAGAGGGGAAATTTAGTTATTGCAAAAAGACCAAGGACATACCACTCCTCTAATACCAATCTCTCTTAGAACTGCTATTAGGAACCTTTTGGGGAAGGCCAAGTAATAATGACAAAAGACGGTAAAGTGCAGCAAACTCTGGGGAGAAGATTAATTGCATGGGCATCAAATTGTCCAAGGGGGTACTGAGATGCCATCTAATAAAACTCAGCCTAAACCTTTGTAAGAACAATTTGTCCCAGGTGTTATCCACCCATTCAAGATGCGCCACTAGGACTGGTGTGATTTGAAGCTTCCCTTAACCCTAACAGTAGGGTTTAATAGTTGTGTTTCTTCCCCTTGGCACTGTCTCAAGGATTTAAAAGTTTTCTTAACCCAGGCTTGTCTGTTTTAGTCATTGAACCAGAGTGCGAAAAAAGTGCTGGCTTCCCCAAGGTCACTAATTCAGACTCAATATATGATAACCAAGAGATATTCATTCAATGGTCACATGCAAGGCAGTCTAGGATGACTTTAAATAAATGATGTGTGTAGGTCTTCCAGAATGCGCACCACAGGGCAAGAGTGGCTAATTTGATAATATCTTCCACGTACTCAACCACAAGTTCTTGATGGACAATGGCGGTTGTACAAGCAGGATTAACTCCCAGGAGCCACCTGAAATCCCTATTTTGTTCATCCTGCAGGGGGCAAATATTGAAGTATCTCAAAATATCCACCCCATTGGTGAGGATACTAAGGCATTAGTGCCTGAGTACCTTCAGCCAAGAGGCCACAGAGTTTTTTCCAAATATGGGGGGCTAATTTGTAGATATACCCATCTGCACTCACGAATCGGACGCGTGCCTTAGTGATATAGGATTACCAATCCCCCCACTGCTTAAGACAATGCCTGGATATGAACAATCACACATAGAAACCACAAGATGGCCTTTCAGATATATTTTATGTGTCTTGTGATGCCTAGGACTGCAAACCATGGCCAATGTCTACGGCCCAATTAGAAGTTTGGTGGTCCGACTGCCGGACCACCGTTGCAGTGGCCGGGAGAACACTGCCATCCCGGCAGCATCCAGAGCACCGCATTACAAACTTATCACTGGTGGCGTTGCGGTGGCAGTGCCATGGCGGCAACATGTTTCGGCTTGTAGAATGAGCCTGAATCACATGCCGCCACAGTGCAGCGCCACTGTGTACCATGCACCATGTCATGCATGAAACACAGTGCCCAATGGAAAAACTTGCCCCAGGGCCCAGTATAGAGCCCTTCCCTGCCTTTCCACCAACCTTTTCATTGTGGGGTCCCCACCATAAAAACATTGGCAGAAAGGCAGTGTTATGTGCCCGAGTTAGATCCAAGTAAAGGAGCTACACATTTTTCTTACATTGTCCCAATTTTGCACAGTAACATTTCTTCTGTGACCTTTTGCACATATGTGCATGTGTAACAATGTTGGATTCATTTCTCTGAAAATACTTTGCGTACACAGCTAGCTTTGCATAAGTTATCACGATGACTTGTACACCATGTAGAAGGCCTCTTGATGCACTATGTATAAATGCAGTTCTATCTTCCTCTGCGGGGAGACAGGGCTCTCTACATATCTATTCCATCACTATTTTATAAGCACATCAAAACGATGCTTTCCATTTTAGATAATGAATATCCCAAAAGATTTGCTGGGGAGGCACTTCAGCTGGGACTTCTCCACACAGTGGTCTGACATCTCCGTGAGGGGGTCTCCCGCTCTTTACCAGGACATGGTCCTATATTCTCTCACACTGGGTAATGAAATTGGATCAGCCCTTGGAGGTATTTTTTGTTTCACACCTGCACACACTCTAGGTACACTCAGAGTTGGGTTCCATAGTAGAAGTATGTCTGATTGCTGCCTTGATTATATGCCTGCAAATACGTACTTTGTAAGCAACTTGGTAGAACTATATCTACTCTTTACTCTTTTGATGCTTGTAATCACCTTTATCTGCTTTTGTCTATTGATTATAGCATCACATGTATTCTATACAAGCATAACATTGGTTCAATAAATATATTGAAAATGTCCACTGTGTAGTCTCTGTATATTTCACTGAGCACAAGTGAACACAAGTGACTGAGCGAAAGGTTCTGATCTGTTTCCACAATCTCTGAGAGGTCAGGGTTATTTTGTTCAGTGTTTGCCAGAAACCCTTTGCTCCCTGGTAAGGCTAGGGGTTTTATGGTGGAACTGTGTGCTAGCTGGTCTCTAGGCCAACATATCCTGTGGGGGTATTCGGAATCAGTCCAGGCACCTCACCCAAAGTTTATGGTGTTCAACAAATGCACAGAACTTACGGATTAGTATGAACTACACAACAGCAAGTCCTAATAAGCAAGACGAGGCCAACATCAATATGACCACCATAGAGCACCAATTTCCCCACCGCCACCACCACGGGATTCAAGATCCTGGCAGTTGCAGTGGTCTTGTGGCAGTCCGGGCGATCGGACCGCCGAGGAGGCAGCAGTCAGACCACCACAAACAGTACGGCAATCTCAAGACTGCCATGCTCCTAATCGGTTCCTTAGTCTGATTAGTGGCATGACGGAGTTACCCAATAAAGGTAAAAAGTTCTCAGGATATTAAGGCCACAGAAAGTTCTAGCAATTAAAACATTATCATCAGCATACATTAACAACTTTTTCTTGCCGATGAGGGGAACATTCCAAGCTACCTTTGTGAGTGCTGTGCCTAAACCATTAATATTCAGAAGAAATACAATTAGGGGCAGGACGCAGCCCTGACTTACCTCCTTCCAGAGCTTAAAACTATCAGTGCTCTCACCCAGTGGGCCAAACCTTACTGAGGCTGAAAGGTCAAAATGTAGAGCTTGCAAGAACTCAACTAAGCCTTCGTACACCCCTAAATTGGTTAGTATCTCCAATAATTTATATCGTACCACACTGTTGAAAGCCAGCGCAGATCAATGAAGGCCAGGCAGATGGATCGTCCATAGTATATTTGCTAATAAGTAAGTGTTGGTTGAAACATTTCTTCACCATTCCATGCCGCTCACGGAATCCACTCTGGACCTCTGATAGTATGTCCGACACCCTGCCCCTTGTTAAAGTCCACTCAAGGACAACTCTCCCTGAATTCTTCGCAGCTGAGTTCATTAATGATATTGGCTGGTAGGAGACAGGTAATTGGGGATTGCCTTGTTTAAAAATGGGGACTTTAAAGGTGAAAGAGTCTGGGTGATCCGCTTTGACGAAAGTATTAAATTAGTTACACAGCAAGGGGGGCCAGATCTCCAGTAGAGATTTGTACAGATCCATGAGAACCCCATCACGCCTGGGGTCTTATTTAATGGGAACTTGGTAGTAGACCCCCATGTTTCTTCAACAGTAAATTCCAAAGCTAAACGGAAAGCCACAGGTTCCTCACCAGACTTAAAGTCTCAGCACTGTAAAGTGCTTGAAAATGATTTATCTAATTCTTTAGGACTAACAGAAGTGATAATGGAGTTACTTTTAGACCCCTTTAAAGTTTATGTTATTAATCACCGCCCAGAAGGCCCTGGTGTCTTTCAGACTGCATGCCAATACAGAAGGCCCTACATCTTGACAGGAAAGCCTACCTCCCTTACAGGTACATACACTGACACTTATGGGTTTATGAGTAATATAAATGCTTTTAATGATCCTGTCCCTTGGGACTTGTACCATTGAATCTCTGGATACAAAGATATAGTCAACAAATGAGCCATACTCTCCTATTGGAAAGGTAGCTTTTGCTGGGTAAAGGGGGTCCCGGAGGGGTAAATCATTAACACGATTGAATAAATGAATAAAGTGAGTGAGTGCTTGGGGCTTCTGGCCGTCCCAGATCTGTACCCCCGAACGGATAGCGTCAAACAAGGTGTGAGTAATATTTCCCTGGTTAGTCCCCAGTTCTTTATTAAAATAACCCCTAGTATGATCTATGTGCAATGAGGGAAATTTGCTGTCCAGGCCTAAAATAATATCAACATGCAATTTAGTATTTAGCACTGGAATCAGCATTTCATTCACAGGACCAAGGTACAGGTAGTGCCACTTTACTAAGGACGTACAACTAAATTAAATGTGACAATTGGATATAAGCCAATGTTACCATGTTTTAAGGAGTGAGCACATGCACTTTAACACCGGTCAGCAGTGGTAAAGCACCCAGACTGCTAAGGTCAGCAAAAATATTGGGTGTGAAGGCAAAAGGATTTGAGGAAAGTCCACTGTAATGCTGACTGGTCTAACACCTCTCAAGTCTCACCAGCAGAGAGAAGCCAATCCAAGTTTTTTTCTTTGCAAATATTTACCAGGTGCATAGGGTTCCCATCTACTGGGGAATCGCATCACTTGAAGTATGCTGAGGAAGGAGAGCTATCGCTTGGATCTATCTAACGAGTATATCCAGCAAAGTCAGCATAAGCTGGAGAACGCTTCTGTAGGTGACATTGCTGTTGGGATCTGGCTTGAATGTGGGGGTTCAGCTTGTGTAAGCTTGTGTTGGGATTCCACTCTAGAATGGGAGTCCGCGGCATGGCAGTTGCTGCCGGGACCTGAAGGATGCTAGACAAAATAACCCAGGTTCCTTCCTTCTTCGTGGTGTCTTCATTTCAGTGGCGACGAGTTGGTCTGGCGCCTTCAGCTTCCCTTCCGTGGTGCACTCGGTGCTGTGCCACGCTATATCCTGCTGGTTGGATTCCTCCTTCAGTCTTCACCAGTTTTCTCCTGAGTTCTCCTTGCTGTGTGCTGGTGTGTTTCCCTTCCTGCACTCCACGTGAGTGTATTCTCCTGGTGAAGAACCCAATGTTTTGGGTGGATTTGGCTGTTCTCCTGTGATCATCGTGAGACAGCTTGCTCGACGTCAGTTGGTGTCCTCGCGGTGCCAGGTGGGCTCGTACACCGCTGTCTGGACACAAACCTCCATCTCCTGCATTGGTGTGACTACGTCCCTATGGCCATGACATCCGACGCTTGTGGATACTTCTGACGTACTAGTGGCCATCTTGGAATGGGTCGTCCCTCATTGCTGCACTTCTTGAGATCTGCCCATCGGTGCCACATCGGAATTTACGAGTGGTGCATTCAGTGATGCACACACCCCTTCACTCTTGATTCAAAATATTGTGTGTGCCAAGTTTATTTCAACGCAGTGCATTGGGTGTTGCGCACACCATTCTTTTTTTTTTCAATCACTTTGTTACAGCGGTCCCAGTGATCCCCAGCGCTATTATACATTTCCTGTGCTTCAAAGTTGCACACATCTGCAATATATTCTTTGGTGATGCGCTCACCCTGTGATCCACATTCCTGAGCCATACTTCATTACGAATCTAGTAATACGCACACCATCTGGTAACATTTACATTAATCTATTACTCTGCTTATCATTTTCTGGTGATTTGTTTGTTGTTCCTTTTATTTTTTTTCTAAACTTCTTAGGTGTACGTGATTTTGGTCAGCAACTCACCCATGTTTGGCCATGGATCGTGTTCCGGCACCTCCAGCCTTTTTGCAATCTGCAGGTACCCCAATGGGAACAGTGGAAAGAAACATTTGAAGCATATTTAGAGGCTATTGACGGCGAAACCTTCACTTCTAAAAAGAAGAAAGCGCTATCAATTTACAATTTAGGCTCTGAGGGTAGGAACATTTTGAAGACTTTACCTTTGGAGATAGTAATCACTCATGTCATTGGTGGTGACAATGGTGAATCTCTCCTTGTCGATGACTATGCGTCCATTGGCAAAAACTTTTGATACAAGATTCAGTCCCAAAAGAAATGTCGTTCTTGAGCGCCACAAGTTTCTACAACGCGTTCAAACTCCTGGTATATCCATTGACGATTTTGTCGCTGCCCTTAGAATTCTAGCGGCTACCTGCAACTACAGGGAGTTTAGGCATGAAATCATTCATGACCAACTAATTGAAAGAACGTCTAACAAAAAAATTCAAGAAAAGTTATTATCTTCTGATGATCCTGATTTAGAGACTGCACTCACATTGGCTAGGAGTATTGAGTATTGAACACTCTCAATTTTGCGAGTGAAGTCAAATTATTAAATAACAAACCTATCTCTAAATCATTGAAGGGGTCCAACACCAATGTTGTGCGTCCTACTACACATTTCTCCAAACCCAAAAATGAAGAAAGCGAAGCCATGTGCTTCTGTTATGGGAGCAAATCGCACTTAGGGAATGCCACATTTTGTTTTGCCTTGAATCAAACTTGTTATAAATGCGGAAAAAAAGGCCATTATTCTTGAATGTGTAAGGCTGATATGGTTAAGAAAAATCCCTCACAAGTAGTCAAGGACATTGCAGAAGACCTGTTAGATTCCGATGATGAGAATTATGAATTGTTAATGTTGTCTCCCACATTGTCACATGCTGAAGGTGTTGTAGAACTAGCATCTCTAAAAAGGAAATCTCCTTCATGTAAAATTGATGCAAATGGAATTGGCCTTACTTTCCTTGCAGATTCTGATTCTC
Organism: Triturus cristatus; assembly: GCF_964204655.1. NCBI lineage: Eukaryota > Metazoa > Chordata > Amphibia > Caudata > Salamandridae > Triturus > Triturus cristatus. The sequence goes on along the minus strand of NC_140584.1, from coordinate 769,480,169 downwards.
CTTTTATCCGCATCAATGTGAAGGATTTCGGTAAACTTGAGGGTCTCCAATTGCAACAGTCCAACATCAAGATTTTTGCTTATGGGGGTAAAAGAGTGCAAGTATTAGGAAAGTTTTTGGCAAATCTGGTCTTTGGTGCCGACCGGGCTACGGGACTGTGTTTGTGGTAGAAGATGGGGCAAACCTATTGTGGTGGGATGAGCAGGGTGCCCTTAACATCATATTGGATCCCAATCATCCTGATATGGTGGTGTCCTGTAGTGCACTCTATCAGTTTTATGATTTGCCTTCTCCTGATTCTTCCAGTGCCCCTACAGTTGCTCAGTTAGGTAATGACAAGTGGGTGCGTATCTATTCTGAGGTGTTTAAGAGTGAGCTTGGTAAGCTTATGGGTTTTCAACATCACATCGTATGCAAGATGCAAAGGCTGTTGCTCATAAAGTGCACAAAGTACCCTCGAGTCTCCGGAATGAACTGAAGCGTGAGTTGGAACGACTATGTACAGCGGGGGTTATTGAACCTATTGAAGGTTCTGAATGGTTGGCCCCCATTGTTTTAGCACGCAAATCCAACATATCCCTGACAATGTGCGTGGACTTAAGAGACCTCAACGCCAACATCTGGGTTGATCATCAACCCCTGCCGAACATCAACGAGATGTTGGCTACGTTGGGGGCTGCCAAGTTCTTTACCTCCTTAGACATTTCCTCAGCCTACCGTCAGATTGAGCTGGCAAGGAATCTAGACACCTCACATCCTTCGTCACACCAGAGGGGGCTTATCGTTACATACATGTGCCCTTCGGGGTTGCCTTGGCTTCAGCAGCGTTCTAACAATTGATGAGCAACTTGTTCAAGGACATTGCTGGAGTCGTGTTTTTTCAGGATGATATCTTGATATATGGGAAAACTGAGGCAGAACACGATGAGAGGGTTAAGCATGTCTTAAGCATAGTGAGATCTAGTGGCTTAACGTTAAAAGTTGTCAAAAGGGGGTTGAACCCAAATTGAAGATCATTGAAGCAATTCAGAGTGCACCCACACCTGTGAACAAAGACCAGCTTCGCTCTTATTAGGGGTTAGTAGAGAAGTACTCCAAATTTGTCAGCAACTTTTCCAGCAAAACTGCTTCCATGCGTAATTTGTTAAAAAAAGAACGTTAAATATGTGTGGGATGATGACTGTAATAACAACTTTGAGTCAATCAAACAAGAAATTGTACATGCTAGTCCCCTTAAACTTTTCGACATGAATGATCGTTGTATCATATCTACTGATGCAAGCAATGCTGGTCTAGGAGCAGTTCTTATGCAAAAAAAGAGGTGATGGTCGGGAGGAGACGATAGCTTTTGCTTCAAGAACGCTAAGGGCGCTGAAAGCACCTACTCGACCAATGAAAAAGAAGCTTTATGCATGTGGTGGGGAGTTCAACACTTCAAGAATTTTTTGTGGGGTAATGAATTTACTTTGAGGATGGATCATAAGCCCTTAACTGATCTTTTTACCACTAAAGGTGGTGGCAGGGCAACGCCTAGCATCTCTAAATGGCAATACAGATTGCATGAGTTCCGCTATCATCTTGAGTATGTGGCTGGTGCTAAGAATCATGTTGCTGATTGCTTGTCCAGATTACCCCTTTCATGTGATGAGGATGTGTTTGCGCATGATGAATTGGAAATAGTTTGCGCAGCTTGTCCTTTGGAGAACACTATTGGTGGTGCTCTTTCTGGACAAGAGTGGCTGGATGGTACATCTGAGGATGCTGTGGTAATGAAGGTCATCAACCTTTCAGCTAAAGTGTGGTCCAGTGACAAGTATTGCCCCTCTGAGTTAGTTCCCTACAAAAGGATTTGTGAAGAGTCATCTATGGTTGATGGGGTATTGAGGAGAGGTGGTTTGTTAGTGGTTCCCATGTCTATGCGCGAAAGAATTTTGGATTTGGCCGACGAAGATCATCCGGGAATTCGGGCCATGAAACGCAGGGTCAAACAAGATTTTTGGTGGCCTACGTTAGATAAAGATGTTGAGCACTATGTTCGCGACTGTTGTGTTTGTGTTACAAGTGACAAATCCCAAGTGACTCATCCTTCCCCTGTGGAACCGGTAGTGGTTAAGAACGCCCCATGGTGCAAATTAGCCTTTGATATTGCGGGTTCTTTTGGGCTCATTGGAAGTTCCAATTATGCCTAGGTCCTTATTGACTACATGTCAAAAATGGCCTGAGGTCTGATTTGTGGACAATGTGAACTCTCTGTCCGTTATCAATTTTGTTCAGGATGTTTTTCTAAGGGAGGGGTTTCCTGAGGAATTTGTGTCGGATAACGGAACCCAGTTAGTTTCCAGTGAAATGCAGGATTTTTTCAAAGTTATTGGTGTTAGGCACATTCTCACATCTCTTTATCACCCCTGCAGCAACGGTTTAGTTAAGCGCTTCAACTGTGTCATTAAATAACACTTGCAGCTAGCCTTAGTCAATGGTTTGCATTGGCAGTGAGCTGTCAGCGACATGCTGTGGGCTGTGAGGACTACTCCACATGTTAGCACTGGCATTGCTCTTTTTACCTTACTAAGGGGGAGAGTTGCGGGCTCCAAATTGAACAAGGAGTGGATGTCCAGGAGAGTGGTGGACATGAGGAAGTTGGCTGATGTGGTTGATATTAGGGCTGCCGCCCAGGTCAAGTATGATACTAGGCCTGGGGTTTGTAGTACCTTGCTTGTGAAGGTGGGTGATTGGGTGAGAATCAAGAGGCCTGGTTGTATTCGCAAAGGCGAGTCTCATTTTTTTGCTCCCAAGGGAGTGTCTGCTGTGAGAGATCAGGTTGTGGTGTTGGAGAATGGGAAGGTTTGGAACAAGAGTGCAGTTTCTGTGGTACCCGAGTCCATGCTGGGTTATGTCAGCAAGAAATTTGGTGTTCATTCCTTCCCTGTGGTTGTGCAGACTGGGGTTCAAGGGAGGGAGCGTGTTCTTTCTAGCCGTGTTCCCACAAGAGGTGCATCCACGAGATTGAAATTTGTTCCTTCCAAATTTCAAGATTACAAAATGTTGTAATGTCTTACCTTGTAACTTTCTCTGCATTATAATGGAGTAGTGTTTTATTTTGCAACTTTCTCCGCCTTTTATTGCTTTTCGTATTTTATGCTTGCATTTGTTTTTGTTCTATTCTTTTGTTATTGTTATGAAGGAAGGGGGGTGTGTTGGGATCTAGCTGGAATGTGGTGGTTGAGTTCATGTGAGCTCGTGTTGGGATTCCACTCTGGAATGGGAGTCCGCGGCATGGCAGTTGCTGCCGGGACCTGAAGGACGCTAGACGAAATAGACCCCGTTCCTACCTTCTTCGTGGTGTCTTCATTGCAATTGGCTAAGCCATTTCTTGGCTATTTGAGTTGATTTTCCACTGACAGCTTATATCCATATCATAATGTGAGCCAGACCTGCCAGATGTGAAATGGAGCAAAAACGTGTATTGCAGGTATGAGGGCCCGCTCTCGATCTTGTTACTTGCATGGAAACTGTTAAAAAAGCCTTGTGACATTTCCACAAAGTTGAAAGCACGGGGGTCGAAACAGATACTCTTTGCATTCTTACCTTATGGGGCATTTTCTCTCCACAGTTAGGGCAGGTGCAGATGATATTTCTCCCACTGATTCATCCATTCTATCCACTTTAGAACATTCTGAAAGGGAAAACCGGCAAAAAGCTTTGGCAAAAACTGGTGTGGGTCCCCTCTTAGTAAACAACCATTTACTGCTGCTTATAAGGTCATAAATATGAGCAGGGCAGGGAAAGGGCCCTTGTAACATTCCACCTGTCAGGATGTGGGGTACTCACCTTATGGTGTGCCATCTTATGGAAACGTGAAGAGGTATCCAAGTTTAGACCCCAAAAATGTTGTGACCATTTTGCTTTTGGGCATTTTATGTAGCTAGCCAGTGTGCTTTCGCCATATGCCTGCATGTCTTCTTTGTTGTGGCCATGCCTTCTTGCTGGTTGTCGTTGTTGTGAACATGTGGCTGGTGGCCATTTTGTGTAGGCAGCCAGTGTGTTTTTGCCATAGGCCTGCAGGTGTTCTTTGTTCCCCATACATTCTTGCTTGTTGTTGTGACCATGTGGCTGGTGGCCATTTTGCGTAGGCAGCCATTGTTTTGTTGTGTTTGTAGGCAGCATTTATTTGTTTGTGTTCATGCCTCTTTTTGTTATTTTTCATATTTCGTATGGTAGAAAAGGCTGCACAGTTTAGTATACTTTCCTTTTTTTTTTAGTACATGTGCAATTTTATTCCAACTCACTATGTGGCCTAGTCTGCCAATGGGCCTTTCAGACAGTAGGCCCAGTACTAGTTATGAGTGAATGAAACAACTCTTTCTGCTGTGACTGTTGAATTTAAACATAATTTAGGCCATGGATGGTATTGCATTAAAATATAGAATGTGTTTTTTTGGTAGTATTTCATGCAAACAGTGTATAGGTGGCATAATGTCTTTGGAGAATGTGTGTTATAGAAAACTTAGCCCTGTTCAATTTCGGTTTTGGCATTGCTGAATTAATGATGTGTTCCCTGTGTTATCATGTCTCCTTTGTCTTGCCAGAGTGTGTGTGTTTGTCATAGGCCACCATTTGCCTTTGTTTCCCATGCCGTGGGACATGGGGTCATTTTGTATAGTCAGTGTCCATAGGCCTAAATGTGTTCTCTGTTTTCCAGGCTTACTGTTGTTGTTGTGATCATGTGGCAGGTGGCCATTTTGTGTAGCCGGCCAGTGTGCTTTTGCCATATGCCTACATGTGTTGTTTTTGTTCTTCTATCATTATATTGTGGCCATGCCGCCTTGCCTGCTGTTTCACCATGTGGTCAGTGTCCATTTTGTGTTCGCAGCAAGTGTGATTTTGCCATGAACCTGCCTGTCTTCTCTTTGTTCCCAATGCCTTCTTGCTCAGTTTTGTTGTTGATGACCATGTGGCACTGGCTGGCAGCCATTTTGTGCATCAAGCTAGTGTGGCCCTTTGACATAGGCTTACTGGATAGTTGAGAAATGAAATAGCAGTTTGATAAATTATATGCTTGGGGATAATTTCACTTATTTATAATTTTCTTTTATTTTTTTATTTTAAGATTTTTACTTACATTTTGTTTAAAGTATTTTAAAAAATTCAGCTTGTGAAACTAAGTGCCACTGCCAACTGCCAGTTTCAAGATGGCCTCAAAGAAAGGTGCTACCAAGAAAGTGACAAATGATAAGAAGGAGCTTGTACCACACACAGGAGAGCGAGAAAAAATTAAACCAGTTGTGTTCTCTCAATTTAAACAGTTAAACACAACAGGCAACTGGAATCTCCAAATTGTGTTTTAAGTAAGACACTTTATTTCAGAATGGGTCTGAAAGATAACCTCTTGAATATCCAAAGATATTGGAGTAGACACCTCACTCACTTATCGTGACATGCTTCATCATCAGCAGTCGGAGAGTACAACCAGGTATTTCCTCAGTGCAGCGTCTTTGATGAATGTGTGACTACAAGCCAGTACCACGTTCCAGTGACAGAATGACTCCAGAAAAGCGTACATATAGGAAACCCCCATAAAGAAGAAATACCAAGACAGGTGAGAGCCTTGGGTCTCACAAGTACACTTAGTGTGCATGCATTAAAAGGCAGGGACAGTGTCATAAAGCTCTGACTAAGGTTCTGGACCCGATTGGGCTCTTAGAGTGGACCGAAACATGTTGGTACAAGTATGATAGGTTTAATTGAACTATTACATTCAATATAACACCTAAGAACAAGTTTTCATTTATACCCCTGATACCCGACGAATAAAGGAAACCTTTGGGTATATCTGTAGGTATTTTTAGCACTGAAAGTTTCATCTGGATCCCTGCTTATCCAGTTAGATTTAATCTAAGAACTCCCAATTCAATCTTTGGTTGAGTCCGCCCTGGTGGTATCATCCTACCAGGGTGTGGATAGACACCAATGTTGAAGCATATAACAATAAGTGAATGAGGCTTCTACTCCAATATCTTTGGATATTCAAAAAGTCAACTTTGAGACCCATTCTGAAAACATTATCGATGAACTGTCTCACTTACAAACACTTTGAAGATTCCAATAAGAAGGAACTTACCACCACTGGTGTGTGGACCCAGGCCTTTTTCTAGGAAACAAAATGTGTACCTGCCACACTGGGGAGCAAGCAGGGAGTAGCACCCCCGCATCAGTGGACTCACCCCAACCTAGGCTCAAGCAAATATCTGTCACAGAGGCAACCAGTCTAATCACGGCAATGCTGATGAAGAATGACTTTGAATTGGACTTATCTCTTTTGCAAAGCAGTAGCTAATCAGTGCAGGAAAATCAGATAAGTGGACAACAACAGTCGCAGCCAACAACAGTAGTTCCTCTCAAAGAAGGAACTGTTCAGGGTTTGAGCTTCATGCTGAGGAAGAATAAGAAGACATTCTCTCAGAAGATCTATTGTCTTCCAGATTTCATGCAACAAAAAGGAGAGTCAGTTCACCATCTTCTTCTCCAAGCCCCGTTCTGATGATCAAGACTCCACTTGGATCCCACCTCACTCTGAGAGTGAGACACGCCACGATAGGCTAGGGAAAAGGAAGGTTTATGAAAGCCTTAGACTTGTGGATGTAGAAGAGGAAGATGATGTTGAGCTAGTCAGCATGGACGCCAGCTGGCCCAGTGGAGACCAACGTTACTCCAGTCAAACCTGCTCTGAGGGATGTGGTACCACAGATACCACTACAACCGTTAGCTGCCATATTTGCACACCTACCACCAGTTCATCCTATATTATCAGTGGCACCAGCATCAGAAAGTAGACCTTCCCTGTTTGGGACATCTTTATGGTTAGCAAGAACGAGCCGAACATTGCCATATGTTTCATTTGTGGGGCACGTGTTAGCAGGGGTAAGCTTAGTGCAAACTATGGTATTGGAAGCAACCCATTTGAGAAAACACCACATAATCCAGTGGGAGGAACACCTTAGCAGCCAAAAAACTGCAAGTGATGTTGTTGAAGGGGGTAAAAGGGGTAAAATGCTGATCAGAGAATTCGATTCAATCACTGTGGATGGAGAAGAAGAGTAAGGCATTTTCGCTATGCAAATCAGCCCTGCCCCAGCAGTGCAGTTGTATTGCCCACATGAGCTGCATCAGTCACCTGCATCAGTGGCACCAGAAAAGACCAAAATTCAGGCAAGTATTCCTGGCATGTTTATTTGTTTAGGCAGAAGTGGCAGCATGAAATCAACCACCCAATGGCACATTTGCACAATGCAAAGGTGGCTAAAATGTTAGCGCTGAGCCTCCTCCCTTTTTTTGTGTGGAAGGGGCGTGTCTTCTGGAATTTGTGGCAGCCATCTGACCAAACAAGAATATTTCCAGCCTGTTCTAGTTTGCCAGAGTTGCTGTTCCAGCTTACATCATGATGTGCTGAAAGTGCTTGGACAAGCTTTGCAGCATAGTTCAGTTCACTCTATCCACTTGATGACAGTCATGTGGACTAGTTGCCAAGCCACTGATTACATGTGCATTACTGCACACCACATCTCTTTTGAGGGCATTAGGGAAATGATATCTGCAGGTGTTGATACTGCTGAGACTTTTAATGGCGCTCAGAAGCATGCAACAGTAGCCATGTTCGCCATGGAGAAAACCCATACTTCTGCAAACATCTTGGAAGACTTTAACAACAAGGTGTTTGAATGGGTGCGACCAAGAGGTTTTAACATTGGATTTGTTGCCAAAGACAATGGCAGTAATATAGTTAAGGCCATAGCAGATGGTGGCTATTTCAGGATCCTGTGTTTGGCACACTGCATCAACATCATTGTACAGGACTTTCTCAACAAAGAAGACTGAGTCAAAAAGTTACAGTCCACCTGCAGAAGAATCTGCACTCATTTAAGCCACTCTTTTAAAGCCCCAAAGAAGCTGAGGGTATTTCAGTGTGATAATAGAATGCCAGTTAAAGCACTCATACAGGAGGTGCCATTACATTGGAATTCGACTTATTGCATGTTGCAACGTTTGTTTATATGTCTGTCTGAATGTGCGAATGCAAAGAGGGGATGCAACTGTGAAAGTCATGATCACTGAGACGGACCAATGGGGCCTAGTCAAATGCCTGACATAGATTCTGCTTCCTTTTGCGGTTTTCACATGGGAAGGTAGCAAGGAGGACAGTTCCATGGGTCAAGCTGACCCGTTGTTGCATATGCTAAAGGTTTTAGAAATCAAAATAGGGAGTGAAGAGGAAAAAGGTAGAATCGTCCTCCTCTAAATAATGTTTTACAACACAAAGATTCTACAGTTTTTGTACTTGATACCTAGATATCTTAATGGTTTTGATCAAAAGGATGGTGTGGAAAAATCAGGTGCCTTCTCATTGATGTCAGAAGGGCAGTCCTATTGAAATTATGAAATACCCCTCACACACTGAAACCTGATTCAGTGTCATGCTTCATCTTTGGGGTCCTCCCGTCCCTCTACGGGGCGGAGCGTGCTACAACTAACGTAGACGCGGGAGCTCTTTTATCCATGATAAGGAATATGTGTAGTGCACGGGCAGTAGGGTCGTGAAAAATAGTGAGATTAAATATTTAAAAATGTCCTGGCTAGTGGAAAAAATAACTTTATTGCCTTCCCTAGCTAGAAAAATGGGGAAGTGTAGATGGTGTACTATGACGAGTCACTTTCTACAGGGTTGAAATGTTTCAGAAGCCACCCCCCTGGCTTACTTCCTCAGGACCAAGAACGATCCCTACACCACTGTCGTCAGTGAGAAAATTAAATGGTACATATGCCTGCTGGTCTCTAGTACTTTCTTCAATAAGGCCTTAATCAGGCAGTCAAATAAATACCAATGGTATTCTTGTTAGATCTCTGCAAGGAAAAAACATGGAATAAACAACGTCTCATTATTTATCATGCATTGTATTCACATCACCATCACGTGGAAAGTATCTTGGTAAATACCACTGTAATATATTTCTCTTGTTCAACAAACATATTATGTTCATGCCTCAAGTGGGTGCTATGTAACCCAGTAGTGAAATCCACTCACTCACAGTAAATTTAAAAACGATTCTCACAGCAGTTTATAATGTTGCACAAGTTTGACTTAAGTTGCACATTTACTCACATCCCATTCATACATAGATCTGGGCTCCAGAATGCTCGTTGGATCCATCATTATGTTTCTGTGAAAGTTGCATACACACGACGGTTCAGTCAAATACATTCATACATCTGTACCGTATTATCGTGATGAAACGGTATACATACATCCGTTTAGTAACGTTGTTGCACCATGAGCCTGCATGGAAGGCGAGAGGCGCCTGTTTCTAGACACTGTGGTGTTAAAGGATACACAAACTATCATTGTTTTGGTATTGCTTAGACAGTCATTATCGGCGGGCGGCTGTTTTAAAGACTTGCCGTTGTCTTACTTACATGCTGCAGGCTGCACTTTCACCCAGGGATTACCTTCTCATGGCTCACCAGAACATTCTCTAGATGTTCGGAGCCCCGCTTTTAACTTGTTTTCCGGTTCAGGAAAGCGCGCTCAATTGTTAGCGATAGAAACCAAAGACAAAACACAAGACCGCTGACTGCTACAAAATGGCAGCCGCTATTGGGTCTTTTTCGATGCTTTCACAACAACACTTCCTGGTTGATCGTATGCATTGCATATTGCTGGGATTCGTCGTGAAATCAGTCCTAGAAGGGCAAGTGAGGGTTTAACAGCAATAACGATATGTGTTTGGGTCAAGAATGGTAAAATGTGGAGAATTTGTTTTTGAAAAGATATATTTGTATATTATTTGGTTCAAAAGTGTTAACTTCAAAAAATATTGTTGAAAAATATGACAGACCCATTATTTCCAAAAATTAACCTAAAATATAAATTCAAGATCAATAAACCGGAACATTAGAAAAAGGTGGTGGTTGTGTTTTGAAACTCAGATTCTTTGAAAAATGTCTTTGACACATGAAAACTGTAAAATGATACTAAGGTTCTAATCATCTTGTCCTCAAGAGGTCTTTGTTTATATGTGTCTGATGTAGTTGTATGATTAAAGCTGGTTCCAGGGAATATCATCATTCAAGCCTGTCTCGTGTGTTCTCAAACGGAACACCCAACATTGCTCCTTCTTGAACAGGTACCTTTCATTCTGAATTTGTTCAATGACTGTCCAAGACATTTCTTCCCACTTATGTCCTTTTTCTAGGAAGCAGGCAGCCATTTTCATGAGGTATCCTCATCTACTCTAAAGGGATGGTGTTTACTATGTTTAAAAAGGAAGAAAGTCACGTTCCCTATTGTCTACTGGTGAAAACAATAGGTTAAAATGTATACCTTCTGGAAAAAGGCACCTAAATAGGGGGGTTGATTAGCTCCAACCGTGACATGCCAGGGTGCTCACTAGTGTAGCGAGAGAGACAGAGCTCAATTGGAGTGTTTGCTAGCATGTGACCTACCCACGTCTTGCCATCACTATGCAATAGTCAAAATGCAATGGACTCCAGTGTGGTAAATAAAGCACAGCCTTATACTTACTGGAATATACCTCATAGATTGAGACATTTTTGGATTCTCTTGAGGCAGGGAATGCTCCTGCTAAATCCCTTATTGGCTTAATGGTGTGGCTCCTTGGCAGTCTGTAATTTTTGCCAAAATTGCCTCTTATATTTTCATCATGTTCTTTTGTCTACCCTGCTCTTTTATTATATCATTAGAATTGGCTGAGGCCTATATGTTTGCAATTGTCCATTCTCTCAGCCTCAACTGTTTTGCAGTCCATTTATGTACCACCCAATGAAATGTTTTGTCTTGGAAATGTTAACGTTTTAAAGTGCTTTTTAGTGTTGCAATAATGATACTCTGGTTTGAATGAAAGCGAGGATGAAAGTGATATCTAAGCTGGAATCTTGCTCCTTCCATATGTTTTGCTCTCTCGCCTTGTTGCTAATGGATGAGGCCTTTTTTGTGCATAGTCTTTTGTACGTTTTGAACTAGAGGCACTGTAGTCACTTTATGTACTTTTAGGTGTAATATTCTACTGTGTACTATGGAACTCCCTAATATGTATTTTAAATCCTGGATTCTTTTAACATGATTTGGGGATTTTATGCAGTGGTGGTTTTAACATACTTCAGGGTACAAATCTGCACATAAGTGTATATTATTTTTATTTCTGTGAATGTATGCATTTCAGATAAAGTTTTATGTGGATCCCTTCGTAGTTACGTAACATATATAAAAATAAACTTGAAACTTGAATCTCCTGCCCAACACCTCTATTCAGCAAATATTAATTTCAAAGTCATACTTTCCACAAAGTCTAGATGATGGATAGGCCATGGTACCAGATGCACTGCTCTGGTGTTATGTCCCTTTAGATCCAGAGATGCAGAATTGTAAACTGAGAAAATTGCTAATGCCTGGACTATTGTCAATCTAGAATGCTTTGTATCCTAGGGGTTCCTCATTGTAGTAGTACCATAAAGACCTCAGGTTTGCTTGTAGAAAGTAAAAAAAAAGTAAATGAAAACGTTTTGACAAGAAGGGTCACACTTTCACATTTGGATTTAAGAGGTTATGCTTGTAAAATATTTGACCCTTGCGAATAAAATACAAATCCTTTAATTTTCAGGACTGGAACAGATGGACCTTGATCACTGATAGCCATTTGGAAAAAAACTGGAGTGACATTTATTCTGAATTGTGTATATATGCTGAATGCATGAATGCTTGATATATGAAGTTAGTCTCATGTTTTCACTGATTCCTGGCAAAAAAAGATTCTGGTAACAGCAGTTTGTTGATTGTTTATAACTGAAAGGAAGAAGTTGTTTGGTCATTCTGATGAGTGTTTTGAGACATTAAGTTTGAGTCGATTTTCTTGAACATGATACTTCATGGATTTTACACACCATTTACAAGGAACTCAACATATATCACAGAGCCTTGGATTCGTGAGGTTTTCCTCTTGTACCCTCGAATTTGTTCTTGTTGGAAAATGAACTTTTTCAAATTTTGATTTGAGTGGACACTGAGGAAAAGGATGCCAAAATTGTGAACTAAAGTCTCAGTTTGGTGGTTTCCATGTCTGGGGCAAACAATTAATTTGCTAAAACATCATTCCTTATAAAAAATAAATCAGTGACATAGAAATTGATTTACCTTTTGAGACATTTACTATGTTTTATGTTGGATTTAAAGTTTTATATTCATTTTCATCTTTACATATGCTTTGAGATGTTTTTCTAAAAGGAAATGTTAGCATTTTCTTGCTGGAATGCTGTTGAGTTAGCCACATGTTTTGCTATATTTTACAAGTATCTACATGCAATACAGTTCATAGCAACTGTATATTGTGCTCATGGTGTTACATGCTGATAAAATATTTTGTTGATGTGGAGTTAGTTACTTGATTGTTTGTGCTTAAGGGCTTATCTTAAAGAAGGATGGTTTATTTCGGATAACTGTTGTTAGTCAGAGTAAAGGAGCTCATGAAGCATTGTTTTTTTTGAGGGGGGGGGCTATGTAAGTTTTTATTCAAAGAATCCTGCATAGATTGATTATGTAAAAGATCGTCTAACACAAAGGCCTTGGCCAACCTGCATTGGCTACCTGTGGGCAAAAGGATCCTGTTCAAGGCAATGTGCTTTTGTCACCATATCTTAGCTAATAAAGGCCCAAGTTATCTGTAAACCATGATAACACCCTATATCCCCAATAGAAGTCTAAGATCTGAAGGAAAGACACTAGTAATTGTACCCAGAAGTAGGCCAGGCTAGGTGGCTGCTCATTCAGATACTTAGCAGCAAAGCATTGGAATTCATTACCGGTGGATTTGAGAAGAGAGCCATGTGAAGCTGCCTTTAGGAAAAGGCTGAAAACTTGGCTTTTTTCCACCAGTGAATTAGAATAGACCTAGAAACATGACAGCTAGTGCACACCTACCTATCTTGTGTCTTTCTGAAAATCTGCTTTAGCGCGGGGACACACCGTTGGTGTAACCAGGCGCTCTAAAAATGCTGTTGTAGATCTTGAGCATTTTCTGCTGAAAAAGTTGCTTTGGGAAATATTTCCTGAAACAAAAAAGAGGAAATTGCAAGGTGTTGTGTAAGTAAACCATCTAGTTGATATATAGCTTGTTTGAACAATGATATTTACAAGAGGCATCTGTTAGGATTTAGAGCTTAGTGTTCATCAGGCAGTCAGTGACACAGCAATACTGGATTGTTGTAAGATATTAAAAGTAAAGCAATAGCAGGAATATAGACACAGAAGATGGAATAAAGGGAGCCAGTGGCACACTGAAATATTCATATTTTAGAATTATTATTTTAACCTAGGAGAGCAAATCAAAAATCAGTACTTCATTGATACTGGATTCCATATTATTACATACATTATTAACATGATGGGCCTCATTTGGATCTCGGTTGGAAAGCCTTTCCAACCGACATCCATGGTTTAAACTCCGATGGTCGTATTACAAAGAAGGCAGTCGGAGATAAAACTGGATGGTCAATCCGACTTGCTTCTGATGGGCTGAAGGAGACTATCAACCAGTCTAACCCAATCCCAATCCCTTACGGATGGCAATTCCGCTGTTGGGATTATGATGTCAGTTTATGACAGCCTTTCCATGTCGGACATTACAACATAGAAAGCCTGCCGGAAAGCTACTTTGGGGGGACCTAGCAGGGCTCCGCAGCATACTGTTGTGGGCCGGGGGGGCAAGTAAATCCATGCACCGTGTGGCAGGAACTAGTGCAGGGATTTACAGCAACTCCCATTTCTCTATAGGAACTTGTGCTGAGAAGGACACATTGGAATTCCCACCACCATCCTAATTTGGTGGTGGGAATTTCCTGTGTGAAAGCGGAAGGACCGCCATCATGATGAGCCCCTTTGTCTTGTGTACAAATCTCACCCCTAATGCTTCATATCTGCCTGCCTGAAAGTGTTTTAAACAGAACTTGAAGTGAAATGTAAAACTGGCAGAGAAATTAATCCCTGAAATAGCCAATCGGCTGAAGGTGTTTCTGCCACAGTAAATGGTAATTTACCTAAATATTCTATGTTTAAGACTGTGCATGGCACTTCCTTCTTAGCCATAATGTTCTGCTCACATTTTAAATTATATGGCAGAAATAAATCTATAGTGTTTAAATGCTTTCATGGCATGAAACCACTCTTCAGATTTTGTAATCTCCAGCATAATAGTATGATAGATCTAAGCTGACTTCGTCTGTGTTGTAGGAGGGACATGACACTTTGTTTGATGTCAATAGGTGATGACACAATGTTACTTAAGAACAAATTTTGGTGGCTAAAGTAGTTATAAAGCCTTTTCTAAATGTACATCATGTATCTGTTCAGCAGCTTCCTGCTGTGAAACCTTCCAAAGCTCATTGTATAAGGCATACAAAAACCATCTGTGATGTGGTTATCTGGGACCTGATAAAAAATCCTGTAAATCAATGCAATCAGAAAGAAGAGACAAGTGTTTCTTCACCTCATCTAATGTGGCATGCTATAACCATTGAAAACATAACCTTCCCACACTGTATGTTGTGACAACTCCTGACTGTTGTGTCCGCACAAAACTATTTGAGTCGTTCAAAAAATGTGCATGGTAACCAATAGTATCTCATGGCCACAGTAACCACCCCTCTGGTCTGGAACGTGAAGAATTTCCTGTATCATTCTGAAGCATACTGTTTAACTGTTCCTTTGTATAATTTGTAAACTGTTGCCAATTTCCAAAATGTGAAAATGTGGGAATGTGTGGTGTGTTCACATTATTTATCTTAGCCAAACCTAGGCAGGATAATTTCTGTAAGCTTTTCTTCAGAAAAATAATTTGTCTCAGTAGTGCTATAATCAAAGCATCATTGCCTTGAACTTGCCGATCTTTTGTTCCCCAAACAGATTTTAAATCAGCATTATCTTTCCAAAAGATGTACCCTTGGATTGACAACTGGGAAATAAAGGAACCTGAATGAACTAATTTTGTTTCAGTCAGCATTTTTGTTTTGCCAAGGAAGGGAGTAGTTTATAATAACAAAAACACTTTATCGACAGGGTTATTGCCCCAACAGAGCAACGGCATGTAGGAAACCTGAAGGTTCTGGCCCTCACTGTTATACACAGATTACTTTATCTCTCATTGACAGCCAACTAATCTGGCATGACACAGAGACTACTACCCTCATAGTGCAAGAAAAATATGCAGACATCTGTATGCATTTTTTAGAATTACCCAAAGGTGCAGTAGGACAATATTCCCATTGTGTACTAGCTCTGAATAAATAATGGTGCGCATAGTAATGGTACTAAAACATTTAATTATAATTAGATTTACCACTATACACATCTTCACTTTCAAATACAGTATAAGGCTGTAGCTCAGAAAGCGTAGACCTAACCGTATTAATTTCCCAATCATTAGAGATGCTGCCAGGAGTAATCACATCGTTAAGTGAGATCTTGATTACATATGGTATTTGTTAAGTCTCTGTAGGGCCAAAAATATCAAATGGGATTTTATCCCAAACAATGCCATCTAGAGTGGGAACTGCAGAAATGTTCACAAGGGACAGGCCTTTTTGCAATTTATGTATTGAAGAATGAGGCTTCAACACCTCACCAACAGTTCAACAACAGAGCATTCTGGGAGATAATATCCATTCAGCAACAAAAAGAATACTGTCACAAAACCAATCCAGATGAAAAGGAAAAGCAAGATGGAGATCCAAATGTATATCCAAGGTTGAACAAAGTATGTATTTTGAGCCAAATAATAAAAGCAAGAGTTCCATGCAATGGTTGGTCTAACAAATCCAAGGAAATGTCATCAATATCGTCAAAGTAGTCAGAGGCATTATATGTAAAAACAGGGACCGCACAGGCAGTAGTGAACTGGTATATAACCCCAAAGTTGGGTCATGATAAACATCTTTGTTGTTAGCATGTGCTGTTGAAGACTGTGAGTCCACATACTGTGTTTATATGGTGCTGGTACATATAACTGGAAGTACCAATACTTCAGTGTCAGGTATCCCCTGCCGAGGAACAGAAACTTCGGTATTGGTTAATGCTTGTAAAGGGATTTCCTGTATGGCAGTAAGAGGACGTAGGTAACTACCAAGGAGCCCTCATGGTCTACTGTGTAAGACTGGCCACATAGTGTGGTTTTGATTAGGTCAATCAACACAAATCTTTTGTTTTTGCAACTAGCAAGAGGTGGTAAAAATACTATCCACAGTCTTCTCTCGGACCAGATCCCCAATTAAACCAGGAGTCACTGGTTGCCCCTTGACTTCTCCAGTGGCAGAATGTTTAGTAAGTTTGTTGGAGTACCCATCCCCGAAGTCTTTTATTTCCTGTAAGACAGCCAAACATTCATTGATATCAAAAGGGGATTTCCGCAGCCACTGCACAAGGATTGTCAAGGTCGAGCACCCACATCTGTGCACCGAACAAGACCTCATAGGGAGTCAGACCACCACTAGACAAGTATCATCTAGAAAGATTGTTTAATGACCTCTGGACCCCATAAAGGTAGTGGATCCAACCACAACCTGAAACCAAATACTCTAGCTCTTAAAGAATGCTTTAACACATGTTTTTTCCTTTCCACTATTAAATTTCCACGAGGATGATAAGGTGAGGAATAGTGCACAGCCACACACAAGGCACCCATGGTATCCAGGTAAGTTTTAAAGACAAATACTAGGCCCAGGACAAAATGGAATGTTGCTACTGCACATGTCCCTATAAAAACTTACAGACAGTGTACACCAGTTAGAGCATCAGCTTATTGCTTTGACCATACTCATAGTAATCTAACTGAATGTATTTAAAAGAGTGATTACTATTTAGCAACCCTCGGTTGTCGAGATACACACAAGCCAGAGGCTTGCTTGCAAATAAGAGAGGTGTATGCGAGGGATGTGCTTCGGTGGACACATTTATTTGTTGTCAAATGTCACATTTAAGGACATACTGTTTAGTCTTTTTGTATAGACCTGGCTACCAATAGCGTTGCAGTAGTGACAAAACTGTACCTGCCACACCAGCGTTGCCAGAATCTAACCCCTCATGTAATGCAGTGATTAGTTCTGGTATGGGGTCTGAATTTGGAATTACTCAATCCCCCACCCCTGGAAGATGAGCAAACAGACTGTTTTACACGGCCAGTAGGTGGGAGTACTTGCTGGATATTATTTCTGTAAAGGACAGCCAAATTGCGAAGCTGTGATATCTGTCTCCATCTACCCCCCTGTATGAATGAGTTTTTGCAGCTATGACAGTAGTTTGCACTGCTGCCTTTGTGCCGTCATCTGCCAATAAATTCCATGTAATGTGTATTTCTACACACTGGTGGAACATTGTGTGGATAACTGGAGCCAATGGCAAACTCGTGTTGAGATTAGCCATCTTTCCCCAAAGCAACTTGTGCTTGATAGTATACAATTGAGAGTCTTTGAATCAATTCTGGCTCCAATAGTGTAAGTTCTCATTATAAGACTGGTCACAATAATAAGAATCACACACTATAAGATTGGGGAATTCAGGATGTGTATTCTCTAGTGCCAGAATTAGAGTTTTCAGTTCAGCCAGCTGTGCAGTGTAATCATCTAGTGACTAGGCAAAGGTTTTGAGAGGCTGGAAAATTCCATCCATAATTTTACCTCTTACCTCTGTGACAGAGTATTGATGTTTTGTTCCAACTGCTGGCTGGGCACAACCATCACTGTAGACTGTGAAGTTGGACTGATCTAGAGCCATAACTTCACTGGGCACTGCAGGTATGCTTGTGTTTGTAATGAAAGTTGAATACATAGTCTATGTCAGTTGCTTTTAGTAAAGAGGCCCATTGTATTAATCTAGGATGTAAGTTTTTCGCGTTTGGGACACTGGTATTTGTACCTGCCTCTAAGTCTGGGATGGGAGTCATGACAACTATGTGCTTCCCTGGGCCAATGATCTCTCCTTTATAATAGCTGTCTGTATTACAGTCAGTATTTTTCTGTAGGTGCAAAGCAGAGCTTTTCATTTGAATATAAATGCAATTTTTATGCAATCGGTAGTGTCACCCTGGTTGAAAGTGATATATGTGTAGCCATAGTCCCGGTGATTATGTGGATTACTAAGGCCCTCAATACGATGTCGGGCGGAACGCAAATGACAGGCAGTTGGTGGCGGCCCGACTAACCTTCAAGGCATCGGTCTGACTGCCAGATTACAATACCGGAGTATGGAGTTTAGTGGTCAGGGAAAGACCGCCACCTCGACAGGCTTAAGGACCCCGTAGGTTGGCAGTTGGACTGTAATCCCTACAATGGAGACAGTGCCTGAACAGGTAGCACTGTGGAGATAACTATGTCCCTTTCCCTCACCCTTTAAATGGCAGTCCTACCACCATGCAAAGGCAGATGGAAAGGGACTTTGGGGGTCCTAAGCAGGGCCCCGTGCCCTGTTGGCCACTACTCAGTGGCCATGGTGGTACATGTGGTGCCCTCCCAAACTAACATGCAGATGGTGCCTGGCACACAGTGCATGGATGGTTGAAAACATGCCTTTTTCTCCTGTGGTTTGTGCTGCGTCCCTTTTCCCGTTCACGGCCCAAGCTGCAGTAGAAAAAAGCAGTTTCCAACAGCCTTCACAGCTACCTTATTAATATATGGTGGGTGGGCCGGCCAACTACTTGTTAGGCAGCCTCAATCTTGCTGTCAGACACTCGTCCAACCTCCATTGTATTGAGGCCCTAAGTATGTGGTGTTAACACATGTCTGTAAGTGTTTTCAAGCTAAGATTTCAGTTCGTACTGAAGACAAGATCTGTGTATGTTCTGGTGCTCAATGTGTACTTGAAAATTCTGGACGTATTTATTCATAAAATGGCTTAACCCATTGTGCATAATCTGGTATGTATGTTCTATCAAATTAAGAAAGCCTACAATTAATTGTAGCTGTGTGTTAGGTGGTTGTTAGAGTGCACATCTCTCTAGAAAATGAGGCGCTAAGGTTTTGCCTTCATTTGATAGCTCATATCCCAAGAACAGGCCACTAAGTAAGGCAATTTTTTATTTCTAGAAGTTGAATTTGTAGCCTATTTGTGCAAATCCCACAACAATGCGAACTACTCTGGCCAGGTGTGCATCTACGTCATCATCATTAAGGTATATGTCATCAACATAAGACAATGATTCATGGTCAAAATTGTGTAACATTCCTTTCTTATGGGTAGAGAACAAGACTGGGCTGTTCTTATGCCCTTGAGGCAATTGACAAAATTGTTTTTTTGAACTGAGCTTGGTAAATGCTGTCAAACACCTGCTTTCAGGTGCTATGTTTTGGCAGAAAAATCCATTTGAAATGTATAATGTTGTTGTGTATTGTTTGCACACAATATTTTTCATTAGTGCTGCCCTGTGTGTAATTTATACTACAAATGCTCCTCTGCTAAACAAAGGTTTGGGGCTGTTTATTTAATAAAAACTGTACTCATTCGTACTGTGCCTGAGTTCAGATCTGGCTGTCATTAATGATTCTTCCAATTCAGATCTTTCTCTAAACAGAGAGAACAATACGTAAGGGCAATTTGTGCAGCGTACTTGGTCAAAATGCACGATGGTATGATAATGTGCCAATGAAGAAATGTATTTGTATGCAAAACACTTTCTGAGTACACTATCACATGCATGCATGCAAGGAAAATGTGCGAAAAGTCATGGTCTAAAAAGATGTCAAGTTTAAATGTAAATATGTAAAAATCAGAAGGTTTGTGCACGGTCCTCATTAACCTCACGAAAGGGGTTAACTGAGGAGTTCAAGCCATGAGTGTTTATGGAGAAAAAAGTCAATTTGGGTTGAATCATGAAGGCAATAGGTCAAACTTAACCTTTGTATCAGGAAAAAAAACATCTCATACAATCCATTGTATATTGGGGTTTGGCACCGCTCACGTGGGGTGCTACCCAAGTGCTGAAAATGTCCTATGCCCTCTAATCCTCACCTGCATGTTATTAGCTCTGTTGTCAGCCCGTTAACATAATCAGTATTTATAGTTTTATTCTCTATAATGTACAACAAAAACAAACTTTTACGTCCTTTGAAGCACCCCCAGGATAAACTCCCAGGGGAGATGGGGCAAGCTCAAAATGTTGCAGGAAGAAGAGGATTTAAAACTAGAAACTATTAAAGGGTGGGGCCCTAGTGTAGGATAGAGGTTGATAAGCAAAGGTTCTTATCATAGAGAATATATAGGTTGGCAAAAAGTAAGTAAGCTTTTAGAAAGATCATAGAAAAGGAAAAAGAAAAAAAACATTATTGGGGATATCCCCCAACTTTCTTAAGTACATATTCCTCTGTGCCGGCAAGAAGAAGTTTGGTACTGGAAGCTGGGTCTCTTAAATCTCTGCTTTATAAAGTCTTGAAGGCTAAATTTGACTGTTCAGTGAAGAGGGAGAGTACCATCATCAAAGTCTTCCATGTGAAGCAAGCTTGATCATCTTAATTTGCTGAAGTGGAAGCTTTTGTGTAGAGGCAAAGCAATTATGGACAGTCCTCATCAATGTCACTGATAACTGAAGTTGCGGACTTAAAGCCCTATCGAGCCCTACCTTAGGCTTTTCTGGAGTTTTGTCCTTGCCAATCTGGCCGGTTCACAGGCACTGCCTTATCTTCGTTCTTGTCCTCCACTTCCAGATTTAGGCTAGCGATGGAGTCCTCTCTAGAAGCAACTGTAATGGTTTTGCCATTATAATTAAAGGCCAGCCTAAAAAGGAAGTACCATCTCTGCTTCTGACACCTCTTCTGAAATTCTGTTTTTCTCAATTGTCAATTTTCTCTAAGAGTGCTTGTTGTCAATTATCCAGTTCAGAGATTTGTGCATCCAGTTTAAATCTGTGGTGGTTACCCTCAGAAGATGCCTCCTCGAGCTGCTCAACCCTTTTGTCTGTCTTTTGAAATGAATGGTCCAAATCTAACAATACCTTGATGAGATACTGTCTAAGCGCTGTTTTTTCCCCAAGTCAATTCGGAGATAAGAAGATGAACTTCTGAATTAGTGGGGGGGCCTCCATACTTGCCCCTCTGGAAAGTGACTGTATTTGGTCTGTATGGCCTCTTGCTAAAGTCTCCACCACCGTTATAGGTGCTAGGAGTTGGGCCCCTGATAAATCCCTGACTTATGTGCCTTTTTTGGATTTCAGCCATGTAGTCACTGATACCCACTTTAGGGAGACAGCTTCTCTCTCAGGGTAGTCACCCAAAGACCTACCACAGCAAAATAGTCCCACCGGCTGAAAAACCTGAATCCTGAGGTGGGGAAATGATCATTGAAAAGGATAAAGAAAAAAAGAAAGAAAATCCTCACATTTCCCCTCCCTCTAGGCCAACAGTCTGCAGTTGCTCAATCAAGGTTGTCTGCAGGAGTGTACCAGCATCTATCATCAAACCAGAGGAAGTGCAGTTGGTCCCAGGATTTGGGGTTTGGGACAGTAATACGAGTTGATGGTATCTTTCCGCTTAGGCAGTGCCAAGTAGAAGTCGGGAGCAGAAATCTATTACACTGCAAACCTAAGATGCATCCTCAGGGCCGCTGCATCCCACTACTCATAAGTTCAAGCCAAAAGTCATCCACTCCAGGGCTCTCTTCAATCATTCCTGCTGCTCTCTCCAACTGTGGGTATGAGCTCCAGAGGGCTGGGCTGCCAAAGAGTAGTCAATACCTGAGAGGGCACCAACAAGGCATAGACAGATGCTGCACAGGTGGGCTCAATTACGTTGTTCTCTGCCTCTCATCTATTTCCCCCAGGGCTTCTTTGCTATGTTGCAGTACAATAAAACCAGGTGCCGGGACGCATCCAGTCAAGCGCAATGTTCTGAAGGGGCACCATTCAAATCAAGCAAGCTAACTCAGTTAGGGTGGTGCCTCTGCCAGGAGCTGCCACTCAAGCCTCATGGACCTGCATCTCCAATGGGACTCCCCTCCTAACCTCATCCTTCCCCTTCAAAACATTACCATAGAAACAAAAGAAAAGAAAAAGAAAATAACTTAGTTACATTATACAAACATTTTAAATTGATGGAAGTGGTATGCAAGTGAGAATCATTTTAACCTAAAGCCAGTTAGACTTAAAAAAGTTATTAACATTATACAAATCCTTTTAATTTGACAAAAGGTGTGAGAAAACAATTATCAACATATCTCACAGCCAATTCACGTAGTTAAGTAGTGCCAATTACAGAGGAAGGTCACAATAACAGTAACATCACAGTTAAGAAGCAGTATGATACAAAATCAGATTGAAAGAAAAGAACTACATGAAACACAAGAGTCTCATTCAATGTCACACGCAGAAATCCCAATTAGTGCCCCATTTCCTCAAACTAAATCATCACTGGGATGAAATTAAACAGCAGGTTATTGAACATGTGAAAAGACCTGCAAGAGGAGGCAACATGCAGATGTTACTAAATCGAGGTGGATTTAGTTGGATCCTAAAATGCGACAATATCAGGAGAGGCTTGAACACATTAGAGGAATGTAATTCATTTCTCCCTATCTGATTTTGTATCATACTGCTTCTTAACTGGGATGTTACTGTTATTGTGACCTTCCTCTGTAATTATCACTAGTTAACTATGTGTAAAGGCTGTGAGATATGTTTTTTTAATACAATTTATTTTGTATTCATTATACTATTGTTTCTACAGTAAGGCTAATGAGTATGATTCTTTATATAAAATATCACCAGATATTTCTCTGTGACTTGCCCTGCATTCTAGTTACCTTATGTTTGGCATGGTCTACTGTATACTTTCTCTTTGTGAGATAGCATATCCAATACCGTTGTTCTTTCGTAGCATCAAATGGTTGGCATCTTGATTGAAGACAGTAGGTCTACATAGCCCGCTCAATTAATAGCACTGTTGCAGGGTCCACACACCACTGTCGCCACTGTGAGCATACACACTGGAGACATTGTCATGCTCAGTCAGTATCCGTAATTAGGTTTCTTTACCTACTTATTTAGATTTCCCATTGTGGACTGGATACATTCCTTTTTCTCGTCTGTTTTGTAAGTATTGGCTCTGAGCGGCATGTATTTTCAATTACTTTCCTGTAATGGAAGTTTCCACCAAATCGATAGTCTTTACTTTCTCTCTGTGGGAAAGCAGTGCTGATTTAAACGCGCCCCCCTACACCGGCGTTTATGTAATTTGGAATTTGGTGACACACAAAGTTCATCTTCACCTAAGGTAACTTTGTAATTGATGCATTTCGAGTAGACATTTATTGGTGAAATGCCCCCCTCCCCTGTTTGGGTTATGCAAGGACTTCGACAGCTTTCTTTTCTTTGCACCAGAAGCAGAATTAGATGGATTGAACTGGGAAGGATTACATTAATCAATGAAACCAATAACCCCCTTCTTCCACTTGGCCACATATAACTGTGAGTGGCAAAAGCAAATTTCCTTTCCTTTCTTTTCTTTTATAGTGTACATTGATTGAAGTTTTTTCATGACCTTATTCACTTTGAAATTATTGATTTCCTGTAGGCATCATGATTGATTCACGGAGTAACCATTGCAACCTTGTGTTGCCTTAGATTTCCTAAGCCTCAGTAACCATTTATTTTATGAGTTTTGCATGAAGTTTCACTTTCATGTAGTGTGCTCCATGGTTAAATATTTCTTCGCACATTTTTAAAAACTCATTAATTGCTTCAGTTTATTTGTTTTCAACACATTTCACTCTGTTAGTCTAGGGTTGGTGAAGGATATTCTCTCCGTTCCTTGGACCTTCTTTAATATGATTACTTTAACTGATACTCTATGTATTGACCACAACAAAAAAATAGATTTCAGTACCCTCATTTATGATGATTATCCCACCTTTTTCTAGTTTGAACGACTGACAGTTGCTCCTAATATATTTTGTCCACATGATGACCGGGGAAATGACTATGGTCAAAAATGCCATTTACGCCTTCCCTGGCAAAAAATCAGTGGAAGCATTGAGTGTTCTTTGTTTCTGTGATTCTACAAACCTGTCACTATATTTACCTTTTTTCTTTTTTGCCAGCATTATTATTTATGGTTACACTAAAGTTTGTCTTTGTTATTGACATATGTTTGTGTAATTTTAGGAGCACCTTTTGCATTGTTGTATATCTGTACAAAAATATTTCTTACTAAAGAAAAAATATTTTTGGGCAAATCTCTGAAGGGTACTCAATTATCATTATTTTGAGTCTTGATATGAATTATTTAAAGTCACAAATGTTTTCTTTTAATTAAGAACCTGAACCACTGTAGCATTCTTATTGTTCACAAGCCCCCGGTTTGGGATACAGGGCTACCATTGTTGATTGTAATCACTATAGCTTGTTTACATTTTGAGTTGAAGGCCACAAGGAAATATTAGAAACTTTGTGCGTTGGAGGAAAAAGGGTGCTATGATAGCAAATCACTATCTGTGAAACAGAAACGGCATATTGTATACCAGCTCTCATCACACAACAATCTTGGTAGTTTAACATTAAATAACTTTTATTAGAAAGTACACTAATGTGGGGAGAATTTAAGAGGTTTGTTTTCCTTTTAGAAAACAAGCCAAATTAGCTATCGAAGTGTTACCTGCCTCCGAACCTGCAGACCACCCCCGGACCTAACATCAACAACAACCACCTCAAGTGCATCCTCCTCGACACTCGCCCTGTCCACAAGCACGCCGTCGAACTCTGGGACCTCCTCGACACAACAGCACCAGACGTCGCCTTCCTCACGGAAACCTGGATGAATGCCTCCTCGGCCCCCGACATCGCTATAGCCATCCCGGACGGCTGCAAGATCACCTGGAAGGACTGCGTCAACCAAACCGGAGGAGGAATCGCCATCATCTACAGGAACACTATCAGCATCACGAACAACGCTGAAGACACACTCTCTGCCGCCGAACACCTACACTTCCAGATCCACACCGACCCCAAGACCACCCTCAGAGGAACGCTCATCTACAGACCCCCGGGCCCGCGCACACAATTCAGCGAAACCATCGCCGACTTCATCAGCCCGCACGCCCTAGCCTCACCAGAATACATCCTCCTAGGGGACCTGAACTTCCACCTGGAGAAAAACAACGACAACAACACCACCACCCTGCTCGACAACCTCGACAACCTCAGACTCAAACAACTGGTGAACACCCCCACCCACCACGCTGGCCACACGCTAGACCCCATCTTCTATGCCAGCAACCACGTCTCCTTCAGCCACTCCACCGGACTACACTGGACCGACCACAGATGCATCCACTTCACCTTCAAAAAGACTACATCCCACCACCGCACACAACAGATCCCCCACAGATGAAATCACCACAGACCAGCTCTTCTCATCACTGAGCCAGGACCCGCCAGCTGACACCTCTGACACCAATGACGCAGCCCACAATCTCGCACAGTGGATCACCAACTGCGCCGACGACTTTGCTCCACTGAAGAACCCCCCAGGCACTACCGGCAACAGGAAAACCACATGGTTCACAGACGCCCTCAAAGACTCAAAGAAATCCCGCCGAACCCTCGAAAAAACCTGGCGCCACAAACGGACAACAGAAAACATGACAGCCCTCAAGAACGCCACTCGCAAACACCACCAGCTGATCCGCACCACCAATAGGACATCAAAGAGCGGCTTGACAACAACACCCACAACAGAAAGGAATTCTTCAGCATCATCAAAGAGCTCTCCAACCCCAGCTCCAGCAACAACGACATCACACCGTCGCAAGACCTCTGCAACTCCCTCGCCACGTTCTTCCACCACAAGATCGCAGATATACACGACAGCTTCGGACCCCAGACTCTGCCTACAGACACCGAACCAACGACCCCCACCACCACCCTCAGCACCTGGACCCCCATCAGCACTGAAGACACCACCCACGTCATGAACACCATCCACTCTGGCTCCCCCTCTGACCCATGCCCCCATCATATCTTCAACAAAGCTGATATCATCATCGCACGCCACGTCATAAACAACTCCTTCACGTCAGCCACCTTCCCTGAGAGCTGGAAGCACGCAGAGATCAACGCCCTTCTGAAGAAACCCACAGCGGACGCCAAAGACCTCAAGAACTTCCGCCCCATCTCTCTTCTTCCCTTCCCGGCCAAAGTCATCGAGAAGACCGTCAATAAACAGCTGACTGCATTTCTCGAGACAAACAACTCGCTCGACCCAACCCTCTTCAATATCTTCATGAGCCCCCTCGCCGCCATCGCACGCAAACACAGCATCAACATCATCTCCTACGCCGACGACACCCGGCTGATACTCTCCCTCACCAAAGTCACAGCCACCGCCAAAACCAAGCTCCAGGAAGGAATGAAAGACGTCGCAGAATGGATGAAGCTCAGTCGTCTGAAGCTGAACTCAGACAAGATGGAGGTCCTCATCCTCGGACAATCCCCATCCACCTGGGACGACTCCTGTTGGCCCACAGCGCTGGGCACCGCACCGACACCCACGGACAACGCACGCAACCTGGGTTTCATCCTGGACTCCTCCCTCACGATGACCAAGCAAGTCAATGCCGTTTCATCCTCATGCTTCAACACCCTGCGCATGCTCCAAAAAATCTTCTGGTGGATCCCCACCTAAACCAGAAAGACAGTCACCCAGGCCCTGGTCACCAGCCGACTGGACTACGGGAACGCCCTATACGCAGGAACCACAGCCAAACTTCAGAAACGACTTCAACACATACAGAACGCCTCCGCATGACTCATCCTTGACATCCCTCGCCACAGCCACATATCCGCCCACCTGAGAAACCTGCACTGGCTCCCCATCAGCAAGAGGATCACGTTCAGGCTCCTCACCCACGCACACAAAGCGCTCCACGGCATGGGCCTCGAATACCTCAACAACCGCCTCTCATTCTACACTCCCACCCGCCAGCTCTGCTCCGTCAGCCTCGCCCTCGCCGCCGTCCCACGGATTCGCACAACCACCACCAGAGGAAGATCGTTCTCCTACCTGGCAGCCAAGACATGGAACTCCCTCCCCGCACACCTACGACTGACCCAGGACTCACCTTCAGGAAACACCTCAAGACCTGGCTATTCGAGCAGTAGCAGCACCCCCCCTCCCTTCAGCGCCTTGAGACCCTCACGGGTGAGTAGCGCGCTCTATAAATGTATCGATTGATTGATTGATTGAAACTGGAAGGTTAAAATTGGCAAAGATATTATGCCATAAATTTATAGGACTGAGGAAGGTGTTTCAGCTACTGTGAAAGGCAATTCTTCTAACTTCTCGATGTGCAACATTGTGTAAGTGGCATGGCCACAATAACCATCTGCTTGGACCGGAATGTGGGGAGTTGAATGTACTATTCTGCACCATACTATTGTTCTGCTCATCACTGTAATTTGTTAAATGCTGCCAAATGTCAAATCGGGCAATATAAGGAATATTAGGTGAATTCATTTCTTTAATTTTAGCAAGTCCTAGACATGTAGTCTTTTGAATTGTGTCATTTAGAAAAATAATTTGTGTTGAAATGAAGCACTCTCTAAATAAGGTGTCTATTCCCTGAATCTGCCAATGTTTAGTACCCCAAATTGATTTCAGTTCAATGGTATCTTTCCAATATTGACAGCCTTTCAATGCTAATTGTGTGACAAACAAATCTGTATATATTATCTTGGTTTACGTCAACATATATTTCTTTGGTGGTATGGGTACAAGTTCAAAATAAACTGATTTTGGATCTGATGGATCATGACCAGAAAAATATGTGAATTTATCTCTATATGTTTTTGAAACCCTTTCTAAGAGAGTTGGACAATGTTCTCATTGGATGTAATTAAAAAGTGTGCACTGGACACTGAGGGCCTCAATACAATGCGGTTCAGACCTCAACCAACAGCTTGTCGGATGCAGTCCAAACCACATCTAATTCTGAAGTCCAACCGATGCATTAGGATGCATGTGTTCAGAGGTAGCAGTCGGAGGGACAGACCACCACATTTCAACGAGCCGGTCAGATGGTTGGAAAGGCCACATACCACTTAAGGACGGCGCTTCTGCTGTCGGGATTATGATGCCGGTCTCCCACAGCCTCTTCATGTCGGCCTTTCTTGCAACGCTGTCAGAAAGCAACATTGGGTTCCCTCAGCAGGGCCCTCTTCCCCCACACAGTGCTGGGATGTTTCTAAACATTCATTTTTCAATGGGAGCTTGTGATGTGGGCGATTTCTGCCTGCTGCACAACCATTGAAAAATTGAAGTTTGTGACCGCACCATGTGTGGTCGTGTCCTATTTGTGTGGTTGAAACCGCTGACCTGTGGTTGGTCGTTTCCCATTTTGCATCGATGTCGATCAGAGGCAATTTGGGGCCTAAATCTATATAGCTGTGCATAATGATGATAACAGAACATTAGAAGAATTAAGGTACAATTCTAGGCTTTCAAAAATATTACAATGTTAAAATATTCCAGCTCCGAGAGCATCAGAATGTAATCCAGATATAATAACCTAACCCATTAAAACCTTAATACATAAGAAATCTGCAGAATTTCTGTAGGGCCAAAAGTATCACAGAGAACCTTCTCCCCAAAAATTCCATCAGTTACTGGGACAGCTGAAATGTTCACAGGACATGTCCTTAGGTGAAGATGAGTGAGGCATTAACACCTCATCCACCAGTTCTGTTGCAGAGCATTCTGAAAGATAATGGCCATTTACTAGGAAGAAGAAGGAAAGCTTTAGCCATAAAAGGAAAACACAAGCCCGTGTAGGAATAGTGTCCAGAATGGTGAAAGTGTCCGAAAATCATATCTTCCTGTAAAATAACTAGAAACAGTTTGTTGAAAAACAGGAGCCACAGGTGAAGCAAAGGAAATGGTAGATTCCTGAAAGTGTGAACAATTATAAAGACGCAGTAGCAAGGACAGTGCTTAATTCCATTGTATGGCTGGCATTTGTAGCAGCATCAGGAATCAACTGAAATTCATTCACTGCCACCCCCTCTCAGCTGGAAAGAAACAGCTTCAATGTTGCGACAAGCTGTAGAGGAGTTATAGAACTACCAAGGAGTACTTGGGCCTACTGTTTAGAATAGGCCACATGATGTAGTTTTACTTAATAGAGACAAACAATTGTCTTTATAAACAGCAAGCAGTGGCAATCTTACCGTTCTTGTACCTTGAACGTCAAGGACTAGCACAGGTAAATGTTATGATGGGCAAAATTCCTTTTTCACTGCAATCTTCTCACAACCAAGATCCTCAACTTGTGATACCCATCCAGAAGGCACTGGCTGGTCCTTAATTCTAGTAGAGGCAGATGTCGTCAACTGTTTGATTAGCTTGGCCATCATGGAAGTGTTGCAAATCCTGTAAGAGACCAGAACGATCATTTACGTCAAAGGATCATAGGGGGAAAAGTAGTGCACCTCTACACCGATGGATGCCTTAGAATCCCTTTATGCTTACAAGGCAAATGCAGAGCCCTGGTCGGAGTAAAAATGCGGTGCATGATTTTGTTTCGATAAAGACTTGCAAATCTGTAATATCAGCACTAGTGTCAGCCGAACACTGTGGCCACACACAGAGTAAACTTGAGCAATTTTCAAATGCAAATAGGATACATTTTAAAGCACTATCTGAATTGAAAGATCCTGAGTGGTCCAAATAAATTCAGCAGAATGGTTTGTTAGAAATAAACAGGTGTGTCTGTGGTGGGCGAGCCACAGTGGAACTTATAATTTATTGACAAATGTCTCAACAAAAGGCACATTTCTTGGCCTGTCTGTCCAGGTCATGCCACCAATAACATTGTAGTAATAAGGAAATTGTGGCCGCAACACTAGCATGTGCAGAAGCAACACCTTGATGCACTGCTATCACTAATGCTAGCTTGTGGTCTTAGTTGGAAATCACTCGACCACCAACTACTGGAATTGCAGCAATGGGAACATTTTGTATGCTTTAAATCATAATGTAGGATTTAGGCGAACAAGATATTCCCATTGCTGCAAGTATGTTTAGATGGAAAGGGGTGCCGTTGCGTGTTGCATTAATAGAAGCCCGTATATCGTCATCTACCCTTATATGAGAACGAGTAATCTCAGTAACTATCGCAGTCAAAACTTTGAGGTCCACTACCTTCCTCCAAAGCAATTTATGCTTTATAGTGTTTCCTTAAGATTCTCTGAACCCATTCTGGTGCCAATAATGCAAATTATCATTAATAAGCTGGACACAATAATACAATTCACACACTATGAGTAGGGAATTCAAAGTCTGTGTTTTCCAGTGCTATAATTATGGCTTTCAGTTTAGTCAACTGTGCAGTGCAATCTCCTCAGGACTGCGTGCAAGTTTTTTGAGGCTGTAATTTACCAAGCTGTTCATGTCTCTGAATATTGGTGCTTGGTGCTTACAGCAGGCTGGGATTAACCAAAAGTATAAACAATATATTTATACTGCTCAAAAGGAAAAATATTGCTAGGCATGAGAGAGACATGCTCATATTGTAGATATTCTTGTGTTTGTTCATATGTAGCCGTTAAGGATGTTGCCCATTTTATCCATTATGGATGTCGGGCTTTTGCATTTGGGGCGCTTGCTCTTGTAACAGGCTCTAAGACTGGAATGGGAGTAACAACAATAATATGTTTCCCTTGTGCAAGTGCAAGTGGCTGCTCTTTAATGACACCTATTTGAACTGCAGTCAGTATTTTTTCAGTGAATGAAAACCGCATTTCCCCATTGGAATATAAATATGATTTCTTTGCACTCTGCACTGTTTCACCTTCATTAAAGATGACATATGTAAAGTCAATGGCACCTGCAACTATACATATGACCAGGTTTGTGGGATTGAAATGTGTATGCAGGTATCGTGTGTTAAGCAAGTCAGATTGTAGTGATCTAAATATATCTATATGATCTGATGTCCAACGTACATTGGGAAAGATTATATGAATTAATTAATGTAATGTTTTAATGCATTGTGCATAATCTAGAATATATGTTCTGCCAAAATTATAGAATCCTACCAGATATTGCAACTTCTTCAGTGTATTTGGTGGGAAACAACCTTTACAACGCAGTCATTACATCGCACTACCTTTACATAGCAGTCATTACATTGCAACATACTTTACATTGCATGTCATTACAATGCAACCATTACATCGCATGTCACTACAACGCATGTCATTACAACGCATGTCATTTCAAAACAGGCATTATATCACAAGTCATTACAATGCACACCATTACAACGCATAGTACCCTTACACTATCCAACACTTACCCTACTGTTGCACTCACTGGAGTTAGAATAGTAATTTTTACCCCTACACTATCCAACACTTACCCTATTGTTGCACTCACTGGAATTAGAATAGTAATTTTTAACCCTATACTATCCAACACTTACCTTAAATGCGATGTACTGGTATGCATTGTAATGGTATGTGTTGTAAAGGTTTAATGCGATGTAATGAAATGCATTGTAAAGGTAGTTTTTGAAAATGCGATGTAATGGCATGCTATGCAAAAGAATGCGTTGTGAAGGCTGTTGCGCTGTAAAAACTGCATTGTAAAGACATGCGTTGTAAATGTATGCATTGTAACATCATACATTCGTATTTGGTTGTTATAGGGGAGCACATTTCTCTAGGAAGTGTGGTGCAAGGCTGTTTCTTTATTGGGTAAGTTTGTATCCAACTTAGATGCACTATATTATATTTCTTAAGGTTGAATTTGTAGCCTTGGTCAGAAAATCCCAATATTATGCAAACTACTCTGTTTAAATGTGCATTTAATTCATTGTCTGTGAGGTAGATATTATCTACGTAGGACAATGCATCTCGGTAAATATCATGTAGAATTGACACAATGCATGCAGCAAACAGTACTGGACAGTTCTTATAGCCCATGGGGAGTTGACAAAAGCAATATTGAGAGTCTGGCGCTGAGAAGGTAGTCCAATCCCTGCTTTCAAGCACTATATTCAGGCAGAAAAAAACATTGAAAACATCCATGGTTGTCTTAAATGTTTTATGAACTGTTTTATTATTAAGTGCTATACTATGTGTATTATGTATTGGAACTGTACGTAAATGACTGTTTACATTTCTGTAGGCCAAGACAATATGTTATGAGTGGTCTGGCTTTTTCCAACCGGTAAATGAGGGCTATTCATTTGGAAGATACAGGGCTCAATGACACTGTGGTATTTTAATTGTGGGAGTATTGCTTCAACATGAGTTTTATCATCCCATTTAACTAGGTATTGTGGTTGCACTGGCGGGCTAGACCGTATGGGTGTGACATGATAAGGAGCTTCCTAATGTCAGCCGACATGATTGTGGCATATTGTCGGGGCTTGTGCACAAGCCCATTCAGATGCATAGGTTTGATTAACTTCATCTGGGGCAAGCCCAAAAAAAGATGGTATTTATATCTTTACTTTTGGTGATGTACGTACAAACCCTAGAGGCCAATGGACCTCTGCCAATAGAATGTCCTATGCGCCGATCTGGGGTTTCAACTGTAATGTATTTATCAGTTGTTTTCACCACCAGAAACTCCTTGAGATCTTGGTGCACTGTAGTGATCTATGCCACTCTGTTGAAGAGAGTCAATGCCCACTTTCTGTTCAGAAGGAGAATTCTCAGTTTTAGTGCCATATTTTTTGTTCAGAGCCATAACTTTTTTAACGAACTTTTGGTTTCACTTAAGGATGTTTCTCTTTCTTCTTTAGCTTCACCTAAGAGGTGCATTGTGATTCCTTGTTTTCTTTCACATACTCTCCCTGCCTGCGTTTATAGCACCCTCATTGTACATGTTTTTTCTCTTAAGAGCCCTGTAAGAAACGAGAAGGACAAGTAACAGAATACCGATACCCATAAGGTAGCTTCAATTTTGTGTAATCACTCAAATCATAGTGTCTGTTAGTGGGAGACCTAGCTTTTTCTTTAGGTTTGGGTTTGTCATATAGTTTACTAACAAACTCTGGGTTCTGCTTATTGGTGTCTTGTGTGACCAGGTTTGTTAAGATGTGGTTTATTTGGTCTGACCCCAAAATGATCATTATCTACAGAGGGGTATACCTCAGCAATAATTCTAGGTAGCTTACATTTTGGTCGACTAGTGCAACCTGGGAGAGCTGATGCCATACAGCCAAAGATACTGCTTCACCTTTAAAGTTGGCTAGAATCAATGAGTAGACCACATGAAAGTTTCACATTTGTTTCATCCCAAAACCCAGTGCAGTAGCTAACCAGTGTTCATTTTATATTGCTTTCAACATCTCCAGCATGACTGCCATAAATGGAGTTCCATGCGTTATGGTATAGACTGCAACAAAGACTGTGCCCTAAGTGGTGCAGTCACCTTTTTGGGGAACCTTCCCAAGGGTTATGCACATAGTTAAAATTTTATGTTAATCTTGTGGTCCCTTAAGGGGAAATATGGCTTCAATCTGATTAATTCATTTAGCTATGCAAAATGGAATTGTATCACATTTCGTGAGAACTGTACCCATAATTACATTATTAATTACAGGGCTAGTTTATGGTACAGCAGGCAACTGTGGTTGTGCTGCTAGAACTGCCTGTGCCAGAGCAGCCATCAAGGTGCACGGAACATATTGAGTTAAGTGCGTATGTAGTCTTACTAGACCATTGTAAAATGTCAATAGCTCACTAACATTGAGATTTGGTATGTTAGAGTATGTGGCCGATTCATTACTAAGACGGCCGGTGTGGACATGGTCGAGCACGTGCATTAGGGCATCTCTGAACCAATTTTGATGTTCCCAAACTTCTAATTGATGACCATTGTGGGCTTCAACTACGAAGGTTACATCACCACCCACATTGCTAAGTCCAAGTAAAATCAAATGTGCAAGGAAAGCAGATCTACAATTATTAGCTATAGGTATATGCTGTGGTACCAACATTACGAATAAAGTAAAGAAAAAAGAGTGGAAACACCAATATGGGTATCCTTTTAAAGGAAACACAAGGAGATGATGGACAGAGCGCTGAAGCTTTTTAGACACTCACCCCCAGTCACAGAACTGGGTTGAATCCATCATCATTCTTTAGCTCACTTCCCCACCTCAGTTCAGACCCAGCTTTATGCAAATCAGTCATGACCCTGTGCCCCATGGGAACAGTCCAGCCTGAACAGCCTAGCCAGGTCTTCCCTGAACTGGAAACAAGCATCCTGAAACCGGTTTCTGGATAACACCCTTCATCAGCCAGGCTAGCTTGAATCCAGTGGCAAGGTGAGCAAGGGACCCAATTCTGGGCATACCCTGCCAACTTTGGGTGAACAAAGCAAACACAAGGAGATGATGGACACCGCTGAAACTTTTCAGACACTCACCCCCAGTCACAGATCTGGGTTGAATCCATCATCATTCTTTAGCTCACTTCGCCACCTCAGTTCAGACCCAGCTATATGCAAATCAGTCTTGACCCTGTTCCTCATGGGAACAGTCCAGCCCGAACTGCAGCCAGGTCTTCCCTGAATCGGAAACAAGCATCCTGGGACTGGTTTCTGGGTAACACCCTTCATCAGCCAGGTTAGCTTGAATCCAGTGGCAAAGTGAGCAAGGGACCCACGTCTGGGCATACCCTGCCAACTTAGGGTGAACAAAGCACACACAAGGTGATGATTGACGGAGCGCTAAAACTTTTCAGACACTCACCCCAAGTCACAGATGTAGGTTGAATCCATCATCATTCTTTACCTCAATTCGCCACCTCAGTTCAGACCCAGCTATATGCAAATCAGTCTTGACTCTGTGCCTCATGGGAACATTCCAGCCCGAACTACCAAGCCAGGTCTGCCCTAAACTGGAAACAACCATCCTGGGACCGGTTTCTGGGTAACACACTTCATCAGCCAGGCTCGCTTGAATCCAGTGGCAATGTGAGCAAGGGACCCACGTCTGGAAATACCCTGCAAAATTAAGGCGAACAAAGCAAACACAAAGAGATGATTGATGGAGTACTGACCCCCAGTCACGGATCTGGATTGCATCCATCATCATTCTTTAGCTCATTGCGCCACCTCAGTTCAGACCTAACTTTTCCAGATTAACCGGTATTTCGGCAACCTTGAACATTATTCTCTAGTCCTCAAGGGAACCAATGAATTAGATCCTCCTCTTTCATTACCCACTCACTCACTCATGCATGCCCATAGTAAACATGAGCAAGACATGAAAGAAGTTTACAAAAAATATATTAAAACTATTGTAGTCTTTTTCGAAGCAAATATGCTGAGATCATTAGGTAGATGCAACTAAACAAAGTAATTAGCATTACTAAGGTGTATAGCACAAACATCCCGACCATGGCAAATATTAGATCTGTCAAGTCCACCCTTACTCTGTGAGCACAGTGACATATTTGCGATCTCTGGAATTGACCTAGGACCTCATACCTGCTGTATGTAGTTAAGTGGACTGCATCATGAGCAGCCGCTGCCCGTGGAGGGAGCTCCGTGGGGCGGTAAGGTGGGGCGGGGGAGGGGCAGGGTGGGGGGTTCTAAAAACCGGAATATGGATAATTGCAGGTAAGTAAACAATGAAATACATAAAACGAATTTCGTAGCGCGCACTGCATCGCATTTTGCGATGCAGCGCGCGCTACGAAATTCGTTTTGATCATGAGTGGTGTTTTAGTTTGCTCAGGGCTAACTACCTCTTTTAAAATCCATCCACCTCCATGCAAACATGCATAATATTGACCAGTTGTGGGGTACTTCACGTTTGAGAAGCTCTGGCTGCAATAAAAATGGGGGGCCTAATTCATAAGCTAATCCTCCTACAAGTGTAAGTCAGCTTACACATAGTAACATTTGTGTAAATCTGGTCCATTATCTATGAGATTCTCTGCATCTCCTTAGAACTAGCACTGTGTTGTTGAAATAGAAATATAAAAACAAAATTAATAAACAAGAAACCTTCTATGGTAAAAATGTTTATATTACCATTATATATGAGATTGATGTGCCTGTAGTCCTTTTTAGGTCTTAGTGAAACAACTTTTTTGTATTACAGACTTCATGAACAACAGAAAGAGGCACATGTGCAAACCCTTTAACACCTTTGTTAATTCTTGATACTAATAATAGCATCAAGGCTAACAAGTTAACTATTCAAGAGGTATTGCAGTCAGAGAGACATGTATTTAACTATGAAAGTAGAGTATGAATGTAAACTATTTTCCTGAAATCACAACAATTTTGCAGATCAATAAATGCAATATAAATTTGAAATTAAAAGAGAATGCAAGTCCTAGAGGGAAACAGTCAACAAAGTTACAAAATCATTTATATTCAAAGTCTGTTCTGGGATACACAGGTTTAACCCCTTTTAGTTAAGAACATGTTTCCTTTGAGACCAAATTTGGCACTGTTACTTATGAGCCGGGTGGTTTACATGCGCATCATGCACCAGTCTCAATTGGCAATTTTAAACCAGCTCTTTCACTGCCCAAACATTTTACTTGATGAATGAGATGAAGAACATCATTTGAAACAACTGAAAATTAGATGTTGAACTGGCTGGGCACTGCACATGATATTGTACATGTATTCAGTCAAC
This sequence comes from Triturus cristatus, assembly GCF_964204655.1. Taxonomy (NCBI): domain Eukaryota; kingdom Metazoa; phylum Chordata; class Amphibia; order Caudata; family Salamandridae; genus Triturus; species Triturus cristatus. The sequence continues at coordinate 769,443,472 of NC_140584.1, read as the reverse complement.
AGTGAACCACAAAGAATTATAGATAGGAACAGTGAATTATGGAAGGTTTTTCACCTCAGGATTCTGAGTGACACCAAATAGACAATAAGTGACAAGTGCTAGCTGGCTATGATGTGACTCAGAACCTCTAGAAGAAAAACATTCCATAATTCACCGTTACATATCTATAATGTTATGTATGGCTCCCATTATCAGCCCCGCTTTCAGCTTCTACGCAGGGTCAGAGAAGTAATGGCCATACATACATGGTCTCGTCTCTGTGTCCCAAATTTAAAATAAATGCCACCTGACACCCACCTCCACCCCTCTTTGAGTCTTCCCTTCTCTACCCCCAAATCTGTGCTCCCTGCTCTTCAACACTGCAGCCTGGAATTTCCTAACAACTGTTGCTGAGTCATAGCAGTGAGTTACTGGGTTTGAATCTAGTTATTTACACTAGTAGTGCTTTACCAGAGCCATAAATACCAATAAACCCTGGTGTACTGGGAGTATGTTCCTTTATTAATCCAAAAGGTTTACACTATCCTGGCATGTCAGTTTCCTGGGATCTGTGTTTTTTCGGCATTTTTTGGTCCATAACATCAGGCAGTTTAAGTTGATATACATTTACATCAGCAAAATGAAACAGCACATTTTTGCACAATTTACCAAAATACATGCTGTTTTACTGCATTCCCCAAATGTTTAGAAAAATAGCGATTTTTCCTCATTAAGATTTTCATTTGTCACCGAGGTGGACCGTGTTGGCAACATATCATATCATCTATGACCCTAATTTTATAAACAACAGCACATTAGAGGATCGAAATGCCAGCAGAACAAATAAGAGCACTTTTGTCAAGTCTGCCTTATTATCCTGCCAACTCCAGCAAACTCCATACAAGCCAGTTTTCGAGAATTGCACACTTTGAACTGAGACAGCTGTGCAGTTGGCACAGAATGTACTTAAAAACAAATAGATTATTCTGATGTGATAAGCAGAATGGGAATGATTTTTCTTCACCTGCCAAATTGTGATTGATTGTTTTCTCTTATCATGTCCTCTTATGAATTACAACAGCCCTGCATCGACCCTGCACTTTAGTTATAAGTGAAGGATACTGCAGATTTTCCACAGTTTTAATGGGAAGACAATCATGATTTCATTAAAGGCACAGAGGCTAATATTAACCTAACCTTTTATTGCCTCATACATAGCAGCAATAAGAAACACAGAATTAGAATACTAACAATACTGTAGACCATTAGGAACATGTATATATTCTTAGAGCACACAGTAATCTTCCGTCTTTTTTTGCTGCAAATGTAACCCAAAACTCCATCTTCATGTACTGTGTAACACAACTGTAGATAACTCATCCAAAATCCTGCTATTCCTCATTGATATTCATCTTCTTAACTTTGACCTAAATAAAAAATACAATATTCTAAAAACGTCAGATGGCCTGGGCATAACATGGAAGGGAAAATATTAGTCTCTGTGCATTTACAAAAATCATGAATATCTTCCCATTAAAACTGGAAAATATGCCTTTCATGGCAAGGTCCAGAGGCCAATATTATGCATGTTCAAAGCTCATCAAGCATTTCCAAGGGTTTAAAATAAAAAAAATTTAAAGTTGCATTACCAATCCACAGTTTTCATAATACCACTCAGACTGGATCCCATCAAAAAAAGCTTTACTAGCCATTGCTCCTCTTGCAGAATGTGCACCAAATACACTTATATCAATACCTGCCATTTTCATCACTTCCTTAACACACCTATCTAAAGTAGGTGCTGATACATGCTCAAAAGGCTTTCTAAAAGAGATCAGAAGTTGTGAACATCCATTCTCCCTCAAACTTTCAGTTATTTTCTCATATTCCTTCAAACAACGTACTACACACACATTATCATGTCCTTCCATGCTAGGATACAACATTGTCTTGAACATAGTCTTAGTCCTCTTTCATAACTCAAAGCTCACACCCTCAGGTTGGTAACTTCTAGAAGTGACCTATAATTCTCTAATATTAGATACCCTTCTAAAAGAAACTAAACAAAGTAAAATTGTCATCTTCCAAGATAACAACTTCAGAGTCAAACCATTATTCAGTCCCCAATTTTCTGTCCTCCAGATAATCTGTGAAACATCTTAAAGAAAAACTTACTTTGACTTAGGAGGTAATTCTAAACATATACTTTTAATAATTCTTTTCACTAAGGCATGTTGACCAACTGCTACTCCATCCACTAACACATTCCCTTCTAAAATTGTAAACCTACTTAAATTCACTGAATTATATACCAGACCCTTACTGAACAAACTTGTCAAATGATTGACTACCTCCACTACAGAAGCTGATACGGATCCACATCCCTCTCAGCACACCAACTATACCATCCTCACCATACCAACCTGTATGCCTTAGTAGTACCTGCTGCCCAGGACACCTTGAGAAGCTCTGAAGTGTCCTATGATAATCCAGACAGTTGCTACACTCTCCTGAAATCAGGCAACCTAGCAGCCTCAGTTTTACTGCCATTACCATCTTGTGACACATCCACTGGACACCCATCAGAATTTGTGGAAAACAAGGTAACAGAACTGGATCAGCCATTAATAAATTCATCACATCTGGGAACCACACCTGAGACTGCCGAAACAGCGTGATCAACACCAACTCCCCTCTCTCCCTTCTTACCTTCATTATCAATTTCTCTATAATTGAGAAAGTAGGGAAACCATGCATTCTTCTACTCCCCAGTCCTGTAGAAAAGCATCTATCCCAATCACTTCTAGATCTGGCCTCCAACTGTAAAACCTCTGTAATTGTGCATTCAGCCTGTCTGCAAATAAATCCACCTCCAGTGGCTCCCATCTCTCCTCTAACCTCAAGAATACCTCCCTGTCCTGCCTCTAATTGCCTGAATCTTTTAGAAACCTTGAGTTCCAGTCTGCCTCTAAGTTGTTGATTTCTGGAAAATTTTGAGCCTGTAGCATTATTTCTCTGTCCAAACAAAACCTCCTAAATTCCTTTCACCATCTCTGCTAAACCATGTGAGCTAGGTCCCCCTAACCTATTGACATAATGCACTGCTGACACATTGTCCATCTTCAACAGAACACATATTTTGCCTGATGTTTCAGGAAACTCCCGACTACAAGAGAACCAGCTAGGAGCTCCAGACAATTGATAGGCTACTTCTTCTCTTTTGAAACTGTCCGCCGGTTGTTAATGCTCAACACCCCAACCATACAGACTTGCATCCGACTCCACTCCAACTCTTCCAAAGTTTCTGGATTTATTCTCACTTTCTGGGAATACTTCAACCTCTGAAGACTGTAGTGAAGTGGAGTTGGAAAAATAGCCTGAATCGAAGGAGAAAGAAAACCTAGTAATCTTGCCAACTGACACAATGCTATCTAATCTGCATTCTTTATTCTCGGCAAATCCCTGCGAATCCTCTTCACTTTCTCCATTGGCAACTTTAAATACAATCCAAGGTCTGTATCTGGAAACCTTAAAACTTCATTTCTTGGGCAGGTTTCAAACAAGACTTGTCTCTGTTCACAACAAACCTGAAGTCCTTCAGTACTCTCACACTCAAATCTGTTTGTTTTAATGCCATAACTTCCTCTTCTGCCTTTATCAAAATATCGTATAGATACACAGCCGAACACCACTGGATCGCAACCATGCAACTATTGGCCTCATCACTTTTGTAAAGCACCAAGGACCTGACATCAACCTGAATGGGCTACTTGTGAATCTTCACCAACTGCCATTCTACTTGAACTGGAGATAGTCTCTATGCTTCACACACACTGGAATTGTAAAATACGCGTCCTTCAGGTATTACTATGGATTACGGAAATGCTCTCTATGCTGGAATCAACAAAACACCCCTTCGCAAACTCCAGACCGTCCAGAACGCTACAGCTAGACTCATCCTCAGCATCCCACGCCATGACCACATCTCCCAGCACCTCGTGACCTCCACTGGATCCCCATCGATTAGAGAGTAACCTTCAAACTGCTCACATACACCCACAGAGCCCTCCATAACACCGGAGACGAATACCTCAATGAAAGAATCTCATTCAACGCCCCCAAGAGAAGCCTGAGCTCCGCCGACCTAGCCCTTGCCGAAGTCCCCCACATCAGCAGAGCCAGAACAGGGGGCAGATTCTTCTCCTACATTGCGGCCAAGACCTGGAATGAACTCCCCTTCAGCAATAGACGAAGCCCTACTCTGCAAATCTTCAGGAAAGGACTGCAAGACCTGGCTTTTCAGATGACTTCAAGGCTGCCTCAACCCCATCCAGCACCTTGAGACCCTCACAGGTGAGTAGTGTGATCTATAAATCCATTATTGATTGATTGATTGATTGAACTTTGTCATCCGGTTATCTTTCCTCCACAAATCTCTTAACATAAGAATGCCCTCCATTTTGAAATGGTTGTAACACATGCAATCATTCAATTTGTTTAGATTTATAACCGGTCTCATCACTTTGTCCTTCTTCTTGACCAAAAAGATGTTGCTCACAAAACTTACTGGAGCCTCTTATGCCAGTTCTATTGCCCCCTTTTCCACAAGTCACTAAATTCTCCTGTTCCTTTGAAAATCTCAAAAACCTCGGGCACTCCCTTTGCTTCAGAACCACTAAAAAATCTATATAATCGCCCTGAATTGTATTTAAAACCCAAGGTTCTTGAGTGATTTCTCTCTCCCGTGCAACAAACTGAGTTAGTCTGCCACCCAGTTTTATATCGCTAGGGCCTTTGTTTAAGCTCACCTGAAGATCCTCTTCTCAAATTATGGGCCCCACGTGATCTCATCCAATGCTTCAGTGGATAAAATCCACTCTGCTCCATTTTGTATCCATATCCATAAGGTCTGAACCCTCGCAAAAATTATCGGAAAGTTATACCCTGACATCGGCCGGGGAATTAACCCCGCATTCTCTTGATAGAACCAAAAACCTTTCTCATGTATTTCTGCATTTTGTTCAAAGACTTGAAGGTGCCCACGTACCTTGACATTTCCCTGACAAACTCCTCAACAAACAACATTCCTTCCCTTTGCACCCCAAACACTTTGTTGGCTAACTCAGCCAATTTTGGTTTGATTTTCCTTTGGATACTTTCACGCCTTTATATGCACATGGCTGCAATTGAGTTGCCCAACAGACAACTTGCTCTGTACCCATTGCTGCAATTCAACCACATCAACTCCTGTATTCTTTTCATATGCGTCCTCAGACTTCTCAAAAACCTTTGTTATAGGCCGTAGAATGTCCAACAATCTGTCCTGGCATCCTTTTAGGCCTTTATCCAATACTTTTCTCGGGTCTAGCCCAGTTTCATTGACTTTTGGGTCCAATTCAGGAGTATATGCAACTTTAGATTGCAGAGTTGGTCTTGGAGGACGAGGACCTAAGATGAGTACGCACTTCTTTTGGAATCTCCTTGTGAATCCAAAAACTAACACAACATGTCACATGCTCAGCTGGCAGCCACTGTGGCAAGATTGGATGCTGGATCAACAGAGAATCAAACATTCCCTCTCCAAGGGGATCAACAAAATCCCCCTTTTCTCATCCAACCTGCGCCACTTATGTACTCTCTCTGCAACATCTGAATCCACAAGCCTTGAGCATGTCAGCTCCACATCCCCACTGTAGATGAATAATCACATGCCCCCCACTGTGGCTTCTCTTTTTAGCCTTTATAGTTTCCCCTTTAGCCTTTATAGCTTGTCCATCCTCTGGAACCTTATGTCTGGACCCCTTACTATCTTTCTGCACATTCCTGTGCTTCCTTTTCTGTGTCTTGTTCAAACAATCTGACTGTGAACCACTGGCCACTACCTCTGCCTCCTCTGTAGACCAATTTATTTCTTTACCAGGAACCTTCTTCATATTACCCTGCTCTTTCATCCTTTTCTCAACACAACTTTCTTTTTTATTATCCATTAACATGTGCAGTTCACCAAGCATTTTATCCATATACTGTTTCATTCTACCTTCAAACTCTGAATCCTCATTCTGCTCCATGTCACTAATTATTATCAAAAACAGTTATAATCTCTAGCCTGTATCTAATTGATAAAGCTCTGGTATCCCAAACGAAAAGACCTTTCACACAAAATACCTCACTTCTGACACACAGCTGACTAAAAAGGCAATTGTTCTTAACTTAAAATACTTTCAGATACAATTGCGTCTTTCCGAAAATATGGCCTCTCTAACCTCACATAATACTCTCCTTATTGTTTCCCAATCTACTAAAATAGCCGCCGTACATAATACGAATGTGTACGGTGCCTCTGACATGCCAATCCACAAGCCCTCGCACGATCCAATCCCAATGTTACACAGAACTCCTTGCGCAAGCTATTCCTTGTACCCCGGCCTAAGTGCTTCTGTCCCATGTAGGAAATTACATGTGCTGCGGTGACACGTACCTACAGCATGCACTCAGAAGACTGGTAAGCACCTACTTTGAAATTAATCAAAACTGCCAATCACCTCAACCGAACATTATAGATTCAGAAAGCAGTATCTTGAAATCAGAATTGGGCTGTTAGTCCAGTATTTCACTAAACACGCACAACATTCTGAACTCTTCTAAAGTTTTTCTACCTGCAATAATATTCCCTTTTTTATAAATTATTATTGGTTATAAAGGAAGTAACAAGGTTAATTGACATTAATGAATAGGGATTACAAGTATAAAATTGAGCAGTCATGGAAATATTTCTGCATAGCGTCCATAGTGTTGAACACTGCCCTCTCTACAGGGTCTCCTCAAAACATCTTGCCTTTACCCTTCACTTTTTGTTGAATTCGTTTTGTTGGCCTTTGTACTCTGTATGCTTTACCACTGCTAACCAGTGCTAAAGTGTTTGTGCTTATGCCCCTCAAACATAGCTACATTGGCTTATACCCAATTTGTAAAATGTACTTTCCTCATAAGGCCCTTGTAGATTAGTATATCATATACCAGGGCCTGTAAACTAAATGCTACCAGTGGACCTGCAGCACCCTCTTAAGAAGAACTTTAAAATGTACATATGTTGGTATTCCTCATGTGTTTAGCATGCATGTCTTCTGAATGTCGTCATTAGTGTTAACACATCATTAGCATGCATTCATTCAGCAGGCAACTCATTATGATGACTTGCCTTAGTGGGGCGCTGGATTTTGGAATAGTTTTATTTGCTATTCCAACTCCTGTCTGTGCAACAGTAGGGAAAGTGTTGGACTTTAAACCCAACACCATTCCACTACTTCGAGCCCCCCTAAAGCAAGTTGTTGCAACAACTTGCTTGCTGAACGATTGTGTGCTAAAGACCGGTTCATTCTATTGCCTGAGCTGTGAAGGCACAGCATGATTCTGGCTTCATCCTAAAGGACGTTTCCCCTATGAAACATGTCTCAGGTCTGCCACTGCAGCCTGGGTGCAGTTCTAAACTGTCAAAATAGCTTGGCATTCACACCCCATTGTCAATCCTTAAACTACCATTTTATTACATGTAAGTCTATCCTTCCACATTCACATTGCACATGAGCACTTTCTTTTCACTCTGCTTTTTGACAACCGCCTACTGTAAGGATGATTTAGTGAATATTGTTTATTTATAAGGATCATATCAACAAGAAAGGTTTGTCTTATAAATACAGTTGTCTTTGGTCTTTCTGTCTGGTGTATCTCTAATGAATGACCATTTGGATTGAATGTTCTAGTCCTTTGTGCCTTTTGCTGGCTTGAAAAAGATATGTCAGGACCAATTGATGTTTAGACTGAATTTGTTCCCCGGTCCACTGATGCTTTCTGGGAGAACCCCAATACTTTTAGAGAGTTGGAATTTTTCTGCCCTTAGCCCTTTGTGCCTGCCATCTGTCTTGGACTACATGAATACGGGTAACTGACAGGCTTTGCAAATTCCTCCTATACAGTAACACAATAGAGGGATTAAGTGTGCCTCAATGGGCCATCTGCTGGCAGGATGGGGGCACAGAGATGATCACAGACCCACTTGCAACTGAATAGCCCGTGCTCTGCCTTAAAGGGTCTAATGACTCCACATTGTCTTTGCAGGTAGCTTGGGGTCAAGTCAGTAGAGGCAAGAGATTCCATGCACTTCAAAGTACCTTTCTAGAAGCTTCCCCCACATTCCAAGGGTATAAAAATAGAACCTTAAGACCCATTCTGCAGTTCACTACTGGACCTCTGTAAGGACTGTGAGAGGACTGCCTGCTGCTGTGACCTGCTAGGCACTTTGCCAGATTGCTGCTGTACATAGAAGCCTGCCTTGATCCCTCAGAGGCCAGCGCTGCTGTTGAGCCCTACATCTACACCTGCACCCAGGACTACCAGAGTGACTCCAAGGGTTAGTTTTCTATCCTCCTGTTTAAAACCACAGGGACATAAACGACTCCTATCATCTTGAACCTGCACTTGGACCCAGGCTGAGTGAGTTCTGAACCCCCAAGAGGTGCCACACCAGTCCTGGACCCTTTGTTGTCACACTAAAGGTGCCAAGATGGCCAAGATCCAGACCTGAGAACTTGGACAAATGTTGTCTTAAATGTGCTCTGAGAACCAGGAAGAGATCAGGACGGGGCAACTTTTCCCACTCCCTTCTTCTCCTCAGCAGCAAATCCTGTTCATTGGTAGATGTTGCAGTCCATCAAGCTTCTGAATGGAAGGAGGGCCAGCGATTACCTCTTCCCCTTCGGCCTTTAATTGTCAGATGGAGGTTCCAGGAAAGTAGGCAAGAAACATGTATGTAGTGTTTCGTATAACTGATGGGCGCCATACCACACTGGCGGACTGGAGGTTTGAGCTGGGATTATGGAGCTCTGATGGTTTCATGAGCATCCCATACTCATTTAACAGTATTGACAGTGTATGAGGGGTGGTGCACAAGTATATCTAGTGCTGGATGGGACGTGTATTCTAACACATATGGTTAGGTATGAAGCAGGCACGATTTGCGACGGTGCCATTGATGAGTTATTTTTGGTTTACAAAAGGGAGCAAGACATATCATGTTGAAATATCATGCAGTTCAAAGGCTCTTCACCCGCTCCCGGCCTGGGTCAGGCCTGGCAAGTGTGTACACTGACCAGGACAACATGGCAGTTCACAGACTGCACACAGGCACTGCAGTGGCAGGCCTGAGACACCATTTTAGGGCTGCTAAATATACCCAGGGCCTGTAAATTAAATGCTCCTAGTGGGCCTGTAGTGGGTAGTTCAGTTCAATTTTTTAACTGCATGTCTAGTCCTCCTAATTACATTCTCAGCTTTTTTCTTCCTTTGCTTGACTATCTTCACTTTTCGATGTCATGAAATTAATAAAAATTGATTAATAAATGAAGGAATATCTATCCTTGGAAAGAAATGCCACAGTGGGACATTCTGTATAATCTGGATTGGGCATTCTTTATAAATGAGACCTTCATTATGGTACCATATTCCACTGCTCATACCTACGTGAGATTAAATCAACCTCAGTGCATGCATCTTAACTTCCCATAAAAACAGATACAAACACATATTGTGAAACGTGCTAAAATAGCCCTTCAAATTATGTCTGTCTGCAGTTTTAAACTGCCAATTCAACTTGGCAAATAACCTCTTTTCCAGACGTACACCCTCCTTTTTAATACACGTACTTCACCCCTAAGTAGGCTCTAAATAGCCCACCGTGTAGACTGCATTGTATTTAGAAGGTGGGACAGGTTTTTTTTTAAATATTACATTTCTTTTATTGAAAAACATCCGAATTCATTTGTCACTACTGTAAGACCTGCCTCTCCCATAAGAAAACATTGGGTTACCTTGTTTATAGTAATTAAGTGCTACCTTTTGATTTTGAACAGGTAGGAATGTCATGTTTGGCCTGAATGAATTTAATCCTCTTTAATAGTAAAGTCAGGTTTTAAGTTACAATTCTGAAAGTGCCACTTTGAGAAATGTGCCTTTTTTCTTGCCCTAATCATTTGGTACCTGTAGAAAATGCAACCTGGGTAACATGGCTGATTGTTTGGCAGTTAGCCTGTGTGTATTCTTCCCAGACAGTGAGGCAAAGGGGGAATATGTTTTGGGTGGATGGGCCATTCTGCCACGGTGAGTGGGCAGAGATGTTCCATTTGCATTTCAAAGGGCTGCCTCCAGCACACTCACAAAGGAACCAATATCTGTCACCCTAGATTACTTGGGGCCTTGGCAGGGGAAGGGAGGAACTTTGTAACACACAAACCCTGGTGAATACCAGGGGAGGGAAAAAGAGGCACGGGGCACTCGGAGACAGCTAGCCTCCAACCTAACATGGAAACACAACAGAAGCTGCTCCAAGTATTATGACTGAAACCTAGAAACTGCTAGGTAAAGCGAGTGATGGCATCTCACAAAGAGTTAAGGACTGTGTTATATTGTGCTTGTATGTAATCCATCATCTCCGTGCTGCTTCCATGCTGCTCAGTTTGCGTGCGTGCGTGGGAGATAGAATGTTGGTTAGAATGTAGGAATGCATGTTTTGAATGTGGGCTGTTCGAGCGTGAGTGGAAGAGCAGCAAGACGGAGTTTTCCGATGGGGCATTTGTAATCGTACAACTTGTACAATAAACTCATTTGACCACACCATCTGCTTTGGACTCTTTTCCAGACTAAAGTATGACTACAAAAGACTGTCCTCACACACCACCTAGTGTCATGCTTCATCATTAGCAATCCTCGCTCTCCAAAAACTCGGTTTGATGGAGAGCGGGCCTACACCTGGAGACAGGGAGGCACTTCTACAACTAAGTGGGGGTCCATAAAGTAAGTCAGTTTAGAAATCAGTATAATCCCCAGAATTAAATTTATCCTGAGGAGGGGATTAAATGATATTAAAATACAAAACCAGTGAACGTGGGGAGCTTAATGCCCCATCACAGTAGTGGAAAGTGTTGTCAACATGTTTCTTCCTATCTGGCACAAAGGGTCCGTGGCATTCTTCAGGAAAAAGAATAAAGAAAAATGGCTCCTTATCTTACCACACACGTTGGTAGGATGACACCACTGCGTAGGCTGACCTATGTCAAACCTCTACCTGATGTAAACTTCATGAAGTCCTCTTAAGGGAACCTACACGCCCCATGGGAGGAGAGAGGGTGAGACCCCTGTAGTCACATTTTCGTCAAGGTGCGCCTCTCACCAGAACCTGTGTGCGTCTGCTCTCCATCCCAGATGGAAGGGAAGACCTTCCCAGAACCAGATACGGGGCTAGCCTAGAAACGTCTCTCACTTCAAAGACTGGCCCTAGCTATAACTTAAAAACCGTCAAACCAACTCTTGAGTGCACCTCTGGACCTGCCGACATTACAGAAGGAGTGCATTGCTGCTTGATTCCTGCCTTGTTTCCGAGGGGCCTGCCCTGCTGCTTAAAGACTTTTCCTGCTCTCTGAGAAGGAAAAGTGGACCTGCTCCATTCAAACCAGGCTACTTGAGTAAGTTGAAGAGTCAGTTGGCTGACCTCCTGTTCTGAGTCATCGTACGGACGCGAGGAGACGCATGCAGCACTGCGCCCTTTTTCTTCATACTTGAAGTTTATGAACTAAAGAGAACTAAGGGGAGGAGCTTCGTTTGATTCCATAGAAGCTGCAGAATCTCCATAAGAAAAGAGATCAATACCTTCTCCACTATACCCAAAACAAAAAGGCATACCTGTGCGTACAATTTGTACGTTTACCAATAGGAAATTAAATAGACGGATTATCAAAAGATTCTCTCCATAATAAATCGAAAACTAAGGAGCATCACTGAAAGGTTACCTATGGTGAGAAGCAAGTGTATACCAACATCGATTATTTTCAAGAAATAAAAGTTACAATCTCTAATTACAGGGTAGCTGTAATAACCAATCCAGTGACTAACAGAGATCCAAATTGCTAGTCTTGATAAAGATGGAAAAATAATTCAATACCATCGAAACGCGTCAACGCCCTTTGTTTCTGTGTGGCAGAATTTGTGGAATCACTCTGACCTGCAGTTGAAATTCCATAACTCATCCAGGTCGAGTGTATATACCTTTCCATGTGATCTGTCTAATTGATGACAAATTATAGTGTCTTTTTTCATAGGTTTTTCTCTGTGTTAAAATTGTGATTATTGAATAATGTTGTAATGTTTTTATACTATTGATGTAATGTTTTTAATGAAAAATTAATTTTTGGTTTTAAAGAAAATTGTATTACATGTTCATGTGATTAGGTTTTTAATGAAAAAAAATGCAATAAAAATATTTTTTGACATAAATGTTGGCTGTGATAAAAAGAATGTTTTTAACTTAGTATAGTACAATATGTGCAGATAACATTGTTTCGCGCTCTAGCACACAAGGGACACCTTTACTTAAACTGAGTTACAGAGACACAACAAGCTCCAGAGTGTTCCCTGCAACTACCCCGATGCCCTGCGGAATCCGGATCTGCCTGGACTAGCAGCTAGACCTGCCTGAGCTGTCCTGCTGGCCTCTTCTAGAGTAAGTCCCCGATCCTGAAGAGGTGCCTCCCCAGCCCTGGCTATTTGGCTGCCATAAGAGTGCACTTTTCTACAAAAAAAAGAAATCCTGAAGTTCTTCACCATTTGTGCGGGACTTTGTGAAGGTATCTTTTTCAGCAGGACTAACCTGTATCCAGGCCATGCTCCATCATGCTTGGCCTGAACCTGTGACTCTCCCCTGGTCTGGCATGGCCAAATGACCATGAGTGATGCTTTTTGCTTATAGGTACAATACCTACCTAAAAGTAAAAAAATGCATATCTCCTGTCCTACTGTTTGGATTTTTGCAATGTTGCTGTAATTTCATTTATTAAACTTTACTCTATTTTCTACATTTATTTAGGATTTTTCTTGTATTGTGTTTTCACTGTATTACTGTTTGTGTGCTACATACATACTTTACACATTCCCTCTAAGTAAAGTCTGACTGTTTTTGTGCCAAACTACCCGAGGGTTAAACAAAGGATACTTTAGTGACGTTTGTGGTTCAACCTGACAAGGCTGGTAGCTGTTATGTAAGAAAGGTTTCACTGCCCTCAACCAATAACCACATGTCTTAAAATTATCATTGGTCGTCCCATTAATTGGAGAGCTCTGACTTTGAAATTATGCCTCTCAGGAGAATGGGGAAACTAATGTATTTTTGGGCTAGATATTGTCAAAATGCAGAAGTACTGATTAATATACATACAGATTGCTTGGGTATTTCCCGATGGTAAGCGCAGGAAAAATCTATGAAGAAGTCACAATCCTAGCAATCCCAATAGTTGCATAATTTTTCTACAAACCAGGACATTTTCTGCTGCAAATAAGTAAGACTGTTTTGACAGAGAGCACTTTGCTGAAACTAAACTCTTTTAAAAACGTTCTTTGCTATGCTTCATTGACAAGAAATGAATGCGTTTCTACCTCTTGGTCATTTTTGGAAGAGCAGCCTAAACTCACATTTCCTTATACTGTCACATTAGAAACTGATTTAAATGTTATCTCTTTAGATGAGCTGGTTTGCAGTTGTTATCATGTTTACTTCTTTGCTTTAAAATTGTTTCTATACTTTTATTTACATAACATATGCATATTCTATGAGGGAATTTTGTCACATTTCCCAAGTTACCTGGGGAAAGCCTTGGATTCCACACAGAAACCTTCTTTTAGGAGCTATCTTGTTTTTGGGAGCGCAGCTATACCTCACTGCTTGACTGAAGCATTTCTTCATCTTAATTATCAATCCAGTTTCTGCAACGGAGGACAGGTTGGCTTATACCAATATTATATAAGATATGGACACACAGCCTTTTGAATACAAATTGCACATGACATATTTTGGATACTAAAATAAAGCAGTAGTAGATGGTGAAAGGAACAAATGAATTGCCATCATACACTTATTCTGCAAGATTATTCAGCGTGGTAAAACTCTTTTCATTCCTGTTTTTTATTTTTAGTCTTTCTATATATGTTTGTTAAGAATTTTTGAAGGTCTGTATGTCCGAGTAGTTTTTACTTGAGTATGAGAGTATGATATCAAACTAATAGGCTAAATGTTAATATTACTATTCCTACGATGATTCTCCAATTCTTAAGGATATGTGTGCATAGGTTAACAGTGTTTCGGCCCAACTTTTCACTGCATTTCTTCAATCCTCCAAATTATATTCTTAGCTTTTTTCTTCCTTTTTCTAATTATATTCACGTTTCGATGTAATTTTGCATGAAAATAATTAAACGGATTAATAAATAAAGGAATATTTATTCCTGGAAAGAAATACCAGAGTGAGACATTCTGTATCATCTGGATTGGGCATTCTTTATAAATGAGACCTTCATTAGGGTAACATATTCCACTGCTCATTCCTACATGTGATTAAATCAAGCCCAATGCATGCATCTTAACTCCCCATGCAAACAGATACAAACACTTGTGAAACTTCAAAAAGCTCAAGCGATCAGCACACATGTACATATCTAACCCGAGACATTCTTTATATCCAGTATCGACTTCATCAAACAGAAAAAGCCAAGACATGACTTGGTTGCTTAGCTGTAATCATAATTACTTTAGCCCAAGTCTTCCCAGTACTTACTAACAGACTTAGATCCCACCCTCAGTTTCAAAGGGTTTTAGCTACTGTGGTAAAATTTTCACTTAACAAAAAAAACATGATTTGCTTAAGGTGCCTAACCACGACTCCACCCTCCTCTGCCAGAATGAAAGAGACATAATTCAGGACGCCTTCCTGTTCTACTAATTAACATATGGACCCTAAGACAAGCTTCAAGTGGGAGATGAGGGAGAAAAATGTAGGATTGTGATGAGAAAGTAATGTAGATTTCCATTACCTACTGGCAGGTCATTACAGCTTCTGCCGTCTTTCTCGGCCCAGTATCCCTGGATTTTGATTTCTGGATAAACACTGAATAGATACCTAGGGAGCCTGGTCCAAGAAGGAACCACCCTCCAGGAGAACATGGTAATTTGGAACTGGAAGATGGAACTTTTTGTCTAGGAGTATTCTCGGAACTCTCAAGGTTATTGGAAATGTAGATGTAGAGAAAGTAAAGAGCAGGTCTGGAGGGAAGGCTATAGGCCGGACTTTCCCTCCCCATCTGAACCGCACACAAACCTAATCTTGCATTGAATCTCATGGCAGCTAACAGGCACTATGGCACCCTTCATAGTTCATGGCTTGTGGACCAAGGGCCTTTTGCATTCTTGGGCTTGTAGTTTTAGTAATGGCCTAATAATATACGCACTTAAAGTGTTCTTTGCTTCTAAACCAGAAAATTTGATCATGAATGTTGTTCACGAGGGTACAGCATGTTAAGAGAAATTAACATTTACTTGAACTTATTTGATACTAGAGTATATTTCACAGAAAATGTGACTTTCTCTTAGCACTACAGGTCGCTTTGTACGCTTTGTACCACGTCAATCACACAACTGGTGTTGATGATTCAGTGAACTCATTGTGCCAGTGAAAATGAACCAATCTTGGGTTTCCCATCATAACTCTCACATGTGAGCTGGTGCACCCACACCCCTCTAAGCCATGATCTTGTTGGCCCCCAACAGAACTTATGTTGCAATCCCTACGTGCTTCTGTGTCCTCCCACTCCCCATGATCCTCTTGTCCGTCCGTGCTTCTGTCCCCCTCAATCCCCTGCTCTCCTCTGTGTTGCTCCTGAAGAGGGAGTTGTCTGCAGCATTCACCTAAACTCTTCTCAAACAATCAGGCAGGCTATTTGATGCTTCTCTCACTTGGCTGCAATCTTGGAAGGTTCTCTAAACACACCTCAACGCGCTCCCTTCACTCAGGGACATGCTTGCACCATTGATGCAGGACATCCTTCCTTCTGGCAGCACTTCCATTACTTACAGAATCCAACAATTGCTCCCTGTTTCACACTGCCCTTTAAATGATGGGCAAGATTGCTCAGTGGGCCTGTCATACACTATTCCAATCATATGGCTTTCGGGCAAATTAACCAAGCCTGGTCAATAAACTCTCCTTTCTCCTTGAGACTATGAGGCCATGTTCCCTCAGTGGCACAAAGCCTTAGGGTGCACACACACACTCCCTTGCACTATAAAACTGATCTATGTGGAGCGCACACATTTCAATTAGATAGTCCTTTTCTCCTGATAATCACAGTAAAATAAGAGAAGTAAATTTTACACCAAGTATTCAAATTAGTGATGCATTCTATTAAAAATTTCAGCATTAATATTTTTTAAAAGCCTGAATGAAGGAGTACATAAAAACATCAATTGATACACATATTATAGGGTGCTGCAACAAACTGCAATCAGAGTAATATTAACAACGCGCTAAATTAAATTGAAAAAAATTGTAACCGGGCCCTTAAGGCTTGAATGTGGGCCAGGTACAGTGCCATTAACTGCCAGCCTTCACTGACATCTCAGTAGCGACATTTCGTTCTGTGCTCTCTGTAGAAGGCAATGGCTGTACTGCCTATCCCGGTATTTATTTGTTTCTTGCAGTTTTATAAATCGCAGACTCAGCTTAATGGCAGTGGAGTGCTTTACATGAGCATTAGTTTCTTTTGAAAATGCATCCTTCCTTTTCCCGGTGGGCTGCAAGAAAAGGGGGCTGCTTTTAAGGGTATATCAGCTGTCATGATTCACTACCCGGTAAAGTGAAATGTGGGCTGATTTTAAACTTTTTGTCCCATGCTACTTTTTTGGTCTTGCACTACTGCTTGAAAAAGATATTGTATACTACAAGGGGCTTAGAGTCTGCCCATTGTTTGCCATTCCTTGGCTTCATTGTCACTCTTATGTGCTGCCTCCTCATTTGAGAGCATGTGTTAGGTTCACTTCCTCTACTTCAATGTGGAGCATTGACCAAGTGCTGATTGCTTCATCTTGATTAGTGTTCTACCGCGGCTCAGGCTGTGATTATGATACTGTTTTTCTTTCTTCTTGCATGTCGTCCATGGTTCTGCTTAATCATACTTCTTCCTCGTTGTCCATGTTGATTCTTCTCCTTTCTTCTTCCTTGTTGTCCCCATTGTTTCTTCTGATTTTCATTTTCCCTCCCACCCTCCTCTTGTCCATGTTGCTTCTTCCCTCCTGTCCTCCCATATCTTTGTTGCTTCTTCCCTCGCATAACTTTAGTTGTCTGTGTTATTCCCCATCTGACACAAGGAAAAAAAGCACTTTGATGCAGCCAGTGCTGGCAGTGTCAGTACTTTTCCCCCCTCCCATTGTATGCGTTGTTTTTTTATTCCTTCCTATCGTCAGTTCCCTCCCTCATATTGTCCATGTTGCCGACCACCAACTCCTTATAAACAAAAGTGCTATGACGAGGTCAGTGCTGACCGTGTCATAGCACTTCTCTTCTAACATTTAGCTGTGCTGCTCTGCAACATGACTAAAAGACATTGGAAAAACCAATAGCCCTCACATACGTGAAACCTATTGACTTTGCCAAAGCTTGTTCACAGTATAATTGCCACCAATAGTTTGCTGGTTGTAAATGCAGGCTACTGTTCCATACCCATGAAGCATTTTTACCATGTCACTGATGGGACAAAATGCATCACACAAGAAGACCTGTCCCTCAATTCTAAATATGTGCTAACTGCATTATGTCTGAATTGTGTATCTGCACATAATTACTGGTTGGGTGGCACTATACATGACTGTCACAAGGATTTCAGGGTGGTGTTGCAGAAGCTACAGCATATACTGAACTCACCTATAAATAGCATGTGCGATATATTAAAACCTAGTCCCTCAATGTACTAAATGTTTTTACAATCCAAACAGTCCGATTTCATGTTTGAGATAACAAAAATGTTTTGGGGCATTTTAGGATACTATCAACTCCTAAAAGTGATTTGCAACAACATACCAAATATACCTCTTCCAAATTGCAATCTGATATGAGATGCTTTGTGACAGAAATGCAGTCATAAAACATTTTAAAATTACTGATTTCTGAATTGGGGTGGTAAGCCATTTATAAAAGGGAAAGGATCCCTTGAGACCTGTTTCGATTTGTGAATTTAAAAAAAAAAGGAAGTTGTGGAGAGAGCAGTTGTTCGGGCACCCACAGCCAATCAACTCTAAAACAATTTTTATTTTCAAACGCAGCACAGATTCCTTTAAATGGAAATGGAAATCAATAAAGAAGTTTACTTTATTAAAAGGTCGCCACGGACGTGGTGATCTGCTGATCTTAGCAGGGCACTATCCCTGTGATGACATCCAATCAGGGAACACATTACAATTTGTGCCATCTCATTAATATTCATGAGGTTTATGTACCTACCCTCCTTCTGTTTGAAATGGCTCGCTTGAACAACTGAGCTGCCAAGCTTGTGTTGATTCCCCTGTGCCTAGTGACCTGAGAAGACTTAGGGGAGCATTTTCAACTCCCCAAAAATTACTTGCTGCACTCTACTGATGAAGAAATTAATCCAGAAACATGTGTCTAGAGTTACACGGCACAGGCTACACCAACAAGGGTGAAAAATTAAAAGACTGCTATGGAAGTAAGTGTTATTTTGAGCAAATTGAGTGCTGGGATGTAAGGCAGTGTGCTCACACCCACCTTCTGTCTGAAAAGACTCCATTGAGCTACTCAGCTGACAAGCTTGTATTGATCCAATGTGAATTTTCTTAAAAAAAAACAAAAGACAAGAGGTATTTGGCAAAACAGGAACAGTTGGTTTAATTAAACGCTTTGGCTGGGAGTACAGTTACAGATGAGGGTCTGAGAACTGTCTCGAAGTACAATCAATCTGAGCAAGTTTTATACAATTCTTTGGGTATCTTAAAATGCTTCCATCAATCATATTTTGATAAAGAATGTGGGTCTTGTCTTTGGAGTCATAAATAAGGCCCCTGATAAGAAATGCAGGTAGGCCTCAACCTTGTGTGGGCAAAATGATGGCCAGTGGTTAACGTGTCCAGATGTCTGGCATGAGAGGCCCGTGATCACTGCATGTACTTTTTGTGCCTTGTTCTGATTTGCTTTGTGTTCCTAACTTCATATGGCATCGGACTTTATGGTGTTTTTGGGAATGTGCGCACCCCTCCGAACATATGTGCTTTAATGGGGCCATTCTCCCTGGACCATTGTGGTGTCTTTGTGCCTATCTGTGGGATTGATCTGAGTTCATGCATTTATCTTCCAGCTACGTGCCACCCCCTGTGACCTGTCAATCAGTTACCTCAGGCCTAGGTCTCAGAGCCTGCCTGACCATATATTCCTGAGTTGAGTTTGAAGGAGAGTTCATGACGGGTGAATTCGATAATAGAGATGCGACTTCGTTCCTACACATGTATGTACCATTATTAACATTGGGATTGACTTTTTCAATATTAACACTTGTGTTGATCCACCTGTGCCCAGTGATGGTAAAGTGGTCCTGAGAATACTGAACTGAGAGCATTTCAGCATACCCAAAATGACTTGCTGGGCGCTACTGATAAAGGAATGAATTCAGAAATACATGTCTAACACAGCACAGGCTGCACCAACAAGGGTGAACCATTAAAGACTACTATGGAAGTAAATGTTATGCTGCATTTACCATGATGCAAAGGGCATGCTGAGTGCCGAGATGTAAGGCAGTGAAATACTCCCTTGAGCTGACAAGCTTTTGTTGATACACTTGCACCCACTGATGGTACAGAGACCTAAGATGACTTTGGGCAGCATTTCCAGCACCCCTCAAAATGACTTTTTGCACTCTACTGATGAAGGAATTAATCCAGAAAAACATCTGGAGCTCCACATCACGGGCTGCACCAACAAGGGTAGAAACTAAAGACTACTGCGGAAGTAAGTGTTATCGTGCACTACATTTACCATAATGCATTGGAGCAATCTGAGTGCTGGGACGTGAGTCAGTGTGCTCCCACGCTCCTTCAATATTCAAAAGGTATGCCGCTTTGGGAGTGGACCCACTCTGAATGATGATTTTGGGTTCCAACCTAATAGTTCATAGGTCAGTTCACAAAATCTCATTGTATTATCAAAAAATAGGTATGTAATTTGTAAACAGTTATTGAGACTACAGCGTTGATACCTCTGACCCTCAGTCCTTGATCTTGTCTGGTTTTCGATATTACTTGTGCATATAATTAGCAATTTATGGTGCATACCATGTATCCACAGGGCAAAATACTTCAAAGAAAATTGCGCAAGTTGCATAAGCTATACATTTTTTTTTTCTTGGTAGACCAGCAGAATATCACAATGGACGAACGTGATAATATTTCCTATCATAAGTGATACTTTGCACTGGCTGGCAGTCTTAACATGCATGAACACAAAGAAGGTAAAAATCGACAAAACATTTGTTTAATAAAGCAAAAAAGTAAGGACAAGACATTTAAGAACGCTCGATAAGTAGTCCGGAGTTCTATACATTTTCACTCCAAGCACGTGGCAAACTCAACCTAAAAACACAAATGAACAAGACAGTGGGATTCACAAACCTGATGAGGTCCATGTGGATTTGACTGTCATCACTCTATTGTGCAATGACAGCAGACTAGTCTACATAAAGCAAAGTCTATTCAGCAACTTCAAGGAGATTGCAATTATTTTACATCATTTTTAAGGTATTTGTAGAAAACTGCCTCTTTTGTCATGGTTAGCCCCAAATTTCTGCCCAGAACATGATGTGTTTTTCAGTGAAAGTGCACTGGGAGCTTGTAAACCAGGATCCCAGTGCCAGATCTCTTTCGTAAAACTGTACCACATCTCTTTTCTAAAACTGTACCACAATTGGCACAACTTCAGCTACCCCTGTAAGTCCCTAGTAAATGGTATGTACCCCTGGTACCTAGGGCATTTTCATCTGAAGAGAGTCCACTATGACTGCAGCACAAATTGTGCCACCATAGGGACCTATACCCAAGACCATACAAACTGTTTTTGCAGGCTGCGTGTCTTGGTGTAGAGAAAACTGAAGAGTTGAAATGCCCACAGAAACTGCATGAAGTACAGGTAAGTCACCCCCTACCTCAGGCCCTAATGACATATGGCAGGGTGCACCATATCACGTGTGTGGTCATATCTGCTTGACCACATATGACCCTATAATATCAAAGTCCATTTTGTAATATTCATATTATAAGTGCATCGGGAAGCCATATAGAGTACATGGGCTGGACACCCATCATTACGGATTCCTCAGCACCATGATGGCTTCTCTTTACCCAGCGTTGTTTGGTGCCAAACATCTTGTCTTAATAAATCCACACTGATGCCAGAGTTAGATGTATTAATTAATACACACAGAGGGCACCTTAGTAGGCACCATGAAAACCTACCAAACACTGGTGTGGCCTCTGACTGGACTTAGCCAGCCTGCCAACACCAGACATGTTTCTGACCTTATGGGGTGAGAGCCTTCGCTCTCAGAGGCAGAGAAAAAGGCCTGCTCTGGGCAGTAGTGCTTCACACTTCCTCCTGGCCGGAATGGCATTCTAAGGCAGGAAACTTTGAAGACGATGCTGTCTTTGAAATGTAACCTAGGCATCTCTAGATAGTGGAGGATGCCAACCCCTTGTTCTGCTCCAGACAGGAAAATTAATTATATTAGGAGGTGGACCAACATTCAGCCAGCACTGCCCCTAAGGTGGGACAGGTGATCTGAACCCCATTTTTCCAATTCATCCATCTCAGGATAGAAGGAATTAGCCAATCATGGTCAGGGATGTACCCCTTCCAACAGGAAGTGATCGCCTAGAGGGTGTAGACACTCTAAAGGTAGGTAGCCCATTGACTACTCCTTGTCACCCTCTTTAAAATCTCCTAAATCTAAAATTTGGGTAGCAACCCAAGGCCCTGAATTTCAGATTTGATGGATCTAAGAAGAAAACAGACAAAGAGCTGCTGACCAGCTACCAATGACCTCAGCACTTTGCTCCCAGCTTAATCTGGGACGCACCCAATGATCTGCCTCTGGAACTTTGTACCTTGGCCTACTGTTACCCTAAACTTCAAAGCTGAACCCCTACAACCGATTTTATATACATTGATGTGTTTTCTCCATAGGTTTTCATTGTGCATAATTGGCGCACAACAGTGAGTTATTTTCTGAACTTGGGAAATTCATAACTAAAAATGTTCTTACCTGTGAAAGACGTTCCTGGTCTTAATAATAAAAATCTGTGTTATTTTTCCAAATTGATCTCCGATTTAGTCTTATTCTCATTTATTTCCTCTGTGAGAACAAAAAATCTTAGAACTACCTTTGATAAGTCTAACTGCTCACTCACCCTACCACAAATACAGTGTTAGTATTCTCCTTTTGCCTCTGTATTCCAATCTAGGACCCACTGGACTCTCTGCACAATGTACATTGTTTTAGTGCACTATATAGAGAGCCAGATTCCTATAACTGTGGATCACCAGTGAGATCTGCGACTTTTCGTTCGCTGATACAACTTTGTCAATAAGTGATCAAATGAGTAAATCCCAAAATTGTCTTTAGCTATTTGTATTTTTCAATTGGTCTATTTTTTTTAAATTTCTAAAATTAACTGCTAGGGCCTTGGTTAAGTCCCTGAAAGTAGTGGTTAGAATTTAGAAGGCTTTAACGTTTTACGGTTTTTTAACTTTACAAAAAGGTCCTGACTTTAGTAAAAATAATGACTAACACAGAGAACCAGGTTCATGAGCACAACCTGACCCCTTACATGGAGTTATCCTACTCCCAGTTAAGAGCTCTCTGCAAAGGTTATGGTATTGGAAAACCCACCTGCATTTTGCGGGGAAATAGGTAGACTTCAGATTTCAGGGGGTTATTTGAAAGCGAACGCAGCGTCCGGCCGCCATCTTGAGTGAGGCTCCTTAGATCGTCCCGCTTTCAGGCGCCATTTCTCGCGGGTCCAGAGGTTTTCCTTACAGGACTCCCGCGCACCGGATAGTATACTTAAGGCGCTCCCTGCCTGCCTGAGGTAAACTTTCCACCATAGCGCTCACGCGAATTTTACTGCTTCATTTAAGTTCTTTTGGAAATCTATTTTAAAACGTATTGATACTTGTGCTGTCATTTCGGCGTTAAGCGCTTTTGCTGTCTATTACTTGGGGGTATTTAGTTAGTCCTGACCCGCACTGTAAAATTGGAAAACCCACCTGCATTTTGAGGGGAAATAGGTAGACTTCAGATTTCGGGGGGTTATTTGAAAGCGAACGCGGCGTCCGGCCGCCATCTTGGGTGAGGCTCCTTAGATCGGCCCGCTTTCAGGCGCCATTTCTCGCGGGTCCAGAGGTTTTCCTCACAGGACTCCCGCGCGGTCTACTATCACAGTATATAAGAAGATGTGCGTACCAGCGCGCAGCGTAGGGGCGCAGCGAGCGCGACGTCAGCGCGCCGGAGGTAAGCCCGTTTGCGCCCGTTCGCGCACAGGTCGTGCCGGGCGCCGGGAATGCTGTTCCATCTGCTTCTGCCGGGTTAACATACTCTAGAGATATGCTATTAAGTCTCGATCCAGGTACGTCAATACGCCGCCAATTTCTTACCACCGCTAGGCAGAAGCAGTCCCTGTCATGTGGTTTGCTTAATGTTAGATCTCTTAGCAAACATCACACGGAAATTGCACTGCTCAGAGAGTCCTCTGAGTTAGATGTTCTGTTCATGACAGAAACCTGGACTAGAGCGGACTGTGCGGTGGATCTGGGGTTAGCCTGTCCCTCTGGTTACAAGATCAGGCATATTCCGCGGGAGGGAGCCAGAGGAGGCGGTGTGGGCCTTATTTACAGGGAATCCCTGGATTTCTCCCAGCTTGAGACTAAGAGTATTTCGGGCTGTGAGACACTGGGTTTTTCACTGAAAGGACAGGGAGGTACTCTTTATTCAGGGCTGTTGTGTTATCGACCCCCTGCTAGCACGCTGTCAGTGGTACCTGAGCTAATTGATACCATCTATGAGTTTTCTAATACTCATGCTAGGACTCTGATTTTGGGAGACTTTAATTTACGGCCAGATGGGTCCACAGGGTCTGTTTTTGGACCTGGTTCAGGCCTGCAGCAACATTCATCTGCAGCAGCTGGTGTCCTCGCCGACTCATATTAAGGGTCATGCTCTCGACTTGATTTTTGCAGATGCCAGGCAGGTATTGGTTCGAGACATCCTCCCCCAGTGTTGGACGGATCATGCCCTAGTTCACTTTTCCATTGCACTCCCTAAGGAGACATCTAGGAGTGGAAACACTGGTACTGTGACCAAGATTGGCAGGCAGTGGTCGCGGCTACTAAAACAATCTTGCCTGCCGTCTTTGTTGGGTGGAGGCATCCCTCTTGGGGACAGTGCAGACGAGAGCTATGAGTCTCTCAGCCGGAAAATCCTTGACTCTCTGGAGGTATTGGCCCCTGTGCGGAAAATTAGGGACAGATCCAAAATAGCTATGCCGTGGTTTACAGCTGAGCTGTCGCAACTGAAACTTCGTTGCAGGCGTGCAGAGCGAACCTGGAGGAAAGAATATCTTGAAGTAGACAAAGCCCTTTTTAAACAGGCACTGATGGACTATAAGACGCAGATTAAGGGTGCCAAAGAGATATCTAGAGGAGTCGCTATTACAGGCAGCGAATAAATCGCAGGTCCTATTCAAAATCTTTAGAGATCTCTCTCGTCCAGCCTGCGCTGCTAATGACATCCATGCCTCTCAAGCTCTGTGTAACACCCTGGCGCAGGCTTTTGAAGATAAGATCTCTTTGATCTTGAGCAAGCTTGCTCTGTCGATCATGCCTGTTACTCAACCTGTGCTCGTTTCCGTACCGGTGACCGTTATAGAAACTGTAGAGGCAGAGGGTAGACAGGCACAGTTGGACAGTTTTCCTCCTCCGTCCTTTGAGGAGTTCTGTCTTCTGGCCAATAGTGTATCCTCAGGCTCCCCCCGGGACCCACTGCCACACAAATACTGGAAACTGTTTCAGGCGGAGCTTTTCCCCCCGTTACATGCTATCTGCTGCCAGTCTCTCACTATGGCGCGAGTCCCGGAGAGTTGGAAACTCGCGGTAGTCTCCCCAATATTGAAGAAGGAAACGTTGGACCCCACTTGTCCAGCGAATTATAGACCTATATCGCTGCTTCCTTTTCCTATAAAGATTCTGGAAAAACTGGTCACTAAACATCTGTCAGGTTTTATGGAGACTAATGCTTGTCTGGATGCGTCTCAGTTCGGCTTTAGACCAGCTCATGGTACTGAGTCCGCTTTGGTGACCGTTTTGGATGATCTTCGTTCGCGAGTCGACATTGGACGGGCAGCCTTCTTAGTACTGCTCGACATGTCGGCCGCGTTCGACACGGTCAACCACGACATCCTGGTCAGAAGACTTGAAGAAATTGGCGTGACGGGTTTGGCCCGTGACTGGCTGGTCTCCTATTTGGGAGACAGACGTCAGGTAGTAGCCTTGCCACCATTTCAGTCTGACATCAAGGTGGTCGGGCAGGGTGTCCCTCAGGGGTCTGCCATCAGCCCTATTTTGTTCAATCTTTATCTCCGGCCTTTGGTGAACTTGATTAAATCATTTGGCATTGCGGTCACTAACTATGCTGATGACACGCAGCTTATTTTTTCCATCGAGGGTAAGGATGCGGTGCCCTTGGAGATTTTCCATCAGTGCATGGCAGCAACCGCAGACTGGTTGAGGCAAAATTCCTTGCAATTTAACAGCTCCAAAACAGAGGTATTGCATTGCTCGATGGACCGTGTCTCTCGACCACTGCCACTTGATTTTTGGCCTATCTCCTTCCAGGATGCTCCTCTGGCAGCAGCCTCCGTTCGGAACTTGGGGGTGATGTTCGGGTCCAATCTCCAATTGGATGTTTTTGTAAATAAGACCGTGGCCACTTGCATGGCATTGCTCCGTATGCTATGGAAAATCCTTCCGTTGCTACCGGTCCATGCTCGGCCAGAGGTGGTGCGTGGCATCATATTGAGTAGATTGGATTATTGCAACGCATTGTTGCTAGGAGCACCCGCTAATCTGGTGGGCAAACTGCAACGAGTGCAGAATATGGCTGCTAAGCTGGCCCTTTCTCGGCACCGCTCAGATTCTTCTATCACGGCGCTGGCGGACCTTCATTGGCCGCAGCGGATTGTTTTTAAAGCACTGTGCTTGGTGTTTAAAGGGCTTCATGGGCAAGGGCATGTACCGCTGCGGGATATGTTTGAGTGGTACGTGCCCACACGCTCCCTTCGATCTATGTCAGCACACCTAGTGTTGGTTCCAAAGGTTTTGAGGGCCCGGATGGGTGGGCGGTCCTTCAGTTTTGCGGCAGCCAAATGCTGGAATTCTTTACCCCTATGCCTGAGAAGTAAAGGGGATCTTTCCTCTTTTAGGAAAGGACTAAAAACTCATCTCTTTCCTAGGTTAGATTAATTTTTTGGTTACTGTATTGTCGCGTGCTATTGGTAGAATGTTAAAGCGCCAGGATACCCTTCGGGTGACAGTTTTGCGCTATATAAATACGCGATACAATACAATACAATACAATACAACTGACTCTCATGCTTCCATCAGGAAGCTTAGAAGGATTTTGGCTGAATATGAGAGCGAGCATCCAGTGGATGAAAATGATTCTCAGGAGATTCAAACAGGAGAGGAGGATGCTGAGAAGGTGGTTGAGACCCCTGCTTAATGAGAGGAAAATCCCTCAGAAGACTAGCTTGCTCTCAAACAATTGTCCAGGAGGTTGGCTTTAGAAGCTCAGCTCCTGGACATAGAGAAGCAAAGAAATGAGATTGGGCTAGGACCCATCCATGGTGGCAGCAATTTCATAACTACGGAGGGATAGGAATCTTTTGACCAAAAAATCCACAAAGAGATTGTCCCCAAATATACAGATGGTGATGACATCACCAAATGGTTTACTGCTTTCAAGATCGCTTACATCAGCATAAAGGTAGCCAAGAAGCATTGGGGCTAACTGTTATGGGAACTGTTCTCCGGCAAATGCAGGGATAGACTCCTGACTTTGAATGAGACAGATGCTGAGTCCTATAACCCCATGAAGGGTACCCCTGGAATGCCACAAAAACACCCTTTTCCTTCACAGTATCGAGTACATAATTTCGAATCAGTCCGTGGTAGTAAAACTTAGCTGGGTCACACGTTGGGAGCTGGACTCTACGCTCTTCAGATATCAGCGAAAGACCGATAACATTTCTTTGAAGCCTTGCACGCAGATCATAATGGGACCTTCAAGTTAACTCTGACCCAGCTAAGTTTTATTCCCACGGACTGATTCGAAATTATTTACGCGACACTGTGAAGGAAAAGGGTGTTTTTGTGCCATTCCAGGCATACTGATGTCGCCTGAAGGTCGTTGTGTGTATGGACTTTTAGAGATATCAAAGGACCACTGAGTATTATCAATCAGGAACAAGCCTAACGTGGTGGACCCTAAGACATACAGATATATATATTTCTTGAGCCTTGAGAAAGTCGTTCATCGACGAAACACATGCCGGCTGTTTATGTTCTACAACTGCGTGTCAAAATTTTGGGAAACTATTGTACACTTGTTTATGTTCTTGCCATATGGATTGTTGTGATTTATGATTTAAATATATAACTGACTTTTTATGGTCAGTTGTTACTCTTTGTGACGCTGTGCTCTGTGGATGGCACAGTGTTGACATTGAGCACTCTAGTTTACGGATGGTAATATAATTGTGCAAACTACAACAGAGGTGCTGACTGTTCTTTCTGTAACCAGTGCCATCATTTGCATATATTACAAAACGTGGAGTAGGCTGGTGAACCACTTATACTAGTCAGAAATGTCTCAGAAGGTGAAGGATTTTTATTATAATTCCTGTGCCTCATGCCGAGCAAGTGGCAAGGCAGGTGTCCACCTGAAGTCCCCCTTAACTCCACTTCCAGTGGAATGGGTTCCCTTTGAAAGGGTAGTGATTGACATTGTTGGTCCCCTTGACCCTCAAACAGCATCAGGAAACAAATTCATACTGATAATAGTGGATCATGCTACCTGGTATCCTGAGGCTATTCCTCTTGGAACTACCACTGCCTTGTAGTGTCTAGGGCTTTCCTTGGTATTTTATCAGAATGGGATTTCCTAAGGAGGTGGTATCAGACAAAGGTACAAACTACCTAGAACACATATGGGCTGAATGTGGAGTGACCTATAGGTTTGTTACTCAATATCATACGCAGACCAATGGGCTTGTTTAAAGCTTCAACAAGACATTGAAAGTTATGATTGGTGGATTCCGTGAAAAACTCAGAATGAGATGGGATGTCTTACTGCATATATCACCAGGAGGACAAAGTTCCTACGGGCGGGTTCAAAAAGTCACCCAAGCCCTAAAAGAGGCAAAAAGAGAGTGAAAGAGTTCCTAGTTAAAAACCCACCCAGGTCAGTGGAAGACCACTCTATGTCCTCTGTTGCCCTCACACACCCCGAAAGGTGTCATGCTTCATCATCGGGCGGTTGCTCCTCGTGGGGCCGGCGCTGCAATTCCCCACGGGCCCCCGAAGGGTCACTTAAGCGGAGATCTTTTAAGAACCGCCGGATGGTGCATGTGGGTGTGTGAAAAAAGTGGGTTCGGTGTAGAGGGTAAAAAAGGGGGGTGCGTGCAAGTTTGTGAAAATATGGAGGGTCATCATGCAGCGAATCATATAGATGTACCCTAAGCAGAAATAAACTGCTAAAAAATTGACCCTGAAGGTACATTACGCCCAGGAATCATGGATCAAAGGCCAACATGTTTCGCGCCTCTTGCGCCCAAAGGGTCGGTGGCGCTTCATCAGGACCATATTCTTTTTTAAAAAAAGGTGCACTTGAAAATTACATAAACAAGTTAAAAATACCCTCAATATCAGTCTGGGCAATTGCCTGTACACCCTCAGTATGGTAACAGGTCAACGATGAAAATCGCTCCAGATGAATATCTAGGAAAAAGAAAAGAAAGAACAAAGGGATGTGTATCAGTGCAACTTAATACAACATAAGTGTGCCACAGTCGTGTGCACATCAACCCCAAGCAAAGAAGGGACACATCGCCTAAAAGTGTACGAGGGCAACAACATCATGTACGGCATCTTACACAGTATCACACCCAGCCGCAGTCACTGTATGGCATGTCAAAAACTGTGGGCTGAAAACCCATATAATGGGCCAGGGTAACGAAATCTCACCTAATACATCACACTCCTAATCCCAATAGAGAAAATACACCCTTAATAACAAAGAAAAAAAGCTGTATAGGTGAAGTCATTGGTTATGCCCGGAGCTAACCTGACTGGTAAAGGATGAATACTCCATCAGCTGGGTACATGGACGTCCTTCATGTTAACGGAGATTCCGTCCGGGTAGTCACGTAGCTGTGCCGCCCCCATCCATGCGGCTGCCAGAGGGAATATGACACCGGCAGTGCATGCCTTTTAAATAGGTAACGGGAACTGGTGACGGGATACTTTAGTTCCGGGTCCCGGGCTCACAACAACAAGAGCTGCGCATGCGTATAACATTTCAGGAGGTGCGCGTGCGTGTAAGGGGAAAACTAATCCCCTCTACCCCAATAAGGGAATGCCAAATACACACGGAACCACGCCACTCCATCGCACCGCCAAAAATGAGATCGAAATGTCTCCCATGCGCACCAAATGTGGAAGATAGTTTGTAAGGGTATATTCATAGTAGTATTGGCAGTACATATGCATGATAGTGAGACTACACGTGACATGCAGGGTTAGGAATGTACTGTTATTTCAAACTAATGGAACGGGGGGGAGTATCGACGTGAGAAATGTGAATGTATTAACATTATATATGCCCGTGGAGGACCAGCCCCATCAAAATCGCTGCCAAAATAACAGTAGTAAGGTGTATGGTGGACAGGTAGTGCCACATCTGTGTCGTGTTGAACACTCATATATTACCCAAGTGATGATAATCAAGGCTTGTGTGCCCCAAGAAAAGGAACTACAGATAAATGATCCCACGGCTGCACCGCCGTACTAAATATAAATAACAAAAAGAGGGGGGATCTGGGAGCTAAAAAAAGGTCCAGTGTCCATGCTCCCTAGACTAAGTATATATCACCAGGAGGACAAAGTTCCTACGGGCGGGTGCAAAAAGTCACCCAAGCCCTAAAAGAGGCAAAAAGAGAGTGAAAGAGTTCCTAGTTAAAAACCCACCCAGGTCAGTGGAAGACCACTCTATGTCCTCTGTTGCCCTCACACACCCCGAAAGGTGTCATGCTTCATCATCGGGCGGTTGCTCCTCGTGGGGCCGGCGCTGCAATTCCCCACGGGCCCCCGAAGGGTCACTTAAGCGGAGATCTTTTAAGAACCGCCGGATGGTGCATGTGGGTGTGTGAAAAAAGTGGGTTCGGTGTAGAGGGTAAAAAAGGGGGGTGCGTGCAAGTTTGTGAAAATATGGAGGGTCATCATGCAGCGAATCATATAGATGTACCCTAAGCAGAAATAAACTGCTAAAAAATTGACCCTGAAGGTACATTACGCCCAGGAATCATGGATCAAAGGCCAACATGTTTCGCGCCTCTTGCGCCCAAAGGGTCGGTGGCGCTTCATCAGGACCATATTCTTTTTTAAAAAAAGGTGCACGTGAAAATTACATAAACAAGTTAAAAATACCCTCAATATCAGTCTGGGCAATTGCCTGTACACCCTCAGTATGGTAACAGGTCAACGATGAAAATCGCTCCAGATGAATATCTAGGAAAAAGAAAAGAAAGAACAAAGGGATGTGTATCAGTGCAACTTAATACAACATAAGTGTGCCACAGTCGTGTGAACATCAACCCCAAGCAAAGAAGGGACACATCGCCTAAAAGTGTACGAGGGCAACAACATCATGTACGGCATCTTACACAGTATCACTCCCAGCCGCAGTCACTGTATGGCATGTCAAAAACTGTGGGCTGAAAACCCATATAATGGGCCAGGGTAACGAAATCTCACCTAATACATCACACTCCTAATCCCAATAGAGAAAATACACCCTTAATAACAAAGAAAAAAAGCTGTATAGGTGAAGTCATTGGTTATGCCCGGAGCTAACCTGACTGGTAAAGGATGAATACTCCATCAGCTGGGTACATGGACGTCCTTCATGTTAACGGAGATTCCGTCCGGGTAGTCACGTAGCTGTGCCGCCCCCATCCATGCGGCTGCCAGAGGGAATATGACACCGGCAGTGCATGCCTTTTAAATAGGTAACGGGAACTGGTGACGGGATACTTTAGTTCCGGGTCCCGGGCTCACAACAACAAGAGCTGCGCATGCGTATAACATTTCAGGAGGTGCGCGTGCGTGTAAGAGGAAAACTAATCCCCTCTACCCCAATAAGGGAATGCCAAATACACACGGAACCACGCCACTCCATCGCACCGCCAAAAATGAGATCGAAATGTCTCCCATGCGCACCAAATGTGGAAGATAGTTTGTAAGGGTATATTCATAGTAGTATTGGCAGTACATATGCATGATAGTGAGACTACACGTGACATGCAGGGTTAGGAATGTACTGTTATTTCAAACTAATGGAACGGGGGGGAGTATCGACGTGAGAAATGTGAATGTATTAACATTATATATGCCCGTGGAGGACCAGCCCCATCAAAATCGCTGCCAAAATAACAGTAGTAAGGTGTATGGTGGACAGGTAGTGCCACATCTGTGTCGTGTTGAACACTCATATATTACCCAAGTGATGATAATCAAGGCTTGTGTGCCCCAAGAAAAGGAACTACAGATAAATGATCCCACGGCTGCACCGCCGTACTAAATATAAATAACAAAAAGAGGGGGGATCTGGGAGCTAAAAAAAGGTCCAGTGTCCATGCTCCCTAGACTAAGTATATATCACCAGGAGGACAAAGTTCCTACGGGCGGGTGCAAAAAGTCACCCAAGCCCTAAAAGAGGCAAAAAGAGAGTGAAAGAGTTCCTAGTTAAAAACCCACCCAGGTCAGTGGAAGACCACTCTATGTCCTCTGTTGCCCTCACACACCCCGAAAGGTGTCATGCTTCATCATCGGGCGGTTGCTCCTCGTGGGGCCGGCGCTGCAATTCCCCACGGGCCCCCGAAGGGTCACTTAAGCGGAGATCTTTTAAGAACCGCCGGATGGTGCATGTGGGTGTGTGAAAAAAGTGGGTTCGGTGTAGAGGGTAAAAAAGGGGGGTGCGTGCAAGTTTGTGAAAATATGGAGGGTCATCATGCAGCGAATCATATAGATGTACCCTAAGCAGAAATAAACTGCTAAAAAATTGACCCTGAAGGTACATTACGCCCAGGAATCATGGATCAAAGGCCAACATGTTTCGCGCCTCTTGCGCCCAAAGGGTCGGTGGCGCTTCATCAGGACCATATTCTTTTTTAAAAAAAGGTGCACGTGAAAATTACATAAACAAGTTAAAAATACCCTCAATATCAGTCTGGGCAATTGCCTGTACACCCTCAGTATGGTAACAGGTCAACGATGAAAATCGCTCCAGATGAATATCTAGGAAAAAGAAAAGAAAGAACAAAGGGATGTGTATCAGTGCAACTTAATACAACATAAGTGTGCCACAGTCGTGTGCACATCAACCCCAAGCAAAGAAGGGACACATCGCCTAAAAGTGTACGAGGGCAACAACATCATGTACGGCATCTTACACAGTATCACACCCAGCCGCAGTCACTGTATGGCATGTCAAAAACTGTGGGCTGAAAACCCATATAATGGGCCAGGGTAACGAAATCTCACCTAATACAGCACACTCCTAATCCCAATAGAGAAAATACACCCTTAATAACAAAGAAAAAAAGCTGTATAGGTGAAGTCATTGGTTATGCCCGGAGCTAACCTGACTGGTAAAGGATGAATACTCCATCAGCTGGGTACATGGACGTCCTTCATGTTAACGGAGATTCCGTCCGGGTAGTCACGTAGCTGTGCCGCCCCCATCCATGCGGGTGCCAGAGGGAATATGACACCGGCAGTGCATGCCTTTTAAATAGGTAACGGGAACTGGTGACGGGATACTTTAGTTCCGGGTCCCGGGCTCACAACAACAAGAGCTGCGCATGCGTATAACATTTCAGGAGGTGCGCGTGCGTGTAAGAGGAAAGCTAATCCCCTCTACCCCAATAAGGGAATGCCAAATACACACGGAACCACGCCACTCCATCGCACCGCCAAAAATGAGATCGAAATGTCTCCCATGCGCACCAAATGTGGAAGATAGTTTGTAAGGGTATATTCATAGTAGTATTGGCAGTACATATGCATGATAGTGAGACTACACGTGACATGCAGGGTTAGGAATGTACTGTTATTTCAAACTAATGGAACGGGGGGGAGTATCGACGTGAGAAATGTGAATGTATTAACATTATATATGCCCGTGGAGGACCAGCCCCATCAAAATCGCTGCCAAAATAACAGTAGTAAGGTGTATGGTGGACAGGTAGTGCCACATCTGTGTCGTGTTGAACACTCATATATTACCCAAGTGATGATAATCAAGGCTTGTGTGCCCCAAGAAAAGGAACTACAGATAAATGATCCCACGGCTGCACCGCCGTACTAAATATAAATAACAAAAAGAGGGGGGATCTGGGAGCTAAAAAAAGGTCCAGTGTCCATGCTCCCTAGACTAAGTATATATCACCAGGAGGACAAAGTTCCTACGGGCAGTTGCAAAAAGTCACCCAAGCCCTAAAAGAGGCAAAAAGAGAGTGAAAGAGTTCCTAGTTAAAAACCCACCCAGGTCAGTGGAAGACCACTCTATGTCCTCTGTTGCCCTCACACACCCCGAAAGGTGTCATGCTTCATCATCGGGCGGTTGCTCCTCGTGGGGCCGGCGCTGCAATTCCCCACGGGCCCCCGAAGGGTCACTTAAGCGGAGATCTTTTAAGAACCGCCGGATGGTGCATGTGGGCGTGTGAAAAAAGTGGGTTCGGTGTAGAGGGTAAAAAAGGGGGGTGCGTGCAAGTTTGTGAAAATATGGAGGGTCATCATGCAGCGAATCATATAGATGTACCCTAAGCAGAAATAAACTGCTAAAAAATTGACCCTGAAGGTACATTACGCCCAGGAATCATGGATCAAAGGCCAACATGTTTCGCGCCTCTTGCGCCCAAAGGGTCGGTGGCGCTTCATCAGGACCATATTCTTTTTTAAAAAAAGGTGCACGTGAAAATTACATAAACAAGTTAAAAATACCCTCAATATCAGTCTGGGCAATTGCCTGTACACCCTCAGTATGGTAACAGGTCAACGATGAAAATCGCTCCAGATGAATATCTAGGAAAAAGAAAAGAAAGAACAAAGGGATGTGTATCAGTGCAACTTAATACAACATAAGTGTGCCACAGTCGTGTGCACATCAACCCCAAGCAAAGAAGGGACACATCGCCTAAAAGTGTACGAGGGCAACAACATCATGTACGGCATCTTACACAGTATCACACCCAGCCGCAGTCACTGTATGGCATGTCAAAAACTGTGGGCTGAAAACCCATATAATGGGCCAGGGTAACGAAATCTCACCTAATACATCACACTCCTAATCTCAATAGAGAAAATACCCCCTTAATAACAAAGAAAAAAAGCTGTATAGGTGAAGCGCACGCGCACCTCCTGAAATGTTATACGCATGCGCAGCTCTTGTTGTTGTGAGCCCGGGACCCGGAACTAAAGTATCCCGTCACCAGTTCCCGTTACCTATTTAAAAGGCATGCACTGCCGGTGTCATATTCCCTCTGGCAGCCGCATGGATGGGGGCGGCACAGCTACGTGACTACCCGGACGGAATCTCCGTTAACATGAAGGACGTCCATGTACCCAGCTGATGGAGTATTCATCCTTTACCAGTCAGGTTAGCTCCGGGCATAACCAATGACTTCACCTATACAGCTTTTTTTCTTTGTTATTAAGGGTGTATTTTCTCTATTGGGATTAGGAGTGTGATGTATTAGGTGAGATTTCGTTACCCTGGCCCATTATATGGGTTTTCAGC
Source organism: Triturus cristatus (assembly GCF_964204655.1). Classification (NCBI taxonomy): domain Eukaryota; kingdom Metazoa; phylum Chordata; class Amphibia; order Caudata; family Salamandridae; genus Triturus; species Triturus cristatus. The sequence goes on along the minus strand of NC_140584.1, from coordinate 769,408,438 downwards.
CCACAGTTTTTGACATGCCATACAGTGACTGCGGCTGGGTGTGATACTGTGTAAGATGCCGTACATGATGTTGTTGCCCTCGTACACTTTTAGGCGATGTGTCCCTTCTTTGCTTGGGGTTGATGTGCACACGACTGTGGCACACTTATGTTGTATTAAGTTGCACTGATACACATCCCTTTGTTCTTTCTTTTCTTTTTCCTAGATATTCATCTGGAGCGATTTTCATCGTTGACCTGTTACCATACTGAGGGTGTACAGGCAATTGCCCAGACTGATATTGAGGGTATTTTTAACTTGTTTATGTAATTTTCACGTGCACCTTTTTTTAAAAAAGAATATGGTCCTGATGAAGCGCCACCGACCCTTTGGGCGCAAGAGGCGCGAAACATGTTGGCCTTTGATCCATGATTCCTGGGCGTAATGTACCTTCAGGGTCAATTTTTTAGCAGTTTATTTCTGCTTAGGGTACATCTATATGATTCGCTGCATGATGACCCTCCATATTTTCACAAACTTGCACGCACCCCCCTTTTTTACCCTCTACACCGAACCCACTTTTTTCACACACCCACATGCACCATCCGGCGGTTCTTAAAAGATCTCCGCTTAAGTGACCCTTCGGGGGCCCGTGGGGAATTGCAGCGCCGGCCCCACGAGGAGCAACCGCCCGATGATGAAGCATGACACCTTTCGGGGTGTGTGAGGGCAACAGAGGACATAGAGTGGTCTTCCACTGACCTGGGTGGGTTTTTAACTAGGAACTCTTTCACTCTCTTTTTGCCTCTTTTAGGGCTTGGGTGACTTTTTGCACCCGCCCGTAGGAACTTTGTCCTCCTGGTGATATATACTTAGTCTAGGGAGCATGGACACTGGACCTTTTTTTAGCTCCCAGATCCCCCCTCTTTTTGTTATTTATATTTAGTACGGCGGTGCAGCCGTGGGATCATTTATCTGTAGTTCCTTTTCTTGGGGCACACAAGCCTTGATTATCATCACTTGGGTAATATATGAGTGTTCAACACGACACAGATGTGGCACTACCTGTCCACCATACACCTTACTACTGTTATTTTGGCAGCGATTTTGATGGGGCTGGTCCTCCACGGGCATATATAATGTTAATACATTCACATTTCTCACGTCGATACTCCCCCCCGTTCCATTAGTTTGAAATAACAGTACATTCCTAACCCTGCATGTCACGTGTAGTCTCACTATCATGCATATGTACTGCCAATACTACTATGAATATACCCTTACAAACTATCTTCCACATTTGGTGCGCATGGGAGACATTTCGATCTCATTTTTGGCGGTGCGATGGAGTGGCGTGGTTCCGTGTGTATTTGGCATTCCCTTATTGGGGTAGAGGGGATTAGTTTTCCTCTTACACGCACGCGCACCTCCTGAAATGTTATACGCATGCGCAGCTCTTGTTGTTGTGAGCCCGGGACCCGGAACTAAAGTATCCCGTCACCAGTTCCCGTTACCTATTTAAAAGGCATGCACTGCCGGTGTCATATTCCCTCTGGCAGCCGCATGGATGGGGGCGGCACAGCTACGTGACTACCCGGACGGAATCTCCGTTAACATGAAGGACGTCCATGTACCCAGCTGATGGAGTATTCATCCTTTACCAGTCAGGTTAGCTCCGGGCATAACCAATGACTTCACCTATACAGCTTTTTTTCTTTGTTATTAAGGGTGTATTTTCTCTATTGGGATTAGGAGTGTGATGTATTAGGTGAGATTTCGTTACCCTGGCCCATTATATGGGTTTTCAGCCCACAGTTTTTGACATGCCATACAGTGACTGCGGCTGGGTGTGATACTGTGTAAGATGCCGTACATGATGTTGTTGCCCTCGTACACTTTTAGGCGATGTGTCCCTTCTTTGCTTGGGGTTGATGTGCACACGACTGTGGCACACTTATGTTGTATTAAGTTGCACTGATACACATCCCTTTGTTCTTTCTTTTCTTTTTCCTAGATATTCATCTGGAGCGATTTTCATCGTTGACCTGTTACCATACTGAGGGTGTACAGGCAATTGCCCAGACTGATATTGAGGGTATTTTTAACTTGTTTATGTAATTTTCACGTGCACCTTTTTTTAAAAAAGAATATGGTCCTGATGAAGCGCCACCGACCCTTTGGGCGCAAGAGGCGCGAAACATGTTGGCCTTTGATCCATGATTCCTGGGCGTAATGTACCTTCAGGGTCAATTTTTTAGCAGTTTATTTCTGCTTAGGGTACATCTATATGATTCGCTGCATGATGACCCTCCATATTTTCACAAACTTGCACGCACCCCCCTTTTTTACCCTCTACACCGAACCCACTTTTTTCACACACCCACATGCACCATCCGGCGGTTCTTAAAAGATCTCCGCTTAAGTGACCCTTCGGGGGCCCGTGGGGAATTGCAGCGCCGGCCCCACGAGGAGCAACCGCCTGATGATGAAGCATGACACCTTTCGGGGTGTGTGAGGGCAACAGAGGACATAGAGTGGTCTTCCACTGACCTGGGTGGGTTTTTAACTAGGAACTCTTTCACTCTCTTTTTGCCTCTTTTAGGGCTTGGGTGACTTTTTGCACCCGCCCGTAGGAACTTTGTCCTCCTGGTGATATATACTTAGTCTAGGGAGCATGGACACTGGACCTTTTTTTAGCTCCCAGATCCCCCCTCTTTTTGTTATTTATGTCTTTCTGCATGCCTGCTTTTCACCTACAGAGAAGTGAAACAGAAGAGAGTAGGGTTTTCCCCTTCTGAACCTCTGTTTGGTCATCATGTAAGGGGACCAATGTGCCTTGTGAAGGAAGGATGGGAGAAGCCTCTTGAAGAATCTAAACAAGATAATGTGGACGATGTGCTTGGATTTCATTACAGAATAGCTGAGTACATGGAGAAAGCAAATAAAAACCCTGAGCCACCCAACATTTCAAGAAGCTTGTCAGGCACCCTCACTGCCAACCAGGAGACTATTTGCAGGCAAGTCCTAAATCAGTCTGCTGAGCTCTTCTCCATGACCTCTGGTCAGACTAACTGGTGTGCACATGATGTGGACACCAGTTACAGCCTACCTGTCAAATTAAAAACTACAGGCAGTCTGATTATGGTAAGGAGTGCATCAAAGTTGAAGTAGGCAAGATACTGGAATTGGAAATCATTGAGTCATCTGAGAGTCCCTGGGCCAGCCCGGTTGTTTTAGTCCCCAAACCTCACACCCAGGGTGGAAAGAAAGAGATGAGGTTTTGAATGGAGTATAGGGGCCTCAGTGCTGTGACCAAAACTGATGCACATCCAATTCCTTGGGCTGATGAAATAATTGAAAGGTTAGGAGCAGCCAAATATCTCAGTACTTTTGATCTCACATCAGGGTACTGGCAGATAGGTCTTATCCCTGAAGAAAAAGAAAAATCAGTATTCTCAATCCCAGATGGGCATTATCAGTTTACTTCTTCATGAATGTCCCTACCACCTTCCAACCCTTTAGTGCAGCTTATCTTGATGAAATTGCTGTCTTTAGCTCCACCTGACAGCATTGCTTGATTCACCTTGGCAAGGTCCTTGAGGCTCTGATAAGTGCAGACCTCACTATAGAGGGAAGCAAGTGCCAAATAGGGCAAGGCATGGCTGTGTACTGGGGCCGGTGCCACCTTTTCGGTTGAGGCCAAGTTCAGCCTTCACGACCCAAGATCTTAACAATTCTGGACTGGATAGCTCCAACAACCCAGAACCAAGTCAGGGCATTCTTTGGCTTGACTGGGTGCTTGTAAGAAAACGCACCAGTGTTGACCGCTGCATGTGCAAAGAACAATTACAGGTAAGTGTGGTGTGCGCATGGGGAATCATGAAGAAACTACAATTCCAGGCAGCCTTAGGGGTGCCGTAGCGTCACGCACGTCAGTGACGTCACCGCTACTTCAGGGATCAGCAGAATGGAGCTGGTGCCACTAATCGTGGTTGTTTCCGGAGGGCCTTGATTGCCGACGGGTTGGTAAGGGTGCTTTGCACCAAGCTTCGTTCATGTTTCTGTACTTTAGAGGCAGCACACATTGACTGCTTTAACCACTCATTTTGAGTGTGGATCATGGAGTGCTGCTGTAAGCATTTCGAGATAGCAACTCTCTTTTCCCCAGATACACTCTTGTTGGTGAGCTACACTTACGGTAGGCTCATGCAGAGTGTAAGGTGAGGAGGCTCGTTTGTGGAAACTTTTGTGAATCTCATTGTTACCGGATGGTGGGAGATTATACTGACCATGGTTTTTGATGCCTCATTTATTTGTTGTTACATTACTGCATTGCTGAAAGTCAGCATATGACATTTGGGAGGATTATGGATTGCAATCCTCAAATCATGAGTGGTGTGAAGTAATACTATAGTGCTATCCAACTGCTGCCATATTGACATTATATTCTGGATTACCATCCTTCTGGTTACTGTCACTGTTCTATATTTAGTCTCTTCACAGCGGGGGTTAGAATTAGACTTACCTACGTGGCCTATTCCCTCAGCCCCTGTTAAACCATCCACCTGCATAATAGGGTATGTGTAATTCCTGTAGGCAGACTTGTCTCATTACCTGGAAGGTCTTTTATTATCTTTATGTATTTTCTTGTTTTCTATATGCAAGTAGAGGCATATCTATATGCAGTGGATGGTCTACTACAGACAGCTCTTGGAGCAAAAGGCAGTAAAATGTTTATTTCTTTACAGGTATAAAAGGGGTAGAAATAAAATGATGATATGAAACAGTATGTCAGCATCATAAGTGTTTTCCAAAGACAAGGGTTGATTGTTTTTTTCCCCTTGTTTTGCAGGTCTCCCTCTCCGCTGTTCCCTTCCTTTCCTTCCCCCGCTTGATCACCTTTTTTGTCGATTTATTTGCTATCAGACATAGGGGATGTCAGGAGGTGGACCACAATATCTTCAATACGATCCTGAGGATTCCGTTCTGACAGTACTGCAGAAGGTTTGAGAAGGAATAAAGGTTCATTGTGGCCCCCCCTCACAGAATCAACCTCGATAAAGATGCCCAAAAAGGTTAACTGGATAGTAAGCTGTCGAAAGGCTTTTGACACCCTGAATGAAAGAAGCAATGTGCTCAGCATCCATTCTAAAAGCTCCAGATTATACCAAGCAGTTCATAGTGCAGATAGTTGCCTCTAAACATGGGATAAGAGTGGTCCTATCCCAGACCAATGATGATGATGGCAATGACCAGCTTATTGTTTTTATTGGCAGGAGATTATTTCCCAGAGAGCAGCGTTAGAGTGTCATTGAGAGGGAAGCCTATGGTGTGGTCCCTGAAGACCCTGAGACCATACTTATTTGGTTCTCACTTCCTAGATCAAACTGACCACAGGCCTCTCAGATGGCTCATGCAAATGAAAGGTGAAAACCCCAAACTGTTAAGGTAACTGATAGCTCTAAAGGGAATGGGCTTTACAGTGGAACACAGACCTGGGACTTACCATACCAATGCATATGGCCTTTCCAGGTACTTCCAGTTAGAAGATAAAGACTCTCTTGGAAAAGTTTTGTTTCATCCTTTTTCATTTGAGGGGGGGGGCATGTAGGAAATGGCCTCTTTTGACATGGTTAGCTCCTACTTTTTGCATGGAATATGATGTGGTTTCGAATTAAATTGCACTATGTCACTGCTAACCAGCTTCCTAGTGGCAAACCTCTTTCCTAAAACTGTACCATGATTGGCACAACTTCAGCCACCCCTGTAAATCCTTGTTAAATGGTACCCCTTTTACCTAGGGCATTGGCACTGAATACGGTCCACTAGGGCTTCAGCACAAAGTGTGCCACACTAGGGACTCCTCCCCAAGACCATACAACCTGCCATTGCAGGCTACGTGTCTTTGTGCAGAAAAAACTGAAGAGTCGACATGGCATACATCCTGGTGTGCCATGCCCACAGACACTGCAAGAGGTATAGGTAAGTCACCCCTACTGCAGGCCTTAGTGCCCTAAGGCAGGGTACACTATATCACATGTGTGTTCATATCTGCCTGAGCAGATATGGCTCTACAATATCTAAGTCCATTCTTGGATAGTGTAAGTGCACAGGGAAGCCATATAGAGTACATGAGCTAGCCACCCGTCATTTCGGGTTCCCCAGCACCATGATGGCTTCACTGTACCACCAAGCCCCCCGTCTTAATAAATCCACACTGATGCCAGTGTTGGATTTATTAATAAATGCAAACAGAGGGCTCCTTAGAGGTCCCCCTGAAAACCTAGCAAACACTGGTGTGGTCTCTGACTATTCTTAGTCAGTCTGTCACCACCAGACATGTTTCTGACTGGGTGGGGTGAGAACCTGCACTCTCAATTGCTGGGAACAATGATTACTCTGGGCGTAGGTGCTTCACACCTCCTCCAGGCCTGAATAGCATTCCAAGACAGGAAGCTTCAAGGGCAATGCTGCCTTTGAAATGCAACCCAGGCATCTCCAGATAGTGGAAGATGCCAACCCCCTGTCCTGTTCCACTTTTGGCAGGGAGACAGGTGGGAAAATGTATGAGATTCGGAGGTGGGTTCATATTCAGCCAGCAACTCCCCTAAGATGGGGCAGGTAATGTGAACCCCATCTTTCTAATTCCTCCATCTTGAGATACAAGGAATTAACCTATCAGGGTCAAAGATGTGTCCCTTCCCACAGGAAGTGGTCACATAGAGGGTGTAGACACCATAAAGGTAGGTAGCCCATTGTCAACTACATGTCACCCTCTTTCTTGCCCCTAAATTTCACATCAAGGTGGCATCCTGGGACCTGAACTTCAGATTTGATGGACCTAAGAAAAAAACGGGCAAAGAAGAGCTGCTGACCCGAGAACGGAGTACCTGCTGCAGAATTTGGCACAAAACCCTGCATACTGCCTTCAGGACTCAACCATTGTGGTGTGCTGACACGTCCTGCTGCTGTGAGGCCTCCAAGAACCCTGGAGCACCTCCAGTCCTCCAACATTCATCAGAGAACTCCCTTGGAGTAGAGGAAGTACTCCTCTGCAAACCACAGGACGAAACCCACAGAGTATGAATTATCGACTTTCTGCTCCCCAGCAATGCCGCCTCAGCAACCAAACCAGAAGTGGTACACCAGCTTCAAAGGATCAGATCTGTCCTCCCACCAAGTCAGAGGACACCAGGACCTAGCAGAGCAGTGCCATAGCAATATCCAAGGTACCAGACCACCTGTGACCAACTCTGAGACGAAGAGTCCCAGACGGACTGCTACTGCCCAAGAAGCAAGCCTTGAAGCAGAGAGCCCAGCTAACCTATCTACTCTGCACCCAGCCCAGTCCTGGTTACAGATGAACCACCTGTGTTCCCATGGTCCAGAGGCCCTTCCAACCCGATCTCTCATTTGGGGGCCCCTGGCAATACCTGTAAGTCCCCCTGTGCAGCCTGTCTTTAGGTGGCTCACCTTTTTCATAGCTCACCAGCCATCAAGGACCTCAGCACCCTGCTCCTGACTGAATCCAGGATGCTCAAGACAATGTGCTGGTGGAACATTGGACATTGGCCTGTTGCTAATCTAAACTTCAAAGGTGAATTCCTAGAACTGACTGGACGATTTTATCTAAAGCAAGGAGAAGGTCCTTATGTGTAGAGGGAGGTTGTTCCATGGGTTGGGTGTAAGGTATTATAAGGTTAACCCTCCTGTTCTGAATATGCAGATGTGGGGTGTGTGTGTGAGAAAGAGAGAGGCAGAGTGAGGGTGTCTGATGTGCTGGTGGAAGTGAATGCAAGAATTGAAGTATGCTGGCCTAATGTTGCACAGTGCCTTTTATGTATGTATGAGTAGTTTGAATTGGCAGTGTTGGTGTTTCGGCAGCTCGTGGTGATTTCTGAGGTGAGCATGATGTGGAGTTAGGTCCACGATGAGTCTTGCAGCGGTGTTCTGGATGGTCTGGATACACTTAATTAGGAGGTTTGGGATTCCAGCATAGAGTGTGTTGCCATATTCAAGTCTGCTAATCATAAGGGCTTTAGTGATTGTATGTCTCCTTCTCTTGGGAATCCAGCTGAAGATTTTCTTAAAGATGCATTGCATATGGACATTGGAGGAGCTAACTACGTTCACCCTAAGAGGCCATGCTGAGTTTGTCATCTAATGTGATCCCCAGGTTGAGTGCATGATGGGTGGGTGATGGAGTAGTCCCAAGCTCTGATGGTCAGGAAGTAGAGTTTGAGAAAGAGTTTTTGTTCCCAAAGATCAGCACTTCTGTGCTATCCGTGTTGAATTTCAGGCAGTTGCTTCACATCCATTCTGCTACTTGGGTAATGCATTTGGTGAAGTTGGATCTTGTCATGAGGGATTGTCTGATATGGAGAGGGGAGTTGGGTCACATTGGCATGGGAGAGGATGGAGATGCCGTGGGCTCTGATGATGTCTGTAAGTGGTGTCATGTAAATATTGAACAGGGTGGGGCTGAGGAATGATCATTGAGTGACTCTACTGATCAGGTCATTAGGCTCTGATGTGTAGAGAGGGAAAGTCTGACTCGTCAGTTCTGTTTGTGAAGAAGGAGCATATCCATTCAAGGGCCGTGGCTTGGATGTCCGTGGCAGGAATTGCCTTACAGATATAAAGGTTTGCCTGATTTGTCATCACCCCCGTGACACCTATATAAATCATGTTGCGGTATATTCTCCTGTTACTATCCTTTAAAGCATGATGAAACCTTTTTCTTGACCATGGTATTATCTTTGTCTACTATATCATCCTCTTGTAGCTACCAATGCTTAGTGCTTTATAATCATGTTACCTATCAAAGTTTAGTGAATCCATGTACCTTGTAAAAGTTGCGCTTTAATTGTTATGCCTTTAATTGTATGCGCATTAACCTCTGTAAACCAAGCCGATGCAGTTTTAGCTTTGTATCGGTTTGATTTGGCTTCCTGTTGTCAAAAAAAACAGGACGACACAACACAGGCTCCTGATCACGTTGTCTCACGTCAGAACACGTTTCTGCTAACGCCAAGACAACGCCCTGTGCATTGGCGTCGTGTCGTCGTGGAAACCCCAAATACTCATCGTTGGAATTCTATGACCACGCCCATCATCCCGATGTCGAGCCTGACTTCAACTAAGGAATCTCCATCACAGAGAACATTTGTGTAGTCAGCTAAGTGAACGTTTCTGCTTAGCAGTTTTATTCTTTTATGTTGACATTTTAAAGACCATTCGTTATTCTTTTACGCTGACAATTTAAAGACCATTTGTTTGTGACTGCAGTTTAAGTTTTAAATACGCATTTATGCATAACTGAAGAAGTGCTTAGTTTATAGGAGTATTTCTGTTGGAATCATTTTCTGTTGATATAAAGTGTTCTGAAGAAGTATTCAGCATTTGTCATCGAGCTATACAGGTGAGACAAGCTATCAAAAGAGCATGTTATTACGTATGAGCAGTCGATGTTCCCCTTCTTATGGATGTTATTTTCTTGCATTGTAGCGTATAAAGAAACAGTTGTCCCTATCCTATTACACTAAAAGACCTGTCAGCAAGGAAATACAGTTTCCCAATCTTGCCGCTTTTGGTTAGAGGTAACTTCTAAGACAGTTTTAAGATATTATCTAGTTAGTAAGTTTATTTGATCAGTGTGGTTATAATATCACTCTTTCCTAAAGATAAAGGAGACAACAAGACTATGTACACCCAGAAATAGATGTTGGCTGACCCAGGAGGCAGAACGTAGCAGTGTCTTCTGTTTCTTTGTCTTCCGGGTCTAAATCCCCTTCCCCCTGGACACCTGCCAGGGCTTCTGATCTCTAAGCAGGGCTGAGAGGTGTTCCGGTAGGGTTGGAGAACTATTCAGCACCCCTGCAGACGATCCTGGTTTTCAGGTGAGTGCTTGGCCACACACCTCATAGCCTGTGCAATGAAGTCTTATGATGAAGTTGCAGTGCGACATGGTTTCGAATGCTGCTGAAACGTTCAGCAGTATGAGGGCAATGGTTTCAGCCTAAGAGAGTGCACATCTCGTCAGTGCTGTCTCTGTGCTGTAATTGCTGCAGATCTGAACTGGGAGTGGTCAAAAAGATTGTGGAGCTCCAGATGGTTGGCGAGTAGCTGGTTGATTGCTTTCTCTATCACCTTTGCTGGGTACAGTAGTAGGGAGATGGGTCCGAAATTACTTAGTTCATTGAGCTCAGCCAATGTTTTTTCAGGAGGGCTGTAACGTCAGCACTTCCATTCCTCTGGTAAAGTCGCAGACTTGATAGAGGAGCTGATGATGTGGTTGTGGTATTTGGTGATCATGGGTACTCTTACATTGTTGAAACTGATCTGGACATGAGTCTGTGGGTGCCCTGGAATGGATGGTCTTCATAAATGGTGTGTTCTCCAGTTGGTGAAATGTCTGTCCAAGTCGTGAATGTGCAGTTTTATGATGATGTCCTCTGAGTTCAGTTGCTTTGCAAAGTTATTGTTAATATTTTTGATTTTGTTGTTGAAGCGATTTGAAAGGTCATCGCTGTGTTACTGGGAAGAGGTGATGGAGTTGAATGATGTGTCGAAGCATGAATTCCTTGATGAGGTCAAATATTTCTTTGCTGTTGTTGGAAGTAGCTTTGATCCTAACTGTGTGAGGGCTATTCTCTTAGTAACTCCCAGGAGATGATGGTAGTCCCCTTTGACGTTAGTCCTCCTCCTACCTCCTCTGCTCTTAATCTTCTCTCTCATGTTTTCCTTCTGTGTCTTCATCCCAACTCCCTGTAGCCCCACTTACCACACCCCTGAGATCATCCTCCCTCCAAGGACCTACATAATGGCAGCCATTGCATGACAACCCCTGGTCAGGTCACCCACCAATGCTACTTTGCAAAGGCCCTCCTTGCACTAGACCCTGGATGCTCCTCCACTCACTGCTGTTGCACCGTACCTCAAAGCATGGGAGGACCCTTTCTTGCTCCCACTGTCAATTATCCTGCAGCAACTTGGCACCACTCCCCCTCCCAGACTCCCTAGTCACCATCTGCCTTTCTACTATAGCATAGCATGTTTCTGCCACCTTTCAAACTATTCTTTGCAGTTTTTGTGTAGCGGCTCGAGCCCTGCGACTGTCAGATAGTGTTCCATCCTTGTGCATCATAATGCACTGAAAGATAGCCTTTAGGGTTGGCGGATTCAAATCCGTGAGTACCTCAATGTTTCCCCTACCAAATGAGCTACTGTCAGCGAGAAGTCCCAGTTTAAGTCTTTACCCACAACTGATAGACTCCTACCCCTTCTGGCCATCTTATAGGCTGTTGCTAGAGTGCTACCATCAGGGGTATCGCTTGGCTCACCAGGTGCAATGCCCCTGATTCATCTGCTGAGTCTGAATCCTCCTCAGACTACTCTGTTCCAACCCATAATGAGAAAAATCACTCATTAGCATCAGGATCCGAGCAGGCTTTCTTAGCCGCTGCCTTTGTGCTTTTATAATATCTGTGGGCCTTGAGAGATGTAAACTTTTTACTGGGCTCTGTATTCATATTTTTAGTCCGGGAGCAATCCCATGAATTATAGGCCTTTTTTCCTTGCTGCTTGCCAATTGCATGCCACCCTCCTCTGTTTCTGCCAAAGTCCCTTGTATTCCTGTGCCCTTAACATTATCAGCCCCCTCCGTTGCCATGTGTTGGCTGGCAACATCACTTAACAGAGACATAGTGGTATGGTTTACCTCCAGTTCTGTTTCAGGTTGCTCAGAAGGATTGCCTTTCATACAATCGACAGTCCCACCTTGGTCTTTACTGGGCACTGATTGTTATGAACCCACTAATGAAGCCACCACCTTTACCTCAGTCAGTTGCCTTGTCTCCACCATCGGTGTGCAGAGTAAATCTGCAATTGTAGGGTTGGACAAATGAGGGATGGAAGAGGCAGCTGAGTCTCCTTTTCTTTTCTTCTCCGGCCGATCCACTTTTCTGCCTGGCTGCCCCCGATGGGCACTCTGCCTTCCTGGCCCACGGCCGGCATTTTCAATGGTTTCTCCATTGAGGCTGGCCAGGGTCGCCACATACTGTGAGCACTATTTTCTTCCCCTGCCTCCCACTCCCGTTGTGCGTGCCTTCTCACCCGCCCACACTCCCACCTGCAATGCAATTGGTCTCGCATAAATGCCAGTCCTATTGCATTGCAAATGCTTGTTTGCTACCAGGACCGCTCTCATGCAGGAATCGCTCCTAGGCACCCCGGGTTGCTGTGGACGCATGCGCAGAGTTGGTTCTTTCCTGCAGGATCAGTCCATGCAGGAATTCCAAGTCTCTGAGGGTGCATGCACACTGCTGGCGGGCGCTGGCAGAAACGTTGCCCCTCAGGCCAGCGCAGCGAGTACTGCAACCATGGAGGATGTCCCCACCCTGGAGAAGCCGGTGGCCGAGCTGACGGTGATGGACGTGTAGGACTTCAAAGATTCCAGTTTACTGACAAAGATTGAGAAATTGAAAAAAGATCTGGCACGCTTCTCACATGACAAAGTGGACCCGTTCACCAGTGATAACGACACCCTGCCAGAATTCAACAGAAAAAGACAACAGTAAGGGTCAAACTACTCGTCCACCGGTTCTGAAGAAGGGTCGAGTGACTCAGATTCGTCAACCAAAAGTGGACAACAAAACAGAGGTTGTGGAAAAAAAAACTGGTCGAACTGGCGGAATGGTCCACTAGCCCCACAGTATCAACAATGGTGACCTCCTAGCCCCTGGGGTTTTCCAACACCTGCGTTTCAGCCCCAAATGGGACCGTTTCAACCTCACCCTCAGAGTTACACCAACCAGCCTTTTTTAGGATTTGGCCGAGGGCGCTCCAGAGGAAGACGGAGAATTCAACAGGCCCATGTACACTGGAGCCCTCCCACCTTCTCCCAGGAACACCTGCAGCAACAAGAAAAAGCCCTCCCGCAACCAGGGACCAGTGCGGAGGCAACTTAGTAGTGGACCCTTTTCAGACACAGTGTGAACTGGCCAAGTTCTTTCGCAAAATACGTTTGCACTTTTTCTTCAAAGACAAAGAAGTAAAAGTATCTTTAGAAACAGAAGATGCAAATACTGGTTTGAAAAAACGTTCTACGTTCAACCCACCCGCGCACCCTGTGCAAGCTCAAGTCTTGATTTTCGAGAAGGCAGTAAGTGAAGATGTAACTACAATGTGCACCACTGTTAATAGATCTTATAACAACCTTCCAAGAAAGGAACAACAGGCAATCCGCACTCTGACAATGGACGACGAAATAACGATCAACAAAGCTGACAAAGGCGGCGCCATTCTCATTTTGGACACTGCAACGTACCGCACTGAGTGCCTACGTCAACTAGAGGACAGAAGGTTTTACCGCCCTCTTAGAACTGAGAGGATTAAAAGGGTTATCTCCGATATGATTGAAGAAGCGACCAACAAAGGCTGGATTACTACTCAGGAAGCTACTTTTCTGCAAACTCCATACCCAGTGATGTCATACTTTTTTTTAATTTTTTTTTATTTTTCAAAAACCTTTATTCAGTCGGAAATAAGCAGTACACAGCCCCTGTGCCTACAACCAGCAACTGGCCGGCAGCGTAATGTACAAACTGGATGATGGTGAAGTACACAGCTGTCCGCCTACAACCCCTCCAGGGGCCGGCAGCGTTACAGTAAACATTAATGCAACAGTATGATATTCAATAGGGCTGCAACATACTTTACGTCATGTGATATGTATTTGTCAGTAAACCGTATAAACCAGTACAATTTGTGCATAGGTTGAGTCCATATAGTGTAGTGGCCTGGTATGTCATACCTGAGGAATATAGTAGATCATGGTCACAGTGGTACCTGCTTAGTTGTCTATGGAGACATTAGGGATGGCTACAACCCCGTCGCCTTTCTGCACCCACAAAGCGGGGCATGCCAGCTCTCGGAGGGATCAGCAGTTATCAACGGGAGCTCCGGCCTGCCGGTCAAGAGTAAGATCTAGGACCTCCCCTACCTAACAGAGTCTTACATCCCCCACCTCTCAAGTGGCGTGACCCAGTGGAATCAGCAGTGTAGAATTCGAGCAATCGGGTAAGTGAAGGTGCGCTATGTCTGCGGGTGTGATAATAGATATGTCGTAAGGGGACTCCAAATGTCTACCGGTCTGGACGCTGTGGGCAGTAGCTCAGCATAGCAGAGCAGCGTATCTTGGCAGTGCACCATGTTTTCGATCCAGTCTTTGTATTTAGGAGCCCTGCCCCTTCCCCACCTGCAGGCGATTAGCCTCTTCGCAATGAGGAAAGCAATAGTGGCAAACCGACGAACCGGTTTCTTGATGGTTTTCGTGTAACCCAGCAGTGCCTGCACCGGAGATGGCGTAAGTGAGACTCCTATCATTTCCGAAATACCTGAATATATTTGTCGCCAATAGTCGGCTATTTCCCCGCAGCCCCAAGCCATGTGCAAAAAATCTGCCGCTGGTGTGCGGCAGCGCCAACAGAGATCGTCACCCCGGAGGCCTACCCTACACATGTGAGCTGGAGTACAATAAAGCCGATGCAGGAACTTATAGTGGATAACCCTGAATCGACTACTGGAGGAGATCTGTGCGGTCTGGAGACAACAATAACTCCAAAGTTCGTCTTCTATGGGTGTTCCTAAGTCAGCCTCCCATTTATTACGGGCCCTGCAGATTCCCGGGTCGGACACCGTGCGTATAGAGTGATATAGATTAGAGACCACGTGTGCCGGAGTGGCAGCTTTAAGCAGCTGATGTAAGGGTTCTAAAGTGGGTGGTTCTTCCGGAAATCCCTCAGTCAGCGATCGCACCCCCCCACGCAGACGAATGTAAAGAAAAGTATCCATGGGAGTGGGTGTGAGGTCTGCTAGCATGTGCGTCTGAGACCGAAATAGTCCGTTATGATATAAGTCTCCCCACGTCTTAATGTTGAGTTTGGCCATAAATTTCTTAAATAGTTGTTCCTGCAGAATGGGTAGCAGGGGATGATATGCCAGGGGCAACAGAGGAGAATACAGCAGTGTCATTCCGGCTTCTTTTGCTATCTTTCGCCACGCGAGGGCTGAGCTGGAGACTGTGGTGTGGTGTGCAGTTCTAGCCTCCGGCGCACTAAAGATGGCCCCCTCTAGTGGGATAGGATCCACTAACCAGTGTTCCACCGCTATATGTGGCATAAAGGGAGTGGGGTGGATCCAATGGTGAACATAATGGGCCTGAGCGCTGTAGTAATAAAGTTCGAGCTCCGGTAAATCGAAGCCCCCCTGTGCGAATGGACGAGTCAATATGTCCCAGCTCAGGCGCGGCCACTTCCCTCCCCACACCAGTCGGATGAGCTCGGAGCGCAGAAGGCGGAAGAAGGACCTGCCCGGGTAATATGGGATATTTAAGAAGAGGTAAAGTAGCTTGGGAAGGATCACCATCTTAATGAGAGATGCCCGCCCTGCAAAAGAGAGAGGCAGCGTGATCCATCTGGTCACGCAAGTTTGGATATGGTCAAACGTGCGGCCATAATTCATCCGCATCAGTTCCGCCCGATCACGAGAGAGTAGAATGCCCAGGTACCGGACCTCATCCTCACACCATCTCAGAGGGTAATCTAGTTGAAACGGCTGGGCGGCCGCGGTGAGTGGGAATATGGTGGATTTGCCCCAATTAATGTGTATACCTGACATGCCAGCAAACCGAATGAATTCCCTCAAGATAGGGTTAAGGTTAGTAGCAGGGTCGCGGATGTACAGCGTGATGTCGTCCGCATACAATGATATGAGCACTTCCCTCTGAAGACATCGCAGAGCTCTTTCCCGGTGATGCTGTCGAAGACGAGCAGCAAGCGGTTCCATCGCTATGGCGAACAATAATGGAGAGAGGGGGCACCCCTGACGAGTCCCCCTAGATACAGCAAAGGCCTCAGAAATCCGACCGTTCACCCCCACCCGAGCCACTGGTCTGCTGTAAAGGATACCGACCCATTGCGTGAATCCTATCGGCATCCCCATGTTCCGCAGGATACATTGGAGATAGTCCCACTCCAGGGAGTCAAACGCCTTGGTGGCGTCCAGTAGGACAGCCGCCAGAGGCAGGTTCGGGTCCACATTATCAACTATAGAGAAGAGGGTACGGAGGTTGTGGGAGGTGGCTCTGCCGGGGACAAATCCCGCTTGGTCTGCCAGTACCAGGCCCCCCAGTATTAGCTGCAGGCGATTGGCCAGCACTTTGGCCAAAATTTTTGCATCGCAATTGATTAATGAAAGGGGACGGTAGGAGTCGCAGTGTTGAGGCGGTTTCCCGGGTTTTAGAAGCGAGGTAATTAGAGCTTCCTGCATGGAGGGGGGAAGTGTGCCGGATTCATGAGCTTCCATATAAACCTCACGAAGCACCGGCGCAAGCAGATCCACGTATGCCTTGTAGAAGTCCATAGGCAAGCCGTCCAGGCCCGGGGCCTTCCTGGGTGTCATCTGCCTGATAGCGTCCCTAATTTCGTCCAGGCCTATGGGTTCAGCCAAGAACTCCCGGTGACGATCTGAAAGCCAACCCAGCGTCAGCTCCCTCAAGTAGTCGTCCATATCCAGTGCACCCACCCTGGTAGTTGAGTAAAGGGCCGAATAATGGGCAGTGAAGGCAGCCAGGAGCGAGTCCGAGTCCCGCAGAGGCACCCCGTCGTCTCCCTCCAGCTCCAAAACGAAATTTGAGCCTCGTGGGGGTCGAACTATTCCCGCCAGAAATTTCCCGGGCCGCTCTCCCTCCCCATAAGCCCTGGCCCTGAAGTATTTGCCCCGGAATTTGACCTCTCTCTCGGCGGTGGAGGTGTAGTCTGATAGAGCCTTCCTGTATTGTGCCTGTGTATCCGAGTCGGTGGCAAAGTCAGGTCGGGTTTCTAGCGTGTGTAATGTAGTTTCCAATGTGCGCAATGTGGCACGCAAAGTTCTCAGCACTCCAGAGCTCTTTGAGATGCAGATGCCCCGCACCGTGACCTTCAGCGCTTCCCAGAGAGTAGCAACTCGCTCCACCGAACCCTTGTTGTGAGTAAGAAAGTCGGCAATCTCCTGACCTAATTCAGAGCGGAATAGTTCATCGAGTAAAATTTTTGGTTGGAGTCGCCAGGAGGGTGGCCTTCCCATTATATCCGGTAAGCGGAGCTTAATCAACACCGGGGAGTGGTCCGAAAACGTGCGAGCCACGTGTTGGACCGCGACCAGTGAGGGTGCCAAACCTCTGGACACTAAAATGTAATCCAGTCTGGCCCACGTGGCATGAGCGGTATTCCAGTGTGTGCCCTCCGTCTGAGTCGGATGTAAGTGGCGCCAGGTATCTACGATGTCCTGAGTGTCACAAATGTCACGTAGGTATCTGTGTGTGTTGGTGTAGTGTTGGGCAGAGGGGTTGGACCTATCCAGAGCGGGATTAAGCACAGCATTAAAATCTCCCCCCCAAATAAGATGTGTGGAGCCCACCTCCCTGATCTTGTTCCAGAGAGCAATGAAGCTGCTCGGGTCATCACAGTTAGGGCCATATGAGCAGGCAAAGGTGACAGTTTCAACTCCCATCCTACCCCAAGCCATGCAATACCGTCCCTCCCGGTCTACAGCGTCACCCATGGAAACATAAGGGACATTCCTTTTTATCAGGATTGCAGTGCCTCTCGCATAGGACGAGTAGGAAGCAAAGGCAGAGTGCGCTGCCCACCTGGTGGCAAAGGAACCCCTGCGTCGGGGATCCATATGGGTCTCCTGTAAGAAGGCGACCTGGGCCCCCAGCCTGTCAAGGGCTCCCAGAATTTGTCTCCGCTTTCTAGGGTCTCCCAGTCCTCTGACATTCCAGGTGATAACGGAGAGCAGTCCCCCCCCCATTGATATCAAGGTTCACGGCGTGACTCATATTTGCCGATAGGTGAAGAATAAGTCAGGGGACGCACTGTGCCGTCCCCTCTGTGGTACCACTGTGCAGTTAAGGTGTCGGACGTTGTATCAACACTATGCCGAGTAACCGTATCAGTATTTACTTCAAACCAAACAAGAACAACTCCTTGAAATCCTCCCCGCCCTCCCACTCCGACAACCCCAACCCGTCGGGCATCTCCCCCACCCCACTTAATCCCACAACATCGAATCATATTCTACTGGGGAATACCCAATTGGGGGACACAAGGGCTCCGGACCTGCCTCCAACTCCCCCGGTATTGCACCCGCTGTCCGCTAGCGGTAGTAGCCTGCGGAGAAACGCGGGAGGGGGAGGTAGGTGCCAGGGCAAAATACAGGTGTAGTGCACATCCAGGAAACCATGAGATAATTAAAGCTCAACTGTTTGTAGCCCATCAAGTCCAGGCTAGAGCATAGAGCAGCCAACATAGCGAGCGCCCGGGCCTAAACCCCAGGCGAGAGCAGAGCACACTTTCAGCAATATGAGGAACCAGAGCAGCAGATGTGAAGATCATGATCAGTCAAGAGCAGAAGTGGGCGAACTAGAGCCAGCCCCCTCCGACGGGGGCCCAGCAGCTCCGCGGGCTCGCCTGCGGTCTTTCAGGAAGAGTTCCACCTGAGAAGGGTCCTGAAAAATGTGGGGCTTGCCCTGATGGAGAACCCTAAGCCGGGCCGGGTATAACATGGAGTATTGGATTCCGCTTTGCATAAGTCGTTTTTTGACCGGTCCAAATTTACGGCGCGCCTCCTGCACCGATTGCGTGAAATCCGGAAAGAAGGAGAGGGTGATGTTTTCGAACTGGACAGGCTGCTTCTCCCGGGCGAGGCGGAGTAGGGTATCGCGGTCTCTATAGTTCAGAAATCTGATAAGTACAGGCCGTGGGGGGGCTCCCGGCACAGGGCGAGGGCCCAAGGCACGATGCGCCCGCTCTACCACCAACTGTGATGAGAAGGCATCTGCGCCAAACAGGTCAGCAAGCAGTTTTTCAATGAAAAGTTCCATTTTGCCTACCGCGGTGGACTCCGCCAGCCCGAGAAGGCGCACGTTATTGCGGCGCGATCGCGCTTCTAAGTCCTCTTTCTTGTCGGCGATCACCTTAAGCAGTCTCTCCATCTGCGATACTTTGGCTTCGGTGGCCGTTGCCCCATCCTCCAGGCCAGAGATCCGCTGTTCAGACTCCTTGACTCGCTCCTCCTGTTGATCAAGTCTATGCACCACTGAGTCGAGGCGGCGGGACATACCGTCAATTTTGGAGTCTATGGAGGTTAGGCTCGTTTGCATGTTAAGTAAAAGCGCCTTCCAGTCCACTTCTTCAGTATCCCTACCATCGGAATCGCCGTCTCCCGGCGGCGGGGCACGGGATTTTTTCTTTGGAGTGTCAAAGGGGAGCCGAGACTGCTTAGTATCTGTCTTCCCCATTATGGTAAGTTAGCAGGTCTGAAGTGCCTCGTAGGTGCGTCGGTATGGGAAACCTTCTTCGGAGTTGCTACGACCACGCCGTGTAGTTAGATAGGGTGCAGCGTTCGCCCCCGGTTCCACCCGGTGTCAGCGGATGAAAGTGCACTAGATTGGCAAGAGGGGGGGGGTCACCCCATCCAAGGCGTCGACTGTGGTGCTCTGTCTCGAAGTGGGGGCCCAGTGCCTCGCCACGGGTCCACTAGCCCCACTCCACAGCGGCCCCAAGAGTCCAGGGGGGACGGCGCAATCCGGTGCAGCAAGTGGGAGCAGCCCGGGTCAGGGTCCCAATCCACCGGGCATATCGGTCGCTTGGTTCAGCAATGAAGCGGGCCAGTAGCGTCGCTCCCCGCGGGCCCCACCGAGCCTCAGGAGCCCAGCCGGTGTCGGAAGGATCGCACCCCCAGCAGGGTCCCCCCGGGTCAGGCACGGCTCCACCCAGGCAGCGAGCAATTCTCCGTTGTGGTTCGGGAGGAGGAGGGGGGGAATAAGGGGGGGGCCCCCGGCAGCTCGGAGCCCAACCTTCTCGTAATTTCAGGGCGATATTCGGGCCGGAGACGCAGCCCCCCCCGTCCCCAGAGGCCAAGTTCTGGTATGCAGGGGCCGCAGGCAGCGCCACCCCAACGACCCTCCAGCTCCACTCCACCTTACCGGCACTCTGGGAGGGCAGCCACAGCCCCCGGGGGTCCCGACTCGAGCCCCGATCACCTCTCGTCCCCTTCTGCAGGCGCAGCGTCTCACGGCCTTCCGCCCACGTGGGAGCCACGGCCTCGCGTGCACACCTCCGCCGGTCGTCTCGCGTCGCAGGGTCCACAGCTGCTCCCGCTGGAAGTTGCGGCGGCTCTTGCTCCGGGTGCACTCTGCCGAATGGCCCAGGACTCGCCACAGGTGTGCCGCAGCTCCAGCCCAACACTCGGCGTTGGTCAGATGTTGGTTTCCATGGTGCAGGATGGGCTGATGAAGGGGAATCTCGCCCGGCTGGCGGGAGCCTCACGAATGTGCGGCCATTACAGTCCGGCGCCCTCTAGCGCCCCCCCCAGTGATGTCATACTTTTCTGTACTGCCAAAAGTGCATAAACAACAGAGACCACCACTGGGGGCGGCCGATCATATCTGGCTTGGGTTCTAATCTTGAACCTTTGTACACTTTTGTGGACTACTTTCATAGACCCATGGTAAAAGAGATGCCTATGTATCTTCAGGATACGAAGGATATCCTGAGACTGCTGCCTCAAGTGGAGTTTGATATAGGCACTGATTTTTTAGTTTTGTTCGATGTCATGGTAAAAGAGATGCCTACGTATCTTCAGGATACGAAGGATATCCTGAGACTGCTGCCTCAAGTGGAGTTTGATATAGGCACTGATTTTTTTAGTTTTGTTCGATGTCGAGTCTCTATACACCTCTAACCCCCAAGATGAGACATTGGATGCCATTGGATTACTTCTATCCAATAGAGACCTGAACTCAATCACTCCATGCAATTTATCATGTCCTGCGCTCAGATGGCCATGAAAGAGAACTTTATCAGATTCGAGGATACCATCTACCTCCAAAATTCGGGGGCCAGCATGGGAAGTGTTTTCGCGCCCAGCTTGGCTAACCTGTATGTCCATGTATTTGAGCAAGAGCACGTTTTGTCTGAAGCAAATCCCTTCCATGATTCCATTAGTTTTGTAAGAGCTATATTGACAACGTTTCTGTCATATGGCGAGGGAACCCTGATTCCATCATTTTGTTTCAAACTTGGCTAAACTCGAGGAATAATTTCCTCAGATTCACGGTGGAATTCGATAAGAACAGGTTACCGTTACTTGCTTTCTCTATATTTGCGACATCTCCAGGCCTGGAGAGTGAGCTGTACAGGAAGCCAATGACCAGGAACTCCCTCCTCTGATATGATAGTCGTCATCCTAAGTCACTTTGCGACAATTTGCCGTATGGCCAATTCCTCCGTTTACGGAGGATTTGCTCTACTAAAGAGAGATATGAGGACCATGCGAGAGTACTATCCAGACAACTTCAAGAAAGGAAGTCTCCAAAAACAATTGGGCGGTGCTCTCTAAAATAGGCTACGAATAACAACCGAGAGGCCCCGTTGGATCTATCTACATTGAAACCCCATTAACAAGACTTATATTTGTCAACACATTCAGCACACTGTCCAAGTGAGTGCAAACATTGGCGCATATTGAACATCGGAAAGGAAGAGATCCCTTTACCATTGTTCTCGTTCAAAAGAAGTACCAACTTGCGTGATAAACTGTTTCATACTAGACCTAAAACAGAACCCACTCGCAACATGGGTACTTTGTAGGATCTCCCAGCAGTTCAAGGACCTTTCCCTTGTGGATCTTTAACGGCGTGTCCACAGATTGAACACTCGAAGACAGTGGAAATAGGCGCTAACAGACCCTGGGTACAAACCAAATTCACTAATTGTAACAGTGATAAATTGATTTATCTGATAACATGTCCCTCCAAATACCAATTTGTAGGCACGACTACCCACAAAGTAAAACTAAGGATTTTGGAGCATAAGAGCAAAATTACATGCAAAAAACAAGCCACGAGACTCACAAAACATTTCATTGACCTGAAACACAACGCTGAAGACTTTACATGAACTGTTCTTGAACAACCATTCATAGGCGAATCACATTACAGATGTTTTCAAATTTCTGTTTACAAAAGAACAGAAGTGGATTTTTAAACTGCGGAGTGATAAACAGGGGTTCAATGATGAGCTACCGTGGACTTCTTTATAAGCCTGTTTGACTTGCAATTATCAACAAGCAGTCAGACAAACAATGAGAAGCAGATAATGTGAGGTGCCACTATCTATACCAACTCATGAAGAGACTCAGTAGGCATATGGATTAGCTCTGAATGTGCTATACACATAGCCTAATTTGAAGAGACTATTACCTTCTCTCCGAGGTGCCTACACTTTTTAAACAGCAAGC
Organism: Triturus cristatus; assembly: GCF_964204655.1. Taxonomy (NCBI): domain Eukaryota; kingdom Metazoa; phylum Chordata; class Amphibia; order Caudata; family Salamandridae; genus Triturus; species Triturus cristatus. The sequence goes on along the minus strand of NC_140584.1, from coordinate 769,386,115 downwards.
TGGTCAATTAGTGACCTGTACTTACATATACACCCAAGATAGTGCTATCTGTGAATATTACATACTCTTCATAGTTATATGTAATATTTATGCATATTCACTGTTCTACAAACATAAGATATGTGATGTGTATAAACAAAAGAAATGCGATGTATAGCACTTCCTTTTCCACACTTGAATACGAGATGTACAATGGGCTTATCCATAAATGACACTTCCCAAGAGGCGATTGGCTGTGGGTAGTTCTATCCAGAGTAGCAATATAGTTCATCACATTCCTATATTAAACCAATAAATGTGCCTTATGCAATGTTTGGGCCTCAACTACTAGATATAACTCATGTCAGAAATGCAATGTACAATCATTGCATTTCCCACACACGAGTACTGGATAAACGTTGGCTGTATTGCGCAACTACATTTCCCATGAGGCTAGTGACCCTGTGTAGTTTCAGCATGAGCGATGTCATCACAATGCGTCTGCTGGCATGTGATGAGCTGCACCTGCGCAAGCTTTATGAAATAAAAACGTAGTTCTAATGATGTCGGGTACCTCCGTACATGGCTCAGAAGCAGTCTGGGGTACCGACGGACAGGTCAGTAATGCGCGAGAGCCGTTTGCAACTATGCATTAGCAATGCGCTGGTGTACGATCTTATAAAAATATCGGTGAGTGTTTTGACAGACTATCGCAGAGTTTCTGGGTTAAACCATAAACTTTTCTACTAAGCTGGCCCGGCGAGATCGGGTGTAGTAGTTCCTTCCGTTAGTCTGTATGAAGATAGGTGGTGTATAGACTTAGAGAGTTTATGTCCTGTCCTGTTTGTTTGATTTAACTTTCGAGGCGCAATGCTCTCATTTCAATAGAGAGTATTCATTTCTGCGCTATAGCCTTAAATATATATCATATCAGCACATTACCCCTTACTTGTTGTGGTAAGAACCATTGCACAAGAGATCATTTAAATTACATCAGAGTAGCCGTGCAGAACGTATACTCTGTTGTTATATCAGTATATGCTTGGTGAGTACATAATTTACAGGGTTCCTGTTCATTACAAGCATATCAGGCTACATTTTGTGGCTGATGTATCCTTCTATGCTTAGATGCTCGTTTTTGCATTTTAAGGAAGACCATGACACTTAGACCGCTCATTCGCACATTTGCAGGTAGCACTCAGACAGACACACTAGATATCAGTGTCTGCTATTACCACTATGTTGTTCTGTTCAGAATCGCACACTTCAGGGTTTTAAAGATAGAGCGAAATGACAATTCAGACTAGAGGAGGAATTCTGTGTCTGTTTACTACTTCTAGTCCTTTCCTTCTTGTTCATAGAGCGGGCCTCATTTCCTGAGCTGACGCCAGGTGAGGTGAGGTCTATTCCCCGTAAGATACGGGTAAGCACAATTTGATACATGTCTTTAAATCTTATAATAGTAAAAACTTGCAAATTGATGCTTATTGCTCCACCACGTTCTGCAATGATATATAACATGAGTACTAGACCTATTATTCTGTTTTCTTAAAATAACCTTTTGTTCTGCAGGTTCCATCAGCATCCTGTAAACTACGGAGGACCTTAATACCTTATTGTCAAGTTACATGGTTGTATTTGTTCCAACCTTGTTTGTTTTCCTTTTTTCATCTTATCTTCACTACGCAGCATGCACAGCGCGCGCCGATGTCATCAGGAAGCACGGGACGTGCTGGAAACCATTTGTTTCCAGCACGTCCAGGAGGAGCAGGTGAGTTTCCTTCCTCCGGTGTATTTCCTCTCCCCTGATGTCTCAATACAGGACATTCCTGCAGCACGATCGCGCACAGTGTCGCGATCGTGCTGCAGGAATGCCCCCACTAGGCACCAGGGATGCTTTTTCATTGAAAAGGAAGCGACCCCTTGGGCAAGGGTCGCTTCCTAAAGGGGGCCAATTAATTAAAGACTTTTCTGCCCCACCTGGGGCCAGATCGCATTGGTATTTTGGCGTTTCTGGCCCCAAGGGGGGCAAAAAAAACCACTAGAGCCAGGGATTTTTTATTTAAAAAACCAGAAGCGACCCCTTGGGGAAGGGTTGCTTCCAGGCCCCTAACTTTTTTAAAATGTGTATTCTTCCCCCCCTGGGGACAGATTGGCCCAGGGGGGGGGGCAGAATACCCCACTAGACACCAGGGAGTCCTTGTATTATCTAAAGGAAACGAACCCTTTGGCAAGGGTCGCTTCCTTAGGGGGCACATTTTTTAAAAGTCTTTTCTGTCTCCCCTTGGGACTGTTTGCCTTGGTTTTTTGGTGTTTCTGGCCCTGGGGAGGGGGGGTGCAGAAAAGCCCACTATAGCTAGGGATCTTTTTTAAGGAAATGGAAGTGGCCCCTTGCAGAAGGGTCGCTTCCAGGGGCTTATTTTTTTTTATGTGTATTCTGCCCCCCCTGGGGGCAGATGGGCCTGTGTATTTGGCTTTTGTGCCCCCTGGGGGGGCAGAATACCCCACTAGACACCAGGGACTTATTTGAAATTATAATGGAAGTGACCCCTTGGGCAAGGGTCGCTCCCAGGGGGCAGAATTTTTTTAGATCTGCCCCTATTTTTGGGCCTTTTTGCCCTAGGCGGGAGGGGGGAGGCAGAAAACCCTACTAGGCAGCAGGGATTTATTTCTTTTGCAAGGGGGACATATTTCTGTCTGCTGTTTTCTGCCCCGCCCTCAGACAAGCTCACCCGATTCCTTGGGCAAGTTCACCCATCATTTTTGCACAGCCCTATTTGAAGGCCCATCTGGCAGATAGACCAATTGGGTAGTGACATAGTGTGTTCTAACGTTAATTCTTTTATTTCGTGTGAATTGCAATTGTAATGCTTTTTTTCTCCCTTTTTGTTCTAGTTGAAAGCTTTTGCTCTTTAGACTGTTCCAGGTTGCGGTTTCGTTACTTTTGGTTCTGCTGTTTGTGCAGTTGCTTCTGTTTGGGAAGAGACTTTTTTCTGTACATTGTAAATGTTTTTCATTTCTCTGCATGAATGTGTTTTTTGCAAATGGTGTAATAATTGCAGTATGTTTGGCTTCTGCTGGCACAAAGGTCCTACCACCTAGCGTTCCCCTCGTTCTCCCGCGTAAAATGATACCTCACTTGTGTGGGTGTCCAAAGCAGAATTGGCTAAAAACTAACTTTTAAAAAAATGTAGCGCTTAGAATTCTCGGTGCTATACTCTAAATCCCTTGTTTTGGGCTCTTCTAGCCACAGGCCTTTGGCCCACCCACACAAGTTAGGTATAATTTTACTTGGGAGAACAAGGGGAACGCTAGGTGATAGGACCTTTGTGCCGGCACAGTGATTCCACACAAAAATATGTGGAAAGTTTGTTTTTTCAGCTAAATATGAGGTTTGCATGGCATTCTGGGTAGGAAAATGTTGGGGGATCCACGCAAGCCGTACCTCATTGGACTCCCCGGGTGTCTAGTTTTCAGAAATGTTTGGGTTTTGTACTTTCCCAAGATGGCCGCCGAGCCCGGGGCCAAAATCTCACCCCCCACAACCAGGTAGTTTTGCTATAGGTAATTTTGAAGTCTCGATTTGGGCCATTTCCTGTTGCAGCCACTATGCCTACCCACACAAGTGAGGTACCATTTTTATCGGGAGACCTGGGAGAAAGCTGGGTGGGAGGAAATGTGTGGATCCACGCAGATTCCAGACTTTCCCACACAGAAATTTGAGAAACAAGTGTATTTTTCAGCGAAATTTGAGGTTTGCAGGGGATTCTGGGTAGGAGAATGATGGGGGACCCACGCAAGCCATACATCGCTGGACAGAAATGTGTGGGTTAGGTAGGTTTCCCTAGATGGCTGCCGAGCCCCGGGCCAAAAACTCATGGGACCCCCTTGCAAAACCAGGTTGGTTTGTGATAGGTCATTTTGATGTTGCCTCAATAGGTTTTGGGTCCTTGACCCACCCACACAAGTGAGGTACCATTTTTCTCGAAAGACTTTAGGGAACGCGGAGTGGGTGGAAATTTGTGGATCCATGCAGATTCCAGAACTTTCCACCACAGAAATTCAGAGAAAATGTGTTTTTTTAAACAATTTTTTAGGTTTGCAAGGGATTCTGGGTAGTCAAGTCACTGCATCCTGGATTCCCCTGGGTGTCTAGTTTTAAAACATTTATAGGTTTGCTAGGTTTCCCTAGGTGCCGGCAGAGCTATGGTACAAAAACTACAGCTAGGCACTTTGCCAAAAAAGGTTCATTTTTCACTGCGAAATTGAGGTGTGTCCACGGTGTGTTTTGCGCCGCTTCCTGTCGCAGGCACTATGCCGACCCACACAAGTGAGGTACTCTTTTTATTGGGTTAACTTTGGGGAACGCGAGGTGGGTGGAAATTTGTAGATCCATGCAGATTCCAGAACTTTCCACCACAGAAATGTAGGGAAAATGTGTTTTTTTGGACACTTTTTTGGGTTTGCAAGGGATTCTGGGTAACAGAACCTGGTGAGAGGCAGTCAAGTCACCTCATCCTGGATTCCCCTGGGTGTCTAGTTTTCAAACATGTATAGGTTTGCTAGGTTTCCCTAGGTGCGGGCAGAGCTAGGGTTAAAAAACTACAGCTAGGCACTTTGCCAAAAAAGGGTCATTTTTCACTGTGAAATTGGGGTGCATCCACGTTACGATTTGCGCCATTTCCTGTCGCGGGCACTAGGCCTACCCACACAGGTGAGGTACCATTTTTCTCGGAAGACTTTGGGGAACGCGGGGTGCATGGAAATTTGTGGATCCATGCACATTCCAGAACTTTCCACCACAGAAATGTGGGGACAATGTGTTTTATTTGACGATTTTTCCCTGGGTGTCTAGTTTTCAAAAATGTATAGGTTTGCTAGGTTTCCCTGGGTGCCGGCAGAGCTAGGGTTAAAAAACTACAGCTAGGCACTTTGCCAAAAAAGGTTCATTTTTCACTGTGAAATTGGGGTGTGTCCATGTTGCGTTTTGCACCGTTTCTTTCCGCGGGCACTAGGCCTACTCAGACAAGTGAGCTGCCATTTTTTTTACCGACTTTTGGGAACGCGGGGAGGGTGGAAATGTGTGGATCTATGCAGATTCCAGAACTTTCCGCCACAGAAATGTGAGGAAAATGTGTTTTTTTGACAATTTTGTAGGTTTGCAAGGGATTTTGAGTAACAGACCCTGGTGAGAGGCAGTCAAGTCACCCCATCCTGGATTCCCCTGGGTGTCTAGTTTTAAAAAATGTATAGGTTTCCTAGGTTTCCCTAGGTGCCGGCAGAGCTAGGGTTCGAAAACTACAGCTAGGCACTTTGCCAAAAAAGGGTCATTTTTCACTGTGAAATTGGGGTGTGTCCACGTTGCATTTTGCCCCGTTTCCTGTCGCGGTCACTAGGCCTACCCTCGCAAGTGAGGTACCATTTTTCTCAGAAGTCTTTGGGGAACGCGGGGTGGGCGGGTGGAAATTTGTGGATCTATGCAGATTCCAGAACTTTCCACCACAGAAATGTGAGGAAAATGTGGGGTTTTTTTTACAATATTTTAGGTTTGCAAGGGATTCTGGGTAACAGAACCTGGTGAGAGGCAGTCAAGTCACCCCATCCTGGATTCCCCTGGGTGTCTAGTTTTCAAAAATGTATAGGTTTGCTAAATTTCCCTAGGTTCCGGCAGAGCTAGGGTTCAAAAACTATAGCTAGGCACTTTGCTAAAAAAGGGTAATTTTTTTCATTGTGAAAATGTGGTGTGCTCACATTGGGTTATGAGCCATTTCCTGTTGTGGGCACTATGCCTACCCACACAAGTGAGGCACCATTTTTATCGGGAGACTTCGGGTAATTCAGATTTGTAAAGCAACTGTTATTACCTATTGACTTTTGATTCATTTCTGCCTTCCAAATGAAAGACATTGTGTAAAAAAGAAGTCATTTTGAAAAATGACCGATAATTCTCATGCTAGTATGAGTATTCACAATTACGGAAATGTGCAAATATCTACTGTTTCTAATCTCTATATTTTGTTCCCATTTCAGAAATACATAGGTGTCTTTCATGCTGATTTTTCCATGTATACATTTTCCCACAATAATTGCTATATACCCGGTACATAATAAAAAGCCGTTCGTCGGGTTCTTGGTGAACCTACAAGTCTTATATATCCCCACTACCAGTAAGGTCCAGCAGATGTAACGGTATATTGCTTTCAAAGAGCTGTCATAATTAGACGAAGTTACAGGTGAAAACGTTGAAACAAAAGGCTGTTTTTTTCAACTAGTTTTCAATTTTTCCTATATTTAACTGTTAGTTTCTATAAAGAAACCTTGATGGATCTTCACAAATGACCCCTTGATGAATTCAGAATTTTGTCTACTTTCCTCAAATGTATGGCTTTCCAGGATCCAATATTGCTTTTATACCCATTTCTCCCATTAACTGGAAGGAGGTTGAAAGCACACAAAATAGCAAAAATAGGCTATGTCCCAGAAAAATGCCAAAACTGTGTAAAAAATGCTGGTTTTCTGACAAAAGTCTGTCATTTCCTACAAGCTGGGAAAATGGGGATTTTCGGCCCCAGAAAACTCTTTTTTTATACCATTTGCAGGGAAAAACCCAGACGCTTTCATTCGCAGCCCTTTTTTCCCATTTTTCCGCCAAAAAACAAAATTTAGCTGTATTTTGGCTAATTTCTGGGACCCCTCCAGGGGAATCCACAAACCCTCGGTACCTTTAGAATACCCATGATGTTGGAAGAAAAAGACGCAAATTTGGCGTGGATACCTTATGTGGTCAAAAAGTTACAGGGGCCTAAGCGCACACTACCCCAAATAGCCAAAAAAAGGCTTAGCACAGGGGGGGGAAAAGGCCTAGCAGCGAAGGGGTTAATACCTTATTATCAGTTTACATGGTTGTATTTGTTCCAACCTTGTTTGTTTTCCTTTTTTCATCTTATCTTCACTATGCAGCAGGAATATTTCATTGTGGTCCTGAGGAAGGCCTAGGATTACTTACAATCCATGTGGCTGAAACATGTGGTCCGAGTTATTTCATTCTAGCAGTTATTTTGTTAAAACTGCTTTTGCACTGTTTTTAATTTGGATAACAAGAGACACCCAATAAATCATACTTATGCACTGCTCCCATCACTCTTATACATAAGCACTTCCTCACATCTGTTGGATCTTACAGAGCTAGTCAGGTATATCATATGCTTTTGAAAACATCCGTGAGCTCCCCTCTCTCAGAGAGAGGGTCGTAGCCCTTGGTTACACTTGTTTGTAACCAGGAGGAGATCCCAGATGATGAAGCATGTCACTTCGGTGAGTGATGGGAATCCGTCCTTTTTTAAGGATTTTGGGGCCCGATTCACAGAACTAACTTAAGACAAAATCCTAAACTTACTACTTTTGGTATTCACAGAAGTTAGGATTTTGTCTTAAGTTTGTCTTAAGACAAACTTAAGACAGACTTAAGACAGACAGACTTAAGACAGACTTAAGACAAACTTAAGACAGACTTAAGACAGACTTAAGACAAACTTAAGTTAGGATTTTGTCTTAAGTTTGTCTTAAGTCTGTCTTAAGTCTGTCTTAAGTCTGTCTTAAGTTTGTCTTAAGTCTGTCTTAAGTGTGTCTTAAGTCTGTCTTAAGTTTGTCTTAAGACAAAATCCTAACTTCTGTGAATACCAAAAGTAGTAAGTTTAGGATTTTGTCTTAAATTAGTTCTGTGAATCGGCCCCGTAGTCTTTAAAGAGGATCACGTTTATTTAGGTCTATGTCTCTTTGAAAGTTAGTCTAGACTTATTAGACCCTTGGATACTTTGATGTATTGTGAGTTATTTTTGTTGAATATATCCACGCTTGGTCTCTAAATGTTCCCTTAGAATCCCTATTATCTGTTGGTTATTTTCGTGTATGACATGGCCTCGTCTGTGGTCCAGGAATTCGAGCAGCTCAATTACCTGCATGGCTGTGAGGCCATCGGCCGGCTCATGCCCTGGGTGGTACGGGTGCTGGAGGTGCTGGTGAGCCGCAACGCCATGCAGCCCGAGCAGTACGACCTGTGGCTGGAGCTCGAGGGTCTCTGCCTGGAGCTGGTGGAGCGACAGGAGAAGGACAAATATCACCAGAAGGTGGGCTGGTTTTTGTGGCTGAGGGTGGGCTACGAGAGGCAATAGAGGGCCTGAAAGCCTCAGAAAGTGGTTTTGGCTGTGTTTTTATTGAGCTAGCTCTTAGAGGTGAGGCCACGGGTGCTTTCAACTGGATTGTAGCAAGAAGAGAATGGGGAACCAGAGCTTGATGCTGCCCCACTTGGAATGGGAGGAGGGGGGCACTAGAGGGGCAAGGGAAGTACTGAAACCATCTGTACGTGGGTCAGGAGGTGGCAAGAAGGGAACATGTCGTAAGTGCAGTAGGGAGCACCAAATAGTTGGACTGGGACTTTGATGCTGTGATTGTGGAATGGGACAGTGGCCATTATTGGGAGGCTGGCGGTAGATGGGTTCGACATGGCTATTATACTAAGAGGGTAACTGTTCCTAAGAGAATGAGAAAAGAGCCAAGGAGTTGGTATGTGTGCTTGTTACGCGGTCGGGTAAAAGTGAGTGTGGGGGAATTTCTCCTTTAGAATATAATGCCCTCACACACCCTTTCGAGTGTCATGCTTCATCATCGGGCGTTGCTCCTCGTGGGGGTGGCGCTGCAGTCCCTCACGGGCCCCGCGAGAGGGCTCTTTTTCGGAGATCTTTTATGGAGACGCCTCAGTTGTGCATGGGGGTGTGTGGGCCTCTAAAAAGGGAGGTGAGTTAGTGAGTTAAAAATGCGACATGGCTATGACAAGTAGAGATTTGGGCAGGCCTGTGATTTATATGGGTAGAAGTGACTGGGCAGTGGTGGCACAGGTGTCTTAACTCAGAATTATCCGCACATCGTATACTTTATCTTCTCAAAAGTGGCCCAAATCCGTGATGCAGAACTTTCTGCATAAAACACGTTTTTTTCTCATCCCCCCACCCTCAATGTTTCAATTTACTGGCTGTTTTTTTTTACATCCCTCAAAAGCGTTGTTTTTAGCGTAATTTTCGGTCAAAGCAGATTTCTACAAAAGTCTGAGGCAGAGGAGAACGGGGCCATAGCTTGCCATAGTGGCAAATATAAACATTGGGCCGGAGTTGGCACTTCCCGGGTTCTAATTGTAAAGGGAGCTCAGGTGAATGGCTGATTGGACAGAGCAGTGGGCACCGTGAGTGTCTGTAAGAAGGCTGCCCCTCTGAATTACTCAGTTGCACAATGCGGACAATTTTGTGTCTTTTATGACTTAACGTGGCAAGCCACTGGACGCTCTTAGTTTCGAGGGCAAGCCAGGGAGGGTTATGCGAGGTGTCAGGTGTGGGAATAAGCAGTCAGTCTGGCCATATGACACATTGAGGCTGAGAAGGATGTGGGTGAGAGGAACACAGATGCTGCTGTCAGGACATGCACGGGGAGGAGTGGGGGATTAGGTCGGTGGAAAGATTTGCATGGATAAAACAGAAACCCTGCCTATTCCGTTCGGCTTCCTTTCTAACCATTAAGGGGTATTAACATTAGATTCATTCAGACGTTGTTTGATTGTTTGAATCTCTACATGTAGTTCAATAGTCATACAACATGCTGCTTTCATAACGGTCCAAATAGTAGGCCTGGGCAAAAATTTCGTTCCGTTCGCGGAAATTGCGATAATTTGGCATTTTTGCGTTCCGCGGAGAGCGCGAAAATGTCAAAAATTCCGGTTTCCGCAGCTTGGCGATAATTTGTTTCTTGCTCGCGCTGTAAAATAATACATTCTCGCGCGCGCGCGATCGCCTTACCTGAATCCCTGCGTTCGCCGACAAGTTTTCTTGATCCGGTCGCGTTCTCCATGAGATGTTGTATTGTTTTTAGCCATTTGCGCTGTCTCGCGACAGTTCGCGCCCGCAGTGACGTCATGCGTCGCGCGATCACGTCTTTCTTCTCGCGATCATGCACCGCGAGAACAACTCAAAACAAGATGGCCGCGCCCACAAGCAACCACATGGGTAAGTTGGCGACCCGCAACCATGCAGAAAATCTCGCGAACATGCCGGAAAAAAACGTCCGCATCTTCGCGATATTTCTGCTTGTTTGCGATAATTTTAAACATTCTCGCGATAATTTGCGAAGGTTAATTCCGCAAATTCCGCCCACCCCTACCAAATAGCCTATTCCGCGATGCCTATTCTCCCTACCAGGGAATCGCAAATTACCAATCAGAAGCCTTTGTTCCCTCAATCTTAAAGAACAGTAGATGTTTCAGCACCCAGGCTAATGTGCTGCATAGCTAAATAAATATAAGGTCCCATAGACGAGACTGATTGCATTGCAAAGGCTTGTTGGGATTGTCGGCGCTTACTCCGGTGAATTTCGGCCCCATTACCCTTGTCCTCCTACTGCAATGACCACAGTGTACACCAGCCGACATGATGAAGAGATCCCAGGCATGCAGGCGGCGTCTCCCTGCAGCAGCATGTTCGCGCTTGCTCCGAATAGCATGCTTAGTTGAGCAAAATCATGCCGTACGCCAAAGTCAGCCCCATCCATGAAGCATACTTTCTGCTGCATGAATCGCAACTCTAGTAGCGGCTCTGGAAGGCTAGATGGAGAGCATTGCATAGCCTCCTCACATGGCTGCCATCTTGCTTCTCCACCGTGCTCTGCCACTCTACGGGGCCTAGGGATGGCAGAAGGGAAAGAGGGAAATGATGCAAGACTGTTCCTGATTGATTTGTTCCAGAAAGCTTTTACTGAGCTGGAGGGGTGCAACAGGGGCCAAAAGATCCAAAGAGCGCACAAAATCCCATTAATGATGAAGCAGACAAATCAGAATGGGGCAAAATCCAGAGCAATCCAGGTATATAATGGAAGCTTTGTCCTGAGGCAAGCAATTTTTGAGTAAGCACGGCTAGACACAAAACGCATCATAGATGATTGATCTTTCTTTGTAAAACCCGATTTTTGCTACATCCCAGTAGAGAGATGATGGAGGCTCTGACAACTGATCAGGCTCTTCTGGGACAAGGGGGCTCAGGCATTCCTGATGAATCCAGCAAGCTTAAGGTTATTTGGGACATTATACGCAGATGTTTTCATCCGCAATAGAAGTCAAAGAGCAATTGCCCATAATGCTTATGAGGTTGAGGTCTTTGAAAATTTGATGTAATGAATTATGGAAAAGTGTTTTATGTGATTTGAGGCCAGCTATGTGGGGTTATAAGTGTTTGATTCATCTGGTTAAGGTTGATTATGAAGTTATTTCCTCTCTTTTTCTTTTATTTGTCTTCAGATGTTTTTCCCTTGTCGCTTCAATAGGCTATGCCCCAGAAACTGTAAACTATGGTTGAATAATTTCAGATAGTATTAGGCTCCGGTGGCTGGACAGAGAGAGTATGAACATCTCCAACAGACTTAAGTGTGATCTGTATGCTTTACATGGGTGGCGGGGTGAGGGGGAAGGGGTATGAAGAGCTGTTGGGGGTAGAAGGAGGCAAGAGAGACCATTAGCTATGTCTCTCATAATCTGTAACAGCAGGCTGAGGAGGTCAGTGGGCTGTATGGTGAATTGGCCGAAATGGAAGCACATAATTTGGAGATGATCATAGCAGGTTATGGTTAATAGCTATGATGCAAAAAATCTGGATGAAATATTTCAGGTGTATAGAAACGAAAGCTTTGAGTACAGGGAGACCATGGGTAGATTACTGGCCCTCCACACACGACAAGAGGTGGACAGAGGCTTTGAAAAGAATAATGGCACAATAGCCATAATTCATTATTCTATTCTTAAAGTGTTTGAGGAGTAATATGAGGAATTATATCCGGAGGATTATTTCCCTTTATCGGACCAAATAGGAGACTTCCTAGAGGAAGTAAAAGATGATTTGCTAGGTACTAATGAGACCCAAATATTAGAATCTGATATCACTCTGGAAGAAGTAGCCAATGCCTTAAAATAACTGGCTTCAGGTAAAGCTGCAGGTCCTGACAAAATACAACTAGAGTTTTATAAAGTATTTTTCTCAGATCTAGCTAAGGGTCTGATATAAATGCTCCACAGGGTTCAGCGAGAGGGGACTTCACTTACCTCATGCGGGGTAATAATATAGTGATCTTTGGAAAAAAGGGGAAGCAACCAAATAAACCTGGATCTTATAGACCAATATCTCTGATCAATGCTGATACCAAACTATACTCAAAGATCTTTGAGACATGCATGGAGAGAGTCATAGCCAAAGTGGTCTCGCCCTGGCAGCATGGGTTCATACCAGGGATAGGGACCACAGAACAAACCAGACTTGCTAATACTCTATTCGACATAGCTGAGGTGACAAAGAACCCTTTGGCTATGATCCTCCTTGATGCAGAGAAGGCAATTGTTAGAGTATCATGGGGCTGTATCTGGACTGTGCTCAGGTGCAAAGTGTTTGGTCCAGGCCTGATTAAGGCTACAGGGGCATTGTACCACAACCCATTTGCCCAGCTTCAAATCATGGGCCTAGAATCAGGTAGAATTACGATAACTAGGTGTAAAAGGCAGAGAGTGAGCTTCTATCGGGCGAATATTCCCTCTGCTGGATACAATTCTGCACTGTGGAAATAGGATCTACAGATTTATACAATAATGAATAATTTTGTACCAGATGACCTCCGATCACAAGTGGTCAAATGGACAGAAAGACTGGGGACACCGGATGTAGATATTCAGACCTCGATAGAGGTTGGTATGAAGGTGCTACTCACTGCTAGCTTGAGAACTAAACATTGCAAAACTACATTTAATCTGTATTATACACCTGCCAAACTGTTCGGATGGAGTAAAAGAATCGATGATAAGTGCCCCCGCTGTGGGGAGTCACCTGCTGATATGGTGGATATGTTCTGTGAGTGTGTAAAGTGGCAGGCATTTAAAGAGAGGATTGAGGCTTTTTGAATGAAGGCATTTACCTTAGAGATTGATATTAATTCATCATTGATGCTATTTGGTATCGATCAGTTCTCCTAGAGGTACGTGAAACTACTATACTATATTATATTCATCTCCATGGCTGGAGCACACCTCCTTAAAGCCACAGCATGGACAAATGCTTAACCACTTAAAAACACATCAGTGGTTTTTCCATGTATTGCATGTTAGAAATGGGGGTCTCTAGTTGGCAGAGGTAGGCACCTTTGTCCAAATAGGGACCCTTGCTTCTAGTCAGGGTACGGGGGATACACTTCTAAAATAAGCCCATGCTCACCCCCTTGGTAGCTTGGCATTGCAGGCAGGCTTATCTCAGAGGCAATGTGCAAAGCATTCATGAACACATGCAGCAATACAGTAAAACACTACAAATGGATACCACACCAGTTTAGAAAAATAAGTAATCTTTATCTAACAAAAAACAAGACCAAACATCAAAAATCCACAATTCACTAATAAAAATATGACTTTAAGATGGTAGAAATAGTTCAGTTCAAAGCAAATTGCAGATGCAACACTTTTCACACAAAGTACCTTGGATGCGTCGCACACACAAACAAAAATGGCCAGAGGGAAGGTGATGCATCAGTTCCTTACACTCAGGGAAGGTGATGGGTCGGTTCCTTGCTCCGGGGTAGGTTTTGCGTCTGTTCCTTACTGCTGCGCAGGTGAGGTTATGCGTCAGTTCCTTACCAGAGAGGAGGTGATGTGTCGGTTTCTTACAGCGTGGAGAGGTGATGCATCTGTTTCTCACTGCATGCCCTAACTATGCGACAGACTTGGCGCCTCGATGCGATGATCTGGGATGATGCCTGGATTCTTGCAGCCTCACAACAGGGCTTGCGTCGGAATCGGTGCGGTGATTTCGGACTTTGGGGATCGTTGCACTCAATGCGGCGTGCGGCGAGTTCTCGAGGTGCGGCAGGCACTGTGAAGGTTTCTTTGGCAATGCATCAGAAATGGGTACGGATGTGTTGCCCTTCTCAGTGTTGCGTTGATTTTACAGCTCCCAGCGGAAAACAGTCACTATCAAACAACAGGCAGGTCAGAACTCCCAGCAAGGAAGTTCAGGCTAGCCGGTGGTGAAGTCTTTGTGTCCATGAGACTTAAGAACAGGAGGGAAGTTCAGCTTCACGCCCTTGGAGATCTTCCTTAAGTAGGGAAAACAGCAAACAGTAAAGTCCTTTCTCCTTTCCTTGGTACCAAGTAGTCACTGCAGGGCAACCCCAGACAGCAAACAGCACAGGGGCAGTATTCCTCCTCAGCTTCTCCAGCTCTTCTCCTTAGCAAAGGTTCCTCTTGATTCCCAGAAGTGATCTAAAGGTCTGGGGCTTGGTCCCCAATATTTATACTACAAAATCCTTTGTTCTCTGGTGGCAGAGAAGCCCTGTGCTTGGTCAAAACCAGTTCTGTCCTCTCTGGTGCAGCTTCCTTGCAGGAGGTGAAGACAGTATTGTGGAAGGCAGACCAGGCCCATTCAGGTGAAAGGAAATCTCCTCTCCCTACTCTAAATGCAGTCCAGATCTATTCAGCCCAGCCCTGACTCATCAGATTCTCTGAAGCCACTGCTCCTCCCCAGCCCCTGTCATCCAAACCAGACATGCAATACACAAACCTAGCAGAGGCACACTGGATATCTAAGCAAGAAAATACCTACTTTCTAAAAGTGGTATTTTCAAACACAGACACACTAAAAGATGCATTTTAACATTCTGGGTTCAGGCATACTAAACTTTATTTTCCTACCTTGTTCCAGGGGTAGTTATGCTTATAAGATTTTATAAGCAAACTCCTCATTCTATCCTATGGGAACAGGTATCCTTGCAATAGTGAAAAGGGAAATTGGCAGTATTTCACTATCAAGACATGCTGCACACATCAGGGCTTGTCCTACCTTTCACATACACAGCACCCTGGCCACAGGGGTACCTTGGGTGTGACTAACATGTAAGAAAAGGGAAGGGTAGGGCCTGGTAAGTGGGTGCATTCGCCAAGTCGACATGGCAGTACCAGACTGCAAACAGGCTCCGCCTTGGCAGGCCTGAGTTACACTTACAGGCTGCTGATGTGGGTGGTACAATCAGTGCTGCAGCCCACTAGCACCATTTGATTAACAGGCCCTGGGCACACACAGTGCACTGTACTAACGACTAATTAGTAAATCAAATATGCCAATCATGGAATCACCAATCCATAACAATAATTTGCACAGGGAGCACTTGCACTTTGGCACTGAACAGAAGTCGCAAAGTGCCCAAAGCAACTAGATAAGCAAAACGGAGTCAAACACACAGCAAAAACACAGGAGGTCAAGACAAAAATACAGTGATAACCCACACCAATGATGCCAGGTCTAACATTGAGTATGTATAATATTTTATACAACTATAAAGGAAGAGGAGCCTAGAAACAGGGATTGATGATTGGATAAAAGATAGTCTTTGGTGTTGTGACTGGTTAGATCCAGGGTTGTAGACCCCAGGCTCAACTGACTAAAGCAATAAGTCCTTATAGCAGGTAACACTACTCAAGTCAAGATTAACTTTATTTCGGTCGCAGGAACCATAAAAAGATTAGCAGCATCAGAAGATAAAATACAATACATCTAAAAACCACATTAAAATCTAAAACTAATCATAAAATAGCAGCTGTATCATATTATTCTTTGTATAAAAATGAGCTTAGGCAGCAAGCTATTACCCTACTGATCTTTATGCAGTTTTACTCACAGTTCTTCCTGATTCCAATAGAACCCCTTATCTAATTAACTACTGCAGTACAAATTCACGAACAAGGGCAAATATTCCTTAATAATGGCAACAAAAATCTAGTTCTCACCAATTTATACAATGTGCAAAATAATACAAAATGTATAGTACTTTGACTGGAGGAATTATCACGTGGACAAGGTGTAAGACTGTCTGACCATCATCCTTGGCATGGAAATGCTAGCAAAAAGTGCACAGTGCGTGATCGAAACATTGGTAGATCAAATAAGAACTGAGAGTTGATAAAAAAAACTTAAATACAATTGTAGAGGGGCGGGTATCAAGCAAGGCTCTCTCATTTTGCCATGAGGCTGACAATTGTTCATTTTGCCCCTAATACGATACGCCTCTTTAATAATGATCTTGGCATTTGGAGGAATACTTTTAGGTTTTTCAAAAATGTATTCAAGACCTTTCTCATGCAATTTTCTCCTCAGATAATAGAACCAGGGAATCTTTAAAACATTGTCTGATTTTAAGCAGTCTTAAATTACATCTTTTGAAAACATTAAGTCATTTGAGATCCAGATCTTAACCCATAAAAGTAAAGGGGCACTGCCAATACAGTCTTCTATAAACTATAAGTCCAATTCAGTATGGCAAAATAGGGTAGAAGCACTTTTCAGTAGCATCAATAATCGTTTAACAAATTCTTTTTCAATTTTTGCGAGCTGTTGTTTTTTTTCATAGCCCCACCCCCCCACCCCACACATGGCAACAGAGAGTTATGTGGCTCTGGAAAGGCTAATTAATTCCTTCACAGGTGTGTGCCCCAGTTTGCCTGTAAAACTAAATAATGCATCCAAAGCCCTACTTGTTTGCTGTGCTCTGGTGATTAAAAGTGGTTACCATTTAAACTGATTGTTATATAGATTGCCCAGGTATGAGAAATTGTTAACCTTGTCTATCTTCCTTCCCTGGATAATAAACGTTTTAGATTTAGTAGTTTTAGGACCACATACCATTATGAATGATTTGATAAAAAATAACTTTCCAGTCAAGAGATTTGTGCAAGCTAATTGCTGTCTTTGCTAATACAACTGTATCATCTGCATAAGATAAAAGAGGAACACGATTGTTACCTCTTTTGGGTAAATCGAGTTCCCTATTTAATAGGAAAGCCTCCAGTCCATTTGCATGAATAAACAATACAAAAGGGGCTAAATACATCCTTGCCTAACTCCCTCTGTCTAAATGATTGGTTGAGTTTTTTCCCCTTTACTACCATATCTAATGGGGACTATTGTGCTGGAGTGAAGACTATAGAGGAGAGTTACCAAGGCTTTTTAAACAACTATGCCTTCCATCAAGGCCCACAATTTCTCTGGGCTGACAGTATTGAAGGTGCTAAATGAGTCCATGGAGGCCAGGTGAATAAAACTCTTCATGGACCACACTTGCTTATTAATGATTAAGGATAGGTTAAGGCACTGTTCAGTTGTGCCTTGCCCTCTCCTAAAACCATATTGTGTGTTGGGCATGATCCCCTTAGTGGATGCCCAGTCTTCCAAGCATGCAAGAAGAACCCTGCCCAAAACTTTTACTGTGGTGTCAATATGTGAAATGGGCCTATAGCATGCCGGGTCATTTCTATTGCCTTTTTTGAAGACCGGGACCACATTATGATTTGATTTTTTTTTTTGCATAGTTTTATATAGCGCAAACTTGACCCGGTATCGGGTATCAGAGCGCTTTACATAGCACCAGTTATGTTACATGAGCACACACATACCTTTTTGTTAGGCACAGGGAGATTAAGTGATTTGGCCAGAATCACAGGATGTTTAGCGTCATTACCTCCAGGTCCCTTATGTCCTCGTCCCATTCAATACTTATGGAGATAACCATCTCCCGACAGAAAAAAGACTAAAAGAATGCTGGGACACTTACCCCGCCCCTTCCACTGGGAGTACATAAGGAGGACTTACCCAGCATTCCCCCTGTTCTTTTTTTCTGTCTGTCGACAGAATCTGGATGTGGATGCTGGTGCTGCTCCTACTGGGGTTGAGTGGCTTTTTCTCCTGTTTCACCCCATCCGGCTGCCTGGCTGTGCAGTTGGGGTGTTTGGTTCCTTGCCTCCCGGTCTGCTGGGCTTGCTGGGAGGCTTGGTTTTCGGCCGGCTCTTTGTCTTCCCTACGTGACGATTCCTGACGGCCCTTTGCGGCTGGTGAGCCGGCCTCCCGGGTCCTTCCGGGTTGCTTGCTCCTCTTCCTGTGGCTTGGCCGGGTGGATGCCGAGCATTTTGTACCTGCCTTCCTGTATCCTCCCCGGACTTGTGGGGGTGCGTTTGCTGCTTTGGTCTGCCGGCGGCTTCGTGTGGAAGGTGGTGGTGGGGGGGGGGCCTTGTTGCTGTATGGAGTCCCCCCGGGTGAGTCCCGCATAGCGGTTTGTTTTTTGAATATGCCTTCCCGAGCTGGTGAGTCAGCCCTGCTGGCTAAGTTGCTCTGCCTTATGTAAAGTGAACATGGGTGTGAGTCCCGGCTTCTGCATTTGCTCAAACTGCTTCATCATGCGCGAATCTCTGTATTCCATGTGCTGCCCTTCCATCGCTGCCTGAAGTAATATTGAACATATAAGGTGCTTTCCTTCATGCGTTGTGGTATGATTTGAAGTGAAGACGGTCTGGGGCTGGTGTCTGCTGTGATATGTTCTTGCTGACACGCATTCAGCATTGTTGGACTTGCTTCGCGCAACGGCCCGAAAGGGTGCTGTGATTCAAACGCTGCTCCTCCTGAGAGTGTGACACGGGACGTTTGTTTGTTTGTGGATTGGCCTTTTCCTGCTGCCTCCCTGCAGTGAGCTCCTCCTTCAGGTGTGGCTTGGTGGTTTCAGAGTCTCCGGTTGTTGGCGCTGCTCTGTGTGGCCTCTTTTTCTGCGCGGGAGCTGCTTGCGTTTCACCTCCTGATGTTTGGTTCATGCTCCTCGTTGTGCATGTCTGCCGTTGTGTAGCCGATGGACCGTGCCCGATGGCCTGTGCCAGTGGTTCTGAGGTGATTCCGGGACGCGTGCGCTCAGTTTTGGGCGCTGTTCTCCTCTGTCGTTCTTCCTGTGCATTTCGTCAGTGCGGACACTTCATGGGCGTTGCCTCTGTCCTTTCTTTGTTCGGTCTCCCCCTGTGCTTGGTCCTGGTTCTACTGTGTGCACGTTCCTGCCGCGGCCATGCGCACGGCTGTGTTCATGCCTGCTTGTGTGTGCCTTGCTGGTGCCAGGCCTTCCTTTGTTTCACTGCACTCGTTTTTTGGCGTTTCCATGTGTCCCGTTGGGTTGGGTTATGGTTGCCATCTGTTTTCGGAGCCTGGAGCCTCAGTCGGTGCGTCCATTTGCTATGGATGCGGTGGTGTGCCGGTGGGTTGTACTCTGTGGCCTGTAGGGTGTGTGTCATGTTGCTGGGTCTGCTAGGCTCGCTCGCTTGCTCGACCGGGCGCGACCCGGCTAGGATTGCCTTTGCCGGTGTGTGGGAGCCCAGCGGCAACTCCCGCTTCGTTGCTTTCTCCGGCTTCTGGTTGGCTAGGTGGTCGTATGTACGGCGTTCCTGCCATGTTGCATTTCCGTGTGCCTGGTGCGGTTCCTCTCGGTTGTCTGGTGGAGTGGCTGGGTGCTTTCTGCTGCCATATGTGTTCGGCACTTGCTTGGCTGCTCGGTTGCTCTGCTTCCGGCTGTGCATGCCTGTGTTCACGTGCTTTTCTGTCTCTTGGGTACTAGCACTTGTTGCTTGTGCTTGTGCTACGCGCTTGGGGGCTAGTCCTTGTGGCTCTGCTCTGGCGGTGTTCTTTTTCAGTGCTCGGTTGGTTGTCATGGGACTTCCTGGTGCTGGGGCTCTTTGTAGTCCTTTTCTTTGGGGATTCTCGGCCATGGCTTGTACTTGGAGTTCGTGGCTCCGGTGCCTCTTGATGGCTTCGGTGGGTCTCTGCCCATTGCTTATCCTTTTGGGTGGGCCTGTGGCTGCAGTGCCTGGTTGTTCCTCTCTGTTATCCTGCTGCTGTTTTGGCTCTCTTGGTTCCATTCCGTGTTGCCTTTGCCTACGCTTCTGCGTGGTTCTTCCTGGCATGCTTGTTTGTGCTGCGTTTGCCCTGGTTGTCTGCGGGACCTTGCTTTGGGCTGAGTGCTGGAGCTCCTTGGCTGTGTCCTGGGCCGCGATGTTGTGGTCCTGGCTTGCGGGGTTTTGCCCGTGGCCTTTCCTCCCTGGGGCTGGCTTGTCTCCTGCTTGGGGTCGCCTGCTTAGGTTTCGGGTGAGGTTGGGTTCCTATTTTTCTGCTTCCCCGGGCTGCTGGTTCTTGGTGGGCGCTGTGGTGCTGGTCTGGCCTGCTTTCGGGGTCTGTCTCTCTTGCTGGTGTGCTTCAGGGTGCCCTGTTCGGTCCTCTTTGGTCCCCGCTGCTGCGTTGTGTTCTGGGCGCCGCGTCTGCTCTGGTGCCCCGGTGGCTTCTGGCTCCCCTCGGGTGTCTTGTGTTTGGCCTCTTGGCTGATGGTGGTACCTCCTCCTTCGGCCTTTCCTCCCTGCTTCCTGTGGTCTTGTCTGGTTTCAGGGGTGCTTCTGGGTCGGTTGGATTTTGTTGCCTGGCTGGTACTCCGGGTTCTGTTGGCCTCCGCTGGGTCTATTCTGGCCTGCGGTGTTCTTTTCCGGCTTGGTTCCCCGTGGGCGGGGGTGCTTGTCCCTACCTTTATGGTGGGTCTTTTTGCCGGGGTTGTGCTTCGGTATATCCCTGTTCTCTTGTTGTTCCGGGGTCCGTGTTTTTGGTCCTCCTGGTCTGCTGGCTTGGGGCTGCTTCTGCTTGGCCTCTGCGGTGTCTCCTTGTGGTTGCCTGTTGCCTTCAGCCTTGCTCCCTGCTGTCTGCGGTTGTGTCCTCTTGGCTCTGTCGGTGTCTGTTTGTGGGTCTGTCGGCTGCTCCTGTTTCCCTGCTGGCCTCCTCTTGGGTGTCAGTTTGGGCGGCGCTGGGGCTGTTTGCTCTCTGGCCTGTGCTCTGCTGGGGCCTTCCCTGCTTTGGCCTTCCCCTTCTTGTGGGTTGGTCCTTCGGGTCCGTCTGGTTGTGCGGGTTGCTTGGCTTCGGCTTGGCTTCCCGTTTACTGTATCCTCCGTTGCCGTTTTCTGCCCTGGGGGTTCGTCCCCTGCTCTTGCCCTTTTTTGGGTTGTGCTGGGCTGTGGGGTTTGGTTTGCTTGTGCTTTCCGCCCTGGCTTCTGTTGCTTCGGTGGTTGGGTTGTTTTTGTGTTTCCTCTCCCCTGGTGGGTTGGGGTTTCCTTGCCGTGCTGTTGGGTCTTTCCCGCTCCTTCGGGTCCTCTTAGGGTTGTTGGCCCTCGGTCTTTGCTGGCCTCTGTGTGTTGCCCCTGCCTTCTGCTTGGGTTGTCTGGGGTTGTCTGTGCCTGGCCTGTCTGTGGTTGGGCTTGTCTGGGCTGGTGTTGGCCCCCTTGGAGTTTCCTTGCCCTGGTCTTGGGTTCTCTGGGTTGTTTGCCCGTTCCGTTGCACTCCTTCTCTGGTGTTCGGGGTGTGCCCTCTTCAGGCTGCGGCTTCCTGCTCCGGTTTCTGCAGGTCTGCAGTTGGGGTGTTCTGCTGGGGCTGTGTTCTTGGGTTCATGTGCTTCCTCCTGTTCCCTTTTCTTCTTGGTTTTCCGGGGTCTCCTTGTCCTGGTTGGTTGCCCTTGTCGGTTCTTGCTGGTCGGGCTCCCTGGCGGTGCTGGTTCTCTTGGGGCCTTGTTTCCTGGTCGGTTTCGGCCTGTTGGTTTTGTGGTCCCTGCTGGGTCTGCTTCCTTCTGGTTCTCGGGCCTGGTGCGTTGGCTTCCGGGTGTTTGTTTGCCTCTTTCCCCGGTGCCTTGGCTTTCCCTCTTTCCCTGTCCCTGGGCTCTGTATTTTCTTCTTGGCTGGGTGCTGCCGGGATGTGGGCTGCTGCTGGCCCTTTTGTTTTTCGTGGGGCCTGCTGTTCTTCTGGGGGGTTCTGGGGTTTGTTCTCTGGTCTCTCTGGAGTGGTGCCTTTGCTTCCCTTCTCTTCTGGTTTGCCCTTGGTGGACTTCTCGACCTTTTTTTCCATGGGGTTCTTTGGTCATCCTTTGTTGGGGCTTCGCGTTTCTTGGGCCGCCTTGTCCGATGGGTCTTTCTTTCTTTCGGGGCCTGTGTTCGGCTGTCGTGGATTCTCTGTACCTGGGGTTGGCTCCTGTTGCCCTGTTCTGGCTTGCTGGCCTGGTGGACCTCGGCTTTGGGTGGCCGCCTCGCTGTTTTGTTCTTGCCGCGGTTGGCTTGTGTGTCCTTGCTCCCCCTTCTCTGGTTGTCTGTGGGGTGTTCCTGCTGCGGGCTTGTGTCCTTGGTGGTTGTCGGACTGGTCGTCTGCATGTTCTCCCGTTGTTTTGTTGGGTGCTTTCGGGTTTGGTGGGGCTCCCTCCTGTCTGGGTGCTCTGCCTTCGGTTTTCGCCGGTTCTGCCTTTTGCTTCTGACGGTGGCTGCCTTGGTGTGGTTTCCTGGGTTGGCTTCTGTTTTGTCTGGGAAGGCCGGCTTTTCTGCTTTGGTATTTCTCCATAAGTATTGAAGGGGACGAGGACATAAGGGACCTGGGGGTAATGCTTTATTTCTTACCGGTAATCTTCATTACTCCTGGTCCCGTTGTCCTCGTCCCATTCATACGCCCCGCCCTCCCTCCCGGACGGCCGGCCTTCCTGTTGTGGGCTTGGTTGTTCAGGGGGAATGCTGGGTAAGTCCTCCTTATGTACTCCCAGTGGAAGGAGCAGGGTAAGTGTCCCAGCATTCTTTTAGTCTTTTTTCTGTTGGGAGATGGTTATCTCCATAAGTATTGAATGGGACGAGGACAACGGGACCAGGAGTAATGAAGATTACCGGTAAGTAATAGAGCATTACTGAGACTCAAACCCAGTTCCTCAGGTCCAAGGGCAAGCGCCCTAGCTGTTAGGCCGACCCCTCTCCCCCATTGTTATTGTTAAGTATTGTTGAGCATCTGTGTTGATATCCCTCGGTAGGAGTATACCATTGTGTTAGTGAGTGTTGTGTAATAAACAGACTTTTTTTTATATACACTGTGTGGTCCTTTTTTGTTTAACCTACATGATTAGATCTTGTAAAACAAGCTGCTTAATGCTCCTTCTGGATGACCCTGAAGGCTGCTCTCTTCAGTTACCACCTAGAGAGCTTTCTAAGGCTGTCTAAGACCACTAAAATAACCATAAGGGTTGCCTGGATTAGTGCAAGGTGCTACACTTAAGTGTGCACCATATACTAAGCCATAGTCCAACAATTCTTAAATGCAACTGTAACACCTTATTGCCAGTATGTATTGCCAGTATGTCTTTAATTGCTAATTTGGATCACTAAGAATATGCCTCTAAAAGGGCATTCAGATAGAATTCTTGACTGTTATGAAATTGGCACCATGCTGAGTAAACCAATTTACCTCTACTTGTAGTCACACATGACTTGCAATATTGGCGACGATATGGTAGACACCTCACTCCCATTCCAGCACGGAGGGGTCTGTGTGTCCACTAGCAGACCTCAGGCCACTTATTTTAGCACCTTCTGAAGCACGGAGAAGCCTGTGCAGTACATAGACCGGTTTTCCCAAAAGGCAGTACTTCAACAGACCTGTTCTGTCCCATAGAGGTTGTGTCTACGGACATGTGTAGTACCCTGTTGCTTTTACCAAAAAGTGGTATTTTGACACATCTACACAGTACTCAACCAATCTTTTCAGGAGACCGTGTCTTTAAGGACTTGCCTGGTACACCCTGCAGTACCTATCGAGTCAGCGACTTATTGAATCGAAGGGTAAAACAACCCACCTCTGTGATGCACACACATTATCATAGCAGTGCTATACCATCAAGAAAAAAATATTTGCTAACAAATTTTGTTGATTTCTGCTTTTAATAAATTAGCACAATCCTACTTAGTGCTACTTGCATATTTTATTTTGTTAGTTTGCAACTGTTTGGCATTATTAACTTTATTTAGCTCAACACTTGCCATTTGACACCCCCAATCTAAATTTCCACGATCTAAGGGTGAATATCCAATCGCTTGAGGTGATTGGAAAAAATCATTTTTTTATTGATAGTTCAGCAATAAAAGCAGACAAAATATGAGCAGAAGGTGAAAAAAATACATTTTCTTGCATTGTCTGGATTTGAAAGGACAAGTGTTTTTTTAAATCTTTCCTCAACTTCTGATACAATAGCTGAAGCTTTTGAAGGGAGCAATATTTTCTTGGATTTTATAAAAGCAGATTAACTTTCAAGGCCGCAAAGCAGGCACAAAACTTTGTCACATTAGGGGTGAACATACTGGAGTGGAAAGACCAGTGGTTGTTGGGCATTGTTTTGAATATATGGAGTAAGGAACAAGTTGTATCAGTAAAATATTCAGAGTGAGGGGAACATAAACGGTTTGCCTCAAGATTTTTCTCAGAATCTTGGAGAACTGACAGGGTTTACCCATAGGTTTTTTTATGCTGAAAAAAGGAGTCCACCTTGTGAGACAAAAACTAATGTGTGTTCCTAGTAAAGTAAAGAAAGATTTAAGTGAAGTGTCGGATGTCTTGATAAAGGACATTATTGAAGAAACAAAGTTCTTGAAACGGGTTTGCCCTATTGTGCGGTCTTGCAATTCAGATCACAAACTGAGGCTTTGTGTGGACTTGAGGGCCCTCAGCACCAACATTTTAAAATTGATGGGCGTCTGTTGTCAAACATCAATGTATTCACAGCTATGTTGGAAGGTAGAAAAGTATTTTCGACCCTGGACCTCTGCTATGCTAGTCACCAGGTTGTACTGGCGCAAGAGTCCTGCAACCTCACTGCTTTCCTTACACTTCAAGGTTTGTACCAGTACCAAAGGATCCACTTCATGTTGACTTTGGCCATATCTATGTTTCAGCATGCAATATAACAAATGTTCAAAGGCTTCCAAGACCATATTGATTTTTTTACCCAGGCACAAGACCAAACATATGAGACATGGTAAAATAGTTTGAAAGCGATTCAGTTAAAGAGGACGACTGTTGAAAGAAGAAGTGTAAATTGTTGTGCGACAAACCTGATTCTTTGGTACACACTGTGTCAGGTGACAGGGTTCTGTTAAAAGAGACTCATGGATGCTATGTAGAAAGCCCAAACACCCGATAAACACTTCTTTCTGTTATCTTACCATTACAGATGGTGGTGCAAAAAGGTGTGAATTTCCATTAGACAGATGGAAAAAAAGGTGTTTGACAAAATCAAAAGAGAGATTGCCAATGTCGCTACCTGTGGACCTTTCTGTTTAGGGGAAAAAGGGTCTAGTCACTGTAGACGCAAGTAGGTATGGATTCAGAGTGCCTCTAATTTTGAAGTGTGATATAAATAGAATATTTTAATAGGATCTGGTAGACTAGACAGCCTTCTGGTATTCTTCCCTGAACTTTGCCTGCCTCCCTCCATTTTTCTGCCCTAGTTTTTGCTGGCTTTAGGACTCTGTACACTTTACCACTGCTAAACAGTGATAAGGTGATTGTGCTCTCTCCCCTAAACATGTTAATATTGGTTCATCTCCAATTGGCATGGTTAATGTACTTATAAGTCCCTAGCAATGTGCACTACATGTGCCCTCAGCCTGTAAATTAAATGCTACTAGTGGGCCTGCAGCACGGATTGTACCACCCACATAAGTAGCCCCTTAACCATGTCTCAGGCCTGCTATTGCAGGGCCTGCGTGTACAATTTACTGCCACTTTGACTTTGCAATATTAGGTACTAATAAAGCCTTAAACTCTCCTCTTATTATACCCAGGTCACCCCTAAGGACAGGATGCTGTGTAAGTAAAAGGTATGATATGTACTTTAACGTTTTACATTTTACACTAGTGACAAACCGCTCAATTCATTTTCACTACTGTGGAAACATTGGGCATTCTTTAAGCTGTGATTCCTGATCAGAAAGGAGTAGCTGCATTATGTTTTATATCTTTGAAATGGTAATGATAAATCCTTTTTATTGGTAAAGTGAAATTTAACATTACTATTTTAGAAATGCCACTTTTATAAAGCTGGCATGTCTCTGCTCTTACAGATGATTGTGCCGTGCTGCATGAACACGACTGGGGCAGGTAACAGCTACACTTTGCGCATTCCCTCGAGACAGCCCCAAACACAGGAAGGTTAGGTATGTCTTAGTACCCATCTACATACATCTGCCTACAGATGGCTCTTCCTTGGCATGAAGGGAGGGAAGCTTACACTATCACAGTGTCCTGTTCCCACACAAAAGGCTGATTACCCCCACTGATAGCCTGGAGCCAGGACTGTGAAGAAAGGACCTCTGTGCTCTTCTAAGAACCCCTTTAAAGTCATCCCCAAAGGAACATTTGGTTATAAGTACTGGGACTCTGAACCTACCAATTCAGTACACTTCTGGACCTATGACCATTCTGTCAGGAAGAAGAGGAAGCACTGTGCTGCTAAAGGACTGTCACTCTGCTAAACTCTTGCTGTGGTATGTTGCCCTGCTGATGCCTCTCTCTCTCTCTCTCTCTCTCTCGCTCTCTCTCTGGGTTCAGGTGATGCTTGTCCAGTCACCGTGGCACAGAGACTTCCCAGGCTTTGCTTCCTGTTGCTTAAGTGTCAGAGACACAAAAGACTTCGAACTCTACTTTTCCAACCCTAGGGCTCATCTTTTGGCGAGTCTGTCCTGCTAGGAGGTGCCAATCCAGTCCTGGACTCTTCAACGTTGACCTACGGGTCGGCTCCAGGTTATCAAGGTATCGCCTGCTGACAGAGGAATCGGATCTGTGCATCGCACCGGAGCTACCGCATCACACTCTTCGTTCACGGCCCTTGTCGCATTGAGGCCGCCGCTGCTACTGCTGCTGCATTGGTGAGCACCGAATCATCTTGCAGCTGCATTCCCTCCACCCCCCCCCTGTCAATCTGAACCTAGGATCAAGGTACTTTTGCTCAGGAGTACAGAGTGGGTCCCTGTATCAGTCCAGCAGTCCCGAGTGGCTCCCTGTATCCGGCCCGCGGTCCCTCGTAGTCGGTCTGAACTATTGACTTTGTTACGGTCCCGCGTGACAAGTTAATCCTTAAAGCGTGTCATTTGCTTCAAAGCGCTGCTTACATTTATTCCTTTAGAGTTCATATCCCAACTTCTACCTATTGGATGATTGTCGTTCTCATCGTTTTTGTCATGTTTTATTTATAAAGGCATACTTTATTCTTCTAAGCTATTGTGGGGGCTTTTTGTGGTGTTTTCACTGTTTTACTGTTCAAGTGATGCACAAATACTTCAAAAATTGCCTCTTAAGTTAAGGTTGTCATTCTACCAAGTAGATCATGCTTCTAAAGTGTTTGGGAACCACTGGTGTAGAATGTTTACAGAGTTGTTAAGAGAGTTGCCAAGAACAACATCTTGTCCACCAAAGACTTTTTTCGTTCATTTGAGAATAAACCTAGGTGTACTAGTGTAACCAGCTCAGATTCTGGTGTGTGCATCTAAACACCATCACCACCACGGAGGTCTGTGTAGGATTCTGAGGAGCTGAAATATGTGAGGAACCAATAAATCTTGTGAGAGTACCGGGTGATTCTATTGCTGATCACGCCAAACTTATGGCTCGCAAAATGACACCTGTTAAACTAAGGAGACTGTGTGTATGATATTGTTTAACAACTCAATTACCTTTTCAGGCCCCTTGCTCATATATTCATAGTTATAGCTTTTCTTTCCTGCTGTCTTTGTTCCTTCTCTTATTTTTTTCCGTCTTTTTTTTATTTCTATTTAAAGGGGGCGGGGGCATTACATCCTGAATTTCGGTTACAGCTTATTGCTGGTATGCCTTTAATATCTGTGTTAGAACCCTGAGCACGTATCTCCTACAGTGTGTTCAGCTGGAATTTTTGACCGTTATGTCAGTTGTGGAATAAAATTGACATAGCTCTGAATAAACCAACGTTGCTTTAGTTTGATAAGCAATAGCAACTTAATGCATATTAATAAAGTCGGCAATCACAGAGAGGGGAACATTTAGATTAACAGGCATTCCATACACCAGCATGACAGCCATGTCAAGCCATGTGATTTGAGCATTTATATAGGGCCCAAATGCCCATGGGCGTCTAGGCGCTAATACCAGAAAATCCAGTAAGGTTGCCAATTAAACAGAGTATGACAATGGTAGTTGAGGAAGAGCCAGGGTTTTAGTGATTTTCTGAAGGCTAGCAGCATTGGGCTATTCTTTATGCCGACTGGGAGCCAGTTCCAAGTTTTGACCATTCCTAACAGGAAACTTCTTCCACCACACTGAGCTTTCTTAAACCTGGGTGTTTGTAGAAGTTTGCTGTGTGTGGATTTTAGGTTTCTGGATGGCAAGTACCAGATCAGATAATTCTTCTGGTATTGAAGACCAGTCCTGCGCAATGCCTTAAAAGCTAGGCACTGGGATTTAAATTTGATCCTTTTGTCCACCGAGAGCCAGTGCAAGGATCTCAAATTGTTGGAGACTGGCTAAAATTTCAGGATATCCAGTAGGAGTCTGGCTGCCAAGTTTCAGAGAAGCTGTAGCTTTTGTAGGTACTGATTTTGGATACCCATGTACAAGCGGGTTACCTTAATCCAATCTGGACAAGGCTAATGCTGTCACAAGTGTTTTTAAGGTGTCAGGTGGAATAAAGGGGCGAACAATAGCTTCCTTCAATGATGCTGGCAAGGGGCCAATAATGACTGCTTTAAAAATGTTTGTTAGCACAGGTGCCCACAGATTAATATTACTTTTAAAAAGGTCAAGGGGCTACCAAGTGTGGCTGTTTTTCTGGTGCAGTCTCCAAAGACATCTAACACAACCCAATGACATATCCCTATGGCAAGAAAAAAATACAAATCCCAGGTCAAACAAGATAACACACCTGACATGAATCCACCATTTTGACCCACCTACATAGCTGAGTATAAAACCAAACCCTTCCCTGCCCATAATCCTTTACACAACTCCAGAACTGAAGGGCCCAACACCACAGCACAAAGGAGAGGCAAATCAGCACACATCACACCATCACAACCACCCCCACACCACACATCACACATCTCCACCACCACCTTCACACTTGCACTTTTCATCCATTTGCACATCACACACCATGGCACAGAAAAAAATGCCAAAATTCACAGACACTGAGTTGTCAGTCATGGTAGATGAGATAATCAGAGTAGAACCACATTTGTTTGGATGCATGGACCAACAGACACCAGTAGCCAGAAAAAATCAAATGTGGGCAAGGATAGTCAGCAAAGTTAATGCAGTAGGGATCATCACGCGCACCCTGCGTGACATCAGGAGGAGGTGGCATGACCTCAAGACCAGAGTGAAAGAGCGTGGGAACAAGAACCAACAGCTGGCTCAGAGGACTGGCGGTGGCCCTCCCATTCCACCACTAACATTCGCCGAATGAGAGGAGAAGGTGCCTGCCATACTGCATCCAGAGAGTCTCACAGGAATACCTGGCCGAGTAGAGGCTGGTAAGTACCAATGTCCTGTCTTGCACAACTATAAAGCTACACTTCGTAGACCTAAATGCACTAACGTACAACACACTCTTCCCAACACATGTCTCACATATCTGCCATTTCCTTCCTCTGATTCACCACAAAGGTAGCTAGCAGTCCAACTCCCACCAGGCACCCTTGTTCAGGGATATGCCAGAATCAACAGAACTCTACTACACAAACTCCAAACCATCCAGACCACCGCAGCCAGACTCGTTCTTTGGGACACAGCGCCATGAACACATGACCCAACACCTACGAGACCTCCACTTCAAACTCCTCACCCCCGCCTAAAAATCCCTCCACAATATCAAACCCAAATAACTCAACAAGAGAGTATCCTCCCATGCACCCAAGAGGAACCTCCGCTCCGCCGACCTCGCCCTGGCAGAGGTCCCCCGCATCCACAGAAACAGAACAGGCGGGAGAGCCTTCTCCTACATCTCAGCCAAGACCTGGAACGAGCTCCCGGTGAACATCAGACACTCCCCCACCCTGCACACTTTCAGGAAGGACCTCAAGACCTGGCTCTTTGACTGATCCGGAGCTGCAGCCCCTCCCCCTAGCGCCTTGAGACCCTCACGGGTGAGTAGCGTGCTTTATAAAACCCCTGATTGACTAATGAATCACGCATAGCACAGAATGCAATGTGTAAGTGCCATGGTGTCAGAGCATGAAGTCCCTTATGAACACAAAACATGCATGGTAAATCTGACAAACAAAGTAAAGGACATGATATGAAAAAGGTATGTATAACATTCCAAAGGCTAGTTCTTGCTTAGCTGAAATTGATTCCATGAAGAGTAAACAAAAAAGACGCATTATCAAAAGTTGATGTGCTTCAAGTTGGTAGATGATGACATGTCCTTGTAATCACACAATCTGTATGTGGCACATGGTTTCAATTTACATGTCACACCATGGACAAGTAATATATGTACCTCAACATCATGTCATGATGCTCATTATCTTTATTCTATACCAAGTGATTGCAATGTAAAGTGTTTGGTGTATCAAATGTAATATCCAAAAGTCTAACACCAAGCTTGTGGAGTGCACTTCAATGACCATTTAACCTCTGTTCAACATGAGATCCACAAGCAACTGCAGCAGAAAACACCACCAATCTGCAGAGCCTGTCTCCCCCCCCCCGGAACGTGAACTCTCTAATGCAGACTACCTACATTTCTCGGATGAGGAGCAACAACCTGGCTCCTCAGGACTGCTAGGGCGCACTACGTCTCAGGGCCTCATTGTTCCCACCACCACAGCAACAGCAACAACAACAGTGCTGACCCCTGCTACAACGGCCTGTCCGTGGTTACTAACACTACCACACAATCCAAGGATGCCAGGGAGAGTGTGCGGTTGCATCGAGTCCCAATGCCACAGGTCCATTTCAGCAGAGCAGGTGGGAGGGCAACTGGGGGACAAATACAGGAGGACACTGAGACTGAAGCCCTGGCAACCATCGCAATAGTCCTTGGGGCATGTGAACAGAACCAGGGACAGATGGGCCAGGTTGTGGAAGAAGTGTGTGAACTCTGCCTGCTGCTGAGGTCTATGGACACAAGTATAGACCAACTTGTGGCACTCATGGGCCAGCTTGTAGGTGTTCTGAGGGACAGACATTCAGCCCAAATGACAGCTCTACCCCACTCCAGTGGCCTGCCTGCTGATACTCTCACCACCTCAGCTGCAGCCACAGAGAGGGGTGAGCTGCAACAAAATGACTCCTCAGACACCGTTGAGCCTGCAGCAGAGACCCCCCTGTCAAACACAGGAGGGGACGTCCGAGAAAACCACGGGAGGATCACATGGCAATGCAGCATCCAAAGGCATGTCACAGAGCCAGCCATGATGGCACTTGTGTTGCCCTTGACATTGACTTTGTTAACTATCCTTACCCACATTGTCATGTTGATGGCAGGAGTCTTTTGGACTGTGTGACTACATCAATGTGGTGACTACTCTATTTGTCTCATATACCATCACTGACAACTTATCAATTCACCTGCACAGTTTTAAAAACAATCACTCTCTTTCACAAATACTTATTGTAAATAAACACTCTTTACACACCTATGTCTTTGTGTCAGCTCCATGTTTATCACAGTATGTACAATGTCAACTCAGATTCCAATGTACCACAAGCCCTGATTGTGACAAGGCATTGATAGGGTGAAGGAGCCTAGAAAAACACAAGAGAATGACATTTACTTGTCAGGTAATGCCATTACAGCTAAAACACACCTCTAGTCATCAACGTACAAAAACCAGCACACATAACAATGAGCAACAACATCAACATAGACATGAAGTACATGGAAAACAATGCCATGTGCCACACACATTAGCCATTAGCACACAGCCAACAGCAGCCAGTGGTCAAAAAGATATTCTATGCCTTGCCACTACCATCAAAGCCAACAGACAAAGTCACTGTTGCACAATGTCACTTACACTCAAGGGAAATAGTTGTCGATGAGCTGTTGACGCAGGTCAACATCTTCCTCTTCTCCAGTATCATCGTCACTGGGCATGTGTGGATTAGCAGCGGGAGGCATCTGGTGCTCATCATTTAGGAGCAGGGGGATCTCTTTGCACAAGGCCAGATTGTGGATCATGCAGCATGCAACTATGATCTGACATACCTTTTGGGGAGAGTAGAGTAGTGCACCTCCGCTCTTGTCCAGACACCAGAATCCAGACTTCAGAAGCCCAAAAGTACGCTCCACTACACGACGTGTTCTCCCATGTGCATCATTGTAGCAGACTTCACCCGGGGTCCTTAGATTCCTCAGTGGGCTCAGCAACTACGGCTGGTTGGGATACGCAGAGTCACCTAGGAGTGAGATACACAGACCAATTTAGTAATATAAACAGTAGCTGAGAACAGCATGTCACACATACAGCACACTACTTAAATCTGTACTCACCAACAAGCCACGCACCCTCCAGATGCAGATTTGCCATCAATTGTGGGATGATGCTGTTACGCAGTATGTAGGAGTCATGTGCAGACCTGGGAAATTTGGTACAGACATGGAAGATAATCATATCCGCTTGGCATACCACTTGCACATTAATGGAATGGAAATGCTTCCTGTTCCAGTAGATGTGCCCACATGCCTGTGGTGGAACTAGGCCAACATGTGTGCAGTCAATGGCTCCAATCACATTAAGTATGTGTCCAAGATCACAAAAATCCCCCTTCACATCTGCCAATTCATGTCTCCTTAGAAAGTGGATGTAGCGGTCCTTGTAGGTCAACAATGCAGACAGGACATCACGTAGCACCATGCTGAACATAGCTTATGACATCCCACCGGCGATGGCCACTGTGTACTGAAACAAACCAGTGGCAAAGAAATGCAGGGCCACCATCACCTTAACTGTAGGCATCAAAGCAGTCAGATAGGTTCTGTAAGGCCTCAGATGGGGCTTCAACTGACCACATAGGTCCTGAAAGGTAAGACGATCCAGACGGAATTTCCCTATGATGTCCTCATCCTCCATGTTCACCAGCACTGGGAATGGACGATGCACATTTGGTCGTCTCCTACATAATATGAAACAGGACATATGTAAATTGAATTCCCCAATGAGATGTGTCAAACATCTTACATAATGACTGACACAGCGCCAATATTGACTGGACTGTAACAACAGCTTAATGCACAAGTCACATTCAGAGACACCTTGATCTCATGAAGTCATACATGTGGACAGTATGTACATACTGACTACTTCCAAAGCAGATTATGACTATGTGAATGGTAAATGGTACACTCCTACATCTTGTGTCACCTGCCCTGGGTGTAGGTGACACAGCACATGATGGAAACAGCAACACTGCTGACTTCTACGTAGCTGCTGTACCTGCAAAACCTTCTTGCTTAAGTCGCACAGAGCACACCTTTTCTACACAATGAGCACAGTGTGTGTAAGCTGATCAACTATCAAAATGAATACAGCAATGTACACAGTAAAATAGGCACATTATGTGGTCAGTCCATCATTACTGTGGGTTGATTAGCCATCTCACACATTGACATGTTCACAAATATGAGACTCCATTACACACCAAATCTGTGTACATGCACATAAATATCATGTGTGACATGTGAGGACGTACATGACAATGCATGTAATCATGTGCACTGACATGGCATGTCTAGGCATCAGTGAGTTAAATGTCACACTTGCATTTAACTGTCCAAACAGGTACCAGAATACATTGTTAAGGTATCGTTTTTAATTATGAAAATTGGCTAGTGCCAATGCAATAGCAAAATGTGTCCATAGGTGCGGTAGGAGTGCTCCGCCACCGCGATCATGATCATTGGCCACAATTGAAAAATTCCAATTAGCGGTAGGGACCACCTGGCCCCCGCGGTGTGACACCGTGTATGCCAATGCCATTGCAGCCAATGGGAACCGCGATCGTGGTAGTGCAATACAATTTTGAAACCCACGGTAGGCGTGCTCTGCTACCCCGGTCCGGTCATTGGATATAATTGAAAGATGTCAAATTGCGGTAGAGACCACCTGGTCCCACGGTGTGACACTGCCAATGCCCATGCCATTCCCGCCAACGGGAACCGCGAACGCAGTAGTGCAATACAATTTTGAAACCCGCGCAAGGTATGCTCCACTACTGCGGTCCCAGCCATTGGATATCATTAAAAGATGTCAAATTGCGGTAGAGGCGGCCTGGACCCCGCGGTGTGACACCGCCAATGCCCATGCCATTGCAGCCAATGGGACCCATGATCACGGTAGTGCAATACAATGTTGAAACCCGCGATAGGCGTGCTCCGCTACCGCGGGCCCGGTCATTGGTTACAGTTGAAAAATGCAAACCAGACAGATGAATTGCAGCAGCAGAGTACCACTGAAACAACCCCAGGGCCTATAAATGTCTGTGAGAAAGCCACACATGTCACTCGCATTCAAACACTGCTCCATGCCATTCATCACCACCAACTGCTGCTGTTCCTGTATTCTACACCCAGTGATGGTGTGAGCTGAGAACATCGGGCCCGTCCCATCACCACAGAGGAGCTGGAGGTCCTGGTGGATGAGGTCCTTGCACAGTATGGGAGGCAATATGGTGCCCCAGATGTACTGGTAAATGTCTGAGTAAACTTTTGAAAGTGTTCAGAATGCTCACATGACATTACGGTGAAGTAGTATGTGCCTGTGAGTACAAGCCAATGCGCATGCATCAATATTTTGCCTATAGCATGCTCTATACATGGCCTATTAAGAATTGCATTTGAGTATGTGCGGAGATGACAACATGGACACTTTTACATCTCTTCTTAAGCCAAAACAAACCCATTGGTCTGAGACTGGGTAATGTAAATGTGTGATACACTGCCTAGAATGCTGGCTTCATGTCAATGGGGTGTGAAGCCTTTTTTCCACAGATCCATGACTGCATTGAAGGATGGGAGTGACATACTGTGGTTTTGCAGCCGTACAGCTACACTGCTGGTTTGAGACACTTGAAGTCTGAACAAAAATTGCCTGTGCTATGTGATGTCATAGTCCATGCAGTCTTCATATGCTCATTTGTGACATTACAAATGTATTTTGGCCAGAGCGTACTGAATAATATGTGTACATTTTATCAAATTGACCCTATGGTGATGTGTCCAGTATGCACAGGATTACAATGCCTGAGTGTAGTACTCTTGGTGGTAATTCACCGATGACACATCAGATAAATGTGAGGTGGAGATGTTATCCTTCTATTGATTCCATGATGTGTTCAGTCTCACAATATTTTGTATGTTATGCTCACTCACATACTGCATCACAGATGAGGGCCATTTTCACAGTGGTTGCTGTGCTCGCACTCTGCATGTGTATGAGTTGGCCATGTAGTGTGTCCATCATCATATATGTATACATTTCTATGAGATTATTTGATCCAAATCTACTACATGTCATGCTGGATGGCCTCTGCTCAACACGTATGTATTAGTGTGCTATGTATTTTCATGCTCCTAAACTGACACATAGTGGTACACAACACAGTGTCACTTAAACTTCATCTTCTTGTCTCCCATGCCTGCAGCTTAAGGTCCATCAGAGTAAGGTGATATGGAGGGCCATTGCATGCAAGGTGCGAGCTCTGGATGTCTCCAACCGACGCCATACACACTGCCACAAGAGGTGGGATGACATCTGCCGGCTGAGCAAAAACGTGGCAGAGATGACGCTGGGGGTGTGCCCCCGGAGTGGCAGGTTGGCGCGCAGGAGCATGACATCACGAATGGCCTGCATCTTGGCAGTGACACAGCCAGAGCTGGATAAGAGCTTGAGCGCCCATCAGCAGCAAGTTGGGGGTGAGTATTGTGCAAAGTGTGACTTTGGGTGTGAATGACTGCATGAATCCCAACTGTGAGCCAGTGCGGAGCTCTGTGATGTCTCTAGTGTGATGCAATGGCTTCTAAGTGGCCTCAATGTTGAGTGCAGCTATTCTGCATTTGTACAACATTTTGTTTCTCATGTGTTTTAAACCCATGGCCCTTGTCGCATAACATCATCTTGGCATTTTATAAATGTTGTCAGAACTGAGACCTTCCACAACAGGACAATCCATTGTGTGACGTAGCTAGCCCAGTACACTTGTCAGACTTGTGTGCCCTGTGTGGCTAGCTCAATAGTGTGCTCATGTGATGATAAGTCAGTGGCTACAGACATGCACAGATGTGAACTCAGGGAGCACTGTGTTGGTAAGGGTCACACCTGTACCATGGGTCCCTTTTTTCACAATCATATAGAGGACAGCCCCCCATTGTGAAGTATAGTAGCCCAATATCAGCAGCATGGCATAACATGGTGTACTCACCTGCGATTGTGACAGCAAGTGCACACAGGTGCTGAAATGGTTGCTGGTGATGATTGCAGTGATGCATTGGCTAATTTACCTTTGCCTTTTGTGCACATGGCAACATGACTGGGATGGTTAGACTCTTTGTTTCAAATGCAATGTAGCAGAACCTGACTATTGTGAAAACGTTTAGGCACTATGGAGTGTCAGTCCTCGGTATGTGTGCATTGTGGAGGGGTGTCCTTGTGCATCAGTACATGGTAAGTTGTGGCTAATGCTTTTAATCTGTGTGTGACTTATTGGCACATTGATATGTCCTCAATGTCATCAGTCAGCACATCATATTTTCATGTTACCAATCACCATCTGATGATTGCTAAACATAGCATATGCTAAATGTACATGGAGGAGTACAACATGGGAGTGTCATTTTAATGTTTAATGTAAGGTACTTATTGAGTATAGGTTTATTTGCATAGCTTCACAGACTGAATTCTGGCTTTCTTTGCGTTTTCCCATTTGAGCCCAATATATATAGACTAATTAGGCTCTCTTGGGCATCCCTTACAGACTATTTGCACGGCGTACTTCGGCCTCCGTTTGTTTTTTCCACTTCCATACTACTGCAACATTGTACTCTGCCACCTTTGAAAATACCATGATGCTTTGACTCTAAGGTAAGGGGCTATGACATTAGCGGTAGTGGTCAGTTGTGATTGGATTGCTGGAAGATATCATGGACATGTCACTAATTGTAATATAATTACCAGAAGTCATTAAATATATATATATATCCTTTCGAATTAAGGAATTTTATTTGGATGTGATACATTGGATCCCCTCATGACCAGCCGGGTCGGAAATATAACCGGTGTTTAGGTAAGACTTCTGTTCACCTAGCATAGACACTGACACTGATTAGTGTCCATTCTCTGCCCTGTTGCTTTCCGAATATCGTCTGGTCAGGACCTGTGCACTTAACTTTTCAGGTCTGAGATACAATACACCTGGCGTGGCAGGTAGGACTATATTGACCCTTTATCACCCCTTAGCCCCCTTCTTTATCTACTTTTTATCTGATCTGCACTTAGATCAATATGCTGACCTGGTTTCCCTCCACATATGTTGTACCCAGGTCACATAACATGCACGCATGCAATCACTATACCACACATGAGCATTTCACTCTGGTGTTCGTTTCTCTTATACAGTTTCATTAAAGTTTTTGCGCATTGTGTTTTACAAAGTCACAAATGTTTTTTATCAAAATCTCATATCTAATTTATGTAAAATGTAGTTTCCCACGTGGTTGCATTTGTCACACTTACTGGAATTTTGTCACTCTTCATATTTCACCTGTGACGCATGGGTGTGGTTCAACAATACTGCACACTTGTATTAAATACACTCATTATGATATGAGTTCTTTTGTATCATTTCCAGCCCCGAAGAAGTCAAGGGTTATCACCCTAATGACGAAAAATGTGTTGACTGAACCTCGTGTTTTCTTTAAATAAAGACAAAGAGAAATCACTCGTCTCCGTCCTTGCATCTTCAATCATTTTGAATTTTTTCGTTTAACTCAACGGCGTGTGCATAGTAATTGACATTTTCTGTAAAAGGACCCTTTGGTCCCAACACTGAAGATTTAGGGGTTTTTCCTTCACCTGTTGCACCGCATAATATTGTATTGTTTGTTTACTTAACGTTACCTGGTGTGTGCCATTGTTTCCTGTGCTAATTAATACCCCCATTCTGTAGAGAACTTTTGGAGTCAGGGAAGGCAGCCACCACGTCATTACACATGAAACTATGGACAGGGACAGAATAGCTGAGGAACATTTTGATAACCTGGCTAAAGGTAGCACCATTAGCACGGGCATCAGCAGTGGGAACCTACAAGGAAAGAGGGCCTTATAAAGAAATCCCTAAGGCTAGAAAGAATGAAGAAAAATGAAAACTCTAAGTGGTGGGATGGAGCAACTTTAAAACAATATCTTAGACTCAATAGGGTACCCAGGGGCCTCAGATCCCAGATTTTCCCCACCTATGATGATCTGGAGGATGACCTTCTTAAACAATGCGAGGATGCACTCATGACCAATTCAAACACACTCATGGGTATCCTCATTGAAAATGCAGAACGCAAGGTCTCTAAACTCCAGGTAGAGATCTCACTCCTTGAAAAGGAAATCAAGGACCTACATCTCAAGGAAGCAACCGAGAAAAACTATGTCATTTTGAATGATATTTTATTGAAACAGCAAAATGATATTAAGGAAAGGAAAGCCAGAAAGCTCAGACATGATGAAACAGACTATAAAAAGGGTTGAATTTTCACTTTGGCCAAGAAGTACGACCAGTGGCTTCAAGCTAGTCAGGAGAAGAACAAACCAGACAGGTCAGAAACAATCTCAATCTCGTCAAGCACCACTTCTCTGAGTGCTCCCCTCACCAGTGACAGTGAGGCTGATAACAATGCAGGTACTTCAGGTGAATCAAGACCAGGCAATTCCTCTTTTTAATGGAGGTACAGAGAATAAGAAAGGGCAACAGGGCACCGTCCAGAAGAGCAGATCAGGACGTAAGACCTGCAGAGGCAAGAGAGCAGGGCAAGGAAGACTACAGAAAGAAACTGAGATCGGGAGACGAGAGGAACAAGTGAACAATGCCAAAAGGGGGCTGGAAGTTATAAATCTTTCCTCCAAGACACTCACTAATGACATGATCTCCCTTTTGGAGAGGGGCTTAAGCTATAACCCGAAGGAAGAGGGCGACATTTGTGGTTTGAAAGACGGTCTTTTTAATTTTGTGAGAAATCTTAAATTGTAGAAATTCTTTAATAACAACCCCGTGCCAAATCAAAGAAATACAAACTTTCCAACTGGTTTCTTAACAGATGTACTTAGTATACAAGATGTGCATCTATTTCTCACGGACACTAAACGCATACCATATCATATGGATAGACTTTTAGAAGAACTGAATGTGGACTCGGATTACACACTAGCCAGTGGTCTGAAAAACAAATCCAAATGGACACCAACTCTACCGGGTGAAAACTCAATTGACATATTTTATAGATTTGTTTTGGTGGACATAGACGGATTGAGTGACAGGAGAAACAGTAATAGAACCAGGCACCATGATAATCTCCTTCCAGGGGAATGCTTAGCTTAAACACACTAGCCACTGACAATGAGATTATAATCAGAGAAACTGACAATGGTTGCAACGTGGTCGTAATGAACAAACTAGGCTAAAATGGAGAGATCATAACACAATTCAATGAAGCGACTTGTTATGAGAGCTTAACTCAGAACCCTATAGGACCTTGACACTCAAGATCAACACACATTTCACTGAGTGGCATAATGTTGGTCTTATTGACGAAGATGAACTGATGTACTTGAAAGTGTTCAGACCAAGTTTTCAGTGTCTTTACACTCTACCGAAAGTACATAAACATTTACCCTTCCCCCAGGTAAACCTATTGTCTCCGGGATAGGGTGACCCACAGAACGACTTGCCGAATATGTAGATCTGTTTCTTGGACCCCTGGTTCAGAATCTCCCTTCTTATATCAAGGATACTAAGCACAAATTAGGTATTCTCACAGATTTGAATTGGGAACAAGGCAAGATCCTCACCACACTTGATGTCATGTCCCTTTACACGAGTATTAAACCGGATCTTGGCTTGAGGGCAATTCCACGACATCTACACAAAAGATCAGCGACCCAGTTACAGCACACCAACATGTTCATGACAATGATGGAACTCATCCTTGACAATAATGTTTTTCTTTTCGAAAAGCAATGGCACAGACAGGGAAGGGGAGTCACCATGGGCTCCAAATTCTCGCCATCCTTTGCGAACCTCTTCATGGGAGGCCTAGAGGAAGATTGGATCTGGGGCAGCAAAGGCAGCCGAATCAATGACTCCATTTTTTTGGGGGGGTCCTTCTATAGATGATTGCCTATTGATTTGGTCTATCACACATGACAAACTAGAACAGTTTTGCACATATCTCAACACCAATACCTATGACAATAAATTCGCTCATTCAATTAGTGAGACCAGCATCCTATTTTTAGATGTAGAACTACACGTTAAAGACAACACTCTACATAGTCGTCTTTTTCGTAATGCGATCCTACATGCCTCGAGCGCTCATCCACCACACAAGATCTAAGCCATCCCATTTGGGTAATTCACCAGGGCCAGAAGGAACTGTAGTGATGATGAGGACTTTGAGACTTGCCTTGCAACAATGAAATCAAGATTCAGAAACAGGGGGTACACACAGCCCAATCTAGCGAGAACTGAGACCAAAATCTGGAAAATGAGTCGAGGTAACACACTCAAAAACAGGGAACACATGACTGTTTACAGACAGCTGGTTAGACTCATCACAGATGTCAAAAATCTCAGTGGGGTCTTAGTCAAGAGTTTGAGAAAACACTGGAAGTTATTGACAGCTGAGGGATCCCTGAATGATGATATAACCGGGCAACCGCAAATCACATACAGTAGGGGTATTACTCCAAGAACGAGACTCAGCCCTAGCTTTCCAAGAGTGCAGAAGAACAGTACTTGGCTCACTCAACATTCACTAGGCTTTCACAAATGCGGCTCCTGCGGTGTGTGCCGATGGGCCATGGACAACAAGAAAGAGTTTGTGAGCCCGAACAAAAGCTGTCATCAGATCATTAATTGCAATACCAAATTTGGCAAATTTGTGCAAACGAAAATCTGTGGGGAGCACCATCAGAACCCTCAGGGAGAGAATTGGGGAGCCTGCAAGAGAGCTTAAACAGCAGGACCCAAGGTACC
Source organism: Triturus cristatus (assembly GCF_964204655.1). Classification (NCBI taxonomy): domain Eukaryota; kingdom Metazoa; phylum Chordata; class Amphibia; order Caudata; family Salamandridae; genus Triturus; species Triturus cristatus. The sequence continues at coordinate 769,345,172 of NC_140584.1, read as the reverse complement.
CGATGGTGCTACACGTAGCGGAATGTCCCTCTAAAGGTCCAAACAAACGTTTTTTTCTTTTATGGTATTGACACTACTGAACCCAGTCCCAGAGGTGGTAACAGGGTACTACGACTGAGATGCACAGAAGCGACATGGATAATGCGTCTTAGGTCAGTTGAGCAGGGTCTCAACACTGACCATGAAATGCAATACTTCTTAGGGGACTAACGCGCTGTTATGCTTTTCCTTATGATTCACACCTGTGATGCACACTTGAATGAGATGTTTTGTTTCTTACCACATCATCATGATATAGATATTTGTGCACACCCAACAACCTTCAAAGGTGTATTGGTTTGTAGGAAAACAATTTATAAATAATGTTACCACCTCTATCAAGCAGGAATTGGTATGTTCATGTGGCTATATGAGCTCTTGTGCTGTGTGAATTTGGAGTATTTCTCTCTCAAAACATAGGACCTCAATGTTTCAAGGCAACTGTCTAAAGTCCATGTGATACATAGCTAAGCTAATTCAGTACAGCGTTCATTATACTTTTTTCAGGTACTGGACATTTGGCGTCAGATGCCTTATCAGTGTGCAATGTGCATTTGCTTGCAAGATGATTTCAGCCATACTGATGGGAGATTGCTCTTTAAGTTGACGTTTCGGGAATCATGATGTGTCATGAGGCGAATGAAGACCAGTTAAAACATGGGTCTTGTGTGAACAGTGTGTAAATGTAAACATTGTATCCATCCTATTTGGTGATATCATTTTACTAGGGTATACTAAAAGTACCCAAGTATGCAAGGTGAATAACTATCCTAGTATTGAAATAATTATGGAGTGTAGACAAGTCTATCAATACATTTGGAGGTCTGGAGTTTTCACATGAGTAGAACCAACTGTTTGCAGGTTATGTAGCATGCACGCATGTGCTCAATGCTAAATTTGAAGCCTATAGAATGTACCATTAAGCTGATGGGATATGTGCACTAAATAAATGTTTTATTTTGATTTGTGATGGTCAGGTGTGGAAATGCAGTTGCAATAAACCCATGTTACATGTAATTTCAGATTCATCCAGGACAAGTGACGGAGAAGAGGCCAACGTTTTTGGGGACGAAGCTGGTCACAGTGGTTCCAGACGTGACACCTTAGACATGGAGGGACCCAGTGACCAGGAGGGTGTGAGGATTGACACAGAGGACTGCAGCACTTCATTATCATCATCAGAGTCATCTTCTGGTGGACACTCCAGAGTGGTGGCGGACCCCACAGGATTAGTACCACCTTCATTCTTGTCTGCCACCCGCAGTTCAATCGCCACCCTCACTGTTGTACGCCAACTAGTTGTCTGGCCCCGCTCCCCTCAGAGGGGAGCCTTCTCTTTCGGACCCGGCACCTCAGCCCCTGCTCCTGTTACTCCTGCTGCCCAAGTGAGGAGGCTATTGACCTCCTGATGATGATCTCTGTGGGTCAGACTGCACTCCAGAATGCCCTCCAGGGGAAAGGAAACTGGCTTACACGGATGGTGGCCTAGCTGGAAAGCACTGACAGTGAAATGTCTGGCCTACAGAGATCTTTTCAGGCTCTAGCCTCTCAGGGCAGCCCTCCACCCATCCCAACCTTCCACCCCACTTCCTGCTCCTCCCCCATCAAATTCCCTATTCCAATGCCTGTCCCCGCACGCACACATATATGCAAATGCACACTTAATCAGACACAAGCACCACATACAACCAACAATCATTTGCTATGCAATCGGTCTTACATTAGTGACAGTTATAGCCATTGGCTTTGCAAATGACAATGTATCTTAGTTATGTTTTTTTGTTTGCAGTGGAGTGATAATTTGACCTATTTAAAGAGATAGGAAGGAAAGAGAATGGAGAGGAAACAGTGGAAAGTTGAGGTGGTACGATTAGCACTTTAAAAGAAAGAGGAAAGACTGAACAGTATCATACACAATAAAATTAAATCCACGAAGCAAGAAAAAGGTGCAATACTACAGGCTGTTACTAGGTGTCCCTCTGAAGTTCTAAAGGGACCTCTATTAGCCACATAAAGTACTGTATCCTTAATACATCCTACTAAAGGATATCGTTTGGGCATCTAGCTTATTTACTGTGACAAGCTGAAAGAAGCTAAAAGAAGTTCGCTGAGCTCTGGACATCATTAGTAATGGACAGTTTATCAGTGCTCAGGAGAAAGCTATGAAATGGTCAGACTAATGAATGCCATCTCTCTGGTTCCATGATTGAAATCACTCCTTAGTAGTCTACTGTCGCCTCATTCCTTTTGACATCTCTACCTTTTTGCAGTGCTTGTTTATTTATCTCTGATGAGTGTTGTGGGGGAGTCGCAGCCGCCTCTTCAGTCACCTGCTCGGGCTCATTTGTTCTGACATCTGCCCCTAACATACAGTTGACAGTTTACTTTGTAAATTCACCCTGTGGTTGCATTCCTATGCCTGCTGTGGTTGCTTTGATGTGTGATGAGGAATTTAATGCTGTTTAGGGGATTCTTCCCCCCCCAAACATGGTGATGTGCCCACCTTGAACTTCCGCGACCTATGTGGAAGGAGTATTCAATGAGTGTGACTAAATGTTACGTGGGAGGCTGGGACACTTTCCTCTATAGAATGGGTGTGCTTTGTTTTCTTTACTTTCCAGTAAAATACACTTTCATTCGACTGCCTTTGATGAAGTGCAAATCACATGGTAAAAATAATTTACTTCAGTGCTGAAGTATATTGTACGTAAATCTGTGGTACACATTCAATCAGGCAGAGAGTGTAGTGTAAGCCTGTGCTTTAGATGGTCAAAGTGCAAATCGTTTTTCAAAGAGTTAGGGTCAAATAAAATGGGAAGTGTGTGCTTATTTCTGATCTCTGTTAGAACTGGAGTGCCCTGGACTGTTTGCGTGCAAGATGGTGCAAAGGCCAGCTGTAAAGCATTACTCTTGTAAACAATGGACAGTCTGGGTTTTCTTTGGTTAGGTTGGAAGAGCACCCAATACCTCAGGAAGTGTAGTTGTGAGTCCATGCAACACCTTTGATGTGCTCCATGTTCGAATATCATGGGGAGCTGACAGAGGGAGTTCCGATGTAGAATCAGTTTCTGACTTCTATCTAACGCACCGCTCCTTATGAACTGTCAGCCATCATTCAGTACTCTGCCCTTGGATGGAGGGTGTTTTTTCAAGGGGTTTTGACACAGAAAGCAATTCTAAAAAGTCCTTAGAATGTTGCAAAAAGTTCCCCAACTCCCAGTGCCCGGTAAGCATTGGCATGTGCACAACACGACCACATGCCAAGAAAGCCAGCTGGTCTTTCACCTAACTCCGGGACTCCAGACGCACCTGCAGATAACTCAAAAAACTGTGGAGGAACTCCAAAACCCCGACTGACCCTGATATCTTCAAAACAGCTACTGCTGCCCACCACAAGCTCATCACACTCTCCAGAAAGGAAGCACTTCAGGAAAGAATCTCCACCAATGCCCACAACAGCAAGGAACTCTTCGACATCATCAAATAGTTCGCCCAACCCAACAGCGAGTCCACATACATCACCCCATCCCAGGACCTCTGCAACAGACTCAGCAATTTCTTCCACCACGAAATCAAGACCATCTATGACAATTTCAACGTCAACAACCCCCATGTAGAACCCCCTCCAACAGGTCCCAGCAGAACACAACCGACACTTAACAGCTGGACCGCCCTCAGCATCGAAGACACTCTGAGCATAAAGAAGACCAATCACTCCGGGGCCCTCACAGACCCTTGCCCCCACCACATCTAAAGCAAGGCCGCAGACATCATCGCCCCCGAACTTCAATTAATCATTAACCGCTCCTTCGAGACTGCCTTCTTCCCCGATGACTGGAAACACGCTGAGATCACCCTCACCTGAAAAAACCCTCAGCGGACCCCACCGACCTCAAGAATTTCAGACCAATCTCCCTACTCCCTTATCTGGCCAAAGTTATGGAAAAAGCCGCCAATCATCAACTTCATCGAAGAGAACAACATCCTCGACCCCTTCCAATCAGGCTTCAGGAAGAACCACAGCACAGAAACCACACTCCTTGTAGCAACAGATGAAATCCACGCCCTCCTTGACAGAGGAGAGACTGTGGCCCTCATCCTCCTTGACATCTCCGCGGCCTTCAACACAGTCACTCAGTGCACCCTAGCCTGCAGACTCCAAAACGTGGGAATCTGGAACAAGGCCCTCGACTGGATCTTCTCTTTCCTCTCCGGCAGAAAGTAACGAGTCAGACTCCCTCCATTCTGCCCAGAACCAAAACCAACTACCTCCTGAGTCCCACAAGGATCGTCTATCAGCCCAACCCTGTTCAACATCTACATGACCCCACTTGCAGCCATCGTCAGATCACATGGACTCAACATTACATCATATGCAGACAACACCAAACTTGTCCTCTCCCTATCCAACAAACCCAACATCACCAAACGCAACTTTCAAGACAGAATGAAAGCCATTGCCAGATGAACGAAGAGCAGCTGCCTTCAACTCAACACGGACAAAACAGAGATACTCATCACGGACCACACTCCGATACCTGGAATGACACCTGGTGGCCCCCTGCCCCCGGGAACCCCCCCACCCCCGCAAACCACGCACACAACCTCAGGATCATCCAAGACTCTGAACTCAAAATGGACCACTAAGTCAACTCCATCGCCTCCTCCTGCTACCACACCCTCTGCCTACTCCACAAGACCTTCAAGTGGATCCCCCCAAACACAGGAAAACAGTCACACACACCTTCATCAGCAGCAGACTGGACTACGCCAACGCACTCTATGCCAGGATCAACAAGAACCTTACCCGCAAACTCCAGAACACCCAGAACGCTGCCACCAGACTAGTCCTCAACCTACCACACTACTGCCACATCAGCCAACACCTACGGACCCTGCATTGGCTCCCCATCAAAAGGAGGAATACCTTTAAGCTTCTCACCCATACACACAAGGCCCTTCACAACTCAGGGCCCGCCAACCTGAACCACTGCCTTATGTTCCACGTATCCCAGTGCTCTCTCCGCTCGGCCCAGCTCTCCCTCGCAACTGTATCTTGGATCTAGAAAAGCAGAACAGGAGGGTGGTCCTTCTTCCTCCTCATGGCCAAGGCATGGAACTACCTCCCTCTCCACCTCCAACAAACTGCATCGCTCCCCAAATTCCTAAAGGACCTCAAGACCTGGCTCTTCGATGGAACTCAGTGATCCTATAGGATCCCCCCCTTTCCGCCCTCTCCCTCAGTGCATAGAGCCTCATTCTGGGTGAGTAGCTCACGCCATATAAACCCACAATTGATTGATTGAACACGACAATTTCCCAACCTCCCTCAGAAATGTGAGGACGGTTCTGCCTTAACAATGTATGTACATGTTTGGAGCTTTCCCAGGCAAGATATCCTCTTGTTAGGCTTGTTTCTCCAATTATCTAAATTGCATTTTAAAATGCCACAATGAGTTAGTTACAATGAGTGACAACAACTATGAAGGTGTTTGAATTTACAAGCCACCTTTCACTTAAATGCATGTGAATTGTTGTGTTCCATTATTTGCCTCTTTCTAGACAGTCACAGACTTCGAAAGGCAAGATCCAACTTGTCTGCTGAAGGAGGGAAGGAAGGAATGACAGGCTTTAGTTGTGTGCAAGGAGTGTGCTTGCCTCACCAGGCCACTGGGCACTGAATACTGAACTTAGGCAGATGTTTAAACATTGGTCTCATGCTCAAGACCAAGGTTGATTGATGCGCAGAAAGTACATTAAAATAAAAATAGTCTCTCTGCATGGTTTCTGGTTGAATTGTATTTTTTCGCCATTATGCACCAATTAGTGGCCATATCGGGGTAACTGATGCACAGAGAAATTTGTAGTGAGTGCAGGTGTCCAACACTCATCATTTTGTGGAGCTGCAGGTCAATACAGTCCACGGCATTGCTGCACACATTTGTGGTCTGTTAGTGTGCACATGCACAGGAAAGCAACCAGTGGCCCCTCACATAGTGAAGCAAGAAAGCAACATGGCACTGTGAGTTTAAACAGTGCTTGTGAAAAGCACTCCGAAAGTGGGGAAAAAGCAACAAGGGCAGAAAGGCAATGGGTAGGGAGGGAGAGAGGCCAGGCATGGTGTCGACCTAATGGATTAGGAAGTTAAAACAAGGCTGGACATGCATCTTTGCAGCAGGAACCTATCATGCAAAGCATGCCCAGATGGGAGGAGGGACCTTTGAGCACCAAGATGGACCGTTGTGGCCGACCAAAGGAAACCATTAGTGAATTTACCACGGGGCAAAACAGACACAGAAAGGAGGGGGCCAACACTGACAAACACCAATAGGAAGCCAGCAGTTCTGAATTTCACAGGCAATAACCAATGGCAATCGGTGCATGTGTGAAAAGCCCACAGAAGAGGATACAACAGGTTCAAGCTCAACCTAAAAAGGGCTTTAAATCAGGCCTCCAACATGCATGCAAACAAAATTAGGAAGACAAGTTCATGCGCACAACCTTCCAGTAAATGGAAGATTGCAGGTTATTTCATATGAGGGACTCACATCCTTAGCAATTAAGAACCCATTTTCTTACAGCACTAAACTAATAACACTTTGGAGAGAACAGCCCTATAAACTTCCAATGCATGTTATTTTAATTCATTAAATGTAAAGCCCATACTGTCATGTCTTTTTAGGATAGTCCTGTCATGTATACCCCATTTTACATACATTGTCCCTTTCACACGACAATAACAATTCTAAACAGCTGACCATTTACCTAGTGCACTGCTTCTGTCTCTTCGACACCAGGCTTTCAGTGTTGTATCATAATCCCTCTACTTAATGTACATAAACATGTCCTCAGACACAGTATAATTATTCTGTATAAGGGTCACCACTTTTTTCATCCTTGGCCAATAGCTAGCTGTGCGTGATCGCATTTGTTTAGAAAAAAATTCATGATTGTTTAAAAAAACGTTTATGGTTGTTTTCAAAACATATTGATTCTAGAAGAAACCCTGGAGTGACGACCCTAATGTATAAGACCCTCACTCCCCCTACAAATTAGAGGAGAATTCCTTCCAAGCTGAGACGGGATCCTGCATGCTGAATCTTCTATATGCAGCGGTCTGACATCCCTTGCGAGGTATCATCCTCGAAGCAGAGACGGGGTCCTTTGTTCTCAACTGTCAGGATTGGGGGCTGGTTCTTCCCTACAGGTTTCTTGGCTATGGTTGCACATAGCTAAACGCGTATACATGCTACACATATAGATCTAGACAAGGTGCATTTAGGCAAATTACTTACGGTACGCATTTTAGGAATATGCAAGTGCTATTGTTTTTATCTGAACTGCTTACGTCCATCTCATTAGCACTATGGTAGAAATGTATCTTCTTTTTACTATATTGGTACTAGCAATTTCTTTTGTATGCTTCTGTCACCTGATTGTCACAGCACATATGTTTTACACAAGGTTTTCGCTGGACCAATAAATACTTAAAACGTCCTAAATGCTATCCTGTGTATTTTCTGAGAGTAAGCAAGCACGAGTGTCTGAGCAAAATGTTCTGTACCTTTTTCAACGATCCCTGAGGAATCAGAGTTGTCTTGTTAAGTGATTGCTAGAAACTTCCTATACCACTGTAAGATACAGGGGGGGTGGTAGTGGCACTGTAGAGCTTGCTGGTCTAACGGGTGACATATCCTGTGGGGGTGTTCGTAAGCGGTTGGGACACCAAGCCTTCAGTTTAGGTCATCCAAAACGTGCAGGTCCTGGGGGACACCTACAAACTACACGACAGGGCGCTGCCAACGTTGGTTTGGTTTTTATAGTAAAAAATGAAAATCTAAGTATTATTGTCCTTTCTCAGAAAGCCCTACTCACACCTTTTCAGAGACATCTGAAGTGGGAAGGGAAACCCGCCTCAGCTGAGCAGATATCTTCTGTGTATTGACTGAAGGTTTAACAAGCTTGTATGGGTAAAAAGTTTGCCACATTGTGCAAAATCCTTAGGAACTATGGGACAGATTTACAAGAAACGGGTGCCTCTGTTGAGATGCATCTGTTTTCCTGCACCAGCCTGCGAGTACCCTTGCGCCACCATGGATGCACTGTATTTACAATACAGCGCACCATGGTGCAAGGACTGACAGGTGCGTCAGAAATTCTGACACATCTCTTTACCCAAAAGTCACGCATTGCTGGAGTTGTGTCACAAGCATGACGCAACGTCAGCAATGCATGTTGAGGCCTATACTTATTGTACTGCATCACTCCTTACGCCTGCTTCAAGCAGGCGTAAGGTTTTGACGCAGCAAAATCCTGAAGGGGCTCAGTGAAATTTTGTAGATTTCTCTTTGTCACTTTTATGAGGCTTTCCTGGTCGGGAACGCACACCCTTCATACATTATACCTGACACAGGTATAATGTGTTGCAGGGCTTTACAACGTGATGTATCTCCCTAGTTGCATCACGTTGTAAATTGGCAGCACTGTTTGCGCTGCCGTTACGTAAAAAAAAGGAATGCAATGAAGGTGCAAGGGGGTGCAAGGGGCTTGTAAATCTGCTTCTAAAGCTTTTTCTTCTCCTGAGAATGACTTAGTCATCGAGTGGTGGTTGGGGCTTGGGGGAAAATGAGTTTGCAAATGCTCTCAACATTACAGAGGACTGTAGAAATGCAGTAACTATTAAATTGATAGAACACTGTGTACCCGCAACAGGTGGCTGTGTTACCTTCGTGATAGAGGCACACAAGGTATTCGGATCAGAGGTATTCTATTCTTGGGTTCAGCTCCCACCTGCAGATCCACAGACTAAATTGTTCCACACATACATTGTAGTTGAACCACCAGATGAATGCATTCCATACAAAGACATTGAAGTCCCGTTAAGTTACCGGCAACACAGCAACTGGTTTAAAGGCGCCCTCCCACACACAAAATCTGTCGTAATATTCAGTCCACTCGGCATAGACGGAGTGACCTGGCCGGTCTTAGCGACATACACTCCACATCCAGAGATAAATACACAACCAGTGGATGAAGTCCGTTCATTATACAAAGACATAGTCAGACTATACAGACACATTGTCCAGTTCGTAATGTGAACATTTACAGTCCAACCTGTGAGAAATGCTCCAGTTGGTCCACATCAAACCACACACGCAGTTAACCCGCAGACACTGAAATCAGTAATAGGGACAATTCCTTCCAAACGTGATCAAATTTACAAAACATTGCACAACTTGAAGCAGTATTCCCCCATACGGGTCCTCAGGAAAAACAGAATCCTAACCATTTGTTTGCCAATGAGGATGGTTCCCTTGATCCAGGATTGCACCACTTGGGGAACAATCTTTGCTGCTGTTTACATCAGTACCCCTTCCATAGCAGTCGTTCTAGAGGTATTTAAACAGATACAGAATGAGTATGGGACAGGTCCTGCCCTGGACTTGGGAATAAAACTGATGGGTAACTTTGCCCAAATCTCTGCAATAATGCCAAGCAACATAAAGGGGGAGGCAGCAGCAGTGGCCATACACAGCCGTCTAAGGGAAATAGCACCTATAAATAAGGAGCAAGAATTACCAAAAAATATCGAAGAAACCTATGCTGCAATAGATAGAGATAATTTGGGAACCAAAACAGGGAAATCATAAATGGCGGGTAGTTTTGACAGGAAAACTTGAAGCAAGCACCCGCTTCTTCTAAAAAGAAATGGGAAAATAAAAAATCTAAAACTAACAATCCAGAAAAGAATTCACGATCAAGGGGTGGGTCTCCCAAACAGGAACTCTCTGAAAAGAGGTACAACCGTAGGAATCATGATAACATTAGGAAACCTGACAGGTATCAGGACCCGTTCCTTTCATTCCTTTCAGGGTTCATCAGAAACTCTAAAAGGGACAGGCGATCAAAGCAAAAGCAAGAAGATCGACCAAAGACAAAAAGGGAAACACATCAAAATTAAGATTATATTATCAAACCGGAAGAGAAACCTAAAGCAAAGCCTCAATTCAAAAAGAAGAAAGTAGTTGTCTTAAAACTTAGACATGCCCAGACTACTGAGGACTAAGCCCGGCCGTAGTGCCCCGCTCCACCCACGGAGTGTACGTAGCGCTGCCTGCTTCGCGGTTTACGAAGTAGGCGCAGCAGGCAGCGTTATGCACACGCCGCGGCGAAGCAGAGGTGCCCGCCGCCCGCCCGCCCGCCCTCATTTTAAAATAATTTAAAGAATTTAAAAGTAAATAAAATGCCTTACCTGTGGTGCGGCGTCCCGGGGCTCCCTCTTCCTGCTTGACGGCAACTTCTTGTCACAAATGTGCATGCGCGGTCGCCCGCGCATGTGCATTTCTCACGAGAAATGTGCATGCGCGTTCTTGCGCATGCGCGGGCGTCCGCGCATGCGCATTTGTGAGAATTAGTTGCCGTCAAGCAGGAAGAGGGAGTCCCGGGACGCCGCACCGCAGGGGTGGTAAGTTTAATTCCAGCAATACGACAATGCAAGCAATCTCTAGGAGATTGTACAGCACATGGCAGAGCTGAATGCCCTGATACTAGCACTATGCACTGATAGTGTGTGATTAATTTTATTGTGTGCAGTCCTATAATGAATATCTTCATTACTGGGGCCAGAAGGGGTTTAGAGATTGTTTAAAAAAAAAAATATTTAATTCATACCCAGAGTAGACAATAATAGATAATGACAAATCAATTCATAGAAATAGTTGGTTAAGATACATAAAACCAGTATATCACAGATTCAACACACATGTAATTTAAATGTAGTATATAAGAATAAATATCAGTTGATAAAAATATAATTCATAGAAATACATAGCTTATTTATATATTGCACCAAATTCTTACATAAAACAGTTGAAGCAGTCACAAAAATAAGGTAAAAAGCTTTTAGCAGCATTTTGTAGATTCCAGCCTATTCCAGTCCCCTAGCTTCTCTACTCCATTCAGAGATATATGCCCATATTTGTAGCCCCCGAGTTCTGGCTTTCCTGCCCCTGCACGCATATAGGGATGGCTCTTGTTTTTGTTTCCAAACTCCCAGAAGTCTGGATAGCCACATCTGGAAGGTTGGGGGTTCTATATCTTTCCATCGGGCCGCTAACATTATTCTAAAAATAGCTGTGCCCAGAAAAAGGCAATATTCCTGCTCTTTATTGAGACCCAGAGAGCTATCATATCCAAATATCACTAACGTGGGTGTCAGCTCGAAATTAAGACCAAGTAGTTTCTTCCAGAAGCCAAGCAGCCCTAATTTTAGGGGAGTCAATTTCACTCACTCGTAGAACATATGTATCAGCACAGCTGGACCTGTCCCACATCTAGAGATTCCAAGGGTTGCACAATTAAATATAAATTGTTATGGGAACAAGTGGCAAAGCTGAAAGCATGCCTGCCTTGGGCTCAAGTTATTCACACCTTGAGTCATCTGTCAAGTACCTATGCTGAAAGTTTGGTTTCCACAGGAGCAGATGCTTGATCACCACTCCTCCACTCCACTACAGCGAACTCAAGGCTCACTAGCAGCAGTGAGGGGGAAAGGGGAATTGGACAGACAAGAGAGACTGCACTGTGTCTTCTTCCTGGACTGGACTCGGAACACCTTCCTCAAGACTCCTGTAATGAGAGTTACTTAACAACAGCTCTACAACGAACTAACTCAAAATGTACATGTTAGAAGTAGTTCCACACTATTACCTGTCCTGACACAGTGGGTAGCTGCTCTCTGAACTTAATCCGCTGAGTACCCTTTAAGCGGATGAGGAGGGGGCAGAACAGTTGGCGTGCAGCAACTCCTGCAATGAGAATCACATTTAAACCCTGTTTGTCTGAGACCCCACCTTAGCTCTATATGACTGCCTTTACCTGTCTACCACCTTAAAAGGAATTCCATCTTTTCTTAGAGTGTGAATATGTTCTCATAAGTATGCTGACTGCATTCTTCTTTCCGGTTCTTAAACTCCGCAGAGAGAAGCTGGTTGGTAAGTACCCTTATATATATATATATAATTGTATCTACATAGATCATACTGTGAAAGTCTCTTCAATTCACTGAGCAGCTGAGTTCAGTTCTTAGCTGGCAAGCGCTTCATCTGTTGCGCAACTGCTGCCGGACAATGTGACTCTGTTATGCTGGACTCACACTTGTTTACGGTCTGAAAGGCTTATCTAGTTCCCAATTTAACCGAATCACTGGATGCTTTCTTTGGATTGTAGGCGCTCTGAAAATATGATATGAGGCAGCACTTACTTCTCAGAATGTCATTCACTGGACTGGCCTCTATCACTTCTTACTTCCGTAGCGCGGTGTCCACTCATCGAGTTCGTGAAGCCTGCCTCACTTCTGTAAGCTCTGGAAATTACTCCCCCGTAAAGACAGGGAGAGAAAATTACACGGACTATTCCCGCTCACGGGACCTGAAGACTGACGCACAGGAGTGCAACAATCGCGGGCAAATAATTCGAGACTAAACTCTGACTGGAAAACCTGAAGAGTACGGAGCTCACCACGAGCGCCGCCTCTCCCGAAAGTTTGACGGTTGAAGTGCGCCGCATTCTGAACGCGCGCGCGCAACATCAACCAAGAAACACTGCACCTCTGCCTGAGCGCACAACTGGGGAATAAGATGACTAAACCAGCGGCCATCTTAGTAGGGGGAGAATTAACTAAACCATCAATGATTGTAGAAGGCGGAGAGCGATCTTACTGAAACGCTTCTACGCCTCCCTCTTACAAGCCTAGCCAGCCTCAGACCTGACAGTACCCCCCCACCAAACCCTCCCTCCTCTCCTCTTTGGGCTTAGTGGGATGAGTGCGATGAAACTCCCGGAGCAAACGTGGAGCATGGATATTGGATTGTGGCTCCCAGGATCTCTCTTCTGGCCCATAACCCTTCCAGTCAACTAGATAGAATATTTTCCCTCTTTGAAGTCTAGAATCAAGAATTCTCTTCACCTCAAATTCCTCACTTCCTTGCACCAAAACAGATGAGGGAGACTTCCCGGCTCTAAATCCTTCTGGACTACGCTGGAGCAGGAAAACATGGAAAACTGGATGAATCTTCAACCTTGGAGGAAGACAAACCTTAACACTGACTGGATTCACCATTCGATCTACCAGAAAAGGGCCCACAAACCTAGGCTGAAACTTCCGGTTCCCCTTCAGGCGTAAGTTTCGAGTGGAAACCCAAACCTGATCTCCCTTCTCATAAACTGGATTTGGACGCCTCTTCTTGTCTGCCTGCTTCTTATAGAAAACCTTAGCCTTAGACAAATTTCTGGAAGCTAATCGATAGGCCTCGTGTAATTCTTGTACTACCGTTTCCACGGCTGGAACCTCACTGATTTCTTTGTCTACCAGAGTGTTTGGATGTCTACCAGAATTTAAATAAAAAGGGGAGTAACCAGTGGAAGCATGCTTGGCATTATTGTAAGCGAACTCTGCTGCCCAAATCAGGACTGGCCACTCTCCTTCCTGATCCATCAAGAATAGGCGCAAATATTGCTCCAACTCTTGATTAACTCTTTCCGTCTGTCCATCCGTCTCAGGATGGAAGCTGGTGGACAGACGGGAGTCAACACCCAACCTTTTCAAGAAGGATCTCCAAAATCGAGAGACAAACTGAGGGCCCCTGTCTGAAATGACTATCTTTGGAATACCATGTGCCCTTACTATGTGTTGTGTGAACAGTTTGGACAGCTGTGTGGCATTTGGGAGAGCTTTTAATGGGACGAAATGGCTCATCTTAGAGAAATGGTCCACCACCACCCAAATGACCGACTGACCTCCACTGGACGGGAGATCCACGATGAAATCCATGGAAATGGTATGCCAAGGGTACGGGGCTAAAGGCAATGGCTGTAATAGACCTTGAGGGGCCCTTCTAGGAGTCTTTCCCTTGATACACAACTCACAAGTGGCTACATACTGCCGCACCTGAGCTTCCATTGCCGGCCACCAGAACTCTCTTCGGATCAACTCCATAGTTTTCTTCACACCCTTATGTCCAGCCAATGGCTCATCATGGAAGTGTTCAATTATTTGTCTTCGCAGTTCCAGATTCGACACGAACAACTTGTCTAGATAGTAGGGCCTTCCATTTTTGACTTGGAATTCTTTCCCCTTGGCAGTCCAATCCCTCACCTCTTCTTGAGACAGTGAATCTAGTAGGTTCTTTTCTATATCTGTGTAGGTGAGAGTTCCGATTATTCGATCAACAGGAATGATAACTCCTTTTTCAGCAGTCTTGACATCCTCGCTCACATTCAAACGAGATAAGGCGTCTGCCTTTCCATTTGCCGCTCCTGGTTTGTAAGTTAAAACAAAATCATAATCTGCAAAAAATAAAGACCATCTCAATTGACGTGGGGTAAGGGTACGGGCGGATTTCAGAAACTGGAGATTGCGATGGTCCGTGAAAATGGTCACCACGTGCCTGGCCCCCAACAAATAATGTCTCCATTCCAAGAACGCGTCCTTGACTGCCAACAGTTCCTTATCCGCGATGGGATAATTGATTTCCGCAGCTGTTAATTTCCTTGAACGAAAAGCTACAGGATGTAACTGGCCCGTCTGCTTGTGACGCTGAGACAAAATTCCTCCAATGGCCAAGTTGGAGGCGTCTGCTTCCACAAAAAATGGTTCTCCAGGATCCGGATGGAGCAGCACTGGGGAAGATACAAAAATTCTCTTGAGTTCATTAAATGCTGATTCAGTTTCCGCAATCCACTCAAACTTAGTCTTCTTTCTCAGCAATCTTGTGAGAGGACAAACTCGCTCAGAGAAGTTTATTATGAAGCGCCTATAAAAATTGGCGAAGCCGAGAAAACTCTGAACTTCCTTCACGGAACTCTGGGAGGGCCACTCCTTGATGGCCCTTACCTATGATTCATCCATAGATACACCATTTGGAGACAAAACAAACCCCAAAAACTCAACTTGTGTGGAGTGAAACACACACTTCTCCAATTTGACAAATAGTTGGTTCTCAAGCAACTTCTTCAAGATGGATCCGACATGCTGGATATGTTCTTCTAAGCTGGCCGAGAAAATGAGGATGTCGTCAATGTATACAACTGCGAATCGATCCAAAAATTCACGCAACACATCATTGACAAAGTGCTGGAAAGCTGCTGGAGCGTTGCATAAACCAAAAGGCATGACTTGATATTCGTACAACCCAAAACGAGTACGAAAGGCCGTCTTCCACTCTTCTCCTTCGGCCATGCGTACCAGATGATAGGCGCCTCTCAAATCCAATTTTGTATATACCTTCGCTCCCTTAACTTGATCCAAGAGCTCAGAAATCAAAGGTAGTGGATAACGATTCTTCTTGGTCACCAGATTGAAAGCGCGGTAGTCTATGCAAGTTCTCAGTTGGCCATCTTTCTTAGGTATGAAGAAGAGTGGAGACGAAACCGGAGACTGTGAAGGGCGTATGAAACCATTGACCAAATATCTACTCAGATATTCCTTGAGATGGACATTTTCTGCTTCCGACAGCGCGTAAATTCGGCTACAGGGCAGGGAGGCTCCTGGCTCCAGCTCAATTCGACAATCGTACTCTCGATGGGGAGGTAAACGTTCAGCTTCTCTTTCATCAAACACTGAGGCGAGATCTTCATATCCTTGTGGAATTTCTTGGGTATCTAAGGCACAAATGGTCTTTGGAATGCTTGCTAAAAATTGGGATTGTGAAGCTCCTGGTGGTTCTGGATTTAAGTGAAAACAATGTCGCAAACAATAATCTGAGTTCATGCGAATAGATCGTCGGGCCCAATCAATTTGAGGATTATGCTCAGTGAGCCAAGGCAGACCCAAGATTAATTGAAATTGCGGAGCATCGATCAAACTGAATTGCAAGGAGCTAAAATGTTGACCGGGTCCACACAACAAGATCTCCTCAGTATCATAAACAATTGGTTCGGAGGACAAACTCGTTCCATCGACTGCACGTACCGGCTCCGGCCGTTCCTTCCTAATGAAGGTGATTCCGAGAGCCCTTGCAAAACCAATGTCGCAAAAATTTCCGGTGGCCCCCGAATCGATCATGAAATCCCTTCCTTGATCTGACCTCCAAATCTTATTTGAACAGATAAAATTAAATGTGGGGCCGATGATTGCAAGGTATTTGCCACTAATTTCGGATCTGGAGTTGACTGTTCCTTCGCTTCCACCAGGGCAACCCCTTCTACTGGTGGAGCCGATCTTTTACCCAGGAATTGTTCTTGGGCTTCTTTGGGCATTCCTTCACAAAGTGACCAGAGTTTCCACAGTACATGCACAGCTTGCCCAAACGTCTCTTCTCTCTTTCTTCCTTTGACAAGGGTCCTCTTACGGAACCAATTTGCATTGGCTCGTCTTCAGATGCAGTTTCCTTGGGCTTAGATCCCTCTGATTTCATCCTGTCAAACCGGTGAGGAATATTTCTAATTTCCTTTCGCCTCTCGTTCTTCCTCTCACTTTGACGCTGATCAATCTGAAGAACTAAGTCAATTAATTCGGACACCTCCGTGGGACGGTTAGGAATCTGTGATAGACCATCTTTCAGCTCATCCTTGAGACCGCGATAAAAAATTGCGGCTCGTTTTGCCTCTGGCCAATTTGTTTCGACAATTAGTTTGTTAAATTGAGCCAAATATGCCACTAATTCAAGATTTCCCTGCTTAAGATCTAATAACTCATTATCCGTGGATTGAGAGATGGACCGTCTATCAAAAATCAGTAGAAATTCTCTTTTGAATCCTTCAAATTCATACAAAATGGGATCATTGTTGTTCACCAAAGGCATGGACCAGGCGGCGGCATCTCCACTCAGGTACGACAGCATGAACGCCACCTTAGACTGGTCTTCCTTAAAAATGATGGGCCGACAGAGATAGTGTAATGAACATTGCGTAAGGAAAATTTGGGCCTTGTTTGGGTCCCCACTATATCTTTCAGGAGCTGCCAACGGAATAGTAGGGGATATTGCGTGGATAACCTGTGTAGTGAGTTCAGCCGCAGATGGGGTAGGGGCAATCTTCCTTGACTGTTGGACGGGTACCCCCGGAAAACTCTTCAAACTGTTGACGCAAATAACGTGCATCTTGGGCTGACTTCCTAACCTCCTCTCTCAGAGACTTGTTCTCTTCCATGGTATCACTTAACTGCTTTTGTATACTATCTAATACTGTGGCAAGAGCCTTTACATCAATTCCCTCAGCCATCGTGCTCGAGTGGAAATTAGTTTTTTCTGGCACTTCAATCTGTCAAGTACCTATGCTGAAAGTTTGGTTTCCACAGGAGCAGATGCTTGATCACCACTCCCCCACTCCACTACAGCGAACTCAAGGCTCACTAGCAGCAGTGAGGGGGAAAGGGGAATTGGACAGACAAGAGAGACTGCACTGTGTCTTCTTCCTGGACTGGACTCCATTCAGAGATATATGCCCATATTTGTAGCCCCCGAGTTCTGGCTTTCCTGCCCCTGCACGCATATAGGGATGGCTCTTGTTTTTGTTTCCAAACTCCCAGAAGTCTGGATAGCCACATCTGGAAGGTTGGGGGTTCTATATCTTTCCATCGGGCCGCTAACATTATTCTAAAAATAGCTGTGCCCAGAAAAAGGCAATATTCCTGCTCTTTATTGAGACCCAGAGAGCTATCATATCCAAATATCACTAACGTGGGTGTCAGCTCGAAATTAAGACCAAGTAGTTTCTTCCAGAAGCCAAGCAGCCCTAATTTTAGGGGAGTCAATTTCACTCACTCGTAGAACATATGTATCAGCACAGCTGGACCTGTCCCACATCTAGAGATTCCAAGGGTTGCACAATTAAATATAAATTGTTATGGGAACAAGTGGCAAAGCTGAAAGCATGCCTGCCTTGGGCTCAAGTTATTCACACCTTGAGTCATCTGTCAAGTACCTATGCTGAAAGTTTGGTTTCCACAGGAGCAGATGCTTGATCACCACTCCCCCACTCCACTACAGCGAACTCAAGGCTCACTAGCAGCAGTGAGGGGGAAAGGGGAATTGGACAGACAAGAGAGACTGCACTGTGTCTTCTTCCTGGACTGGACTCGGAACACCTTCCTCAAGACTCCTGTAATGAGAGTTACTTAACAACAGCTCTACAACGAACTAACTCAAAATGTACATGTTAGAAGTAGTTCCACACTATTACCTGTCCTGACACAGTGGGTAGCTGCTCTCTGAACTTAATCCGCTGAGTACCCTTTAAGCGGATGAGGAGGGGGCAGAACAGTTGGCGTGCAGCAACTCCTGCAATGAGAATCACATTTAAACCCTGTTTGTCTGAGACCCCACCTTAGCTCTATATGACTGCCTTTACCTGTCTACCACCTTAAAAGGAATTCCATTTTTTCTTAGAATGTGAATATGTTCTCATAAGTATGCTGACTGAATTCTTCTTTCCGGTTCTTGAACTCCGCAGAGAGAAGCTGGTTGGTAAGTACCCTTATATATATATATATAACTGTATCTACATAGATCCTACTGTGAAAGTCTCTTCGATTCACTGAGCAGCTGAGTTCAGTTCTTAGCTGGCAAGCGCTTCATCTGTTGCGCAACTGCTGCCGGACAATGTGACTCTGTTATGCTGGACTCACACTTGTTTACGGTCTGAAAGGCTTATCTAGTTCCCAATTTAACTGAGTCACTGGATGCTTTCTTTGGATTCTAGGCGCTCTGAAAATATGATATAAGGCAGCACTTACTTCTCAGAATGTCATTCACTGGACTGGCCTCTATCACTTCTTACTTCCGTAGCGCGGTGTCCACTCATCGAGTTCGTGAAGCCTGCCTCACTTCTGTAAGCTCTGGAAATTACTCCCCCGTATAGACAGGGAGAGAAAATTACACGGACTATTACTGCTCACGGGACCTGAAGACTGACGCACAGGAGTGCAACAATCATGGGCAAATAATTCGAGACTAAACTCTGACTGGAAAACCTGAAGAGTACGGAGCTCACCACGAGCGCCGACTCTCCCGAAAGTTTGACGGTTGAAGTGCGCCGCGTTCTGAACGCGCGCGCGCGCAACATCAACCAAGAAACACTGCACCTCTGCCTGAGCGAACAACTGGGGAATAAGATGACTAAACCAGCGGCCATCTTAGTAGGGGGAGAATTAACTAAACCATCAATGATTGTAGGAAGGCGGAGAGCGATCTTACTGAAATGCTTCTACGCCTCCCTCTTACAAGCCTAGCCTGACTCCTGGGTTGTAACCTTAACCGGGGGAATCTAACCATCTCAGCCTCAGACCTGACATCATCAGCGTGTTGGTGTACACGATGAAGGAAATTCACTGGTTGATGAAGCCGCCAAGGCAACAGTGCAAACTGCTGCCATTGCTGCAATCACTCATTCTAGCACGAGGATAGATTGAGACATACTGATAGCTCTGCCATTCCAATAGGTTTCCACTCGAATATTCCTATAAATTAGATGCAAAAAACACACCGTATGCTCAAATTCCAGAAGTTGGGGATACAGTAATACCAAACATGGATCGCAGATTAGGTTTAGTTCTAGCTGCACACGAGGGTCTGGGCTCTGCACATGCAGAAGTCACCGCTACAGTTTCATTACTGAAGCAGCGATTCTGTTGGCCAAGTTTGTCCACACAAACAAAGGCTTATGTCTTGAAGTGCGAGCAGATGAATGGTTCGACCGTAGCACAGCCACCACAAACAACATTACTCATTTCATACAGACCTCTCACATGTGTCTATATGGATCACTGCAGCCCCTTAAATTCAGACGGAGCTTACAAGTACATCTTGGTGGCAGTAGATTCATGCTCTAGATTTCTATGGGTTTGGCCTCAGCGCTTGGCTGACAGTCAAACTGTTATAAAGGATTTGCGAGTCTTCATCAGAATATACACAATTGGCAGGTTACATTCCGACCGTGGCCCTGTGTTTAGCTCTCGGGCTTCCAAGTAAGCCATGGAAAGTATTGGAATGGCCTTGCGGTACTCCTTCCTCTACCATCCCATGGGA
Organism: Triturus cristatus; assembly: GCF_964204655.1. Classification (NCBI taxonomy): domain Eukaryota; kingdom Metazoa; phylum Chordata; class Amphibia; order Caudata; family Salamandridae; genus Triturus; species Triturus cristatus. The sequence continues at coordinate 769,325,109 of NC_140584.1, read as the reverse complement.
AATTTGGTGGTGGAGAGGAAAAACCGGGACCTATAGCAATCCTTAACAGCAAGGGTATTAGGTGCGGGAGATAGTTGGGTCAAATACCTATGTGGGGTCCAGAGGCCACTAAACAATATGCCAATTAAATCCTTGGGAGGAAGTACCCCTATGAGATACTGTCTGGGACAAGTATGTGGGTACCTGACCTCGATTGTGCCAGCACAGTGGCGGATGTAAAGCCATTTGAATTGAATAAACATTTGGCTGTTTTGCAGGAACTCAATGAATTCCAGGCATTACAAAACAACATCCAAGTAAAACGTGCCGCCACTGGGGAAGTGAAACGACTTCCAACAAGACCGGTCTAGGTCCCGAAGGTTGGGGACCTGGTAAGAGAAAAGAACTAGGACAAGAAGGAGTTTGGGCCATCTTACAGAACACCTGTACCTGTCTTGGCGGTTCAAGGAATAAGAACAATACTTCTTCCACCTCTTGCCGACATAAAAGAAAAAAGATTTGTCTCCATTGATCTGATCAAGCCAGACCAATTCTCAACAACAGGCTGCATGGAATCCTGAGTAGCTGCAGATTTCCTCTCGCTACTATACAGGTGGAAAGACTAATAGCGTTTCAAGACTCAGCTGTGCAAAATGCAGGATTGTTTAATAACAGAGTACGAATTACACCTGTTGAAACAGAACAACATCCAAATAAAACAGAAACGTAAATTGCAATTCGGCCCAAGAATGAAATTTGCATCAATGTGCCTTCCCAAGAAGCACCTGCCAGTTCTACAAACACCACTGAGCTCCCAAAGATAGATCGAACTGTGTCTGGCTACTTCATCAACTTCGATGACTCCAAGTGAACCTGAACAAACGCCACCCATTTCCAAGAAAGAACAATTTTGGCAATTCTATTTCTGGCTGAAGAAGACTTACTTTGTGTCCCCTTTGTTGCATCTTTGGCTTGCATTAGGGATCCAGTTCCTGTTAATTTGGATTGGTATAGTAACTGTCTTTTTTCTACTACTGAATGGACATTACCTCCCACAATGCTCTGCAGTACAACATGTTAACTTGTTCCTGAAACCAAATGCGTCATTGCACCGTGAACAAAGATAATTGGACCTAGTGAACATCACAGCAGTTTCATTACTGTATGGTATAGTTTGGGATAGGGTCGCATATGATGTATTTGGTCCTACTGAACATTTGAAAATTCAACAAATACTTAAAATTTCACTGAAAGATTTCAATATCACGAGTACACTCTCTGATGATTGGGACATTGAAAGTGTAAATACTATGCTCTCAGATTTAGAACAATCTTCTGCATTTTCTTACAGAGACTTTTACGAAGATACACCTGACTTCGACAGTATGTATTGTTACCAGCACTATGGTCATCCCGTTTTGAACAGAGCTAGTGTTCGACGCACTATAAACACTTACTATCAATGGGGAAATTGCCCAACACTACCAAAAGGTAGTTCTGCCACATTCGCACAGACATTTGCATACTTTTCAGGGTTTAATACATCAGACCCAATGTCATACTATTATAAGCTTATGCAAATGAATGCAACTGCAAAAGAAACGATGCTGACTAACACCAAGCTCATATATTCAGCACTTTTTTGGTCAAAATTATTTTTATTAGTCAGCATCATAGGTAGATATGCCAACATAGAAGTAGTTGAGCCTGTAAGACCCCGGTAAGAAATAAGCAGCTAATTACAGTCCAGTTTTACATGTTACAAGGTCATTACATCCGCCCCATATTCAGAAGAGAAGATGCTAGATTTAGAAGAGCCAGTCGTAAGGCTGGACCCTTACGCAGAAAACAAGAAACCAAAAACAAGGAGAAAACCCCCACTCCCTCCTCAAACCCTCCCTCCTCCCCTGCCCCAGTGGTGGTGGTTCCGCATGCTGAAGAAGTGAGTAGCACAGGTACATCTAAAAAGAGGAAAATGTAAGGAAGGCCCTAGCCTCTCAGTGGGTGATGAATGTGTCTGACAACCCTCCGTGGAGGGGTTAGAATTGGAATAGATGCATAGCCCTTAGAGAGGGTGGACACACTGCCGAGGGCAAACCGAGGACAAATAGGTTACCAATGGGCCCCATTTAAACTCAAAATTCTTATATTCATTTGGGAAAATGTCAGCGAGGCATTCCATAGACAGAATTCTCCATAGGCGGGAGTGCCACATTTATAACGCGGTGTATCTTTCTTTTTCCATGCAGCCGCTATTGTAAGTGTAGCTTACCCCAGACATGCCCACATGATCGCCTTGTCCACTTTCGTTTGGTGCTCCAGCTCAGGATCTCTGATGCCTAATAAAGCCCCCTCTATAGTTGTCGGGATAGGATACCCCAGCATATCTTTAATATGTGAAAGGATTTCCTCCCAGAACGACGGAATGCCAAGCAGCCCCACCAAATGTGACGAAAGACCCCTTGTAGACCACAGCCCCGCCAGCAGAGATCTGAGGTGTCAGGGAAAATTCACTTGAGTTTAGTGGGGTAAAGGTACCAGTCTACGAGCGTCTTATAGTGGGCCTCCCTCAGAGCTACTGAATGGTTGTGTCTAGAAATATAGCCCCAGACTTTTTTCCATTCCTCCCCTGTGATGTCCCGCCCTAGCACCTGTTCCCAAAAGTACATGTAGCGTGCCCGGGGAGCTTGTAGTGTAGTTAATAGCATGGCGTATAGCGAGGAGATAGCCCCTTTCATGGAGCCTGCTTTTAGCACCAGTCTCTCCATAGCTGTGAGCTCCCTGGTGGCAGCCTCTCGTATGTGTGGCAGTGTAGCCCAATGCTTAAGCTGGAGGTTGTGGTCGTGCTCGCTGTGCGCAACCTGAAACTCTCTTTTGCAGCTGTCAAACATCAATACGTCAAAGTTGTGAAATAGGTCTGATAGCTTTAAGCAACCTCCCTCTCTCCAGCAGACAAAAGGCCCCTCGCATAGAGCCGGTGGAAATGCCGGGTGGAAGTGAATTGGGGTATATGGGTAGGGAAAAGAGGTCCATCCCTCTCTCTTCGTGACCTGGTCCCAGACTATGAGTGTGGTACGTGTGGGGGTACTTAGATATACATTCGCTGGCCTGTCTTTCTTCCGCTTCCACAGGACATCCCAGATGGACCGACCCACAATCGCTGTGTCCATGTGGAGCCAGTGCTTTTCGGATTCCTTTGCTGTCCATTTCATCACCACCCACAATTGTGCCGCTTGATAATATAGCATAAAATCTGGTAGTGACACCCCCCTCCTTTTTTGGCCATTTCAACACATGAAAGGGAAGGCAAGCCCGCCCCCCTTGCCAGATGAAGTTAGTGACAAGTGAGCGCAGGCATGACATCAGGTGCGAGGGAAGCTCAATGGGGAGCACCTGAAAGAGATATAAACGTTTTGGCAGGACCGTCATTTTGACGGCGTTGATCCGACCAACCCAAAAGATGTAGAGGGGTTTCCATCTTTTAAAATTTTGTTGAAGCTGTGACACTAGAGGGGGGTAGTTAGCTTAGTATAAATCCCGATTCTAGGAGTGAGGTGGACACCTAAGTAGAGGAGGCAGTGTTGAGCCCATTGTAGGGACGTTTGGCGCCTCAGTCACGGTGCCTCAGCATCGGAGAGAGTGAGATTTAGTATGGAGGATTTGGAGAGATTAACTTTGAAACCCGCCAGCAGTTCAAAGTACCTCAGTTCCTCCTGAACCGCCCGGAGTGAGGGGTCCGGCTCCCTGAGTGTGAGCAAAATGCCGTCTGCGAAGAGGGATGCTTTATGGTCCATGCCTCCGAAGCGAACTCCTCAGATCTCCCCGTTAGCTCGGAATTTCACAGCCAGGGATTCGATACTGAGGGCAAATAGAAAGGGGGAAAGTGGGTAGCCCTGCTGTTTGTCTCTGCTAAGGGCGAAAGGGAGGGATGTGTGTCCGTTGACCAATACTCGCGATTGTGGAAGATGATAATAGACCCTGACCATGTTGAGAAACTTGTCTCAAAGCCAAATTTTTGCATGGTAAGGAAAAGGGATGACCAATCCACCCTGTCAAAGGCTTTTTCGGCATCGAGACCCACTAGGATTGCCAGGATGTTAAATTTAGAGACTTTCTCGAAGAGTTGTATAGTGCGCCGAATGTTGTCATGAGTTTGCCGCCCCATTATGAATCCTGATTGATTAGGGTGGATTAGTGCGGGCATCAAATTGTCCAACCGTGCGGCCGAATCACAGAGTATAGCTTCACATCGAGATTAAGGAGGGCTATGGGCATATAAGAGGCGCAGTTCTTTTTTTTCCCTCAGGTTTGGCAAAAACAGATATCACCGCCTCAGCCATTGATGCTGAGACCCTGGCATCTGCTGCTATCGCATTAAACAGCTGAATGAGGTGTGGGATTAGTTCAGACGCAAAGCATTTATAAAATTGTGCTGTTAGACCGTCTGGTCCCGGGGCTATGTGGAGTTTAAGTTTAGAAATGGCTTGCCTAACATCCTCTGATGTAATGGGAGCATCTAGAGGTTCTGCAGTCACGGGGGAAGGTGAGGGGGTCCACCGAGTCAAGGTATCGCTGTTGCAGGATCATATCTGGGGGATTGCCTGAGTGGAGTTCCCCATAAAATTTGCCAAAAATGTTGGCTTTGATGTTGGCTGAATGGTTGAGGCACCCGTCCCCATCCAGGATGCCCCCAATGAATGCGCGTTCCCTCTTTTCTCAGAGATGTCTCGCTAAGTGTGTCCACACCTTGTCACCCTGAGTGTTGAGTGAAGGGTACATACAGGAAACCTGGGAATTACCATATAGCTATAGTTGCAGAAATAAGGACACTGAAGTTTTCTTAAGTGGAAGAGACTGTGTGAGGGCTTTAAGTGGATCTTTAGTGCGCAAGAAGGTGTCGCTTCATGGAGTAGATAATGTGTCAAAAGGGAACTTATCTTGCTACTTGAAAGGCTCCCCGCCTGTAGTGTTTCATCCAGTTTTCGAGTTACTTTTGAATGGGAGTTATTTAATGCTGAATGATCAAGGCTGTTGTGGGATGGCACAAATAGGCACTAATCTAATTGTATATAAATCCAGAACTGGGAAGAGGAAAGATAATTTTATCAAAAACCTCCATCACCTAATTAATGGCTTAGTGTAGCCCAATCCTGCGTGCCTCATACTCTATTAAAATGAAGGAAACAGAAAGAAATCAGACAAGAAAGTGATCCGTCAGTACCTTAAAAGGATTTTATAGTTGACACATACCACCAATTACAAATGTACATGTGTAAAAAATGTGTAGGAAAAGACACTCGGTTTGTGAATTAACAGAGAGGACGACTGAAATCCAGTTGCTGAATGGGAGAACGTGGTTTCTTAATCAGTTTAGTAACTGTAATACATCAAACGTGATCTACAGACTGACTTGCCCTTGGGGATTACATTATATAGGTTTGACATCTAGGAAGTTTAAGGAGCGAGTACAAGAGCATCTCAGCACAATTAGGGCCGGTAAACTCACAACACGTCTGGTACAACACTATAGAGACCATCCACATAATCATAAATCATTAAAATGGGTGGTTATGGAGAAGGTAGTGAGTGATGCAGGCAGTTTGGACAAGAAACTTGCTGTAAAAGAAGCACGCTGGATTTTTTCTGAAAAGGCGGTTACACTTGGCCTTAATGATCAGATTGAGTGGAAAAGGATTAGCAGATGAGTATTTATTGTTGAGAACTAATTGTGTTCTGATGAGATCTGTGTAGCAACATCATGGTTATGCACCTTGGACTCATATTAGCAGTTGGGAGTGATTGTTTTCCTTCCTGGCCAATGGTGATGTGGGGTGTCTGTATTCTTGTTATTATTGATTCTAGTGTGACATTGATGATTTGTCTGCATGGTATCCTGAATTTTGGTGTGACAGTTTGAGGTACCAAAATTAGTATACATGATCGATATCATTTACATATGTGTGTTCATTTCCACTTTTTATCTATGCAAGATGGTGTCCTTTCTCTTGCTTAAGAAAGATTAAATACCGAGCGGTAGCTGTTCGAGTTGCAATTCTGGTGTGATATTGATTAAGTGATGGCACCTGTACTTATTAAAATATTACTAAGCACCGAGCGTCGGTTATTATTTCACTGATGCTCTTGGCGTGATATGGAGTATTTGCCCACGTGCTATATTTTTAGTACCATTGCGAGTTTTGGTCAAAGTTTAATATTAGTCATGAGATATTACTCGTGCAGGCGGTTTGCGATCTATTCTTTGCCATTTAAAGATGGCACCCGCCTTTGCTAATATAAAATGAAGCTTTGGGTTCCGGTCATGTGTCTGAAGATACCGCGAGAAGAGATTGCGGGAGGTCTTAACAGTCGTACTTCGGCCAACGAGGGTGCTGCTGGGTTGAGGTACCGCCCTAATTCATTGGAAAGCGGTAAGAGTGTGTGTGACGAGAGCGCATTAATGAAATGGGAAATAGTGACAAGAGGAACTATGCATAATGTCACTGTTATGCCATTTAGTTGAGAAGCTCGAGCTGCCATTGTATTATAATGCTGAATATTAGATATGATTTGTTAGTAATGCAGGTGTGTTTCTTTGAGACCTCTCTCAACTTTCTTCTCTTGTTTTGAAGATGACACCGATCTGTGTCAATGTAAAAGGATGTTTTGAATGCTGGTCAGTTGATCGGAGATACGAACGAGCATTGTAAGAATGTGTGGTTAATTGAGGATTAAAGCGGATTTTATTGATTAGATCCTCACGCTTGTTGTGAGTGTGGAAGGTGTCAACATTCTGTGATGTTTTGTAGTTTTAAGTATATGGCATGACTTCATGTGGGTACTGACTAAGATATGGAAGTGGGTTATTTGAGGTAGTTCACTTCGTGACTTGAGATCTAGTACATCCCTGAGCTTGCTACACATAGGGTGTGATAGTCATTGTGATTTATGATTTTTTCCACAGATGCAAGCATATAGCAACGAAAGTGCTTTTTGAAAGGGATGAAAACTGTACCTGATACATATTCCCTTGACTTGGTGGGAGCTGGTATGTGGGCCTACAGCTCCTACTAGGTAAATATTTGATGATGAAATTATAGGACTAATGAGTGGTTCTAATTCATGTATCCTAATTTCATGAGTTTTACCTGTACTGAAGAGAGCCTGGAGTTGGATAGATCCCTTCTAAACTAGGTTTCCTTGTTTTTCTGTTTGTCTGTCAGTCCTGGTTTTGATGTGGTTTGTCCAGGGAGGTGATTGTTGACCTCGTTTGCCCTGACGAATTTGCCACAAATAATATGGCAATGAAACATGTTGGCCTTCACCAAAATGGTTTGCAACATGCTGTGTTTTTAAACTTGGTAAAGACTCTCAGTCCGGAATAAAGGAGAATAGTGTCTGTGAGTCTAGTCCATTTTTAATTGAGACTTCTTTGGTCTCACTGTTTTTCACGGGGTACACAAGCTTCTTTCATTTTCACTCTCTTCTCCACTGGACACATCACTTTTTCTATGAGAAAGTTATCAATGATGATACAAACGTGGGCAAGCTGGTGAGAACCTGCTAGTAGCTCCTCTGGTGGTGCACACGTGAGATACTTTCTCTTTTCCTACACATTTTTTACACATATACATTTGTAATTGGTGGTATGTGTCAACTATAAAATCCTTTTAAGGTACTGACGGATCACTTTCTTGTCTGATTTCTTTCTGTTTCCTTCATTTTAATAGAGTATGAGGCACGCAGGATTGGGCTACACTAAGCCATTAATTAGGTGATTGAGGTTTTTGATAAAATAATCTTTCCTCTTCCCAGTTCTGGATTTATATACAATTAGATTAGTGCCTGTTTGTGCCAGACCTTTGTTGTTAAAATAAGTGTTGAGTGGAGGGTGTTCTGGCACTTTGCCCCTCTATAGCTCCTTTTTGGAATTATTATGTTGTGGGATGGCACCAGGCATTGCATATCTAGTCACAGTAGACTTCAGGGTTGTTTGTTGTAAGCAAGTATTGTTTCCCCCGGCTCGGCACAGTTAGGGAGGCAGCACTGTGGCCCTCATTGAAAGTTTCCTGCACACAGTTAGATTTGCTGAGCAGACTGAAAGCCATGTTGTTTCAACAAAATGTGGCCTTAACTTCAGCTGAAGAGACCTTTTATTTCCAGGTTGCAAAGTCATCAGCAGAGATTCAGACCCTGGTCCATACGAACATCCCACTCCATTTAGGAGAAATGGTTCTACATATCTTTAACATGTCTGATAGGAGTGGGATCGTACACTTATTTAAGTGTCTTGGATCAGATCTCTTAACCACCTTTCAGACCATCTTTGGAGTGATTCCAGCTTTCATACACTCCGTACTTGTAAGCATTTTCAGAGGGCTTCCTTTGGTCCTGCTATCAATAGCGGGCTTCCTCAAGAAATGGAGACAACACTGCTGGAATGACTTTGTTGTGAGAGTATGGTGTTCTCCCTGCTGCGCCTTGGCTTTGAGAGCTGAGGGAGCATTGGTTCCTGCCTTTTAGCCCGGTCTTGCTAGAATGTGTCCCGCCTGTGTTCCGTTATCACTTGTGTGGATTTGGCTGCGTGTTGGACCTGTGTATGACTCTTCCATTGGTTGCACTGCTGGACACAGAAGTGCTCCTGGAGCCCTTGCAGGCCCACATGTGCAGTTGTCTACAGCGTATTCCCATGTTGATGACAGTATTTCTAGAGCCTCTAAGGGATGCTTCCGCTCCTTTTGAAAGGGAAATCAGCTCTGCTTCAGAAGTACAGGCATTGAGTTCAGGCATGTAGGCACCTAATTCTTCCCCGGCATCTACTGTGGGAACCAAAGAAGACCATCTTTGCCCAATCGACATGACACTGGAAGTTCTGGAGGGATTGCTGCCTGCGGATATTATGTTCAGCGATGTTGAGTCTTCAGCACAGAATTCATAAAACAATCTGGCCTCTCCTGTGCTGGGAAGAATTTGGCTACTTTTTTTTAAACTTTTCTTTATTGGTTTTAATAACATAATATAATAAAGTTAGTATCATCAGGCAATAAGTACAGGTCTTTTTGGCAATCACAGTGGCTCAGCACAGTAACAGAAGTACATCTTGATTTATAAAGACACACAAGAAAGAGAAAAGCATAAGTATGCCGATGAGACATACACCCCATTTTGTGAGCAGCAGGCAACAATTCAGAATCTTATTATGACATCATGGATGGATACTGACAGTAGCTCCCTCTGGTTCACCGGTTTCTTTGCCAATCAAGTAGGGGCCCAATAAGAATGCGGTTTGGATTGGGGGGAGAAGATCGCCATATGTGTCTGACTGGGTATTGCAATAAATCATATCTCTTGTCCATTCTTCAATGGTAGGGATCGGGCCTGTACTCCATTGCATGGCAATTTGCCTTAAGTAGCGCCATTGCCACCAACCGTCTGAAAGTCCTATCGATGGGTTTGGTGTAGCCTAGGAGTGCGATGAGCGGGTATGGGGATAGTGTAAGGCTAGTGATGTCATTGATTATCTGAAATATTTTCCCCCAGAACTCCAATATGTGAGGACAAACCAGGCTAAGTGCATAAAATCTGTAACCGGCTCCAAGCATCGAGAACAGGCAGCAGACTCACGTAAACCATATCTGTGAAGAAGTTCTGGGGTGTAATATGTTCTGTTAATGTATTTAAAATGTATGAGGCAATGCCTACCATTCAGAGAGACCTTCTTAGTCGTCTCTCAGCTATATTGCCATTGTTTGTCCTTAAGAGCCCGGCCCAGGTCCCTCTGCCAGTTATTCCTCGGCTTGGAGAACTGTACCGATCTGTTTGCATGTGCTAAGTTATATATTCTAGAAATCAACTTTGGAGTCGAAGGAGTCTTGATAACGTAAGTGAGAGCAGGGACCTCTGGTGGCTCCTGTGGAGTGCTCCCTAAGCGAGACCTCAGGGCATGCCGAAGTCTCAAATATTGGAACCGTACCAATGGGGCAGGGCATGGGCCATCCACTGTCAGCTGTTCCCAATTGCGAAGTTCCTTCTGCCTAGCATCGGGTTATAAGAAATCTGCCATAAGGGTCTACCTCTTCTTCGTGCAAGGACAGACCAGATCTAGGGTTGACCCATGTGAGGACCCCCCCTAGCATGGTAAGTGAAACCCGCTGTCGAAATGTTGTATGTGCGAGGCCAGTCAATAACACCTGTGGAGCCGTAGTGCCTGTGCGGTGGAGGGAACTGGAGAACTGTGCCACACCAGGTGCTGTGAAAAAAATGGGGGGACCACTAGGCCGAACCAAGAGTAGTGACTCAAGCGGGGGCCATCTACAGTATGGGATAGTATATCAAAGGCCCAACATCATCACGGCACCAGGATCAAGGGTTAAGTTCACTGCACAAGTGTATGTCCCAAACCTGCCAGGAAGCTAGCCACCACTACATGGTAGCCCCAGGATAGCGCCTCCACAGCACATTGGGGAGGCAGGAGGTGCGAGGGCGGTGACCGCAGCAGTACTCCCAGCAGGAGGGCAAGGATAAAGGCAAGCACGCTCGTGGCTCAGCGCAGTGTACAATTCAGTTTTTGCAGGTGGAGCCGATCACCAGGCCGGGAGCAGGAAGAAGCAGGATGAATTTTCTATTGCGGGGGCAGCCAAGGTAGATGTAGGTCGCCCCCGCTACTCACCACCGCTGCGGCAGTTCCGACGGTGAGCCAAGGTGAGCAGCAGTGTCCTCACTGGAGAGCAGGAGCTACTGTTTGGTGAGGAAAGGGCAGAGAGGCTCCAGGGGAGCGGCAGGATCGCGCCTAGGATCGGCAACGACAGCACAGGCTCCAGGCAGGCCGCACAACCCAGCAGTCAGGGAGGAAACAGGCTGCAGCACCCCGGTCAGGCGAGAGCGTATCACCAAGCGGTTCGGGAGTGGATTTTCCTTCCTCTTCCTTGGGCACCAGCAGGCGCTGGGGCATCCAGCAGGTATGTGCAGCAGCAGGAGGACAATGTGGGGCAAATTGGAGGGCAGGATCGAGACGGATTATTGATGGCTCATGGAGCTACTCTAAAGCATGGCCATCTTACAGCAAGGCAAGCTCTGCCCCCCCACATTTGGCTACTTTTTAAACATTTACCAAATTGAGCTGACTCTGTTTCATTTTTTTTCTCCCTCTGCTCGAACTGAAGGTACTTGTTTTCAAGGTGACCAGTGTAATAATAAACACAAATACAAGTTTAGAGGACCTTTTGAGTGCTTTTAGGGAAACATTTCTTTTTTGATGGACATTTTTAAGGCTTTTAAAGTGCTTTTATTATGTTTTATCGTATATGGTTTTATGCCTTTTAATAGCATTTGCTTTATAATTACCTAGCTGATCTTGTTAACCTTTTGATGAGGAGTGGTTGTTAATTCTTTTAGGATAGTTCTGTCATGTATATCCCATTTTACATTCATTGTCCCATCCACAAGACAATACCGATTCTAAACAGTTGACCTTTTACCCATTAGATTGCTCCTGTCTCTTCGACACCAGACACGGTATAATTATTCTGTATAAGGGTCATCACTTTTTTCATCCTTGGCCAACAGCCAGCTGTGCATGATCGCATTTGTTTGGAAAAAACATTCATGATTGTTTAAAAAACCATTTATGGTTGTTTTCAAAACATATTGATTCTAGAAGAAACCCTGGAGTGATCACTCTAGTATAAATAAAACTCACTCCTCCCTACAAATTAGAGGAGAATTCCTTCCAAGCTGACACGGGGTCCTGCATGCTGAATCTTTGACATGCAGCGGTCTGACATTCCTTGCCAGGTGTCATCCTCGAAGCAGAGATGGGGTCCTTCGTTCTCAACTGTCAGGTGAGGGGGCTGGTTCTTCCCAGTGGTTTCTTGGCTAAAGCTACACATAACTACATGCATATACATGCTACACATACAGATCTAGGCTAGATACATTTAGGCAAATTACTTACGGCACACATTTTAGGAATATGCAAGTCCTACTGTTTTAATCTGAACTGCTTATGTTCATCTTTTTAGCACTATGGTAGAAATGTATCTACTATTTACTATACTGGTACTAGCAGTCTCTTTTGTATGCTTCTGTCGCCTGATTGTCGCAGCACATATGTTTTACACAAGGCTGTCACTGGAATATTATTGAAATGTCGTAATTGCCATACTGTGTATTTTCTGAGAGTAAGCACGCACAAGTGTCTGAGCCAAACGTACTGTACTATTTTCAACGATCCCCGAGGAATCAGGGTTGTCATGTTCAGTGGTTGCCAGAAACTACCTACACCACTGTAAGATACAGGGGGTGGTAGTGGCACTGTAGTGCTAGCTGGTCTAATGGATGACATATCCTGTGGGGGTGTCCGGAAGTGGCTGTGACACCAATCCTTCAGTTTAGGTCATCCAAAACTCATAGGTCCTGGGGTACTCCTACGAACTACACGACAGTACAAACCAGATTTCAAGACATGTATAACCACAAACTGAAAATACTATGTCACACTGTAAATTGAGACAAAAAACAAAACTTTCAAAATAGCATCATTCAAAAGATACAAAAATTCTCAACAAAAATAAAAACATTAAGGAAATGAACAGGTAAGGTCACATCCACTGGATTGCGATCTTAAGTGAACATGCAAAATGCGTTCAGTCAACCTAAAAGCCACTTAAAATGGCTAATCAAAGATAAAGAAACAGGAAATGCAACTGCCACCAAGGAGAAAACCAATTGGAAATAAGCAACAGATCCGTTCACCCACAGAGCTATCCCACAGTTGCACTCCCTTTAGAAAATACAGAAACGTGCCTATTAGCTTGTCATTCAGAGCTTGGCTGTGTTATACAGTGAGCCATGTGTGAATAATTAAAGCATGTGACCTATGCTGCCACCCGCGGTTGTTTATTGTCAACAAGTAAACACAACCCTCTCTAGGAGCCTGATCAACATCAACAATGAAATAGACAGCAGTATGTGCCGGTGGTGTCTGCCACAGAGAATCTAAAAATTCTCATTTCAGCTCCAGGAAAGGTTTGGGGTCTGAGGAAACAACTACGAGCAAAAGACACATGGAAATGAAAGCATCAAATAAATATAACCACATTCTAAATTTTGTTTAAACACAGACTGGGTTGAAATGTACAAGCAAGAATTAAGTATCTGTACAATGTTTTAGAATAGGATACACTAAATGAAGACACTCTGTAGGGTAGGCATCATTTAAAGACCCTGAGTGAGAGCTCCGAGTTTGGAAACGAGATGCAGATGTAGCTGGTCTCTGCCCCGACCCAACTAGGATGTGCATGAGCTCTAGTGCTAGCGAAATGCAGCACTAGTCAGCTGCTTAGGACACAGTGTTGCTGAACACCTTTGTGGTCTCTTCCTGTGCACATGCATAGGGAAGCAACCTGTGACAAGAGAGTAACATCGGGCTGTGAGTTTAAACAGCGCTTGTGAAAAGTACTCCTAAATGAAAAAAAAAGCAGCAAGGGTGGAAAGTAATGGCAGAAAAGTGACAGCGGGGAGGGGCCATCACACAATGAAGAAGCGTTGTGGCCAACCAAAGGAAGCCATTAGTGGATTCGCCACAGGGCAAAACTTTCCTAATGGGCAAATTTCTCACATAACGATCATATTTCAATTACCTCAACCCTCCACCTTGGCATTATCCATGGCTTTTCTGGATGATACCGACCCTGCACTCCTGGGCATTCCACCCAAGAGTAGAGACTGCGTGTCTTTTTGTATAATGTATCTACCTGTCGTTTTTATCCCAAAGGTATCCGGGACTTTGTACTGCTTGTATATTGTACCTACCTATTTTACCCCACTGTTACCCTCCCCTCCTAAATCTTTTGTATACCACCCTTCAATTTTGTAAAGCCCTCTGATACCCTCACAGGTCTGGTTCACGCTCTATAAAACTTTAAAATAAAATAAATAATAATAGAAAACAGACACAGAAAGTAGGGACCAACACGTACAAACACCAATAGGAAGACAGAATTTCTGAATGCTAGAGACAATAACCAATGGCAATAGGTGCATGTTCGAAAAGCCCTCAGAAGAGGATACAACAGGTCGGAGCTTGACCTTAAAAACACACAAAAAATGCAGGCATGCAACAACTCACCAGACACACATACCCCTCACCACCCCACCCCACCACACCAACACCTCCAGACCCATCCACCACACCCATAATCCCCGATACCACACCAAAACATACAGTTGCCTCTTCAACACCCATACCCACAGACAACTCACCAACACACACTGACCCCTCCACAACACCCATACCCCTAGGCACCACACCAACACACTGAGACCCTTTCACAACATCCATATTGCTAGACACCACACCAACACACACATATGCCTCCACCACACCCATATACCCAGACACCACACAAACATACATACACCTCTCAAAAACACCCATACCCCCAGACACAACACCAACAGCCACAGACCACTCCACAAAAGCCAGCATTCACACAGATACTACAGCAATAGCCACAGACCTCTCCACAACACCCAGAATACATTCAGACACCTTAGCAATAGCCACAGATACCTCCATAACCCCTGCGCGTCCACAGCACACACACTAAAACAAAACAAATGCTCATAGTCACCCACACAACACACACCGATACAACACACAGCTAATAAATGCACACCTCTCACCTCCACTCCCTCTACCACTCCCTCTACCTCCCAAACCCAGCTCCATCCCAAACATCCTACCCATTTGCCCAGTGAAGATGCGCTGTTTGCCGTTGCCCTTAGCCCTGTGAAAACCGACATCCCCCTAAAGTCCCAACAACCTCTCCCAAAGCACAACCCATCCTTTCCACATCCCACTCCACCCTTAAGAAACGGGTTCCCCACCCAACTAAATACGGCCCAAAGAGCGAAAAAGACAAAAATAAATGCCAAAGACCAACTGATCCCTTGTGTATCCCACTCTACCACAAAAAGACAAAAACACTCTCCCAAAACCATCGTGGCACTTACGGCAATGAGTAGGAGTCAATGTTGGAGGAGGAGAGGGTGTAGGAGAGTAGGATCTGCTTCACATGTTTACTCCCACTTTTTGCTGGTATTTCACTGTTTTTCGACTCTAGTCTGGCTGGGACCCTGCTATTCAGGGCTCCAGCCTAGCTGCTGCATCTCTAAATTGATTGCATGTACTTTAGGCACACTCCAGATTGGATTCTGGGGTACCCGTATGAGTTCCTAGTATATGGTATACTATGTACCCAGGCATAGGTACCCCAGAGGCCTACCAGGGGCTGAAGCGTGTAGTGTGCCACCCCTGGAAATCCCTCCAAAATGACACCACAGGTCTGCTACTGCAGCCTGGAGAAGGCTGTGCATGCACCCCTTACTGAGGTATAGGTTCACTATACCTCACCTATCACTGCACATAGTAACCTATCAGTCACCCCTATAGCAGGCCTTATCAATTATGAACGCAGGGTGCTTGCTTATATGTGAGATGGTGTCCAGGCATGAGCTGAGCCCCTCTGCAGCCTTCGGAATCTCTTCTCTGGGGTTGTCAGTGGTGTAGCCTGACCATATACTCTTAAGTGCATTATATCTAAAACGGTTAATGCAAACTTTGGACTGGCTGCACAGGAACCTGTCGTGTTTGATGTCAAACACCTTGGAATCATACCCCCTCATTAATTCCTGATGTGAGGATACAATCCCACCCTTCTAGAGGGAAAGACATGGCAGTACTGGTATACCCGGTAGAAACTTAACAGAGCCCTGGCATCTCAAATATGGATGCTGCAGCCACAAACACGGGTCTGGCCTCCTGCTGCTGACCAAAACTCTGTCAGGGGAGGCCTGGACAATAGGTTTCCCAGACAGGCTTATGTGTATTGGGGCTGGGTGAGAGCACTCTCAGAGTGGTTTCAAGTCCTGCACTGGGGGCACATTTGGTGTTCCTGTGCATAGTCCAGCTCAAACCGGTTCAGGGGCTTCCAGCCCCTGCTCTGGTGTGAAACTGGACAAAGGAAATGGGTGTAGCCCCACTTTTCCAAACCCTCCCATAGGTGGGTCCCTAGAGCTAGTTCAACCCCTTCCTTAGGTATAAGTAAAGAACCTCTGAAACCAGAACTTTAGATATCCTTGGATGAAACTCTGTAGCTGAATCCTGGAACTTCGACGCTATACTAAAGACTAGAGGACTGAAGAAATCTCCCTTGGGGTCAAGGAGTGACTCCCCTGCTTGGCAGGCACCAATGAAGCAATGTGCCAGTCTGCATCTCCGAAGCTCCCGCTCGACTCCGGAGTATTTGCAGCCCAGGAAGAGGATTTCCAGACATCTCAGAGGCCGACCCGAGTTCCCAGCAAAGCTGAGACCCGCAGCCCTCGTGAGTAGTGTGGAACCGGAAATCCTGGTCACCGGCCACTTTTACAAGTGCATTGACTTCTCGATGTCTCTTGAAGTTGTGCTTGGGGTTACTTGTAGCCCCTACCTTGAGCAAAAAATCCTCTAAAGATTGTTGGCCTAGTCACCCTGAGTGACCCATGGGCCACCATTTTGTGTTCCCTCTTGAGGCGCCTTTGCGATCCCTGGTCCATTGACTGTTGGGTCCCTGAGAAGGCAATTTTGATTTTCCTTGGTCTTTCCTGGTTGCTCCAGACGTGCCCTGACTCACTACCTAGTGGTGAGTCCCTCAGATCGTGCTGGTCTGCACCGAAGCATCATTCTCCTTTCTGCGTGGGTTGCTGTTGCCAAGGCTTGTTGTGTCCAATCTGGGCACTGACACTGCAGCACTCGACATCCTTTGTGGGACAGCTCAAATCCAGCTCCTGGTCATCCTCGACACCTCCTGGTCCTCGTGGCTGAAGAGTCAAGCTTCACCTTCTTTACCTGAAATCACCCGACATCGGTGGGCATCTGCCTATCGTCCTCCTGGTCAATGGCAAGTTACCCAGACTCTGTCCCCTCTGCTTTCAGGTTCTTCCCGACTTCGATCCAGGCTTAGATCTCTTCGGAGACTTCGCATCTTCCCGGCAGCAGCACTTCATTGCCAGCTCCCATTGAAATCAACGACGTGCCCCGACACCATTTGACACCTATGCACCCGGCTTCTCTGGGTGAGGTAACATGAGTACTCCAGTGCTCCCGTGGGTGTTGACCCTAGAACTTCCTAAGTTCCAAAGGGTTTGGTCCTGACTCCTTTCTAAATGTCCCTAATCTTTAAAAATCTAACCGCGACATTGCCCATAGAAGCTAACAGGAGCTCGCGGCTGTGTTCTCACACTGCACACGGCCACCGTGGGTCCCCTGTGTCACTACCTTGGGTGGTTCCTTGGGGCCCCGATACTACAGGCTCTAGGCCTTGTGTCTAGTTAAGTTGTGGTTCTTATATCACTATTTTAGTGTATGGTTTGACTCACCCCTAGGGCCTGACGTGTAATTATGCTTATTACTGTAATATTTGAAGTGTAACTTATGTGTTTTGACCTCTAGTCTCATACAGAGACTAGGAGGGTGTGTTTAGAAATAAATACATATATTTTATATATATACCTGGTGTGGTTGTCTTTTATTTAGCCATTCAAGAGATTATAGACTGGTAAAACAAGCTGCTTTACATTCCTTCAAGACTTAGCCGGAAGGCTGCTCTCTATAGCTACCTCTAGGATAGCTTTCTATAAAGGTTGTCTTTAACCTATCATAAATAAGGGGTTGTTTGGACTGGTACAGGGTGCCCACTCTATCTAGAGGACAGCATATACCAGGCCAACTTATCACATTGGTGAGCAGCGTGTGGGATTCCAGCTTGCTATTGTTTTACCAGAGAATCTCAATTGAGTGACTAACTGAAAACCACTAAAGGTACTCTAGGTACATATAATACAAGCTTTAGAATACAGTAAGTTCTACTGAACTTAGAGTTGTGTGTTAAGGGCTTAGCACACCCTTTCTACAACTCAAAAGAGTTTAGTAGGCCACACTAGAGTAGGTAGTGCAATACACCACACCTCACTAGTATTGTCTTCAAGGCCAGGAACGAGTGGGTCCCTGCCAGAACCCAATGGGCTTCTTGTCTCCAAGAATTATAACCTCCCACTCATGGAACTGTGAGCATTATGCACTACTAGGAAACTGAGGACAGGCAAAAGTCCAACCACCCAGCATCTCATAGAGGTACTCAGGCTGGATGATCTCAGAAGACCTATAGGGTCTGAAGGGGCAGGCAGAGTGGGAGGGACAGCACATGAGGAAGGGCCTAGGGGTGAAATTCCCGATGACCTGACCTCTAATGCTGACCAGGAAGATAACAATGATCTTGACCTGGAAAATACAGCTCCCCTGGAAGATGAGGGGGAGGGCTACAATGGCCCCCTCTTTGTCCCTTTAGGAAGAGTTGGTGGTGGGCCTAGAAGGTCTAGATCTCCCTCCCTCAGTGGAGCCTAACCATTCTGGTTCATCTATAGGGACCTCTATTTCTTCTCATAGGAGGGAAACCTCCCAGGAGAGGAGGGAGAGACTGCTGAAGTATGAGGAAGCACAGCTTGAAATCAGAAGGAAGCAGGTAGTCCTAGACAAGGAGGCCCTAGAGCTCTACAGAGCTATAAAAATGTTGGGACTAGAGTCCCATGGTGGCAGCAACATCCCTAGAGATAGGGAGAGGTCTCATGACCATAGAAACCTGAATACGATTGTCCCTCCCTACCAGAGTGGGGATGACTTCCACAAATGGATAACTGCACTGGAAAGGGCCTACAAAGTTCAAAGGGTCCCCCAGGAGCAGTGGGCAGCAATCTTATGGCTCTCCTTTGCAGACAAAGGTAGGGATAAGCTCTTCACTGTTAGAGAGGAGGAGGCAGATGATTATAACAGTCTGAAAAGTGCATTGATTGAAGGGTTTCGCCTAACCACTGAACAAAACAGGTTAAAGTTCAGAGATACCCAAAAGGAACAGAATCAAGACTGGGTAGACTTTGTAGATTGTGCTACTAAGGCTCTGGGGGGTTGGTTACTTGGCAGCAAAGTGCATGACTTCCAAGGATTGTGCAATTTGATAATGAGGGAGCAGATCCTTAATAACTGTCAAAATCAGCTGTTGCACCAGTACCTGGTGGACTCAGATTTTACCTCTCCCCAAGAATTGGGAAATAAGGCAGACAAGTGGGTCAGAACCAGGGTGAGGCAGAAGGTACAGAACCAAGGTGGTGAACCAAAGAAGCAAGATCCTAAACACTCTGACAAGGGTGAGGAGAAAGGGAAAGACCAGAAGTCTTCACAAGGTCACCAAAAATCTTCTTCAGGTGGGGATTCACAGTCTAACAAGGGAAAGGGCCAAAAGAAACCATGGTGCAAAATCTGTAAACAGAAGACTCACTGGACAAGTGATTGCTCCAAGTCCAAAGACTCAACTCCAGCCACCATTGCCCCTAAGGCAACTGTTCCCCTTAGTACAGCTACAATTGGTGGTGGTAATGTTCAGAATAAGGGTGTAGTAGGGTTGACCCTGGGTTCTGAGATGGGCTCAGGCCTAGTCAGAGTTACAACTCAAGCTGTCCTGATCTGTGATGGAGGCATGGATATGTCCTCCTTTGTGAGTCCCAGTAATTTGGGCAAATACAGACAGCAGCCTTTAATAAATGGAAAAGAGGCTTTGGCATTCGGGGACACAGGAGCAAGTGTCACAATGGTGACAAAAGATCGTGTGGATCCTGGGCAGATTATACTTGGTGAGATGTACCAAGTGACCAATGCTAGCAATGTCAGAACAGACCATTTTCTGGCAGTTGTTAACTTCTCCTGGGGAGGGGTAACTGGCCTTAAGAAGGTTGTGGCAAGTGCAGACCTACCATGCTGAATGCTTGCTTGGCAATGATCTAGAAACTTCAGCTTGGGCTGAAGTGGAGCTCAGGACACATGCAGAAATGTTAGGGATCCCTGCTCATGTCTTTGCTGTGACTAGGTCACAGGCCAAAATGTCTAACACTGGATAGGCCCTGGATTCTGGAATAATGGACCAGTTGCCTCCCAAGAGGAGGAGCAGTAGGGTTAAGGCAGTGTCTTCCCCCCTGACTCAGAATGCAGATCAGCCTCCTAATGGAGATGATCTTGAGCCTGAAGACGGAACTGTCCCAGAGGAGTTTGAACCTGACCACGTTGGGTTCTTTGGGAAAGGGGGCCATTCCAGGGAAGATCTGAGCCAGGAACAGAAAACCTGCCCCTCTCTTGAACCCCTCAGAAAGCAAGCTGCTGAGGAGGCTGCTGGGAATGCTAGTGGCACCCATAATATTTATTGGGAGGATGGACTCCTTTATTCAGAGTGTAGAGACCCCAAGCCTGGTGCTTCCATGAGGTTGGTTATACCTCTGAAGTTTAGGGGCTTTCTATTGACACTAGCCCGTGATATTCCCCTAGAGGACACCTGGGCCAGAACAAGACTTGGGACAGAATTGCCTCTCACTTTCACTGGCCCCACATGTCTGAAGACACTAAGGAGTTTTGTCGTTCCTGTGTGACCTGCGAGGCCAGTGGCAAGGCAGGTGGAACCACAAAGGCCCTCCTGATACCACTACCTGGGGTGGGGGTTTCCTTTGAGAGGGCTGGGATTGACATTATTGGTCCCATAGATCCTCAAACTGCATCTGGGAACAGATTTATCCTGTTGCTGGTGGACCATGCAAGTAGGTACCCTGAGGCAATCCCACTTAGGACCACTACAACACCTGTGGCAAGAGCTCTCTTGGGTGTATTCTCTGTGGGCTTTCCAAAGGAGGTAGTATCTGACAGAGCTGCAAACTTTATGTCAAGTTACTTAACTGCAATGTGGAAGGAGTGTGGAGTGAATTACAAATTTACTACCCCCCTAGCACCCACAATGCAATGGTTTAGTTGAAAGATTCAACAAAACCTTAAAGGGCATGATCAAAGGACTCCCAGAAAAGCTTAGGCGCAGAAGGGACATCCTTTTGCCCTGCCTTTTGTTTGCCAACAGGGAGGTGCCACAAAAGGGGGTTGGTTACAGCCCTTTTGAACTTTTGTTTGGCCATCCTGTTAGGGGTCCTTTGTGTCTGGTGCACCTATGCACCCGGCTTCCCTGGGTGAGGTAACACGAGTACTCCGGTGCTCCCGTGGATGTTGACCCTAGAAATTCCTAAGTCCCAAAGGGTTTGGTCCTGACTCATTTCTAAGTGTCCCTAATCTTTAAAAATCTAACCATGACTTTCCCCATTGAAGCTAACGGGAGCTCGTGGCTGTGTTCTCGAACTGCACACGGCCTCCGTGGGTCCCCTGTGTCACTGACTTGGGTGGTTCCTTGGGGGCCCAGTGATTCTACAGGATCTAGGACTTGTGTCTAGTGAAGTCGTGGTTCTTATACCACTATTTTAGTACATGGTTTGGCTCGCCCCTAGGGCCTGACGTGTATTTGTGCTTATTACTGTAATATTTGAAGTGTAACTTATGTGTTTTGACCTCTAGTCTCATAAAGAGACTAGGAGGGTGTGTTTAGAAATAAATACATATATTTTATACACATACCTGGTGTGTCTTTCCTTTAGCCATTCAAGAGATTATAGACTGGTAAAACAAGCTGCTTTACATTCCTTCAAGACTTAGCCGGAAGGCTGCTCTCCATAGCTACCACTAGGACAGCTTTCAATAAAGGTTGTCTTTAACCTATCATCAATAAGGGGTTGTTTGGGCTGGTACAGGGTGCCCACTATAACCAGGCCAACTTCTCACAGAGGGGTTGTGTTTTGCAGTCTGCTTGTTGCAGTTACGTTGTTGTGGAGCAGAACTCAGCGCTCGAGGGTCGACCCAGAGTCCTTTCCCCGCTGCAGTTACTGCTACCACCCCAGCTTGACTGCAGTTTCATCTGCAGCTGTCTTCAGCCTGCCTCGAGGAGCAGATGTGCCTACATGGAAAGAAGTTGTTCGAGGAGAGGGCACCAGTGACCGCATTGCTATCAGGTAACATGCCGCCACACCCGCCCCTCTTCCCTGTCTCCCCCAAGACTTAAGGATTGCAGGCCACTCTTTTAGCCCATACCTGTCTCCGTGGCCAGAAGTAGTTAGAAGAGGGCTTGTTTTTAGGCACACTGACTGGTTGGAGGAGCCCTGTGTCACAGAAGCAGCCTGGCTAGAACTGGGTGCAGCTTCTGACCAGGCAAGCTCCCCCCTATTGACATAATCACCACAATCACCACAATCAAGAAAGTGAATGAGAAACTACAAGGAAACGATGGGGAGACTATCTACAGTCACACAGGTCCACACAATATTGCGAGTCCCCTCCCTTACAGCACACAAGGAAGGAGAGTGACTAATTGGAAGGGGAGGCTGCACCACTGGAGTGCCCTGCCTGCCCTGTCCCTAGAGCAAGGAGGTGAGGCAGTGCCAGAGGGGGATCCTCTGGCACAAAAACCAAGATCTAGCTGCTCCAGCGTGGTCTCGCCCCTCCATCCTCGGACCACAGGGGAAAGAAAAGCAACCAGGCACAGCACATGGCAACCAGGCACAGCACATGGCAACCAGGAGCAGCACATTGGACAGTGCTAGACCTCAGCCTGCGAACCGAACAAGTGCACTGCCCATATAAACCCAACATATCCGTCAGCGGTACCTCTACCTAAATGCTGCCATTAAAACATTGCTTAAACATCCCAGAATGACATCTGGTAGGCCAAGAGACACATATCTAGACTCCAATAAGAGAAAGTGGGAACCAAGAACAGGAGAAGCAGTTTTAAAAAGAAGGGCAACAATTCAATGTAAGTGCTCCTCCCCAGACAATAGCAATCCGAACATAGAAAGTGTTATTTTGGATGCAGTAGAAAGTACACCAAACCATGTAGTAGATTAAAGACCCAACCCAACAGCCTAAAAATTCTAAGATAATGGACTTTCTCCAGTCGTTAAGTGATCAAGGTGGCAAGACTCCATCAAGTGAAAATCAGCCTATGGGAGCAGCCAGCATCCCTGTTTTTGGCCCCAGCCATCCATCTCAAGTCACCCATGACCCTTTGGACAATGGACACAGGGGAGCCCTCCATCCACATTCCCCTGTCACCAACGATTTTGATCTAAAATGATCCACGCCCATATAGCTGGTCAGCCGAAGGTGACCCCCGGAAATGGAACAAGATAATACAGTACCAGCATGTCGAGGACTACTAGGATTGCAGCCCTCTCCCATACTGCCCATCATCACAAGAGCATTTTTGATACCAACGATACATTAAAGAGTTTCCAGTATAGGCTTTACTCCTTCCCAGAGATCAAGGCCAGCAGCGTTGCGGAGTCGAATCCCTTGGACCTGCCCAACGAGATTAGTAGAAATGGCATAGGGGGCAAGCCCCGCTTGCAAACCCAGCAGGGAGTTTGGGCAACTTCTCCGCGAGGGGAAATAAACGAAATGGTGCAAGTAGAATAATAAAACAGTGATTCACAAACTATGACCAATTCAACTGACATGTGAGCAGCGATTCTAAATGCAAGCAACAGTTATTGCCCCCCAGGCACCATGCAAATAAAATGGCTTTGCAGGTGGATTTACTTAATTCCATGGCTATCCTTATCTCGGGAATTGATGCCAAACTCAAAAAATGTAACTCCCTGATCAGAGGGTTCAAACAAATCACCTTCATGATTTTACCATATACTCATGTAAGGAGGTGGTTGACAGATAGTACAACTCCCGGCGATCTTGGAAGGAATTAAAACTAACCTCACCTCAGGGTTTGCCAGGCCAAGATACCATTAAGTACCCCATTGGAGGGAATCACTGATAGCAGATAATCAGTTATCAGAAAAGCAGCACCCTGACAAGAAAACAGACTCCACTGTGTCTGTGTTAAGAGGGGTGAATGGGGGACATCCCCATATGGGCCACTCCAAAGGAGCACCAGGACAACCTAACATCACAATTCAAATAGCTATAAGACAGGCCCTCCGAGCAGCAAACATTTACAGCAAAGTACGAACTTCAAAGCAACTGCAACTGGCTGCCCACAGTTTTTTCTCAGGCAGCAACCTGCATAGATTGAATAGCAGGCCAGCTGGCGGTCTCTGGATGGCAATAACCTAAGTATTAGGTCCTGGAATATAGGCGGTCCAAAGACAAAAATGAAATACATCGCAGCTGCACACTACCTAGGTGCATTGGGCATAATAATGAGACTTGGGACCAAGGCAGCATCCTACTCATTGGATATGAAGAATTTAGTAAGCCGGCTGAAAAAAGTAGTACCTTTGGAAGGACAAAAGGTTGCCTGGTGATTTATATTTACACCGACCTGTCAGCCAGGAACACGGAACTCCACTCAGAAGAATCATTCCTTTTGGCCCTGGCATGGGCGAATCGCTTGTCATCATAAATGTGTATATTAGTCAATTTATTTCACCATCCAAATGAGGAGCATGCAGAAGTAGTTGGGCCTATCCCAGCCCCAAATATGCTGCAAAATAATCGAAAGGACAAGATTAGGGAGAAGCTAGTCAAGGCATGCAAGTTAATTAGCCTGAACAGTCGTAAGCCAGGTGACATCCCTCCAGCATGGACCAGAGTGTCAGGCAAGTCAGTCTCGTTTTTAAGTTGTACGCTGGTGAACCTTCTATAAACATCCTGCTGGTGGCGCAAATAAGGGAGCACATCTCAGGTGCCACAAAAGTATAGTTATGCCACGATCCGTTCGCCTGAAAAGGGCTACTGTGGGCAGACAACTTAGGCAACTGTGATGAACCCTTGAGGATAAGAACCTACTGAAAAGCCAGCATAAGGAGAGAACTCTACTAAAATGGGAGTTGTGGGCCTTTAAAAAATCAAAACAGGAAGTGCTGTGGCCCAACTGTAATATGCGTCAAAGTCAAACAACTCAAACAAATCCTGGAAATGTATTAATAACATTGCAAAAGGCCAAAGAGCAGCTCACAATACAAATATGAGTGAACGCAACTGGGTCGAACATATGAAATCTGTCTTTAAAGGAAGCACCTGTGATGTAAAAAATTTAGAGCGGCCCCAAGGGGACAACTGGGTCGTCGAGCCTTTGGCATCTGTAGCAAATACATCTGTGGGAATTGCTAAGATCATTAGCCCCTTAGCTGCCAGGCCTTTTCCCCCTCCTGGGCCAAGCCTTTTTTTGGCTATTTGGGGTAGTGCGCGCTTAGGCCCCTGTAACTTTTTGACCACATTAGGTATCCACGCCAAATTTGCGTCCTTTTCTTCCAACATCATGGGGATTCTAAAGGTTCTCAGGGTTTGTGGATTTCCCTGGAGGGGTCACAGAAATGAGCCAAAATACAGCAAAACTTTGTTTTTTTTGGGAAAAATTGGAGAAACGGGCTGCAAATGAAAGCATCTGGGTTTTTCCCTGCAAATGTTATCAAAAAAGGGTTTGTGGGGTTGAAACCACCATTTTCCCAGCTTTTCGGGGATGCCAGACTTTTGTCAGAAACCCAACATTTTTTACACAGTTTTGGCATTTTTCTGGGACATAGCCTATTTTTGCTATTTTTTGTGCTTTTGACCTCCTCCCAGTTAATGGCAGAAATGGGTACAAAAGCAATAATGGATCCTGGAAAGCTATACATTTTCAAGAAGAAGTCAAAATTCTGAATTCAGCAAGGGGTCATTTGTGTAGATCCATCCAGGTTTTTTTTATAGAAACAATCAGTTAAATATAGGATACATTGAAAATTAGTTGAAAAAAACAGCCTTTTGTGTCAACGATTTCACCTGTAACTTCTTCTAATTATGACAGCTCTTTGAAAGCAGTATACCGTTGCATCCGCTGGACATTACTGGTTGTGGGGATATATAGGACTTGTAGGTTCACCAAGAACCCGACGAACCCAGAGCCAAAACCTGAGCAGCAACTTGCAATGGTTTTTTATTATGTACCGGGTATATAGTAATTATTCTGTAAAAATGTGTACATGGAAAAATCGGTATGAAAGACACCTATGTATTTCTGAAATGGGAACAAAATATAGAGTTTAGAAACAGTAGATATTTGCACATTTCTGAAATTGGGAATACTCATACTAGCATGAGAATTATCAGTCATTTTTTAGAATGACTTCTTTTTTACACAATATCTTTCATTTGGAAGGCAGAAATGCATCGAAAGTCAATAGATAATAACAGTTCCTTTACAAATCTGGATTACCCTAAGTCTCCCGATAAAAATGGTGCTCTGCGGGCACCTTGGGAAACCTAGCAAACCTATACATTTTTGAAAACTAGACACCCAGGGGAATCCAGGATGGGGTGACGTGACTGCCTCCCACCAGGGTCTGTTACCCAGAATCCCTTGCAAACCTAAAAAATTGCCAAAAAAACACATTTTCCCCACATTTCTGTGGTGGAAAGTTCCGGAATCTGCGTGGATCCACAAATTTCTACCGACCCCGCGTTCCCCAAAGTCTTACGAGAAAAATGGTACCTCACTTGTGTGGGTCGGCCTAGTGCCCGCGACAGGAAACGGCGCAAAACGCAACGTGGTCACACCTCAATTTCGCAGTGAAAAATTACCCTTTTTGGCAAAATGACTAGCTGTAGTTTTTGAACCCTAGCTCTGCGGGCACCTTGGGAAACCTAGCAAACCTATACATTTTTGAAAACTAGACACCCAGGGGAATCCAGGATGGGGTGACTTGACTGCCTCCCACCAGGGTCTGTTACCCAGAATCCCTTGCAAACCTAAAAAATTGTCAAAAAAACACATTTTCCCCACATTTCTGTGGTGGAAAGTTCCGGAATCTGCGTGGATCCACAAATTCCTACCCACCCCCCGTTCCCCAAAGTCTTACGAGAAAAATGGTACCTCACTTGTGTGGGTCGGCCTAGTGCCCTGTGACAGGAAACGGCGCAAAACGCAATGTGGTGACACCTCAATTTCGCAGTGAAAAATGACCCTTTTTTGGCAAAATGACTAGCTGTAGTTTTTGAACCCTAGCTCTGCGGGCACCTTGGGAAACCTAACAAACCTATACATTTTTGAAAACTAGACACCCAGGGGAATCCACGATGGGGTGACTTGACTGCCTCCCACCAGGGTCTTCTACCCAGAATCCCTTGCAAACCTAAAAAAATGTCAAAAAAACCAAATTTTCCCCACATTTCTGTCGTGGAAAGTTCCGGAATCTCTGTGGATCCACAAATTTCCACCCACCCAGCGTTCTTCAAAGTCTTACGAGAAAAACAGTACCTCACTTGTGTGGGTCGTCCTAGTGCCCGCGACAGGAAACGGTGCAAAACGCATCGTGGTCACACCTCAATTTCGCAGTGAAAAATGACCCTTTTTTTGGCAAAATGACTAGCTGTAGTTTTTGAACCCTAGCTCTGCGAGCACCTTGGGAAACCTAGCAAACCTATACATTTTTGAAAACTAGACATCCAGGGGAATCCAGGATGGGGTGACTTGACTGCCTCCCACCAGGGTCTGTTACCCAGAATCCCTTGCAAACCTAAAAGAATGTCCAAAAAAACACATTTTCCCCACATTTCTGTGGTCGAAAGTTCCGGAATCTGCTTGGATCCACAAATTTCCACCCACCCCGCGTTCCCCAAAGCCTTACGAGAAAAACGGTATCTCACTTGTGTGGGTCGGCCTAGTGCCCGCGACAGGAAACGGCACAAAACGCAACGTGGTCACACCTCAATTTCGCAGTGAAAAATGACCCTTTTTTGGCAAAATGACTAGCTGTAGTTTTTGAACCCTAGCTCTGTGAGAACCTTGGGAAACCTAGCAAACCTATACATTTTTGAAAACTAGACACCCAGGGGATTCCAGGATGGGGTGACTTGACTGCCTCCCACCAGGGTCTGTTACCCAGAATCCCTTGCAAACCTAAAAAATTGTCCAAAAAAACACATTTTCCCCACATTTCTGTGGTCGAAAGTTCCGGAATCTGCGTGGATCCACAAATTTCCACCCACCCCTCGTTCCCCAAAGTCTTACGAGAAAAAGAGTACCTCACTTGTGTGGATCGGCCGAGTGCCCGCGACAGGAAACAGCGCAAAACGCAACGTGGTCACACCTCAATTTCGCAGTGAAAAATGACCCTTTTTTGGCAAAATGACTAGCTGTAGTTTTTGAACCCTAGCTCTGCGAGCACCTTGGGAAACCTAGCAAACCTATACATTTTTTAAAACTAGACATCCAGGGGAATCCAGGATGGGGTGACTTGACTGCCTCCGACCAGGGTCTGTTACCCAGAATCCCTTGCAAACCTAAAAGAATGTCCAAAAAAACAAATTTTTCCCACATTTCTGTGGTCCAAAGTTCCGGAATCTGCGTGGATCCACAAATTTCCACACACCCCGCATTCCCCAAAGTCTTACGAGAAAAACCGTACCTCACTTGTGTGGGTCGGCCTAGTGCCCGCGACAGGAAACGGCACAAAACGCAACGTGGTCACACCTCAATTTCGCAGTGAAAAATGACCCTTTTTTGGCAAAATGACTAGCTGTAGATTTTGAACCCTAGCTCTGTGGGCACCTTGGGAAACCTAGCAAACCTATACATCTTTGAAAACTAGACACCCAGAGGAATCCAGGATGGGGTGACTTGACTGCCTCCCACCAGGGTCAGCTACCCAGAATCCCTTGCAAACCTAAAAAATTGTCAAAAAAAACACATTTTCTCCACATTTCTGTCGTGGAAAGTTCCGGAATCTGCGTGGATCCACAAATTTCCACCCACCCCGCATTCCCCAAAGCCTTACGAGAAAAACGGTACCTCACTTGTGTGGGTCGGCCTAGTGCCCGCGACAGGAAACGGTGCAAAATGCAACGTTGTCACACCTCAATTTCGCAGTGAAAAAGGACCCTTTTTTGGCAAAATGTCTAGCTGTAGTTTTTGAACCCTAGCTCTGCGAGCACCTTGGGAAACCTAGCAAACCTATACATTTTTGAAAACAAGACACCCAGGGGATTCCAGGATGGGGTGACTTGACTGCCTCTCACCAGGGTCTGTTACCCAGAATCCCTTGCAAACCTAAAAAATTGTCAAAAAAAACACATTTTCCCCACATTTCTGTCGTGGAAAGTTCCGGAATCTGCATGGATCCACAAATTTCCACCCACCTCGCGTTCCCCGAAGCCTTACAAGAAAAATGATACCTCACTTGTGTGGGTCGGCCTAGTGCCCGTGACAGGAAACGGCTCAAAACGCAACGCGGTCACACCACAATTTCGCAGTGAAAAATTACCCTTTTTTGGTAAAATGACTAGCTGTAGTTTTTGAACCCTAGCTCTGTGGGCACCTTGGGAAACCTAGCAAACCTATACATTTTTGAAAACTAGACACCCAGAGGAATCCAGGATGGGGTGACTTGACTGCCTCCCACCAGGGTCAGTGACCCAGAATCCCTTGCAAACCTAAAAAATTGTCAAAAAAAACACATTTTCTCCACATTTCTGTCGTGGAAAGTTCCGGAATCTGCGTGGATCCACAAATTTCCACCCACCCCGCGTTCCCCAAAGCCTTACGAGAAAAACGGTACCTCACTTGTGTGGGTCGGCCTAGTGCCCGCGACAGGAAACGGTGCAAAATGCAACATTGTCACACCTCAATTTCGCAGTGAAAAAGGACCCTTTTTTGGCAAAATGTCTAGCTGTAGTTTTTGAACCCTAGCTCTGCGAGCACCTTGGGAAACCTAGCAAACCTATACATTTTTGAAAACTAGACACCCAGGGGATTCCAGGATGGGGTGACTTGACTGCCTCTCACCAGGGTCTGTTACCCAGAATCCCTTGCAAACCTAAAAAATTGTCAAAAAAAACACATTTTCCCCACATTTCTGTCGTGGAAAGTTCCGGAATCTGCATGGATCCACAAATTTCCACCCACCTCGCGTTCCCCGAAGCCTTACAAGAAAAATGATACCTCACTTGTGTGGGTCGGCCTAGTGCCCGTGACAGGAAACGGCTCAAAACGCAACGTGGTCACACCACAATTTCGCAGTGAAAAATTACCCTTTTTTGGTAAAATGACTAGCTGTAGTTTTTGAACCCTAGCTCTGCGGGCACCTTGGGAAACCTAGCAAACCTATACATTTTTGAAAACTAGACACCCAGGGGAATCCAGGATGGGGTGACTTGACTGCCTCCCACCAGGGTCTGTTACCCAGAATCCCTTGCAAACCTAAAAAATTGTCAAAAAACACATTTTCCCCACATTTCTGTGGTGGAAAGTTCCGGAATCTGCGTGGATCCACAAATTTCTACCCACCCCGAGTTCCCCAAAGTCTTACGAGAAAAATGGTACCTCCCTTGTGTGGGTCGGCCTAGTGCCCGCGGCAGGAAACGGCGCAAAACGGAACGTGGTCACACCTCAATTTCGCAGTGAAAAATGACCCTTTTTTGCCAAAATGATTAGCTGTAGTTTTTGAACCCTAGCTCTGCGGGCACCTTTGGAAACCTAGCAAACCTATACGTTTTTGAAAACTAGACACCCAGGGGAATCCAGGATGGGGTGAATTGACTGCCTCCCACCAGGGTCTGTTACCCAAAGTCCCTTGCAAACCTAAAAAATTGTCAAAAACAAACATTTTCCCCACATTTCTGTGGTGGAAAGTTCCGGGATCTGCGTGGATCCAGACATTTCCACCCACCCCGCGTTCCCCAAAGTCTTATGAGAGAAACGGTACCTCACTTGTGTGGGTCGGCCTAGTGCCCGCGACAGGAAACGGCACAAAACGCAACGTGGTCACACCTCAATTTCGCAGTGAAAAATGACCCTTTTTTGGCAAAATTTCTAGCTGTGGTGTTTGAAGCCTAGCTCTGCGGGCACCTTGGGAAACCTAGCAAACCTATACATGTTTGAAAACTAGACACCCAGGGGATTCCAGGATGGGGTGACTTGACTGCCTCTCACCAGTGTCTGTTACCCAGAATCCCTTGCAAACCTAAAAAATTGTCAAAAAAACCACATTTTCCCCACATTTCTGTCGTAGAAAGTTCCGGAATGTGCGTGGATCCACAAATTTTTACCCACCTCGCGTTCCCCAAAGGCTTACGAGAAGAACGATACCTCACTTGTGTGGGTTGGCGTAGTGCCCACGACAGGAAACGGCGCAAAACACAACGTGGTCACACCACAATTTCGCAGTGAAAAATGACCCTTTTTTGGCAAAATGACTAGCTGTAGTTTTTGAACCCTAGCTCTGCGGGCACCTTGGGAAACCTAGCAAACCTATACATTTTTGAAAACTAGACACCCAGGGGAATCCAGGATGGGGAGACTTGACTGCCTCCCACCAGGGTCTGTTACCCAGAATCCCTTGCAAACCTAAAAAATTGTCAAAAAAAACACATTTTCCCCACATTTCTGTTGTGGAAAGTTCCGGAATCTGCGTGGATCCACAAATTTCCACCCACCCCGCATTCCCCCAAGTCTTACGAGAAAAATGGTACCTCACTTGTGTGGGTCGGCCTAGTGCCTGCGACAGGAAACGGCGCAAAACGCAACGTGGTAACACCTCAATTTCGCAGTGAAAAATGACCCTTTTTTGGCAAAATGACTAGCTGTAGTTTTTGAACCCTAGCTCTGCGGGCATCTTGGGAAACCTAGCAAACCTATACATTTTTGAAAACTAGACACCCAGGGGAATCCAGGATGGGGTGACTTGACTGCCTCCCATCAGGGTCTGTTACCCAGAATCCCTTGCAAACCTAAAAAAATGTAAACAAAAACACATTTTCCCCACATTTCTGTGGTCGGGAAGTTCCGGAATCTGCGTGGATCCACAAATTTTCACCCACCACGCGTTCCCCAAAGTCTTACGAGAAAAACAGTACCTCACTTGTGTGTGTCGGCCTAGTGCCCGCGACAGGAAACGGCACAAAACGC
This sequence comes from Triturus cristatus, assembly GCF_964204655.1. Taxonomy (NCBI): domain Eukaryota; kingdom Metazoa; phylum Chordata; class Amphibia; order Caudata; family Salamandridae; genus Triturus; species Triturus cristatus. The sequence continues at coordinate 769,293,286 of NC_140584.1, read as the reverse complement.
AACGTGGTCACACCTCAATTTTGCAGTGAAAAATGACCCTTTTTTGGCAAAATGTCTAGCTGTAGTTTTTTAACCCTAGCTCTGCGGGCACTTGACTGCCTCTCACCAGGGTCTGTTACCCAGAATCCCTTGCAAACCTAAAAAATTGTCAAAAAAAACACATTTTCCCCACATTTCTGTCGTGGAAAGTTCCGGAATCTGCATGGATCCACAAATTTCCACCCACCTCGCGTTCCCCGAAGCCTTACAAGAAAAATGATACCTCACTTGTGTGGGTCGGCCTAGTGCCCGTGACAGGAAACGGCTCAAAACGCAACGTGGTCACACCACAATTTCGCAGTGAAAAATTACCCTTTTTTGGTAAAATGACTAGCTGTAGTTTTTGAACCCTAGCTCTGCGGGCACCTTGGGAAACCTAGCAAACCTATACATTTTTGAAAACTAGACACCCAGGGGAATCCAGGATGGGGTGACTTGACTGCCTCCCACCAGGGTCTGTTACCCAGAATCCCTTGCAAACCTAAAAAATTGTCAAAAAACACATTTTCCCCACATTTCTGTGGTGGAAAGTTCCGGAATCTGCGTGGATCCACAAATTTCTACCCACCCCGAGTTCCCCAAAGTCTTACGAGAAAAATGGTACCTCCCTTGTGTGGGTCGGCCTAGTGCCCGCGGCAGGAAACGGTGCAAAACGGAACGTGGTCACACCTCAATTTCGCAGTGAAAAATGACCCTTTTTTGGCAAAATGATTAGCTGTAGTTTTTGAACCCTAGCTCTGCGGGCACCTTTGGAAACCTAGCAAACCTATACATTTTTGAAAACTAGACACCCAGGGGAATCCAGGATGGGGTGAATTGACTGCCTCCCACCAGGGTCTGTTACCCAAAGTCCCTTGCAAACCTAAAAAATTGTCAAAAACAAACATTTTCCCCACATTTCTGTGGTGGAAAGTTCCGGGATCTGCGTGGATCCAGACATTTCCACCCACCCCGCGTTCCCCAAAGTCTTACGAGAGAAACGGTACCTCACTTGTGTGGGTCGGCCTAGTGCCCGCGACAGGAAACGGCACAAAACGCAACGTGGTCACACCTCAATTTCGCAGTGAAAAATGACCCTTTTTTGGCAAAATTTCTAGCTGTGGTGTTTGAAGCCTAGCTCTGCGGGCACCTTGGGAAACCTAGCAAACCTATACATGTTTGAAAACTAGACACCCAGGGGATTCCAGGATGGGGTGACTTGACTGCCTCTCACCAGTGTCTGTTACCCAGAATCCCTTGCAAACCTAAAAAATTATCAAAAAAACCACATTTTCCCCACATTTCTGTCGTAGAAAGTTCCGGAATGTGCGTGGATCCACAAATTTTTACCCACCTCGCGTTCCCCAAAGGCTTACGAGAAGAACGATACCTCACTTGTGTGGGTTGGCGTAGTGCCCACGACAGGAAACGGCGCAAAACACAACGTGGTCACACCACAATTTCGCAGTGAAAAATGACCCTTTTTTGGCAAAATGACTAGCTGTAGTTTTTGAACCCTAGCTCTGCGGGCACCTTGGGAAACCTAGCAAACCTATACATTTTTGAAAACTAGACACCCAGGGGAATCCAGGATGGGGAGACTTGACTGCCTCCCACCAGGGTCTGTTACCCAGAATCCCTTGCAAACCTAAAAAATTGTCAAAAAAAACACATTTTCCCCACATTTCTGTTGTGGAAAGTTCCGGAATCTGCGTGGATCCACAAATTTCCACCCACCCCGCATTCCCCCAAGTCTTATGAGAAAAATGGTACCTCACTTGTGTGGGTCGGCCTAGTGCCTGCGACAGGAAACGGCGCAAAACGCAACGTGGTAACACCTCAATTTCGCAGTGAAAAATGACCCTTTTTTGGCAAAATGACTAGCTGTAGTTTTTGAACCCTAGCTCTGCGGGCATCTTGGGAAACCTAGCAAACCTATACATTTTTGAAAACTAGACACCCAGGGGAATCCAGGATGGGGTGACTTGACTGCCTCCCATCAGGGTCTGTTACCCAGAATCCCTTGCAAACCTAAAAAAATGTAAACAAAAACACATTTTCCCCACATTTCTGTGGTCGGGAAGTTCCGGAATCTGCGTGGATCCACAAATTTCCACCCACCACGCGTTCCCCAAAGTCTTACGAGAAAAACAGTACCTCACTTGTGTGTGTCGGCCTAGTGCCCGTGACAGGAAACGGCACAAAGCGCAACGTGGTCACACCTCAATTTCGCAGTGAAAAATGACCCTTTTTTGGCAAAATGTCTAGCTGTAGTTTTTTAACCCTAGCTCTGCGGGCACCTTGGGAAACCTAGCAAACCTATACATTTTTGAAAACTAGACACCCAGGGTATTCCAGGATGGGGTGACCTGACTGCCTCCCACCAGAGTCTGTTACCCAGAATCCCTTGCAAACCTAAAAGAATGTCAAAAAAACAACATTTTCCCCACATTTCTGTGGTCGAAAGTTCCGAAATCTGCGTGGATCCACAAATTTCCACCCACCCTGCGTTCCCTAAAGTCTTACAAGAAAAACGGTACCTCACTTGTGTGGGTCGTCCTAGTGCCCGCGACAGGAAACGGCACAAAACGCAACGTGGTCACACCTTAATTTGCCAGTTCAAAATGACCCTTTTTTGGCAAAATTACTAGCTGTAGTTTTTGAACCCTAGCTCTGCGGGCACCTTGGGAAACCTAGCAAACCTATACATTTCTGAAAACAAGACACCCAGGGGAATCCAGGATGCGGTGACTTGACTGCCTCCCACCAGGGTCTATTACCCGGAATCCCTTGCAAACCTAAAAAATTGTCAAAAAAAACACATTTTCCCCACATTTCTGTGGTGGAAAGTTCCGGAATCTGCGTGGATCCACAAATTTCCACCCACCCCGCGTTCCCCAAAGTCTTACAAGAAAAACGGTACCTCACTTGTGTGGGTCGGCCTAGTGCCCACGACAGGAAACGGCGCAAAACGCAACGTGGTCACACCTCAATTTCGCAGTGAAAAATGACCCTTTTTTGGCAAAATGACTAGCTGTAGTTCTTTAACCCTAGCTCTGCGGGCACCTTGGAAAACCTAGCAAATCTTTACATTTTTGAAAACTAGACACCCAGGGTATTCCAGGATGGGGTGACCTGACTGCCTCCCACCAGAGTCTGTTACCCAGAATCCCTTGCAAACCTAAAAATTTTTTAAAAAAACAACATTTTCCCCACATTTCTGTGGTCGAAAGTTCCGGAATCTGCGTGGATCCACAAATTTCCACCCACCCTGCGTTCCCTAAAGTCTTACAAGAAAAACGGTACCTCACTTGTGTGGGTCGGCCTAGTGCCCGCGACAGGAAACGGCACAAAACGCAACGTGGTCACACCTTAATTTGCCAGTGAAAAATTACCCTTTTTTTGGCAAAATGACTAGCTGTAGTTTTTGAACCCTAGCTCTGCGGGCACCTTGGGAAACCTAGCAAACCTATACATTTCTGAAAACAAGACACCCAGGGGAATCCAGGATGCGGTGACTTGACTGCCTCCCACCAGGGTCTATTACCCGGAATCCCTTGCAAACCTAAAAAAATGTCAAAAAAACCACATTTTCCCCACATTTCTGTGGTGGAAAGTTCCGGAATCTGCGTGGATCCACAAATTTCCACCCACCCCGCGTTCCCCAAAGTCTTACAAGAAAAACGGTACCTCACTTGTGGTGGTCGGCCTAGTGCCCACGACAGGAAACGGCGCAAAACGCAACGTGGTCACACCTCAATTTCGCAGTGAAAAATTACCCTTTTTTGGCAAAATGACTAGCTGTAGTTCTTGAACCCTAGCTCTGCGGGCACCTTGGAAAACCTAGGCAAATCTTTACATTTTAAAAAAAACTAGACACCCAGGGGAATCCAGGATGGGGTGATTTGACTGCTTCCCACCAGGGTCTGTTACCCAGAATCCCTTGCAAACCTTAAAAAAATGTTAAAAAAAACACATTTTCCTCACATTTCTGTGGTCGAAAGTTCCGGAATCTGCGTGGATCCACAAATTTCCCCCCACCCCGCATTCCCCAAAGTCTTACGAGAAAAACAGTACCTCACTTGTGTGGGTCGGCCTAGTGCCCGCGACAGGAAACGGCACAAAACGCAACGTGGTCACACCTCAATTTCGCAGTGAAAAATGACCCTTTTTTTGGCAAAATGACTAGCTGTAGATTTTGAACCCTAGCTATGTGGGCACCTTGGGAAACCTAGCAAACCTATACATCTTTGAAAACTAGACACCCAGAGGAATCCAGGATGGGGTGACTTGACTGCCTCCCACCAGGGTCTGTTACCCAGAATCCTCTGAAAACCTAAAAAATTGTCTCAAAAAACACATTTTCCCCACATTTCTGTCGTGGAAAGTTCCGGAATCTGCGTGGATCCACAAATTTCCACCCACCCCGCGTTCCGAGAAAAACGGTACCTCACTTGGGGGGGGGTCGGTCTAGTGCCCGCGACAGGAAACGGCGCAAAACGCAACGTGGTCACACCTCAATTTCGCAGTGAAATATGACCCTCTTTTGGCAAAATGTCTAGCTGTAGTTTTTGAACCCTAGCTCTGCGGGCACCTTGGGAAACCTAGCAAACCTATACATTTTTGAAAACTAGGCACACAGGGGAATCCAGGATGGGGTGACTTGACTGCCTCCCACCAGGGTCTGTTACCCAGAATCCCTTGCAAACCTAAAAAATTGTCCAAAAAAACACATTTTCCCCACATTTCTGTTGTGGAAAGTTCCGGGATCTGCGTGGATCCAAAAATTTCCACCCACCCCGCGTTCCTCACTTGTGTGGGTCGGCCTAGTGCCCGTGACAGGAAACGGCGCAAAACGTAGTAAGGTAACATCAAAATTGCCTAGCTCAAAACCACCTGGTTTTGCAAGGGGGGCACTTGGGTTTTTGGCCCGGTGCTCTCTAGGGAAACCTACCAAACCCATACATTTCTGAAAACTAGACACCCAGGGGCTTCGAGGGAGGTATGGCTTGCGTGGATCCCCCAACGTGTCTTTACCCAGAATCCCCTGCAAACATCAATTTTAGCTGAAAAAAATCACAGTTTTCACTCATTTTTGTGTGGGAAAGTTGTGGCATCACCGGGCTCACTCAAATTTCCCACCTCCCAGCGTTACCCTGGGTCTCCCGGTAAAAATGGTGCCTCACTTGTGTGGGAGGCCCAAGTACCCGCGACAGGCAAGGGCCCAAAACGTAGTGAGGTGACATCAAAATTGCCTATCTCAAAACCACCTGGTTTTGCAAGGGGTGCACTTGGGTTTTTGGCCCGGTGCTCGGCGGCCATCTAGGGAAACCTACCAAACCCATACAGTTCTGAAAAGTAGACACCCGGGGGCTTCCAGGGAGGTATGGCTTGCGTGGATCCCCCAACGTTTCTTTACCCAGAATCCCCTGCAAACATCAGTTTTAGCGGAAAAAATCAAACTTTTCACTAATTTTTGTGTGGGAAAGTTGTGGCATCACCGGGCTCACTCAAATTTCCCACCTCCCAGCGTTCTCCTGGGTCTCCCGGTAAAAATGGTGCCTCACTTGTGTGGGAGGCCCAAGTACCCGCGACAGGCAAGGGCCCAAAACCTAGTGAGGTGACATCAAAATTGCCTATCTCAAAACCACCTGGTTTTGCAAGGGGGTTCACTTGGGTTTTTGGCCCGGTGCTCGGCGGCCATCTAGGGAAACCTACCAAACCCATATAGTTCTGAAAAGTGGACACCCGGGGGCTTCCAGGGAGGTATGGCTTGCGCGGATCCCCCAACGTTTCCTTACCCAGAATCCCCTGCAAACCTCAATTTTAGCTGAAAAAATCACTGTTTTCACTCATTTTTGTGTGGGAAAGTTGTGGCATCACCGGGCTCACTCGAATTTCCCACCTCCCAGCGTTCTCCTGGGTCTCCCGGTAAAAATGGTGCCTCACTTGTGTGGGAGGCCCAAGTACCCGCGACAGGCAAGGGCCCAAAACGTAGTGAGGTGACATCAAAATTGCCTATCTCAAAACCAACTGGTTTTGCAAGGGGGTTCACTTGGGTTTTTGGCCCGGTGCTCGGCGGCCATCTAGGGAAACCTACCAAACCCATACAGTTCTGAAAAGTAGACACCCGGGGGCTTCCAGCGAGGTATGGCTTGTGTGGATCCCCCAACGTTTCCTTACCCAGAATCCCCTGCAATCCCCTGCAAACCTCAATTTTAGCTGAAAAAAATCACATTTTTCACTCATTTTTGTGTGGGAAAGTTGTGGCGTAACCGGGCTCACTCAAATTTCCCACCTCCCAGCGTTCCCCTGGGTCTCCCGGTAAAAATGGTGCCTCACTTGTGTGGGAGGCCCAAGTACCTGCGACAGGCAAGGGCCCAAAACGTAGTGAGGTGACATCAAAATTGCCTATCTCAAAACCACCTGGTTTTCCAAGGGGGGTCACCTGGGTTTTTGGCCCGGTGCTCGGCGGCCATCTAGGGAAACCTACCAAACCCATACATTTCTGAAAACTAGACACCCGGGGGGTGATGCCACAACTTTCCCACACAAAAATGTGTGAAAAAAAGTGATTTTTTCAGCTAAAATTGAGGTTTGCAGGGGATTCTGGGTAAGGAAACATTGGGGGATCCACGCAAGCAATACCTCCCTAGAAGCCCCCGGGTGTCTAGTTTTCAGAAATGTATGGGTTTGGTAGGTTTCCCTAGATGGCCGCCGAGCACGGGCCAAAAAGAAAGGTGACCCCCTTGCAAAACCAGATCGTTTTGACATTGTTTCTACAGCATGAGAATTTTGGCACAATATTGCAAGGAAAATGTGACAGACATTTTGAGGTTTGCAGGACATTGTGGATAAAATACCTTTTTGGAATTCACAAGAGAGACATCACCATGAACTCCCGTGGGTTTACGACAATATCTACAGTTGGTGGGTTATTCTTACATGGAACATACACCTTGGCAGAGAAACTAAAAAGACAAAGATTCTGGCACAGCCATCTATTCCTCAAACGCACACACATACTGGTTGGATTTGGCACGAGGGCGAGTGATGGTTCAGTATATTAAATTTTATTAACAAGAGATTCCACAAAAATGAAATGCACTGTCAATAGTTAAATGGAGAAAAAACTGAACCAATGACTCGCAGCTCGTGAGCTGTAAAGCCACGTCAAGGCACCAACCGCTTTACAGGCCATTCACACACCTTTCATACGTGATACACACAAGACCATTCACACCACCAGGCACAAAAACAACACATTACAAAATTCACAAAAGGGACAAGGTACACCCTGCTTCAGAAAGGCAAATATTACTGCACAGCCATCTAATCCTCAAGCACACACACATACTGGTTGGATTTGGCACAAGGGGGAGTGATGGTTCAGTATATACAATTGTATTAGCAAGTGATTTCACAAAAATGAAATGCACTGTTAATAATTGAAAGGGCGAGAAACTGAACCATTGACTCACAGCTAGTGAGCTGTAAAGCCACGACAAGGCACCAACCTCTTTACAGGCCATTCATACACCTTTCATATGTGTGAGACATACAAAACCATTCACACCGCCAGCCGCGGGCCCATCACATAACAAAACTCACACCAGCACACAGCGCCATTCAAGGGCCCATCACTTTCACACGCCCACATTCCTGACACAGCAACTACACAAGTTGATGGATTGCGTGGAGTGGCACTCAGCTAGCAGTGTGTGTAGTGACCAGCAGCAAGTCACTACTCACACACTGCCAGCCAAGCACCATTCCACGCACACCGCCAACCAAGTGCCAGTCCACACACACCGCCAACACATTTAGGATTTTTTTTAGACAAAAATAAAAACACAAACAAATCGCACATAGATACAAATCTACAAACACAAAATCAGAAACTAAATACATTGCACTAACGCCAACCTTGAAACAGAATCACATTTTTCAAAGAATACAGACCAGGCAGTCTCACAAAAATTCTTTTGCGTGTGGTATGCTCTAAAACAAGCAGGGACACACAGCCCAGGTTTAGAAGGACAGTCGGGGCAGTACATACGAATCTCCTTCCGCGTACCTCTTCGCCAACAGACTCTACATCTCCTACAGGGAAAATCTTTTGAGGGTGTGGGAGGAATGAGATCAGGAAAGTGGCGATCTTTCAATTGAACCACATCCTCCACCACTCCAAATCTAGGAACACTTGCCTGTTCCACAACAACAAGGCTAGCTATCACAGAGTGCTAAAACTGAAGAAATGTCAAGTTTGACGCAGGAGAACACTCCTTGAACAAAATAAAAGCATTGAAATTTGCTAATTCGAAGAAATGGATGGCCAACTTCTTATACCAAACATAAGCCTTCCGAATAGCAGAGTAAGGTTCCAACCTCTGATCTACTCTGTCAACACCACCCATGTGCTTATTGTAGTCTAGAATGCACACAGATTTGCGCACTTCAGCAACCTGACCCCAAACAGCTACAGGTGAAGTACTCTCATCATGGATGGTAGTCAGCATGTACACATCCCTCCTGTCCACAAATTTTACAGCTAGTAGTTCATCACTACGCAAGGAACTGCACTGCCCCCTCTGAAGTTTTTTGCAAACAAGCTCTTTCGGATAACCTTTACGGTTAGAGCGGATTGTGCCACATGCAAAAGTGTCCACTTTATACAATTCCTTAAATAAATGCACAGCAGTATAGAAGTTATCAAGGTACAAATGGTGGCCTCTGTTAAATAGTCTTCTTGCAAGATCCCACACAATTTTCTCTGAAACTCCAAAAGTGGACGGACAACCTGGGGGGTCAATAGTAGAATATCTAGCAGTGTACACACGAAAATTAAAAACGGCCCTTGAACAAGACCAAAGACTCATCAATAGATATTTCTTTCCCTAGAGTATAGATCTCAGAAAATCGATCTACAAAGTGATCAAGAACGGGCCGAATCTTAAAAACACGGTCACAGTCAGGGTGATTTCGTGACAACGCAATAGAATTATCAACAAAATGCAGCATACGTAGCAAAAGTAAATACCGATTACGAGTCATAACTGCAGGAAATATGGCAGTTGCCAACAAGGGGCTAGTAGACCAATATGAAGCCAAGGTTGGCTTCCTTAACACACCCATCAATAAAGTCAAACCCAAACACTTCTTAATCTCTTCCAGATATGTGGGAGTCCACCGGGTAGCTCTAGACTGGGGCCTAAGTTTGTCACTGTTGTCCCTCAAAAACTGTTCAGCATACAAATTCGTCTGCTCAACAATCTCACCCAAAAATACATCATCCATAAACAACTGAAAAAACTGCATAGGCAAAAAGTGTTCACAATCCACTGTACACCCTGCATCACCGCTAAAGGCAGGCAACACCGGCTGCACCATGTTTGGATCAACCCAAAGTCCAGCACTTCCGGTAGGAAGCCTAGCAGCCTCAGACTGCAATCCAGATGCCTCTTGCACCATCGGCACAGCAGTTTCCTCCTCCACAATAGGCACTTCATCCGTGCTGAGAGTTGCTTCATCCACACCAAGAGTACCTTCATCTGCACTGAGAGTACCTTCATCATCCGATGATTCCATGTGGAGAGAAAACTCACTGCCAGAATCTTCCCCTCCCTCCTCTCCCTCAGACGCACTGTCAGTCTCATAATCATGCTCAGAGGAAGATTTAAGAAGCATACTGTTGAGCAGTCATTCTACGGCTAGCCATAATGCTTACTAAAAAGGGTAACTTGTCAAACAAGTCAACAACAACAAACACTTTGTAAAATAAGTAATAAACAAAAAGCACCTTTATCAAAAACACATATATACTCTAAAACAATACCACTCACTTGCCAGAGGCAGCTAAACTACTCACCACCACCTACTCTGCACAGACACAGTATGGATCCAAAATATCCCACTAAAAAAGAAAGAGAAAATAAATTACACAAAAGACTATGCAAAACACATCGCAATGAATTTCATGCTCAAACCACTAACTAAATATGCTGCCATTATGACATCACTTACAAAAAAAATCATTCAAACATTACAATATTACTCATTTGGAGTAAATAGAACAACAAAAAAATTCTTACCAAAACAATGCAACTACACAAAACTGCAGAACAACCACAGTCGAAACAGGAATCAAAAGCTTTAGGCTAGAATAAAAAGGAGAAAAAAACATTAATGTCACATATGCATATAATGCTCTAGACAATCACGTACTGCGCAAAATTTATTGCTTGACCCTCCCACTTTCAAGAAGGAAAGATCGATGGCCCAATCCTTTACAGGCAACGCGGTGAGAATCTGGAACTCAGCCTCAGCTCCGGACCACCCCCTCTTCCCAGTCCTTCAAAACTGACCTCAAAGTTCTCCTCCTGCAAAGACACTTCCAAACTTAATTCACACCCTCTCTATTGTCTGAAGGAAGTCTTTACATTATAGGAAATTCTGTTCTCCATGCCTATAGAAGTGCCTTCCCAGTGTGTTCCTGTGTTTTGAGTGTCTGCCATTTATTGCAGTATTTTACCTCTACTTGTATTTTGTAGTCTTTTGTAACATGCACACATCACTTTTTCCTCTTGTAACGTATCTTCTGCTACCTCTTTGATTTTGTTTGCACTTTAAAATATTTAAAAAATAATGTGGCCATAAGGGGAGCGACCCTTGACTATGGCTCCGCTCCCACAAACAACCCCAAACCTAAAAAACGAAGAAAAAAAAACTGGCGCTAGAGGCCATTCCTGCTGCGCGATCGTGCAGCAGGAATGCATAAAAGAGTCATTGGGGGCAGAGGCGTAGCTAGAGCTTGTGGCGCCCGGGGCTATGTCGCAATTTGCCGCCCCTGGGTAGGGGGGGTTGCTGGGGAAAAAAGACAGCAACCATTTGAAAGAGGTCCGAGAGACACGTAATATCGCCGCTAATAGTTACCTTGATCATGCAAGTTACATGCACATACATGACACGGTCCAAGGATACACAGTTGAATACACCGGTGACTGGTAGTACAAAAGAGAACACACAGACTGCATGATCTATCTGGGGGCTCAGAAAAACCACATGTGACATCCATCAGAGAGCTGCGTGAATAATTACCTGGTAATCCCCTCAGCAAAATGCAAGCATGCACATACATGACACTGTTCAGGGATCTATCATCTACAGCAGACATTAAATGACCATTCATCATGGTCCCCCCATTAAAGCAGTGCACTTTGTGATCTGCATGGTACATGTTCTTTGCAGCGGGCACATTAACCCTCTGTGCAACCTTTCCAGGAGTCAACCCTTCCACTAGACAAAACTCCATCTCTCTCTAGGAAGAACATTAATCACCAAAGTTATCATTACATTTTTATTGTTTCTGAAAATTGCTGGAGGCCAGGAAGGAGGCAGCAAATTTTTTTCAAAACATAATATACTTGCAAACACTACGCACCCACCCAAAATAGGTACCCAGTGAGGTCACACCGTTCGCATCGCCCTAATCTGCTCAAGGTGCATGTGACCTCAGTGACAGAGTCACAGCGACTGCATCACTGTTGCTCTAGGGTGTGCTGTTTTGTAGGCCTGCCCGCAAGACTGGAGATGGATTGTGGTGGACAGGCCTTCAAGGTTAACCCACAATAGACACCACTAGGGTACACCTGCTTGTGCTAAGACATCAAGCCTTCTAAGGTCTAGTGGGGCCTTCTACGGTCTAGCATGGAAATGTGCTCCCTCAGTAGAGTGGTCTGGTGGACTGGTCATGAAGGCTGAACCCGGTTCCCCAGTTCCAAATTCGACAGCTCTGGCCATAGTGCCACATCCTCTCCCCCACTGAACACCATACTTCCCCACTGATAGAAACTCGCACTGCCTTCAGCTACAAACTAATTGTGCCCGTTATAAACACTTGGGTGTGGCTCAAAACAAATTATGCACTTGATAAGAGTAATATGCTGCCTAAAAAAAAGTAAAAGCAACCACTCATAGGGAATGCAAGATTAAGTAAAGCATGTGAAATGTAAGCAGAAACAACATGGTTACCTTTACAATCTCTCACTCACTATTCAGAAATCAGCGAGTGGTTTCACCTGAAAAGTTATGGACATTACTAGAGGGCCCTGAAGGGAACAGTTTCAATGTCCATTGCTTATATCCTTACAAAACGTAAGCAGTATGGTATAAAAAGACCACATCCATAAACACAGAGCCATGGTACACATTGTGATTTCCAATCCAACCAACAACCAGGTATTGCAGTACCTCCAGGAATGGTACACTCTCCCAACCTGGGAACAACAATGCTGTTCAAAGAAAGAAGAGAAAACGAAAGTAGCGCTTCACTGGCAAACTCTGTGATGCTGGTGTATTTGGATGTAAATAAAATCAATCTGGCCACTTTGCAACCCCTCTGTCTTACTTTATTTCGGCCCCCCCACCTCCCTCTCCCACGCTAGCAGCACCCCTCAGAAAGAAAACGAGAGAAAAAGGGCATCTCTCGCAAGCGTGTGTTTCTTTTTTGGATCCATTTCACATGGAAGCAACTGCAATTACCACGAACCAAGTGCACGAACCAAGCGGTGCCTAAAATAAAACATTTCTCCTCCCCCCAACATTGTGCCCCCACCCTACCTAACCCACCGATCGCAAAATACCCCCCTCCCCAGCCCCAAAACTCACCTTTCCTCTCTGACGCGCAGGAAGCAAATGGCTTCCTGCGCCTCGGAGAACAAAGGGGAAACCTCCATGACGTCAGCGCGGCTCGCGCGCTGACGTCACTGATGACGCGGTTGTGGGGGGCAGGGAGAGGCAGGGGAAGGTCTTCCCCTGCCTTCCCAGTAAAAAAAAAAAAAAATCGACCACTCACGGGGGAAGCGCCAGCGCTTCCCCCGTGGGTGGGTGTCATGACATGCTGGACACGTCATGGGCACAGCGCTCCATGACGTGTCCAGCACGTCATGGGAACACAAGGGGTTAAAAAACATCTCAGTCTGATTGTGCCCCGGGCCAAAATAGGATGCCACAAGCGGTCTTGAAACACTTGACTTGATGGGCAATCTCTCTGGCAACAATGTTTAATTAGATTCTGGCTAAAGTAACAATCCCGGGAAGCTGGAAAGGTTGATAATCCAACGCATCTTCAAAGGAGGTGCTGCATCCTCACCAAACAACTATTATTGAATTGTCCTTTTAGACACAGACCTTAACTACTTTTCTACGTTGATACTCCATGATCTGAAAATATGGGCATCAGACACTAGTAGACTCACATTCCACCGAACAGGGTTTACAAAGAGCCAAGGCAACCTAACAAATCTTCTGGCAATGGGACTGATCCTCAGTAGAACGAAGGCTACAGGTGTCCCTCTACATATGCGCTTCGTTGACTTCAGATTAGCATTTCACTGTGTCACACCCGGCAGGTTATGTCCAAAACTCTGGTATGCTTCTGCTTAGCAATACCAGAGTAGGCCTACAGAGATAACTGAACTGCCTTGGATCATATGCAGAGGGTAATGAGTTGGAAATAAATCGCTTCTTTGACAAAATCATGATAAGATGTTATAAACAAGTTTTCCGGCTACCCAGATCAGCATCCCCCGCCTAAGTCAGACTTGAGTTCTCATTAACAAAACAATCACTTGCCAGGCCAGCGGCATTTGTTAAACGCTGTCACAAATTACTGTCAGCCTCTCAGGGTGCACTGGCTAATCTAGTCTGGCCTGAAATCAACTCCAGAGTGAGAGTGGTGAATATAAAAGACACCATGTAAAAATCATTAAAAAGCTCGAGATAGGTGACCTGTGGGACCTCAATGTATCCGACCAAGCATTCAAAAAGCAGTAAATACATCCATTTAATTGCAAAATTAGATGGACAATAAAGATAAGGGCCCGTATTACAAAAAGAGCCCCAGGCATTCGCACCCACTTTGCATGCCCCCGGTGCACTTTAGTATTACAAAAGGGACCGCAAATGCTTGTGCCGCCCCTTCCGTAATACCGATAGCGCTAGCGTGTATAAAGCGCCAGCACTATCTGCAGAGGGCGTTCACTCATTTGCATGAGGGAATCCATTTTCCTCTGTGCCCACTCTGTATTACAGATGAGAGTGCAGATGCAAAGAAGCTCTCAGGTAGCGCACTAAAAGGTGATTACTGTCAGTGCAACCCCTGATGGCAGCCCTCCGGAGGGGGAAGAGAGGTCCTATGGACCTCCCCAGACACCCCATTGTGGGTAGTGCTATCACTGACTGCACCCACCTGCAAGGGGTTCTCTAATCCCCTTGAAAAGTGCAGGCGGCCTACACTGTCAAAACACGGAGTGGGAGTAAAGCAGCTGCTCCGTTTTTCACAGGAGAACTGCCCTGGGGCAGCACGAGGTCACGGCTGCCCTAGGGGCAGTGCATTTATGGTAATAGGGGGCATTTTCTCTGTTTGCACCCGGCGCACTATTTTTAATAGTTGTGCCTGGTCCAAAAAATGTTGATGCGCACGATAATAAGGCCCCTGGTATCTGCGTGGTCGCATGGGTGGCTGGTACTGAAATCTTACGATGCCTAAAGAGAGTATCCCCTATTGGAAGCTACTTACCCTCTGAGGTTTAAACAGAAATTATTGGTATTAAAATTTGATGATTTTCCAATTTGAGACTTTCTTCCAAATTGGAGGGCTGATGGCCGAGGAGAAGACCAGAAATGCTGCCTATGTTATCAGGCAGGCGAAAGCTTGCAGCACGTCATCTGCATCTATCCTGCTCTGGCCCCACAGCGAATAAGCATATTGAAAAAAGAACTCAATGCACTAAGGATCCTGTATATCATCTCTAATTGCATCATTAGATCCAAAGAATACAATGCTTAACATTCGATTGGTGCAGTTCTTGGACATTTTTCAAACACCAGCCAAGGCAGATTCATGGACTCAGGTGGGGGGTCAAACCTCACAGAAATGAAGGCTCCTGATAAGGACCTTTGAAATGCACTTACACTATGGTGGGCTGCTAGGGACAATGTAACCCTGTTGCTTTTTATCCTGCCAGTTTGTGAATCAGACACTTTGCCTGAATTTCTTAATATCAAGCATTAGCTTTTTTCATGTTGCACCAGCATTACATAGCAAATATTAGCATTTTATGCACTTCTCACGTATTTCTGCTCATAGTACAGGCCTCTGCCATTTTGAATCAGTGGCCACTGATTAAATGGAGATCTGCACATTTGCAATTTACGCATTATCATGCACATGCTGTTAACATTCGAACCAACCAACTTGCTTTTTTCGCTTAATTTTGCACACAGTATAGGCTCCTGCCATTTCTGTATTACCGCTTGCAGTTATGGGGTGCCAGAGAGAACTGATTCAGCTTGTCTCTAAAGTTTTTATGACCAATACTAGCATTTTCTTTTGCAAGTTTTGGGTAATTTTGCACAATGCAAACGCCACCACCAGTTTTAAATATTAAAAATGTTAGCATTCTTGCAAAATGTTGGTCATTGTATAGGCCCTTGCCATTCCTGCAATAGTGAACCACACACAATTATAACGGTAATGGCTCACATTCACTGCACTCTGAACAGTTCCCACAGTTACAGAAAATTCTCACTTTTAGTACTGACATGGACACATTGGACATAGGCACTCTCAAACAATGTACGTTACTAACAAGATGACATGATAACTTCCAAATATTTACACAAGTGTGTACACAACGAACCTGGTGATCCGCATCATCGCGGGAACTTCAGGATACACATTTGTCATGTTCAATGAAGGTGACACAGTAGCTATTGCATATAAATTGCATTTATATACCAATGCTGAAATGTGTTTTGCACCTACTGATAGCAGTACAGACTGCTGTAGTGCAAGAAAGAGCCGTGGCTCAGGGTAAACACACAATTTTGTGTCACAGGTGTCAATCTTGGAAGCCGTAACCAAAGCAAACATTCCGAATGCTAACGCTTTATATCCACGATGAATACAATGGGATAACTTACTTTCAGCACCAAATGTAGACTACAGATTTGATACTACACTTCAAACACAAGCTTTTCTGCAGTATGAACAAGAACATCCTATGCTCAATGAAATAATGCCTCTAGATCGCTATTATTACATCATATATACTGATGGGTCTGCCCAGCCTGCCATACGGACTAAACACCAAAATTCAGCTGTGTCCACAATCGTAAAAGTGTGAATGCATGATGGAGAATTCTATCCTGGGAAGAGCTACACACAGTCACCAGTTGACTGAACAGCACAGCTGGCGGAACTAAGGCTCTAATACTGGCAGTAGAAGATACAGACCATGGTTTCCCACACTCATAGCTGCTTTGGGAGAAGGTGGGAAAGCTGAAAGATTGCTTCCCACAGACATATGTCATTTATACATTGAGTCATCAATGTGTTGGTGTTGACGTTGCAGGGAATTCCATGGCTGATGAAGCTGCAAAAACAACAATTCCTATGGCTATAGTTGCTGAAATCACCACAAGGAAAGACACAGACATCATGGTGGCTGTCAACACTTTATGCAATAGTACCCACCTATCAAAAAGATTTACACTCAAGTGCTCCTACAAGTTAGATGCACACAACATACCATATGCTCACATTTCTGGAGTGAGTGATAGAGGAATACCAAACACAGATGCAGGCTGGGATTGATACTAGCTGCACAAAAGGGTCTGGCTTCTAAAAACGTAGGGGTTGCAGCTACAATTTCTTTACTACAGCAGTGCTATTGGTGGCCCGGTCTCTACAAACAAAGCAAGGTCTTTGTCCTTAAATGTGACATCTGCCAGCAGATGAAGGGCTCTACTGTAGCGCGTCTACCACAGACACCTCTATTGATTTCGAAGAAAGCCATTGGCTTGTGTCTATTTGGGTCACTGCAGCCTCCTACAATCAGACGAGGCTTCAAAGTACATCTTGGTGGAAGTGGATTCCTGCTCTGGATTCCTGTAAGTATGGCCAAAGTGGACACCTGATGACCGAACTGTTACAAAGGATCAGCAAGTCTTTATCGGTACACGTGCAACGTGCAACATTACACTCCAACAATGGTCTGTGTTTAGCTCGTAGGCTTAAAAAGAGGTCATGAGAAATTTGGTTGTGACCTTGCGCTACTCGTCACCCTATCATTCCAAGGGAAATTCAGAAGTGGAGAGGAAAACTGTGACTTAAAGCAGTCTTTAACAGCAAGGGTCCTAGGCTCAGGTTGCAGTTAGGCCTCCCACCTATATCGGGTCAAGAGGGCTTTAAATACCATGCCAAGAAAATCCCTGAGTGGTCGGACTCCCTAGGAGATCTTATTTGAGGCAAAAATGTGTGTCCCAGACCTCAACGGTCCGAGCACAGTGTTGAGAGAAATACCATCTGACATCAATTACTGTTTGGCAGTGTTACAGGACGTGAGCGCTATCCGGGATGAACAAAGCAACGTCCAAGTAAAACGCACTGCCACTTGAGAAGTGAAAGTAGTGCCGGCAAGACCTGGCTGTGTCCTGAACGTTGGAGATCTTGTCAGGGAGAAAATTGTAGAGTTTGGGCCATCCTACAGAGTGCCTTTACATGTCCTAGCTGTCGAAGATTTCTATATGCGCAAAAAGGTATCCCCCAATTAATTTTAGGCCCAAGAGGAGGGGAAAAGAGTAAGTACATATAAAGAGACCTCTTATCTGACCTTTCCAATTTCGCACCGGTAATTACTCACAAATAGACATTCCCCATAGACAATATTACATCACAAAACCTGATTTCTTTTTAGTCATTTTATTAAATAAGACAATTGTATATTTTTTTAAATATAAAATGTATATCATTTTTATGTATTTTAATAAAAGTATTCACACATGAAGATTAATTCAAACATACAATTAGATTGAGAAACAAGAGAATTAACTCAGCTTCTTAGTTTAGAAAAACAATTTTGAAAAACTCAGTTTTGACAAAAACAATTTTGAAATACCCCCATGGAAAGACACCATCACCCTTTCATTCTCACCTATCATTCTGCTCATACATACCATCAATCAAACCACATAAAACAATCACTAAAATACACATCTAAAATGGGATCCTACTGACAAATTTTAGTCCATAGATTTGCAGGTCTATAATAAACAATCAAAGAAATTTCTTATTCAATATGTTGGCAATTAGTTCTTCTGTAGGACTCCCAGATGTATAGTCACTGGTCTACGCACGTTTCGGAGACAAATACAGATTTGTATCTCCTTCTTCAGGACAAAAAACATATATATATTTCTTTATCATCTGTGTAGCAAGCTGGGGGTTCTCTGCAATAATATAATAATAAATAATAAGACTGGGGAATGTCAGCTATAAAGTTAACTTATATATTAATGCTCATAATTTAGAAAAAGCCCATAGCAAAAAAGAATTATTTTTATGAGAAGCATCATCTAATCACTTCTGATAAGTATAGTCAAGTATCTAGAAAATAGGAAATATAGTACCAAGAATTAGGATATCCCGAATGTGCTCTAGAAAAAAAGTGCAACATAAAAAACAAATTTCTTAGTAATGTGCTCGGTGATAAGCAGAAAAAGTTAGATGATTTCCAATGAGTTCCCAGGATAAGAAAGACAAAGTGAGCCAATAAGAAAATATTTTTGAAGAAATGCCTGCATATATGGAGTAACGTAGGATTCTCTCTGGCTCAAAGAAAGAATAGTCCATTTTCCAGATTGGTATCATCCAATACAGATTCTGTTAGAAATGTCTCTGTTATCAAAGATAAAAGCAAGGATTAGTTTTGTATGCATTGTCCTCTACTATGATAGTACTAGTCTGTAGAACAAAATGGTTATATCTTACCCTCTGTTTATTTTATCTATAGAGGGAGCGATGTATCACAAATGATTAGCGTCCAGTCTTTTACTGTTTAAAAGATATTATGTATCATCGCTATCTGCGAAGATGATATGATTCCATCTGTAACATAAAATGTCAACAGTGTTTTTTTTATATATATGAATGCTTTTAACAGAGATCTAATGTATAGAGATGCAGTGTGACAATTGGTCTAGGTTTCTGCAGAGGTCTTACCTAAGTGAATGGAGCAAATGATTCCACAAAGAGTATGGGTAAGGCTCTTGTTCTATCCTATAGAGGGTCCTATTTATTGGGATTTCAGTTCGCAAGATTTCACTCTGTAATGAAGAAATCCTATTGGTGACATTTAGACTTGGCTGGTTATAGATAGCAGCAAGGACAACATAGTCGTGACGTTTACACATACGAAACAATAGTGTTGTTCAATATTGGTGGAGTTCCATACAAATTAATTAAGGTCAAATACTCAGTTTAGAAATAAGGAAGAAAGCATTCTTGCTAAGACAAGTGTTATTCGTTTTTTGGCATGTCATGGGTGCTAAAGTGCTATCTCAGAGTCTGTCAAGAACAATAAGGTGCTTCAATTATCTATCTAAAAATGAAGATGATCAGCCATTGACAAAAATCAATAGTATAGCTCTATACTCATTTACTCAAAGTTCTAACAATGGCATTCCATCAAAAAAGCTAGGCTGCATGATGAACATGGAGCAGCACTGAAACGATGTTGTACACTCACGTACTCCGCACGGGATCCCTACCACTTACAGCCACTCTAATTTCAATGCTTAAAGCTTCTCGTTACCTTACTGTTATATTGCCCAGGTGCATGGGTTCATAATGAGCAGATCACTAATGATAAAACTGCCAAAACTGTGCTAATAACACAGAAACAAAAAAATGTATCAGAGGAGAAAAAATACACTTGTACCACAGCTAAGAGTATCATTTCCCAATGCTTTACGTAGGTGACCCCATCCAAATCTAACAGATCAAAGGGCACGGGCACTACCGCATTTGTTTTTTATGACGTATTATGGTGTGCGTCCTGATAACACTCGCAATATTATGTCAGTCGATACACAGGCTTCTGTTAGGAGGTTATCAATATAGTCGCCATTTTGGAGTGGTGCAATGCAGTATGCATACCCAGTTATTTTAGAATTAGGTGTAACATACTCCAATATAATTGTCGCATTACAAAGTTAGCCTCATATAATCCTTACCGCTTGCAGCGACTATGTTTTCAAAGAGAAGACATCCCACTGCCTCAAGGTTGTATAAAAGGCGAGTGCATATATATACATGGATCTTCCCTTGTTACGACTTGCCAGCAGTTAAACTAGTTAGAAGAAAAAGTGTATCTCATCGAAAATAGCGGGATGAGAGATTTTCTTTACAAAATAAAGAGCTGCTATGGCTACTAATTTCCTTACCCAATATCTTTAAAAAAAAGCGCCATCCAAGTCACGCCAGTTCAAAGGGGCAAAAACTATCCCGCTTATGTTTTTATGTGATGTAATCGCGTACGTCACGCTCGTGATATTGTGATGGTTGTTGATGCGCAGACTACATACAAACGATTGCTACTGTAGTCGCCATCTTTAAATGATAAAAAATGCGATCCATACATCCGTTTGTTTAAAATATAATGAGTGTGACATAGTCCAATGCAGTTGTAATGAAACAGAATTGGGCACACTAACAATATATTGAAGAACTCGTATTAAAGCCCACCAACAATTTGAAACTGATATTTTCTTGGATTGTGATGTGGGCACCAAATGGTGTATGGCACTAAAGTAAGTGTCTATGATGCCTAAAGAATGGACAATTAATAGAGAAAAATAAGTATCTTCAATCAAGTAGATACAAACACTTCAGTAATGGATAATTTGCTTACAAAGATGCCAATTGGTCCAACTGATTAGTCCAACTGATCTGCTTATAGGCTTTACACGGTGTCTAATATTATTGGCCATCCCTATATATTGAAATACAATATTGAGGAGAAAGTATGGCTCTTGTTGGTGATAATAACTACTATGCTCCAAGAAAGTTTTATTCAAAATGTATTATTTGTGCAAGTAACAGATAAGGCACATATCACTATTTGCATTGCACTATAAATTATCCTGTAACTAGCCAGATGAATTCCTCATTCAGGCCTTTGTGTACTGTATCAAGACAAAAAATCCAATATGTTTCACATTGTTTCCTTGTTTTCACTGGATCTTTTCCTGGTATCATTTTTACCTTCTCTAAAATAAGCCATTTCATTTCTGTTTCCATATGTTGGTGATCTCGGTAATGGCTGACCAATGGTGCCTGTTGTTTACCAGTTCTTATGGCAGATTTGTGTTCTGAGAATCTCATCCGAAATTCTCTAGAGATTTCCCCTATGTATCCCAAACCGCAGGGACATAGGATCAAATAGATAACATTGGAAATTCTGGAGTTTGCCATCTGCCATAATTTGCCTGATTTTTCTCCATATGTCCAAGTTTGAGTGACAATTGCTGAATCACAGGCATGGCAATTGCCACATCTGTTATTACCTAGGGGTGGTGGTAGTCCATCCATAGTAGTTTGTCTGGTCTTGTCCTGAGATATAGACCTACTGTGCACTATCTTTTAAGTTAGGATTTCTTCTGTATGCCACTATTGTTTTTTGCATTGGGTTTGTCTCTTCATTGATATTCAACATTTTCCAGTTTTTGTCCAATATCTGCTTGATCTTATAATTGATACTGGAATGATCCACCACACAGACCAGTTTGTCTAAGGTTTCTTTGGGATTGTTACTAATAAGGGCATCTCTGTTGTAATATTTAGCCCGCTTTAACGACTGGCGTATTATTCTCCTAGGGTAGCCTCTAAGTAGGAGACGCTCTTGGAGTTCTTTGGCGTGTGTCATAAAATCCGCGATGTTGGTGCAGTTTCTCCTAATTCTTAGGAATTCCCCAAAGGGGATTGAGTCTTTGTGGCATGATGGATGATAGCTACTATGTTCCAAGATGGTGTTTTAGCTGTAGGTTTTCTGAACAGACTTACTTCTAGTTGCCCCTGTTTGCCCATAATCCATATATCCAGAAATTCCACTTTATCTGCCGAATACTTGCAGGTAAACTTGAGCTTGTTATCACTCAGATTAAGCCACAATATGAAGTCCAAAAGATCTAAATCAGAACCAGTCCAAATGAAAATATATAAATAATTCTTTTTTGCTATGGGCTTTTTCTAAATTATGAGCATTAATATATAAGTTAACTTTATAGCTGACATTCCCCAGTCTTATTATTTATTATTCTATTATTGCAGAGAACCCCCAGCTTGCTACACAGATGATAAAGAAATATATATATTTTTGGTCCTGAAGAAGGAGATACAAATCTGTATTTGTCTCTGAAACGTGCGTAGACCAGTGACTATACATCCGGGAGTCCTACAGAAGAACTAATTGCCAACATATTGAGTAACACATTTCTTTGATTGTTTACTATAGACCTGCAAATCTATGGACTAAAATTTGTTAGTAGGATCCCATTTTAGATGTGTATTTTAGTGATTATTTTATGTGGTTTGATTGATGGTATGTATGAGCAGAATGATAGTGAGAATGAAAGGGTGACGGTGTCTTTCCATGGGGGTATTTCAAAATTGTTTTTGTTAAAACTGAGTTTTTCAAAATTGTTTTTCTAAACTAAGAAGCTGAGTTAATTCTCTTGTGTCTCAATCTAATTGTCTGTTTGAATTAATCTTCACGTGTGAATACTTTAATGAAAATACATAAAAATGATATAAATTTGATATTTAAAAAAATATACAATTGTCTTGTCTAATAAAATGACTAAAAAGAAATCAGGTTTTGTAATGTAATATTATTTATGGGGAATGGCTATTTGTGAGTAATTACCGATGTGAAATTGGAAAGGTCAGATAAGAGGTCTCTTTATATGTGCTAGCTGTCGAAGATACCAGAACTGTACTTCTTCTAATTTGCAAAGAGAAATTATTTATCTCCATTGAGCTGATCAAACCACGCTATGTGGCCGATTCTCACCAGTAAGGTACATGGGGTCCTGGGTAGCTTTTTGCCTCCTCTCTCTAATGTTCAGGAAGTTCAGATGGAAGCTTTGCTGAATTAGGGAGCATCCTCGCTCGCTCAAGAGACACCAACCAAAAAGAACAAAGTTTATCTTCAACCTGTAGCAACTATAACAACTGTACATTCAACTAGTACAGAAACACAAATTTCAATTTAGAAGCCTCTGGCTATTTCATCGACTTTGATGAACACTCATTGGATTCAACTGTTCCACTGCCGCCACCGCTCCCCCTTTCAGGTTGAAAGTGCTTGCTTTCTATCATTGGCTGAAAAGGACATATTTTGGTCCTTCTTGCTTACATTTTTGGATTATAATTGGGTTGCTTTTCCTGGTTTTCTGGATTGGTTAGGTATCTGTCTTTTCCTGCTTCTAAATGGACACTATTTTCTTGAACGCTCTGTAGTACAACTGGTGAACTTGGTACATCATCACACTGTGAACTGAGAGACCTTTCCCTGGTGAACATTACAGTGGTTTCAGATCCTGAGGGGATTATATCGGACAGGGTACCAAATGATGAATTTGGCCCCACTTAAATGCTACAAATTCTATATTTGTTCAAAATTTCTTTGAATGATGTTGTTATTCCAGTACTGTTTCTGATGATTGGGACAGTGATACAGTGCATGAATTGCTGGAAGATCGAGAGCATTCTACTGAGTTTTCCTCTGATTAATTGTA
The DNA here is from genome assembly GCF_964204655.1 of Triturus cristatus. Classification (NCBI taxonomy): domain Eukaryota; kingdom Metazoa; phylum Chordata; class Amphibia; order Caudata; family Salamandridae; genus Triturus; species Triturus cristatus. Next base: position 769,269,628 of record NC_140584.1, on the reverse strand, counting down.
TGATGGTACATCTGATTATAATGACGTTTTGTTTTCAATATTATGGTTATCAAGCCAGTGCTCGATGTGCTGTTTACAATTACACTCAATGGGAACATTGCACCACTCCACCAAGAGGTAGTTCAAAAACATTGGCATAGACGTTTGCTTATTTTTCTGGTTATGACACATCTGACAAGGCCTCATTTTATTATAGGCTTGCACTAACACCTGCAAAGAAAAACATGCTAACTGACACCAAGCTGATATATTCTGCACCTTTTTTTCCAGTTATGTGTACAGGGCTTTAACTTCTGGAGAGATGCTATAGATGTAACATTTATTTGGGGGACAAGAGACTGGCAGGTTCAAGTTGTTTAGAGCTTGCCTTATACCACGACAAATGATTTTCCTGAACAAAATTGTGCAACAAATGTAATTTCTTGGAATAGCCTAAATAAAAGACTTGAACACACCACAAATTCCTACCTATGCACATTTTGACAATTTGCAACAATTAAAAAATTACAGTGAAGATACATTAGATGCCATGCTGTTTAATGGCACATACAATTCATTTGACCGCAACAGGAAAGGATGGTTGGTTTGGCCACTAGACACTAACGGGAGTCAGGCATTATTACTAAGAAACACAAAGGGTGTCAAGGCTAATAGACCTTACGTGCTTCATGTACTATTTGCACAATCAGGTTGATGATAACTTACAGTGTTGGGAAGTTGTGCCATGATCGGCTAAGAACCTCAACACTGTTTCAGGTGAAACAACACCTGTCCCTTTGGTCTGATGAGCTGGTTCTCAGGGACTATGTATTGGGTCCCCGGAAGCCACGCCAAAAGCGCTTCTTTTATGCAATATACAAGAATAGGCTGTGGGGTTTTAGGTTTAAACCTATAATAACTAATAAAACCCCACTGAAAGAGAAATAGCCCTCACCAGTGAAAACATATAAACACTGAAAAAACACCTGCACAACCCCAAACTAAATGCCATTCAAAGAAAGGAAAAATAGAGTGAAAGAGTCATTTTTTTCTTTTTCTTCCAGAAGGGGCCAATACAATGTAACTTTGTTATACAAGCTAGCAGTAAATAAGACTGGGCTAACATTATTCTGCTTGAGTTTTGTAATTTAGGGATGCCACTAAAATATTGTTTCTTCTTCCTTTTGCTTTTTTCAGTTTTGTGGTCTTTGATCTAAAGATGCAGGGTTTAGAAGCATGTTTAGGTCTCGTTTAATTATTTTATAAACTGTAGAAAATCAAGAAATATCAAAATCATATTTGATGTTTTGGCTGTGTTTGATTCTCTCATTGATAAAATGGCTGGTTTTATAAGAATCTTTCCTAATATTTGTCATCACATTTACCTGCAGAGAATGGGTAAAAACCCTTAATACATCAACCCACAGTTTCTAGTGGGTCAGTATTGATAGTAGGTGAATGGCCAACACTTCAGGCTGTAAACATTCAATGTAAGGTATAGTGACAAGTATAAGTATAAAGAGCGCTATCTCCAAGCATCTGGGATAGTGAAAGGTTCTTTCTGAGTTCAACAAAGATTGGAGTGATATTGTTTGTATTTGCAGTGATTCAGCTACGTATATGAAAAAGTTGGTGATGACCTGTCAAAATTGATACCCGAGCTGAAGTGATTCCCTGTAGGAGATCCTTGCCACTTCTTAGATGGTATGCTGAAAGCATCTTTACAATCTTTAGAGTTAATGAGGAATGCTATTGACTTTTTAATCTATTCTGATGCACTGTTTTCTTATGCGCAGGAACTAAAACGCAAATATTGATCATTTCGTGCTTTGCGTGGCATCAAAGAAAGAGTCACCCCAACTGTGTCCTTTAGCTGATGGTTCTCAGTCCAAGGGATTAGGAATGCTATAATATCCATGTGGCAACCGTTTGTTGAATTTTTGGTTAGTGATGATGCCAAAGGCTAGAAATGTGAGGATCTTTGGTGGCATATTGATAGTGATGTGAAAAAAGTACACTCTATTGCATTATTAGATTTTTACAGGAAAACACAACTGCTGTAGTGGACATAATAAAAAAACTAGAGTCTGAAAAAACCCTTGTCTGCCAAGTGTGCAGCATAATTGGTGTAGATGTGAAACATCTCCTTGAGAGTAGACAGGGCAACATCTTTAGTGACTTTGGCACTGCAACATGTTCCATGGTAGAGTGCTTGCCACGTGGTAAGCAAAGCAATGGTGAAGAGCAATTCAGGAACTTTTATTTTACAATGTATGAGAAATGGCTTGTAATGATGCATAGAAATGTCCCTTCACCACCAATGGCATTTATAGTCAATGAAACCTCACTGTGGTACTCTGTACAAGTTCTAGATACCTTCAGTAAAGGGGAATCTCCTCCGTAGTTTCAAAAGGGCTGCTTCATTTTTGACTGCTTCAATACCTCTGAGTGCATAAGCGCCCACCTCAATGCAAATGTTGCAGAACCTGCCCTGAGAATCAAAGTCTTCCAGTTCACCAGTATTTGCATGGAAAGCTATGTCAGTTGCCAGAGTTAACACATTGTGTGCTGGCTCTTTTGGCATTGCCTTTCTCAAGTGCCAATGTTGAGAGGGGCTTCTCACAGAATTTTACATAGGAAGGAAAGAGCGAGAGCACATGACCAAAGACTCATTGAAGAAGTATTGTATGGTGTACTACAATAAGTTTAATTTGCAAAAATCTATTTGGACCTCATATACACTATACGTACACTGTCTATATACCATGTTCTATCAGTGCAGAAAGCAAGCAATATTAAAAAGCAAAACGTTCCATAAACACCGGAAAAACACTTTTTCTGTTGTTTTTAGTGGCGCGAAAATGTGTAATCACTGATAACGACTGTTTTTTAAGGTATTGAAATCACTTGAAAACACTGACAAAACCCCACCAGAATTTACCAAAACTAGAAACTGAAAACAGGTAAGCCTAGCAATATACAATAAAATATGGAAGGTTTCTCAGGAGGATGCTGCTGAAAGGCAGTGTGAAATTGACAGTGTTCTTTAAAAAAAGTCTTTGGCAGTAGTGGACAATGCTCTTACCACTTTATCCTCTAAAATATACTCTTTGGGAACATCATATCATCAGCAATAGACATTATACAGCTGGACATGTCTAATTTACAATATGGGCAGTCACAACTTAGGTCCATTATGCTATTGAGCTTGTCTCTTCTAACATTACATTCCGGCCACGTGCCTTGGCGACATAATAAAATCACTAGTCTGTTTTCAACATATCAATTGATGGAACAACAGATACGCATGGCAAAAAAGTATGCTAAGTACACCATGTTACAAATTTGAAAAGCTAAAGAAATTACCTTACACTATTGGGGAAACACCATCCGTGGATTGTATAATCCATGGGTATATTGCATTGCCAATTTCGATCTTCCACTTCCGATATTGTGTGCAACACCACCATGCAGGTAAATATGAAGTGTTAGGAGAAGGGTATGGACACAAGTATTGGGAACTACCTTTTAAGTGTAGATGTAGAAATGGGGAAGCTGAAATCTTTTTCAGCAGTTCTCACTGTGAAGACACTTTGAGCGGGTCCTTTGTCTGCAAGGACATTTCGCTTCATGGGGCTTGAAATGTATCTGTGGCAAACTTGTCCTGCTACCTGAATCGATTCGTCTGGCTTTCAGTTTGCTCTATAATGGAAGTTATTTGATGCTCAACAGCTGAGGCTGCTGTGGAATGAAACCCTGCATCACCTATCTGCTGATGGTAAATTCCATAGTCACTTGTACTCAAGTTCTGTTTCAACCTGCCCACACAGTTAGGGAGGCAATGCTGTGGCCTTTGATATGCATTTCCAAAATATGCTTTGATATTCTGAGCAAACTGAAAGCCATAATGTTTCAAAAAGATGTGGCCTTAACATCTGCTTTCATACATTCCAGTTGGTGCCACACTAGGGAAAGAGTTGGACTATGGAGGGGTGAAATGTACTATTCCCACTCAGGTGGTGTAACAGTAGGGAAAGCGTTGGACTAAGAAGGGGTAAAATTACTATTCCCACTCCAGACTGTGCAACAGTAGGGAAAGCGTTAGACTGTGGAGGGGTAAAATGTATTATTCCCACTCCAGTCCGTGCAATATATGAAAAAGCTTTGGATTCAGTAGGGTGGAAAATTGACTATTTCCACTGCAGTTTATGTAACAGTAGGGAAAGAATTGGACTTTGGAGGTTTAAAATGTACTATTCCCACCCCAGTCTGTACAACAGTAGGGCAAGTGTTGGACTTAGAAGGGATAACATTTACCATTCCCACTCCAGTCTGCGCGGCAGTAAGGAAAGCACTCCTAATATAAAATGTATTTATATATATATATATATTAACTGAAAAAACCATAGGTTTCACACATGTTATAGTTAGCTGGACATTTTACTCCAGCTAACTATTATATAGTTATATGTTATAGTTAGTGCAGGCAACTATAACTCACGCGACTGCAATCCTCTGCTGATGCTAATACTGTATTTAGACACTTATTTGCCCATGTCTTCTTCCATTAAATTTTAGCTATACATATATTACAAATATTTTTTTTTCATAAAGACACATATGTCATCAGCAGAGGATTGCGGTCGCGTGAGTTATAGATGCCTGCACTAACTATAACGGAGGAATTTCATTGGTTTTTTATGAGTAAAATGTCCAGCTAACTATAACATGTGTGAAACCTATGGTTTTTTCAGTGAATTTGCAAGGTTTTTTAAATGCTAATTCCTAACTATAACGTGTGTGAAACCTATGGTTTTTTCAGTGAATTTGTACGGTTTTTTAAATGCTAAGTTACTTTACGCCGTTCGTGGCGTGCGCGCCCACTTAACGCAGTTCGTTCCGTGCGCGCACGGTGTGCTTCGCGCACCGTGCGCGCACAGTGAGCACGCGGTGCACTTCGCGCACCGCGCGCCCACTTTACGCAGTTAGTGCCATGCACGCACGGTGGGCACGCGGTGCGCTACGCGCACCGCGTGCCCACGTTACACTGGATGGGCCGTGTACGCACGATGCGCTTCGCGCACCGTCCGCACACGGAGGACATATTATGCGCTTCATTGTGAAAGGTATTCTATTAAATGTTCCATTGGTTTATATGCAATGCACAAAACGTGCCCTGCGGGCACCTTTTGCACACGGGGGGGGGGGAAATGTGGATCATTTTTAAGCGCAATCGGCGTTTTTTCAAAAAAATAAATTGAATTTTTTGCCTTGGGGGTTCTTTTGGGACACCTTAATCAAGGCTAGGTGGTTAGGAGCTGTCTAGCCTGCCCCTTTACATGTTATTAAACTTTGTTTTTCCTCCCCCCCTCAGAGTGCGAGAGAGAAAATGGCGGCCGCCACTTCCTGGTTTCGACCGATTCGAATGTTTACTAAGATCTAACAGCCAATCAGAATCGCGCTCGCGCACGGCACCATACGCATACGGGAAACTTACCGTAAGCGCACGGTAAGCACACGGAGCGCTGTCACAGATATATATATTGATTTAAATGCTATTTTCTCAGGAACTACTGAACAGATTTACACCAGACCTACAAAAGGCACTTCCTTGACCTGTAGACTACCTCTCTGCCAAATTTCATGTAACTCTGTTCAGCCGTTCGGACTGTAGCTGTGTCTAAAGGTCCTATGGAAAAATGCATGGGGAAAACGCGTTTTGGGACCCCCTTTTTTCTCAGCCCCCACTTGACGAATCCCCCCGAGACTTTCAGGGTAGGAGCGGAGCGTAGCGCCCCATTAGTTTTGAAAATTTCGCGAGGATTCGTCAACCGGCGCCAAAGTTATTCCAAATAGAATGTTGCGGATTTCCTATGGAAACAGGGCCCTAACTATAACTACCTACTGGCGACCGCCAGCAGGTAATATATATATATATATATATGTAGAAAGCAGATTCCCAAAAGATCCAGCAGATAAGTGGAGACGGGTACAGACCACAGCACGCAGAAAAATATATTTTTGTGCAAATTTATTCCAGGTCAATCGGCATGACGCGTTTCGGCCACGTCACCACGGCCTTGATCACATGACACGTTGTGAACCTATCACATTTTATATAGTGTAGTATGGTTGGCTTCCTCCTCTCTCAACCAATGGAATAATATAAGACAAAAGAGCAGGCTACAAGTACCGGCAGGGTAAACATAGAAGAAATATTATAGTTTAAACAGTTAATCGCATTATATGTTAAAACTTAAGACATATATTTCCATAAGTGGGGAAAAATTCAAGAAAACCCTGTATTGTACACTGAAAATAATTCCAAAGAAAGGGACCATCGAGATTGACCACTGAAGTTAAGTAGTCCTTGTTACATAAACATAAATGCGGGGGGAGGAAGCCCATAAAGCCAATTAATTTAAACATGAGTCATTTGACAAGTCATAGCATTAGAAACCCTGAGGACAGCTAAATATAGGTTAAACAACATATTCAGTTTCAGGTTTTGGAAGAATCAGTAGTTGCATTAGCAGTTTAGCGCAAACCATAATAGATTCACTTTATGCTGTTGGTGATATATATGGTTACTGCATATTTTTTGGTGTGCACGATACTCGTGTATTATTAGATCTACTATACTCATTAGTAAACAACTGTACATATATCACATAAATGTGTATATGCAATAGTGAGTTGGTGTATCCCCAGATTGTAGTGCATAAATCTCATACATTAATAATGTTTCGATTCTGAACAAAATACTTCTCTCCAATAAAGTGCAAGTGCAATAAATATTGGGAATCTATCAGGCTTGGGGAATATTCATAAAATGGATCAATCTCCAAATATAAATATTAAAATCATACAGTAAATCTACATCATCAAGTATTCTGAGGTGCTAGTGCATCTGTGCAAATATAGCAAAAAAAAATTGCAAATAGCATCCATTTAGCAGCATAGAAAGAGGAGAGAAAAGAGAAAATGATCTACCTTAGATTAAGGTGTTTAAACAGTATTGAAAACTTACAGTTATGGGGGGCGTGCATAATAGAATAAATACTCAGATTTTTCTAAAAACATGCACAAAAATCAAATCCTAAAACCTTAGTATAAAATCCCAATGACAACCCCAAAGGGATAAAATTAGGTTAAAACCAAGGTACAATCTGACAATTAAAAACTATATACAGGAAACCATCATAGGCTAATACTTATTGGAGAATATATACTAACTGAAAAATATATATATATGTGTCTCACATAAAGGTGTATAGAGAACCCTTTTGTATACCATGGTCATAGAAAATTGTGCATGTCCTCCCCTGTGTTGAGACCATTAGGCATCTTGGTATCTAGTAGCAGTATATACTGTGTTTCTAGTTGTCTGAGACGTTTTTCCCTATTGCCGCATCTCGGAAGTTTTGGTACCGCATCTATCACATAATATTTCAAATCGTTCAAATTGTTGTGGTGGACTAATTTGAAATGGCGTGCAACAGGGTACCTAGGGTCAGAATTGACGATGGCACGTAGAAGTTGTAAAATCCTTGTGAATACCTGTAGTTTGGTGCTGCCAATATACTTGAGATTACAGGAACACTCAAGTACATATCCTGCATGATCAGATTTACATGTAAACAGACCTTTAAAACTGATAGGGGTCTGATCAAAAGCACTCATAAATTCAACGGTATTGATGCCAAATTTGCAAGCTCGACAAGAGCTGCACTTGAAAAAACCCTTACGTTTAGATAACCAAGTGTTCGTGTTAGTTACCTCAGGACTAGTTTTCACCAGGGCATCCCTCATAGAGGGTGCTCGTCTAAATGTAATTTGAGGTAGGTCAGGTACGAGTTGTGACATAGTGAGGTCAGTTTTCACCATCGACCAATTTTTGTATATAAGTTTCCTTATATCTTTGTCTTGACTACTGAAAGTAGTAATAAAGCGAAGAGAATCTGCCTCATTGGATTCACTGTTTGTGCTCCATATGGTTTTGTGTGTGGTGGTTCTGGTGACTGTCTCAAGATACTCGCTGCGGTTTATAGTATTAGCTTTGGCCAAAGCCAATTCTAGATCCTTTCTTTTATTTCCACGAGCTAGGAATCTTAAAAAAGATTCATCTAGACAAGTGTTACAATCAGACTCTAAACTGCATATACGTCTGATATGAAGGAACTCACCATAGGGAATACTTTTGAGCAAATGATGGGGATGGGAGCTCTGAGCATGGAGTATGGAATTCCCAGCTGTACTTTTACGGTGTAGTTTGGTCTGTATCTTGTTTTCACTGATGTACAGTTCTACATCCAGAAATTCCATACGTTCTGCACTGATTTGGGCAGTACATTTCAGATTCAATTCGTTAACATTAACCAATTTTACAAACTCATTGGCTGATTCAATTGTGCCATTCCAGATAATGCAAATATCATCAATAAATCTCCACCAATGTATAACGTGGGCCATATACATCTCATTATGAGTGTGTTTGAGGACATGCTCCTCCCACCAGCCTACGTGTAAACACGCATAACTGGGAGAGAAGCATGCCCCCATAGCCACGCCCTGTAGCTGTTGGAATAGCTCATTGTTAAACATGAAATAGTTGTTGTACAAACATAGCTCAATCATACGTGATAGCATGGCATTCTGTTGAAGGAAAATAATGTTTCTCTTATCCAGATAGAATTTGACTGCCTGTAAACCATCAACATGACGTATGCTTGTATAGAGGGAACAAATATCCATAACAATGAACAAGTATCCCTCTCGCCAGGGTGTAGTCTGTATGGTGGAAAGAAAATGGCCAGTGTCAGTGTCAGTATATATATATATATTACCTACTGGCAGTCGCCAGTAGGTAGTTATAGTTAGGACATATTTTCCTTAGGAAATCTGCAACATTCTATTTGGAATAACGTTGGCGCCGATTAACGAATCTTCGCGAAATTTTCCAAACTTTTGGCCAGCTCCGGTCCGCTCCTATCCTAAAAATTTCACGGTGATTCGTCAAGTGGGGGCCGAGAAAAAAGGGGGGTCCCAAAACGCGTTTTCCCCATGCATTTTCCCATAGGACCTGTTGATGCAGCTATAGCCCGATCAGCTGAATGGAATTTCACCAAATTTGGCAAAGAGGTAGTCCTCAGTTCAGACTCGTGCCTTTTGCTTAAATGGTGTAAATCCAATCAGTAGTTCCTGAGGAAATTACAGTTAAAAAGATCGATATATCTGGGCAGAGCCTAACCACACATCTCATCGGGAGATCTGATTGGCTGTCAGTACTTCATCCAAGAAGTGTTGGCAGCCATCTTGGGACCAATATACGTGATAGCACCTCATTAAAAAGCATTACAGTTAATAGAAGGTTTTAAGACTTTAGTTACATTATAAATCATTTGTTGATGGTACCATACTCATTTTAGGAATTGTGGTGTGTTCTAAGGTGATTTTCCCATGTGAAAAAGCCTTCTGCTGTGATATCATGAATCATGTTTGAGAGAAAACTATTTTCTCATGCTGTTCCCATAGAGGTTTGGAAGGTGATCTATGAGCTAAACTAAAAGCACGTTTTCTGTAAATTCACATTATCTTTCTCAGTCATGTGAGAATGAAGTCTGACATTCTCAGTAAAACATGTACATCCAACGAGGGCAGAGACTGTCAGTTGATTCCTTTGTGTTCTACTGCAGCTTCCCAGAGTGTTCTAAAGAACAACTAGAGTGCAAACAGTCCTACTTATGACAAACGTATTGCACACCTGAAGCCATCGTGATTGGAATAAAGTGGTAACTCTTAAAACATTTAATTTAAAAAGGAACACAATGAGGGGGTTCATTTTGCCATAGAAAGTATGATTCGTGCTGCAGAAAGAAAAATTAGGGCACATTTTGAGTGACTTCTCAAATCCTCTTCTATTTCATTAAAAAATTCTGACATGCAGACTAAAATATGCACTTTCAATACCAGCAGCAGACTTCCCTGGTGAGCAGTAGCTTTACTACAGTGATCTAATAAGCAACTAGAGTGCTAACATTCTGAATTTATGGCAAATGTGTGACACATCTGAATGCCTTCTTGATGGAATCAAAGTAAAAAACTGAAAGTATTTCCTGCTGAGGAGACTGTAGTAAATGAGGAAATTAGGAAACTTCATAACAAATAAGTCTCCCAAAATGGCCACCAGAGACAAAAGAGTCCAAATGTAGCCCAAATATCACCCAGATGTAGCCCAAGTATAGCCCAATGACAGAATGTATCAGAGTGTTCTAACGAACAACTAGAGTGATAACAGTCTTACTTAAGACAAAAGTATGGCACACCTGAAGCCATCTTGATTGTAATAAAGTGGTAACACTTAAAACATTTAATTTAAAAAGGAACACAATGAGGGGGTTCATTTTGCCATAGAAATTATGATTGGTGCTAAAGAAAGAAAAATTAGGGCACCTTTTGAGTGACTTCTCAAATCCTCTTCTATTTCATAAAAAAATTCTGCTATGCAGACTGAAACATGCACTTTTAATACCAGCAGCAGACTTCCGTGGTGAGCAGTAGATTTACTACAGTGATCTAATGAGCAACTAGAGTGCTAACATTCAGAATTTATGGCAAATGTGTGACATATCTGAATACCTTCTTGATGGAATCAAAGTAAAAAACTGAAAGCATTTCCTACTGAGGAGACTGCAGTAAATGAGGAAATTAGGAAACTTCATAACAAATAAATCTCCCAAGATGGCCACCAGAGACAAAAGAGCCCAAATGCAGCACAAATATCCCCCAGATGTAGCCCATATGTAGCCCAATGACAGAAGTGTGTAAAACACTTGTTTTTTGTGTATTTGCAGTTTTATATAGTGCAGACTTGTCAGGCATTCGAGTGCTTTACATGAGCATTGGTTACATCACACAAGATCAAATTCATTTTGGTTGTAGACATGGGGAGATTAAGTGATTTGACCAGAATCACAGAATGTTGAGCTGAAGCAGAAACTCCAACCTGGTTCCCCAGTTGCAAAGTCTGCAGCTCTGGAAGTAACACCGCATCCTCTCCCCTAGGTGCAAAATTTAATCAAGTGGTCAACTGGATAAAAAAACAAGACACACCATGGAGAGCAACAATGAGACTATGATGGCATACACACAGACCATGGAGGGAAGGTGGGAGGGGGTCAGGGGCAGGGAGCTGACCACACAGGGAAGGTGGGAGGGGTCATGGCAGCACAGAAGACCATGCATGGCAAGCGGGAGGGTTAGTGGCAGCACAATGGCTATGATGGGCAAGAAGGAGGGTGCAGGGGCATGCACAAAGGACCATGGAGGATAGAAGGGAGGGTCAGGACCTGGGCACAGACAAGAGAGTTCAGGAGAAGGGGCCTCACAACAGACCGTGCGGGGCAGGCAGGAGGAGCAGTTGCAGCACAACAGACCAGGGAGGGCAGAAGGGTGTGGCAGTAAAAGGGACCATGGAGGACAGGAGGAAGGGGATAGGGGCATGGCATGTGGACAGGCAGGGTAGAGGTGGCAGGCACAGGTTACAGTCATCTGACAATGCTAGGCAGGTGGGAGGGGAGTGGCAGCTCAACAGAACACTCAGAGTAGATAGGAGTGGCAGGTCCATGGAACATGGTGGGCAAAAAGGATGGAGCAGGGGCATGCACAAAGACATCGGAGGGCAGGGGGAAGGAGAATAGGGGCAGCAAGCTAAGCACAGAGTCTAAGCAGGAGGTCAATGATGGGCCATAGAATTGGGCAATGGAAGGCAGGAGGAGTGGACTGGTACATCATGGTAAATGAAGGGCAGTGGCAGCACATCAGACCATGCATGGCAGGAGGGAGGAGGCTAGGCCATGGATTCAGACAACAGAGGATAGGGAGGAGGTGGATCGGGCAGCAAGCTAACTGTTCAGAGAAGGTGGGTATTAGGAACTTTATTGTTTTTAAAATGTGTGTCTGTGCGAACTACTTAAAATACGAACAAGCATGCAGCATAATCTCACTTTCATTCAGGAAGAAGAGGACGTTTGTGACTGTGACTCCGGGCTCACTTGGCAGAAACACCCCCTGACCCCCCACCCCCATCGCAAAATGTAATGCCTGTGAAAAGGGTAGGTGGACGCAGTGTTATATAGAACATAGTCCTGAGAGCACGATTGTAAATGAAAACTAGATATAGTATATGGTATAAACTATGCACCAAAAAGTGTGATATAAGATGAACCGGGCGTGAAATATAATATGCAATACATTGTGCGCAATGACAGATTCATTGGAGAGCGCAAGATAGCACAGGCACTAGCACGTGCTATGCGATATGCGCCTTGGAGTGTAATATGCACAGGGCAGTGTTGTGTAACCTAACTAGTCTCTAAAGTTGTAATATAAAATATGTGTTGGGGAGTGTAACGTTGCATATGCACTGTGACAAAGATATGGATCCCAGATTGTAATATGTATGGCATAGCGCTGTGCGTTATAACATAGGCATCGAGGAAGGCACGTTAGATGGGGCAATAAAACCTGTGCGAAGGCAAGTGTGGCATGACATATTCACGGGGTGGTGTTACAGTGCACATGGGCTAGAGAGTGTCATAGCAAACGCACTAGCTGGTGGAATACAACACAGAGGTGTGTGGGACTCGGCGGGCACTGGTGGGTGTAACACAGCATTGGGCTCAGCCAGGAGCGCGCTGTGACTCTCAAGTGAGTTTCGTCTCCTTTTCAGAGAGTAAAATAAAAAGTATTACACATCTGGCGGTGGATGTGTGTTTCATTAACCGTGAGGGGGGATTCTTGCATAGTTTGGTTGAATTTTTGTCGATTCCCCTTTGAAGGGCTTGGTGTGCATGTGTATCAAATGTGCCCATCAATAGCTACCCAAGTCAGAGCTTCACTAGCGGTGTAAATACATTCCACTTGGATTAATTGTATGCATAGTCGCCTTTTAATGAATATCATGCAAATCGTCATGGTGATAGGTACATACGGTTTGTCCAGCATGACCTAGGTGTTTCTATAAATATATATTTTTTTAAAAATAATAAAAAACAAACGCCGGCCCCGGGGGATGGTGTCCCCGGGGCCATAAGGGGCCTGAGGAGGGGGGCAACGCAGCCCCCCTCCTAAAGAATAAAAAAAAAAAAAGGCCATGACCCGGGGATTGGGGTCGATTAAGGCCTTTGAAGGGCTACATTTATTTTTGTCAACAAAAAAAATAGGGTGCAGGCCCTGGGGGATGGGGTCCCCAGGGCCAATAAATTAGAAAGAGAAGGGGGGCCACACAGCCCTCCTTCTTAAAAAAATAAAATAATTAAAAGATTGGCATCGTGCCGGAGGCCATGCCCCCTCCTTGCAGCACTCTGCCAAGGCGCCCCCTGGCCAGTTGAATTGTAAGTTGGGGAATTAATTCCCCTTCAATACTGAGGGTCCCTGAGGGCCAACTAGCCCAACAGGTATCTCCAGTATGCGCCAGGGAGCTGCGTTGCAGACAGGTGTTCTGAGGCCACGCCCCTTTTTACACCTCTATGCAATGCAGCTCTGTGGCGCTTACTGGAGGTACCTAGTGGGCTAGTTTGACCCTAGGGACCCTTAGGATTCAAGGGGACTTAAACTCTCAACTTAGAACGGCCACAGGGCGCGTTTACACAGTGGTGAAGGGAGAGGACGGGGCCTGAGGTGACGTGTGCAAACACGCCCTGTGGCGCGTTTTAAGTTGGGGAAATAATTCCCTTTCAACCCTGAGGGACCCTGGGGGCCAGCTAGCCCACCAGGTGCTTCCAATAAGCGCCACTGCTCTGCATTGCAGAGAGGTGGTGCAGGCCGTGCCCCTTTCTACACCTCTCTGCAATGGCGCTTACTGGACGTACCTAGTGGGCTATTTTGCCCCTCGGGACCCTCAGGATTCAAGGGGACTTAATCTTCCAACTTAAAAAACGGCCACAGGGCGTGTTTACACAGTGGGGAAGGGAGGGGACGGGGCCTGAGGTGACATGTGCAAAACGCCCTATGGCGCGTTTTAAGTTGGGGAAATAATTCCCCTTCAATCCTGAGGGCCCCTGGGGGCTAACTAGCCCACCAGGTGCTTCCAGTAAGCGCCACTGAGCTGCGTTGCAGAGAGGTGGTCCAGGCTGTGCCACTTTTTACACCTCTCTGCAACACAACTCTGTGGTGCTTACTGGAGGTACCTAGTGGGCTAGTTGGACCCTAGGCACCCTCAGGATTCAAATGAACTTAATCTCCCAACTAAAAATGGCCACAGGGCATGTTTACACAGTGGTGAAGGGAGGGGACGGGGCCTGAGTTAACGTGTGCAAACAAGCCCTGGGGCGCATTTTAAGTTGGGGAAATAATTACCCTTCAATCCTGAGGGACCCTGGGGGCCAACTAGCCCACCAGGTGCTTCCAGTAAGCGCCACTGCGCTGCGTTGCAGAGAGGTGGTCTAGGCCGTGCCCCTTTTTACATCTCTCTGCAACGCAGCTCTGTGGCGCTTACTGGAGGTACCTAGTGGTCTAGTTGGACCATAGGGACCCTCAGGATTTCAAGGGGACTTAATCTTCCAACTTTAAACGGCCACAGGGAATGTTTACACAGTGGGAACCTGTGGCGCGTTTTAAGAGGTAGGTTTAATCCCCTGCCCTATTATATACTAGGGGCTTACAGAGGAGGTCATGCTAATCACAGGGGGACCACAACGCATAGTGTTCCCTAGAGTATGTAGGTGTTTTCACTGTATTCTGAGTGTCTTTTAACATAGCACTGGCTCTAGGACTGGTTAGACAGACTCAGTTACCACCAGTATCCGTCTGAAAAAGTGGAGGGTACAGTATGATTTTGCAACAAGGCTTCTTTCTGCTCTTCTGTTTGTTCTTTCTGCACGTTATTCTTCTTCCTGCACTCTTCTTCGTCTTTGAGGACTTCTGTTGCTTATTTCTGCATTTCTTTTTTTTCTTTCTGTGCGTTTTTTCTACTTTCTTCACATGTCATTTGCTTGTTCCTGCACCTTTCTTCCTCTTTGTGGACTTCTGTTGCATCTTTCTGCATCTCTTTTGCTTCTTTCTGTGCATTTTTTCTTCTTTCTTCACATGTCCTACCTCTGTAGGCATAGTTAGAAACTAGCATTTAAAAAACCTTAGGTTTCAGGCACGTTATAGTTAGAAATTAGCATTTAAAAAACCTTTGAAATTCACTGAAAAAACCATAGGTTACAGGCACGTTATAGTTAGAAATTAGCATTTAAAAACTTTAGAAATTTACAGAAAAAAAATGGTTTTAGGAAAGTTATAGTTAGTTGGACATTTCACTCATACAAAACCATAGTTAACTATAACTCGCGCCCCCGCAATGCACTGCTGATGACGTGACATATTACATCACTCATGACATGGCCAGTGACATCACTGATGACATCTCAAATGACATCACTGATGACATCATCCATGTAATAATTTGATACATCTTCTCACACCCTAATATAACCTTTGATACACCCACTCTGAATTACAGACTGCCATTCTCAAAACCATAGACACTCCAACACCAATAACTACATACCTACTCACTGATTCTTAGGTTTACACACACATCCACTCACTCACCCGTACACTCATACGTTTGGTCACTCAGTACAGGAGTATGATATGCACTCATACACCTATATAGAAACTCACAAACCGCCACTCATCCATAGAGGTACTCACACACCTAGTCAGTCATGCAAACATTTAATCACACTGCCATTTACTCACCTACACAGTTATACACACGTCAGCTCACTTACTCATACAAATACTAGCAAATTCTTACGCTCTTATACAATCACTGATACCAGCACACACTCATCCATAGAGTCACTCTCACAATCACACACTCTCACTTATAGCCATTTATATACTCCATCACACATATATACTGCCTTTCACATATGTAGTTATTCACACATGTACCACTGAGATATACATTTACTCACTAACACACCCATACACACATTCACCCACCCATACAATCCATCACAGATGCACTCTTGAAACCATGCACCCAGTGAATCACCTACTCACACATCTATGCACAGAGTCACACTTACCCCACCCACACAAACACTCAGGCACCCATACAGATACTCAGACAACAAATCAATAACCCATATAGACACTCATGTAGCTATTAACAAACCCACGCAGCTGCTTACACACCAACAGACAGACGGATACAGACATTCACACAGTTTAGTCACTAACCCATGCATTCAGTAAGATACATTTAATCACTCACTATAGAGTCAGTCACGCACCTACTAAATCATCAATTCAGACACTTATGCACCCACTCATTCTTCAATACGCCTTTCCCTATATATATTAAACATATTTAAACTTTACAGAAACATACAGTCACTGGATGATATCACCAGTGATGTCATCAGTGATGTCACTGATCATGTCATGATTGATGTAATATGTGACGTGAATATGTATATATATATATATCCACTCCAATTCGCCTTCACAGCAAAACAAATGAGCGCAGACCCAATAGTTCTTGTGCAGAGTTTATTTAGCCATTATCCACCATTACGCGTTTCGGGCGATCCCGCCCTTGATCACATGACAACTCTATGGCTGATGACCGCTCTATTTAAAGTGCAAGTGCTAGTGAATCAATTCATGGACATGAAAGAAATATTTCACAATAGAAGTAAGATACCGTCTTCTTAGCAATACCTACATAATGTAAACATCATATCTTACTATTTTTTATATAAGTATATACATCACCAACATTTTTTTGAAATGTACAAAAGAATCTCAACTTCATAATATCTGCATAAATGCAAAATGAATCCACTTTACATCATGTCCAGAAAAAAATAATATTGAAATAAAAAGTGCTATTAAACATATACCAATTACAACAAATCCATTCAACGGATGCTAGCAAGTGACCAATTCTAATCACAAAGAAACTACTCCAAACCTATTATGACATAATGTCAGTTCTCCGCTTGGGTCGGAATAGAATGCAAAACGCAAGGACATTTATAAAGTGCAAAAAAGCTCAGGATGACCAGAAATAAATACTTGAATAGATTGTTATAGGTGGACCACATCAGAAATTGTATATCAATTAATAGAAGTAATAAATATACTCTCTATTACCAATTTCTAAAATCAGACCTAAAACACTATATATATACAAATAAATACATAAATATCATCCTTAAAATATTTGATTAATATATCTTTTCCTAAAACCTTTTGCAGTGGTGAAAAACAAATTCATGCACCCATTGAAGGAGGTATAGAAATACATAAAGAAAAGGAAGAAATTCCTATTTAAATACATTGAGCTATCTTATAGTGGCTGGACAACTATAGACTTATTTTCAAATGGAAATTATTATATAAAAGCACTATATTTTTATATATTTATAAAAATGTATAAAGATCTTCGCTGTTATTAAGTCCCATGGGGTGTTTGGAATCCAATTGTAGGATACATGTTGTTTCTAACCTCCTTAATTTGGATTCCCTATTGCCTCCTCTCTTTTGTGAAATAACTGTATCAATAACATAATACTGCAAAAATTTAGCGTCACTATTGTGTTTACTCTTAAAAGGTCTGGCTACTGGGTAGCTTTCATCGTTATTGCAAATTGCTCTTAAATGCTGAAGGATTCTTTTATGTACTGGCATATATATATATATTTTCGCTGAAAAAACCATAGGTTTCACACACGTTATAGTAAGCTGGACATTTCACTCGTACATGTATGAGTGACTATATAGAAGTGTTGATAAATGAGTGGATGCGTATGTAGATTTTGGAGTTACTGAATAGGTTGTTCTAATTGGTATTGGTATCTCTATAGTTTTCAAAACTTTAGTTTGTATTTTTCAATGTGAGTATCAAAGTTTATATTTGGATAAGAGGAGGTCTGCCACTCTTACACAAGGATGATGTCATCAGTGATGTCATGAGTGATGTCACTGACCATGTCATGAGTGATGTAATATGTGACGTCATCAGCAGTGGATTGCGGGCGTGCGAGTTATAGTTAGCTGAACTAACTATAACGGGGGAATTTCAATGGTTTTTTACGAGTGAAATGTCCAGCTAACTATAACGTGTGTGAAACCTATGTTTTTTTCAGTGAATTTGCAAGGTTTTTTAAATGCTAATTCCTAACTATAACGTGTGTGAAACCTATGCTTTTTTCAGTGAATTTGCAAGGTTTTTTAAATGCTAATTCCTAACTATAACGTGTGTGAAACCTATGGTTTTTTAAGTGAATTTGCAAGGTTTTTTAAATGCTAATTTATGAATGTATTAATATATTTTTGAAATATTTATTTTACAATAAGCTACCTATGTATATTGTTATAGATTGACTGTATCCTGTAATATGGAATGGCTCGGCTCTTTTTTTTAAAAATTTGGATAAAGTTGAACAGCATAGTTAATATCTTCTATAAACTTATAAACACTTGAATTTTTGTTTTTTTAAGGGTTTTTGACCGTGCGCGCATGCGTACGTGCTCTGTGTGCGCATGCGTATGTGCTCCACATGCGCATGCATACGTCGTGCATGCTCCATGCGCGCGTGCTCCGTACGCGCATGCGCGCGTGCTCCGTGCGTGCACCGTGGGCACACGGCAAGTCATGTGATTAAGAAACAACACTTTTCATTGGGTTATAGTAGTTTCAGGTCATGTGATTAAGAAACAACACTTCTCATTGGTTTATAGTAGTTTCAGTTCCAGAAACTTCCAACACCACACCCACTCCCCTCATTATTTCTTCTGATTCCCTGGGAGAAGGAGCTGAGCAGCTTTTCCAGTACTCCAGTACTTGAGAATGGCAGAGCAGCAGTCATCTTCTGGGAGTGAGCAGGAGACCCTTGTGTCACAGAGACAGAGGAAACAGAAAGACTCTTTTATATGGCAATTTTTTACATTTCCAGAGGGGTAGAAGAAGGTGAATGCTCCGAAAGTCACCTGCACTATTTGTGGTGTTGTCTTATCAAGAGGAGATCCTAAAAAGAAATACTCTTTTAATACTTTCACTATGATCAGGCTAAAGGAGTACATCCTGTGGCTTATGCTCGAACTGCTAGAGACAACCCTCCAGCAGCTCAGCTGAGCACATCCGCAGCAGCTCAGCCGAGCACATCATCGGCAGCTCAACGGAGCACTTCATCTGTGGCGGCAGCTTCACCTGCTTCTGTTCCTCTGGGTATTCACCCTCTGTTCAAGAGGGTGCATATAGGGTGCAATGCGTGCAATGCTCTTCTCTCTTATGGTGACACCAGCATTCCCCTAATAGAGAGCAAGATACAGCAGCACACATGCGGCACCCCAAATTTTTTTTCATTTTTTTGTTCCTCTGTTCCTCAATTAACACAACGGCTCTTTTTAGAGCCACCTAACATCCAAACACTTACACTTGATTTTTAATTCTATTTTTTTAATGATTTTTTTTCCGCCATGCGCGCACCTCGCGATTTTTGAAAAAAAATAAAACGTTTTTTTCACCCTTCGGGATCCTTCAGGGACCCCCTGACAAAGGCTATGGGGTCAGGAACTCTGTACCCTGCCTCCTTTTCACATTCTCCACCTTTCTTTTAAATGGAAACACACATTTCTATTGGTTGCAAATTTCAACCCTTTCCAAATGATTCCTACCCCCAACATGACTTCTGCCTGCTAGCATAGCAACAGATCATGGAACACTGGTGTGAGCAGAGCGGTCAGAAGTTCAGCACACAATGTTTCTAATCCAAAGAGCAAGATTGCTTAACTTTTCAAACCTAACAGCAAATCCAAAGTAATGTTCTATGGGAACACATTTTTCTGAACCAATACAAAACATGCTTTCAAAAATGTAAACATACAGCCTAGTTTTTAGTGTAAAATGGTCTTAAACAGCCAATGAGTTCTTTTTATTTAAAAAAAAGTATATAAGCCTCCATTTTACAACTATCTTTCATTTCATATAGCCATTCTACTGAAAGACACCTTCTGAGTGCATCCAGGTCTCCTCCTCACTCCCTGAAGTAGACTGCTGTTCTGCCATTTTCAAGTAAAATTGATAGCTGTTCAGCTCCTTGTCCCAGGAAATAAGAAGAAATAGTGAGGGGACTGGCTGTGGTGTTTGAAGATTCTTGAAGAGAAACTACTATGAACCAATGCTTCTGAGTGCATCCAGATCTCCTCCTCACTCCCTGAAGTAGAGTGCTCTTCTGCCATTTTCAACTAAAATTGATACCTGTTCTGCTCCTTGTTCCACGAAATAAGAAGAAATAGTGAGGGGATTGGCAAGGCATTTATAGAGTAGACGGTGTACATTTCACAAATGAAGGGAACAGAGTCTTCCTCTTGAACTTTAGACTCTGCATCGATACTTACTTATAGGTACCAAAAAACACTCAATTAACACAATGGCTCTTTTTACAGCCAACCAACATCCAAACACTTAAACTTGATTTTTAATTCTATTTTTTTAAAGATTTTTTTGTCGCATCTCTATGCTTCCCCTGCGTAGGCGCACAAACTGCAGCCATGCGCTGGCGCATGCTCCCTTGCACCATGGTGCAAGGATGCCTGCGTGGTGGGCATACCACCACCCCCCGTATGTACGGGGCATACCACCACCCCCGTATGTACGGAGCGTACCCCCCGTATGTACGGGGCATACCCCCAGCGCTGGGGGGGTGGTGGTACGCCCCGTATATAGGGGGGTGGTGGTACGCCCCGTACATATGGGGGGGTGGTGGTACGCCCCGTACATACAGGGGTGGTGGTACACTCCGTACATACAGGCGGTACACCCCATACCTACGGGGGTGGGGGTACAGCGCGTACGTGATAGGGCTGGGGTTACAGCACGTACATGGGGGGCTGGGGGTACAGTGCGTACATGGGGGGATGCTGGGGTACGGTGCAGACGTGTAGGGATGGGGGTACGGTGCGTACAGGGCACCCTTTTCGTTGTGCATGGCGGCGTACTTAGCTTTTCCGGCACTTTTTGGGTCCCGTAAAAATGTTGCCGTGCGAAGTGCTGTGGGTACGAATCGTACTTGCTGATCCGTAAAACGCTGCCTGACTCCGTGCGAATGTCCCGGATCTGATTTGTATGTGTTTTTTTGCCGGTCGGTGTTTTGTACGATTTGTACTTGCGGTTTTGTAAGGTGTTTTTCCCGGGTACGAGTCGGACGGAGAAAACGCTCCGTCCGACTGTTCGTACCCAGTTTTTCCAGGATCGGAATCGGCACCTTGGTAATTCTGCAGGCAAACGTTGCTTGAAAATCAATTGAGAATCATTACACAGTGTCCAGCCTTTTTCACATTTTAGATAAACTGTGTAATGACCAGAAGTTATAGAAGGTCCATCATGAATAATTATTGCAACTGCAACAAAAGTTTTTCCTGATAGTGATAATTGATTTCCTACAAACTTCTTTATTAAAGTGTCCAATTTTGTTCCATCAGCCCTACAACGTTGTATCATTAAAATTACATACTGTCCATATTTCTTTAAAAATAACGTTGATAACATTTCTGATTTACATTGAGAACATTCCATGTTGTGATTTGCATCTTTAACTAATTTACTAAAAGTCACTGATTTACTCTCTGGTAATGTTAAATATATGAACCTTTCAGAATCAACATTAGTGCTGCATGTGTTCAAACAATTTTCACAACAATGTTCCCATTTATAAGAGAGACAAATATATTTTCTATTTCTACCCCTTCATCTTCCAGTACCATAAGCATATACATTAAGAATTCCTGCGCATTTTGCTGGACATTTTCTGTAAACTGTATACATCCAGAACATACATCTAAAAGATTTCTAACATCAGAAGCACTTTCTATTTTAGTTTTATCATTACTCAGCTTCTCATAAAGGAAACTCAGCAGAGAACAGAATCTTTTTTCATGATTTAGTATTATCTGCTCTTTCAAACTTTCAAGATAAAATACAACATTCAGCACTACATTAGCGTAGCAGTTGACACCAGAGCTATTTTCAAAATGACAACCAACAACCTCTTCAACATTGTCCTTTTTCTTTTTGCTTGCAATCACATCAGTCTCTATTTGTTTACTCTTCTGTACATCCTCATTACAGATATTCTCTATTCTCCTTTTCTGACAAACAACACGTTTTTCAAACACAGGATACTGACCTAAATGAGGAGCATAGCTTCTTCTTAATCTATTATACTCCTTTACACAGTTTGCATCAGCACTAACTTTTGACTCATCAAAGTCTATCATGAATAAACCAGATATTTTATTCACGCGTGACAAAGCAACATATGCCATACCTTCTTTAAACACACTAGATCCAATGTTTACAAAAGCACTATCTACAGTTAATCCTTGAGATTTGTGAATAGTTACAGCATATGCTAGAGAAAACGGAAACTGCTTCCTACGTACATATAAGTCTTTCACAAGCAGAAAACGAACTGAACAACGACTAATGTCTTTAACCTCTTCAATCTGATCAAATTTTATTTTTAAAAATTCAATTCCATCTTTTTTCTGGTAATTAACAAAACCCACAACTTTACCCATAGCTCCATTCACTAAACCTTTTTCTACATCCAAATTACGTCTTAAAATTACTCGACAGTTCATACATACATAAAGATTCTTTTCTAAACCAGCTGTTTTCGATATGTTTTTCTCTAGAGAATCCAATTTAGTTGTCAATTTGCTTGTCAATATAATAGTTATTCCTTCATGCTGTATTTTATCCACAGCTTCCAGTTTTATAATCTCTTCATTTTCCAATTTCAAAAGTTCTTGATTGAATATAGAGCATTCATGTAGTGTTGGCATTAAGCAGATTACAGTATTTTTTCCTGCAATTTTCTTGTATAGTTTCTCTGGAACTATTTGTTCTGTTGGAAACAAATTACATAGCAATCGACTCTGTAAAGCTTTTCTACCATGTTCTGTGAGTAGTCCAATTCTGATATCTTTGAGAATACTTGCATAATCATCATCATTGGCTTGCCGCATATTGGTAATGAGTTCTTTGTACTCAAAGTGTATCCAAATATTCACATTACCTATACTTCCTAACGACTTTTTTGTGTCTTCATGTGTAAGAGTATGAAATACTGGTTGTCCTTTAACTGGAGTGAGCTGCAGTAGATCCCCAAAAACTATAACATGTTTTCCTCCGAATAACAAATCATAGTCTGTCTTTAGAATTTGCTGCATTCTTAAATGCACAAAGGCAAGCATTAAGTTTGATACCATGCTTACCTCATCAATAATGAGAACTTTCCTTTTCTTCAATACTCTTGAAACTTCAAAACATGCTTCTCCTGTTAGCTTGTGGTATTGTATTTTGTTCTCATGCTCTACTGGTAACATTAGCAAACGATGTAAGGTAATTCCTTTTATGTTATATGCTGCTAACCCAGTTGGAGCAGTAACAACACAAGACAAAGTTAAATCAGTTTTTTTCTGTAGGTAGCTTCTAATTACTTTAATTAAGAATCTTTTTCCAGTTCCAGCTTGTCCACTCACATACATTCTGATTGGTTCAAATGATGTGCATGAGCACTCTTTATTTTCATGTAGTAATCCATGATCAATTTGTTTTGTGACTTCCTCATAAATTTGTTGTTGTTCATCATTCAGTTGTTGTTCCAAATTTGGTAAGTTTATTAAATCTTCCTGAGCTTGATTCATAGCTGTTTCCACTTCAGTCATGGCTATTGCAGCTTCATTTTCTACGATTGGTTGTCCTAGAGGATCTTGACTGAGCGTCCCAGAACTTTGACTCTCTTGAGAACTGTCTAGCTACTTCAGCTGCAATTGTTGCTTCTTGTTCAATTTCTTCATTTAACAGTTGTACATAAGTTGTGAAAGTACTGCATTCTATGCTATCTTTGCATGCATTAAAGGAATCTTCATAGCTCTGAAAATCTCCAAGTAATTCATCCTCTGAACGCCATGGTTTAAACAACTGTAAAAGTGTTAAGTAGTAAAATTCCTTCTTGTCAGTAGTGTCGCAACTCAGCTTTCTGTGATTAATCAAGCTTCCTTTTGTTTGTTTCACCAAACATCCTTCCTCACCAATGACTTTATATTTTCCATTGTTGATGTCTTCTGTGGCATTCCGTTTAAAAATGTAGTTCTGCAGCACTTCATAGAGACACATGTTCTCAAGATGATGACTTCTGTTTGGGTAATATGTGTCCAACATGTTTGTTCTTAAAATGTCTGTAGTTTCTGGTTCGTACTCTGCTAAATATTCAATTTCTCGAATAGATTTCAATACCCGATTTCGCATTCCTGCAAGGCCTAAACTTACCCAAATTATTCTTCTGGATTTGGAGTACAGACTTGCAGATGATAACCTATCTGAGCATTCGTATGACCCAATTTCTCGATGTGATAACATCTTTAAACTGAAACTGTATAGCTTTTTACTGACAGTCTTCTCCTGAGAAATCTCTTCCCACATTTCTTTCAATTCTGTTTTCTCAGATTTAGTGATGTAAGATGTGACATACCGAGCAACAGCAATAGAATTGCCAGCTACATACTGAATATCCATGTTAGCATTCCACATGGATAAAATGACTGGGTTGTAGTCATTTATATATGTTGACTCTTCTTTTCTTCTTAGGTTGTAGGTATTTTTAGGTGATTTTCTTGTAATAGTATGTCGCACAGCTGACATAAAACTGTTTACTCTTCCTTTTGAACAGGCCGTGGAAATCCAAATCGACATTTTGTGTAGAATTTATCTTTACTCTTGTACTTTTGTCGACAGTATTTTCCACACCGATGACTTTGGAAACGTAAAACTTGCTCTTTTATGTTTTTTTCTTCTGTGCTTTTAGGTATAGCACATGTTGCATATTCTTCAATGAAAGATAAAACTGCACCATCAGAATCTGTTCCAAATTTTGGGGCATCCTTGATCCACAACAGCATATGAATATGAGGAGCACCTCTTGCTTGGTACTCTTTTCTCCAAAAGAAATCCACAATTTCTCCAAGAGGTGGATTTTTTTTATTGCAGATGAAGGACATCATAGCCTCTAATCTATGATTGAAATATCTGCAAACATTAACCGGATCCAATGAGCACAATTCTCCTGCTGTCTTGGATTGGATGTTTTCAATATTTGAATTTGCCTCTTGAAGAAAATCCAGTAAATCATCCCAAGCGAACTCACCACAGCTTAGGGTAAGGAACCATGTAGGAGTTCCTAAATTCCGTAACATACATTTCAATTCTCTATGGCGTCGGTACCAATACTCATTAGTCCCAAGCTGACAAGCCATCAGATTAATCAATTGAGATTCCAAACGATCATCTCGCTGTTGCACTTTGTTCAGAAAATCCTTTGCAGATACATTATGTAGATGTACTCCAGTTTTTAAAATGTGATTTACTGCATAAGATAGTGCAGACAAGTCACTTTCAAATAAAAGATGGAACAAATAAGGAATACTTTGATGAAATCTTGGATCTTCTGCATATAATCTTGTAGTCCGATACTCAGAAGCAGGAATCTGTACTGGACGTTCATCATATCGTCCACCTTTTCCTGTAGGAAACAGCTGGGGAAAACAACGAGCTTCCAAGCTCTCCTCCCATACACTCACGGGAGTTCCTTTTGCTTTTTTCATCTGAAACAAATCAATAGTGTTTCCCATAACTTCTTTAGAATGAAGAGGATGTATGCTGAAATATTCATAAATTTCTTCTTCTTTTGACTTATCCACTTTTTCAATTTGCCCAGTTGGTATTCCTGTGTCTGCTAGTAAAACTTCTTCATCTTCATCCATATAAATTGATTCATACCATTTATTATTTCTTTTTAAATATAAATTTGCTCTTTGTACTTTTCGTACATCTACCAGATCCTGCCAAATGTTCTTATTCTTTGTAGGTACACCATTAACCAGAATAACTAATGGTTCAGTTTCCAAACTATCTGCATCAATTGTTTCAATATTTTTTTTCAAATCTAATGGCAAATAGACAACTCTTCCTTTTAAACCTCTTTGTAAATCTGAAGGAGGTAATTTACCTGTTTTGGGCTCCATACGAACTATAGTCTGACACGGATGGACACATTGAATGAGTATAGACTCATACGTATTTAAATCAGAAAGTTCTGCAGGAATATCAACCAATTCTAAATTATTATGTACAGCTCTAGCTGGCATTTTATTTTCTTCTAACTTGTTATAACAGTATTTACAAATACGCTGATCTTCACCCAAATCAAAACAATTTTCCAGAAACAAATATGTAGCAAAATCCTTCCACTCATAATTATTTTCTTTTTCACTTTTTTTATACAGATCAACATTCCTTGTTTGAGTTTTATAATGGCTTCTCCTGCAACAAATACAAGTAATATTTGGTCTTTCATTAGAGATGATAGTAAACTTTGTCATTTGATCTTCAAAATTTTTACTAACAGTGAGTTCTACATTCTCTTCCACATTTTCCTCAATAACTGTGTCAATTTCTGCACTTTCTTGTTCTGGACCAAAGTAACAAAACTGAATATCATCAGTAACCTTCTCTACATCTGATACAGATCCATGGAACAAAGCAGTATTCAACTCATTTAACTTTAGTGCTGGACTTTTAGCACAATACAATCTCATCACAAACTTTCTCATTTCAGTATGATGTACTGCCAGCATCCTCAAATGGTGAAAAACACTTTGACAAACTTTCCTAGAAAGACAAGCCAGAGAATGTCCTTGCAAACCAGTATTCTTTCTCACTCTGCATGGATCTAGTCTTTGAAGCATCTTAATCTTCTGTTTAACACTTTTTTTACTATATTCTCTTAGAAAATCACGTAATTTATCAATAGATTCCTGTTGTACAGTACAAATACTACTACAATTCAAAGTGTACACTGGGGCTTTAGGACGTCTTCCCATAACCTCATCAGCTAACACATCTTTCTCATTTCTTGGAACCATTTTCTCCTTTTCCATTACACAACCATCTTTAACTTCATAAGCTCGACCACTGGTGTCAACTGCATGCAGCAAACTATTACTTTGAAGATAACTCTCTTCATTAAAAAATGGTTCAGTACTTGAACTATGCTTCCATTCTCCTAAGAACACTTTACAAAAGTTGTTTTTTTTCACTACTCTTTTCCTTTTGCTTTTAGACTTCATTACATTGACTAATTTATCTAATGTACGGATCCTGTTCAAAATTAAAATGAATAGTTTTCTTTTTAATTCCAAAGCCTTTGCAACAATTGATTCAATATGTTTCTTTTTCTTATAAAATTTGGCTTTCTTCCTATATTTTTTCACATCCTTTAGCAAATTGAACATCACTCTTCTCTGAAACATTTTTCTACGAATGTTTTTAAAATCTATTTTTCTTTTTAAGTCATTCTTTCTTACTTCTGATTGTTCATTAGCATTTAGTATTTTCTGTCAATTGTCTTGTTGTTTTCTACTTGAAACACTATTTGCAGTGGATATATTTTTTACATTTTTTCTTTGCTTGAGGATATTTTAAAAAAAATCCTTAGTTGCTTACCAGAAGACTTTTTCTTTTTTCCAACATGAGGTTCTTCAACTAATTTTTGTTGTCCAGTTGTCTTCAAATATAGATGTTGTTGCTGTTCTTTTCTCTTTCTTGATTTTAAAGGCATCTTTAATTTATTTCAGTGTTGTTTAGCAATACCTGAAAGAAACTAAAAAAAAATACCTTTATGTAATTTAAATATATTACTATATTTTTATGAGCTTTTCAAATCCTATCATATGAGCTGTCCCTTTCCTACGTCTGCAAGTCTTAAACAATAAAAGCTACACAAATTAAATCTCTGACAACAATTCCTGTGTGCAGACAGACTAATGGTGTGATTCTAGGCAGAAAACAATATTTCATTGGCAATTTCAAAGCACATTTACTACTGTGGTAGAGTAAGTGATAATTACTGTAACAGCCTGACACATTTTCCTTATAGTTTAGAGAGGCAGAAAAGAGCACATATCCTAACAGCTACTTGAGACCATGAGCATGTGGAACCTGGGTGAGTGATTAGACTAGAGCAAAGGAAATGAGCCTTGGTGACATTGAATGTGTTAGCGTTACACACTGCTATCTGAAATACCACACAGTGCTGAATACTTAGCAAGGGGGTGCAGGAGAAGCAACTGCCTGTGTGCTAAAAGTGTGTTTCTGGAGACTGTGTATTGTCAGGTGCAAGAGAGATCTGCATGGACGCTTCCACAACTGCATGAAAACTGCAGAGATGTATATAAGAGTACATGTGTGGTAAGGGTTAATTGGAGTTTTGAATATGTAGGAACTACCTCACCCATTGCAGGAGTGGAAGGAAAATCTACCATGTTGATTTCAAATGTGTTAGCATTTGCCTTTCATTTGTGAGATAGTGATTTGTGCTGAATGCTAACCATCACAGTTCAAGAAAACAAGCTGCCCCTTTCCTATGAGTGAAAGTCTTACAGAACAACAGCAACACAAATTAAATTGCTGACAACAATTCCTGTGAGCAGACTGACTCATGGTGTGATTCTAGGCACAAAACGATATTTGATTGGCAATTTCAAAGCACATTTACTACTGTGGTAGAGCAAGTGATAATTACTGTAACAGCCTGACACATCTTCCTTATAGTTTAGAGAGGCAGAAAAGAGCACATGTCCTAACAGCTACTTGAGACCATGAGCATGTGGAACCTGGGTGAGGGATTAGACTAGAGCAAAGGAAATGAGCCTTGGTGACGTTGAATGTGTTAGCGTTACACACTGCTATCTGAAATACCACACAGTGCTGAATACTTAGCATGGGACTGCAGGAGAAGCAACTGCCTGTGTGCTAAAAGTGTGTTTCTGGAGACTGTGTATTGTCAGGTGTAAGAGAGATCTGCATGGACGCTTCCACAACTGCATGAAGACTGCAGAGATGTATATAAAAGTACATGTGTGGTAAGGGTTAATTGAAGTTTTGAACATGTAGGAACTACCTCACCCATTGCAGGAGTGGAAGGAAAATCTACCATGTTGATTTCAAATGTGTTAGCATTTGCCTTTCAATTGTGAGATAGTGATTTGTGTTGAATGCTAACCATCACAGTTCAAGAAAACAAGCTGCCCCTTTCCTACGAGTGCAAGTCTTACAGAACAACAGCAACGCAAATTAAATCTCTGACAACAATTCCTGTGTGCAGACAGACTCATGGTGTGATTCTAGGCAGAAAATGATATTTCATTGGCAATTTCAAAGCACATTTACTACTGTGGTAGTACAAGTGATAATTACTGTAACAGCCTCACACATTTTCCTTATAGTTAAGAGAGGCAGAAAAGAGCACATGTCCTAACAGCTACTTGAGACCATGAGCATGTGGAACCTGGGTGAGTGATTAGACTAGAACAAAGGAAATGAGCCCTGGTGACCTTGAATGTGTTAGCTTTACACACTGCTATCTGAAATACCACACAGTGCTGAATACTTAGCAAGGGAGTGCTGGAGAAGCAACTGCCTGTGTACTAAAAGTGTGTTTCTGGAGACTGTGTATTGTCAGGTGCAAGAGAGATCTGCATGGACGCTTCCACAACTGCATGAAAACTGCAGAGATGTATATAAGAGTTCATGTGAGGTAAGGGTTAATTGGAGTTTTGAACATGTAGGAACTACCTCACCCATTGCAGGAGTGGAAGGAAAATCTACCCTGTTGTTTTCAAATGAGTTAGCATTTGCCTTTCATTTGTGAGATAGTGATTTGTGCTGAATGCTAACCATCACAGTTCAAGAAAACACACTGGCTCTATCCTACGATTTCAAGTCTTACAGAACAACAGCAACACAAATTAAATCTCTGACAACAATTCCTATGTGCAGACAGACTCACGGTGTGATTCTAGGCAGAAAACGATATTTCATTGGCAATTTCAAAACACATTTACTACTGTGGTAGAAGAAGTGATAATTACTGTGACAGCCTGACACATTTTCCTTATAGTTTAGAGAGGCAGAAAAGAGCACATGTCCTAACAGCTACTTGAGACCATAAGCATGTGGAACCTGGGTGAGTGATTAGACTACAGCAAAGGAAATGAGCCTTGGTGACATTGAATGTGTTAGCGTTACACACTGCTATCTGACATACCACACAGTGCTGAATACTTAGCATGGGACTGCAGGAGAAGCAACTGCCTGTGTGGTAAATGTGTGTTTCTGGAGACTGTGTATTGTCAGGTGCAAGAGAGATCTGCATGGACGCTTCCACAACTGCATGAAAACTGCAGAGATGTATATAAGAGTACATGTGTGGTAAGGGTTAATTGGAGTTTTCAACATGTAGGAACTACCTCACCCATTGCAGGAGTGGAAGGAAAATCTACCATGTTGATTTCAAATGTGTTAGCATTTGCCTTTCATTTGTGAGATAGTGATTTGTGCTGAATGCTAACCATCACAGTTCAAGATAACAAGCTGCCCCTTTCCTACGAGTGCAAGTCTTAGAGAACAACAGCAACACGAATTAAATCTCTGACAACAATTCCTGTGTGCAGACAGACTCATGGTGTGATTCTAGGCAGAAAACGATATTTCATTGGCAATTTCAAAGCACATTTACTACTGTGGTAGAGCAAGTGATAATTACTGTAACAGCCTGACACATTTTCCTTATAGTTTAGAGAGGCAGAAAAGAGCACATGTCCTAACAGCTACTTGAGACCATGAGCATGTGGAACCTGGGTGAGTGATTAGACTAGAGCAAAGGAAATGAGCCTTGGTGACGTTGAATGTGTTAGCGTTACACACTGCTATCTGAAATACCACACAGTGCTGAATACTTAGCATGGGACTGCAGGAGAAGCAACTGCCTGTGTGCTAAAAGTGTGTTTCTGGAGACTGTGTATTGTCAGGTGCAAGAGAGATCTGCATGGACGCTTGCACAACTGCATGAAGACTGCATAGATGTATGTAAGAGTACATGTGTGGTAAGGGTTAATTGGAGTTTTGAACATGTAGGAACTACCTCTCCCATTGCAGGAGTGGAAGGAAAATCTACCATGTTGATTTCAAATGTGTTAGCATTTCCCTTTCATTTGTGAGGTAGTGATTTGTGCTGAATGCTAACCATCACAGTTCAAGAAAACAAGCTGCCCCTTTCCTACGAGTGCAAGTCTCACAGAACAACAGCAACACAAATTAAATCTCTGACAACAATTCCTGTGTGCAGACAGGCTCATGGTGTGATTCTAGGCAGAAAACGATATTTCATTGGCAATTTCAAAGCACATTTACTACTGTGGTAGAACAAGTGATAATTACTGTAACAGCCTCACACATTTTCCTTATAGTTTAGAGAGGCAGAAAAGACCACATGTCCTAACAGCTACTTGAGACCATGAGCATGTGGATCCTGGGTGAGTGATTAGACTAGAGCAAAGGAAATGAGCCTTGGTGACATTTAATGTGTTAGCGTTACACACTGCTATCTGAAATACCACACAGTGCTGAATACTTAGCAAGGGAGTGCAGGAGAAGCAACTGCCTGTGTGCTAAAAGTGTGTTTCTGGAGATTGTGTATTGTCAGGTGCAAGAGAGATCTGCATGGATGCTTCCATAACTGCATGAAGACTGCAGAGATGTATATAAGAGTACATGTGTGGTAAGGGTAATTGGAGTTTTGAACATGTAGGAACTTCCTCACGCATTGCAGGAGTGGAAGGAAAATCTACCCTGTTGTTTTCAAATGTGTTAACATTTGCCTTTCATTTGTGAGATAGTGATTTGTGCTGAATGCTAACCATCACCGTTCAAGAAAACAAGCTGCCCCTTTCCTACGAGTGCAAGTCTCACAGAACAAGAGCAACACAAATTAAATCTCTGACAACAATTCCTGTGTGCACACAGACTCATGGTGTGATTCTAGGCACAAAACAGTATTCCTGGGTGATACCAGTACACCTTAACTTATGCTGAAGACATACTCCATAATATCTTACAAGTTCAAGGCAGTTAAATATCTTCCAAAACATAAAATGTAAAACACAACTTTAAAAGAAGAAACACATTTCTATTATTTATATCAAAATACACCACATACATCCCCTCTCAAATTCATAACTCACCTTTAAAAGTAGTTAGTTGAGAAAGAAATGTGGCACTCACACAGCAGATTATCAGAGCCAGAATCTCTGAGCTGTACACCTCTCACCAGAACCAGTAAAAGGCAAACTTTCCCTCTCTTTTTTCACACATATACATGTTAACTTCAAATCACATTGCTTCCCACATTTTTTCAAATGGAAACACACATTTCTATTGGTTGCAAATTTCAACCCTTTCCCAAATCATTCCTACCCCCAACATCACTTCTGCCTGCTACCATAGCAACAGGTCATGGAACACTGGTGTGAGCAGAGAGGTCAGAAGTTCAGCACACAATGTTTCTAATCCAAAGCGCAAGAGCGCTTGACTTTTCAGACCTAACAGCAAATCCAAACTAATGTTCTATGGGAACACATTTTTCTGAACAAATACAAAACATGCTTATAAAAATGTAAACATACAGCCTAGTTTTTAGTGTAAAATGGTCTGAAACAGCCAATGAGTTCTTTTTATTTAAAAAAAAGTATGTAAGCCTCCATTTTACAACTATCTTTCTTTTCATATTGCCATTCTACTGAAAGACACCTTCTAAGTGCATCCAGATCTCCTTGAAAGATGTTCACAGTGTGGATTGTATGTCATAGCTATGTCTTCTGGAGTGAAAGGTATGCAGAAAAAAGAGGTATTGTGAAAGACCTTGCTTTGCCAAATGTAGACATTAAATGGATTGGTCAGAGAGGGTTAAAGTGGCACCAATTAATGCCTTTGGTGAAATCCTTTCTACATCTCCCACAGCCTAACTTTATAATTGTGCACTGTGGTGGAAATGACCTAGGCACTTTAACTGGGGTAGGTCTGGAAATGCTTGTTAAGGACACCTTTGTGCAATTGATGTCACTTTTTCCACAAACTACCTTTGTATATTCCAATATATGCCAAAGGCAAAAGTGGAACTGGTCCAACGGTGCGCGCATATAGATATATATGTACTTTTAACTGCAATTTTCTCAGGAACTACTGAACAGATTGACACCATATATGCAAAAGGCACATGCCTGACCAGAGGACTACCTCTTTGCCAAATTTCAAGTAATTCTATTCAGCCGTTCGGGTGTACCTTCGACTAAAGGTCCTATGGGAAATTGCATGGGAAAAACGCGTTTTTGGACCCCCCTTTTTTCTCATCCCCCGCTTGACGAATCACCCCAAGACTTTTAGGGTAGTAGCTCAGCGGAGCGCCCTATTAGTTTTGAAAATTTCGCGAGGATTCGTCAACCGACGCCAAAGTTATTCAAAATAGAATTTTCAGATTTCCTATGGAAACTCGGTCCTAACTATAACTATCTACTGGCGACCGCCAGTAGATAATATATATATATCTTACCTACTGGCGGTCGCCAGTGGGTAGTTATAGTTAGGACCTATTTTCCATAGGAAATCCGCACCTTTCTATTTGGAATAACTTTAGCGCCCGTTGACGAATCTTCGCAAAATTTTCAAAACTTTTGGCCAGCTCCAGTCTGCTCCTATCCTGAAAGTCTCGGGGTGATTTGTGTAGCGGGGGCTGAGAAAAAAGGGGGGTCCCAAAACGTGTTTTCCCCATGCAATTTCCCATAGGACCTTTAGCTGCAACTACAGCCCGAACTGCTGAACAGAATTACACCAAATTTGGCAGAAAGGTAGACCGTGGTTCAGAGTCGTGCCTTTTGCTTAAATGGTGTAAATCCGTTCAGTAGTTCCTGAGAAAATCAAAATCCCATATATATCTGGGCGGAGCCTAACCACATATCTCATTGTGAGATCTGATTGGCTGTCAGCACTTCATCCAAGAAGTGTTGGCAGCCATCTTGGGACCAATATACATGATAGAACCTCATTAAAAAGCATTGCAGTTAATTGAAGGTTTTAAGACTTTAGTTACATTATAAATCATTTGTTGATGGTACCATACTCATTTTAGGAATTGTGGTGTGTTCTAAGGTGATTTTACCATGTGAAAAAGCCTTCTGCTGTGATATCATGAATCATGTTTGAGACAAAACTATTTTCTCATGCTTTTCCCACAGAGGTTTGGAAGGTGATCTATAAGCTAAACTGAGAGCATATTTTCTGTAAATTCACATTATCTTTCTCAGTCATGTGAGAATGAAGTCTGACATTCTTAGTAAAACATGTACATCCAACAAGGGCAGAGACTGTCAGTTGATTCCTTTGTGTTCTACTGCAGCTTCTCAGAGTGTTCTAAAGAACAACCAGAGCACTAACAGTCCTACTTATGACAAACATATTGCACACCTGAAGCCATCTTGATTGGAATAAAGTGGTAACTCTTAAAACATTTAATTTAAAAAGGAACAAAATGAGGGGGTTCATTTTGCTGCAGAAAGAAAAATGAGGGTACATTTTGAGTGACTTTTCAAATCCTCTTCTATTTCATTAAAAAATTCTGACATGCAGACTGAAACATGCACTTTCAATACCGGCAGCAGACTTCCCTGGTGAGCAGTAGCTTTTCTACAGTGATCTAATGAGCAAACTAGAGTGCTAACATTCAGAATTTACGGCAAATCTGTGACACATCTGAATGGCTTCTTGATGGAATCGAAGTAAAAAACTGAAAGTATTTCCTACTGAGGAGACTGTAGTAAATGAGGAAATTAGGAAACTTCATAACAAATAAGTCTCCCAAGATGGCCACCAGAGGCAAAAGAGCCCAAATGTAGCCCAAATATCACCCAGATGTAGCCCAAGTATAGCCCAATGACAGAATGTCCCAGAGTGTTCTTAAGAACAACTAGAGCGCTTACTTGTAACGCTCTTGGTTCCCCAGGGAGGAAGGACACTTCACACTTTGAGATGCAGGTAAGTATAACTTTTATTTGTAATTTGTATTAATTCAGGAGAGCGCCGAGAGACGTCCGATCTGGTCGCCGGCTCCGCGCTATGTTCCCGTTTCCAAAATGGCCGCCGCACTCTACGTCATCATGCAACACCGTGAAGACTAGCGCGCGACGCTACATATCTGCCCCCTTTACGGATATACATTTAACACATAAGATAATGTCTCTCAGTCTACCTGCTGGTTGACTCGTTCCCGTCTCCCATCTCAAAGTCTCTGTACTTCAACGGTCTTACCACAGCTCTGCCGGTGTGGGTACGCCTCATAAGAGTACTGGAAGTGTACTCGGCAACTTCTTGGGGATTTCTCGTTCCACTTCTTCCTATACTCCAGGGAACTCCCCTGCAAGGTGATCCACTGGTGCTTCCCGAAAGTTCCTTGGCTCCTGGATCACTCCTCTTCTCTACTTCCTCCTCTCTCTCTCTTTCTCTGGTCATTCCCGTTCCTGCTCCCACCGGATTGACCTCAGTATCTTGAATCCAGGGAGGAACTCTCTGTCAACTTTCTCTTTCATTCCATCTCAATATCTTGTTGCATTTGAACATCCTGTCCTGAGACTAAACTTTCCCATCGCTCAGTAGGGCTGCTCGGTTGTAGACCTCCTCCACTTGCATGGGTGCACTGAACTTGCTGTCGCCTTTCCTTCTTAAGTGGGCTAGTTTGACACAAACCCACTCTCCTCTCTCTAACTCCGTCTCCTTGACATTTCTTCTTCTATTGAAGTGTTCAGTATATATTCTCTGTGCCTTTTCCAGATTGTGTTGCACTACTGCTGGAGACCACTTGCTCGTGATAGTGCGCTCCAACATTGTCCTTCGTAAATGGGTCTCGACCTCTGAGGATCTGGAAGGGGCTGTATCCTGTGCTGGTCGGGGTAATCCTGTATGCCCACAACATGCACTTTAATTCTTTTTTCCAATCCTTCCCGGCTCCTATTGAGGAACTTCGATTTTCGATCACGATCGAATCGACCCGCCATTTTGTAACTCGCCGCCATTTTGTGTTGCCATCACTCAGGCAGCGCGGCGAACGAAGTCTATTCTGCCTTTCCCGTAACTTGGTGTCAAAATACGTCCTCGGCCTTGTTTGCGAAGCTGGTGTTTGGACTAGCCGAGTACACTAATCCGTGTCTGGCTCTCCTAATCCCTGTTCCAACTATCTGTAGGTTCACACCATTCTTTCCTGGTCATATCTTATCGACTGGCCTTCACTGTCTCCTGCTGGCATTCTCTTGTGTCATGCCCGTCCTCCAATACACACAAACGTATCTCACCACCTGCAAGTCAGTCGTATTCTGTTAATGAATCAGTTCGGGGGTGGGATAACAAATATAGTTGGAGGAGCGGACTCTTCGAGACATCTGATCTTTTTGTATTCGAACTTTCCTTACTGGTTCCGCTTTGTTTTCCACTTACCCTATTGGCTCTTTTCTTCTTTGCTTGGGGCGTGTGTTTCATTAATAATTCTATATTGTATAGTATTTAATCTGATGCGCCACAGAGTGAAGTGGCAGTCTCCTGAGAACCTACTTTGTGTACTTCTAGGATAACTGTACTAGCTGCAGCTAAATAAATCCAATCTTCTAACGCCGACAGAGTGTCCCGTGTCTCTGTGTAACGAAGCAGGTGAACCCAGAAGACGGAGGGCGTACCCTGCGCCACCAGGTCCAAAAGGTTCTGGTTCTTCACTATCGCTGACTGTATCGAGCCCATGATGACTCTATTGAACCACTCGGCTAGTCCGTTTCCCGCTGGATGTTTATGGAAGTATGTTTGACCTTTATCACACTCCTTCCCATGTACGCATTCCATTTTTCCGACGTGAACTGAGGCCCATTGTCACTTAGGAGAGAGCATGGAATACCTTCTGTAAGAAAAATGGTTGTAAGAAACTTTAATATTTTGTCAGTGTCCATGTCTTCCTGTATGTCCACTTCTGGCCACTTGGAGTACCGCTCCACAAGTAGCGCCACGTATTTCTGGACTCCCTGAGTATCCAATATTGGACCGAAGATGTCTATCGACAGATCCTCCCATGGGTTGGCGGGGTTGTCGATTTATCCTAAGGGTGGGCGCATCAGGCTTTGGGACTTGTCTGCTCTTTGGCATTGTTTGCACTCCCGCACATGCCTTTCTACCTGGTTATCCATAGCCGGCCACCAGTACATCTGTTTCGCCCTGAGCTTCATTTTCACAATGCCCAGGTGTCCTTCATGTATGAGGGCCAGTAAGCGTGGCACCAGCGTGTTGGGAGGAACTTCCTTTTCTCCTCTCTGCAGGAAGATCCCTCGGTCACAAACCGATAACTCCTCTCTCACTTCAAAGAATTTCCTGAGCGCTGCCTCCACGTGTCTCTTCTCTGGCCATCCCCTAAGTATGAACTGCTTGACCGCCCTGATGTCTGAGTCAGTCACGTATGCTTCCTTCCACTCCTATTCGCTTATCACTCGTTTGTGATCTTCCGTGAACGCCACTCTGGTGTCTTCATCCTCGGAGACACTCGGAGCTTCCTCCATGGCTGCGGCACAACTGAGATAGTCTGCTACTTTATTTCTGGTTCCTGGGATGTGTTCAACATCATACCTGTAATCCAATAATTTCAGAGTCATCTTCGCGATGCGGGTGGTCGCACTAGCATGTCCCGATGATGTGAGGACTTTGACCAGAGGCTCATGGTCTGTTCTTATCCTGAATCTTGTACCCCATAAGAATTGGTGGAACTTTTCCATGGCCCAAACTGCCGCCAACATCTCCTTTTCTATTACACTGTACTTCTGCTCCGTAGGCGATAAAGATCTGGATGCAAAGCTGAGGGTGGCCAGTTCCCCATCTTTCGTCTCTTGCATTAGGACAACTCCTAGGCCCCTTTCACTTGCATTTGTCGTTAATACTGATCTAGCTTGCTGATCATATCCACTCAAAGAAACTGCTGTGCTGATGTCTGCTTTGATCTTCTGAAATTCTTCTTGTGTCTCCTCCGTCCACTCGAAGGTTGTCTTATCCCGGAGGAGTTGGCACAAGTGGTGTGTCTTGGTGGCGAAATGCGGTACAAATTTGCTGTAAAATTCAGCCATACCTAGAAATTACCTGACTTCTTCCTTGGTTCCCGGGGATGGCGCATCACATATTGCTTTGACACTGGATTGTTTAGGTGTGATGCCTTGGTCGCTGATCTCATGCCCTAAGTATGTGACCGATGTCATTTCCTGATAGATACTTTTTAGTGCCAGTATCAGCGCTTTTAATTCTACCAGCTGTGCCATGCAATCTCCTAGAGACTGCATCTGTGTATTGCTAGGACGGAACTTGCCGTCCCGCATTCGTCCTTTCACAATCGCACATTCTGTGCTGTATTGCTGTTTACTTCCTACAGCTGGCTGGGCAGATCTGTTAGTGTAAATGATATATTCATACTGATCTAGAGGCCTTATTTCATTCGGGAGAGGATATACCTCTCCATTCTACAGGAATGCCTGTGTTTTTAATGTCGAATTAAATTTGAAGTCTACTTCAGTTGCAGTCAGAAA
The DNA here is from genome assembly GCF_964204655.1 of Triturus cristatus. NCBI lineage: Eukaryota > Metazoa > Chordata > Amphibia > Caudata > Salamandridae > Triturus > Triturus cristatus. The sequence goes on along the minus strand of NC_140584.1, from coordinate 769,231,093 downwards.
ATTAGCCCATTGAATCCATTGCAGATGCAGTGCTTTTGCGTTTGGAATGTTTTCTTTGGTAACAGCCTCAACGGTTGTTACAGGAGTCACAATAATTATGTGTTTCCCCTGTGTTAGTGTTTTTTCTCTCACTACAGCAGTGTGTACTTTTTTGTCCGTGGATGCAAAACACATTTCGGTGTGATCCAAAATGTTCGTTCTGACAAAATTCAGGAATCCTAAAATAGATTGTAAACCTTTCAGAATCTTTGGAGGTTGGAGTAGCTCACATTTTTTAAAAAAAATCAGCTACCAGGCTTTTCCCTTCACTTGATAGCTCTTCTCCCAAAAGACATTGAGGTGGGCGATTTTTGATTTTTTAAAGTTTAATTTGTAGCCCACAATTGCGAATGCCAGAATAATGTTTTTCACCCTGTTTAAGTGTTTTAATAACTCATCGTCCGTCAGATAAATATCATCTACTTAGGACAATGCATCCTCATCACAATTTTGAAGTAACTCTGTTACTCTTGCTGAAAACTACACGGGCTGTTCTTATATCCTTTGGGCAGTCTACAGAATTGGCGTTAAGAGCCGAGGGCTGAAAATGCTGTCAAATATATGCTTCCAAGCACATCTAATTTTGTGTATTTCTTCCGCACATTGATAATCATTTATGTGTCACTGTGTGCATTTTGTACTGCAAATATTCTTGTGGATGTGTTAAAATATAGGCCTGGGCGGTAAATTTCGTTCCGCTGGCGGAATTTGTGATATTTTTACATTTTTGCGTTTCACGGAGAGCGCGAAAATGTCAAAACTGGGCGGGAAAAGCAATCTCCACATCTTCGCAAAAGTTCCGCGTGCTCGTGGAGATTTTGAGCAATTTCGCGATAATTTGCTAAAGTCAATTTTGCAAATTCCGCCCACCCCTATTCAAATGCCTGTAGTCTATAACAAGGAAGTATGAATTGTCGGGATTCATTATGGGAAATTTTCAATCACACCTTGATATTCAAGTTGATCTAAGATCTCCCTGACCTGTTTCTTTGCATCGTGTTTTATTGGGTACTGCCTATGTGGATTATGAGTAGATTTTAATGGGCTTTCTGGTGAGGTGACTTAGCATACCACCCGACATGATTCCGGTAAAATGCAGTAACACCCAATCCTGTGAGTATGAATGTGTAAATGACGCTGGTACGAGTTGGGAGAAATCCAGTAAAATTGCATCTTTCCCCTTTGAGGACTCCATAACGAACTCAGGCGGCCGTTCTTTTTCAGCCAAAAGGATATTGTACCCATATGTAAGGTTCTCCCAAAGGAGACCTTTCACTTTCCTGGGTATGTCCCCCTCCATTCGGAGTGAAATTTCATATAAATGATGGGGGACACTTACCCTCATATCCGGTGTCTCCACTGTGATATGTTCATTCAACGCTGCTGTCAACCAAAATTCCATCAGGTTCTGGTGAGCTATTGTTAGTTCTGTTGCACTGTCTAGCATCATCAGAGCCTATTCTCCATTCAGTGGTAGAGTCCTCTCTTTTTAAATTGCAATTTATGTTTGGGTCTACCTTCTTGTTTGATAATGTAGTCTAAAGTGGGATGTGTGTCTCTTGGCTTGAATCATTCTTCTGATCTGTGTTCTGACAGTCCTTCCCTCTACGAGTTTTTGATGAACCCTGAAAAGAACGAGAGGAACGTTTGCCAGTATCCCGATACCTGTCAGGTTTCTTAATATTAACACATTTTTCAAGATTCTATTTTCAATCAGCTGGCTCCAGTTGAGGAGTCCCATTACATAATCATGATGCATTCTGCTTTTTATTTTTGATTGTTTGGCATCCCATTTCTTTTTAGAAGAATTGGGTGCCTGCTTTGAGTTCACCTTTTCAGGATTGCTGGTTATTTACGGTTTCCCAGGTCTAGCTCCCAAGTTATCTCTATCCAGCAAAGCATAGGTTTCTTCAATAATCTTAGCTAGTTCTCGCTCCTGTTGCACAGGAGTGACTTCCCTCAGACGTTGGTGTATAGCCACCACTTCTGCCTCCGCTTTTATGTTACCTAACATAATTGTCAATTCCTGGGCAAAAAATGCCTATCAGTTTCATCCCCAAGTTTAAGGCAGGTTCTGCCCAATACTCATTCTGTATTTGTTTGAAAACCTCTAGTATGAATGCTATTGACAAGTTAGCATGCGCTCTGGTATAAACGGCAGTGAGAACTGTACCCCTAAGGTACAATTCTCTATCAAGCACACTGTTAGTATTCAGTATTTTCCTGTGAGCCCATATGGGGAAATACTGATTCAAGCTGTGCTATTTTCTGTGCTTTCCAGAAAGGCATTTGATCACTTTTAGTGGGCATTCTTCCCATAATCGTGTTCAGCGTTTGTGGGCTGCTCTTGTTTGAAGTCATTTGAGTTTGACCAGCTTGAGAAACCCTTGTAGACTGAATTGTAAGTGTTCGCATTACAAACTGTGTAAGGTTTCTGTGCAGGTTTACTATATCTCTGTGAAGTGTACGCATCTCTCCTGCTTGCAATGTATCTATCTCTGGATACGGTGTGTAAGCAGCTAGGACCGGCCAGGTCACTCCTTCTCTGCTGAGCGGACCAAGTCTCACATTTTCTGTGATGTGGTGGAGAGCAACTTTAACCCAATTAATATGTTCATGGTAAGTTAACAGGACTTCTATGTTCATGTATGGAGACTATTCTTCAGGTATCTCATCTTCAATGTAAGTATAAAACAAATGTGTGTGTGCATCTGCAGGTGGGAATTTGACCCAAGAATAGAATACCTCTGTCCTTAATCCCTGGTGTGCCTCAATCACAAAGGTAACATTTCCACCCATTGCTGGGAGGCCATGATCTACTAATTTCATATTAATTACATGTTTGCATTTTCCTGTAATGTTAAGAGCACCTTTAAGCTCTTCTTCCCCTGCATCTGCAACACCATCTTCGATAGACATTGAGTAAGGAAGTTTGTAAAGAAAAGAGATCAGGTTTTAGACAATGTGGGAAACTATAATCCTTCAAGCCTGAACAAACCTACAGCCAATACATAGGATATACCTACTCAGCTGTGGTGGATTTCCTTCTACTCCAGACATCTCTGGTTGAATGTGAGTAGGGGTGTCTGAGAAAGTAGGACTAAACTACTCGGATTTTACAGCTAAATAAGAACCAAACCAATGTTGACAGCGCCATGTTATGTAGTTCCTAAAAGTAAATAGTATCTGCATTTTTCTTGGACAACATAAACTTAGGGCTTGGTCCTAAGACTGTTTCCAGGCACCCCCAAAGAATATGTCAGCCTATAGACCAGCTAGCTCACAGTGGCACCATAAGCCCCCTAACCTTATCAAGGAGCAAATCGTTTCTGGCAACCATCGAACATGACAACCCTTGGGCACCCCCAAAGGATAGGTCAGCCTATAGACCAGCTAGCTCACAATGCCAACAGAAGCACCCTAACCTTACCAAGGAGTGTTTGCCACAACAATCATTAGACAGAAGCAAATATATAAGATTACAAGGACCAATAGAGTAAATAGAAGGCAGGATTCTACCAGTGCTAAAACTGTGAATATATGCAGACATATAGACATGACAGTGATCATGTACACTCCTATGATGCAAACCCTACCTAAGTGTACCTAAGTGTACCTGTCATGTATGTGAGTGTAAAGCCAAGAATCCCCTAGGAAAGATCCAACCCCATTACCAGATGGGAGAGAAAAAAGGACCACACCTTGGTCTTGAGTTGGACACCCCGCAAGGTATGTCAGATGTCTGCATGTTGTAGCTTCAGCAGGCAAGGCCCTCAGTGTCTGTGCCAGCGTAGAAGCGTCTACTAGTGAAGGTACTGTTCTTTTATACCACAAAGAGAGCCTCCGGGTTCCTACCACAATTGATATGTTGTGAGTACGATTCTGTAAATGAGCCTTAATCAATTCCTGCAATTATGCAAAGTAGTTCTATTGCCCTTGGATGGAAACGGCCATGACTTTTATACAAAGTATGTTAATCCTGTTATATACGTCAGTACGTCAGGGAACTTTTCTAAGAATCCTCATGCATAATAAATGAAGCTAGTTTCAAGAAAGCCAATCGACATTTTCAAGCACATAACTAGGTAAAAGTTCAGTGCTAGAACCGTTATGCAGAGCAAGGTAGGACAAATGTAGGTGAAAGGTCATTTTCTACTTAATCCTAGGTTGGGGTACATACCGATATACAATGCCAGATCAGCTCCCAATAACGATGTAGCATTCTTTTATAGATACGTGTAGGAAAGTAGGATCTGCACTTATGTTGCCTCCACTTTTTTTCTGATGTTAACACTGGTTTCTGGCTATAGTGTGGCTGGGTCCCTGCTAATCAGGGCCCCAGTCTCTCTGTTCTCTCTAAACAACTTGGAGTGCATATTAGATGCACTAGTGATTGCATACTGAGGTACCTTATGAGCCCCTAGTATATGGTACCTTAGGTACAAAGGGCATAGGTCCTTCACAGGCCTACCAGGGGCTGAAGCATGTATTATGCCACCCCTAGGAAGCAGACTAAATCTGACACCACAGGCCTGCTACTGCAGCCTGGGTGAGGTAGTGTTAGCACTGCTCACTGAGGTATAGGTTCCTATATCTCACCATACACACACATATAAACCTATCAGTCACCCCTAAGCCTAAGGCAGGCCCTATCAATCCTGAGGGCAGGATGCTTGGTTTACAATGTGAGGGGGTGCCTCTGAATGAGCAGGGCCCCTCTGCAGCTGGCAGAGTCTATTCTCTGTGGCTGTTTGTGGATGCGGTTAAACCATATACTCTTAAGTGCATTATAACCTAGCGATAAATGCTAACTTTGGAATGTCTGCATCAAAACATGTCGTTTTTGATGTCAACTTGGAATCATACCCCCACACCAGTAACCGGTGTGGGAGTATGATCCCACCCTTCTAGAGGGGAAGACAGGTACCTACTGTGGAAACACGGTAGAAATCTGAAAGAGCCCTGGCATCACAAAATGGATGCCACCAGCACAGACACTGGGCTGCCCTCCTGCTGCTGATTGAAACTTGCAGTGGAGGAGGCCCAACAATAGGCATCCTGTCACAGGGAGGTGTCACCACCTTCCAGACAGGATTTAGTGTATTGGGGCTGGGTGGGTGCACTCTTTGAGTGCTTTGAAGTCCTGCACTGGGGGAGTAGTAGGCTCCTCTGTGCATATGCCAGCTCAAACCGGTTCAGGGGATACCTGCCCCTGCTCTGGCGTGAAACTGGACAAAGGGAAGTGGGTGTAACCACCCACTCCCCTGACCTTCCCAGAGGAGTGGTCATACAGCTAGTCCCTCCCTTTCCTTTAGTATAAGTTAGGGAACCCTTGCCATTGCAAGTTAGATATCCCTGGACGACGCTCTACAAGAAGAATCCTGGACCTTCGACGTTCCACTACCTTTGGAAGACTGAAGAATCTCCCTTGGAGTCAAGGAGTGACTCCCCTGCTTGGCAGGCACCAAAAACTTGAATCAACGGTTGCAAACTTTCCCGCTCCCGCTGGAGTCCAGAGTCCCTGCAGCCCTAGAAGTAGATTTCTCGATGACCATTGTGAGTCCCCAGCAGAGCTGAGGCAAGTGGACCCCACGAGTGACAAGGATCAGCAATACCCGGGTACCGTGCACTATTGTCAAGTGCAACCCCTTCATGACATTCTACCATCTTGTGGATTGGACCACGTGTGGTCCAAGCCTCCAGCGGGATTTACATCAAAAATCAAAGGCCTCCCTCGTCCCGAGTGACCGGGGGCTCCTGTGAAGCAAATCCTCATGAGGCGTCTTTGCGATTGCTTGCCCGCTGGCTTGTGGGTCCCCTGAAGACTTTCTCATCACACCAAAGGGCTCCCCTGGGTGCTCCAGACCTGCCCTGACTTACCCTCGCTGGGTGAGTTCCTCAGACCTTGCTGGTCTGCACCGCTGACTTTCTTCAATTTCCACAAGACTTGCTGTTGCCAAGGCTTGTTGGCTCCAATCCGGTTGCCGACACCTCAGTAAGCTGCAGACTTTGTGGGACACTATGAATGCAGCTCCTGGTCATCATTGACACCTCCTGGACCTCGTGGCTGAAGAGTCAAAACACCCTTGATCACCTGAAATCACCTGACTTCCGTGGGCATCCATCTTCCTGGCCCTGGGTCACTGGCAAGTGACTGTGAACATTGTCCCTTCTGCTTTCAGGTCTTCTTCATTTTGAATCCAGCCTTGGATTCCACCGGACACTTCTCCAGTCTTCGCAAGCAGCAAAACTTCTTTGGCTTCCATTGAAAACGACGACGCGACCAGACACCAAAAGACACCTATGCACCCGGCTTCCCTGGGTGAGGTAACTTGTGCACTCCAGTGCTCCTATGGGTGTTGGCCTTTGAACTACTTACCTTGTAAGTGGCTTGCTTGTAGACTCTCTAGAAGTACCCTTAAACTTTAAAAATCCAAACGCGATTAGCTCCATTGAAATCAATAGGGAACCCGCGGCTGTGTTCTCACACTGCACGCGTCTCCCATGGGTCCTTTACTTACCTGCCTTAGGTGGATTAGTGAGGCCCCAGCGATTCTACAGGCCCTAGGCCTTGTCCCCTTGCAAGTCGACTTTCCTAAACCTCTTTTTTAGTATATGGTCTGGTACGCCACTCGGGCCCCAGCCATATTTGTGCTTAATTTATTGTGAAACGTTGATATTTTCATATGTTCCTGACTTCTAATCTCATAAAGAGATTAGTGGAGTGGGTCTAGTAATAAATACATATATATTTGATATATATACCCGTGTGGTGTCCTTTCATTTGGTAATTCAAGAGATTATAAGGTAAAACAAGCTACTTTTCCTTCCTCTGAGACTTAGCCTGAAGGCTGCTCTCCACAGCTACCACTAGGATAGCTTTCTTTAAAAGGTTGTCTTAAACCTATCTACCATAAGAGTCGAATTGGACTGGTGCAAGGTGGCCACTATAACTAGTGACCAGCATATGCCAGGCCAACTTCTCACATTGGTGGGTAGCGTGTGGGATTCCAGCTTGCCATTGTTTTACCAGAAAATCTCTATTTGAATTACTAACTGAAAACCACTAAAGGTACTCAAGGTACATATAAAAGTCAAGCTTAGTATCAATAAGTTTGACTGAACTTAGAGCTGTGAGTGAAGGGATAGCACACCCTTGCTACAGCTCAAGCAAGGATCAGTAGGCCACAAACTAGTGTAGGTAGTACAACACTGCACAACACTAGAATGTCCTCATGGGATGGAGCTAGTGGGTCCACCCAGCCTCAGTATAAGGACATGACCTTCTTTGACTTGAAGGCCATGTGTGTTGCAAGACACCTGAAGCTAGGGCAGAGTCCCTCCACACTAAGCCTAATAGATCTGCTGAAAGCAGATGATCTGAGGTTGGCTCTAGGAGCTAACAGATCTGAATCAGGGAGTGGGCCAATTACAGTGTCTGGTTCAGATGATGAAAATCAAGATGACCAGGACTCTGTGATTGAAGGGCCAGATCCAGAAGGATCTGAACAGGACAGAGGAATTCTCCCTAAGAGAACTGACAGAGTGGAAGAGAGGCCTAGGTGCCCTTCAAGGGACTCTGACCACTCATATCACTCTGGCAGAGAATCTGTCCATCAGAGGAGCTCATACTTTAATAGAAGAGAGACCTCCACTGAGAGAATGTACAAACTGCTGCAGTATGAGGAAGCAAGGTTTGCCCTTAAGGAAAAGCAGTTAGCATTAGATAAAGAAGCCTTTGAGCTCCAGAGAGCTTCTAGAAAATAGGCCTGGGCTAAAATTCCATTCCGCTCGCGGAAATTGCGATATTGTGATAATTTGACATTTTCGCGAAAATGTCAAACTTTCCGCAATCCGCATCTTACCGGGGATTTTTTTCTTGCTTGCGCTGTAAAAAAATACATTCTCGCGTGTGCGCGATCGTCTTACCTGAATCCCCGCCTTCGCCGACAAGTTTTCCCAATCCGGTCGTGTTCTCCACGAGATGTTGGATTGTTGGTAGCCATTTGCACTGTCTCGCGACAGTTCGCGCCCGCATTAACGTCATTTGTCGCGCGATCACGTCTTTCTTCTCGCGAACATGCACCGCGAGAGTATGAGAAGATTGAGATCTCGAACACGTCATTCTCCACCGCGAGCGAGAGCGTGAGGACGCGGGCACGTCATATCGAACGCGAAAAGGAGCAAGATACCCCAAACACGTCATATCCAACGCGACAGGGAGCGAGAGAACGCGATCAAGTCATTTTGGACACGCCATCGACATCCTGCCGAAGTAATGTGAAGCTCGAGAACTCGAACATGTAAAATTTTCAATTTGGAGAAGAATATCAGCTCTAGCAGCATGACACCTTCTGCAAATGATGATTTGGATGAAAACAACTCCTCAGATTGACATTTGGCTGTCCTTTTTGTGCAAGGAGTCGGAGAGGGAGGAAGTGCCACAGAATCTCCAACTTCCTGTTCCTGTCCAGCAGGCTCCTCCCAGTGCTTTGTCTATCTCCTGCTCATTCTGCCTTTGGATTTTGAGCTCGAAAGATCACTCTTTTTGTCTGCTGCATCATTGCAATTGGATTTGAGGATTTTTTAATTGGATATTTTACAAGTAAGTGGTTGTTGTGTCTGTTTCATTGGGGGCATTGCAGTTGTTGTAACTACAATTTATTTTTGGTAACAATCATTCCTTCTTTTTAAAATGTTGTGGGTAGTAGTAGTAAGTTGTAGGCCCGAGCTAGTCATGGCCTCATGGGTGTGTGCATGATGAAGCCACTGTTCCTTTGGTATTTTTTTAATCCATTTCATTTTCAAGCATCATTTAGGGCCTGGATGGCATTGGATTCAGTTGGGAAATGCGTTTTGTTGGGGTGGGGTTTCTGTTGTTGGGCCTGGCCTTGTGGCTGGTGGCCATTTAGAAGCCTAGGCCTGCAAGCTTGTCTGGCCTTGTCTGCCAACAGGCCTGCTTTCAGATCAGAGCAGGTAGCCACACCTGTATTAATCAAGTGTTTCTGTGTGGTCTGATGAATTTAGACATCATTTAGGGCATGGATGGCATTGGATTGAGTTGGGAAGTGTGTTTTTTGGGGTGGGCTTTCTGATGTTGGTTGTCTTAAAGACATGCTTTTGTTGTGTGTGTCTGGTGTGTGTTGGTGTACAATGCATGCACCCTGCAGACCTTTTTGGGGCCTGTGAATTTTCGTATTTGCATTTTGTTGCATTAAAAAGGCAGAGCAGTGTGCTTTAGCATGCATCCTTTTCCTGGCTTTTTATAGGCCTTTTGTCAGCTCCTGTGTTTCCCAGACCCCCTGCTTGTTTGTGATTTGTGAGTGTCCATGTGGCTGGTGGCCTTTTTTTGTGTTGGGAGTTATTAGTGTCCTGCTTTTGCCATATAGGCCTGCATGGTTTTCCTATTGGCTTACTGCTTCCATCCATCCACCCCCTTTGCCAGCAACAGCTCCATGGATGATGAGATGCTCAAATAATTTAATGGCAAATAGGGTCCACCCCACTTCCATTACATTTTTATTTTGGTGGTTCTTATTATCTTTCATATCCTTCCTGAGAGTGTAGTGTGTGACTGTACACAGTAGTATAACATAGCCCTTGTTGAAAAAAAAGTCAGAAATGGCTAGACTATATCATTTGTTTGCACTAGTACAGTGGTAAGTAACTGAACCACAAAAACAAATGCAACATTTCACTGATGATCTTCTCCTGGTTTATTTGCTTTTAGGTGCACAAAAAGCCAGAGGAGGAGGTGTCATCATCCTCACCCGTTGTACTGCCAGCCAGACAGAAGTCCTGCAACGTATCACGTCCACGTGTGACCAGAACTTGTTGTGCATCTGCGTCCTGCCTGACATCTGAAGAAGATGGCCCCAAAGAAAGGTACCAGGTCCAGTACCAAGAAAGTTGCCGGTGAGAAGAAGGAACAGAAAAAGGAAGTGCCATTAACCACGACTGGTGTGCCGGCCAATGTTTTTTTTGGCACCGAAAAAGTTACGCCTGCAGCAGCGTTGTCCGGGAACCAAGCTGTGAGCAGCACCTCGGCACCAGCGGTCCAACTCCACGAACCTAGGCCAAAGGCCTTGAGTGTCGCAGAGGTAGCCAGTCTACTAACGAGCAGCGATGTTGAAATGTCATTATAGCAAAGTAGTACACAATCAACGCAGGCGGAAACTCAGCAGATAAGTGTGCAGCCGCAACAAGAACAGCAGCAGCCGCAACAAGAACAGCAGCAGCCGCAACCAGAACAGCAGCAGCTGCAACAAGAACAGCAGCAGCCGCAACAAGAACAGCAGCAGCCGCCACAAGAACAGCAGCAGCCGCAACAAGAACAGCAGCAGCCGCAACAAGAACAGCAGCAGCCGCAACAAGAACAACAGCAGCCGCAACAAGCCCACCATAGTAGTTGTTGCTCCTGACGTAGGGGCATTTCAGGAAATCGAGCTTCCTACAGACAAAGTGGAGCAAACCACTGTTTCGGAAGATCTATTGTCTTCCAGACCACCAACAAGGAAAAGTAGGTTCAGTCCATCATCTTCTTCTTCAAGCCACGCTTCTTATGATCGTGATGCCACTTGGCAGCCACCAGCTCAGTCTGAGAGTGATGCACGCCACAAGACTATGCTTCTGAAAAGGAAGGTCCCAGAAAAACTTAGAGTTATGGAGGTAGATGTAGAAGAGGGGGGTGATGATGATGAAGACGAGCCAGTCATCACGCACATTACTCCCGCCCCAAAGGGATTGGAGACCAATATTCTCACCCTATCCAGAAAGGCTGCTACTGAGCAGGATGTAGCATGGATATCACCAACACAGGTTACACCACCACTACCTCCAGCTGCCATATTTTCCAAGGCCCGGCAGGGAACTACATCCAGCTGAACCATCTCAGTAGGTAGTGGTAGTAAAAGTCACAGTGTAGCTGCACAGGGTCACATTCCAAGCACACCCTCCAGTTCTTCTGGAATTGAAAGTGGCACATCCAGCAGTGCCAGAAAGTTCTCCTCCCCAGTTTGGGACTTCTTTTCTGTTAGCACCAAGGAGGAGAACTTTGCTATATGCTCATTTTGTCGACAACGTGTTCGGCGGGGTAAGCTTGGTACAAACTATGGTATCGGAGGCCAAGCAAGTCATCTCAGAATACACCACACTATTGTGTGGGAGAATCACCTACTTCAGTTAAAAGAAAGTAGAAAAACTCAACCCATTGAAGTTGGTCAGGAAGAATCAGGGGGAGATATTATTGCGGTGGAAGGTGAAGAAGAGGGAGGCATTTCTAGCCCTGTCCCCAGTAGTGTAGTGGTACCGCCCACATCCTTCTCAGTAACATCTGAGTGGCACCGCAGTAAGAGCCATTCTCAGAGTCAGGCTGAGACACCAAGGCGACCGAGTACCGCAATGAGACAAACTGCGTCGTTGAGCCTAAGTGGGTTAATGAAAACAACAGCACCACAAAGGAAAGTAATCCAGCCTACCATTGAGAGCATGCTTAAGTTGGAGGGGCAGTTCCAACGCAAACACCCAACGGCACGGTTGTACAATGCGAAGCTGGCTAAAATGTTAGAGCTGGACCTTCTTCCTTTTTCATTTGTGGAAGGGGCGGGTGTCCTTGAATTTGTGTCAGCCATCTGCCCTAAATGGAAGGTTCCCAGTCGGTCCTATTTCACAAGAATTGCTGTTCCGGCACTACATCATGATGTGCTGGAATTGGTTGGACAAGCTTTGCAGCAGAGTGCTGTTCACAATATCCACCTGACAACGGACATGTGGACCAGTTGCCAAGCCACAGATTACATGTGCATCACTGCACACTGGGTCTGTTTTGTGGGGGTTAGAGATATGCTATCTGCACGAGGTGCTGTTGACACAGCTGCGATTTTTGAAGGTACTCGCAAACATGCAACTATAGCCATGTTCGCCATGGAGAAATCTCATACTGCTGTAAACATTTTGCAAGAGTTTCGCAGCAAGGTTTTTGAATGGCTGCGCCCAAGAGGGCTTAGTATTGGTTTTGTTGCCACAGACAATGGCAGTAATGTACTGAAGGCAATGGATCTTGGTTCCTATTTCAGGGTTCCGTGTTTGGCGCACTGCATAAACATTATAGTTCACGACTTTCTGAAAAAAGAACCCATAGTCAGCAACTTACTGGCCATCTGCCAAAGAATATGCACTCATTTCAGCCATTCTTTTAAAGCTCGGAAGCAGCTGAGGATGATTCAATGTGAATATAGGATGCCAGTCAAAGCTCTCCTCCAGGAGGTGGCAACACGTTGGAACTCAACGTATTACATGCTTGATCGTCTGTTTGAGCAGTACAGGCCACTCAATGAATATGTCTGGCAAAGAGGGGATGCTACTGTTAAAGGCATGACCCTTCAGATGGAGCAATGGGGCCTAGTTTAATGCCTGACTGAGATGCTTCGTCCTTTTGAGGTCTTCACGCAGCAAGGAGGACTGTACAATGGGCCAAGCTATCCCATTATTGCAAATGCTAGAGCATCAGCTGAAGAAGGTGTCTGAATCATACAAAGGTGTAGAGGACAAAAAGGGAGTCTATGACTCGGTGGAGAGCTTAGCCCGTCGCTTTGCTGAAAATACAAGGATAGAAAATAAAATTTTGTCACAAGAACATTACATTTCTGCCACAATTCTGGATCCACGGGCAAAATTTGGACTGAAGACATTCTTTCCTTTTTCAGAGATTGATGTTGCCCGCTACAAAACTTGTATAGCTGAGACAGCGAGTAAGTTGGAAAATGAACGGCTGCTAATTAAAAGCCTGCAAGATCAACCCACAAGAAGTACTGCAGCAGGGCATGCAGCATCAAGTGCAACTTCGGAGGCTGAGGGCAGTGTGTTTGGATCACAACACTCACCATCACTATCGACAACAGCAGCAATAACTGGATCATTAGGCCCAGTAGAATCGTTAGACGATTGGTATGTACAGTTAGGCATTAATAAGCACAGTGCTGATGCACAGAGAAAAGAGCCCGAAAGCTTATCAGCAGTATCCCTGAACATTGAGCGGATGGTCCAGGCCTATCTGGACGACCCAACAGAGGTGTACATTGATCAAAACCCATTGCAGTATTGGTATAGGAAAAGGTCTGAATGGCCACTGCTCAGCAGGCTGGCGATAAGCTATCTGGCTTGCCCTGTCGCAAGTGTGTCTTCCGAACGTGTTTTCAGTGCTGCTAGTTCCATTGTAACAGTGAGAAGGACCAGTCTCTCACCCAAAAACGTGGAGAGGTTAACAATGATCAAAATGAATCAGCACTTCATACCACCGAATTACACAATACATGAAGCAAGGGAGGAAGATGAGAACAGCGGCTCAGGTGACGGAAGTAGTGTGTCACATGATTACCTACTACTGGCTGAACCCCCAGAGTTTGAGGACGAGCTATACTTCCCTGACAATTAGGCTTTCACTTAATGTCTTCCTCCCTTTTTTTCCCCTTTATTTGTGTGTCTGTCATTCCGGTTACAAACTTGTGAATCACAACAAATCCATTACCACCGTCTTCTACTCTTCTTATTTAATATATAAGTTTCAGGTGTCTGCAATTTGACAGTACAGTCCTCCGAATCCAGCTCCTCCGCTCTATCATACTGAATCTCCCACCTAAATCCATTGCCCTCATGAATGATGATTCGTTGATGGAAAATAGAAGAAAAAATAAAAACTTTCCTAGACCCGCAAAAAGAAGTGGAGCATTAATCAGATTACTACTATAGCTATCCTCCTTTCAGAGCCTAGAGAGACTGCCCATTAACTGAAAATGAGATGGAACAGGTCATGATTGATGCCATGCATTGGACGCAGAGTCGCAGACTGAGTGATTTTGTTGTTGTTTGTTGTGCATGAAGTTATGTCATTGTGCACTAATCATCTTTTTACAGTACACACTAAACGTAACTCAAGGTGAATTTTTCCCTTCTTGCAAATAAGAAATTTGTACTTCTCCTGCAGCTTGATACATTGCTTTTATTTGAATACAGGAAGGGGACTCAATCTGCGCACTGAGTATGATTGACAACAACACCGTCCATGATGATGATGGCGAAAAAGACGACCCGTTAACTTAAGATGAGCAGGAACAAGTAATGACAATTAATGGCATGCACTGGACACCTGACTCTGAGCGATTGGTGTTTGTGTTTTTGTTGTTTGTTTGTTGTGCACGAAGTGAAGTCAAAGTGTACTAGCCCTGACTCCTGAGGCTTGAGCCGGGAGGCCGTATCGGGCAGAGTGCTGTGTGCTGCGTGGCGCTGTATGTGTTTTTGCTTTCCTGGCCGCGCTGTTTAGAATTTCTTCGATGCTTGTGAGGCTGATTTTTAATTAGAATTGCACTAGATTGTTTTATAAATAAATAAAATCTTTCAGATCTTACCTCTTCTCCTGCCGCTTTGTGGTATTTGCGAGGGGCAGCAAGGTGTGCTGACGGCGGTAGAAGCGGAGAGGCTGGGAGGAGGTCAGGCGCCATCTTGGCTGGGTGTGGGATGACGGGCTAGTTGTTGTGCAACCCGACCTTAAAATGTCGGCACTACTGCGGCCGTCTGCGCCCGTCTACGCACGTTAGTCGCCGGTCGCCAGGCACCCTGCCCGAGTTCCCTCCGATCTCATCAGTTATTCGCGTGCAGAACTGTTGGGGCTGGAGGTTAAGTGCTCTACGTCTCGCTGGGAGCCCCAGGTTGCTTCCTATAAGTGTAAGTCCTGTTTATTCCAGCTGTCAGGAACTGATAGGGCACCTTCTGCACCTGAGGCCACAGAGTACAAGTTTCTTAGCTTGAACTGTCGGTCCCTCCTGAAACATCATGCGGAGGTGTTCGACTTACTAACTGATGAGGCCCCAGATGCCTTATTTTTAACTGAGACCTGGCTCACGCAGGACTCAGTGGCCGTGCCCTGGCTTGCCTCAGGGCTATGTGCTGAAGACAGTCAATAGAGAGGTGGAGTGTGGTGGTGGTATTGCAATAAATATTAAAGATGTCTATAACTGTAATTTTATAAAAGAAACTATTGCGAAATGTGAAAGTGCAGCGGACCGGGGACTATGGTCCGAACAGTGCTGGCCTGAGCGTCTTAAACCTGCGCCCTCTCCCAAAAAGGTTGTGAAGAACCTAGGGATATGGTTTGATCAGGGTTTGAAGTTTGAAGCGCAATCCAAAACAGAGGCTGGGGTGTGTTTTGGGCTTTTACGAGGTCTCAGACCCGTGATTGTTTTTTTTCCCCGCAAAGTGCGTCAAACCATAGTCCAGGCCCTAATTTTGTCTAGGCTGGACTATGGTAACGTACTATATTTAGGCGCTAATAAGGTCAGTATCAAGCGTTTGCAGCGAGTCCAGAATGCCGCTGCGCGGCTGCTGGTAGCACTTCCTAGGTCTAGCTCAGTGGCCGCTTTGCTCCCTAAACTGCACTGGCTGCCGGTGGAAAAACGCATCCAGTTTAAGGCTTTATGTGTGGCGCATAAAATCTTGTCTGGTCAGGCTCCTGTGGGCTTGTCCAATCTACTTAAGCCATACACCCCACAACGCCTATTAAGATCGGCTGGCTGCGCCCTGGTCTGCACCCCTCGCGTTTTCAAAGCCAGAGCAGGCGGCCGCTCCTTTCGGAACTTAGCCGCCAAACTCTGGAACTCATTACTTGTTTCTATCAGAGTTATTCAGAAGCACTTGGCCTTCCGCAAAGCAATAAAAACCTGGCTCTTCTCTGGCCCTGCTAAATCTTGTTTCTGTCTCCGGGATATTGGTCTTGGTTGGGGACGTGCTGGGACGCCCCGTTGCTGGGGCAGCCATGCGCGTTATAAATCGGACTAATAATAATAACTGTACACACTAAAGAGTGACTCAAGTCAATAATATTTCTACTCTTGTTGTGTAATACCAAAATTTTACTTCTACTGCAGGACGATCTTCACAGTCAGTCAGTACCGGAGATGATTGATGGAATAATAACAAGTCAGGAGGACGTTTCCTGAGTGGCATAAAAGCCTAAAGGTAAACACGTCAACAACAACCACAGCAGACCCAAATGTCTGTGTAGAAGTGGAGTCGAGTGTAGCGGTGGGATGACTGCGGTGCATTGATTTACTAACGTAAATTGTAAAATGCTATGTTTGGAATGGATATGTGCTTTGCCTTTGTCCAATTTAAAAAAAAAAAAGTACTCTAAACTGAGGATATGCTAAGCAATGTGCCGTCAGGCCTGTCACTGTGGGCCTTCTCTCTCCTGTTGTTGTTGAAGGTCAATGCTGAAAACAGACTAGAGTAGAGATGATGCATACATGCCGCCTCGGAAAGTGTTCTTGTTGCACTACACCATAACTTGTGCATTTGTTTCAACTTTGTTTCTCAATATCCCCTTTGTTTTTCCATCTACAATTACAGTCCGGGCCTTGCCCTATACTTGAAAAAACATTACAATGCACACTTACCTTACCAATAAATCTAAAAAAAATTCCAGCTGGGCAGTGGCGAGTGGCGACACCCAAGATTGATGGACGAGAGGACCAAGAGGAATGCCAAGATGCAAATCCAGCCCACATTTTTGACCAGGATAACACAGTAACAGTATCAACTTTCATCTTCTTTTAAATAATCTGATTCATTTTTTTGTCTACAATCTTTACAACAGTGTGTTCTTCTTGTTGTTGTTATTATCATCATTAGGTTTGCTCTCTGTTTATGATTCATACCTACCAGTATTTAAAATTTTTATTTGCTATCTGTAAAAGTATTAAGGTCGGAACAACAGAACAAGAAGTGTATGTAATCCGGTTCTCCTTATCAATCATCATCATGCATGCATTTCCTTTTTCTCCCTTAACATATTGATATGGATATGGTAGTCTTCAAAGATTGTCATTTGTTTGTCCATGCGTACTGTTTTTCACTGTCACACCTTTCCCCAAACCCCCTTCCCATCTATTCAACAAACCCTAACCCTCTTCCCCCGGGCTGTGTGACTTATTGTCGAGGTGTGACTAAATTAAATGTACACCAATACTTAATCACACGCTTGCTGGGGCGGATGTGGCAAAAGCAACAGTACTTCAATTTCAAGGCAGAGCGATGATCTTCTTCTGCTTGCCCACCCATGAGCAGTATATTTTAGAGGTGATTTTATTTAACAAAGGAACATATACCTCAGCATTAATTGCCGGCATTGATTGGATTTGTTGTCATTCCTCATACACAGCACTAACTGTTACGCTGTAGGCCTAGTCAAGTGACTCGACACAACTATAGTTTGTAACTCTGTCTAGTAGGCTATCCCCACCACCATTATGCTTTGTTGTAAAATATTTTAGCATATTATTGTTGCTCGGTAAGTTCTGTACAGTACTTCATTCTACTACTCCTCGAACAGTCTCTCAAAGGCGACTGACTGTCTCATTTTCTTTTTTTGCAAATGCTGCTGCCCTGCCAGTGTCTACTACTACTACTATACTACTACCACCACCCCAATCATGGCATGTTAGAAAAAGGAAACCATCTGCACCATGCAGCCATTGCTGTGCCTAAGTTAAACATCAACCAAATGTAAGAGAAGTTTGGGGGAGGCATAATTAATAATGGACATGTTTTCAATAAATTCAATTTCACACACCCCTTTGAGTCCAGATAAAGAATACATAGACTAGAAGAGAGACTGAAAGTACTAGTAGGACAATTCAATCAGTGAGGGGTGTCGCATCTATCTGTTTGTGTCTTACACAGTCAGCCAATTATTTAAATCAAACACTGGCTGTGGGCGGGCCTGCACCAGCAAGGAAACAGTGTGATGTAGAACAGTAATCCCACCTACAAAACATTAACAACATTGCATGTAACGTAGAAATATAGATTTAATTTACCCTAACAAAAATAAACAAAAAACCCAATTAAGCTGACCTGCCCCCCTCCCTAACCCCAACCAATGTCCTTGAGAAAGTCCAGAAAATAGTCCAAAACCCCAACGCCCAATTCCCACCCACCCAAACAAGAATTAAAAAAAGGGCAGAAGACAGGGACCAAGGTGTGGGGCGGGATTGCAGGACGACACGCATCTGCTCCTCTAGACGGGCGACGCGGTGCCTGAGTGCGCGGCAGTTGCAGCCACAGTGGGGGGGCACCAGAGATGGTATTGCGGTGGCGGCGGGCAGCCGCCAGACGGTGGCGCCATACCACTGGAGGGCGGTGGCTGTTGCACGGGGCACTGGAGGAGGCTTGAAGTGCTGCTGCAGTCTCCTCCTCCTCCTCTGCCAAGACCACCAGCCGCCGATATTCCTGCTGCATTGCCTCCAGCTTCCAGCGCCGTGCCTTGGCGGCCAACTCCTTCCAATTAACTTTGGAAGGAGTAGCTGTGTATCAAAAAGAAACAAAACAAGACAATTGTAAAATATACTCTTAGAAAAACAGTAAGACAAGTTAATTATACACAGAGTGGCATGGTAGCACTATAAAGCACAGTACATAACATTTATTAAATCTCGCCCGTCCTTCTTCCTTCCACCCTTCTTTCACTTTTTAGTTGAACACCAGGTGATCTGATCTGACTTTTAGTCTTCTCCATAAAACTTTCAAAGCGGAGTTGAAATCAGATAGATGAGGCCATTTGTTACTCAATACTCCCGCCCCTATGCCAAATAAAGGGTGTCTTCACTCTCAAACGTTCACAACAACTCTTATTTACTTAGGACATCAAATGGCGGGTGGACTTTGTCCGCCCGCCATCCCCACGCTAAAAAAGGCGGGGGTCCCGTGGGGACAATTAGGATGCGCCCGCCACAGTGGCGGGCGCATCCCGTTTTTTTTACATTGTGGTTGGTGGTGCCGAAAGCAATGCTAAAAATACATGTTGTGCTTTTCCAAGCACAACGTGACAGGCCCCGCGCGGAGCCTGCCACGTTGTGCTTTGAAAGGCAGGGGGGTACCATAGCATAGGTACCATCCATGGGGGCCCCCAAGCATACCGCCACGGAAAGGCATTCCAAAATGCAGATTATATGGCTGGCGGTGTGTTCAGACACAACCACCATATTGAACCCTTTTCCGCTCGGTCAACATGTCGACTGTGCGGAAAATCGGCGGACGGTTTCTATCCGCCGCGGACCCCCCAGCCATTGTAATATCTATAGCGGGGGGTCTTTTCTACAGGGATGGCGGGAGGTTTGCCCCTGCGGTGTCGGCGGTGACTACCGCCAGCCCGGCAGGGGCAATCCGCCCGCCATCCTAATGGGGCCCTAAGTCTCAACAGTACAGTATACATACAGTACACCCTTGCAGTGAGTGTAGTGTCAACAATAGTTAAGGATTATGAATCTAACTTACCACTGCCCGCAACTGGTGCTGGCACTCCCCCTACCGCTCCATCGTCAGTATCGGTAACTGCCACATCCTCTCCCTCCGCGTCGCCTTCCTTGGCCCCGACAATGGTGGTCGTGGTCGGGAATGCGCCTAGAAATCATTACACATTTTTTAGGCGTCATATACACCTCCCCCTATTGGTCAGTAGCAAGATTGAAAAATTAGTTAATAGTATATAACATACATCACTAGTACAAATCAGGTAGTAGTAGAGTAGACACTAGTAGTTATATATGGTCCCCCCTAGGGTCATTCTAGCCTTTGCTTGGTTAGCCCGAGCCATGCAACCATTTTACCTTTGTGTCTTTTATTTTTGCACATGTGACGTTATCTTGCAGATTGTTGTATAAGACACCTTTGAGCCCACATGACCTCACACTGCTACTGTCTACGCGCTGCGTACAAGCGGTCAACCAAAACATTAACAAGCCACTTTTTTATGAAGTACTGGTGTACTGTTAGTCCATATTGCTTATCCATAAATGCTGCACTTTTTGGCACGGCTGAGAAATGCTTGCAAGTTGCAATATACTAATGCGCACCATTTCATTTTTCGCATTACAGACGGAAGATTCCCTTCTACGAACCAGAGCTTTGCAGAGCTTATGATGCAACAACTACCAGTACTAGGTTCTTCTAAGGTGAGGGGTCCCTTCACTCAGAGATCTTCATTTATAAATTTATATAAACTAAATTCCTAGGGGATAGTGGTGCTTCCACCACTGTTCAGTTATCATGATTTAATTCCCAACTGTAAGTAAGTGTAACAATGTTTATTGTTTTAAAGTTATTGATTTTCCTGTTGGTGCTGCATTATATAATAGAACAATGTACAGAGCTTCTCAATTCAAAATAAACATTTTGAACTTACATAGACTTGGTGGTATTTGGTGTGGACTTACACGAGTGAGCAAATTAAAGAAAGGGTGTGCATGTGCATTGCTTCCACGACTGAGAGGTTGGGTGTGTTATGCTCTGGGTTGTCTACTTGTTGGGTATCTTGGGGGGAGGGTTCGGAGACCTAATAGTTATGACAAGACACTACTATATCTAGTCGGGCAGGGGATTGTGGTGAGTTCTGAATTTCTGATTGAGATGTGTGAGGAAGGTCCAATCTACCATCACCAACATCCTATTTTCTTGTGCAAAGGTCTGTATGTGCAAAATCCCTACAACAGTAGTAGTATGTCCTATCATATCAAAATAGTAATACATCTGGTTGGGCATTTGTTGGTGTGAATTGTCAAAGCCTCAAGATTAACAAAGACTCAAGATCAATAAGACTAGAAGTAGTACAAGAGGACGACCCAAAGGACTGGACTTAATGGCTAGAGCTACTGGTGAATCTGAGTTTTATTTACAACCTTTCAAATAAAGAGTGGCCAACTGGGCAAGCTTAGCTACTACAGTACAGACAGACTGATAGTAGTAGTAATACAGAGAATCATCATAGCAGAGGCAGAGATAACAAGATTTTTCAAACCGTACAGATCGAAGGATAGTTGTTGGTAAAAAATAGCATTGGGAAACTCAAACAATAGTTCCGGAAAAATATGGCGCAGTAAAAGTCATGGAATAAGAATTATTATTAAAAACAAGAAGACTTACTAGGGCCAGCAGAGGAGCCCTCGTTGGTGTCCTCCTGGTGGTGTTGTTCTCCCGCAGACTGCCCACTCCCTGTCTGCCTGCCCCTTGGTGCTGAACAGGAAAGATATAAGAAAGAGACAAACATTGATGGATGGTGTCAAACAAATAAAATATTTTTAAAGAACGGTCAAAAAACACTTATATAAACAACAATTGCAATAACTAAATTGACCGATCTCATCTGGTCAACAAGTAGTATCAGGGGATTCGCGGATCGACTACTTACTATTTATCAACAGTAATCCAGTCTTCCATTCTGATTCCAGAATACTAACTAAGCCTAAGTACGACGTACCACCCGACCTAGCCCACCTATTCCAGGCGTGCCAATTGTACATTAAGTATGCATTTCCACTTCTTTTAGTCCTCAACAATGCATATGGTCAAATGGAGGACACATGACTACATTTTTTGTATACACCAAATTTTGGGCTGATTGATTGATGCCGATGTTCTGCTAGTGCTAAGCCAATTACCACCACTCATTGAACAAACTAGAAAAGGTTCTAATAAAGACTGGCGTACTAGCTGCACGTGACCTAACTGAGGGGGCATCACGCATACCACTAAAAAATTACAAACTCATACAAAGTAACTAAACCTAAGTATCAATCCGCCCCTATCTCTTAGTGACAGGACAAAGTAAGGACTAGAGTCACTATAGCATTTCGTAACTTAATTTCTCTAAAATAAACTCTTACATAATCACGCTAAGCAAGCGCAAACGCAAAGTTGCCAACAAGTAAGATTAGTAGTAGCGCAGAGGAGCACCTGTGTCATAACAATCACAGAAGACTTTTAAACGTAATTACCCTGGAATTTAAGCAGCAACATTCTAGCTGGTTGGAAGAAAAAAAGATATTCGCAATATATAACACAGAGCAGAAGAACAGACACAAAGTAGTAATAATTAAATAGTTACTCACCAAGACCCGGGACCTCCACTCCTAGCAGGTCCAGCAGGTCCTGCTCACGGTCCAGGATGTCGGACCACCGGTGCGTCAACTGCGCCTGGGTGCGCTGGACCCCAGAGCAGCGCAACACTGCCCGGTGCACCTTCCCCCACCGCTGTCGACGCTCCCGGAGCCCGTACCCGGGCCCAGGCCTGCCACCTGCTGCCAGGGTTGAGGGGAGGTGGCGCTGCACAAAGAAGATGAGTGCAGCCAACTCCACCTCCCCAAATAAGGCCTGTGCCGGCACCCCTTGTGGGCGCCACCTTCCACAAGGAAGGCGGTCGCGGCTCTGGCTGCGGCGAGCCCTACCCTTTGACATGGTTCTGGGGATGAGAGACGGGGTGGGAAAGAAAAGGTAATAAAATTTAAAAAGTAAGTAAAGGAAATAAATAGCAGGTAATAGAAAGAGTGAAAAATTAGCTAAAAAACAGGAAGCAGGAAAATAGTTAGAGAAACAATTAATAAAAAAGATAAAAAAAAGTGGCTTCAAACAAAGGATTGGAAAGATACAGGGAAGATTGCCCCAGAACCATGCAATAGAGTGAAAGACAAGATGGCCGCGCCCATTTCGACCACGTGCGCAAGTTCGCGCGATATTTCCTCCCCGAGCACGCAAAAAGCAACGCGAACATTTAAAAGCGTTTCCGAACAGGAAATACGTACCACGAACGGGCGTGAGCATGCATTGCGCGACCCGGCACAGGAAGTAAGCATCGCGGGCGGGCAGGACAAGTGAAAACAAGATGGCCGCGCCCGTGAGCAACCGCATGGGTAAGTTGGCGAGCCGCGATCACGCAGAAAGTACCGTGAACAGGCGGGAAAAAAACTTCCACATCTTCGCGATATTTCCGGCGTGTTTGCGGAGATTTTCAACATTTTCGCGATAGTTTGTGAAAGTGAATTTCGCAAATTCCGCCCACCCCTACTAGAAAAGAGGGGTTAGAACCCCCTGGTGGCAGCAACAGTCTCCCTAGAGTCAGAGATTACAATCCAGACCATAGGAACTTGTGCAAGGTTGTTCCTCCCTACCAGAGTGGGGATGATATCCACAAATGGATAACTGCTATGGAGAGGGCCTGTAGAGTACAACAGGTCCCCCAGAAACAGTGGGCAGCAATCTTGTGGCTCTCCTTTTCAGATAAAGGTAGAGACAAGCTCCTCACTGTTAGAGAAGAGGATGCTGATGACTATGAAGTCCTGAAAAGTGCATTAATAGATGGGTTTGTCTTCCCAGCATTGGGATGACCTCCTCAAAGCATTCCAGATAGCCTGCCGGGATCAAGGGATAACCTAAGTCTATAGAACCTGCCGCTCCCTTGCTGATTGGCAACGACAGCCCTAAAACTGCGGCGGGGCTAGCTCCCGCCCCCCCCTGACCGCCCCTGGTGGGCCCTACTCCCGCCCTAAGTGAGACTACTGCCGGGGATTTATTACAGTACGGATATCACGCGTGCCCAGTGCAAGCTGCTGCTGAGATCTGAAGCAGCGCGCACCATGCCTGGCTGAGGGCCCCGACGGGAAGAAACGACCATTTCGCCCCACCCTGCCTTTCCCCCTCCAATGCCGTGGAGCATTTTGCGCACCCAGGAAAAAAGGGGGTAGGCTTCGGCGCTTTGGGATCCCAACCTGCCTGGAGGCCACCTCCCCTCCCTCCCCCGGCCTGCTGCTCCCCGCGCGCACCGCGCAGCCCCGCTGTGCCCCACCCACCAGCTGCTAGCCCCCCCGCTCGAGCGCAGGATGATCTCCTCCCCCCCCCCTTGACCCCGCCTGAATATATGACCCTAACCCCTATTATCCCTATCGCCGCATAAGCGTAGGGAACAGTTTGTTTACAGGTCAAGTTCCCTGACCGGATCCATACCTAATCGCAGATGACAGACAGTGGATGCGCCGTCCGGCGTCCCTGAAGCGCTACCCTATTTAGCGTGCCCCGCCCACTGACAGCGGAGCGGCGATGACACACACACCTTGCCAGGGACGGGTGCGTCTGGAGCACGCAGTAAGATCTTGCCAAGGGCACACTGTATGGAATGCCAGACGTACCCCGATAATCAACAGCTTGAGGGGCGAAGCGATGGGGGCACGGACACGCGCCACGTAGCCTACACACAGACTCAAATTGCGAAACTGCAGACTGGAGCCGCTGGACTTAAACGTTAGCGCCTATGTCTCAGTGAGCTATACCGAAACATCCTTGCCGCGCTCCGGCCCACATTGCGAGCACGCCACTGACGCTGTGCTGACCGGAGACCCTTACGATTGAGGCTAACTGCGGTGTCCTGCAGGCCCGGACTGGCAATGCCGGGCACCGGGCAATCCCCCGGTAGGCTGCCAGGGGTGGGGGCCGTTTTTTTGGCAGGGGGCCGGTTTCATTGCTGGGGCCGGTTTTTTGGTCCGACGCGAGTCGCGCGACGACGGCGTTAGTAAGAAATCGTGCAAGCACCACTACTCTCTCTGTGTGTGTCTCTCTCCTAACTGCGTGTGGGTGCGGCACAGAAAAAGCACAATATCAAGTAAAAATCAGATTCATTCAGTTCACTGACATCACTCTCAGGCTCTGGACTGATGATTCTACACACTGCCTGTGCCTGGGCTGCGGCGCCGCCTTCGCCTGCTGCAATAATTTATTATTATCAGTATCACCTGCAAATAGGGGGAGGGTCGTCACTCGGGTCGCGCTCGCGCGCAGTCGCAGAAATCTCCGCCAGGCAGGCCCGGGCGTGTGCGCGGACCGCGGTCTCAGTTCATCCACCTTAGGGTGGGGCGGCCGTCCCGTGTGGTGACATGCGCATTGGGGTTACAACAATTAAAAGTGCGCGTGACCCCGACCGAGGAGCATTCGATTCCAGAACAACAACACAGCCAGCCACTAAGAAGACAGAGAGACTGAGGGAACGAGGCACGGGCACCCCGTAATTTATTTCTAATTCTAGCCTCTGCCTGCTGCCTGTCCCTCCCTCACTAGTACTACCGACTGTCCGTCCGTCGCCGCCCGCCGCCCGCAGAGGTGAGTCTGTGTCTTTAGCAAATAATTTATTATCAGGAAATATGATAAATTCAACATGGATGATGGCATGGCTTTGGTTGGCAATGGCATTTGTTTGGCACTACTGTGGGCTGGGCCGCGGGGCCGGGATTATACAAAGGGTATAGGCCTTTCCCCCGGCCCAGGGCCTTGGCCTATCGCTTATACCTTTTTGTTGATCCCCGGCCGGTTCTGCGCAGCGCACTAGCGCCCTGGGCCCCCCCTGAGTCTGGATTGTGGATTTAGAGCAGGGCCGGCTTTAGGGCGGTGCGACCGGTGCCACCGCACCGGGTGCTGGCTTCCTGGGGGCACCGGTTTGAAAGTTTATTATGCTTTTGAAGCACCTGTTGCAGCGTTTCTTTCCCCCGCAATTACCAGGCCGCCGCCTCACATAAATGTCAAGAGAACTGGTGTGATTAATTATCTTCCTGGAGAGAGATCAGCATTTTGTATAGTTGAGGTTTTGACTTAGGTGAAGTTAGTGCAGAGGGTTAATATGCCTGCTGCAAAGAACGTGTACCAAGTAGATTACAGAGTGCGTATGATGTAAAAAGATCAGCCGGTTACTACTTTCAAAAGAAGCATCCTTTTGTTACTTGCAATTTATAACTTAAAGTCCTAATATAGAATAGTGGGCTATTAACTTTCATCCTAGAACTGCATACACACTGCAAAGTATACATTATTAGAACATTTATTAATGTTGCAAAAAGGATTAATTTGGCTAGAAATTGATTCTTATTATTAAAGAGAACCCCCAACTATGCGGTTTCTTTTTAGACTCTGCGTTTGTGCTTCTCCACACCAAGCACTCTTACACTATACTGCCTAGCAGTATGGATGACATGTGACTCCTACACTTTTAGTCCTTTGGCTTATGTAACATTTCCTATACACTGATTTACACACGTATGATTGATTGTCTCTGTGTAATGTGTGTGATGCAAAGTGCTCGGACACCCTACACTGGTATGAGTGGTGCTATATAACTAATTCAATGCATCTGAGAGAGTGTGGTTATGGAGACTTGGTCACTGTTAAAGGGTGCTAGTGAGAGAATCCGTGGTGGAGGTGGTCATGACTCATGGGGGGGGGGGACGCGCCAACTAACAATGTCGCACAGGGCGCCAGCACTAAAGCCGGCCCTGATTTAGAGTCAGCCATTTAGATCACTGAGCAGGCCTCCTTGCTGTTCGTGAGCAGGGGCCAGGGGGGCAGACAACACAGCGGCGATGCCGACTGGTGCCGGAGCGAGGTGGTGGTGGTGGCTGGCTCAGGCTGCCAGGCCTGCCTGTGCCTGCGAGCAAGACTCCGGCTATGCTAGCACTGCAGCACCACTACCTACCAGGCCTGGTTCTAGAGGGTGGGCCAGGCCCTCCCAAACCTGAGCCTCCTTGGCCCTCGCAGTGAATCTGCCACCGATGTACAACAACAATAACAACTGTTAACTTGTGATTTACGATCCTGCTGCAGAGCAACCATTTGTCTGTTGGTAGTTCGGTATGCAGATAAACTGAATTTTATGGGAATAGCTCAGTGGGTTACTACCTCGGTCACAGATATCCTTGTGTTACTTGCAGTTCAGAAGTTATTATCTGACCAATGAACTGTCATCAAAAAACTGCATACAATCTTCGCTTTTTTGTGTTGTGATGTAGTTAGAACTTCTCCATTCTTTCATTATTCTAATGTTACTAAAAAGAGTTTGTTTGGGCAGTTATACATTTTGATCAGTAAAGCCAACCCTGCCCACTGGAGTACTCTTTAAACCCTGACTTTGTGCTTCTCCCGACCAAACCCCCGTAAAATATACTGCCCACCATGGATGAAGTGATTTCTACTCCTTGTAATCCTCATTAGCTTATATGACATTTCGTGTAAACTGATTTATTGTCTCTGTATAATGTGTGCTGTTATGTAAAGTACTGTGACACCTTACACTGATATGAGTAGTGCTATACAACGAATGGAATTGGTATGAGAGAGGGGCAACGGAGAGATGAGGGGCACTAGTGGAGGGTGGCAGTGAGGGAATACCAGGAAGAGGTCATGGGGTGCTGGGAGCTACGGAGAGATGAAGGGTGTGGGTGGCAGTGAGGAAGTCAGAGGAGGAGGTCACGGGGTGGGGGGGAACTACAGAGAGCTGAGGGGCACTAGTGGAGAGTGGCAGTGAGGGAAGCCGAGGAGGAGGTCATGAGGTGGGGGAACTACAGGAGAGATGAGGGGCACCAATGAGGGTGGCAATGAGGGAAGCCAAGGAGGATGTCGGGCAGGGGGAACTACAGAGATGAGGGGCACTAGTGGAGGGTGGCAGTGAGGGAATCTGAGGAGCAAGTGGGTCACAGGCTGGAAGGGAACTACAGAGAGATGAAGGGCACTGTTGGGGGGAGCAGTGAGGGAATCCGAGGAGGAGGTCACGGGGTGGAGTGGAAACTACAGACAGATGAGGGGCGCTGGTGGAGGGAGCAGTGAGGGAATCCGATGAGGGGGTCATGGGGTGGGGGAACTACGGAGCGATGAGGGGTGCTGGTGGAGGGTGGCAGTGAGGAAATCTGAGGAGGAGGTCATGGGGTGTGGGAGCTACGGAGAGATGAGGGGTACTGGTGGAGGGTGGTAGTTAGGGAGTCTGAGGAGGAGGCCATGAGGGGGAGTGGCTACGGAGAGATGAAGAGCACTGTTGGAGGGTGGTTGGTAAGTTATCTACAGAGAAAGAGGTCAAAAAGACTTTTGTACCAGCACTAAAGCCGGCCCTGTCAGGGCCTTTCTGTTTTTGTTTATTTAACTAACAGTCATGTGATTAGGACAACTGTAGAGCATACTTTAACATGCATGCTGATTACATTTACTGCTATATTCAATGTTTCAAGTTTGAAGGTGATTTTACTGTTGTTTTTTACTGGGAATAAAGAAAGTGGAACTGAATGGTGGCTGATATGGGGCTGGGTCCCAAGGTCAGCTGTGAGATAAGGTGTAATGGAGAGGGGTGGTAGAAAAGTGGATAATCAAGCCTGTAAGGAAGTGCGCTGCACAGTCCTGGGTCAGGTGGAGGTAGTAATGAAGAGGGTTTCTCCCTGAAGGCTCGCACAGAGGGAGCCCGAGTAGAGTCACTTGCTAGATGCTCCCACCTTAGAAACCTCCTCTTCCCATCAAAGGGACATTACATGGAAGAAAAGCACTTTTTTAGAGTGATAACATTTAGAAAGAGTGTGTTTTACTGTACCTTGTAAGACTAAGGAGAGATAAAAGGAGGGCCCAGAAGCAGGCCTGGCTAGATATATAAGCGATAAATCTGGCCAGCAGTGGCCCACCCGAATGTATGTTTGGCCCACCCAAACAAAGATTCCTGGAGTCGGGCCTGCTACCTACACCCCCCCTTTTGCAGGCGGAGTCCACTGCTGCCGGAGCGAGGTGGTGGTGGGTGGGTGGCTGCCTGCCTGTGCCTGCGAGAGTCTGGCTATGCTAGTGCAGCACTGTGGATATGTGTGACTGTGCTCCCATTGGTGGCGCTGTTGTGCTGCTTGACTCTTGGGGGGCTGTAACTGGGGCGAAGGTTGGCGTCAGCAAGTCTGCTTAAAATATATCTTTCAGCACAAGCCCCATCTTGGGGCTTGTGCTGAAAAATATATTTGAAGCAGACAACAGGGCTTTCTAGAGTTTATTTATTTACATTTTTTTTTAACACGACTGAGTCCTTTTGTTTTGTTTTCCACTGGCCACTGCCTGGTGTTGCCACTGGGCTCTGGCACTTGCGCCGCTTAGGCTAACGTGGGGGGCCTTTTTTAGCTCATGTTCAGGACAAAGGCTTTGTCCTGAACATGAAAGATAAGTCTGTTTTTTGGGAAGGAGTCCGAGCCATGTGGATTACCGAGTTTAACAGAACATACTGCCAACACGTGGCAGTCAGCCTGGTCGGCGCCGCGTTCAATCCTTACATCAGGGTGGTTGTTTTAGTGTAGTCCGCATTGTTTCCTGAATTAGGTTAGATGTTTCAATTCAGTGTCAAATTATTGTGTGGTGCACATGGATTTTTCTTGTATCTAGATGTCATTGTGATTGTGCAGTCAGTATTCACACTAAATAACCGATGTAGTGTGCTGAGAGACAGCGCATCTTAACCGGCTGCTAACACGGTGCCTGATTTTGTATTCGCTGTAGGAAGTGTGCTTCGTATTCAAGGCACACAGCGACAAGATGATGAGCTGCGCACAATATTTACATGCCTTTACTTATCTCAGTAATTTCAGCATCGCATCGACAATATCGGCGAGTGACCTCAACATAGAAGAGGGCATTGCATTGAAACCTAGGCAAGTCAAAGGTGGCAGCTGCTTTTCTTTAAAGATGGTGTTTATTTTAGGGCCACACTCTTGCATTCTCCTCTCGCTACCATTATGGGGATACATTAAATAAAAACAGTACTAGACAAATCACATCTCTCGGGAGAGCAGCATTTTATTAAAGCACTCCAAAGTGTGCCCCTCGTGCACGTTCTTATTAATAAGGTTTTCACCAACTAATGCGAACAGAATTTGAAGCTAGCCTACAAGAAGTGTCTTATGGGCTCCAGGATCATTCGCGATTCTGATATAGGATTGTAATTTAACATCTTATGGTGCAGGTTATAGAGTAAAAGGCTTAGTGCTGCTACTATCTTCTTCAATGTAACTTTTGACCTCTAATGGGCCTTTGTACCCTTGTATCAGTTCCATCTGTTGAAGGTCTCCCTCGGTGCGTTCCCTATGCGCTGGCTCAGTTGCTTCATGAATCATGACCTATATTTTGTTTAATTTTCCGGATTTCACAAGAAAGGAGTTTGCACTGGTAAAATGCGCACTTGGGTGTTCAGTGCTAGTGTCTCTTTTGAAAGTCGCCTCCTGCTGCTAGGGCCTGCTCTTTTGCTGTGTGAGGAAACCGAAACGGCCCCAATCAGTTCCGCTTGGCTAGCGAGTTAGCACTTGGCAGCCATGTGCCAAACAACACTCTCCCTACTGACCCTGGCGCACATAAACAGACACACACTCAGGGAGGCGGTGACGTGCTGGTGGGTGCAGTGAGGGAGGTTTGGGGGGGGGGGCAGGGCGTCACTATACCAGCAAGTTAAAGCCGAAATTGGTCGCTTCAGTGTTGAAGGGGAGTAAAGAAGTAATACCTTTCCAGGAAAGGTATTACTACTTTGTCATGATGAAACCAATTGCTATTGGACACTTCTCCAAGTAGCCGGGATCGTGCACTTCTATACGGTGCAGCTTCTTATGCGGTTGTACATTCTGAAGCAGCGCATTGATTCAACAAGATAATCTGCGACCTCCCCCAAAACAATGGCGTCTATTTCCGCGCTGTGTTCTTTATCTCGCAAGTACTGCTACCTCGCTGAGGTCCGCAATCAAATATGTAATCACCCAAATATGCGAAATCTATAGAAATTTTACACTGACTCACTTCATGTGGCCTGCCACTACAAAATGATATAAATAGAACATCATGCTGCAGTAAGGAGGAGAGCCTGAGGCCAGATCACATTCATCACTTAAGAGGCATTGATTGGCACAGGTACCGTACAGTAGCAGAAATCACGCAGTCTCGTAGAAATAACACCGGCCTTCTGCATTGTAGTTTCTACCTAACTTTTCAAAACATTCCCATTACAGTTTGCATTGCATTGCCTGCTCAACAATCTCGTTGCTATCTCTGAATAATTATAATACTGATCTGTTGAGAATGGGACCAGATTTACCATACCACACTAAATGTCCACCACTGTGACCCCCCCCCCCCCCCATGGCACAAGATCACTAAATTGTACTGATAAAGGAGATAATTGTATGTTATGGTTACAAGGCCAGTGTCATATGTTGAAATTCCCCAGTGACGCAATTAAAGCCAGGAAATGCTGGAGAGGAGGGAAAGGAAAGGGGGAAATAATGGAAATTTGGGGGGAGAAACTTGGAGGAGATAACGAGAAAGACGTCCTGTTCACTCATAAGCTTGATAAAGGATCCATTTTGCCCTTTAGGAGCAGGTCCATGTACACCATAGTACCCCCTAGTAGTGGTTGCTCACTGCGCTTGCTCGATCCACACCATGTGGGAGCTGGTCTCACTTTTACTTCTCTCTGATTTACTACTTGTGCCTATTTTTGGTGCTCTCTGAAAGAATGTCTATGGGTACATATGACTGGGTGGGTAACCTGGTGCTCTTGAAGGTCATCATCTACTATTTACTGTGGTTTGAAAGTTGATACAATTGAATATGTAATGAAAAATGTGCTGTAAAATTCACAATTTTGGTCGGTTGTTTTCCAAAATTTTCTTGGGGGGAGAACCCCCCCAGACCCCCCTGATAGCAGTCGGGCACGCTCGCTGCACTCGCTCGCTACGTGCTCGACGGGGGCTGGTCTGACAAATTTCACGGGGGCTGGTCTGACAAATTTTGCCAGGGCTGATTTCAGTTCCCAGTCCGGCCCTGGTGTCCTGCACGACACCGGATGAGGGCCTGGGCAGCGACCGTGATGGCCACGGTGCGGGCTGGAATACAGCGCCATTCTCTGTCGCTGATAACACGAATAAGGAACACCACATAAAAAAAAACAAAAGACAAACACCAAAAAGCGACAGGGACCTGCCGTTTAACAGAGTACACACCAAATTTCCTGTAAGAATGTCACCATGAGTAACACCGCCGGACCCCCGTGTTGCCGGCTAAATGGCTGTGTCATACTGATTGGAACAATGTGCTTAATATCTAACTGACTTGACACCCTGGAAGGCGAATGTACACTGTGGGACGATGAAACTGTGAACAATAAAGGTTTTACAAAAATTTAAAAAAATAAAATAAAAAAATAGATGGGTTTGTCTTAACCACTGAGCAGTACAGGTTGAAGTTCAGAGACACCCAGAAAGCACAGAATCAGGACTGGACAGACTTTGCAGATTGTGCAACCAAGGCTCTATAGGGTTGGCTGGTTGGTAGTAGAGTTACTGATTTTAAGGGATGGTATAATCTTATGATGAGAGAACAGAATCTTAATAATTGCCAAAATCAGTTGTTGCATCAATAGCTGGATTGGGAAAGAAGGCAGACAAATGGGTCAGAACCAGGGTGAGGCAGACAACCCAGAACCAAGGAGGTGACACTAAGAAGCAGGATCCTAAAGGCTCTGAGAAAGGTGGGTATAAGTCAAAAGACCAGAAGTCTTCACAAGGGCCCCAAAAATCTGCATCTGGTGGGGATTCACAGTCTACAAAGGGAAAGGGGCAAAAGAAGCCCTGGTGCAAATTCTGTAAACAGAGAGGGCACTGGACTTCTGATTGTAACAAGTCCAAAGACCAAACCACCACCACGCCTGCCCCTAAGGCATCTGTTCCCCCTAGTTCAGCTACTGGTGGAGGTGGTACTCAGAATTAGGGTGTAGTAGGGTTGACCCTGGGTTCTGAAGTGGACTCTGGCCTAGTCAGAGTACCCACTCAGGCATTGCTGGTTTGTGATGGAGACATTGATATGTCCTTCCTAGTGAGCCCCAGTAATCTGGGCAAATACAAACAGCAGCCTGTGATAAATGGCAAACAGGCTTTGGCATTCAGGGACACAGGTGTTAGCATCACCATGGTGGCAGAGGATCTTGTGGACCCTGGGCAGATCATCCTGGGTGAAATGTACCAGGTTACCAATGCAAGCAATGTCAGGACCAACCATAGTCTGGCAGTTGTGAATTTCTCCTGGGGAGGGGTAACTGGCCTCAAGAAGGTAGTAGTCAGTGCAGACCTCCCTGCCGAATGTCTATTGGGCAATGATTTAGAGGCTTCAGCCTGGTCTGAAGTAGAGTTATGGACTCATGCTGAGATTTTGGGCATACCTGCAGAGGTATTTGCTGTGACCAGGTCACAAGCCAAAATGCATCAAACTGAACCAGCTCTGGATCCTGAAAGTATGGACCTGGTGCTACCCAAGAGGAGAATCAGTAGGGTAAAGGCAGTGCCTTCCCCTCTGTCTCAGATTCCCCTCCTGAGGGAGGAGAAGCAGATCCTGAAGAAGGAACTGCCCCAGAGGGACTTGAGCCTGAGCAGGTTGAGTTCTTGGGGGCATGGGGACCTTCCAGGGAAGATCTGAGTAAGGAGCAACAGTGCTGCCCCTCTCTCGAACCCCTCAGACAGCAGGCTGCTGGGAGTGCTAGTGGGTCCCATAAAGTTTATTGGGATGAGGGACTCCTATATTCTAAGGCTAGAGATCCTACCCCTGGAGCCACCAGCAGGTTGGTAATACCTCAGAAGTTTAGGGGGTTCCTCTTGACCCTAGCACATGACATCCTTTTAGCAGGACACTTGGGCCAAAACAAGACCTGGGACAGGCTTGTTCCACATTTTCATTGGCCACACATGTCAGAGGGAGCAAAAGGGAGAAGTCACCAACTTGGTGAATCTTGGAACTCCCAGGAGCCGCCTTAGGGTGCTCCATGTCAACAGATTGAAACCATATGTTGACAGGGCTGACATGGGCTTGCTCATGGCAACTGATGAGGAACAGGAGGAGGAGAGTGATCCTCTCCCTGACCTGCTCTCACAGAACCCTGATGATGGGTCAGTAGATGGTGTTGCTTTGGCAAGCAGCCTTACTGACCATCAGCAAACTGAATGCAGACAAGTTCTGCAGCAGTTCAGACATATGTTTAGCCTGACCCCTAGTCAGACTTCCTGGTGCACCCATGAGGTGGACACTGGAGACAGTCTGCCTGTCAAGAGTAAAATCTACAGGCAACCTGACCATGTCAGGGACTGTATCAGGACTGAAGTCCAGAAAATGTTGGAGCTAGGTGTAATTGAGCCTTAAGATAGCCCTTGGGCTAGTCCAGTAGTCCTTGTGCCTAAACCTCATACCCAGGGTGGTAAGAAAGAAATGAGGTTTTGTGTAGACTACAGAGGCCTCAATGCAGTCACCAGGACTGATGCCTATCCAATTCCCAAGGCAGATGAGCTCATTGATACTTTGGCCTCAGCCAAATATCGGAGTACATTTGACCTAACAGCTGGCTACTGGCAAATCAAGTTAGCCGATGATGCAAAGGCCAAAACAGCACTTTCAACCCCTGGTGGGCACTATCACTTTGTGGTGATGCCCTTTGGTTTGAAAAATGCACTTGCAACTTTTCAGAGGTTGGTGAACAAAGTTCTGACAGGTATGGAGACTTATTGCTCAGCTTATCTAGATGATATTGCTGTTTTTAGTTCCACCTGGCAGGATCACCTGGTCCACCTCAGAAATGTTTTGGAGGCCCTGCAAAAAGCAGGCCTCACTATCAAGGCCACTAAGTGCCAGATAGGGCAGAGTCAGGTTGTGTACCTGGGCCACCTTGTAGGTGGAGGCCAGGTTCAACCATTGCAGAGCAAAATCCAGACCATAATGGAATGGGTTGCTCCAACCACCCACACACAGGTGAGAGTCTTTTTAGGCCTGACTGGGTACTATAGGAGGTTTGTTAAGGGATATGGGTCTATAGCGAACCCCTTAAATGATCTTACCTCAAAGAAAATGTGTGGAGATTATCAAACAAGCACAGTTGTTCATATGCTCTGAGTCTGCTGATAGAGGACAAATCTTGAATACCAAATGAGAATGTGTATGCAAGGTGTACATTAGTTATTTATCTTATCATAGTTGTAATGTGACCTCTAACTGTAAGTGGTTGTTAGATGTTCATATGTGTTCATCTACATCAGTCTGGAACTTGCTCTGCATCCTACCTTTCTCAGAGGTGACTTATAATAAGTATTAGGGAAAATGCTGACTTTAGAAAGGATAAATGTTCTTATTAATTTCAGAATGAAATACCAGCACAAGCAGGGACATGTAGGCCTCAAATATGTGAAACATTATCATGAGGTGTGTTTCACAATAGTTGGTGCGGTAGAAGTATTCAAATCATATCAGAGCTTGAGTAAATACATGTACAATGACTTATGTTGGACTGCAGAAGTGAAATAAACATTTCAAGTAGAATGTTGTGCACTATTTGCAGGTTTCACAGACATTACTGAAACACTATAGCACTAGTTAGTGGTCATACTGTCCATAGTCTCAGGGCATGTGAGATTTATGGAATATAAGTGAATTAATCATTATTATTCATAGTGGCTCTAGAGGAGGTACTGTGCAATCAAATATGCATGAAGGGAGGGCCATATTATAATTGGTAGGGTGTCCATTATTACTTTTTTACACATGAAGAAGTCTAATTGCTTGAAAAATGATTGTTGCTATGCCACCATGTTAGACTCCTATTAAATCAAACAGTAACTTATTTCTAGCAATGGAATCCAATGTTTTATGTTTTATGGTGAACCGAAGTTTCCTCACAAAAATAACACACATATTTATTATGATTTTGAGTGCTATATGATCTTTTATTCTTGTAGTGAAGTAGATAATGAGTTTTTAGGATCATTTAAATACGCCTCCTGGTTTTAGAAATATAGAAAAAATATGAAGGAGGCAATATCTTCTGACATTTTCCACAACATAAATTGTATTTATTTATGAAATCCGGAGTTGTAGTATGTCATATTATGATCAGCGGATTGATCCACATATTTGGTCCGTACACATGATATTAATAGACCTGTTGTAAAACATCTAAATTACATGTCGATTTGTCAGAAATTGAAAATATCTCGAAGTGACCTCATATTTTTAGTTTAAAAAAAAATGTGCTGACTACTGATAAAACACATTAACACATACACAATAAATGATGTGGGCAAATATCTCAGAGGTGATCATATATTTCATGTTGGTGAATGTCAAATTATCACATACATGTATGTGTTAATGCTGATGATGCTGGAGGAATTCATTTGTCTGAATGGTTTCTAATGTTATGTGTAACTTAATTAAAGCCCTTTCAATCATATGAAAGGTGTTGAATCACTTACACTGACTCAGCTACATATGATACCTAAGCATCCCTCCCTTATGCAAATCACATATGTGTGTAACTCTAATGTGTTTCTATTACTAGCATATGGTTTGATGATACACTGGTGGTATGCACAACAGCAGCTCAATGCTTTCAACTTAGGAAATATATATTTTTTAATGGCATTAGCTTATGATCAGGTAATCAGGTACATAAAGCCTCATAGGTTTTTTGTTTCTTATCAGTATCCACCAGTATCCACCAGAACAAGCAACAGTAATGGTGGCCATGAAGGTGAGGAAGCAGATGTCAGCTGGAAGTGGGAAGGAGGTAACACCGAATTCAAGGATCCTAGCGACATGGAGGAGGATCATGCTGGAGAGGATGACTCAAGTTTGATAGGCTCAGAGACCGCTATATCAACTCAGCTCCAAGTGATGGTGAGCCAAAACTATCTCATGGACTTCCATCATCAGCCACCAACAAGAAGATCAGCACTCTCCTTCCTGCCCCACCAATGTAGGTCAACAGCCAGCCCCTATGGTGACAGGGGGCTCTTTCACCCTAGGCAGATTCATTTCTGCCCCTGTCCATGCAGCAGTGATGCCTGAGGTGGCTCTGGATACGTTGTGCAGCATATCTGTTTGTCAGACTGCACTGTTGTGTACCATCCAGGGGGTCAGTCAACAACTAACCCAGTTACTATCTTTCCAGGTTGGCATGAACAGTACTGTGTATGCTATACAAAGAGGCATGGCACATCTCAGACCCCTCTCAGACATCACTGCCTCCCACCTACCAACACCTGACCCTTCCTCTATGGAGGCTTCCTATTCCCTAATCCTTCCTCCCATCATAGCAGCCCGCCAATAAACCTCTGTACCAACAACCCGTACATCAGACACTAGCTACACTCTCAAAACCACACACTAAAACAAACACACAGGTACAAACACAAACATTCCTAGTAAGAAAAAAACATAAACACTAACATACACATGCAGACAGACACACAAATTAGCACCACACCCTCCAACACCACAGACACATCAACAACACACACATAATCAGATAAACATTAATCCACCAATAATTTCTATAATCAAACGAACACCCACAACCACCATCACACCCTCAACACCCTCCACACCCTCAACCACCACCACACACTCAACCACCACTGCAGCCTCTGTCACACCTCAACTTCAACCACCACCATACCCTTTATCACCACTACAATCCCATCCATACACAACATCACCCAAACAAACTGCACCACAGAAAGACACACCCTCATCAGACAAACACCTAACATCAGATAAACGAACCATGAGCCCAAAACACACATCCAAACCTAGTAAATCCACAAAAACATCTCATTCATCCAAATTTAAAACTTTACTCACATTACAGCATACACCCAAACACACACCCAAAACCACAACCACACATCATTCTACTACTTCAGAAATACACTCAGAACAACACAACCACACCATCTCATCTGCAACAGCTCCAATACCTTCTATTTGCCACACCTTAGGTGTGACAGTGTGCTCAACAAATCTACACAACATAGCATAAAAGGTACCTGTATTTCATCTTTCACAAAGTGACATTTAACCCTTTCTTCTGATGTCATATTGATTCCATTGAATTAGGAGGCAAGATAACAATATTTCATATTGAAGAGGACAGCTGTGTTCTTTGTTCTTACTTTATTAATTATCTATGTTTAATTATTCTTATGGTTTCAATTTTTAAATGTGAGAGAATTGTATCAAAATGTAATAACATCTATTTTTCATTATGAACGTTTATTTTTCTGGTGTACAGGAGGTATTTAATTATAAAGATTACATTTTTAATGACACACTTCTATTTTGGAGTACAGGTACACATTTGGTCATCTGCTCTAACTTCTAGATTCCTCTTTTGTTTAAACCACATTATTTTATGACACATCTAATCTTCCTTCCCTTTGGGATCATATCTGTTTAAATAGAAATTGTTTACTGAGTGATGGCATTGTTATCCATCTCAGAAACCAAGAAATTTCCTTGTCAGGCTAAAACATATATAATTGGCTTATTGTAAAATTAATAATAAATATGTACATTACATGTTTATACATAACTGCACATAGCCTTTAATGGCATGTCAGAGACTTTTTATTTACCAGGATTTCATTAGTTTCCATGGCAAATGGTGCAAGGACACAAGCAACATCAGAAGCACAGGCCCGGCCCTGCCAACATTAATGAACTGTTTCCTGGACATGTAGGTGTCAATGTGATATAACAAATAGGTGTAAGGCAAATGAGTGTAGTACATTTTTATTATTGGATCTCATAGGTAAAAGAACCATATCAATTAGATTTGACATTTTGCTATGACAGGAGAGGTGAGGCACAACTAATGAAAAGAACACTATAGTTAATTGTATAATGGCCCAATACATATGTTTGCATATTTAAAAAAAAATCAGATAAGATAATAGATTTTGGAAGTTAACTTAAAAAAAAAATCTTCATTTATCAATTTCAGGTTAACTAACAGTGAAGCATTTAAAACAGTGGTCACATTATACCATAAGCAGTCAAGGGAACAAAGCCATATTTATAAACAACTGTTACAAATCGACAAAGAACGATTATACAGAAGGAGCATTCTAAGCATATCACAGGTACTGCTCCATGCACTGAGTGTAATAGAGGTCTAACTATCCATGGCAGTACTATTGTCACTTGACAAAGCATCATCTAGGCCTACAAATCTGTCTCCCAGGGCCCTCCATGTGAGAATGTCATCCCCTATCTCATCATCTCTCCTGTTCAGCTTCATGTGGAGGTCCTCCACTAGTGTCTATTCCTCTACATCTCTGTGCTTCTGTTCTATCGCTGGGGTGCATTGACCCATCAATGAGATGGCAACCCTGTGTCAGGCCAGAACCAGTGCAACTTGCAAGTATTTGCATGCCATTTCACAACCTTTGGGCCAACCAATATTTCCCAATAATCAAAACAATGGGGTGAGGGTGCCTTGTGGCTAAGTGGAGTGTGTGAGTTTTTCTACTACCAAAATCCAAAAGTTCTGCACTCTCTGCCATCCTCAGGCAAAATGTAGAAAGGAACCCACAGCGAGGGCACACGTCAAACCAGGTTATGTAAGTACGGTGTAGGGAGTTGTAATGGATCAACTTGAATCAGGCATTACTAGAAACAGTCTCAAGGCCTGACTTTTATCTTGGTGGATGAGATACTCCTTCACAAATGTGATGGATAGCCCGTCCACTGAGTTACAAGTTCCATTATTAAACTTATAGTACGGCAGACGGATATCCGCCAAGTTTGTGATATAGTGACAATTTGTCACAATGGTAATCAGACTATTCGTAAGGGTGCAGACACAAGCTCAATCATTGTCTCCAAAGGCTCACAGATTGCCTACAAAGGTGCCCGTACTCACAATGGGCAGCTTGCAACTTCTATCACTATTGCTTTGCATAGTTGGGACACAATGGGGCCAATTAGACCGTCTTGGAATGGAACCTGACTGCCTGATAAGGATGTGATCAAACACTGTTCGGTCGCATTCTTACATTTCCCTATGGAAGCATGTGTTATGGCCGTAAACCAGCCATAGTATTTGCTCCCATAGAGAAATGGGAGTTGGTGTTAATACCTGCACCCCATGGCAGGGACTTTAAGGGCCCGGACACAGGGTGCAGGGATTTACAGGTGGGCACCATAGGTGCCCCCTCGGCCCCCAACCAGAGGCTGCATGGGAAAGGGAGCCCTGCTAGGGGCCCCCCAACACACTTTCCAACAGGGTTTCAATGTTAGAAAGGTGCATGAAAACCCTGCCTTAAACCGTGCATCGTAATCCGGACGGCCAAAACCACCGTTCATTTGGATTACGTGCCGGTTCTGACTATCTGACAGGTTCCACGAATGAGAGGACAGTTTCAATTCTGACTGGCTGAATCATAATCAGCTGGTCGGAATTAAAAGTGACAATATCGGTCGTTAGGCCCCCGACGTAAGGTCGGAGACCTTATGACCGACATCATAATAGGCCCCCAGGTGTCTTCCAGACCACAGGATAATAAGGTCCACAAGGTGCCATATGCCTTCAGCACTGCTGGGAAAGTATTCCAGATCTGCCTGGCTAGTTCAGCCAGGCCGGCATAATGTAGGAAAAGTGTCCCGGTTCAAGTGCGAACTCCACCTGTGAGTCCACAAACGAAATGAATTGCTCATTGTGATAAAAGCCCCCCAGTAAATTACAGCCCCATCCCTCCATACCTGAATTAATGTTTTTAGTCATGCCCCAGGATCCCCTGTCATTCGGAGAGTTGTGCGTGTTACAGTCGGATCATCTTTGCATTGCTGCAGTGTACATCGTATTGGACACATAGTCTCCCACAGGACCTTGCTGTCCGGACTCCTGTCCAGCTGAAGGAGAGGGTACGAATTTCTGACATCCCCAAGTTCTCCTCACCCAGCTCATGCATGGTGCCATCATTCTGGATTGTCACTTTATGGGAACTTGAGGGGTCGCTATCCCTGGTCCCCGCTGGGAGCGGCCACACCAAGACCTGTTTCGGGGCTCATCCTCCAGACCTCTTTTTGCCCCCCTGCCAGGGTGAAGCATTCTTGTCTTTTCCTACATCTTCAGCCATCCCAGGCGCTCAAACAGTGTGCCTTCCCCTGAGCAACAGCCTTCAATTTCGAGAGGTGCATGAGCATGTCCTACAGGTGCATAGCAGACAGTTTCTTCAGTTTCTCTTTGGCAGTCAGGAAAGATTTTCACTGCTCTCACATCCTCCTGGTGTAGTTCAGGTAGATGGCTAATTTGCAGTTCTGAAACAGGGGTATCACCTGCTCCTGAGCAGCTTGCAATATACAGTCCCTGTCCTGATAGTTCTGGATCCTGACGATAATGGAAATCATAAGGGTACACAGCTGTGGGTTGAGGAAGCACCAAAGCATTGTGCGCCCGGTTCACAATGAAGAATTCTGACAAGCCCCGTGGTTGAAGCTGTCACCTCACCAAGTTCTCCCTCCACCAAGGTCCCCTCCACCCTCTCTGGGAACCCCAATACACAAACGTTACTGTGTCACAAGTGACCTCCATGTTTTGCACCCCATGGTCCAGCTCACTGGTGAGCAACTCGAAGTAAATTGACATCAATGAGGACAGTTTCAGTTTTTTGCCTCTAGCAACTCCAGGGCTCCCATTCCCTATCAAGGGACACACAGGCAGAGTCCACTCCATACTGACAAGTGTTCCTTTGGGGCGGCTGTAAATGCATCTTGTATTGTGTGATGGTGTTAGTGGAGTGTGACCGTGCTGTCTTCTCTTTCACCACGTTCTAAGTTTACTGTATCCTGTGCATGGACTACTATGACACTCCACTAGTTCAGGTGAGTTCAAGCCTCTGCCCTACAATGCAGTTTAAATC
Source organism: Triturus cristatus (assembly GCF_964204655.1). Taxonomy (NCBI): domain Eukaryota; kingdom Metazoa; phylum Chordata; class Amphibia; order Caudata; family Salamandridae; genus Triturus; species Triturus cristatus. Next base: position 769,189,694 of record NC_140584.1, on the reverse strand, counting down.
CTCCATCTCTGGTCAGAGTCCAGTGTTTCCAGCAGCTAGGAATGGATGAGGTTGAACCCCCCCAACTGACCCTCAGTGCCACCCTCTGCACACACCTCCACCAGCTGCAATCACCTGGGTACCCCTGCTGCAGTCACCCAGCAGCCATATCTGTGATGGTCGCTTCTAGAAGGGTCCCTCAGTGCGCCGCTGGACCCTTGGAGGTGTCAGACCTCCCAGGTGTCAGTTAAGGGCTCAGGTGTACTCCATTATACTTCCTCGGGGAGTAGGGGATGCCCCATGGTTCAGCAATGATCGACCACCTGCTCAGGAGTAGGCCCAGCCTTGGGACCATTAGCTCAGCCAAACTGTGTGGGGAGTGAAGAAACATATGCTCCTGGGCGCAGAAAGACATAAGCAAGCTGAGCTAGACAAACATAGTCCGTTTCCCTTCCATGAACCGAATATACCAATCCAGGACTCGGGTTAGTAGTCTTGAGGTCTGATATTAGGATCTTGAAATTACAAGAAAGGGACTCAGCAAGCAATTACAAGAAAACATGCACAAATATTACTAAAGAGGCAGCCCAGTAAAACATTTCATACATATACATAACTGACTCAGCTTTACATGCGTTGTCAAGGATGCGGAGACAGAGAGTCCTACCTAGACTTTCAGACTAGTATGTCACCACTCTGACATTGAATCAATCAAAATCCTGAGTAAGTGTATGAAAATGTGGTGAACATCCTTTTAAGTCCTGATCAAACTGCTCAACTGGGAAAAGGTGTGAGACATGTCGACCTACATGTTACAGGTAGCTACATTTATCCTTTTTCCAGACACACAAGAATATGTTAATCTAAAGGTGTAGTCATCGACAAATGTTTTAAGTTGTGAATTAATGACCGATAAGACAAAGACTTAGACAATGGATTGTTACCTGACTCTGAAAATGCTCAATGAAGTTAGGTGAGCAAGCAAAAGAGACAACAATACAGTAACCTTACTATGTGGGATGAGTGACAGAGGCAAGTAGCAGAGGTGGAAGAGCCAACAGATTAACAGGGTGAGAGGAGCCTGATCCAAGCCACGGATCTGACTTGGCTCTTAGAGTCTGCGCACAAGCCGAGCCATGAAAATATTTGCCTTCTAAAGCATACAACTAACATCACATAAAATACAAAAAGGTTTACTTTTTTTTCAAACATATGTTTATTAGCATTTTTTCCATATATCGCAAAACAATCGGACATATGGTACATCAAGATAAGCTTACAAAGCATAGCAATATGGAGAGTCCAGGGTTAGTATACGGTCTTAGGCATACATCTCAGCCTGTTTTCCCCCCAAAAATACAATAACAAGTACAGCATTCAAAATAGTAAGAGCAGGGAGAAACGCATCGTAAATGTTATATCCATTGCCCGTCTTTCTTTTGCGACAGGTTTAGAGTCTAAGCCTTCCAACAGGAAAGGTGCGCCCCAGGAGAGAAAACCTCCAAACTTAGAACTCCCAGAAGATGGAAAAACTAAAAAAGAAAACAAGTAAATAAAAACAACCCCCTCCCTTCCCACCCCAACCTAGTACTGGTAGCAGCTACAGGACCGTAATGTGCTTCTGGATCATAACAGGTATTGGTAAATCAAAATTGAAAGAGATGCATATCTCTGATAGTGGGAGGACAAACTGCCATTGGTAAACCTCTTGTAAGGAGGGCAACCAGCGGACCTATCTATACTCAAAGCTTTTATAATCATCTCGGAAGATATCTGCCATCCTTTCAAGACATAATAACTTCTTGGGCCTGGAGTGCCATTATGAGATAGCAGGAGCCTCCTTCTTCTTCCAGGCTGCCGCTATCGCTACCTTCGCTGCCCCAATGCACGTCCACGTAATGGCCTTATCTGCCTTAGTTTGTTATATGAGGGAAGGGTCACTGAGGCCCAGCAGGATCTCAGCCATGGTAGTCGGGATAGGGTACCCTAGCATATCTTTGATTTGTGTGAGAATATCCTCCCAAAAGGGTCGTATAACGGGGCAGTCCCACCAAATGTGTTGAAAATCACCCAATAACCCACATCCCCTCCAGCATGCATCTGATGTGTTGGGGAATATATTTTTGATCTTAGCAGGGTATAGGTACCAATCCAACATTGTTTTAAGATGGGCTTCCCGTAGCTCTATAGAATGATTGAATTTTGTGATGTCTGACAATAGCCCAGTCCACTCCCTGTCTTGAATATCCCGTTGTAGAATGTCTTCACACATTGTCATATAGCGAGGTCTCGGAGCGTGCATAGAGGTGAGTGGGTAATTGTACAGAAAGGGGAACAACCTTTACAACGCAACTTTTACAACGCACTACCTTTACAACGCATTTTTTACAACGCATAATCCATTACAACGCATGACATTACAACGCATGACACTACAACGCATTTTTAAAAACTACCTTTACAACGCATTCCATTACAACGCATACTACCATTACAACGCATACCATTACAACGCATAATATTACACTACACTATCCAACACTTACCCTACTGTTGCACCCCCTGGAGTTAGAATAGTAATTTTTACCCCTATACTATCCAACACTTACCCTACTGTTGCACCCCCTGGAGTTAGAATAGTAATTTTTACCCCTATTCTATCCAACACTTACCCTACTGTTGCACCCCCTGGAGTTAGAATAGTAATTTTTACCCCTATTCTATCCAACACTTACCCTACTGTTGCACCCCCTGGAGTTAGAATAGTAATTTTTACCCCTATACTATCCAACACTTACCCTACTGTTGCACCCCCTGGAGTTAGAATAGTAATTTTTACCCCTATACTATCCAACACTTACCCTACTGTTGCACCCCCTGGAGTTAGAATAGTAATTTTTACCCCTATACTATCCAACACTTACCCTACTGTTGCACCCGCTGGAGTTAGAATAGAAATTTTTTCCCCCTATACTATCCAACACTTACCCTACTGTTGCACCCCCTGGAGTTAGAATAGTAATTTTTACCCCTATACTATCCAACACTTACCCTACTGTTGCACCCCCTGGAGTTAGAATAGTAATTTTAACCCCTATACTATCCAACACTTACCCCACTGTTGCACCCCCTGGAGTTAGAATAGTAATTTTTACCCCTATACTATCCAACACTTACCCTACTGTTGCACCCCCTGGAGTTAGAATAGTAATTTTTACCCCTATACTATCCAACACTTACCCTACTGTTGCACCCCCTGGAGTTAGAAAAGTAACTTTTACCCCTATACTATCTAATACTTACCTTAAATGCAATTTAATATTATGCGTTGTAATGGTATGCGTTGTAAAGGTAGTATGCGTTGTAATGGAAATGCGTTGTAAAGGTAGTTTTTAAAAATGCGTTGTAGTGTCATGCGTTGTAATGTCATGCGTTGTAATGGATTATGCGTTGTAAAAAATGCGTTGTAAGTGCATGCGTTGTAAAAGTGTGCGTTGTAACGTCATACATCCGGCTCCATCATAAATATGGGGTGTGAGGACCCAGTGTTTCAATTGAAGGTAGTTATGTTATGTTATGTTATTTTAATTTATTCAGCGCACAGCTACTCGGAAGTGTCCCGGCGCTATAGACCGCTGGGGAACCCGTCCTGGCTATCCCTGTGAGATGGTCCCTTTCTGGGTATCTCCAAGGTGAAACCAGGCATCCCCAGCGTCTGTGGGGGGCCGTTGTAGAGATGAGGCAAGCTTAATGCCCACAGTTGCCGAGAGTGTTCCTGGTTAGAGTAGGTACCGAGGCGAAAATTATCGAGTCCGTTTTGACCCTGGTCCACGACCCTGCCGCGTCGGGAATTGAACCCTGGTCCCTGGCCAATTCTCTGCTTACGGATCTGCCGCCTCTAACCAGTGAGCCACACCTCTCCACCAAGGTAGTGAAAATGTTCAGCAGGCTCCAATCCGTAATCCCTCCTGCAGTTGTCAAAAGTAAGGATATCAGAGTTATGGAAGAGATGTGTCAGTGCCCGACACCCACCCTCCCTCCAGGGATCAAAGGGTCCCTCACTAAGGGCCAGGGGAAAGGCCGGGTCAAAGTGGAGAGGTGTATATGGTGATGGAAATGTGGTCCATTGGTCGTTACCCGATATGGAGTCCCATAGTTTAAAGGTGGTCTGGTTAGGGGTGCTAATGTAGGCATTCTCGGGTCTCTCCCTCCTGGGCCTCCATATGATCTTCCTCCCTGCAGTAGCTCTATCCATATGGAACCAGTGTTTCTCCGACTCTCTCTTGGCCCATTCCATCACCACCCGCAGCTGGGTGGCTATATAATAGAGTCCAAAGTCTGGCAGGTCCACTCGCCTGCAGACCTCAATCTCCTTAAAAATGAGAAGGAAAAGCGTGCTCATCCACCCTGCCTTATAAACTTTAGTATCAGAGATCGGACCTTAGAGGGAAAGTCTGTGTCGAGTTTAATGGGTAGTGCCTGAAAGAGATACAGGAGCTTAGGGAGCACTGTCATTTTCACTGCGTGTATACGGCCGAGCCATGATATAAAGAGTGGTTTCCAGCATACGAGATCTGCCTGGAGCCACAAGAGGGAGGGTGGAAAATTAGCCTTATACAGCCCATCCATTTGTGGCGTCAATTGAACTCCCAAATATTGGAAAGAATGCGAGGTCCACTGTAGCAAGGTGTGCGCTTAAAGCTCTCTTGCTTCGTCCTCTGGAATTGGGAGGTTAAGTATATAAGATTTGTCCATGTTGACCTTAAAACCTGCCACTGCCTCGAACCTGGTGAGTTCAGTTTGAAGTGTGGGGAGAGATGTGGCCGGTTCAGTAAGGGACAATAGCATGTCGTCAGCAAAGAGCAAAATATTTTGTGTGGTACCATTAAAGGGAATTCCTTTTATCTCCGGAGCTGCTCGAATGGACATGGCCAGCGGTTCGATGCTAAGGGCGAATAGTAGGGGCGACAACGGGCACCTTTGACGAGTGGCCCTGGTCAGGGAAAAGGGAGCGGACAAAATTCCATTCACCTGTACTCTAGAGCGAGGTTAGATATAGTTGGCTCTAATCATGTGAATGAATTTATCAGCGAACCCGAAATGCTTGAGTGTGTTAAAAAGGAATGCCCTGTCAAATGCCTTCTCGGCATCTAGCCCAACCAGCACTGCTGGTATCTTTCGCTTGTTGGCTTTCTCGAGAAGGTGGACTATATGTCTCATGTTGTCATGAATCTGACGGCCTTTAATAAATCCCGATTGATCAGGGTGAATTAGGTCCTGCATTAGATCGTTTAACCGGGCCGCTAGAATAGCCGAGTAAATTTTACATCTAGATTTCAGAGTGCGATGGGACGGTATGAAGCACACATCTGGGGGTTCTGCCCCTGTTTGGGAATAACTGTGATCACTGCCTCCGCCATTGAGGTTGTGACTTCCCCTTCCTCCGCCATTGTATTAAAAAGGTGTGTAAGGTGGGGTATGAGATTAGGGGCGAAGGTTTTGAAGAATTGGGCCGTAAACCCGTCTTGTCCTGGAGCGTTATGTGGTTTTAAAGATTTGATGACTGAGAGTACCTCTTATGATGTTATGGCCTGGGGCTGTGAGTTGGTCGTTCCACTCCTGCGAGACCCGAGGGAACTGTAGTGTCTTAAGGTAGCTATGTTGCCTATCCGTGTCTCGTGGTTCCCCTGTGTATAGGGCCCTGTAGAAGGAGTCAAAGATCTCGGCCATTTCCGTGTCTTTATGAGTCAGCCATCCCTGCCAGTCCTGTATTCCTCCTACGTATTCCCGTTCCCGGTTTTCCTTCAATGGTCTAGCTAAGTGTTTACCAATCTTATTTCCCTAGGGAATAGGAAAGGTGTCGTAATTTCAGGAGTGTGTGTTCCGCCCTGTTGTTGTAAATAGCTCTAAGTTTCCCTCGCAATGTAGTGAGAGTGCGTAAAGATTCTCCAGTGGGGTTATGTTTATGTTCTGTTTCTGCCAATGCCACTTCAGCCTCCAGTTCTATTCTCTCTTTGGTTCGCTGTTCGTTCAGAGTGGAGTTGAGTGCTATACATTTCCCTCGAATGAACACTTTGAAAGCATCCCAATTGGTGAACACTGAGGTATCTGTGGGCAAATTCCTAGCAAAAAAATCTGTGATCATGTCCCTCAATTCAGTACAGAGTACCCTATCCCTCGTGAGTGAGTTTGAGAAGTACCATTTGGAAGTGGTGGGCGCGATATTACTCCACGTCAGACAAATCGAGACCAGGCAGTGGTCCGACCCGGAAAGTGGGAAGATCTTGGCCTCTCGGAGAGTTCCCATTAAGTTTTGGCTAATTAAAATGTAATTGAGCCTAGAATATGTGCGATGTACATGGGAGTCGAAAGTATAAAGAGTGCGCCAGGCGTCCCTAAGGCCCATATCCTGAATTTGCTGTTTGTGGAGAAGGAGCTCGATTCTAATCTGTGATAGTGGGTGCTGTCAAGATCCGCCTACCATGTCAGGTTGAAATCCCCCAAGAAGATTGTTGACCCCTCTGCAAAGTCCTGTATTTTCCCCACAAGCATATGTAAAATGGCTGCCTGTCCTGAGTTAGGTGCGTAGATCGTAATGAACATGCAAAGTTTACCTTTCAGGTTGCCCTTCACTATAACCCATCTTCCCTCCTTGTCTGATCGGGTGTCGGTTGGTGGAAATTTGGTAGAGGTATAGAAAAGAATCGCAACACCCCAGTGTTTAGTGAATGCGGGGGCCCTATAGATCAGCGGATATTGTTTATGGCGGAAGCGGGTTTCCTCTGCTCTAGCTAAGTGCGTCTCCTGAAGACCCACTATGTCAAGGTGGAGGTCTGTAAGGTATTTCCAGACCTTTTGTGGCGAATTGAGACCCTTTACATTCCATGAGCCTATGGTGAGTATCATCTGTCCAGTGTTAAACACCCCCGCCCTCTCATCATCCTGTGTGTTGACCCCGGGACTCCCGTATCTGAGGCCCTGCAGAGTGTGTTACCTAGATACATCTGTCGTGTGGAATGCAATCCGAGCAAGACATAGCTTTGTAGCAGATCTTTAAAAGGCCGCCACCAGTCCCCAAACCCTCCCCCACCCAACTAACTTAAAAAACCTAAACACAACATTAACAACATCATCAAGTGATGCCCAGCTCACCAGCTTGTTGGCCCAAGTGGTCCCAAAAGTAGTGTGGCCAGTCGTCTCCCATTCCCATTCTCGGGGCCTGCGCTCTTATCCTAGTCTCATGTAGCCCTTGGCTAGACGAAGCCGGCCCTTGGCAGTCCATAGCTTGGGTAGTGAGTGGAAAGTACTTGCACCTCCTGTTTGCCTCATTTGTGGTGTCCTCGTGGGCTTGAGGTCCATTGCGCCCTGGGGGAGTCGCTCCCCGCGCTCCTTGGGTGGTGTTTTGTGAGGACTCAGACTCCCCTGTAGCGATACCCAGCAGGTCCAGGCCCTCCCTTAGGTCTACAATATGTCGCTGCTTATTATGCTATTCAAAACTCAGACTAAATGGGTAGGTCCATCGATATCTAATTTTGTTGTTGCGTAATTTGGACATGATAGGTCGGAACTGTTGTCTCTGTGCCAGGGTCACAGGTGCCAAGTCTTGGTAAATGGTGCAGGAGTGTCCTGGAAAGAAATAGCACTTTTTTCTGAGCTGCCAGAAGGACCGCTTCTTTCACTTTACAGGAGTGAAATTAAGCGAGGACATCCCTTGTCCGCTTCTGCTCGCCGGTCGGTGGGCCCCCTACTCGGTGTACTCTCTCTAGCTTGATCTTGAGTGTCTGTGGGCTAACGACCTCTGCGAACAGGCCCTCCAGGAAAGCCTCAAGATCTGGTCCTTCTGCCCCCTCCTCCAGGTCCCAAACTCATAGGTTCTCCCTTCGTGCTCTATTTTCAAGGTCCTCAGTTTTCAGCTGAGTTTGGCATAGCTGGTTTTGGAGGGTAAGCACATGTTCCTGCAGCTCATTGGTGCGTTTCTCCACTTCTTGAGTTTGTGTTTCTAGATCTATCACTCTGGTGCCACATTGAGGTCATATTTCAGCTGGTCGATGGAGGTCTTAATATCTTGGTTCAGGTCCCTCCACAGTTCTGTTTTAAAATCGCGCAAGGAGGCCATAAGATCTTCCTTGGTAAGCGCTATAGCGCCTGCTCCCTCGTCACGATCCAATGGTAGGCGCTTGTCCGCTGGTGAGAAAAAGTTGGAAACTTTGTTCAACGCTCTGGTCAACGTCTTCTTTGGCGGCATAGAGGTGGGCCTGGCTTGATGTCTATTGGCGTAGCGGGGGGGGGAGGGGCATTATTGCAATGTCTGTCTGTATTATACTCTACCCTTGCATGCAGTCGGGAGGTACCACTAGAAATCACCACCCGGGGTCTCTGTAGGCGCTGGGTGTTTGTGGGCAACGGCGTCAAGCTTGTCTGTTATAAATCGCACTGCAGCTCTCCAGTCGGTGATCGTTACCTGCGAGCCCCAGATTCCCATGGCCTGGGGACGCTTGTGGCCTCCTGGTTCACCGGTTCGCTCTGGTCACATTGCTGGTGGGGGCTCTCACTAAGGTGGTAGGGAGATCTGTGGCTCTGGGTTTATTAGCGGACTTGTGGCACGCCGTGTGTCTGTGGAGGGTGTGATGGTCAAGTCCATTCTCGGGACGGCCGGGCCCATTCGTGAGTGCTAGGGTCTGCACTGTTCCACAGCGGTGTCCGCCGTCTGTGAAGAGTTTTGTCCCCAGTTACCGTGTTAGGTAGCTAAGAGGTGTCCCCCATCATCCGCCTTTCACTCTGAGGCGGCCGATGCGAACAGGGAGCAGGCGGCAGTGGTTGCAACTCACTCAGCGCTGCCTGATCTGGGCAGAGCCGCCATCTTATGGTCAGGCAATCCGAGCACGGGATGCATCGGAGGGAGCAAACATTACCAGGCCTCAGATCTAAGGCGCAGTCGAAGCTCGCCGCCGTGCCTTGCTTCTGTGGCGCTTCGTGCAGCCCCAGCCTCCGATCCTACTCCTCCCCTGCGACAGCCAGCGGTGCGAAGAATAACGGAGTGTCTCGCAGCATGACCTTCTCCGCGCCCGTCTCCTCACCGCATATATCCTGCGTCCCCGCTGGTCACCAGGGCTTGCTTCGGAGGAGCTGCAGTGGGGCCTCAGGCCGGCCCAGTCTCGAGTCCACTGCGGTGACTGTGAAGGCTTCTCTGTCTCAAGAGACTGCGGCTGCCATTTTAGGGGAGCCCCAAGGCAGATCAGGCATAGTCTCGGTATGGCTCTTAGAGGTCAGCACACATGCAGATCGTGGGTTCTCCCCACTCTCCACTCCCGGAGCTCTCAGGGGATTGGTGCATCGACAGCCACGGTTATGGTAAGTGGCTTTTAGGCGTCTGGATCACAAGCGCGGACCGGGAGCCGAGACGGATTACATCCGTTCGGCCATCTTGCCCCGCCACACCCCAAGGTTTACTTTTTCAACATGTGAAGCTTTGACATTGTGTGGTATCTTCCTGATGTGTTTATAATGCTCCCTTGTTACTTGGTTCCTAGATGCCAGTGTGAGTGTTCTGTTTGGAATGTTGGTGTGATGGACGTGATTGGAATGCTTGGGTGCCTGTGAGTGTTGACAGTTAAAGATGGGCTGAGCAGCAAGCAGGCTGCTTCTGGTGGGGCTGCTACCACTGATGTTATGGACTTAATGAATAACTTACAAAGACACTACTCGGCTACGTCTACTACTTCACGTGTGTAGAATGCAGTATACATAAAAAATTCAAAAACACACTCCCTCTAGACCTATACTTCTTTGTTTCTGGCTATCATCAGCTCAAAATCGGGGCATTGAACAAGTACTTCTCCACACAGAGATATATTCTATTATTTGATATTTTATTTTATTTTTATTTTTTCCTTTTTTTCTTTCACGACCCACACATTATACATGATTATTTAATTTCTTTGTACATCTTATTGTATTTACATCACTGTAATCATAATTATTGTTAACAAGCTAAAATCATGAGGCTGATAGGACTGATCTCAGCACCCATGTAGCATCAACTCAGAATAAATAACAAAACTGTGTACACTCCTCCACACACTCGCACCTCACTCATCATCAACCATATATCTCACACACTACACACTCTCACTCCACATTCCAGAACAACGCTGCATGCACAGATGAAAAACAACGGGGTGATGACATCAACCCTCGGCTGCTGTGCTAATAACTGGGATGACACACTCTCTGGCCGACATACGTTTCAATGGACTAAACGATTGTTCTCCATCTTCTTCAGGACCTATTATTTTATAAATTATAATGGTTGAAGGAAGGGGGATCTGTAGGTGCTGTAAATGTCACCTTACTTATTTCACTCCTGCCGGAAAATCGGGGTCGTGCTTAATATTCAAATGTTGGCGTATTGTCGGTGCGGAGCCCAAATCTTCAGAATCCGATACTTCAGATAACTTCACGGAAGGTCCTCAATTTTTACGCTGCGATTCATGGAGGGATACTACCACTGTCCTACTAAAATCCATAGATTATTCGTATAGAGTAATACGGAAGATCCAGTCCTTGATAGTTTATACTTCTTATGTGAAAAAAAGTTACTTTTCTTTGAATGGCTCTCTCTGTAAGGCTTAGGGACAATTATGTGCATGTTCATTTGTTGTCCATGCGGTTCCGTGCATGTACCCCTGTGGGGCTCCCCGTCGTCTGACCCCGTCCGTTTCTTGATCCAAAAGGACAAATCAGCATACATAGAAAGAGGGAAAAACAAGGAGAAATCAAAATATTTCTCTTCATTATGCCTGCTCTGGTGAGGCGTAAGGTTGTGGCGCTGCACCAGGTTTACATCTGGGGCAGCGCCAGAATCCATGTGTGCTGCATAGGAAAACTCACAGCAATGCCTATAGAACATCTTCTTAATGCAAAGTAAGGCAAGGCAGTGACTTGTGCTGCTTTGTCTAACTCCATAGCTATGAGGCTATGCAAAGCCACGCAGAGTGGCTTTGCGTCGCCCCATAGATATGAGTGAGAGGCTTGCACCGATGGAGTGTCAAAATAAGTGGCACTCCGGCAGTACAAGCCTCTGACAAATAAGTCTCTAACATATTCAACATGTTTATTTAGGTATTTCAGAGAGGAGGCGAGCTTGGTAAGTGGGCAATCTGGGGCAGGTGCAAAATGAGGCATTTTGGATGTGGAACAGGCACACCAGCGTGCAATTGCCTACGCTCTCTGGCCACTGTGGTTGAGGACATGGGGAGGAGAAGAAGGGAAGTCCTCAAACACAGTGGCACAAACAGTAGGTGGTGACATGCCATCACTACTTGCTTATAGTAAGTTAGTACAAGCAATTGGTGGAGCCATATTCGTGTTACAGGTGCTTGCTATCTGCAGAAGGCACCAATAAAAAGAATATAATTTTATAGAGAGCTAAGCCTATGAAACCATCGTGCAAATAAATTAAGTACTATTAAATGTATATAATGATGTGGCTTTCCAACACTGTTATTTCATAAACCTGATTTATACAGGATTCCAAAGCTTTCTATAAATAAGCAGTGACGAATTAATTCAAGCAGCTAGTTACTAAAAAATAAATGAGGCATCCGTCATATTCCATCATTGGCATTCACATTCAGCGGGACCCGTGGGTTCACAGCATGCTTCAGCATGCTTCCGGTCTAGCCGATGCCTTATCTGGGATCCCCGCCTTTGAGAATACAGAATTAGGCACAGTTCTTACTGCTCTTCTTTCCTTCCGAGGAGATATAATTATATGTATAGATCCAGGAACAGCAGCCCCTCCAGGGTAGTCTTTGAAGATTAGAATCCCATGAAAGAATTCCATTTAACTGCTTTTGAATATCTCTTGCTTCGTTATTGATATGGACATTCAAAAGAAATTGCATTAACCTCTTAACGTTTCTACTGCATCGACAATCTCCACGTCCTTTCCAGTGAAATCTGATCTGAGCTGGATCTCTCCCTATATACAGTCACTTTGCGTGGACAATAGTCTCTCTGCACGCAGTACTTCTTTATGACATCCTCATTTTTATTGGCGAGATCCAGTTGCAAAGAGTTTCAAGAGACGAAGAAGAAGCAGAGGTAGCAAGGTGGGTGGTAATAGCCACAAGCTCGGATGTGCTTCAGTTGTCACTAATCGGACTTCTGTTCTGGAAACTGACTGCTGCTGTGTTAGTCTACGTATATTCAGTGTTTATGTCCGACCTTTGAGATAGCTTTAGCTGTTTAATCAGAGCATTTGTCTTTCTTTAAAAAATCATATATAGACATAGAGAATCCTCATACATTGCTCTGTTCAATTGTCATTCACATTTTGCTTCAGCCCTCCACAGCATGCAACACAGGGCAATGGGCCAGCCTACTTTAAACCTTGATTCCTTTCACTTTCAGTAGCTGCAGAAAGCCTTTGCACAAAGTTCACATATGACTAAGAATATCTCCTTTCTCTTTGTGACCAAGCTGGATCAAAATGTGCTGTATTATTTGTATCTTTTTATATTACCTTTCAGTGCTGACATTTATTTTGCCTGCACAGTAGGTGCCCTCTTAGATTATGATTCATTTACTGTCACCTTTTTAATGTTATAAAATGTTTAAGTGACTGTGTATCTTTGGATTTGGCTGAGATTTGAGTGCTTTCTTACATAATGATTTATTCTTGCCTCCCGCACAAAAAGCAATAATAAAATGTATGGCTCAGCTAAAAAGCTTGCTGTTTAAAAACATGACTAGTAGTAAAAATCAATATGTTCTTTTAGCATTTGAAATTGTCAGTATAGCCATAGGGACACCATGTTTAGGTGCGACCGGTTTCTTTCTTTTCGTTTTCTGACTTATGCTTGCAATAAAAGAATAAAATTAAAAAAAAAACAAGCATTGCCTCAGCTTACTAAGGTCAGACGTATTGGCTTTGATGATACTTGCTTTATATGATACTCATTCATTAGTGGCTGCTTCCGGACGGGGGTGGTGGGGCGGGGGAGGAACCTAATTTTTTAAAAAAGGACTTACTTATAAGGCCCGGCCGGCCAACGCCTCTCCTCCATCCTCCGTTCTCTTTATCTTTCTCTACCGGCCGGCAGAAGGAAGCCCCCAGGCACACAGGCTCCCCTGAGCCAATTACAATGCTGCGATGCAGCGTTGTGATTGTTCTGAGCGCCACAGATCGGCGCTCAGACTGGAACAGTGAGCCTATGCATGTTCCTCTCCAGGCTGTGTAATGCAGCCTGGTAGGTACATGCAAAGTGCTCATGAACTGTTTGGTCGGCCCAAGAAGGCAGGCCAAACAGTTCACGCACACTTATGGAGTGCACAGCACTCCTCCCTTGCTCTGGTCAACCCCGCCCGCCCCACCGCCGACTGCAATACGGAAAATAAAATGATAATAACGATATGTTATTATCATTTTATTTTTCCTTTTGAGCAGTGGGGCGATGCTCCTCAGCCTTAGCGGAGTAGCCGCCACAGCTAGCATATTGCTTGCACAGCGAAGTTATAGCTAAGCGCTCTTCATCAGAAGCTTAGCGGATGTTCTAGCTCATCTACATTGTAAATTATATTATTCTAACATTAATGAAGAATTGTACTTGAAGTGAGGTGTGTAACGTACAGATGAATTGTCTAATTGTGCTTCTCCACAATCGTTGCTCGTACTCGCTTACCATTTCCCAAAGAGATACAATGTGTGTACAGGGGAAGGGATTGATAAAGACAGTGAAGACACTGAAAAAGGAAGGTGCTGGGGTGGATTTGGTGAGATGTAGAGAAATAAATCTAGAGTGCCAGGCCAAATGAAAGAGAACATTGATTGCACAGCAATTCATGTACGTATTTAGATTAAAATATATGCACCATTTTTGGGTTTGTTTCATTGTATTCTGTTGGCATTTACATAGCATGTTCCTACCCCATGCAAGGCTAAAAGTACGTTCGTCTGGTGTCCATAAGTACGTTTTTGCTTTAAGGAAGTTTGTGAAGGACGAATTTGTAGTTATTCACGAAAATTTCCACAAAGTTGATTCTTCTTGTGACATGCAGATTTTAGATCTGTTTTGTGGCCGATCACAATATTTCTGCTGTTTTATGTTTTGTGTGTTTTGCATGGCTTAAAATTGACTTTCCAACTTGTGTGATGGCGTTTGTAATCTTAACTCTCTGACAAGCATTTAAAACAAGCACTGGGAATGCAATAGATCTCGCATTTGCTTGAGTTAGAGCTATTGGTATTGTAAATGACAATGCTTTTTAGCCATGAATTAAGGAGTGGATGTGTATGGTTCCAGAAATGATGTTGAGAGACCTCCAGAAAACAAAAATGTATTCTTTACAGGCATTTGAATTGGCTCTAATTTCAAGTTTTGCTTGAAGGGGCTCTGGCATAGAATAAACATCAAACAGTTGCTGTAACACATCACGATGTATAGCCCACAACTGAGGACTGACAGCCAGCAGGTTCAAAAGCAGAATGCTTCAATAATACTTACATGAATCCACAGCATCACGCTTGCCAGAGCATAATAAAAAGAGCACCAAATTTTCATGTAAATTGTTCAATGTAACTTGCATCCAAGCGATGGCCAAACAAAATTAGAATCTAAAATCACAAACTTTCCACTGAAGAACCGTGGCGGTCAAAAAAACTCTTGAATGAATATAAATAAAGAAACCTCCATACAAGATGTTACAAACTGCTGCAACACCAAGCAAGTGTTTCTCGCGCTTTATACATTCTGATTGATTCGATTTATTGATTAACCCTGGGAGTTTAACTGGGAGTCTAACTTCCTCCGAAGGCAGCTAAGTAATTTTTGACACCAGAATGCTGTGTGCATGGGAAAAGTGTACACTTGGGGGCTTTAATTGTCTGTTGACAACATACTTATTCTGCCGAATTGAGGGGCATATTATCAAGAAACGGCGTTAAAATTATTGCCACTTTAGCGGCAGAAAACTGCTGCTAAAGCAGCGATAATGTGCTTGATAATATGCCCTTGAGAATTCCCATAGAAGCCCATGTTCTGGTGTCAACATGGGCTTCTATGGGAATTCTCTGCGGCATATTATCAAGCTCATTATCGCCGCATTAGCGGCAGTTTTCTGCCGCTAAAGCGGCGATAATTTTAACACTGTGCTTGATAATATGCCCCATAGACTTAGACTGAGCTTAAGGTTTGTCCCTTGCTCATGATTAATGGCTTTGTTGTTTCTTTCAATTCTTTGCCACAAGTTTCAAGTCAAGTTTAAGTCTATTTGGTTTAGTTCTCAACTGAGAACAACAAATATTTAAAACATGAAATTACCATTAAAATAATAAAATATAATT
This sequence comes from Triturus cristatus, assembly GCF_964204655.1. Taxonomy (NCBI): domain Eukaryota; kingdom Metazoa; phylum Chordata; class Amphibia; order Caudata; family Salamandridae; genus Triturus; species Triturus cristatus. Next base: position 769,174,369 of record NC_140584.1, on the reverse strand, counting down.
CTAGAACAAAGTTAAAAAAGATTACAAAGATTTAAACATATTGTAACACTCAAATTCATTTGGAGGTACCTAGCAAAGAGAAATCAAGTTCTGAACCGATTTAATTTTACATTTTGTCCGAATTGGTTGTATAAACCTCTTTCTAGCTTCTGCAACAGTCAGATTTGGACAAGCGGATAACACATGTTCCAAGTCTTGCACCCCGCCATTACACAGATCACAGGAACTATTAGCTTTTTCTTTTGGGAACCACATAATGGTAAATGATTTTAGAGGAAGTATCTCAAGACAGAGTAGTATAATGCTTCGCCTGGCTCCATGCTTTAAATTAAAATAAATATACTGCTGCGTTTTCTTATGTACCATAGTTTCAGCATATGTTTTATACAATGACAATTTGGAGCAGTGTTTGTTGTCAACATCGAAGCTTAACCTTGGTGTTAAATTTTTTAAAAACAGCTTCAGATGAGTCCATGATTGCAGCAGATCTATATTAACATTCGATAACTTAAAAGCAATAGATACATTCCTACAAAATACATTTTTCAGCGATCCTTGTTCAAATGTCTCTATTTTTGATAAGGATTGAAGAGTTTCTTGTTCCGCATGGATGAGATTATCTGCCCATCTTATAATATTGGTGATGCCTCTAGCGTACGAAATTACTCATGAGAGTTCAAGATGAAGAACTTGTACCGGTACGGCTTGTGACTTCTTGGTTAGTTTCCAAAGGACTTTCCCTTCTTTCAGATCAAGAAATATCCATTGGCTTAGTGGAATATATTTGAGTGTATATGATAGTCGAGGGGGGATCTTAGCACTGTATACTTGAAGGAGAGAAGAAAGTGCCTTTGACCGGTGGGGACGTATAATCGTAAAGGTGCCCCCGCATGAATGTCAGCTTTACGGCTCAAGTTCTGCAGGTGAGGGTGAGTTTTGCAAAGATTGTGAGAAAATTCTCCCTAGGTATGTGTATTCCTTTACAATTTCCAGCGGTTTTCACCCTAAAGTCCAGTTGTATTTAACATACCGTTTCCTTCATGCAAACGGAACAATTTTTGTTTTAGTGAGATTTGGTATTAGCTCATTTTACTTCAGTGTATTTATTAAGTGCTTGCAGATTCCTTTGCAAACCAAATGGTGTTAGATCTAAGATGGCTACGTCGTCTGCAGACATCATGGTGTGAATTTTATGAGATGCAATTTAGGGTGGAAAATTGCTAACCTGATTAAAACGTGCAGGCAGGTCACTGAGACATAAAGAAAACAGTATTGGGGCTTAGGAGGCACCCATGCTGGAGGCCGTTAGGTGTAGCTATTGGGCTAGTAAGACCATTCTCCTTCCCCATTTGAACTTGACACCAAGTCCCAGAATACAATGATGTTATTAAATGAAGAAGGTTATCCGAAATTCCAATTTTTCGAAGTTTTCTCCAGAGAGTTGGTCTGTCCACCCTGTCAAATGCAGTCATAAAGTCGACAAAGACTGCATACACAACCTGAGACTTTATGGTTACGTATTTATCAATTATAGTTTGCAGCGCTGCAATGTTGTCTGTATCTGTGTGTTTTGGTCTAAACCCTGCTTGATATAAGGGAATAGAACCAGTTGAGAATGCCCACTCTTTGAGATGTTCTAATACAGTTGCTGTAAAGATTTTTCCAGTTGCATCCATGAGAGCTATCTGCCATTAATTACAGGGGAGATGCCTGGAGCCCTTCTTAAAAATTGGAATTACGATGCTCCTCTTCCAAGATTTTGGAATTTCCCCAGTATCAAAGCTATGGAAAAAAAAGTGGAGCTAAGAACTTGCTCCATTCTTTGGGGTTGCTTTATAGGATCTTAATTGGGATGTGGTCCGGTCCCGTTGCTCCCGACGATCTTGCCTTTTTTATATAATGTGCAATTAGAGGAGAAGATGGGGCTCTATTATCTAAGGTTTTTCCTCCTGGCTTACTTGCCATCAGAGTCGAACTTTCTGTCCTCTGATTTGATTTGTATAAGTTGGTTAAGTACGTTTCCCATTCTGATGGGGGGACAGGGATAGCATGTAGTGATTTTTTTGTGCCTGTTTCTTTGACAATTATATTCCAGTAGGAACGCTTATTATTCTGTTTTGCTGCTATCTGTAAGTCCACCCATTTTTTATCCTGTATTTATTCACGATTTTTTCCTACAACATTTTTTTAAGTTGTTAATTTCACTTTGTTCTTATTTCAGAGAATTGAAGGAATTGTGACCTTATTCGTTTATTTAATTCCGTTGCAGTTGTGTCTAGGTTCCATTTTTTGTTTTTATCCGATTGTGGCCTTCGTTGTTTTAGATTATCCTACAAAAATGTTACCAGTTTAATGATGATTGCTTCAAAATTTGTTATCGGGTTTGTTGAGTGGATTGTCTCTAGTGGTTGGGCCATCTCAATTGCAGTGATAACTTTGCAAAGTGTACTCGAATTCCATAGCGGCAGCCCTTGGACCTGGTTCACCAATACTGAACTTTGAAAATGGATGTATGTCGTTACAACGCACACTTTTACAACGCATGCACTTACAACGCATTTTTTACAACGCAAAATCCATTACAACGCACTACACTTACAACGCATGACACTACAACGCATTTTTAAAAACTACCTTTACAACGCATTCCATTACAACGCATACTACCTTTACAACGCATACCATTACAACGCATAATATTAAATTGCATTTAAGGTAAGTATTAGATAGTATAGGGGTAAAAATTACTTTTCTAACTCCAGGGGGTGCAACAGTAGGGTAAGTGTTGGATAGTATAGGGGTAAAAATTACTATTCTAACTCCAGGGGGTGCAACAGTAGGGTAAGTGTTGGATAGTATAGGGGTAAAAATTACTATTCTAACTCCAGGGGGTGCAACAGTAGGGTAAGTGTTGGATAGTATAGGGGTAAAAATTACTATTCTAACTCCAGGGGGTGCAACAGTAGGGTAAGTGTTGGATAGTATAGGGGTAAAAATTACTATTCTAACTCCAGGGGGTGCAACAGTAGGGTAAGTGTTGGATAGTATAGGGGTAAAAATTGCTATTCTAACTCCAGGGGGTGCAACAGTAGGGTAAGTGTTGGATAGTATAGGGGTAAAAATTACTATTCTAACTCCAGGGGGTGCAACAGTAGGGTAAGGGTTGGATAGTATAGGGGTAAAAATTACTATTTTTACTCCAGGGGGTGCAACAGTAGGATAAGTGTTGGATAGTATAGGGGTAAAAATTACTATTCTAACTCCAGGGGGTGCAACAGTAGGGTAAGTGTTGGATAGTATAGGGGTAAAAATTACTATTCTAACTCCAGGGGGTGCAACAGTAGGGTAAGTGTTGGATAGTATAGGGGTAAAAATTACTATTCTAACTCCAGGGGGTGCAACAGTAGGGTAAGTGTTGGATAGTATAGGGGTAAAAATTACTATTCTAACTCCAGGGGGTGCAACAGTAGGGTAAGTGTTGGATAGTGTAGTGTAATATTATGCGTTGTAATGGTATGCGTTGTAAAGGTAGTATGCGTTGTAATGGAATGCGTTGTAAAGGTAGTTTTTAAAAATGCGTTGTAGTGTCATGCGTTGTAAGTGTAGTGCGTTGTAATGGATTTTGCGTTGTAAAAAATGCGTTGTAAGTGTAGTGCGTTGTAAAAGTTGCGTTGTAAAGGTTGTTCCCCTTGAAAATACATGATGTAACCTGGAGATGTAGGTATTAGTCTCAACTCTGTTGTTAAATGTAAAATTGCGTGGTCGCTTCCTAATACAAAATTAATATTTAAGTGTGAGGGGGATCCATACAAATCATATAATCAAGAGTTGAGGAGTTGAAATTGCCTTTTCTTGTAGAGGATGCCGGAATATCTCCTTCTATATTGCCATTTAATATTAATTCGTTCAACAATGGAAGTGAGCATAATAGAATTTTTCCTCTTTTGTCTGCTTTACTTCCTGTGGGAAATTGAGAGATTGGGATTGCCAAGGCTTCTTCTATTTTGACACTGACCCATTCGTTAGATATTTTTCCATGGAAGCCTTGTCCTTCTACCACCTTTTCTATTCCCTCAAATATTTTCACCGCTAGTGCGTCCATTTTAGAGCCGGGGGGATATACATGTTAAAGATAAGAAGGATATTCGAGGTTTCCAGAGGGTCGGTCCTGAATTTGACCTTGATACATTGAATGTTCTTTGAGCACATTGGGATAGTTACTTTGTCCCAGATGAAGTCTTTGTTAAGGAGAATTGCTATCCCTCCTTTCGCGTGTCCCCGATCAACCGGTTCTGTGGAATATCATACACGAAATAACCATGGTGGTCAAAATTTGTTGCTGAGTGCTGACCAAGTTTCTTGTAAGGCCACGATCCCTGGTCGGTCTTCTGTGATTAGTGCTAATTTCTCCCATGTATTTCCAGCTATATTCCAGGATGAGATGGTCATGCCGTTATTAAAAAGGGATTTTTTTTTCCTTAAACCAAAACTCACTCAACAGAGAAGTGCTAGAACCATTACTGTATCACAGTACTACGGGACAGACAAGTGCTACAATACAAACGTCCACCCATTTAAAAATGGTAAGTCTTATTTACCCTGGGGCAACAAACTAGTCATGGGAAGACAGTGAATGTCTTAGTACTGCCCTCACACACTTTGCAGTGTCATGCTTCATCATAGGGCCGCATCATACATCCAGGTGCAGACCAACACTCTGGATGGAGCGCACATTTTTTTGAAGAACAGTGGTGAGGGTAGTGAAAATAAGGATGAACACAAAAACACAACGTAACAAACGTAAACAAAACTAGACTAGTTTGTTGCAGCCTTAGAATCTAACCTTGCCACAAATGTTATGCTTTCCTCCTCATTCTTATATTTGTCTGGCCCAAGGGGCATAATGTTCTCAGCTTGTTTTGATTGGATGAGTTGTGCACTTTCACTGCTGACTTTAGGACCTTGCACTGCAATCCATAATGGGCTATTTCTTCTCCATCCCTTTGTCTCTTTTTGTTCTCTATGTTCCCATTTGTTTCCTGCAAAACTCTTTGCATTTAAAGATTGCCACAGTGCCTTTTTTGCCCCTGCTAGCTCCCTTATCCTGTTAGCCTAACACCGCTGTAAGTGACCATTTTTATATGGCCGTCAAATAATTCCTTTTTTTTTTTATTTATATTTTTATTGAGCAAAATTCAAACAACAAGGTTCAACAATACATATTCAGTCAATAAAAAAAAAACAAAAAAAAAACTAATATATCGTCAAATACAAAAAAAACAACAGCAAATTTGATACAGGAGATCATACGAACGATTTACATAGATATAAGATCCAGCAAGGAGACTTAGGTTAAATTAATTATACAAAAATAAGAAAAAAAACAAGAAGAAAATACATCAATCAAGTCGAGGGAGGTATGTCATTAAACCTCTGATTTGAATACCATTTGGAGATAGGAGCCCAAATCTGGGCCCCAAGAAGTCTGTTTTTTTTACCTCTGGAACTATATATTGAAAGCTCCTGTTTATAGGTTGCCAAGAAACGGCTAAGCCACATCTGAAAAGTGGGTAGTTCAGGGTCCTTCCACCGCGCAGCAAGAATAATACGAAAAATAGCAGTGCCCAAAAAAAGTATCCTTTGTTCTTCAATACTATGACCAAGAGAATCATCATGTCCCATTAAATAAAGAGTTACTGATTCTTGGATGTCGTGACCAAATACCTGAGCCCAGAATCCCATAATCATAGCCTTTAATAAACCTAATTTGGGGCAATCCGCGAACATATGGATTAAATTCGCTTGGAGTTGGCTACATCTGGGGCAGCTATCATCAGCCCGTAAGCCCCAGGAGAATAACTTTGCAGGCGTAAAATAAAGATTATAGAGAACTCTGTAGTATTGGGCTTTAAGGTTCGAGGCAATAAAGAGTTTAGATGAGAGGGCCAAGCATAGGTCAATGTCAACATTTGGATTAGTTAACCTTGTGGCCCAAGCCTGCTCAACCCGCTTTACGTCATCTACAGTGTTTTGGATCAGCAATTGATAGAGAGTGCCAATTCTAGTAGAGCGTTTTCCAATAATAGAAAACAGATTGATATTATCCAATTTAATTCTAGGGATACAGTTGCAAATGCTTGTAAACACCTGAAGGTATTTCAGAAAATCGGTAGTTGGAATAGTAAATTTCTGCTGCCGCCATCCATATGACGAAGTAATTTCCTGACCAAGAAAGTCACCCACTGTATTAATACCTAAGGATTCCCACCTCCGGGAGGTAGAGTCGTTAAGACTAATAGAGATAATAGAGCTACGCCATAAGGGGGTATATTTTGTAAATTTTGGAATAACTAAATGTTTGGATACAGATTTCCATACCTTCCAAGCATCTGTGACTACCTTTAGCTTAATTTTTTTATAATATAATGGTTCAACCTGCCTTAAAAATAGGACTTGGCATTTAGTCCCAAGACTCAGCTCATAAATGGAAGGGACAGAGGGTTCCATAGTAATCGAAGTGGCTGATTTAAAATTCAGTAATGGGCCCATATGTTGAAGAAATGTTGCCCATAAGTATAATGTTAAGCTGGGAATACCTAGCCCGCCCCTCTCCTGGGGTAGAGTCAAAAATGGTAGTGCTCTTCTAATCTTTCCAAAGCTCCACATGAACTTAGACATGGAGGAGTCAATGATCTTAATGAAACTACCTCCAGGTAAGATCGGGATTGCTCGAAACAAGTAGAGTATCCTTGGAAAGATATTCATTTTTAAATAATCAGCCCTGCCAATTATAGAAAGATGTAAATTATCTACTCTCCTGAGGTCAGTCTTTTTTTTGTTAATCAGGGGAGTATAGTTAAGATGGTCAATTTCCCTCACATCAGAAGACAGACAGACACCTAAATAGGTGGCTTGCTTCACTTTAAGGGGACTATCCAAAACCGTATTGTTTGTACAGAGAACCATTGTTTTATCCCTGTTAAGGGAATAACCTGAGAAGGTACCAAAGGCCTGGGTAATTAGTTCGATTTCCTGAACTGCATCAGCAGGATTTGTTGTTAGAACAGCCACATCATCGGCATACGCCAAAACTTTCGTTGAGAACACACCTATATCAACAGGCCAAATACCGGGTGAAGAAAGCAATTTTACAATTAGGGGATTAATATAAAGGGCAAATAATATCGGAGAGCAGGGACAACCCTGCCTCGTACCCCTCTGTATCTCAATAAACTCCGACTCGGTACCATCGATTGAGACTTTTGCCTTAGGATCTATATATAAGGTCTTTATAGCTCTAATAAACTTATTCCCGAAATTATTAGATTCCAAGACACTCCACAGAAAGCTCCATGAAACACGATCGAATGCCTTCTCGGCATCGAGAAGGATCATCGACATCTCCCCCCCCCGTGGTGCCCATGATGTCAAATAGGGTGATGACTCTCCGGATGTGATCCGTAGTGCCCCTACCGGGGATAAAGCCATGCTGCCATGGGGAGACAAGATGCTCGACGATCCCACTCAACCGATTAGCTAGGATCTTGGCATAAAGTTTTGAGTCGGAGTTTATTAGAGATATGGGTCTATAAGAGGATGGGAGATGCGGGGGTTTGCCTTTTTTCGCAAAAATTTGCTATATTGGTATGTTTCCAGGATTCAGGTGGGGTTGAATGATACTGAACCCCCAGAAACAGATCCAATAAATAGGGGAGTATTTGTTTACCTAACACCTTATACAGATCAAGCGGAATTTTGTCCGGGCCTGCTGCTTTACCATTTGCAAGATCAGAGAGTGCAATCTCCGATTCCGAGATTGAAATTTCTTTTTCAAGATCTTCTTTGACTAATTCGTCAACCGAGGGATGGAAATCTTGGCCCGATAACCAGTTATTAAGAAAGGTTTTTATAACGCCATCAGAATATGAGTTATCACTATGATATAACTTCTGATAGTATTTTCGGAATACCTCCACGATATCATGTGAAGAGGAATATTCCTGGCCCTCATACTCAATCCGCTTGATCTTATTTTGAGATTGTTGTTGTCGTGTTCGAAGGGCTAGATATCTGCCTACATTCTCTCCAGATTCATATAATCTGCTTTTATTGACTTCGTATATTTCAACGGCTTTTCGGGTTAAAGTGCTGTTAATTTCAGCTTTTAATACTAGTATTTTTTGGAGAGTATCAAGGATTGGAACTCCCTGTTGTATCTGGGCAGCATGGTGAATCTCAAGATTAGACAATTCGCGCATTAGATTCATATTGATGTTGTCCTCTATCTTTTTGCGCCTAGCCACAAACGCAATAGTCTCCCCCCTTAATGCTGCTTTAAAACAGTCCCATACAATCAGTCTAGAAGCACTAAACTGATTGCAGTCGAAAAACCCCTGGGCCCATGATGTTATATGGGCTATATATTGGTGGTTAACGAGAAGCTTTCTATCAAAGGACCATTGCACTTTCGGCTTCTCACAGCTTGGCAAATCAAAAGTAAGGGTAAGTGCATTATGGTCCGAAATTGTTTTTGGAGACTTGATTTTATCGAGCAGAAGCAGATCCTCTAATGATGACATAATATAATCAATTCGAACATACTTGTTGTGTGGGTATGAGAAATAAGTAAATCCATCATCATTTTTCTTCCTCAATCCCCAGACATCAAGTAAATTATGGCTATCCATCAATTGGCACAGGGCCCTGTATACCCTAGGCTTACGTCCTTTATAGTTTAAGGGTGATTGAGTATCAAAACAGCTCCCTACGGCAATGTTAAAGTCTCCGCATAAAATAAGAGGGCCAGGCCAAGAGGCAAATTCTAGCTCTAGATCTCTAAAAAGTAGGGGATCATCCAGATTTGAACCATAAATTGCGCAGATTATAAGACCAGATTTCAGTTGAGCTATAGCCCATCTGCCATGTTTATCGGCCAATGTACGACTAGGATCGCCTATTATAGATTTTACAAGAATAGAAACTCCTCGTGTTTTAGATGTTTGTGAGGTGGCTGTGATAACATTATACCCCGGAATGTTTACCAATTCTTTATCACAATCTGCAATATGCATCTCCTGTAAGCATAGAATATCAACGGGATCTTGTCGTAGTAGTTGATATAATTGTGCCCTTTTATTTCTGTCGTTAAGACCCGCGATATTCCAGCTACGAAGTTTTACTCTCCCCATCTAAGATGAAAAATCCCCACCCTGACCATCAAAAAACAGTAAACTATGTAAGAACAAGAAACAAAACACAATTCATAATCTGATTCCCTCTTATTACTACAATATATTATATATTCCATATACCAAAAACTTGGCATTGTCTTATTTGTGCGAAATTGCTAATTTTTATGCTTCCCCCCCCCCCCCTCTCCCTGTCCCCCCCTCCCCGGACACCAACCACCAGGGCATTTAGACTCTAGAAGAGTCTGTGATGGTGGAGAGACATTCCCTGACCAGTACCAATAAAAATAAACTTACACGGTGAAGACAAGTAAGACTGAATAGGTGCAAAAATAGTGATTTTTGATATTTGAATAAGAAAAAATCAAAAAAAAAAAAAAAAGAGAGAAGAGGAAACAGGAAAAAAAAAACGAAAGATAGACATATAAAGGTATTTCGTGGATAATAAGAGTAGCAAACTAGAGCAGGGTAGCTATTCCAATATCCATAGCTATATTATATTATCATGATTACAATAGTTATATCTGAATGTATAGTAAATATATAATAACTGTAATCAAGCTGCTACAAATCCTTAAAGTTCTAAAGCTTACAAAGTCCTGGACTGACCCCCAACCAAGACATATACCAAATATCGAACTCCAATGGGCAAAGAAGCAGAAAAGCAAAAAGCATCCTAACCCATTCTTCACTCCTAGACTCAGCATTTCCTAGCATTTCCTAACATACAATTATTCAATTACTAGCATGAAAAAAAGGCTTAAAGCTTCAGGACAGACTATCCAGAAACTCCTTGGCTTTAATTTCTGAGGTGAAAAATTTAGCCTGACCATTATAAATGACTTTAAGCTTGGCAGGATTGTTAAGATGCACCTGAGCTTTTTTTTCTTGGAAAGGTTTGATCAATTGGCGAAGACGCCATCTCCTCTCCACAGTGGTGTGGCAGAAATCGGGCCTCACAAAGTAAGAGATAGCGTCTCTGCTGCGCCGAGCTTCGGGTCTTGCTTTCTCAGAAATAGCCTGACGGACTAGAAAATTTCCGAAAAACACCAAAACTGCACGAGGGAATCCCCCTTGTGATGGGGCCTTTAGAGTAAATGGGGTTCTGTGAACGCGTTGAACTTCCAAGTCCCAATTCCAGGATGCAAGCTCAGGGAGTGTGTCCTTAAACAGCTGAATTATAAAGGAGCGTATATCATCGCCCTCAATTTTTTCCGGAATTCCGAGTACGCGGAGGTTGTTGCGCCGAAGGCGATTTTCCATATCCTCCAGCTTCCATCTAACATCTTTCAGCTCGGCTTTGTGGGCTTCCACTTTCTCCTGAGTCACCGTGGCTTCAGCTTCGTTCGTCACTATTCGATCTTCGATCTCCGTCAGTCTTATATTGGAAGCTGCAACAGTTTTTGAGAGTTTTCGAACTACACCCTGTACCTTATGCAGGGCTAATTGTGCCCTACGACCATCCCTGGAGGTCTGTTCCTGATGGGAGGCAATAGCCTGCAGTACTGTATCCATCACAGAAGTCAATGTAGTACTTTGCGGGTCAGTGGCGGACAGCTCAGGATGAGATATGGAGGTATAATCCTGTGGATTTAGAGCTGTTGCTGGAGAATAATCCCAGGCTAACCCTGAAGCACCATGATGACTCCTTTTCTTCCTCAGCACAGTTCTCCTGCTTCCCCTAGATTCTCCCTGGGTTGGGTCATGATCACTTTCAGTTGCGCTAGTGTCAGAACCAGTGTTAACTTCTGAGTCCAAATCTGAGTCTTGTGACCACCTAGGGTCTTCCAGACCTTCAGATATCGAATAAAAATCCGACGGGTCTCTGTCTGTGTCGAGTGAGTCAGAAGCAGCATGGTCATTACAAGCCTTCCCCCTAGGACCCAGAGACCCATGTAGAATATTTTTAGAAGTGTTTGGTGCGGCACCAATCTGAGGCAAACCGATAACAGTCCCTTGTTTAAAGGAGGAGGCCACCGGCAGTTGTGTTGCAACTGCAGCAACTGTAGCTGAAACTTCACCAGTAGATTCATCTTCATCAACATCTAGTGCGATTACAGCATTTATTTGGGGAAATGCTGAGCTAATGTCATTTATGTCTAAATTAAAGTTCTCCGGCAGCACAGATAAAGAAGCGGCTAAGCTAACCATGGGGGAGGGGATAAGGACAGAAACAGGAGGAGATGCAGTGTCCACAGAGGAGGGACATAAACCTTGTACATCCCTACCTTCAAGATTTTCAATCCTTCGTCCTCCCGCCGCTTGCGGGTGAATGATCTTCTCACCCCCTGAACTGCCCGGTATACAGCTTGCCGGCTCAATATCAATTGATTTCACTGCAGCTTTTTCTCGCTGGATTTGCTCGAGAGCACCACCACCAGGCAGCGCACTCAGGTCCAACGAAATCACTGCTGTGGATGTCGGCAGATGAACGGGGGAGGGAGAAGAAACAGCACCGGGCGTTTTTCGTAGAAGCTCCATCACTGAGGGGCCAAGTCCTGGAGTAGGCGGTAATTGTTTGGATGATTTTGCTAACTTCGCCGGAGCAATATCCAGGCTGCCGGGTCCTTCCAGGTCAGGGATCTCACCACGCTTCAGCGCCAGCTCCCGGTCTCTAAGAGCCTGCTTTGCTGCCCGAGTTTTAGAAGCGGCCACTGCTGCGGCGTTCTTCGGTGCCATTGCCTTGCTGCAATCCAACCTTGCAGCGTCTAGGGAGCAGGAAATGCTTTGTGTACTCGCTGTAGCGTTTTGTGGACTAGCAGTAGTGACAGGAGTACCAGCGAGAGTTCTATCCAGCTGCGAATGTCTGATAGCTCTCAACACCACAAAGCCGATCAAAGACGCCAGGATATGCAGGTGAGAACGAGAGCAAAATACCACGGCCGTAATTTCGTCTTGTGGAGCTGTAACAAACGATCCGAGCCCCTCCATCCGGCTTGCGATAATCCTGTGGCGTTTTTTTTTTTTCCCCCCTCAGGGTTAGTTGAAAAGTCTCACCACTTCTACTTAAATATTTACTCCCTGTTCCAAATCCAAGTTAAGAAGTTCATTGCGGTTCTAATTCCGTTTCATTTTCCTTCTGAAAATGCAATAATGCACCCCTCAGTCCACCAAAATGAGTACTGGTCAGAGGAGCATCTCACAGCGGTCTAGAACGCCGCCGCCATCTTAGCTCCGTGTGTTCCCGTCAAATAATTCCTAAAAGATGATTGTATGTGCATATACATATGCAAATGCACCATTGGCAACTTAGTTTGCTTTTACTTTAAGAAAAAGCATTCAAAGATGGTCAAGCATGCATACACATAAACACATTCACTCACACACACACACACACACAGAGCATGGGCACACACACACAGAGCAGTAATCCTTGAAAGCTTTGAATGCTTGTTCATAAGGCAATAAAAACCATACCGAAGCGGAGGCCCTCCATGCACATGCATATATGCCATTGCAAAGTGTCCATCTTAGAATGCATTTTCCAAGAAAAAATATGTCATCACACCCGGCATTCATTTGCATATTTTGTGGCCATAATGAAATGTTTTCTCTTTAAACATAACTAAAACTATTCCTAGATCACCATCTTTGCTTGCCACCTGGCAAAAAGATTGGCATAGCTAACAGGTCTGTACCGGGTGCCAATAGTATTGCAGTTGAGGCTGTAACAAAATGTATAGTGTTTTTTTAAAGTCAGTTCTTAGTGTTTGCTGCCGTTGGGATTCTCCTTATCCATGATGTCACCTCCAAACAGATACAGAATTGTTTTTCAATGTGCACCACATCTCACAAATGTCTGATTTCTGTCTCAAAAATTAAATTACCTCCTCATCCTCTTCCACAAATATGAGGTTTACCATACGCCTTACCCACAACCAAGTTCAAAACACTTTTTTAACTAGAAGGCCCAAGTGAAGGGAGGGAGGGTTCAATGTAAGTATTGGGATGAGGAAAAGACAAGATAAGATTACTGAAGATTACTGTTAAGTAATCCAGGATTACCTCCTCATCTTCTACCTTGCCCCATTCTATACAATATGAGGATAAGCCTAAGCAAGAGCAGGACTTTTTGTCAAACTCTTTGAACAAGATTTGAGAAACAGTAATACCAGAAAAGAGTGCAGAAAAAGATTTAAAGAATAATCTAGAAATGATTAGGGGTGGGTAATAAATTCCGATATGATTGTATTGTGGAGTTCTGGCAAAACTCTGACAACCACTGTTTGGCAGAGTTTTTCTCGCACGCGGCTCAATAATTTTAAGTTGGCAAGTGTTGCTGTCCCCTAGCAAGATTTTTGTGGTATAGGTTAACTCAGTGAGATTTTCTCAATGTGGTCAGTCGCGGGCAGTCGTGACCGTCTGCGGTGGGAAATCTGCTGCTCAAGCAGAAAATCTACTCAAGCGGAAGCAAAGAAGCAGTGCCCTCTGACACACTGTGTGGTGCAGTTTGGGCTGATTTTGCAGTGTGAAACAAGCGCCCTGTGCTAAAAATAAGTGCAATGTGCTTTTAACTCCTGCTCAAGGAACTCTGCACAATCTCACAGAGTTTTTATGTAACTCTGTGGAATTTCACACAGTAAAACTCTGCAAGTTTTGCCCACCCCTAGAAATGATATATCATAAAATGCACTGAACAAGAATCAATCCCAGTGCCAATATAACAACCTCAGGCAATGCGGGAGCAACCTTCAGAAAAAATAAAGATGGACCCACCTCCAAAAAGACCTCTAGACTATGGCAAAGGATGACAAAGGGATATGCTGATAACAGTTAAGTCTTTTAATAAGAGTAAAAATGCACATACCTATAGTACAAGTGCTGCGTCCCCTCACATGCTCCCTTCTGAAAATATAGTGTGTCTATGTGGCATTGTCACCTATCTTGGAACCATCCCATGGGGTAAGCACATAGTCAATATTCTTTGCTTGTCTTATGGTCCCATATAGGAAAACACAGCTTCAATTTGATCCGCTTTTTGGGCGATCCAAAAAGGATTTTCCTCATGAATAGCAATAATTTTACTTATAATTGAATGAGAAATTACAGGACTTACTGTTGGTACTGCAGGCAAATGAGTTTACCCTGCTAGGCCTGCCTTGTTTCAGTTAAGCGACTGTGGGCCAGATGTAGGTGGCTAAATACCGGTCGGTTATGCCGAATTTCGGTAAATTTCAGCGTTACCGACCGGTATTTAGCCATTCCTAATGTAGGTAAGGAATCGGTAAATAAGGAATCAGGAATTACTGATTCCTTATTGCTCTTGCATTTAAGGAATCAGTAATACAGATTCCTTAAATGCAATGTAGGAAGCACATTAAAGAGTGCTTTTGAGTCTTAAGAAATCGGTAATTACCACCAACGTCAAGTTGATGGTAATTACCGATTTCCTTTATAAAATCACTTTTTGGGTTTTTGTAAAGTGCCATGTGGCACACATTCATGCCCTTGGGGCATGTATGTGCGCCACATGTGCACACATGCACATTTCAGGGGTGCAACAGGGTGTCCTTTTGACACCCTCGAAAGTGCTCCCGCTATTAGCGATTCGGTAATACCGAATCGCTAATAATGAATGTCTTCACATTCATTCCTATGGGCCTCCAAGCCCATAGAAATGAACGGGTAGGTATTCCTTATTACCGAATCTCAATTACCGATTCGGTAATAAGGAATATTAAGGATTCGGTATTTTTTACCGAATCTTTACCTACATAGGAAATTACGATTTCTTCATAGTGAATCTGTAAAATTTGCTATTAGGAAATCGGTATTTCAGATTTACCTACATCTGGCCCTATATAGTCTAACTATACCTGTGTCTATACCTGCTGCTCTGCCCCCGATCTCTCTGTTTTCTGCCTTTTTATCTCTGATCTCTTTTTCACCTTACTTTCATGTTTTCTGCTTTTATGTCACTTTCTTTCTCTTTCTGCACTTTTTCACTTTTGCATCTTTTCTCCCTCTGTGTGCCCGCTGCTGCTAATCCCCCTCAGCACTGCTCCCTCCAGCGCTGCTTTCGCGCTTCCCGCTTTTCCGCCTCCCAGCTGTCCAGCCATCCCCTCACTCTACTTAATGGCAGCGGCTTCGCGGTGAAAGGAGCAATATCACTGACCTTGTCAGTGAACTGCTTCCCTTCTGCACAGCTCCGCCTGGCACCAGCTGCTCCTGGCCCTTACAGGTCTGTGAGTTTGAGGGAGCATTCCTGCTCTGCTGCTTCTCTGCCCTCTGCCTCTCTGCTTTCTGCCTTTCCTTCTCTGATCTCTGTTTCACCTTACTTTAATCCTTTCTGCTTTTTTGCTTCACTTTTTCACTTTTTGTACCTTTTCTTTCTCCGTGTCCCTGCTGCTACTCGTCCCCCAAGGCACTGCCCTCCTCTAGAGCTGCTTTCCCTCTTCCCGCTTTCCCACCTCCTACCTCTCCAGCCCTCCCCCTCACATATGGAACGGTGGATGCTGCACAGTGAAAGGAGAAATCTTTGCTCTGCCCCCTGTCTCTCTGTTTTCTACCTTTTATCCTCTGATCTCTTTTTCACCTTACTTTCATGTTTTCTGCTTTTTTGTCACTTTCTTTCTCTTTCTGCACTTTTTCACTTTTTGCGTCTTTTCTCCCTCCATGTGCCTGCTGCCGCTCATCCCCCTCATCCCTGCCCCCTCCAGCGCTCCTTTTCCACTTCCTGCTTTTTTGCCTCCCAGCTGTCCTGCCATCCCCTCACACTACTTAATGGCAGCCACTTCGCTGTGAAAGTAGCAATCTCACTGACCTTGTCAGTGAAATGCTTCCCATCATGCACAGCTCCCCCCGGTAGCTACTGCCACTGACCATTGCAGGTCTGCAAGTTTGAGGGAGCAATTCTGCTCTGCTGCTCTGCCCTCTTTTTCTCTTCTTTCTGCCTTTTCTCCTCTGATCTCTTTTTCACCTTACTTTCATCTTCTCTGAATATTGTCACTTTCTTTCTCTTTCTACACTTTTTCAGATTTTGCTCCTTTTCTCTCTCACTCTCACTGTCTCTGCGACTGCTCGTTCCCTATGGCCCACCCCCCTCCACTGCTGCTTTCATGCTTCCGACTTTCCCGCCTCCAAGCTGTCCAGCCCTTCCCCTCACACTACTTAATGTTGACTGCTGCATGGCTGCGTAGCGAGATGAGAGCAGCAGGCAGGCTGCTGGCGTGCCAAAGGCAAGCCCCTCTGCACCTGGACTGCCCCCAGTGCCACACACCCTGGCCTTCGGACCATCCACCATTACAACGCCAGCACCCTCCACGCCCTCAACACTGGACGTCACTCTGCCTACCATATTGCGTTGCTGATGAACACCCAAGATCCATTCACCTGCCGCACCTGCAACTGCACCTTTGCCGGCCTCTGTACACCAGACCCACTGACTGCACAATCCTCAAGAACCA
The DNA here is from genome assembly GCF_964204655.1 of Triturus cristatus. NCBI lineage: Eukaryota > Metazoa > Chordata > Amphibia > Caudata > Salamandridae > Triturus > Triturus cristatus. The sequence continues at coordinate 769,157,775 of NC_140584.1, read as the reverse complement.
GACACAACCACCTCAAATGTATCCTACTCAACACTCACTAACTCAAAAGAAACGACGTGGAGATCTGGGAGCTGCTCGACTCCATCTCCCCAATGTCACCTTGTTCACACAAATCTGGATGAAATCCAGCTCAGCCCCAGACATTGCAACTGCTATCCCCGATAGATACACAATCATCCACAAGGACAGCATGAACGGACTAGGAGAAGGCATTGCCATAGTACACAAAGACATTCTCTACCTCTCAACCAGCTCCGCCGACCACTCATCCCACATGGAGCACCACCACTTCCAGATCCAGACCAACCCGAATGCCACCCTCTGCTGCACCCTCATCTACAGGCCTCCCGGACACTGCCCCCCCTTCAGCGAAGTTATAAGTGACTTCATCACTCATCACGCTCTCGCCTCAATGGACTACATCCTCCTTGATGACGACAATTTCCACCTGGAGAACCTCGCCACAATCGGACTCAAACAGCTGGTCACTTCTCTTACCCACTCAGCAGTACACACCCTTGACCCCATCTTTTCTGCAACCAACAAAAGCTCAGTCAGCCACACCTCCGAGCCATACTGGACTGACCACCACTTCATCCACTTCACCTTCACCAAACCCACTGTATGCCACCACACCCACTGCAATCCTCGCAGAAGCTGGAACAAGGTCACTGAAGACCAGCTCACCACCTCCCTCAGCAAGACTCTATCTCAGACATCCAAGGATGACAACACCTCAGCATGCCAACACACTGGCCCCCCTCAAGAAACACTCAGGCAAGCAGCCCTCCAGGAAAGCCAGCTGGTTCTACTCCACCCTCCAAGAGTCTATGCACCAACACCGCACACCAACACCTTATCAGAACAATGAAGAAAGCAGCCAATGAGGAATGCATTAACACCAATGCACACAACAGCAAATAGCTCTTCGCAGTGGCCAAAGAATTCCCCAAACCCAGCACAGAGACAGCAGACATGCCCCCATCCCAACACCTCTGCGACAACCTTGCCATGTTCTTCCGCCATAAGATCAAGGAGATTGCAGCTTTGCAAACCAAGACTCACCCACCCACATTGTTATTGTTAGCTGACATTTCTATAGCACATAATCACCCAGGGGTCTCTTAGCGCTTCGAGAGCGTGAACACAAACAAGCCTCTATCCATCTGGTACCTATATGCGGATTCTTGGCGTGCCTCCAGGGCCTCCCTGAACAGGAGCACTTTGAGGTGTTTCTGGAAAAGGAGGTGCGTGCTTTCCTTGCCGAGGCCGTCGGGCTAATTGTTCCAGAGCTGCGGGAGCATAACAGAGAAATCTCTATTTCCCTTGGATGCAGTTTTAAACCGGGGGACCGCCAGCAATCGGCTCTCAGAAGATAGCAGTTTCCGGCCCGGCACGTAGTTCCCCAGACACTCCTTGATGTATGTTGGGGCCTGGCTGTAAATTGCTTTATGAGCAATGCAGAGGCCTTTAAACGTAGCCCTCTGCTTGATGGGGAGCCTGTGAAGTTTATGCAGCAGTGGGGTGCATGTACCCTTCTGGGAAGCCTAAAGATCAACCTGGCGGCATCGGTCACTTGTTGTTTATTGGTTAATTTATCAGGTAGTTCAATATACAGGGCGTTCCCGTAGTCTAGTCTCGATATGATGGTGGCTTTTATTATCATCTGTAGTGCCGTTGGAGAGAGAAGGGGGGGAGTCTTCGCATCTGTTCAAGAAGGCCTGTACAAGTTCCGGTGATGGTGGCTACTTGGTTGGTCATAGAGAGCTCTGCATCATGTAGTATGAGGTGTATCTCAGGACATTTTGTACCTGTAGGGAGGCCTGTTGAGTGTTATTTGGAGGATAAGCTGAGTGTCATCCGCGTAATTAAAAACTTGGCAATTCATGCGTGCAAGAGCAGCTATGAGAGGCTGGAGGTATATGTTGAAAAGAAGCAGGGACAGCGCTGACCCCTGGGTGACTCCACACCTAAGTTCCGTGATACGGGTTAGGAGCTGAGCATGGTTGACCGTGTCAAATGCTGCCGAGAGGTCCAACAGAACCAGGGCACACATTTTTTTGTTGTCGGCTTTGATTCGGAGTTCATCGACTACCGATAGCCTCACCAGTTCCGTACTGTGGTGGGCCCTGAAACCTGCCTCACGCCCCTGGAGTAACTGGTGTTTCTCTGGGAATGCCGAGAGTGATATTAGGATGTGTTGCTCCACCACCTTCGCCAGAAAGGGAAGCTGGGAGATGTCTATTGTTTTTAAGACTAGTGGCATCCGCCCCTGGTTTCTTCAACAGGGGAGTGACCCTAGGTTCCTTTAGGTCGAAGGGAAGGTAGCCTGTCTCCAAGGAGCGGTTCAGAAAGGCAAGAAGTTGACCTTCTAGGCAGGGCAGGGCCATGCAGAACACCCTAGAGGAGCAAGGGTCTGCCGGAAAGAGCCTGATTTAGTGCGGTTCATCAGGCGAGACATGGAGACTTGGTCCAAGTTAGAGAAGGATGGGAGTTGATTGTTGGGCATAGGAAGCGCTGGCTGCTGGTCAGGGGGGCCGGTTGGTCGTGGTATTCTCAATCTCCACAAGGATGTCCTTGACCTTCTAAGAAGAAGGTCTGGAAGGTGTCACAGTCCGGGTGGAGGTGTGTTTTTTACTGTGACATTTGGCTGAGTTCTTTCAAAATTTTGAAGGTCTCTTTCTGTTTGTTTGAGGCCCCCATAATTCTAGACTCGTAGAATTCAGCCTTCCTAGTCAGGATGGCTTTTTTATACGTAGCTAGTAGGAGTTTGTGTGCCTCAAGTTCCACTAGGCTGCCAGATTCCCGCCATCGCTTTCTCAACCTCAGGTCTTATTGAACCAAGGGGCTCCTTTGCCTTTATCTCAGACTTTCGCTCTGCGTGCCGGGGCAACTTGGTCAATAGCTATGCTAAATGTATCGGCTATGGCTACACATTCTTGGTCGAGGGTGCTAGATAGGGATACTTTCCGAGGGAGCCCGGCTAAGGTGCCCGCCAGTATGTCAACCTCAATTCGGTTCCAGTTATGTATGGTTTTCCACCCTAAGGGTGGGTGCATCGACTGACTGCCCAGCGGGACATCCACCACACCCAATGGCTCCAGCTCCCAGCAGACCTTGAGCAACTGGACTACCCTTCAGGATCATACAGAGCATCCACTCCAGCTGCAGTCCTTACAGGTAACAGCGGTTGGGCGGTGGAGCCGGGTGGGGGGTATTTCTAGGGACGATGCAGAGGGAAAATTAATTATTTATTTAATTTTCCCTCTGCATTGTCCCTAAAAACACCCCCCACCCGGCCCACCGCCCCACCTCTGTTACCTGCACAGACCGTGGCTGATCCACTCCAGAGCCCCCTTGGATCCCTGCCCGCACTACATCTTCCACAGAGCTGGCACCTCCATCTCACCCGAACTCTGCTGCACCATCAACTGCTCCATTGAGTCTGCAACCTTCCCAGAAGACTAGAAGCATGCAGGGATTAAACCCCTGCTGAAGAAACCTTCTGCTTACCCGACGGACCTAAAGAACTATAGGCCCATCTCTCTGCTCCCCCTCTCAGCCAAAGTCATCAAGAAAGCCATGAATGCCCAACTCTCTGAGTTCATCGAAACAAACAACATCCTGGACCTCTCCCAATGGGGCTTCAGAAGCAACCACAGCAATGAGACCGCTCTCCTCACGCCGCAGATGACATCCGCACCCTCCTTGACTGAGGCAAAACTGTAGCCCTCATCCTCCTGGACCTCTCAACCACCTTCGACACCATCTCCCGCCACATCCTCTGCACAATACTCCATGATGCAGGCATCCATGACAAAGCCCTAGAATGGAACAGCTTCTTCCTCACCAGCCGAAAGCAGAGAGTCAGACTTCCACCGTTCAACTCAGAACCCACAGAGATCAGCTGTGGACTGCCTCAGGGATCCTTCCTGAGCCCCAATCTCTTCAACATCTACATGGCCCTGTTTGCAGCCATTGTCAGAAGTCACAGACTCAATATTGTTCCCTAAGCCGACTACACCCAGCTGATTTACTTCCTCACATGCGAACCCACAGCCACAAGAGCAACTTCCATGATGGGATGAAGGCAGTTGCCATCTGGAGGAAGGAAAGCTTCCTCAAGCTTAACTCAGACAAGACCAAAGTCCTTGTCCTGGGCTGCTTCCCCTCCACCTGGTATGACTCTTTGTGGTCCGCAGTGTACAGAATCCCCCCCCACGGACCATGCACGAAACCTCGGCATCATCCAGAACTCCATGCTCTCAATGAAATGCCAAATCAATGCCGCCTTGTCCTCCTGTTTCAACACGCTTCACCTAGTTTGGAAGGTCTTCAAGTGGATCCCCATTGAGTCCAGGAAAATGGTCACCCATGCACTCGTCAGAAGCAGACTCGACTACAGCAACGCACTCTATCAATCAATCAATCAGAACATTTGTAAAGCGCACTACATACCTGTGAGGGTCTCAAGACCCTGGGGGGGGGGAGTGCTATTACTGCTCGAATAGCCAGGCAAAAAAGGGCACAGGCCACAGCATAAAAAAGGGGAAGGAGGAATGAAAAATGAAACAAAAAGCAGTTAACAAAAGCAATACAATTACAAAACCAACTTATGGCCTACCACTGGCCACCAGGGATGAGGTGCAGGTGGTGGCCTGCGGGTGGAAGAGGGCCTCGAACTCGCGGCAGTGGCATCAGCAGCGAGCGAGGATGCACGGGCACAACAGGTGGTGATGTTGCGGCGTGGGGAGCGACCTGCCTGGAACAGGTTCATGGGTCGCTCCACCCAGAAACTCAAGTAAAAACTGCAGACCGTCGAGAATGTCAATGCCAGACTGATCCTGAACATCCCATGCCACAACCACATTACGGGCGACCTGAGCGAACTTTACTGGCTACCTTTCGACAAGAGAATCACCTTCAAGGTTATGACACACACCTACAAAGTCCTCCACAATGCCGGACCTACATGCCTCAACCACCGCCTTCCCTTCTACACTCCCACCAGACATCTCCGCTCTGCCCAGCTGGCCCTGACCACAATCACATGGATCCACAAAACCATGGCTGGAGGAAGGCCCTTCTCCTAGATTGCTGTGAAGACCTGGAACTCGATGCCTCTGCACCTCAGGCGATCACCATTGCTGTCGCAATTCAGGAAGGACCACAAGCCCTGGCTAACCGACTGAACTGCAATCCCATCCCCCCCCACACAGCACCTTGAAACCCTCACAGGTGAGTAGTTGCACTTTACAAGAATACTGATTCATTATTTGTAGCTCATTAACATTGATATTCTGTAAATTAGTGAATGGTCTATAACAAGCTCATATAGGCCAGGTTGCCCCTTCATTACTAAGGGACCCATGTGTACAGGATTAAGCATGTGTATTAGGGTTCCTCAGAACAATTTTGATGATTCCAATGTGAAACTGGAGTTTCTAAGAGCTGAGAAGCTATGTATGCTTGCGGTGGATTAACATTAGAGTATTCATAAAATGTCTGTGTATTAACATCCATCGCCAGAAAATTGACCGAAGAATAAAAGACTTCTAAGCGATAGGCATCGTGGGCTTCAACCATGAAAATAAAGCCATCACCTAAATTGCCAAGGCCATGTAAATTCAAATGATTATGGACTGTAGGCCTGCAATTGTCAGCAATTGGTATAGGCTGTGCCGTTATAAAAACGATTAGGGAAACAAGGCAAACACAGCTATGGCTAATCCTTTTAGAGTTTCAAGCTTGAACAATCAACAGAAATAATTATGTGCTTCCTAAAATACTGTAGAGGATATATCCCCAACACCAAATACATCATCGGTGGTAGGTGTAAAGGTACTATGGGCACGCATGAGTACTACTCAGGTTACCGGCTGAATAAGTACCAGACCATTGTGTTGGTGGTGCCATATTGCAGGGATTCTCAAAAAGCTCACAGAACATAATGCAGCAGCCAAAAATGTGGTGCTACACTGCGTGACTGGACGGGAGCAGGAGAGTGCCATATCTATAGAGTTATGGCTCCGTCCTGCCCTCTCCCTAGTGCCGGTGCTAATTTTAGCTGCTGTCCACCAGTCACACACTTTAGTGCCATAGTGCTAGGTTGTGTGTGTGGGTCTACCATAGGTTTTGTACAGGAAAGGTACCCTTCCAGATCAAAATACTATGCTTAGCCACACATTTAAACTTTTCCTACTTAGTATGGGTATTTCACAGTGCAGCACACATGCAAAGTCAGAACAGAAAGGAGAAATAAAAACATTTCTCCTTTCAATGCCTTCTTTCGATTGGCATTAACTTTTGGCACTAAACCCTGTCTGCTATTGTTTGTAGATAATGTTTGCAACTAAAGGCATGGGTGGTTGTATGGGAACACCCATGCACCACCCATGTAGTGCCCCCTTGGCTATAAGTAACTCAAACCTGTGCTTTGCACTGCCTTCTGTTACTTTTCGGGTACCCTTCCAGCACGATTTTGCACTGAAAAGTATTGTATATTATTGTAATTGCATTTATATAGTGCTTACTTCCCCTGACGAGGCATCGAGGTGCTTTTTCGACGAGTAACACGCTACTCCCGGACCCATAAAGGATTAGTGTTGAATTAGTACAGTGAAACATAAAAGTAAATTTTAAGTGGTGGATAGGTTAGTCAGTTATTTGGTTTCGGAAGGATAGCAGGATAGAAGAGGAAAAAAGGTTTGTATTTATATAGCGCTTCTTACCTCTGATGAGGTGTTGAAGCGGTTTTTATTTTATTTTTTTGGCGAGTAGCACACTCCTCCGGAAACCCATAAAGTATTAGTGGCGAATTAGTACGGTGAAATATGAAAGTAATACGAGTGGTGAATATTAGTCAGTTATTTGGAGTGAGAAGGATAGCGGAGGGATAGAAGGGGAAGAAAGGTTTGCATTCATGTAGCACCTTTTACCCCTGATGGGTGTTAAAGCACTTTTCTGGCGAGTAGCACTCTACGCCGGAACCCATAAAGGATAAGTGTTGAAAATTAGTATAGTGAAATATGAAGTAATTTGAGTGGTGGATATGTTATTCAGTTATTTGGATGAAGAAGGGTAGGTGGCGGGATAGAAAAGGGAAAGGGGTTTGTATTTATTTAGCGCTTGCTACCCCTGATGGGGTTTAAAAGCGCTATTTTGGCGAGTAGCACGCTACTCTGGAACCCATAAGGATTAGTGTTGAATTAGTATGGTGAAATATGAAAGTAATTTGAGTGGTGGATATGTTAGTCAGTTATTTAGATTGAGAAGGGTTGGGGAGGGGCAGAAAAGGGAAAAAGGTTTGCATTTATATAGTGCTTGTAACCCTGATTGGTGTTGAAACGCTTTATTGGCAAGTAGCACGCTACTCTGGAACCCATAAATGATTAGTGGTGAATTAATATAGTGGAATATGGAATTTGAGAAGTGAACATGTTAGTCTGTTATTTGGATTGAAAAGGATAGTGGAGGTATAGAAGAGTTAAGGATTTGGATTTTTTTTTTTTTTTGGAAGGTCATAGCAGTAGGAGGAGGCTTTTGACTCAGTAAAAAGGGGTTTTAGAGGGGAAGATTCAGAGGGACGAGTTTAGAAAGGTTTGTTTTGCGGGATCAGTAGAGTAAAAAGAGGTGTCAGATGATGCAAGGAGGGGTATAGTAGGGGCGAGTCTAGAAAGGGTTATCTTGGGGATCATAGTAGTGGTATGGGATTTGGGATAAATGAGAGAGTGGATGTAGAGGATATATTGATAGATGTATAGGGTGAGAGATATGGTAGTGCATTGGAAAGAGTAGTAGAAAGAAGTTTGAGATGAGTCAGAAAGTTGGGCTAGAAGATATATTGAGAGAAGTATAGGATGAGAAATAGGGTAGTGCATTGGAAATGCTAAATTAGATGAAAGTGATAAATATATGGATCCATAAGTACATTGAAAGTATATAGATGCATAAAGGAGGTAAGTATATGTAGATTAAAGATATTATTAGAGGTACAGGATAAGAAATAGGGTAGTGCATTGGATAGGCTTTCTTAGGAGAAAAGTATCAATCACACAGATCCAAGTACATGGAAGGTAAATAGATGCAAAATGGAAGCAAGTACATGTAGACCAAAAATGATTTTTTTTTCAACATAATTATTCTACATATTGACACAAAGCAATACACAAAGATAGGTACATATCTATAGGGTTAATAAATGCTTTTATACAGAAGGATACGCTGTAAATTTTTGTTTGTGTATGGTGGTTATGTGAGGAAGAGCCAATTCTTGAGTAGTTTGCTGAAGATAAGGTGCTTGTCGGTGGATCTTATGTTGGGGGTAAAGAGTTCCATAGTTTGGCTGCTTGAACAGAGAAGGATGTGCCACCCATGGTTATTTTCTTGTATCTTGGGATTTTGAGACGAGATGCCCCTCTAGAGCCGAAGTTCCTTTGTTGAATGTGTTTGGTGATTTTCTTCCTGATGAAGAGCAGTCCCATTCCATGTATTGCTTTGTGGGTGATACAAAGTAGCTTGAACGTGGATCATCTGGCAACCGGTAACCAATGCAGGGCTTTTCAAGGCAGGTGAGATGTGGTCTCGCGGTTTGATATACAAGAGTAGTTTGGCAGCCGAGTTCTTAATCCGTTGTAGTCTTTTTCATGGTTTTTATAGGTGATCCGTGGTAAAGGCTATTGGCGTAATCGAGTTTGGACAGAACACGTGAGATGGTAGCTTGGACCTTGTGTGGAAATCCCAAATGAGGGGAAATTTGTTGCAGAGTTTTTATAGCGACAAAGCTTGATCTTGCTAGTTTGTCCACTTTGGCATTCATCATAGCTTGAAGTCCATGGTCATTCCGAGGTTTCTTACTTCCTTCGATACTTTGGGCAGTGATCCCAGTTCATCAGGCCAGGTGGCAAGTGGGTCATAATGTTTCCAATCGCCTCATGCAAGTATGTCTCTTTTGGAAGTATTCAATTTAGCATGGCTCCAAGTCATCCACTGATCCACGGCTCTGAGACAACTGAAAATTGGGGATTTTCCACTGTCTTTGGGGCATTCCAGTTGAAGGAGTATTTGCATGTTTTCTGCATAGTTCAATCAATCATTACTCACCCGTGAGAGCCAGGTCTTGAGGTCGTTCCTGAACAGTGTCTGATGGTCACAGGGAGATCGTTCCAGGTCTTGGCTGTGATGTAGGAGAAGGCTCCCCCGCCTGTTCTGTTTCTGAGGATGCGGGGGACTTCTGCCAGGGGAAGGTTGGTGGAGCAGAGGTTCTTCTTGGGTATGTGGAAGGATACTGTCTCGTTGAGGCATTTGGGTCTGATGTTGAGGGATTTGTAGGCGTGAGTGAGGAGTTTGAAGGTGACCCTCTTTTTGACGGGGAGCCAGTGGAGGTCTCGTAGGTGTTGGGTCATGTGTTTGTGATGCGGAGTCCCGAGGATGAGTTTGGCTGCGGCATTCTGGATGGTTTAGAGTTTGTGTATAAGGGTTCTGTTATAGCACATGAGGTGAAATTGATTGATCAGTATCAGTAATTACTTCATGTAGATGTTGAAAATCATGGGCGAGATGATAGAGCCTTGAGGGACCCCTGCTTTTGTGGAGTATGGTTTGGACGAGAAAGGTGAGGTATAGATGACATTAGTTTTGTTTCGAAGGTAGGATGTGATCCAGTCTTGAGCAGTTCCCTCTATGCCTGCTTCATAGAGTCTTTGTTTCAGAGTGTCATGGTCAACCGTGTCAAAGACAGCCGAGAGGTCCACGAGGAGTAGCGCAGCAACCCTGTTGTGGTCTACTGTATTCTTCAGGTCATCCCAGATGGCAAGGAGGGCAGATTCGGTGCCTCTTCCCGGACGGAATCCTGTTTGGAAGTCTGAAAGTATGTCATTCTCTTCAATGAATTGTGACATCTGGGCGAACGCTGCTCTTTCTATCAGTTTGCCCAGGTAAGGTACATTTGCAATGGGTCTGTAGTTGTTAGGGTTCAGCGGGTCCAAGTTGGTTTTCTTCAGTAAAGGGCGTATGTGTGACTTTTTGACTTCTGGAAATATTCCGGTAGTTAAGGAATCATTGATGATTCTTCTTACTGGAGTGGCAGCAGAGGTTGTTAAAAGAATTGTCTTGAAAGTTTGTGATGGACAGAAGGGCTGCCGGCAGGCCTGCTTGCTTTGACCAGGTCCATAAATTCCTTGTGTGAGATGTGTTGGAAAGAACGGAGAGGCTGGGTTAGAGTATTCTTGGATTGTTGTTTTGTACAAGGGTTAGTGCTGGTGCTTTGTTTCTGTTTTAAGTATGAGTCCAATGTGTCTGCTTTGTCCATGCAATGATTTGCCAGTTTGTCTGTGAAATCTTGAGTAACAGGATGAGTTCCTTCTAGGCAATTTGGATTGTGAAATTCATTGAGTATTTTATAGAATTCTTTATTTGCACAGTTAACATTTTGAATTCTGTCTGAATACTAACTTTTCTTAGCTTTTTTTGAGGGCTGACTTGTATAACCTGTTAATTTTCTGTAGGTGAAGTTTGTTTTGTTTGGTGTTTGTTTTGAGCCAGGTACGTTGCAGCTTTCCAATTTCTTGTTTTATGTCTTTTATTTCTATGTTTCTCCAAGGTTTTCTTTTGTTCTGTTGTGTGGTTTTGAGTGGTATCAGGATGTCAAAAGCTTCCTGTAGCCACTCTTATAGTTTTTTTACAGAATTTATTGTTTTCAAATTTGCACTGGATGTTAGTTGTGTTTCTAAGTGCTCCAAATTAATTGAGTTTGTTCCACGGCCGATAGGTGGATGGTTGTAAGCAGTGTTCCCGGAAGCTGCGCGCCTGCGCGCCCGCGCACCTTTAATTAATTGAGCACGCAGTGTCCTGTGTAAAGCGCGCACACATTCGCGCCGCTGCCCGCTTTTAAGACGCGAGCGTGAAAAACGGCAATTTCCCTGTTGCCTGAAGCCTTTGTGAAAGTATAATCACAGCGCCCGTTAAGCACAGCAATTAACAGGAATACTTTCAGAAATTCCTACAATCAGCCCGCAGCCTCTCACTATTGAAAAAAGGCATGCATCAAGTCCAAAAGCATTACTTCACGTGTGCCTTACACGTCGTGCTTTCCGACTTGCTTCATTTCTTTTCTAAATAGAGCGCCGCTGGGTGCTAATTGTGGGCCTTTCTGAAAGGATTCCTGTTAATTGCAGTGCATAACAGTGCTGCAATTAACATAAATATTTTCACAATGGCCCACAATCAGCACCCAGCCACGCTCTATTTAGCACACGTCACGCTTTTGGACTTGATGCATGCCTTTTTTTCAATAGTGAGAGGCTCCGGCTGATTGTGTGAATCTCTGAAAGTATTCCTCTTAATTGCAGCGCATAACGAGCGCTGTGCTCACTGGTACCTGAGAGGTCAGGTGAATTTACACAGACTGTGACCTGTCCAGGCCTGGACACAATACACAAGCACTTAACTTAAGGACAGAGGTCTCCTCGCAAGGGGAGGGGGCTCTGACGGGTGTCAGGGGGTCGGCAGCCCTCACACAGCAGTGAGTGACGGTGACCTGCCCTCCTCGGCCAGCCCAGGTCAGACGAGCAGCGCCGCGCAGGCTCAGCTTCATGGCGGCTAAGTGGCAGCAGCGCCGGGTCTTGTGGCGTAACTAAGAAAACAGAGACAGTAATGCGCCATTAGGGCGACGCTGAAAGATCACTGGTCAGGGGGCTACCAAGGCGGGACCGAAACGGCTGGAGAAGGGGGCGACGAGAGGCCATGGGGCGCCCCCGCCCAAGTACAACGTGAAAGGAAGGCAGGCTCTTTCAGTGCCGATGTCACTCAGTGAGCTGGCAGCTCAGTGTAGACCCCCGATGCCCGTCATCAATGACGTAGCAAGGATAGTATGGGACCGAATCAACAAAAAAACAGGCCCTCTGACCTCCCGCTGGTCGGGATTAAAAGCCAGTCATGACCGGGGTACAGTGGGCTCTGGGCACCCCCGGAACCGGTGACACAGCACCTACTATCCTACCCACAGCGATGATGTCTCTCCTCTCTTTACCCCTTTCCCTCTTTCTTCTCTACCACTGTCCACTCTTTGTCGTCTCTCATTCGACCCTATTTCCTTCTTCCCTTTCTCACTATTTCTTATCTCCATTTTCCTTAAGCCATCTCCTTTTATGCCAATTTGTCTCTTTACTCCATTCTTTCTGCGTCCAGCAGTTTTCTGTCCCCCAACCTCCATTTATTCTCCCCGATCTCCATGTAATCCCTTCCCTCCCTTTCTTTTTTGCACCTATGTCTAGACTTTCTGTGTTCTTTTTCCTCCGTTCTCTCCGTCATCCTTATTTCTACCTCTGTTTATGTTGCCTCTCTTGTCCCTTCTAATGTTTCTTTTCCCTTCCTCTCTCTCCATTTCCAGACATGCCAGCCCTCCCGATTCAGGCGGGAGACTGCCGATTTCAAGGCTAGTCTCCCGCCTCCCGATTCCTGCAAGCAAAGACCCGATTCCTGGGGGGTTTAAGCAGACAGGGGGGCTTGGTATTGTGTAACGTGCTAATTCTTTCAGCAACAGTGAGAGTGGCGATGCAGGGGCTCTAGAAGGGGTGAAAACCCAACAAAGCCTCATTAACAAGGGAATGGTCTTTTAAAGACCTGTGAAGTACTCGGGGGCGGTTGAGTGTGCCCGGGAAGCTGTTTCAGCCCGGGCTGCCACACAGGGGGTCATTGGGGGGGGGAGGGCTGGGATAATATGCACTGCCAGCAACCTGTCATGCTTCTGAAAGAAAAGAAAAAAACGTGCATTTGCTTTTAAATGTCCAATCCTGCAGCAGCACACTTCCAAAGCCCATACATGACAGTAACCCGATTCAAGACCCCATTCTCCCGATTTTTTTTTTAATCTCCCACTTTGCTTTTCTGAAATGTTGGCATGTATGCATTTCCTCTCATTTCCACCCCTCACCGTCCCCTTTTATCCTCACTTCTTACCCTGTTCTCTATTTTTCCCTTATTCCTTCCTTCCTCCCTTCTCTCACCTCCATGTCTCGCATGTTCTTTCTCTCTCTGCCCTCTGCATTTGTCCTCCATCTCTCCCGCTATGATCAATTACCCTCCTTCCTCCCTCTCTCCTGCCTCCAGCTTTTCATTATTTAGATCTTTTTTCTATTCATCTCCCATCGCTTCCTATATTATGTCCCTGCTTTCTTGTTAGTTCTTTATTCTCCCAGGTTTTTCTTTTTTACTCTGCTTAGTATCTCCTTCATACATCTCTCACTGGTATCCCTTTCGTCCATCTCTCACTGGTATCTCCTTTCTCCATCTCTCACCGGTATCTCCTACGTCAATTTCTCACTGGTATCTCCTTCGTCCATTTCTCACTGGTATCTCCTTCGTCCATTTCTCAGTGGTATCTCCTTCGTCCATTTCTCACTGGTATCTCCTTCGTCCATCTCTCACTGGTATCTCCTTTCTCCATCTCTCACTGGTATCTCCTACGTCCATCTCTCACTAGTATCTAGTTCATCCATTTCTCACTGGTATCTCCTTCCTCCATCTCTCACTGGTATTTCCTGCATCCATTTCTCACTGGTATCTCATTCGGCCATTTCTCACAGTCCCACAAATATAATTAAACGTATAGTTTATATCAGAGGTTTAAATATGTTTTTTTTATAGAACAAAACTTGTCACCTCTTATCCACTTTAAAGAATTTTCTTATGCAAAGCGTGAACCTTGTATTCATAATTGATGACTAGCAAAAAATAAAAGGACTTAGGGAGGGTCATTTGGAACTGGGTAGTCAAATTCCACCGTTCTCATTCTCCTTGTTGTTTAGAGGACGCAAATAGCATCACATGGTACACACTTTTTAGGGTGGGCTGTCAGACACAATGTCCAAAGTGTTTGTCTCACTTATACATCATGCTCCACTGATTACAGCTAGGCTCTCACATCTGCACTGCTAAGTTGAATTTAGGTGCACAAGTGCCTCTGAGAAATGAAACCAACCATCACACTAAACATTAAGTGGAATTTTCAGTCAAATCTTAGTCCAAGCAACAAAGCATGATTTAGAATATCAAACATAGTATGCTTTTAAATGATATGATAGAGAAAGATAATTATTTCTAATTTTTACATCACACCTCTTATACTCACACTTTAAAAACACAGCGTGTACTTTCAGAATAAATTGAAAGTACACGCTGTGTTTTTAAACTTGCTGTACTCTTTTGAGTAAAGCGCTATGTCCCCAAAAAGGAGGCAAGTTTAAGGTTCAGGTACCCATAGCTGCCAAGGTTTCAGATCACTATGTGTGACATTTTTATGATTCTAGTGGAATTATGAGTGATATTTCATCGACTATGAGTGACACTTTCTTTGCAAGCAATGAAAATGCGGGAAACATAAATATCAGAAACTACACCCATTTGAGCAACGTGACTGTGACACCAAAAGCAATTTTATATAGCATAGCAAGTCAGTGCAACAGTAGGAGATCAGGACGTACACCACAGCAAACACGGTTTCAGGGTGTCCTCATAGCTATGTAAGTGTTTTGCATGTCAGATTCTGTCCATTTAAGCTTACTGCAGGGTTTTTTTTTCTTCAGAAAAATCCTCAGTCCAGCCCTAGCTCGAAAAGCTCACAAACAGACAAAACACTGACCTGACCGGTCACCTCAAGATCGGAAAGCACTGGTGGCAGAACAGCAACGAAAGAGATAGCTGCAGCCTCATCTCAGGGGGCTGGTCTCAGCTCTACCCTTCGTGCGCTGACAAAAAGCTTGAGGCCAGTGTAAGCTTCATTGAAGCTCCGGGCAGCCCACCCGTCCAGCGCCAAGTTAGCTATAGATTCCCTCATTGTGGCCGGTCCAGACACAACCCCTTCCACCCTCCAGGGCACAGGCTTCCTCGCTGTGCAGTTCTGGGGTCAGGAGGAGCGATCTGCTCCTCTCAGTGCTTGAATGTCTGCTGCAAGTGTGTAGTGTGCATTCACTTTACAGCTGCAAACTCTGTCCTGCACCGGGTAACCTAGCGGTGCTCTGGCCTGTGTCACCCGAGATTCGCTGTGGGTGGGCGGGGATCAGCTGGCGCCACCACTGCTCCCCGATAGTTTCATTCAGTATAGAAGCGCTACGGCTTAACTACCGAGCCAAGCACTGTACCTAAAATGCGTGACTTTCCATTTCTGTACGGTGATGTGGGTCACCACACTGAAGTGCATTAGTCCCACGCCTGATGCGTGGCACTTGGCAGGCATGCACATAAATGATGCTGTTAATGTCGTCATCTATCGCACTGTGATTGACTGCAGAGCCCGTCGGTTGCTCCTTAGTGCTGCGAAGTGCCCATGGAGCTATGTTTAATGTGATGCTCCTGTTACTGAGATCTTCGTGTAACCTCCAGCGCACTGAGTTTTTAAACTTGCTGTACTCTTTTGAGTAACGCACAGTGCGGGGCATATTGTGTGCTTTAGTTTAAGTATTCATGTTAATCACAGCCCCTTCACGAGATGTGATTAACATGAATACTTAAATAAAAGCACACAATCTGCCCGCACTGCGCTTTACTCAAAAGAGTACAGCAAGTTTAAAAACAAAGCATGTACTCATGAAGGGGCTGTGATTAACATGAATACAGCAGTGAACAATCAGGGTTATGGCAGAACGGAGCAGAGAAAGGTGGCGTTTCTTTAGTAAAACCTTATGATGGTACCACCGTTGGCGTCTTGTGCTTTTCTAAACCTGAAGTGTACATGTCTGTGTAACCAATTCATGTCATGGCATGTTTATCCAAGTTACAAACCTCCTTTAAGACCCTTAATGTGGCACTGTATGTGTGGAAATGCACCATCTTTTCATTTTTTTAAGTAAATATTTAGTGATATTTGGCGCTGCACTCACGCGTGGTCTAGTTCCTGGCGCACGTAGCCATGGTTGCAGCGCACAGACACCCTCCACTGCCGCACACAGAGGAAAAAAATTAGAGGGAACATTGGTTGTAAGGTAGTTTTAAGTTAGTCGCTTATTGTCGTTTTATGTTTGAAAGCAAGCAAGTGGTGGTCTGACCATGTGACCGGAGTTATAGTTTGAAAGGTAACTAGTTCAGTATTAGCAAAAGTGACATCTAGGATATGTCCAGCGATGTGTGTGGGTTTGTGGACAATCTGTTGCAGGTTCAGTGCGTCTAGGCCAGTGATTATTGTTTTTGGATGCGTCATATTGGGGTTGTCAAACCAAATGTTGAGGTCACCCAGAACGCATAGGTTGGGGTGTATTGTTATCAGGTTTGAAACTGTGTCTAGAAGTGCATCTGGGAATATCGCCTTGCTAGGTGGAAGTCTGTAAAGGAGCAGGAATTTACAGGAGGAAGATTGTGTAGGATTGCATCTGGTGAGAAGAGCCTCACAATTCTTTATGGTGATGTCGTCAACGTTAGTGATATGTAATGTTTGCCTGAACATAACAGCTGGACTACCTCCTTTTTTGCCTATTCGATTTTAGGTGATCGTTTGATAGCCTAAAGGAATGGCTTCATGCAGGACTGGAGCCATATCATCTCCCAAGCATGATTCAGTTATGAATAGTATGTCTAGTTTTGCATCTTTGAGAAGGTCGTAGATGTGATGTTTATTTTTAGAGAGGGCTCAAGCATTTATTAGTAGACAGTTTAGAGAATGTGCTTTGGTGACATTGAGACTTTGTTTGTAGAAGACTGATCAGCTGTATACAATGAACAACCAAACCATGCCAATATATCTGTCTAGACCTATCTTCACTATGTGAACGCAGGGACATATTAGTGTTCGCTAGGATTCGCAACAGATCCCACACCTGGTGTGTGTAGTTAGGAGTAGGGGTGGGCGGTATTTGCGTAGTTGCGCTTCGCAAAGGTCTGCGAAACTGTAAAAAATCCCCACGAGCACGCAGAAATTCCACAAACATGCGGAATTGCTTGTTCCGCCCGTTCGTGATGCTTTTTTCCTGTTCGCGAGCGCTGTTTGCGTGCTCAGGGGGAAATATCTCAGAAACACGCATTTTGGAAGCAAAAACAACCAAAAATTCCGCACAGTCGCAGATCGCGGAATTTTTGTCAATTCCGCTTTCTCCGCGAAACGCGAAATTACCCAAATTCCTCAAATTCCGCGAGCAGGACAGAATTTATCGCCCAGGCTTAGTTAGGAGGCCCGCATCACAGGTGTAAATTCAATTTACGCAAGGCTGCTGGATATGTTGCTGACCAAGCATAAACAAGCAGTATACCATGTTGTTTGACATTGTACAAAATGTTCAGACGAGTCACTAAATAACAAATAACATGTACAGCATATTTCTAAAATACCATAATATCACAAAAACATGTGCTTTATGTGTGGCTGTGCAAAGCAGTGACAGGCTAAAACAGTTTATATGCGAAACTAAGGTAAAACCAAAGTGGGCCCAAAAAGGAAATCACTGTATGGTGAGCATCAGTCTTGGGGACTGAGTTGAGCTCCATGAAATCCATTCAAGAACTGGAGTTTGGTGTGGCACCCGATGGGGTAGCTTCTGGTATCAGCACCACAGGGCTGGACCTGTGGCTACTGGAGGGCTCAATCACCTCCAATTCCTACATTTTGGAGACTTCCTCCTTGATGCTGGCCCTCACCTTGTCTGACAGCCTATATATATTGCTTTTGACAGGGAGTCTGTATCAATGTCATGGGCGCACAAATGTATAAGCCCAGGAGTTAGGGAGAACTGCCCCAACAAGTGGTGACAGTCGCTCTAAGGTTCTGAGGTCAGGATAGGAGAGAGGTTTATGCCTTACACTGAGCCATCCTTCTCTTTTGATGCAGGAAGGTCAGGGAGAGTTCACTCTAATCTTCCTCCCCACCATCTGTGAACAACAACATGGTGACCTCAGACCTCTCAAAAATGTGGTTTGAAATGGTTGAAATGGCGAACCTTTAGGGGGTGTACGTGGGTCTTGAGGTCCACCAGGTAGGTGCCCTCCCCCTTCCTTTCAACTATATCATAAGACCTAGTCCAATGGACTTGGAGAGCCCTACGATTCAAGGGCTCCATCACCCACATCTTCTGTCCAGGCTGGAAATCTGCAGGGATATATGTCTGGTCATACCACTGCTTCATCACCTCCTGGCTGGTCACCAAGTTCTCAGAAGCGTTCTTACAGAAATTGGCATCTGATTTCGGAGGACTAGAATTCAGATAATCACATCCTTGGGTGGTTTCTTTGGCGCTTGCTGCCACTTTCCCTAAACAAACTGAGAGGTCCCCTTACAGGGCCACCATACAGAAGCTCAAAGGGGCTCAATCCAACCCTCTTTTGTGGTACCTCCTTCTAAGCAAAGAGCAGCATGGAAGGAGGATGTCCCATACATGTCTTATGGGCACAGATAGGCCCTTGAGCATGCCCTTTAGGGTCTTTTTGGATCTTTTAACCAGCCCATTGGTTTGTGGATGGTAGGGGGTGGAAATCCTGCAAGTAACTCCACACTCTTTCCACATCTACTGCATATATGCAGACATAAAGTTGGTACCCTTGTGGGGCACCACTAACTTGGAGAAATCCACTCTAGTACAAATCTCCATCTGGGCTCTAGCCACTGCAGGTGCAGTTGCTGTCCTCAAAGGTATGGCCTCTGGGTACCTTGTGGCATGGTTTACCAAGACCAGGATAAACCTGTTGCCAGAGGCTGTCTATGGGTTCATTGGCCCTACAATGTTGATGCCTACCCTTTCAAAGGGGGTGCTAACAACAGGCAAGAGATTCAGGGGAGCTTTCATCTTTTGCCCTGTCTTCCCACTGGTCTGCAGGTCAAGCAAGTCCTATCTGAAAAAACCTTAATCGAGGGCCAGTAAAAGTGGGAGATAAGCCTGGCAAAGGTCTTGTCCTGCCCCAGAACTCCTCCCTGGTGGGTCCTCCTTCTACTTGAATGTAAGAGTGTGCAGTTCCTTAGATGAAAAGATAGTCTGTAACGTCAGTGGAATCCGCTCCCCCTTTTGCTTGCCATCAAACAATCTCAGGTAGTTCACCAAGGGAGGCATTGTCCTCCCCAGTGGGCTCTGTGGTGGCCACCTCCACCGCACCATCCACCTCATCTGTGGGACATTTAGGGGCTGGTTTCCAATGTCCCTTGACCTTCCCTCTCTTGGCAGCTGTCTGGCCTAATTTTTCAAGCTTCAGACTTCCTTTACTCCCTTCTTGGGCAGCCATTGAACTGGTGGTTACACAAACCCATTCAGGCAACCCCAATATTTCCAGATGAGACCTGAGCTTCACTTCCCTCCAAGTACTATGGTCAGGATCATTCCCCAGCAAACAATCACATGCATGGAAGGGACTACAGCAACTTTAATGAGGCATGAGACCACCCTTCAAAAGTTTTCTGCTATTAAAACCTGGTGGAATATATTGGTATGATTTACTCTGGGGTCACCTGGTGACTCCTTGCCATTGTCATACTGGCTCCTGTATTCATCAGAGCCTCCACTCCTTGCCCATTGATAGTGACCCACTGCCTTTACTTTGCCATACTGGAAGGCATGTGGGCTTTGGACATCTCCATGTCACCCAAGGACACTAGTGTAACCTCATTACTAACTAGGATCACCTTCTCCCCAAGCACTACACTAGCCAATCCTAGGGGCTTTCCTTCGGTGGAAGGTTGTGCGCTCTTAGGGTTCTTGGAACCACCCTTGTAATGCCCATACTAATAACACTCTTAGCACTTGGGAGAAGACTTGCTTTGGTTTTTATCAGAGAAGCCTTTCTTCTGGTCGCCAGATTGGGAATGGGACCCTTCCCTTGAGAACCATTTTGGGGGCCTTGAGAAACCTTTTTATCTCCCCCTCCTTCTCCTGAGACTCCCACCCTTTTGGGAGTCTCCCCTCAGATGCCTTATCGGACATGCTGGTGCTAACCTAGTTGTCTGCCTCCTCAGCAAGCTTCCTGGGGTCACTCAGCTTGCTATCGACCAGGTGTTGGCGCAGCTTTGTGAAACAGATATTATGCATGCGCCCCCTGAATTAGGTTGTAAGACAAAGGGTAATCTTCTACCTTGCTACCCCTTACCCAGTCCTTCTGTGCCTTGCTAGAATGATCTAGGAGGTCCACCCAGGTTAGGTGTAGGAGTTTGTGACAGTCCCTGAACCTCTGCCTGTATCTCTCAGGGGTCAGCCCAACTTTATTAATAAGAATGGCCTTACTGGGGGCATACTTGGTCTTGTTCTCAACCTCTAGTGTCAGAAGTATGTCCCTCCCCATCGTGGGAATGTACCTCTTCAAACAACCCCCACAGTACTCTTTTGGGGCTTTGTGCCCCCTTAGAGATACTTCATATGCTGAAATCCACGTATCAATGTCATGTCTCACCACATAACTGGGCACCAGGCCCTTGAATATGCAAAGTTTAATCTCTTCATTTGGCACTGATGGCATGCTGCCACCATTACTGCTGGGCTTCACCTGTATAGCTTTAATGTCAAGCTCTCTGAAACTTAGCTGATGGGCCATTCGCTTTTCGTTCATGGCTAGCCTCTTTTCCTCCAAAACTTGCTCCTTCTCCAATTTAGAAAGCTCAAACTAAAGCTTTGTCCCTTCCCTCTGGGAAGAGCCTCCTTGAAGACACACTGTTCCCTGCACCAGGAGGGATTTGAAATACTGGGAGTTGGGTGACACCCTCCCCCACAGACTGCTTTCCCAGGTTCTCCTGCTGGTCTTGCTTCAATTCCTCCTTATCCAACTCTTCCTCTTCATCAACCGTTGGGGTCTGATGGGCCTCTGCCCATATCCTTAAGGCCTTTTGGTGCACCTCCTTCTTGTTGCTCCTCTTAGCGGGCAGTCCCCGCTCCTGAGAAAAGTCCTTTGAATGTACAATGTGGACCTGCATGTTGCTCTTATTATGTGACACAACTCACTTCCTCTGTGTGTGGTCCATCCCCAACATCAGTAAAGGCTCAGTTAGTTCAGCAAGAACTCAAAAACCTAATGCAGATTGATGAAGGAATATTTGAAGATGGATCTGTTTTAGTTAGCTACATCATGCTAAAAGGGCCGTTCTGAGGGATAAAAGATAGATTCCACGTATATAAGGAGTATCGGACCTATATTATGTTAGCATGATGCATGTATACATGAATTCCCTGTTTGATATTCATGCTTTTGATCGGAAGAAACTCGTTTATTCCCTGCCTGTATAGCTATTGCGAAAAGAGTATGCAGAGAACTCTACAGACGCCATCTTCTTTGCATTTACTCAAGCAGGACGTGATCACACGTTGATCACATGCAGTTGTCAGGCCCTAGCTCATTTGAGTTACTGGTAGCAGCTGGAGGTAGGCTGTTCACTTCTCTGTTCTAAAGACTCAAGGTCGCATCTTGCTCCTTCTCCAATTTAGCAAGCTCAAACTAAAGCTTTGTCCCTTCCCTCTGGAAACAGGCTCCTTGAAGACACACTGTTCCCTGCACCGGGAGGGATTTGAAATACTGGGAGTTGGTTGACACCCTCCCCCACAGACTGCTTTCCCAGGATCTCCTGCTGGCCTTGCTTCAATTCCTCCTTATCCAACTCTTCCTCTTCATCAACCGTTGGGGTCTGATGGGCCTCTGCCCATATCCTTAAGGCCTTTTGGTGCTCCTCCTTCTTGCTGCTCCTCTTAGCGGGCAGTCCCCTCTCCTGACAAAAGTCCTTTGAATGGGCCACAGTGTAGCTCTCCAGGTTGGCCAGCTCAAACACAATCTTTTGCAGGTGAGGTTGAGGGATAAAAGATATATTCCCCGTATATAAGGAGTATCCGACCTATATTATGTTAGCATGATGCATCTATACATGCATTCCCTGTTTGATATTCATGCTTTCGCCTGGAGGAAACTCGTTTATTCCCTCCCTGTATAGCAATTGCTAAAAGAGTATGCCGAGAACTATACAGACGCCATCTTCTTTGCATTTACTCGAGCAGGACGTGATCACACGTTGATCACGTGCAGTTGTCAGGCCCTAGCTCATTTGAGTTACTGG
The DNA here is from genome assembly GCF_964204655.1 of Triturus cristatus. Taxonomy (NCBI): domain Eukaryota; kingdom Metazoa; phylum Chordata; class Amphibia; order Caudata; family Salamandridae; genus Triturus; species Triturus cristatus. The sequence goes on along the minus strand of NC_140584.1, from coordinate 769,135,781 downwards.
TAGCAGCTGGAGGTAGGCTGTTCACTTCTCTGTTCTAAAGACTCAAGGTCGCATCTGGCTTTGGAGGTGATAAGCGCATTCCTGGAGGTGCGTCTACACTCCTAGGCACCAAGACGAAAGGGAGTCACCCCTCCTGACCTCATTGGTAATATATAGTCAAGCCTTTGTACTGATCTGATGGGTACCATATATGGTCCTTTCCTGGAGCTCCAGGGCCAACTGGTGGTTTTCCATTTACAAGTGATTAAATGTGTTGAACCGAAAAGTATATAACCTCATGTTTGAATACGAGCCAACAGTCTTCTCGGCGCACCTGATGGGTGAGGTTCGGAGAGGCTCCTCTATAGAGTATTTTGCTTAATAAACGATTGAACCTTCTTCACTGCCAACTGACTGATTATTTGGTAATGGTATTGGGACTATTGGTGGGTATAGTCCTTTAGTTCATTTTTATGGTACATCAGTTGGCGACTCCGCCGGGACTCCGTGCCTGTGTCGTCCTCCCTGTAAGCGGGTGGTAAGGACAAGGGGTAATTCTGGTTGAGCGGGTGGGCGGAAAAAGGATCCTTTTTAAATGTAGCCATTTTTGGTATGAACTTACTCCGCTCTTACGATCAGAATATCCCCAGCTGCTAGTGACGCTTCACCGGAGTCCTACGGGCATAACCCGGGAACTGACCGTGTTGGTCTACAGGAGTTGGCAGTGGAGAACACGCAGTTGTACCTGTGTGCACCAGGTGAGTGGAATTGTTTTGATGTTCTTGGCATGCACTGATTGAGCAGTACTTCTGAAGCGGTTAACTGTGTAAGTATTTGGTGGTCAGTGTACCACGGAGAATCCATAGACCTTTTTGTGAATAATAGAGACGCCAATCGGACACCCGGTGTGGCACGTGTGGTGCGTGCCTGGCTGGACTGCTCTCGGAAAAACCTGTGGCTGTACCTGGGTAGCCTTGGGAACATATCTAAAGCGGTGCTAATGAAGCGGGCTTAGTCAGAATAGTCCCAAGAGTGAACCAGGAAGGCTTCGGGATGGTCTGTAGGTCGGTCTGTGGTTATACCTGTCTGACGGTCTCTTGGTAGTCTTTGGACTGCTTGGTTTTGGTATTTGTCGGTCTTGGAATTTGAATTTGATTGATTCTCCACGAACAGGAGTCGACGGACTCTGTTCATTGTTTGAAAAAACGTCATTGTTGGATATTTTTGTATGTATATATGTATTATTGTCTTGTGTATCTTTGAGTGAGCGTGAGATTGTATGCTTTGCGAGTGTTTGAACATGGCCATGTTTGGAAATGTATTTTTAGGATCGAATGAGGAACGTGTGACAACAATAACCATGCCACGTTATAGCAAATTGAGTTGTTTTGGATGTTGTTGCCACCCTAATGATACACATTTGGCTGAAAGTCAACCTGCCCCGCCTGAGGGCAGCCCAAGTTATGATATGTATGTAAAGCATGGTATTACACCTCTCTTGTTTAATACACTATGGCATAAATATACTAAAGATAATGTGGAATTGCAATGGCCCTTAACCGGGTCTTTCGATGAGAAAAAGATACATTTTCTGCAGGATCGATTATTTTCTAAACAAAGTCGACAGTCAAGGTTTGACTCCTTAAGCCTGTGGCAGAAAGAAGCGAAACGTAGACGTATGAGGGAGGAGAAAGTATGTAGGATGAAAGGAGATCAGACGATTACGCAGAAAGCTATAGCTTACGATAAGGCACGAACAGAACAAGGGATTGATTGTGCAGATAGACAATTTAGATTGCAAGTGGATAAGACTGATGTGGCTAGGACTGAGGCGGAAGATGAGATAGAAGATTTATTGAATACTCGTCCACCTCCACCTTATGCCCGGCAGCGGGTATATCCTGTTGTTCCCCCGACTCTAATACAGGCCCCTTCAGCTTCCGCCCCTGGCGTTTCCTCTTCCCTTGCCTCTCCGGGAACCTCCTCTGTTTTGTCTTCCTCAGTGTCTGAGACGGTTACTTTATGGCCTGTTACAGATCCGTCTTCCGTTATGTCCACAGCTGTTCTGTCTCCCCCTACTCCCGCGTGGGCGTCCCTTTCTGCGAGCAGGACCCCATTTCCAGCTATTTCGACTCCATTTCGTGCTCCGGGGGATCTCGACGCGCGGAAGTTGTTTACCCGTTCGGCTTGAAACACATGGCTGCATGTATTATTACTCTCTGGGAACAGTGTTTTACAGGAGGATTGGCCCCCCAAGTGATGTATGACATCCGTGACAGGGCGCATAAGTCTGAACTTAGTCCAGAGCAAGTGTATAGAAATGTGGAGATTTTATTAAATTATCGAGAACAGATGCATCAAAAGTGCCCCTCGTGGGTCACTCAGCAACCTATGCGAGAAGTTCATCCTATCTTTCATCCTCAAATACCGAAACTGAATGATGACCATGGCGTGGTGACTAGACCTCATGTAGAGGCCCGAGTGCAGGAGCAATGGGTTTACACCCCCTGGAAGAGGAGTGAAGTCCTCTCGCTAAAATCACAATAACCCGACCCCCGTAAGAATCCCACGGCTTATTATAAAGAACTCACAGAAGAGGCCTCTTAGGCCGTTATGACCTTAGCTGACATAGAGCTATTTTTTGCCTTGTTGGTTCCTGTTAACGTATGGCGTCAGGTGCATGATCAGGACCATGCTCAAGAATTAGGCGGAACATGGGAACAGATAAAAGATTGGGACAAGGATCGTAAGCCTGGGAATAAGCCGAACCCTGAATTATTGGCATTACCTGGCCGTATTATCACTTACATGCATTCCTTAATTCCGCCTCGTAAGGTGGATTGGGACAACTTGACCTCATGTAAACAGAAGAAAGATGAGAGTGTTTCTGATTTTTTCACTAGATTTGAGGGCGTGTTTATTGATTTTAGCGGACAGGATTTATCGTTGGAAGGCGGTATACGATTATTTGTTAATCGTTTTGTGACCAATTTGTTACCAGAAAACTCTGCACGTCTATAAGCTGCTGAATGTACCTGGACCACTTCCACGCCCTCGGTAATATTGAGCATGGCCCAATATTACGAACATAGAGAAAATGAGAGTAAGGATAAGACGGAGAAGAAAGCGAAGGATCTTAAAACACGGGTGTTGATGCAACAAGTTGTTCAAGGACGAGGCAGAGAGAGAGGCGGTAGAGGATTCGTCCCGAGGGGGGTGGGAACTGGACGAGGCAGAGGGCAGGCTGCCGTTTTGGGAATAAATCAGTGTGCTTATTGTTAAGAGGAAGGACATTGGCGTTTTCAGTGTCCGTTGTTGCTGGCCCAGAATGGGGCTATGAGAGGTAGAGGAAGAGGTCGGGGAAGTGTGGATCGCAGTGATATACGACAAGAAGAGGCGAGGCAAGTTGGACAAGAAAATAATTATTTTGACAATCCCAGACGTAGGCAGTATTTTAATGAGGAGTGTGCAATGGACGCGACCGAAGGGTATGCCTATACATAGGATAGCCATGGACAGAGTGAGGGCCAGGTGTCAGTACCCATTGATCAGCAAGGACCTTATGTAAAGGCGCAGTTGATGGGGGGGGAACAACCTTTACAACGCAACTTTTACAACGCACTACACTTACAATGCATTTTTTACAACGCAAAATCCATTACAACGCATTCCATTACAACGCATGACACTACAACGCATTTTTAAAAACTACCTTTACAACGCATTCCATTACAACGCATACGACCTTTACAACGCATACCATTACAACGCATAATATTACACTACACTATCCAACACTTACCCTACTGTTGCACCCCCTGGAGTTAGAATAGTAATTTTTACCCCTATACTATCCAATACTTACCCTACTGTTGCACCCCCTGGAGTTAGAATAGTAATTTTTACCCCTATACTATCCAACACTTACCCTACTGTTACACCCCCTGGAGTTAGAATAGTAATTTTTACCCCTATACTATCCAACACTTACCCTACTGTTGCACCCCCTGGAGTTAGAATAGTAAATTTTACCCCTATACTATCCAACACTTACCCTACTGTTGCACCCCCTGGAGTTAGAATAGTAATTTTTACCCCTATACTATCCAACACTTACCCTACTGTTGCACCCCCTGGAGTTAGAATAGTAATTTTTACCCCTATACTATCCAACACTTACCCTACTGTTGCACCCCCTGCAGTTAGAATAGTAATTTTTACCTCTATACTATCCAACACTTACCCTACTGTACCCTACTGTTGCACCCCCTGGAGTTAGAATAGTAATTTTTACCCCTATACTATCCAACACTTACCCTACTGTTGCACCCCCTGGAGTTAGAATAGCAATTGTTACCCCTATACTATCCAACACTTTCCCTACTGTTGCACCCCCTGGAGTTAGAAAAGCAATTTTTACTCCTATACTATCCAACACTTACCCTACTGTTGCACCCCCTGGAGTTAGAATAGTACTTTTTACCCCTATACTATCCAACACTTACCCTACTGTTGCACCCCCTGGAGTTAGAATAGTAATTTTAACCCCTATACTATCCAACACTTTCCCTACTGTTGCACCCCCTGGAGTTAGAATAGTAATTTTTACCCCTATACTATCCAACACTTACCCTACTGTTGCACCCCCTGGAGTTAGAATAGTAATTTTTACCCCTATACTATCCAACACTTACCCTACTGTTGCACCCCCTGCAGTTAGAATAGTAATTTTTACCTCTATACTATCCAACACTTACCCTACTGTTGCACCCCCTGGAGTTAGAATAGTAATTTTTACCCCTATACTATCCAACACTTACCCTACTGTTGCACCCCCTGGAGTTAGAATAGCAATTGTTACCCCTATACTATCCAACACTTTCCCTACTGTTGCACCCCCTGGAGTTAGAAAAGCAATTTTTACTCCTATACTATCCAACACTTACCCTACTGTTGCACCCCCTGGAGTTAGAATAGTAATTTTTACCCCTATACTATCCAACACTTACCCTACTGTTGCACCCCCTGGAGTTAGAATAGTAATTTTAACCCCTATACTATCCAACACTTTCCCTACTGTTGCACCCCCTGGAGTTAGAATAGTAATTTTTACCCCTATACTATCCAACACTTACCCTACTGTTGCACCCCCTGGAGTTAGAAAAGTAATTTTTACCCCTATACTATCTAATACTTACCTTAAATGCAATTTAATATTATGCGTTGTAATGGTATGCGTTGTAAAGGTAGTATGCGTTGTAATGGAATGCGTTGTAAAGGTAGTTTTTAAAAATGCGTTGTAGTGTCATGCGTTGTAATGGAATGCGTTGTAATGGATTTTGCGTTGTAAAAAATGCGTTGTAAGTGCATGCGTTGTAAAAGTGTGCGTTGTAACGACATACATCCTTGATGGGGACCTCTGAAAAGTTTTTAGTCGATACGGGTGCAATGAATAGCTCTATCTCTCGTTCCCTGGTCCCAGGGGCTGCTCTGTCTGGGCACAATAATGTTTCGGTAGGATTCTCGGGAATCCCGCTGGTGAGCCCCATCTCTAAACCTATTCCTTTTACGATTGGTCCTGTTACAATAGACTCCCCGTTTCTTTTGACTTCCCATTGCGGCGAAAATTTGTTGGGCTTGGATTTGTTCAAGAAATTACATGCTAAGATTCATTGTTCGCCAGATGGTGTTTACTTGACTATTAATTCTCTTGGGAAGCATACTTTGCAGTGTTTTCCTAAAAATGATCCCCTCCCCCCTGAGTTTGCTGTTATTCCAGCAACATTGTGGGCCACTGGCGACACAGATGTAGGATTATGAAAGATTCCGCCCGTTTCTATTACTTTAAAACAAAATGCTCGGCTTCCTCGTATTTCTCAGTACAAAATCTCTCCGGTTGGTGAGAAGGCTTTGCTCTCTATCATACAGGATTTGGTAAAAAGGGGTGTGGTGGAAGAGACAGCTGCCAATGTGTGCAACAGCCCCATTTTGCCTATCTTAAGGAGAGCCTCTGTTGGAAGTGATCCTGACTATGCTGATACCTATCGTTTTGTGATTGATTTGTGCAAAATTAATAAAATAGTGGTGCCTCAATACCCTGTGGTTTCAGACATTACTACTATTCTTAATATGATTCCTCCTAATGCTAAATATTTCTCTGTGATTGATTTAAAAAATGCTTTCTTTAGCATTCTGATTCATCCTGATAGCCGCCATATTTTTGGCTTCTCCTTATCTGGTCGTAGCTTCCGGTTCTGTCGCGCTCCCCAGGGGTACACAGAGAGTCCTAATATTTATAGTCAAGCTTTGAAAACATTGTTGGATGATTTGGTCTTGCCCCCTGGTAATGTGCTTTTGTACTATGTAGATGATTTATTGGTGGCCTCTTATACCGATGAAGGTTGTAAGAAGGCCACTGTACAATTATTCATTTGGCCGCTAATGGCAATAAAGTAGCCCTTTCTAAATTTCAATATTGTCGACAGGAGGTGACCTATATAGGTCATCTACTGTCGAAGGAGGGAAGGAGACTAACCCCTGAGCGAGTGACTACTATTTTTAATATGCCTGTACCTCGTACTCAGCGCGATGTTCATGCATTTCTCGGCATAACTTCTTACTGTCGCCAATGGATCCCTAATTTTTCCCTTCTTACAAAATCTCTTCTGTACTTAACCACTAAAGATGTGCATGAACCTTTACCCTGGACTGATGCTTGTCAAGATGCTTTTGACTCTTTGAAATCTGCCCTTTGTTCTGCACCTGTTCTTGGTACTCCTGACTACCGAAAACCTTTTGTGCTCTATGTACACGAGGTGGACGGTTGCTCGCTTTCTCTGTTAACACAAGGATTTGGTGGTAAGGAGAGACCTTGTGCCTATTTCTCGGCGGTGTTGGATAACGTCGCCAGTGCACTTCCTTGCTGTTTAATGGCCACTGCTGCAGTCGCGGTGGCTATTCAACAGTCGGAAGGGCTCGTTCTGAACACTGACCTCACAGTGATGGTACCGCACGCTGTGGATACAATATTGAATAGAACAAAGACCCAGCACCTTACGAGTGCGCGTCTTACCGGATACGAATAGACTTTGTTCGCTCCACACATTACGATTAAACGATGTGCCACTCTGAACCCTGCCACGTTACTACCCCTCCCTTCGAATGAAAAGAACAATGATGTTCATGATTCTATATTTCGGACTGAGGAAGAAATGAAGGGATGAGTAGAACTGACTGACACTGCTCTATCTGACCCTCAAGGGGAGTTGTACGTCAGTGGCTCTTGTTTCAAGTTACCAGATGGCACAACAACTGCTGCATATGCGATAACTACTCTTCATACTATAGTTGAGGCTTCTCGAGTACCCTATCAGTCAGCACAGGCAGCTGAATTGGTGGCATTGTTTCAGGCCTGTGAGTTAAGTGAAGGACTGGGAGTAAATATTTACACCGACAGCCAGTACGCCTTCGGCGTGACTCATAGTTTTGGCCGACTCTGGGCAGAAAAAGGTTTTCTTACTTCTCATGGTCAGCGAATACAGCATGGTCCCTTGATTTTGCGATTGCTGACAGCATTGACGTTACCAGAAATAGTGGCTGTAGTCAAATGCAGTGCACACAAGGCAGTGGTTGATGCAGTGGGGGAGGGAAATGCTTTTGCCGATCAAGTGGCTAAGGAAACTGCGAAATCCAAATTAACCTCAATGTTTGTGACTAGCTCTGCTAGGTGGGTGGCTGAGACAGAGATATTTGATAATACCATGGAGAGTGTCCGAAAAATACAGAAAGAAGCTACCCCTGTTGAACTGGCTCACTGGAAAGAGAGAATTGGGAGATTAGATGCAGATGGTTGTTGGATTAATCTGACAGAAAAGCAGCGGTGGCTGTTGCCTAATGCATTAGTGAATGCGGTGGTAACAATGGCCCATGGTTCAGCTCATGTCGGGGTGAAAGGTATTTGTGCATTATTAGATCCTGTATGGTACAATCCCAATATTTCTAAGACTGCTGCTCATTTGGTACAATATTTCATGGTTTGCTTGCGACATAATCCAGGGGGCAGGGAGCCTGTTCTGAGTGGGAACTTTTCACCACCATATTTGCCTTTTGAGGTGCTCCAAATGGATTATATCCAGCTGGAGCGCGTTAACGATTTGAAGTATGTCCTGGTCGTGGTATGCGCTTTCAGTAAATGGGTGGAGGCCTACCCACTGAAAGAAAATACTGCGTTGGCAATGGCAAAAGCGTTGGTAAAGGAGTATTTCCCTCGCTACGGATTGCCTCGTGTGATCTGGAGTGATAACGGAAAACATTTTAATGCGGAATTTGTCACACACATATGTAACGGACTACAAATTAAACAGAAATTCCATGCGGCTCAGCACCCCCAGTCTGCTGGGTTGGTCGAGAAACATAATGGGATATTAAAGCTTATATTAGCAAAAATTAAAGAAAGTACTGGATTGAGGTGGCCAGATGCTCTGCCGCTGGCATTAATGTCAATACGAGTCACCCCACATTCTCATTCTGGTTTATCTCCGTATGAGGTCATATTTGGGCACCCTGCTAATGTTTGGGGCGTTCCCAGACCTAGAACCTTTCATGATATAGAGTACCCTATGCTGACAGACTATCTGTATGCTTTGACTAAAGATCTTCGTTCCATTCAGCAACAGGTCTCAGCAGTTTTGCAGCCCCTGCCGGAGGGTCCTGGACATCGCTTGGAACCAGGACAGTGGGTCCTGATCCGTAACTATCAGTGAAAATCCAGCTTGGATCCTCGTTGGTCTGAACCGTTTCAAATCTTGTTGGCCATGCGAACGACAGTAAAAGTGAATGGCAAGCGGCACTGGATTCATGTATCACACCTGAAAAGGCTACCCCTCCCGCTTCCGTATGATCAGCGAGTCCAGACCGGGGTGCTGACTCAGGAAAGTGAGCGAGTTCCTCGATTCATCCCTTTTTCTGACGCCCAGGTAATCGGAGAAGGGCAAGGAGAAGGTGTACCGGGCTCAGAAGGGGCTCTGTCATCGGCACAATTGACCGCCCAGGACTCTGTGGTTCCTACAGCTAACCCAGAGGCTCGCAGTACCCCTGTTTTACTGGATTCGTCGCCCTCTGTTTTGTTCTCTGATCAAGAGGTGCCTGGTCATACTCGATACAACCTACGGCCCAGAAAGCAACACGGTACACCAGGGGAACATGGTAGGAGATAGGGAGGGACTTGAGTAATAGGGTACAGACCTGTGCTATGACTGTCTGTTAGATACGCTTCTGGTGTACTGAGCGAGACACTGGACTGATCGCGCTGAGAGCCGTGGATATTTGTTGGCTCTGTTCAGCAAGAAAGACTGAATTTTATGTTCAAAGGAGCCCAGATTGTGTTTTCTTCCAAGGTTGTGTGAAAACATAACTCCAACGTGAAAAGTTTGTTTTGGTATTATCTGTGATGAACAATAGGAGCCTGCCTGTGCGGCTCTAAACGGACACAGGAAAGAAGCACCCTCTGGCAGGTTGGACTGCATTGCCCTAGTTTATTATTGGACTTTTAGTTAGCATGTATCCCTTTGCTCGTTTTGTTCCTGAAGAGGAACGTCCTTTTGTACCACGCTATTTTCCTACATATATGCCTGTTTTTTCTAGCTGGACCAATCGTGTTAAAATCGCATTCGTAGTCACTATAGCAATACTGCTAATTATATTGATGGGAGTATTCATATATTTAGAATTTCGCCATCCTATGCATACTGTTTTAGGAACAATAACCCCACCTCCGGAACATGTGTTTCATACTTTTGCCCCCCCATAAGGAAAGGCATCATCAGACTTATGTGAATAATGCAATCATTGAAATGCTTCATCAAGCACACAGTGCCACCAATATTACAAATTGTTGGGTTTGTGGTCTTTTACCCTCTGTTATGCACAAGCACGACTTATTTATATCCCTACCTTTGTCCCATCTGGGAAGTTGTGAGCCTTGGTTTAAATTGCTTTCTATGATGTATATGCATTACACTGTGGATGCCAAAAGGTTTTCAAAGAAAGATTATGAAATGATTTTAGGATATATTGAGGTTCATCAAGTATTCAACCCCGATGGGAATAATGGAGACGGAACCTTAGATCCGAATGCCTGTATGAATATGTATATAACACACGAAAATGCCACTTGGTTGAAAAATGAAATTTTTGAATTTGTTGAATTCAATTTCACTCAATATTTTCGACACTTTCAGGATCGTAATGTTACTGAAGATAGGGCTTATCCAGTGCCTGTATTAAACAGTACCTCTATGTTTTGTGTTTAAGGAGCAGGGTACATACCAGTAGGAGAAAGCTGATGTAATTACACGTATCGATTGCGTACTTTTAGCGCCCTCCGTTGTTAACCCCTCCTAATCTATATTTTGTCTGTGGAGGAAATGCCTACACTTGGCTTCCTCGAGGTTGGGCTGGGCGTTGTTACCTGTCCTTCCTGTACCCGACTAGATAAACGTAGCGTGTTTATCCGAAGAAATAAAAGAGTAATAGATACCACTGATATAGATCAGACCGATACTCCTCTGCAGTTTCTCACCGACATTATGAAGGGAGTGTTACCCTTTTGGGGGCCTGTGATTACTAGCCAAGAAGTATGACGCTTGTCTAGAGTAGTTGAAGGAGTAATTAACACTACTGCAGGAATACTGACCAATATAACAGTAGAGTTACAAGCGACCAGACTCGTTTCGCTTCAAAACCGTATGGTTTTGGACGTTATCTTGGCAGATCGAGGAGGAGCATATTGTGTGATCGGCAGCTCTTGCTGTGTTTATATTCCTGATTCCGCCCCTTCTGTTCATTTGGCTATACAGAAGCTACATCGTTCAGCTTCTGAAATACATGTCGAAACTGGTACGTGGTCCCTCTCTAGTTGGTTCTGGGGTTTGCTGTCTACTTGGGGATGGAAAATTCTGATGGTGCTGGCATGTATAGCCGGTATTATATTCACGTGTTGCGTTTGTGTACAATGTGGACCTGCATGTTGCTCTTATTATGTGACAAAACTCACTTCCTCTGTGTGTGGTCCATCCCCAACATCAGTAAAGGCTCAGTTAGTTCAGCAAGAACTCAAAAACCTAATGCAGATTGATGAAGGAATATTGGAAGATTGATCTGTTTTAGTTAGCTACATCATGCTAAAAGGGCCGTTCTGAGGGATAAAAGACAGATTCCCCGTATATAAGGAGTATCGGACCTATATTATGTTAGCATGATGCATGTATACATGAATTCCCTGTTTGATATTCATGCTTTCGATCGGAAGAAACTCGTTTATTCCCTGCCTGTATAGCTATTGCTAAAAGAGTATGCCGAGAACTCTACAGACGCCATCTTCTTTGCATTTACTCAAGCAGGACGTGATCACACGTTGATCACATGCAGTTGTCAGGCCCTAGCTCATTTGAGTTACTGGTAGCAGCTGGAGGTAGGCTGTTCACTTCTCTGTTCTAAAGACTCAAGGTCGCATCTTGCTCCTTCTCCAATTTAGCAAGCTCAAACTAAAGCTTTGTCCCTTCCCTCTGGGAACAGGCTCCTTGAAGACACACTGTTCCCTGCACCGGGAGGGATTTGAAATACTAGGAGTTGGTTGACACCCTCCCCCACAGACTGCTTTCCCAGGATCTCCTGCTGGCCTTGCTTCATATCCTCCTTATCCAACTCTTCCTCTTCATCAACCGTTGGGGTCTGATGGGCCTCTGCCCATATCCTTAAGGCCTTTTGGTGCTCCTCCTTCTTGCTGCTCCTCTTAGCGGGCAGTCCCCTCTCCTGACAAAAGTCCTTTGAATGGGCCACAGTGTAGCTCTCCAGGTTGGCCAGCTCAAACACAATCTTTTGCAGGTGAGGTTGAGGGATAAAAGATAGATTCCCCGTATATAAGGAGTATCCGACCTATATTATGTTAGCATGATGCATCTATACATGCATTCCCTGTTTGATATTCATGCTTTCGCCTGGAGGAAACTCGTTTATTCCCTCCCTGTATAGCTATTGCTAAAAGAGTATGCCGAGAACTATACAGACGCCATCTTCTTTGCATTTACTCGAGCAGGACGTGATCACGCGTTGATCACGTGCAGTTGTCAGTCCCTAGCTCATTTGAGTTACTGGTAGCAGCTGGAGGTAGGCTGTTCACTTCTCTGTTCTAAAGACTCAAGGTCGCATCTGGCTTTGGAGGTGATAAGCGCATTCCTGGAGGTGCCGTGTCTACACTCCCAGGCACCAAGACGAAAGGGAGTCACCCCTCCTGACCTCATTTGTAATAGATAGTCAAGCCTTTGTACTGATGTGATGTGTTCCATATATGGTCCTTTCCTGGAGCTCAAGGGCCAAGTGGTGTTTTTCCATTTACAAGTGATTATATGTGTTGAACCGAAAAGTATATAACCTCATGTTTGAATACGAGCCAACAGTCTTCTCGGCGCACCTGCTGGGTGAGGTTCGGAGAGGCTCCTCTATAGAGTATTTTGCATAATAAACGATTGAACCTTCTTCACTGCCAACTGACTGATTATTTGGTAATGGTATTGGAAATAATGGTGGGTATAGTCCTTTAGTTTATTTTTATGGTACATCAAGGTCACAGACGCAAAATCAGATAGGGTAATAGAGAGTTTGGAAAAATCAAAAAGGCCAATCAGGAGAAATTTACTCTAATTGGTCTTAGATATTAAATAGTAGTGTACACCAAATTACTGTATGGCACTGCGCAAACACAAGTCCTATCCTCATCGCTGATCACCAATGTTATAAATTGGGTACCTGGTTGACTGGGGTGAGAGCCCGGGTCAAGCAGTAACCACAATTCTAGTAAGGTTAAGGCATCAGCAATCACAAAATTATCCAGGGCACAGCCCGTGGTGACATCAAACTGTCAGGCTTAACTTGAAGTTAATGTGAAAAGTATTTGTGCAACGCTTCAAACAGTAAAAACAGCACGCAGAAAGATCCTGCGCCTGTTTACAAAAAGAAAGTATATTTTATTCAATAAAACAATATCAAATTGACAAAAACCCAATCAGGGAAACCATAGATGTTGAATTTTTAATATGTAAGTGAAAATAGAGCAAAAAAGCACAAAGCGCTAACATCAGGGATATCTGGTTGTGCCACACCGGGACAAAGTCAGAACTTCAGGCCAACTGCGATGGAGCATGGACTTACTTCAGGGACCCAGTTAGGCCAGCTTAATCAAAGAGCCCTAATCCTGGTTGTGTCAACGACAAGGATCCTGTCAACGGGGCTTGTGATGCAGAGTTTCGGCGTAGTTGTCAAGGTTGCCTTCAAACAGCATACAAGGACCTTTTACTGAGAGAGTGCCACTCGGTGATGGTTCCCAAGATGATGCTTTGACTCCGATCCATGCAGCAGCAGTGACGCATTGGTTCCAATCCACATAGCAGCGGCAATGCATCGGTGCCGATCCGTGTAGCAGCGGCCATGCACCAGTTCTGCTCCGCGCAGTAGCGGCATTGCATCTGGTTGACAGAAGATGTATCAGTTCTGCTGGTGCAAACACTTTAGGCCCACTTCCAAGGGTCGAGGACAGGAGTGGCACTACCTGGCAGGGCACACACACAGATGGCAGAGTCCAGGTGCAGAAGCAGGTTGGTTGGAAGTTGTTTATGTCTCTGAGAGTTCAGACAGGAGGCCAGCCAACTAGCCCTTTGAGCGGCTCTGGGTTGTACGGTCAAGTGATGCAGGTCTAGTCCTCCTCATCTGGGCAAGGAGAGCAGCACTCAGCAGGTCAGCACAGCAGGGCAGCGGTATTTTCACAGCAGCAGTCCACCAAAGCGGTAGTCCTTCAGCAGCACAGCAATCCTTCTTCCTGGGAGAGTATTAACAGACCCAGAAGTGGACTGAAGTGTTGGGGTCCGATGACCAATTCTTATACCCAGTGGAGCCTTTAAAATGAGGTGGATTTCAAAGACAGGCCTCTCAAGGATACAGAGGTTGTTCCTTCCTGCCCCGGCTTCGGACTAACTAAAGGGGGGTGTAGTCCTTTGTATGGGGATAGGATACAACCTATTCAGGTGTAAATAAGGCTGTACCCAGCTACTACTTCCCATCCTGCCAGTATGGCCCATGAAGTCACACCCAAGCTCCAATTGTGTGTGGCTGTCTAGGGGAATACATAAAGCCCATCTGTGACCCACCCCAGACATTTGATCAGAGACAGACTGCAGGCACACAGAGCAGGAAAATACCAACTTTCTAAAAGTGCCATTTTCAAATTGTAATAAAAAATCAGCCTTTGCCATTAAAGATAATTCATTATTACAACTCCATAGCTATCAAATATGACACGTCTACATCTCAATTAGGATATACAGCTTATTAAATGTGATATGTAATCCCCACTGTTATTATATGGGAGGAGTAGGCCTCACAGTAGTGAAAAATAAGTTTTTCACTGGCAGGACATGTAAAACTTAAAAGTATGCCCAACCTTTTAATTACACAGCACCCTGCCCTATGGGCTACCTAGTGCCTACATTAGGGGTGACGTTTAGCTAATAAAATGGGAGATTAATACTTGGCAAGGGGTTTTATCTATTGCTGCTGCATGCTTGAGGCGATTGCCTGTCCACACTGCCTCTAGACACATTTTAATCACTTGTGCACCTTTACTTCAAAAAGCTGTATTTGAATTTCAATTTGACTTGCTTCACTACTTGAGATGCTTTGGTAAATCGCACCACATTGGTGGGAAAGCAGCCAATCAGTGGCGAGAAGGGGAGGAGCTAGTCAGCACTCCTGGCTATTTACTCATGACCGCAGCGTGTCGAGCTGCAGGCATGCCAAAGATGCACCTATGGCAAGCCCGTCTGCACCTGTCCGTGGGGGACCAGGGCCAGGGCCCAGCCATTATGACAAAAAAATTGACCTACTCCTCCTGTGAACATAGACAACTCTTTTCAGTAAGCCAAAAATGTGATCCCTGCCTCATACCAACAATCAGTAATCTAGATAATCAAAAAATGAAACCTTCTACTGTCATTCTGCTAAAACTGATCGCGCAATCCACAATAAGTCCTGATAGCAAAACATACCCAGTTTCCTCCAAACAATATACAAGTCAACTTACAATCACTTATCTCAAAACTCGTTATATGGTCAAGCAACACATCAAGATATTCCAGCTGCTAGACTCAGAGTCCTCAGACGTACTGTTGATGACAGAAACGTGATTTAACTGACAGATCTATGGCAGACATTACTGCAGCTCTCCCCGAAAACTACAACCTAATTTACATTAAGTGATCGACTGGTAAATAAGAAGGAGGCATTGTAGCAGCTTATAAAAAACACCTCTACTTTACTAAACTCACACCTTTAACAATCCCATTGGTGAATAATATACTAATCAGATTGAACACACACACACCCTTTTTGATATGTGTTCTCCCATGCAGATCTCCGGAGCACTTGCAACAATACCCCGACTCCTGGCAGACTCCATCTCCCTTCTAGGTATTGACCAGGATATAATCAAATTTGATTCTATCTAATCTAACCATTTCCCCTTGCATATAATAATAATAATAATCCACATTTGTAAAGCGCGAACAATCACCCTTAAGGGTCTCTAGGCACTGGGGGCCATTGGGAAGATTAAGCAAGCTATTGCCCAGAGTCACATGGTGCTCAGCTAATCTGCCTCCGGTGTCAGTCGCCCTGGCCGTGGCGCCACACCTCTTCCATATGGTCAGACTATCACTTAATTGAATTCACCTTACCAGGCCTGACCATAATTAAACCCCCCATATGCCCAGGATTGCTCACCAGATCATGAAAACATAAAAACCCTAGCACCTTCTGTGAACCTAGACGAATATGAGATGATAATATCAGACTTGCTAACCACTGCCAGCAATATTAACAACCCTCTCCACAATATGAGATAAAACAGATGCCAGGAAGCATCAACATAGTTTTCCAAAAAGCGAAAGAAAGCCATCCTCGAACTACACCAGTCAGAACGTTAATGGTGGATTACCTACACACCTGAAAACAAGCAGATCTTCATCGAACAATTAACATCTTACAAAAAACACATCACACAAACAAAATCGACTTTCTTATCAAATAAAATTATTAATCCTAGAAATAAAGCAACAGAAATGTTCAATATTGTTACAGAACTGTCTAATCTTGACAGGTTAGCTTTACCCATAGACCCCACTCAATATCTATGTGAGGCATTTAACACAGTTTTTATTGATAAAATCAAAACAATAAAAGACAGCATCCTCTTCAGCTCAATAGTTAATACAGCCTCACTAGAAGATAGAAACTCCAACACACCCTATGCCTTCCCTGCCATTAGCAAAGATTGCTTTATAGAACTGCTACGAAAGTCAAGTCAGGATTGCTGAGAGACACTTATCCTCCACAGATTCTAAAATCTATATTCTCCTATTTTTCCGACCCCTCTGTCTTCCTCCCTAATCTCTCCCTAAACCAGGGCAGTATACCCAAATCCTTCAAGGAGGCAGTAGTGGTTCCGCTCCCAAAACAACCCAAGTCCCTAAAAAAATATCAAACTCTATCACTCCTCCCCTATATAGCGAAGATATTAGGTTGATGTTGCTTATCATCTCAGCTACTTTCTTGAGGACATCAAATTCCTTGACTGACTCTTACCAGGCAGGTTTTTAACCTGCCCGCTCAATGGCATCCATTGTCCTCTCTTTATTCGACGACATGAGTGAAGAGGCTGATAGAAATGCCACCCAGTCATTGGTCCTTCTGAACTTATCAGCGGCTTTGGACGTGGTAGTTCATACTCTTTTGGTCAATCCTGTCAAAGCTGCGGGCCTGAAAGGTACTGCCCTAGACAAGTTGAAATACTTCTTCAGAGACCATTCCCAGTAGGTCGGCATCTCCCCTTGGACCTGTTTACCTAGGGTCCATCTTAACTGCTGAGTACCTCAGGGATCCTCCCTATCCCTATCCTCCGTACTTGTTTACATCCACCCTCGTGTACACTCCCTACAGAAGCAAAATATAAGAATGTATAAGTAGGCTGATGACATTCAGCTGCTACTCACTCATTACAACACCACAGAATCCAAGGAAGTTTTCCATAATACTATAACACATATGCGACAGTAACCAGTTAAAATTGAATTCCGCAAGAAACTAAATTTTTGTCACTATAAATAAAATCCATAAATGCAATCTTTCCTATTGGCCCCCTGAGAAGGGATCTTTCCCACTCCTAAAAAAGCTGTGAAAAGCCCTGGGTTTCTCATTGATGACAACCTCTCTACGAAGCCATATATAAGAGCAGTAATCTCCTCATGCTTCCTCAAACTCCGGAGAATAAAGAAAATAAGGTAGTATTTCAACCATGAAGCTATTATTCAAATCATCGCCAATGCTCTCTATCGGAATCTCCCAGTGGGTCTCAACTACAGCTATAAATAGCGCAGAATAAAGCAGCTAAGCTAGTTTTTCAAATGCTCTGACATTGTCACATCAGTCAAATGATGTAAAAGCTGCGCTGGCTCCCGGTAGTGCAAAGGCCAATATTTAAAACTGGTTGTATCATCTGTAAATCTCTGTATGGCAAAAGTCCAACATTCATATCTTCCAAAATCCAGAGGTACACACCTTACCACAATCTAAGATCAGCCTCCCTGAATTTCCAGACAGTACCAACATTCAAAAGGAAATGGGCAGGTGGTGCCAGATTTGCAGTGTGTGCCCCTCATATATGGATCTCATTTTCCCTGGATATCTGATCCACCTCCAAATATGCAAAGTTTAGGCAGCTACTAAAAACAATGCTCTTTACACAAGAATAGGGTTTACTCATGGACAGCATTTAGCACTATTATTACCTTAGCGCCAAGGAACCTATCAGTGTACATGTGCTCTATAAATCCCCTGTAAAATAGCATAACATTCTAAATGCCAAGTCGACATGGCAGTGTGACACTGCATTAAGGCTGCAATGGCAGGCCTTGGACAAGTCTTGGAGTGCTACTTAGGTGGGTGGCAGAATATGTGCTGCAAGCCCACTAGTAGCATTTAAATTAAAGGCCCTGGGTATATTGAATATCAATGTACAGGGGACTTACAAGTATATTAAAAATGCCAATTGAGTATATCCCAAGCAAACCATGTTTAGGTGAGTGAGCACAAGCACCTTAGCACTGGTGAGCAGTGGTAAAGTGCACAAAGTCCTAAGGCTAACAGAAGCAAAGATTCCAGCTATGTTGGAGGAAAGCAGGCACAAGGTTTGGGTGAAGACCACCCATAGGCTGACAGGTCTAACACTTGTCTTAATATTAGCCTACCAGTGAAGCCCTTTTAGATGTGGGTTCTTATTTGCACCAGCTAGGTAGGTACTGCAGATGGTAGGCCAAATAATATGGCTCTATTTCAGGCAGAGTAAACACACCTTGGTCAAAGTGGAATTTCTACATCAACAACTTTAATCTGTGAGTGATCCAACCAAAACGATAACATACATAATCCTGTCAAGTACTGAAATAAGTCCTATGGAATTACTGACATTATACCCTGCTTAGGCAACAATACACTTTGACCAAGAGTTGGAAATTGGATTATTAGTAGGGATAAGTAGGAACTTACAGCCAGTAACAAGGCAAAAATCACAATAAAAGGTCCAGTCAAGGTCTCAATAACTTATTCCCTTGCTCAACTCTTGGTATCTAGCACAAGCAGGCAGGCTTAATTTAGGAGACAGGTGTGTAAAGTATTTTAAAACACCAATACATTAAATAAGTAAGACACAACACACAATAAAAATAGGTTATATGTTTATGAATAAATATACACCAAAACAATAAACTCCCAATGTAGGCAACCAGAGATAGGATTTTTGAAGAATTAAATGTAAAACTAGCACTTGGAAGCAAATAGAACTCAAAGGGATAAATAAAAGGTTGCACTGGACCAGGAAAAAGTATAGAGTTGAGGCCACCCAGGATGTAACACTTTTACATTAACTTTCAGAAGTGTTTCTGATGCAAGAAAGTGGTCCACAGCCCGGGCCAAGGGTTCAAAAGCTCTGGTTTGCCTCTTGGGGTCTGGGACTGCAACTCCTACAATGCCCCATGTTGTTTATTGTGTATATTGTGTTCTCTCCCATGCTCCCTAGGAACTCTTTCTATTTGTGCAATCTGGTCCGCTATTGTGTGAGGAGAAACACTAAACTTCGGTGTGCACTTTGTCTGCGTACTAGTGGAGATCACGCTTCTACTTGGTACGAAGGTTGATACTTTACATGAGGCGTGTTGTGATGTATAATGTTAAGCTATGACAAGTAATGTATATACACTTGTGATATTCTTGTGAGGTCATAGTGTGTTGCACCTCCTCCAGTGTGCTTGATTAGTAGGCACAGTATCTTGTTTCCCCCCCTTTAGCAAAGGTTAATTACCCTTTAGGTAGCATCTGTTAATTTCCATTTGGGTGCTATATCTGTCCTGCTATCTGTACTAATATTTTCCGTATTATTGCTTGTTCTGAAGGTCCAAGTGGGATCTCTGGGTTATCACATTTGTTATCTTGGCAAACCTTTTTAGCTGTTTATTTGAGCTTGTTATTTTAGTTTGTTTGTTTCCAAATCCCTTTTCCTTGTGTTTATCCTGACACCATTGCCTTCTTCTTCTACTGGTGGTGGTGTCGTGGATGCAGGGGAAAGACGGTGCAAGCTTCTCCCACAACCGTTGGTCTTGGACCTCGTGGACGATGACCTAAAACTGCAACACACTTTTAGAGGCTAAGCCAACCCCCTGGTGTGGCTAAGAGTCCCTAATACTCCCTTTTCAGCTCCTTCACTAATCTAATGACTGGTGCTCCTGGGTGGCTGGGGGTGCAGGATGTGGGGGTGAGCCTGTGCTGTCCTAAAGTGTAATTCTCCATTTGAATACCAGTCTGGCTGGTCCACCCCCATCCTGCCTTTTGCTTCTGCAGCTGCAGTTCTCCAACCACAGGAAATCATCTGTCTCTCTAGCAGGCCACTCCTCATCAACACCTTCGCTGCCAGGCCTCCCCTCCCCTGTGCCACACCATTTTTTGGGCCATTTGGGATAGTTTGGTCTTAGGCCCCAATACATTTTTGTACACATCATTTATCAACACCACATTTGCATCCTTTTTTTCCAGCATTCGGAGAATTGCAAAGGTCCCCAGAGTTTGTGGATTTCTCTGGTGTGGACAAAGAAATTAGCCTAAATAGAGCAAAATTTAGTTTTTGGGGGGAAAAATGGGAAACCAGTGCTGCAGAAGAAATAATCAGTTTTTTTCCCTGCAAATTGTATTAACGAAGGGTTTGCCGTGCTAAAATCACCACCTTACCAGCTTTCAGTAACAGGCAGACTTTTGTCAGAATCCCAAACTGTTCTACACATTTTTGGAATTTTACTGGGAACCAGCCTACATTGCCTATTTTTGTGCTCTCAACGTCCTTCCAGTTAATGGTAGAAATGGGTGTGAAACCAGTAATGAATCCTGGAAAGCTATACATTGTTCAAATATAGACAACATTCTGAATTCAGCACAGGGTCATTTGTGTAGATTCTTCAAGGTTTTCCTATAGAAAGTAACAGCTGAAATGACTAAATATTGAAATTGTGTTGAAAAAAACAGCCATTTGTGCCTACATTTTCACCTGTACCTTATTCTAACTATGGCAGATTTTTGAAAGCAATGTATTGCTACATCTACTGGACACTTATGGTTGCGGGATATATAAGGATTCTAGGTTCACCAAGAACCCGAGGAACCCAAAGCCATTAATTTGGCTGTACCTTGCATTTTTTTCTCATTGTGTACCGGGCATACTGCAATTCATTTGGTAAAATATAAAGAGTAAAAAATAGGTATCAAGAAAACCTATGTATTTCTGAGATTGGAATGGAATTTAGAAGCAGTGGTTATTTGCACATCTCTGAATTTGTTGGTACCCATGCTGGTATGTGAATTAGAGGGCATTTTTAAAAATGTCTCCTTTTTTAGAAACAGGAGGGCAGAAATTCATAAAAAAGCACCTGGTAATATCACGTGTTCTACTATTCTGTGTCCCGATGTCTTCTGATAACAACAGTACTTCACTTGTGTGGGCAGACCTAGTGCCCGTGACAAGAAACGGGCAAAAACACAATGTGGACACATCACATTTTTACAATGAAAACTGACAATTTTTTGCAATGTGCCTAGCTGTGAATTTTCGGCCCTAGGTCAGCTGGCACCCAGGGAAATACAGAAATGGGTGACTTGTGCGGCTTTCACCAGGTTCTGTTACGCAGAAACCTCACACTTTGTAAACAAAAACACATTTTCCTTACATTTTTGTAATGGCAAGTTCTGTAATCTGTGGGGAACCACAAACTTCCACCCATCCAGCAGTCCCCCAAGTCTACCGATAAAAAATGGTACCTTACTTGTATGGGTAGGCCTAGTGCCCGTAACAGGAAACAGCTCAAAATACAACTAGGGCACATCAGATTTTTCCACTGAAAACTGACCCTTTTTTTGCAATGTGCATAGCTGTGGAGTTTGGGCCCTAGCTCAGCTTGCACATATGGAAACCTAGAAAACCTGTACATTTTTTAAAGCCAGAGACCCAGGGGAATCCTGGATGGGTTAACTTGTGTGGCTCTCACTCGGTTCTGATACTCCGAATCCCTTGCAAACATCAACCTTTGTAAAAGACAACACATTTTCCTCACATTTTTGTGATGGAATGTTCTGGAATCTGTGGGGACCCCCAACAACCACCCATCCAGCATTCCCCCAAATAAAAATGGTACATTGCTTGTGTAGGTAAGCCTAGTGCCCACAACAGGAAACAGCCCAAAACGCAACGTGGACAGATCACATTTTTCCACAGAAAACTGACCCTTTTTTACCATGTGCCTACCTGTGGACATGGGCCCTAGCTGAGCTGGCACCTAGGTAAACCTAGAAAACCTCTAAATTCTTGAAATCTAGGCACCCAGGGGAATTCAGGATGGGGTGACTTGTGTGACTCTCACCCAGTTCTGTTACTCAGAATCCCTTCCAATCCTCAAATTTTGTCCAAAAAACCAAATCTTCCTATCATTTCTGTGATGGGAAGTTCTGGAATCTGTGGGGAGCCACAAACTTCCACCCACCCAGCATTTCCCCAGGACTCCCAATAAAAATGGTACCTCACTAGGTCTAGTGCCCACGACAGGAAACTGCCCAAACTGCGACGTGGACACATCACGTTTTTCCACAGAATACTGTCCCTTTTTTGCAATGCGCCCAGCTGTGGATTTTGGGCCCTAGCTCAGCCGCCACCCAGGGAAACCTAGCAAACCTGTAAATTTTCTAAAACTAAACATCCAGGGTAGTCCAAGATGGGGTGACTTGTGTAGCTCTCACCAGTTTCTGTTACCCAGAATCGCTTGCAAAGCTGAAACTTTGTCAAAGTGTCCTCACATTTCTGTGATGGAAAGTTCTGTAAACTGCAGGGAGCCAAGATTCCACCACCTAGCATTACCCACAGTCTCCAGATAAAAATGGTACTTCACTTGTGTGATTAGGCCTAGTACCCGTGACAGGAAACTGGCAAAAATGCAATGTGGACACATCACATTTTTCCACAGAAAACTGACTCTTTTTTTGCAATGTCCCTAGCTGTGGATTTTGGGCCCTTGCTCAGGTGTCTAGTTTTCAGAACTGTTTGGGTTTGGTAGGCCGCCGAGCCTGGGACCAAAAACGCAGGTGGCCCCCTTACAAAACCAGGCTGTTTTATGATCAATTTCTTTTATGTCACCACAATGTTTTGGGCCCTTCCCTGTCGTTGGCACTTGGCCCACCCACACAAGGAGTTTATCACTTTATTGGAAGACATAGGGGAACTCTGGGCGGTAGGAAACTTGTGTTGGCCCGGTTAACCCACCTCTTTCCACACAGAAATGTGAGGAAAACTTGATTTTTTTAGGAAAATTTGAGGATTGCAGGGGAATTTGGGTAGGAACATTTTGGGAGATCCATGCAAGCCACACATCCCTGGACTGCCCTTAGGTTTCTAGTTTTCAGAAATTTCTGGGCTTGGTATGTTTCCCTACATGGCTGCTGATCCTGGGACCGAAAACGAAGGTGACCACTTTATGAAACCAGGTCGTTTTGTAAGTGATCATTTTTGATGCCCCTACAATACGTTTTGGACCCTTCCCTGTCATGGGCACTTGGGCTACCCACACAAGTGAGGTCGCATTTTTTTCGGTTGACCTGAGGGATCACTGGGTGGTAGGAAATTTGAGGTTTCTTGCTGAATATGGAAGAATATGGCACATATATGTCCATGGCGTGACCACTCACCTGAAATCTCAGGATGTCTGTAGGGGTGATGACAGATGTATGCTCCCTATACCTCTTGAAACACCTCTCAGTGCTGTAATAAAACACAATCCACTAGCAGGGCTTCCCAAATGAAAGGGGAAGTGGACGAAAAATAAGAGAAGAGAAAAACACTCCTTCTTCACTCAACATGGCCCAGCCTGTTACCACATCTTGGGTCTCTGAGAAATCTACAGCGTTTATCGTACAATGCTCCGACAATGAAACAATGGGGATGAATACAGATGCACTTCTACACACACAAACACATGCACAAAATGACATAGAACAGATAAAGATAAATAAAACGTAATCACCTATTGCAGGGATAACCGCAAGTCCTTAATATATCTGTTCACGGGATTTGCATTGAGGAGTTCACTTTACACACTTAAGAAAGAACAGTTCGTGCTAACTCTATTTATACTGATTCATTGGTGAAATATAATGCATGTTTTCTGTTTCCAATGCCTAATGTTCAGTTTTGAAGAGAAACATAAATTAAGGCTAAACAAAATAAAAAGGAACTCAAAACACTATGGCACTATTCATCCGTTCACTCAGAAAACAAGAGACAATAATATCAATGACACTTTGTAGCAGAGTTGTCAAAATCCTAATAGTGTACCATCATACAATATATAAATACTAAAGAGTTCAGTTTAACATGACAATAATAAAAGCTCCATGAAAGATCCAAGCTTCTTAGTTTTCAGTTCTTGAAAGTCTTATGAGCAAATAGTTAAATAAACTAGGGAAATAGTCTCCTTGAGCACTGTTCCTCTCTTTTTAAATGTCACAGATTAATAGTTAAATCCAAGCTCCTAAGGAAACTTCAAGTGCAAGTTCAAAAGGTCAAAGTAATTAAGATATGACAAGCTGAAGAAATGCAGGGCCTTAGCTTGTCAGAGGTTCTGCAGCTGAAGAGAGGGATCCCCTTGCTGGCCAATGATAAATAGTGGAGCAGGAACCTCCTAGAATGCTGAAAGTAAGCCAAGCACAGTACTGTGCAAGACTTGTCTATTTATAGGCAAAGGGACAGGTGTTTTCAAACAGAGGCCAACCCCACTTCTCCACATGCTGGAACAAGAGGCTTGCCACAGGGAAAGAGCACTGCTGAAAACAACAAGCGTTGCTACCTACAATAAACAAGCACTGCTAAAACCAATGACATTTAGGCTGCACATAAACACTACTCATGCAAGCGAATGAAGAAGCAGCATTTATGGGGCAGGGAAATACACTTGGGCAACCAAGGAGCCTAACGGGTGGGCACAAATAAAGCATGGAAGAGTCTGGGACTGACGTAGTTCCCGGACAGCACAGTAATGCAAGGAAAAAGTGTAACTTTAGTCATATTTTGAGATTTGCATTGCATTTTGGGTGAGAAAACTTGTTCGGATCCATGCGAGGCACACCACCCTGCACTCCCCTAGGTTTTTAGTTTATGAAAATAACTCAAATTTGTAAATTTCTCCTATACAATATGCACTTTGGCACAGAAAGACAAAAAGGACAAATATTACTTTCCATCTATCTATTCCTCAAGTACACATAAATACTGGTCGAATTTGGCACGAGGTGAGTAAAAGCTTCAAAATTTATATTTTTTTAACAAAAGATTTGACAAAAGTGAGCTACACTGTTAATAGCTGAAAGTTCCAATACTTGATCAATGAGTCCCAGCTTGTGCCCTGTAAAGCTACTAAAGTCACCAACCTCTTTACAGGCCATTCATATACCTTTCATACGTGACACACACAACACCATTCACACTGCAAGCCTCGGGCCCAGCACATTATAACACTCGCATCAACAGACAATGTAGAGACAATGTACACCCTGGAGAAGTGTGGCTCAATGGTTAGAGCGGCAGACCTCGATGCAGAGCACTGGTCTGGGACCAGGGTTCGATTCCCGACGCGGCAGGGTCTCAGGCTATAAATTCCTCGGACCTGATATTCTCGCATCAGTGCCTATCCTAATCATGGGTCCCACGCTGCAACTCTGGGCAATAGCTTGCTTAGTCTCCACAATGGCCCCAACAGCGCTGGGATGCCTGGCTTCACCATGGGGGTGCCCAGGAGTGGACACTTCACAGGGATAGCCAGGAAGGGTTCCTACAGTGGTATGAGTACAGCGCGGAGATACCCCCAGGGGTGATTCGGCGCTATATAAGCACATACACATTTACACACACACACCCTGCCAGAGAAAACTGGAACAGACAAATATTACTTCACACTCATCTATTCCTCAAGTACACACACATACTGGTTGGATTTGTCACGAGGGTGAGTGAAGGTTCACAGCGTAGCCCGGCTGATCAGGAGAGGGCAGGTGGAAGGCTGGATTTTGGCTGACAGAAAAGAAAGTTCTAAAACGTATTTTCTGTAATAGTTATTATGAATCTAATAGTGGCAAGTGGTTAATGTTATTATAATTATAATTTAGAGTCTTTGAATTACATTTCTAGCTTGCTCCTGTCAATATTTATACTTAAATAAAATATTTTCATGTTAGCCTATGGAGATAGTTTTTCTACAATAGAGAAAAATTAAATAGACAGCATTTCCCTCACCAGAGCTTATAAAACATATTTTATAATGTCCCTTCCTATAGTTACAAAGCACCTTACCCCTGTGGCACCTAGAGGGTTCCTTAGGGGTGACATATGTAAAAATAAAGTAGTTTGAGACTTTGGAAGTACCTTTAAGTCCAAAGTCAAATTTGCATATCAATTCAATTCAAAAGCAGCTTGTGAGGCATGGCTGGCTTTTAAAATTAAAGTAGGCACCACGGTAGTGCACGCTTAAATGCATTAAGTCTACTGGGCTTCTAAAGCTACATACCCTACCATATACTAGGGATTTACAAGTAGGTTGTCAGTATCATTTGTAAGTATACCTTATTACCATGTACTTTTATTCAGAACACTGCTTCACGCAGCAGAGGTGGATGCGCCGGCTCCGATCTGTAAGGGGAGGATGCGATGACTTTGGCCTTCGTTGCGTAGGTTTCTTAGGGGGAAGCTTCACGCACAGGTTCGATGCGACACTCTTCGATGTGGTGCGATGCGTGGCGCAGCGCTGCCTTCCGGCGCCACAACTCTCGATGCGCCACGGAACGGGACTCTGCGTCGACGCACGCAGCGACTGGAGACTTTCACGCACCGGCAGTGGTGCGGTTTGCAAATTGGTTCTGCGACGACCCTCGCAATGCCAGGAATCTTCACGCTTCGGGACGATGCTCGACGCACTCGGCGATGCGGGGACCCTGTGTGTTGCGATGGTGCCGCGATGAAATTTTCCTCGCACTCTCGATCTTGCGACACGCAATCGGATGATGCGTTGGGTACCAGTCACTCTTGTTCACGCTTCTGCTTCCCAGCTCCCAAACACAGCAAAACGACCTCCTGAGGCCCCAAGACTGGGCAAGCACTCCAAGGCAGGTCAGAACTCTCTCAGCAGAGTTCCAGGGGAGCTGGTGGTGAAGTCCTTTTGTTCCTGGGACTTCTTAACAGGGAGCCAGCTCTTCTCAGGCCCTTGGAGATCAGAATCAAAAGAAGGGGACACAGCAAAGTCCTTCCCCTCTCCTTGGCAGCAAAGCAAAACAGCAAGCAGGCAGTCTTCTCCTCTTCAGTCCTTTTCAGCTTTCTCCTTGGCAGAGGTTTCTCCTTAGTTCCAAAGTGATCTAAAGTTTAGGTGTCTGGGGTCCTCTTCTTATACCCCTCCAAGTCTTTGTCTCTCTTTGTTCCAGTGGGTGGATTCCCCTGCTCAAACCGGTTCCTGGGTGTGCTCTGCTCTGGAGCACCTGGTTCCTTTCAGAGTGAGGGGCAGGGTCGTTAGACGCTCAGCAGGAGGTGGAGCCTTCTTTGTGCCAGCAGAGGCAGAGTCCTCAGCCTGGCCAGCAGGGGGTGGAGCCAGCATTGTGTTTGTCAGGGGCAGCCCTATTCAAACCCAGGGACTACTCCTCCCACCCATCTAAAGCAGATCTCCCTATTCACCCTGCTGCTGACTCATCCAGGCTCCTGGAGCCACCTAGCCCATCACATGACACCAGTCAGCCAACCAGCACACAGGCACACAGGAAGGTTAAACAGGAGAATAGCTACTTTCTAAAAAGTGCTATTCTCACACAGTGAATTTAAAAACCATCTTGCTAAAAAGATGTATAATTAAATTCTGAACACAGAGATACCAAACTTGGATTTTCTATCTTGCCCTTATGGGAAGATAGGCATGTAAACAGCCTTCCCCATTCTATCCTATGGGCAAGATAGCCTCTCAGCAGTGAAAAACGAAAATGGCTGTAATTCACTACCAGGGCATGTTATACACCTCAGTACATGCCCTACCTTTCAGATACACTGCACCCAGCCCAGGGGGGTACCTAGGGCCACCATAGGGATGCCTGACATGTACAGAAAGGGAAGGATAAGGCCTGGTCAGTGGGTGCACTGGCCAGGTCGACATGGCAGTCCTGGACTGCACATAGGCACTGCAAGCAGGCCTAAGACATCATTTTAGCGCTACTCCTGTGGGTGACACAATCAGTGCTGCAGCCCACTAGTAGCATTTGAATCACCAGCCCTGGCACACTCAGTGCACTTTACTAGGGGCTAACAGGTGAAACAAATATACCAATCATGGATAACCAATTAATACAACAATTTACCAAGGGAACACTTGCACTTTGACACTGATCAGCAGTGGCAAAGTGCCCAAAAGCATCTAAACCAGCAAAAACGAAATCCAGCATAGCATCAAAAAACACAGGAGGTAGAGGCAAAAAGTCAGGGGTAACCACGCCAAAGATGCCAGGTCTAACACCATTCAATTGAATTATGACCATTTGAAATTGATTACAAACAACAGGGCCTTCCTTGCCAGCTCTGTCTCGCCTAGTGCCAACTTTGCTCCAAGGTGAATCATCAACTCCAGGGTCAGACTGAGCCACACTCACACAGCAGGCTTGTGGTTAGTTCATCTCTGTCAGTTTTTCTTTTGGTGCAACATGTTTCCCTGTAACAAAGCTGTCAGTTCAAAGACACCTCTACACCTCTGTCTATTTCCCAAAGGCAATAGGGTGATCCAACACACAACAAAGAAAGGTAGCCTGACGTCTGTACACAGCAGGCTTATTGGTGGATCACACTTGCAAGCCTTTCTAGGCACGTTATGTCCAACTACAATGATGCTATCAGTGCCCAGATACTGATACACATCTGTCAGTACCCCGTACGCAATGGTTTGATCCCTCATACAACAAAGAAAGCCGGGAGTGGAAGACTGCCTGAAATACTCCTAACCAGAGTAGTCTAGCTTTGTGCCTTGCACAGCACACAGCTGTGGCTGACAATCACTGCATTCCTCTGGCCACCGGGTTCTATACTGCAACAGGGCCAGAGCTCGGACAGGACATTATTCCAAGTCTGCCTGCACCCTGCAATCTTCTAACCTTTCTGTAAGGGCTCACTCCACCATCTGCTTGACTTTTTTTAACAAGCGCTATGTGTCCACTAACTGTAGTTGGCAGGGGCCATTTTGTTCAGGGAAGATATTGGATTGGGTGACATCCTCTGTAGGTAACTTTTCTGGCTTAGGGGGTAAGGGGAAGACAGTCTCCTAAGGATGGCAAGGGCACCAACACTCTCAGATCCCCTTATTCTGTAAATACAGAATTGTTCACCAGCTCACTGTCTGGCACAAAAGTTGAAGTCAGGATATTTAAGGGGTTCAGAGAGCTCTGGAGCTACATGTGCTCAGCCGAGCTGCCAGCCATGCCAACTCTCTTCTTCGGAAAAACATTTAATCTCATGCATGTGTTAACGCTCCTTCAGGGTTTTATTTGTCTGTAGCAACATAAACGTAAAGGTGGATTGCACCACAAAATGGTGACTCGCAACCTATGGTTGTATAACAAAAGTCTGTAACCAATGTCTTCAATGATCAGCTATAAACTAATAAACAG
Source organism: Triturus cristatus (assembly GCF_964204655.1). NCBI lineage: Eukaryota > Metazoa > Chordata > Amphibia > Caudata > Salamandridae > Triturus > Triturus cristatus. The sequence continues at coordinate 769,106,438 of NC_140584.1, read as the reverse complement.
CATTAATGAATCCTCTTAAGTAAGTTTACCCTGCCAATGGTCACATGGGTATCCGCCGTTCAGCATGCTCAAACTTAGATTACATAACCAACTGGATAACATTTTTCCTCTAGAACGGCATGATGAGCTCTCATCTCATCTCATGTTCCCAATACTTTTCCTTCAGTTTCCTAATTTGGCACCAAAATATCCTTCTGTTAGGATTGGTAGTCAGTAGAATTTAGCAGGCATTTATCAAGCTAAGCCCAGTGCAGTGGATTCAATTATTTATCAGGAACAATCTTGGGGCCCGATTACGACCACGGTGGTCCTCTGGGCAACTCTGGGCACCACAGCACCGTCGGTCCAATCACCCTATTACAACTTCGGTGGCTGGACTGCCATTGCACCCAGCATCTCTGATCCCTGGTGGTGGCCTGGTGTTCTTGAGGCTGCAATATGCTAGGAGGGACCGTCGCTGTCTCACCAAGCATATTGTGAGTTTCCGCTCCGTCACAGTTTTCATGGCGGTTCCTGCCCAATGAAAACCATGGGAGAGAGGAAACTAAGGGTGCACTTGTATAGACTCCTGTGGCCTCATGGCTATGGGGTGCCTGTGTGCATGCACCCCAGTACCTGCACAATCTGGACTGCACCAGTCCATGCTGTGCAGGTACTGCCTTTGACGTTCCTTTTGTGGTGCCTATAGGCACCGTGACGGGACTGCCAAAGTACTGCCTGCCAGTGACTGTAGGAGTCGTAATCTGGCGGGCAGGTGCACACAGGTTTGGCGGTGTGGAAGCAGGGCTGTGCCATGGTGGTCCCGCTCTCACACCGCCAAACTTGTAATTGGGCCCTAAGTCTTTCTGCATGACGAAATGGCAAACTTGGGCTGCTATTTAAAATGTTTAAATGCTATGGTTAGGTTGAAGGGCAGTTTTTGATTTGCTTTTAAACTGGTGCTTTTTCGATAAATAACAAATCTGCAAATCGTTTTGAAGACATTTATCATGTTTAGCTTACAGTCTTTATGCAGGTTTGATACAGGGGCAACAATAAAGGATTACTTTGGAACTCTCTGAATTTGCATGGTGGTTGGCAGTCATTTAGAATCTTATTAATTTCTGACGATCTTGAGGGGCTTGTGCATGTACTTCAAAGGGTGGGCCATGCATTTGCTCAATCTAAGGGAACAGATCTATATGAGTGAGGAGATGAGGCACAGGACCTTGCCATATTGGATAACCCCAGGACTCTCACGCCCCCCCCCCCCAACTGAGACAGCTCGGTCAGGCAAAATCAAGTGATGGGAGAACATCTTGCAATATGCATTCAATATGGTTTGGACGTCGGCAAAGACGGCGGCATGAGCCTTCACCTCCTCCCATGGTGCAGCTCAATATTGTATTTCTACCCGTGTTCCGTGGGGACCGATACCACCCTTAGCGAGAATGAAAGAGGCGGAATGTGGGGTGAATCCACCGAGACCGTCAAAGAAGATTCTGAGCCTCAAGAAGGGTGCCACCCAGCACAGCGCAGCCCGGCCTCACACCTGACCGCATCGAGCCCGGATCTCGGTCGGGGCTGGAAACGTGTGCTGGAGCAACCGGAGTTCTTCCCAGATGAATGTTGAGGCTACGTGGCAAAATACTAACCGGCGGTAACCAAGGAAAGCCCATACACCGACAGGAGTACTCAACTGTATATTCATCTGTCCCAGGGTAAGGCTGCGCGCGCTCGCGCTTAAAATGGCGGGCGTTCCCCGCGTCCTGCACAGGGAGCTGTAACTGAAGAGTGTTGAATGCGCTTAATGTCAGTTGCGAGAGGCATCAAACGGCACATCTGAGCGACTCAACCGAGCGATTATTAAAGAGGTGCATCTGAACACCATCTGTCCAATGACTACGCAGTTCATCAGGGGTTTACACCAAATGGTGGCAAATGGCACCAAATAGCAGCAAAATGTAGATTTTCCACAGCCTGATGAGCAGAAAATCTGGATTTTGTTAAGGACACGGAGGCTAAGATTATGCAATCTCCTTTTATTGCCAGCTCACACAGCAGCAACAATAGAGAAGAACTTAGAACATTGAAAACATTCTGAACACTAATATAGTCCAGCGACAGACAGCCATCTTCCTTCTTTTATGTGCGCTGCGAACAAAGTAAATTCCAAACAGATCTCTGAAGAGTAAAATAACCAGTCAACAGGAGGAATCTTCCAAGAAAAAAACTCCGTCATTCTAAAATAAAATATAAGATAGATTAATCCACCTGGGTGGGAAAGAGGTGGGATAATCTTAGCCTCCGTGTCCTTAACAAAATCCAGATTTTCTGCTCATCAGGCTGTGGAAAATCTACATTTTATGGCACGACACGGAGGCCAATATTATGCAAGTTCAAAGTGCATTCAACACATTATCAATAACATTAGAAGTAGGTTTGAAATAACAACTTTTAAACATGCTTTCATTAGACCAGTCGGCCGCCTTTAAGATATCCTGTAAACTACCACCTAAGATAAAAGCTTTAGAGGCAGAAGCACCTCTAAGGGAGTGAGCCCCAAAAATAGAAGTGTTTACCCCTCCTTCAAACATTACGTCCTTCACCCATCTAGCTAAGGTGGGGGAAGAAACAGGTTTATGAGGGTTTTTGTGAGAAATTAATAGTTGAGGGACATTGTTCCTTATAGTATTGGTTCTTTTCTCATATTCTATTAGGCATTGAACCACACACAATCTTGGATTTCCCTGAAAATAAGGATAAAAGATGGTTGAGGAAAGGGTCTTGGTTCTTCTTTTAATGTAAAAACATACTCCTTCAGGTTGATATGCCCTACTGGTGACGTCCAGAGCTTTAACATCGGATGTTCGTCTAAAAGAGACCAAGCAAAGGAGGGTCGTAAGTTTATAGGAAAGTTTTTTAAGAGGTAAGGTGTGGTTGTCACCCCAGCTTTCTAAAACTTGAAGAACTAATTTAACATCCCAAAGGGAAGAGTATTTGGGTATGGGGGGTTTGAGGACCCTAATGCTTCTCATAATTTTCTTTGTTAAAGAATCTTGGCCGACAGGGAGGCCGTTTATGAGGCAGTGACCTGCAGAAATTGCTGACCTGTAAACGTTAATAGTTCTATATGACAAGCCTGATTCAAAGAGTTCAGACAGGTAGTTAATAACGTGTACTATATCTGTTGAAATGGGATTGATACCCCATTGAAGACACCGGCAAATCCATTTATTCCATGCCAATCTATAAGCTTTTCTTGTGCCTGAGGCCCAGGATTCAGAAATGAGTCTGAAAGCATCTGACGAAAGGCCAGGGATTTCCCATTGTCTCCGGAAATCTTCCATGCTATCAGTGAGAGGGATCCCTCTTCGAGGAGGGGATGTATTTCCCCTCCAGGACCTAGGAGGAGGGTCCTGAAATGGGGTAGGAGAAGAGGAAGGTCTATTGACATCTCTAACACTATGGGGTACCAAGCTTGGGATCTCCATAGAGGGGTTATTAGAACTACAGATTCTTTTTGTTTCCTGACTTGCAAAAGAAATCTGGGTAGCATTACGAACGGGGGAAACGCATAGGGTTTCTGACCTCTCCAGTCCTGGAGAAAAGCGTCTATGCCAGCAGCTAGAGGATCTGGTTTCCAGCTGAAGAAGCGTGTTAATTGGGTGTTGAGTCTGTCTGCAAACAGATCTAAATTGAAGGTGTTGGATGTGTAAAAACACTTGTTTGTTCAATTTCCAATTGCTGGAGTCTCTGAAGTTCCTGGAGAACCAGTCTGCTACTCCATTGCTCAGACCAGGAATGTGTTGGGCTACAACCGAGATTCCTTTCTCCAAGCAATATCCCCAAAATTCCTTTGCCAAGTCCGCCAAATCTTTCGAGTGTGGACCGCCCATCTTGCTCACGTATTGAACTGCTGAAATGTTGTCCATGCGAAGCATAACACAACATTTCATTTTCTCCTGAGTGAAACTCCGGACTGCAGAGGAGCCCGCTAGGAGTTCCAAACAGTTGATGTGCATGTTCCTCTCTTGATCTGACCATAGACCTCCTGTAGAAGAATTTCCGCATATCGCTCCCCAACCTTCTAGACTCGCATCCGAAACTATCACCAGTTCGGGATTTTCCCCGAAAATTGCCCTTCCATTCCACGCTTGTGCGTTTTGGAGCCACCATTCTAGTTCCCTTCGTGATTCTTGGTCTAAAGAGAGCATTTGGGAGTATGAGTGATTCTTGTGCAGACATCTCCTCTTTAGTCTTTGAAGGGCCCGATAGTAAAGTGGACCCGGAAAGATAGCCTGGATGGTTGAGGACAGGAGCCCTAATATTCTGGCTAAGTTTTTTAGGGATATAGACTTTTCTGATAGAATCTTGTTTATTTCTTTTCGTAATTTTTTTAGTTTGTCTCTGGGGAGACGTAATTCTGTCTGGAGGGTATCTACGATGAAGCCTAGGAATTGTGTATCTTGTGATGGTGTTAGGCATGATTTTTTTATATTTATTACAAATCCTAATCTTTCTAAAATTTCTATTGCCCATTGGGTGTGTATGGATACTAATTATTTTGACTGACCCATTATGAGTATGTCGTCCAGGTAAATTATTAATCTTACGCCTTTGGCTCTGAGCCAGGCTGCTATCGGTCGGAGAATCTTTGTGAAGCACCAGAGTGCTGAAGAAAGACCGAATGGGAGGCTTGTGACCTCCCAAGTTCTGTCTAGCCAGATAAAACGAAGGTATTTTTGGTGAGGGGGCCAAATGGGAATAGTGAGGTAGGCATCTTTTAGATCTAGTCTTGTTAACCAGTCCCCTTTTCTTAAGATGTCCCTTAGGAGATATATACCCTCCATTTTGAAATGCCGGTAAACTACCCATTCGTTCAGTTCTTTCAGGTTTATTACAGGTCTCATTTCTTTGTTCTTTTTCTCTACCAGGAAGATATTGCTGATAAATCCCTGATTTAAATCCGTAGTCTCTTTGATGGCGCCTTTGGATAAAAGGTCTTGGACCTCTTTGGTTACCAATTTCGAGTGATCTTGTGAGAAAGAGATTTCTCTCGGGGGTTTGTGTTGGAAAGGGATGTGTAAGAACTCTATCCTGTAGCCTTTGACTGTTTGTAACACCCAGGGGTCTTGTGTCACGAGCTTCCATTCCCCAGAGAATAGGGCTAATCTCCCACCCACCTTTATGGGGAAATCTGAATGGTGTTTTGCGTAACGTACCTGAAGAGAAGCCTCTTTGTCTCCTGTCGCCTCTGAAGTTGCGAAAGCGCCCTCTCTGCCTTTGTGGATAGAAGTTGGAATAGGAAGTGAAGGATTGGTTGAAGCCTCTATTTCCACGTGACGTATAGGGTCTAGAAGAAGGTGCGCCTCGGCCGGGGAACCGACCCCTTGTTCGCCCGGCCCTTGCAAAAACACAGTCATGAAAGACTTTTCTAATATCTTTTTGAGATTTTTGAATTGAATTGAAAATCCCGACATATTTGGCCATTTCTTTGATAAAGTCATCGCCAAAAAGTTGGCCTTGGGAAGAAAGACCTCCTTCTTTGTTGGCTAGTTCAGTGAGTTTAGGATCAAGTTTTATCAGAATGCTCTTTCTTCTTTCGTTTGAAAGTGCCGTATTGGCGTTGCCAAGCAGACACACTGCTCTTTGCACCCATTCACGAAGTTCTTTAGGGTCGACCTGAGAGTCGTTCAAGTAGGCCGTCTCTGCCATGTCAAATATCTTAGTAAGAGGACCCGTGATATCCAAGAGTCTATCTTGGCACGATTTCAGCCCTCTGTATAGGCCTCTTCTTGGATCTTTACCTCCCTTATTAATGAATGAAACGACCTTTGCGTCGAGTTCCGGTGTGGAAGTGATTTTGTCTGAGAGGGAAGGCCGAGGGCATTCTGACCGTAAGCGTGATCTTACTTCCTTAGGAATCTCTCTTCTGAGCCAGAAGGAGATATAGTCGGCAACGTGGGGGGAGGGGGTCCACTCAGATGAGTTTGGGTGTCTTATTAAGAGCGGGTCAAACATCATGTCCCCAAAAGGGTCGAGGATATCCATCTTGGAGCCAGAGGTTTTTGAACCTTCGTTTGAGTTCTTAGGTTTGGTTGTGGAAGAGTCTTCACAATCAGAGTCAAACTCTGATGAGCATGATAGATTTATTTCTGGCTCGTAGGATTCGTCGTCCTCAGAGTCGCTTGAAATGGGGACAGTTGGGCCTGTATCTTGCCCATCCACAGTGGGGCCTGTATCTTGCCCATCCACAGTGTCTTGAACACTGACTCTATCACCGGCGTTATCCGGTAAATTTTCTGTGACCCTCTTAGATTTTTTAGATTTTTTTGTAGGCAAATTATCTGATGGTCTTTTTTTCTGAGATGTCTGGGACCAGTAAGAGCAACCAGGTTGATTGTTAGAGAGTGTTTGTAATCGCATATTGATGGTTTCATCGAGCGACCCCATCAATTTGCCTAAGGCGTTATTAAATATGTCCTCTAATTTATTTTGAACTAAAGAATCTACATTATTATAGGTTTCTCTTTTTTTTTTTTTTATGAATATTAGTAAAGGATTGATGGAGTCGGGTTAAGGATAGGTTTTTTTTTTTTTTTTCAAAGGTGTTGGCGTCCAAAGGGTTGTATTTTTCGTCCCAAAAGCTTGAAATGCGATAAAAGGTTCAAGAGGAGGTGAGAGGCTCTTGCTCGGTTAGCTGAAGCGTCGTTTTAGCTTTGAAATTGTTTAAACAGAGAAGTGTTGAAAGTGTAGGGTGCTTTCCTCTAATGGGAGGTTACTTCCTGGTTTGAGTTGATCTTCCCGGTGCGGTCGCGTTAGAAGACAGACCGCACCGGGAGAGAGCGTGTCGAGTGAGTGTCCCAGGGAGGTGAGTCCAAAAGTTAGGCAATTATAATTAATTGGTAGCCCCTTTGAGGAGCGAGAGCATAGTCGGAACTGTAGCGTGAACTGAAACACGCGAGTGAAGAGATTTGAATGATGCAGTGCGCGACGCGCGAGAGGTGAACAAAAAATGGTGAATTGAAGGGTTTTAAGTGTTCCTCCGTTTGGATCGTGATGTCCGTGAGGGTGGCGGAGGGATGGGGGTCGGGGGGGGGGCACCGGTATAAACTTTCAGGGAAGTATTCGAAAGGGTGTAGGGTTTAGAGGAGCACCCGTCCGTCGTGTCGATGGTGCGAAAGTTGATCGGGAGACTTGCGAATGTGTTCGGTCTGAGAACCGATTAAGGAGGAAAGAAATGGGGTATGATGTGAAGGGGTCAAAACGACATGTCATGGGAGTGTAAGAAGGCAGGATCAAGTAGTTAAAATGTGGAAATCATTCTAAGAATACACAGTAAGTCATTGTAACATACAATAGAACATATAAGGTAAAATAATAGCTAAATATGATCAAAAAAGGTATAAGGTAAATTAATAGCTAAATATGATAAAAAAAACAGCGTTAGACATTATAAATAGAGATAGAGAATAAGGTGTACTTATCTGGTGAGCAGCAGCAATAAAAGAAGGAAGATGGCTGTCTGTCGCTGGACTATATTAGTGTTCAGAATGTTTTCAATGTTCTAAATTCTTCTCTATTGTTGCTGCTGTGTGAGCTGGCAATAAAAGGAGATTGCATAATATTGGCCTCCGTGGCGTTCCCCGCGTCCTGCACAGGGAGCTGTAACTGAAGAGTGTTGAATGCGCTTAATGTCAGTTGCGAGAGGCATCAAACGGCACATCTGAGCTACTCAACCGAGCGATTATTAAAGAGGTGCATCTGAACACCATCTGTCCAATGACTACGCAGTTCATCAGGGGTTTACACCAAATGGTGGCAAATGGCACCAAATAGCAGCAAAATCGGCATAATCTGGGCAAATGTTGAATATTGATAACAATGTCAATAGTGAGATGTCAATAGTGGGAGGCATCAAGCGGCACATGTGATTGTTAAAAGCGGTGCATCTGAACGGCAAACCGGCCACAAATTCGGTAGCAAAATCGGCAGCAAAATCTGCAAAGTCGGGCTACTGTTGAAAATTGAACAGAGGAAGGAGCGATCCACGCAGTTGAGGAGAAAACAGACAACAGTCTGCATCTAACGGACTGCATCTAACTGTACTAACAGTATGTATGTTGCAAAATATTCTTGAAATAATAGTCAGTTATGATCTTGATGCCTAACCTCAAAATGGCTGCTGCTATAGGGAAGCATAACCTTAGCCTCAAGCTTGCCTAACCTTAAGATGGCCTCTTCTGTAGAAAGATCCTAGCACTTCTAGGCCAGTTCTGCCTCAAACCTGTGCTTCCGATCCTTGCTGCCGTGCACTGTTCCATTCTATTACTGTTACTACTACTGTTACGCACTACTACATTGCTGCACCAACTCCATCTTAACACCGTATTAGCCTCAAATCAGACAACCAATAGATCATCACTAGGTAACTAATAGCCAGGCAATTCCCCTACTGCGGTAAACAGTGGCTACACGCAGCAGCAGCTAGGTGCAACTGCTGCAGATCAGAGCTTATAAATTCTCCCTACTTCCACGGACAGAGTAATTTCACAGTCATACGCACATACACTCATCATACGCTAGGGCCCATCACACCAACATTAATTCCATTACTCTATCCACACTGAATATACGAGAGAACTCCTAAATCAATCTGCATCTAATTTGAGGTCAATGCAACCTAATTGAATTGTCTCGAGTCATGATTTAAACAATAAGAACACATTTGAGATCTCAATAAATGACAAAGAAATAACCACCCGACACTGAAATTCAAACAAGAAATTACTTTATCTAAATTAATTCATAAGAAAGTTAATCAATTGTAAATCATTATTCTCATATTTACCTATTCTGGCTAAATGTTAAGATAGGACAGGTCTCTCAGTAAGGATTCAAAGTCTCTCGAGTCGCCGTCCTTTCAGTCAGCATCGATCCTCTTGAGCATAAGTTCAGGAAGAAGTGGCCTTAGACCCTCTCTAGTCTAACAATATTTATACCAAAACTTACACATTACAAGTTACAAACAAGCTCTAAGCGTCCGTTGAGCAGAGCGAGCAGGAAAGGATGTTAGCTCGCAACATTTAGAAAAATCTTCACTCTCGGATATCTCAAAAATAAAAACACGGAAAAAGGAAGCACAAAATAAATTCACAACATCCATGAATGCTCTTCTCCGAAATTATAGTGAAGCCACCGCAAGTTTATAAAAATGTTCATTTGTGACAATTGTTCTCCTCCAAGGATATCTGGCGACCAGCCCAGAGCTGCTGTTCTTTCGTAACTTTTAGCTCAGACAGAGGCCGAGGTCATTTTCAACCATATTCAGCGAGGCCTCTCTTCATATTTCATCTACTCAAATGCAGGCTGTAGATGTCGGCCATTTCTCAACAGGCCGAAATGGACAACTTAATTAAAAAGAAACACAAAACAACGTTACTACATCGTATTGATTATACAGTGTTAATTCCCACTAATACCCTCATGTGTATGTAATTATCTAGCCATTTGCGACATAAAGAAGCATTAAAGCATATTATTTTAAGGCGCAAACACATAACAAATAGCACTTTAGCCACACTTATTTAATTAATTTGCTCACCAACTTAGTTCACTTATTAATTAAGCCATGCAGTTGCATTCCCACGTGTAATTCTTTCATTAGTAAGGTTGATTAATTTAAAACACTCGACAAAAATTAATACTAAATAATTAATCGTTAGTAATTTTAATTATGACATATAGAAATATAAACTGAAGTTTGAGTTTAAATAGAAAACCCTGCTCCAGCAATCCCCCCTTTGGTGATATATCATCACCACAAAAATCCAACCCAAAACATTTAGACCCCTTTTCTTAGGAAAAATTCAAAATGTCTTTTTGTATTTAAATTAAACACCAGTTTCTCTTTCATCGTCTCTTTTCGTCTCAAACTACATGCTCTTTCTAAATTCTTCTAATTCTATTTCTCGTGGGTCTCTTTTTGACCTCTTTTGTCTTTTTTCAACATTTTCTTTTTCTATTTTCTTTTTACTCCTCCTATATCTACAGCATAAACACCCTAATCTAAGAATCAATAAAGCAATAATCACACATGTCAATGGAAATAATATCTTACCAAAAATGGTACTACCTATCTTAGCAATAAAATTCTTAACAGCTATCATCTTATTAGCCATTTTAGTCCAGATACTTTCAGCTTCCAGTGGTACTAATTCTTCATGCAAATCAGTAATATTTTTGATATAGACCTTTAGATCTTTGCTTTCATCAGGAATGTAAGTGCAACAATGTTGAACTTTCAGCATTCCACAGACTCCACCCTCTTTTGCCAATAGAATATCAAGGGCAAGTCGATTTTGCATAGACATGGCGCGTAAGGCAACCATCTCTGTATTTACCAACAGAAACCCTCCAGCGGTGCTTGTCGATAAGCGATCCACCACTGTTGACAGCTTCCAAATTCCATATGCATTCAATGAAATTCCCACTGCAGGTATCAAAGCTCCAAAAATATCTCCTACAATTTCTGACCAAGTTTCTCTTCTAAAGCGCGTTGGTAGATTAATTTGTTCTGCATCTTCTATCCTATCCATATGAAAAATCTTTGGAAAGACCAGGCCAACATAACATGTGCCATACCAATGGTCAGGCAACCTGTAATAAGCCTTATTCCCACAAATATAATACACTCCCGGGAAAACTGGATCTTCTCCTCCCTTGAATCCCCATCCTGTTGCAATAAAGTATGTATCATGACACTCACTGGTCCCAACAAAATGATTATCATAATGGGATTTCCTTCTGGTAATGCATAGTTTACCCTTCTGTGGTGCATCTAAAGCCAAAGTTGGACTGGCCCCATTCTTCAACTCCTTTCCCATCTCAATGTCCCACATTGTCTCACTCATTTTATATCCTCCTGCCTTTTCATGCATGTTCATTCTCCTTTTCTCTACCATGTCTAGGAAAGCTTTTTCTTCTTCTTTGAAACTACAAGTTAAATTGTTTCTAAAAATGTAATCTAATGTTAATTCTTCTGTCTCAATAAAAATTTCACCAAAAATGTTAGCTTCTTTAGCAGGATTCAGTTTCTTATTCATAGGTAATTGCACTAAAATGTTATCCTTATTAGACATATCATAATCTATTTTCCCTAACAAATAAAAAATACTAACTAACACACTACATGAAATTCCATACGTAGCTGGAAGATGATGATAAGTAACTCCCTCTGAAACGGACGCAGGTAATTGCATACAGACGTAGCAATGCCTTACTTCCATTGTCTTTACGTATTCGTACAACGATTTTGAAAAAACATTGCTAGAAAAATCATTAATTGACCTATCCTTGTGTATGTACATATTGCTAATTCTAGTTGGTACTACTTTCTGTGAACTCTTCTCTATGTTAGTCATATTCTCAGTATGTATTCCTAAAATGTCTATTGTAACTCTAAAAGTAACTAATAAAGCAAGCACACTCCATAGTAGCATTAATAATCCTGTACAGCAGCAGCACATTTTGCACCATCTTTTCAGGAAGGTACATCTACTTTGATTATTTTCTGTGTTAGCCATCTTATTACTTTGGCAGTGTCTTTTGACTTAGCCTCTACTACTCCACTACTGAATCTCTAGAACACTAGATTATTTCAATCTGTTAATTTTTAGATCTCTTCTTCTTCACCAATCTGTTAATTTTTAGATCTCTTCTTCTTCACTCTTCTCCAAATGACTCCTCTAGTTCACTCAATTTGGATTTTCATCACTTTTCACTTCTTCTTCAGCAACATCAAATTGTATCAGATCCTGAATATCCTGAACATCTGTCTCTTCTCCAATGTCAGTCAAGATAACTTTCAGGATTCCAACAGTTTTCTCCTCCTCAACCACTCTCCGTAAGGTCCCCTCTGGATTTCCTTGACTTTCTGCCTCTTCCTCTTCTTCAGGCAATGCCACATACGTCCATTCCGGTGACCTGTACTTCTGGTTGGGCTTTCTAATTCTTTTGATCACTTCTGGTTCCTTTGGTTCTTTTGGTTCTTCTTCTTTCGCTTGATTTTGACTTGACACTTCATTCACCTGCTCAGCTTTCGATGAATTCACTCGTGTCAGCCGATATCTCAGCCTCTTTATCTTGTTAGGCCAAAGATCTCCTTTCACACTTCTTTTCTGTTTCACTTCTCTATTGTTTCTTTCTCCGATCCAAGTTCTCTTTCTCAGAACTCGACCTTCTGGTTTCTCATTCTCACTCTCATCCGATTCTGTCTCATTTGCCTCTTGTTCTTCAACAATTCTCTCTTTTCCCACAGTCTTCTTTTCCACCAATTGAGATTTCCCTGCTACTGTCCCTCCTCGGGTCTCCGACACGCAATCTTCTTGCTGTCTACTTGTCCCTTCACCTAGCTTATCAGGAATGTTCCCTACACCTCCTTGGGGGTCTTCCGCAATCTGTCCCTCTCTATCTTCTTCTGACCCTACTTCTTCAGAAGTTGTCTCAGATGAATTCTCAATCTCTTCATTTGACTCAGGTATAGTCTCTGTGGAATTGCTCTTTTCTTTCCTCTCTTTCTCTTTATTTTCTCCACTACTTGTTGGAACTTCAGGCACTCTTACAGAATCCGAACTCTCCTCTGAGGTTCGCAATGTTCCTCTTGTAACTCTTGTAACTTCATCTGGTAAGAAAAAAGAATCACCTGACTCTCTTTCTGACTCTCTTTCCCCCCTTTCAGGATTCTTTTTTCTTCTCACTGTTTCAGTGTCTGCATCATCACTGGAATCTGACTCTTCAAAATACTCTTTCCCAGTCCCATCCTTTGGATTTGGAACTCTCAGAGTATGACTTGCATGAACCCAGTTTTTCACTCCAGCACACTTCACAGCAGTCATAGTAGTCAGAATGACTTGTCTTGGCCTTCCCCACCTTGGAACCAAGCAATTTCTTCTCCTGTGCACTTTTATTCTCACCCAATCCCCTGGACTCAGATCATGGGCTTGCTTCTTTTCAACTGTAGTGGCGTCTTCTCCAACCTGGTGAAACACAGAGTGAACTGCGTCAGCCAGGCCTTTACAGTAATCCAAAATCATGTCATCAGTAATAGTCATCAGCTTGTTAACAGGCACGAATGCATGTCTCATTGCACGTCCCATTAATATTTCATGTGGACTCAACCCCGTAGTTCTATCTGGAGTAGATCTAATAGTCATCAGCACTAGAGGCAAGACATCAGGCCATTTCATTCCAGTGGCTAAGCACATTTTGCCAATTCTGTTTTTGATTGTGCCATTCATCTGCTCAACAACGCCAGAAGCCTCTGGCCTGTATGCACAATGTAGCTTCTGCTGTATGCTCAATGCTTCACAAATTAAACTCATGAGCTCATTGTAGAAGTGTCCTCCTCTATCTGACTCAATTGTCACTGGGAACCCGTACCTAGGAATCAACTCTCTTAACAGTAACTTGGCCACTGTTATTCCATCATTTCTCCTAGTCGGATATGCTTCCACCCACCTTGAGAACAAACAGACTACCACTAGAACATACCTCAATCTATTAACTTGGGGCATCTCAATGAAATCTATTTGTATTCTGGTAAAAGGACCTCCTTCTCTGCCTATTGTTCCCAGGCTCACCACTGTTTTCTTTCCAGTATTGAATTGCTGACAAATCAAACATCTTTGACAGATGCTCTCTGCTATCAGCCTGAACTTTGCATTGTACCAGGTCTGCTTGAAGGACCTAATCATAGCATCCCTTCCCAGGTGACCCTGTCCATGATACATTCTTGCCATTGTTGACAACATAGAATTTGGCATTACTGGTCTTCCATCTCTATAGATCCAAACATGATCTTTTTCTCTTGGTGCACAACCTGCTTTAATCCAATCTCTCATTTCCTCATCTCCTGCTTCATCTTGCAACTGCCTCACCTCATCCCATGTTTCCAGTACATTAGTAAACATCACAGTACAAAAAGACACCTCCTTTTCCTTTCCCCTGTTAATAGAGTGATTGTTCTTTGCACAATACTGTGCTATGTCATTTGCAAAGCGATTACCAAGAGTAACAAAATCATTTCCTTGTCCATGAGCAGCACATTTTACAACTGCTAATTCTTTAGGCAGCTGTATCGCCTCAAGCAACTTCCCAATCACTTCAGCATTCTTTATAGGAGTTCCACTCGAAGTCAAGAAACCTCTCTGTAGCCAAAGCTGGCCAAAATCATGAACTACTCCAAATCCGTACTGACTATGAGTCATTATAGTCACTCTCACATTCTCCCAATCTTACAAGCTTTTGTCAGTGCCACCAATTCAGCTACTTGAGCAGATTTAACTCCTTTCAAAGGTGAAGCTTCCATAACTTCTGAAACTTTACACACCTCATATGCTGCACTCAGCACACCTTCTTCTGTTCTCAGACATGATCCATCCACAAACAACACATGATCACTCTCAGGCAGTGGCAGATCTCTTATGTCTGGTCTCGGTTTTGTACAGTAATCAAGCACATCCAAACAATCATGATCAACATCATCTCTCACACTCACATTTTCAGCATCTGGCAACAGTGTCGCTGGATTCACATTCACACATCTCTCAAGAGTCACATTTGATGCTCCCAGAATGATTTTCTCATATTTAGTCAGCCGACTATGTGACATATATAGAGTCCTGCTTCTTGTCTAAAGAATTGCCACATCATGAGGTACGAACACCCTTACAGGATATCCCATTATTATACCCTCACTCTGTTCCAAGCTTCTGCATGTAGCAGCTACTGCTTTCAGGCAACCTGGTAAACCCACAGCTACTGGGTCAAGTGTTGATGAGAAGTACGCAACTGGCCTCCTCAGACGTCCATGTTTCTGAATTAACACTGAAAGTGCACATCCATTCCTCTCACTACAGTACAGTTCAAACTCCTTCTCATAGTCTGGCATTCCTAGAGCAGGAGCTTCACACAATCTGCTCTTCAATTCCTCAAATGCTGCCATTTGTTCTGCATTCAATTCCAATGGGTCTTTTACTTCATTTTGGTCAATTTAATCAGTGGCTTTGCTATCAAGGAAAAATTACTTATCCACTGACGACAATAACCCTCCATTCCCACAAACATCCTCACTTCTCTCTGGGTCATTGGGGCTCTCATTCCTCTGATGATTTTGATCCTGTCAATAGT
Organism: Triturus cristatus; assembly: GCF_964204655.1. Classification (NCBI taxonomy): domain Eukaryota; kingdom Metazoa; phylum Chordata; class Amphibia; order Caudata; family Salamandridae; genus Triturus; species Triturus cristatus. The sequence goes on along the minus strand of NC_140584.1, from coordinate 769,091,267 downwards.
CACCTTTCTCAGACCTTTTTCAATATTGTGTCCAAGATAATGTACTTCTTTCTTGCAAAATTGCAATTTGGCTGGAGATACCTTTAATACTCCATCTGCCAGATGATTCAGTAAAGCTATGGTATCTACTTCACAAGCCTCACGTGTCTTTGATGCCACAAGTAGGTCATCGATATATTGTACTAGTACTGAGCTTTCAGGCATGATCAGACTTTCCAATGATTTCTTCAGCAACTGATTGAATATTGAAGGACTCTCTGTATACCCCTGTGGGATACGGCACCATGCCAAAATACGCTGTCCAAACCGAAACGCAAAAATCGGCTGGCTGTCATGATGCAATGGGATCGAAAAGAAAGCATGGCACAAATCAATTACTGTGTACCATTCAGCATCATGAGGAATCTGATACAAAATCACAGACGGATTTGGCACAATGGGACAGCATGATACCACCATTTTGTTAACTTTTCTCAAATCTTGTACAATCCTGAACTTCCCATTAGGTTTCTTCAGCCCCATTATTGGTGAATTACATGGGCTACTCAGTAACTCTCTCAAAACACCTTGCTGAATCATTTTATCAATTATAGGTGTTATTCCTTCAATTATCTCTGGTGTTAATCTGTATTGTGGGATATTAGGGTAAGTGATTCCTTCTTTCACTGTAATCTTTACTGGATCTACATTATTCATCAATCCCACATCCTCTCCAGTAAAATCCCAGACTACTGCTTTTACTGTGTTTCTCAACTCTTGAGGTAAGTCATCTGGATTAAATACAGCATATGTTCCAACAACCTCACTTTCTCTATTATCCAGAGTCATCCTATATAAGACATCCTCATCCGATGTCTCAAAGGCTATTCCATCCGGAGTACAAAAAATTGTGCAATTCATTTTACACAATAAGTCCCTACCTAACAAGTTCACTGGACTAGTGTCGCACACCACAAACCTGTGCATATATGAAAATTTCCCTATCCTTACCCTTACTGGTTCAGTAAGACGAGTTTTAATCTGTGTATTAGACACACCAACCACTTGGATTGCTTCATCCGAGAGAGGAAGATTTCTTATATCTGCTGACCTGACAGTTGATCTCGTCGCTCCTGTGTCTACCAAAAAAGTAACACTTTCCCCATTTATTTTCCCATCTACAAATGGTCCTGCCTGGTCTATTTCTAGAGTTGCTCCAAGTATGCACTCTTCCTCCTCTCTTCGGCACCGTCAGTAGTCCCCTTCAGACTCACTCCCCTCATTCTTTAACCAGTATTGTTGTACTGGATTCATACGTCTCGGTTTGTTTACCTGTTCATCATTGTAGAATCCTGAGTCTCTATCATATTTCTGGGACCCTCTGTTCTGCGGTAAGGGCGGTTTTGGCTCTTGATTCTGCTGCTTGACAACCCTCTGCTGTTGTTGCTGATGATTACACCCCTCGTTCTGCACCTGTTGATTCAAGGATTTATTTTCATTACTTACTAATGGTGGATTCGTACACTCGGATCTCCAGTGCCCCAATTGTCCGCAGTTGTGGCACGGACATTTTTTCTTCGCCTCTTCTAGGTTCCCCTTTCCTTTTCCTGTACCATAGTTGGGCCTATTTCCTGGATTATTTGCTTGTTCAACCAGCTGTGCTTCTTGCCTTTCTGCAACCTTCACCTGTGCCCACATTGCTTTTTCCTTCAGCTTTCTTTGTTTCGCCTCAATTTCATCACTGAAGTACTTCGCATGTCTCAAGATTTCATCAATCTTCTTACTCTGCCAATCAACCGTGTGCTCACGAATCATTTCACTGATTTCAGGTCTCAAGCCATATACAAATCTGTATACAAAATGACTCAAATCCTTATCACCCAGGTGTTCATCTCCACTGAACTGTTTAAAAGCCAGTATCAACCTTTCATAAAAAGCATGAACTGATTCTTTTGCTTCCTGATGTGTTCGATCTATCTTAACCCAGTCTGTCTCTTTAGGAGGTACCTTATTCTTCAGGAACACAATAACCTGCTCGTATTTTTTCATAACCTCCGGGTCTGGAGCTCCTGTTTTCTGATCTCTTGGGTATTCCTTAGCAGGCCAATCTACAACTATTTTACACTCTGCCCACAAGTCTGCTGGAACAATTATATCAAACAGACTATTCAGGTCAATCCACAGCACTTTTGACAATTTCACAAACCTATCTACCTGCCTATACCACTCGACAGGCTTTTCTCTCAGTCGAGGGAAATCATTCGTAAATGACAAAATATCCTGTCTAGTCCATGGGACATGTACATATCCTCCTCCAGGAATCTCTCTCATAGGATAGGCATCCACTGTTTTTTCTTTTTCTCTCATGGGAAATGCTGAGTAAGTCCTGTCCACTGAATCTTCTCTTTTCTTGTACCATCTATCCTTCCATTTTTCCACATCACCCCATTTTCGCAATAAGGAAATCATTTCCTTAATCTGCCCTGTTCTGCCAACAACATTTAAATTCTCAATGTCCTTCTCCGAAAAATCCACTCTGTAAGGCTTCTGCAAAGCTTTCACCTTATCCATGTCAATTCCCATTTCACTCGCTATTCCTTTTAACCTGTCATGTGTACTCTTAGCCCTCCAGGTGATACTCTTGCACATGAATAACAACTCTCCATCATGATGATTTTTCAACATTTCTGTAGGAATTGTTCCCGCTATAAGTTCCTCCAGTTCTATACGCAACCTGGCTACATCAATTGCCTGAGAATCTTTATCCTTCTTTTGAAGAACTTTCAACCAATCATTCAAATCCTCAGCCGTTATTTCTGTAGACCTTTTCACTGTACTCACTTGTTCTGCCATCCTCTGTGGTTCCAAAATTGATCCTCCCACACAACCAGTACTCAATCCCGAATTAGGCTGTACATCTAACTCTCCACCACATGTGTCATGTCTCAACTGTCTCAAATGATTCTCTTCCGTCCTCATTCCTGACCCTGAACTAACTTGTCCATTTCCTACATATGGAACTGTCAAACCACTTTCACCCATTCTTTGCTTATCAAAAATAGGCATTACAGGACCTATGGTTACAGGCACTGTAACAGCTTCTAGATTCTTGGTCAATTCCCTAATCTTCTCTGTCAACTCGGATGTGGTTCTTGCTAATTCTCTTGTTTTTTCATCTCCAATTGCACTCTCTCTATCTCGCTCTCTCTCTCTCTCCCTTTCCGCGAAAGAGCTACCACTTTTCAAATCAGGTCTGTTTTAATAATTTGCAAAGTATCTCTTATTGGAGTAGCAACTGGTGTCCTCACTTCTGGTTCTGGTCTATATGGAGGTGGTCTCTTGTAAATCATGTCATCCAAGACTTCATCCTCATAGTCATTAGCATTAGCCCCATACCTCCTCAATTCTGCATCATGTGCCTTTTCCATACCTTTCCTCCCTTCTGTTTCCTCAACAGTTCTCATAGGATACACTCCCTCTGACATACTAGCATCTCGCCATCTCCTCATTCGATCATGATGAGTTTCACGATCATATTTCCTCCCGAACATATACCTATAGTTACCTCCACTCCTCTGCTTTTCTCGCTCATGTACCTCATCTTCCCATTCTACCAATGCCTCAAACTGTGTCGGACTTGGTCTAGGCTCCAGACACATCATCTTCTCCCTTAAATTTCTTACTACGGCCAGATTAAATGAACCATGTTCCGGGAAAGCTAGAACACCATCTTCTTTAGTGTACCTAGCCCAATTGTCTAACCAAATACAGGTATGATACCCATATTTCGCAACCATGAAGGATGCAGGAGTCCTTGTCGGAGGTAGTAACTCACCCTCTCTAGTTATTATGTCCTTATCCTTGTCAAACCACATTTTAATTTTACTGAACAAGGATTTCTTCTTCTTTTCTTCCGTTTGATAATACATTTTCGCGTTACCACAACTCTCTAGTCCTTTCTACAACTGTACGATCTTTGTCCAATAACAGCTTGACTCACACCAACGCACCAATCCCGGAGCGTCTACGTCACCCTGTACTCCTTCCAATCCCTGCGCGGCTCACACCAACGCACCAATCACAGCGCTTTCGCTGTCCTAACCCACTGTCCAATCACAGCGCGGTCTTTCTGACGTCAGTAGTCGCTGCAGTCACTTCTACTCCTGTCTCCTGTCACTCGTCTACCCCTCCTTTACAAAACCTTCTCGGTAGACTCTGTTTCAGATTCTACAAAACTATTAGTTACAACATATAAACATCTCCATTGTCTGCTCCGCTAACCACAGAATAGTAAAGACCTTTCTCACGAGAATCCCGCTTCTCTCTAGAACAGCGCTTACCTCTGCTCCACTACGGAATTAATACTTTTGTTGACATAGTAGCACATCCCTCTACTCTGCCCTTCTAACATGCATCCATTAACCGTTTTCTCCCGGAATGTTCCTAGGAGTTTCACAATCAACTAAATGCCCATACATTCACGCACTTTCACACCAGAAAATATAGCACATTTACACAGAATCCTGCCTTTCCCGAGAACAGCGAACAATCTGCCCTGCTACAGAATTATAACACTCGTTAACCAAGCAGCACTTACCTCTGCTTTGTCCTTCAAACAAGCTCAGAGAATACCTATTACTTCTCCAGCGGTAAGCTTTAACGGCAAACCTTACGGATCCCTGGGACTTAAGACCAGAGTTTCACAGATATCTTTCGCTACCATACACACTTATCTTATACAGAAAATATGTCTCTAATAGTAACACACGATGATGTCACTAAATCGAACCCAGACAATGCGACGCGCAACTTCAATTGTCACACGCTTTTCCCTGCATTCATACAGGGCCAACAATCCTGTCTTTCCTGAGAGCAGCACTCACTTCCCTCTGCCCTACTACGGAACCGTCACCGACTCCCTACGTACCAGAAGCCGTACACACTACATATAACTCAGTACGGAAACTGCTGCAGATCAGAGCTTATAAATTCTCCCTACTTCCACGGACAGAGTAATTTCACAGTCATACGCACATACACTCATCATACGCTAGGGCCCATCACACCAACATTCATTCCATTACTCTATCCACACTGAATATACGAGAGAACTCCTAAATCAATCTGCATCTAATTTGAGGTCAATGCAACCTAATTGAATTGTCTCGAGTCATGATTTAAACAATAAGAACACATTTGAGATCTCAATAAATGACAAAGAAATAACCACCCGACACTGAAATTCAAACAAGAAATTACTTTATCTAAATTAATTCATAAGAAAGTTAATCAATTGTAAATCATTATTCTCATATTTACCTATTCTGGCTAAATGTTAAGATAGGACAGGTCTCTCAGTAAGGAATCAAAGTCTCTCGAGTCGCCGTCCTTTCAGTCAGCATCGATCCTCTTGAGCATAAGTTCAGGAAGAAGTGGCCTTAGACCCTCTCTAGTCTAACAATATTTATACCAAAACTTACACATTACAAGTTACAAACAAGCTCTAAGCGTCCGTTGAGCAGAGTGAGCAGGAAAGGATGTTAGCTCGCAACATTTAGAAAAATCTTCACTCTCGGATATCTCAAAAATAAAAACACGGAAAAAGGAAGCACAAACTAAATTCGCAGCATCCATGGATGCTCTTCTCCGGAATTATAGTGAAGCCACCGCAAGTTTATAAAAATGTTCATTTGTGACAATTGTTCTCCTCCAAGGATATCTGGCGACCAGCCCAGAGCTGCTGTTCTTTCGTAACTTTTAGCTCAGACAGAGGCTGAGGTCATTTTCAACCATATTCAGCGAGGCCTCTCTTCATATTTCATCTACTCAAATGCAGGCTGTAGATGTCGGCCATTTCTCAACAGGCCGAAATGGACAACTTAATTAAAAAGAAACACAAAACAAGGTTACTACATCGTATTGATTATACAGTGTTAATTCCCACTAATACCCTTATGTGTATGTAATTATCTAGCCATTTGCGACATAAAGAAGCATTAAAGCATAATTTTTTAAAGCGCAAACACATAACAAATAGCACTTTAGCCACACTTATTTAATTAATTTGCTCACCAACTTAGTTCACTTATTAATTAAGCCATGCAATTGCATTCCCACGTGTAATTCTTTCATTAGTAAGGTTGATTAATTTAAAACACTCGACAAAAATTAATACTAAATAATTAATCGTTAGTAATTTTAATTATGACATATAGAAATATAAACTGAAGTTTGAGTTTAAATAGAAAATCCTGCTCCAGCACAACCAACGCTTTAAACAGACCTATGAATAAAATAGCCTATAGCTTACAGCCTACAACCTACAGTCTACAGTTTACAGTCTGCAGTCTATAGCTTACAGACATACAGCCTCCAAGCCAACAAGCCTACAAACCTACAGTCTACAGTATTCAGTCTACAGTCTGCATTCTACAGCTTACAAGTCTACAGCCTACAAGAGGAAGCAAACCAATTAAGTAGTAGTAGTAGTAGTAGTAGTAGAGAGACTTTATTTCGGTTTTGTTTCACACCATATAAGTACACATATACACAATACAAAACATAGTACATGAGGCAATTAAACAGAATAGAATAGAATATAAAGTGCAAATAATGTCAGGTTTGGTACAAGCTAAAAAGATCATCCATTAGGTAAACTGATCATACTTTGAGAGATGCAACTTCATTGATCCAAGCAATTTCTCAGTTTAACTGTTAATTTTAAAAATGATATTACATGTAAAACACTATCACTATGCAGGAGCTGTAGATGCACAAGTGCTGGTCTGATTTGATTAAAATTAAGTTTTTTTAAAAGGGCAGCAAGATAGCGTCTACGCGGGTATTCGTAAAACTTACATAAAAATATAAAATGCAGCATATCCTGTGGAGACATTCCGTCGCAGCCACAGGAAGCAGCAGTCTTATTAAAAATATCTGACTTTGGTCTAATTAAAAGATGATGAAAAATATTGAGCCTAAACCTTGTAAACAAAAATTTTTCATGCGAAGTAAAAGTGCCCGTTAAGTACGGCTCCATTGTGTCGCAGGTTTTAAGGATCACATATTTTCTGATACTGGGTTTCATAAGCTCCACCCCTTCTCTTTGGGCTACCCTATCCATATAAAAAGCCTGCTTGATTGCTACCACATCCCCCTTTACAATCCCGCATGGATTTTCAAACAAATTCAGGCGGCCAAGCCTGAGAAAGCAGGATTTCAGGTATTTTAACCAGGGGACGCACATTGAATTGTCCTGAGACACAAGGTCTTTCACAATCAGATGGGTAAGCGGTATATCTTTATTTAACCACAAATTTACCCAGCAGTTCAGGGGCCTTAGGGCAAATATATCACATAGATACTTTGTCCCCAATTCTTCATGCACCGCCATATTTGATGTGCTGGCGGGGACACAGAGAAGACGTTTAAGAAAATTGTTTTCTACAACCTGTAACTGCTCTCCAGTTACATAGCCCCATAATTCGCTACCATATACAGCGGTAGCTACTGATTTAGCATTATAGAGTTTAATCATTGCATTAGTTGGCTTCTTCCCCAATTTTGTTGCAAAGTTAAAAATAGAGGCATTTATCCTTGCCAATTCCCCTTTTTTTTTTAGCCAGGTGGGGACCCCAGCTAAGCTTGGAGTGAAATAAGACACCAAGATATGAAAATGATTGTATAGTGGGGATTAAAACATCATCTAGTTTGAAAACAAAATTCTTTTTTGGTTGTCGGCCGACATGCATAATATATGATTTGGAATTATTGACCAATAAGTCTCTGTCAGTCATAAAAATGTTAAATGCGTTTAGGAGAGCCTGAAGACCCTTCTCCGTTCTGGAAATTATAACCGCGTCCTCTGCGTATAAAAGAACTGGAATACTCCGCCTGCCAACTCTAGGGCAATCTGCCTGTACCTCCTGTAATACAGCATCTAAATCATTAATATAAAAATTAAAAAGAAATGGGGCGAGAATGCAGCCTTGGCGCACTCCCTTCTTAATATCAAAATTACCTGTAGTATCCCCATTTACAGAATACCTAACATTTGCATTGGTATTACTGTGCAAGTCCACCAGAAAATCAACAATCCCCCTATCCACACCCTTCTCCCTCATGGTCTGCCACAGCCTTCCCCTGTTAACACAGTCGAAGGCCGATGATAGATCCATGAAGGCAAGGTGGATAGTCCCCTTCTGCACAACCGTGTATTTACTCAAGACCAGAAAAAGATTGAGGCACTGTGTTATGGTGGAACGACCACTGCAGAAACCGTACTGAGAGATTGACATAATATTATTGTCAGCCGCCCAGCACGACAGTCTCTGCAGCAGGATTCTCCCCATAATCTTAACCATAGAATCAATCCATGAAATTGGTCGATAACAAAGAGGGCTGCCCTTGTCTCCTTTCTTAAACACAGGGACAATCGTTGATAATCCCCATGACAAAGGACAGCCCACTTTAGCAGCTGCATTAAAAACTACAACCAAGATCGGAACCCAAAAACTCGGATCAGACTTATACAGGTCTGGAGGAATCCTGTCAGGTCCTGGAGCTTTCCTAGCTGTCAATCCCTCTATGGCCTCCATCACCTCACTTCTATTGAACTTAATAGTATCTCCCCTAACACACGGTAATATATCAGTTTTTACGGGGAGTACTGAGTGATACAGTTGTTTAAAATGAAGTTCCCACCCCTCTTTGGTTATACAACAGACTAGACCATCACCCGGATCTCCTACTAAAAATGGTTTTTTAACTAGCGCCCAGAATCTAGAACTATTTTTTAGGGTGGAGGGGTCAAGTATCTCGCTCCAAGCCTCCTCTCTTAAAAACTCCTTATGAGATGCAATAACAGATTTATATTCTTTCCGGCATAATTTTACATCCTCCTGATTTCTTGGTATAACTGCCAGGGCTATCCTAAGATTGCGAGCGGCTTTAGAGCAATCATGATTAAACCACCTTGGCCCACATTTCTCCATATTTTTTGCGGGGACCAACATCATCTTTGACACCTTCTCCGTCAGGTTTTGGTATGCAGTAAGAACCTGCCTTGGATCTCCCCCCTCATATGTACAGGTCTTTATGTCCTCAGTGCATTTATCTACAATATTTTTATATAGTTGATCTGGCACAACCATTGTCCATTTGAGTCGCCTCCTCCCGTCAATTGTACCTAGCCTGCCTGAACTACAAATCTGTTTTTCCTTGTTAATCCAGGGTCCCATCAGACGGATTGTCAGGGGGTTATGATCACTAAATTCACTGTGGACTATATTGAACGAATCCAAGAAGGTCTGCATAGGCACTGAAAATAACATATGGTCGATAATGGTGCCCCTACCATGCCCTTTAAAAGTAGGAATATCAAAGCATTTTAAAGGATCCCTAAGTGTCATAGCCAAATCAAGATCTAAGTTGTTCAATAAGTCATTACAAAGTTCCCCATCTGCCGTATGTTCCAGATGTAAACCACCCAGGTGCTCACACTGTAGGTCTGTTAAGCATTTCTTCAGAGGATCGCCACACGGATGCACGTTAAAATCACCCATGATCATAAGATTATGAGTGAAATCCTTCATAGAAGTAGTAATATAAACATGCAAAGCAGATATTGGATTAGACATTATGCTAACATTAGGGGCATTATAAAAATTCACCAGACTAGCCGAATAGTTTTCTCCAGTTAAAACTAACCCCAACACTCCAGAGTGATGTGATGTGATTCTGCGAATCTTGCAGGGGAGTATAATAGAAACAAAGGTCACCAATCCCCCTTTGTCCTACCTCTGATTGATGGTATAGCTGGCACATAAAAGGCCTTATACCCTTCTATAAAAAGGTCACACTCTACCGACCAGGTCTCTTGTAGACAGATTACCTTAAATTGTTTGATATAATTAACCCAATTAAAATCCGCCATCTTAGCAACCAGTCCCGCGATATTCCACGAGACAACATTACTGTCCATTGCATTTCCCTGTAGATTCTGAGCAGATGCTAATTCGCCTACTACTTCAATACCCTGGCCCATAGGTGCCCCATGTCAGTCGCACATCTCTAGGCCAGATAGTACTTCGTACCTATTCTGTGCATTGACGTTGAACCCATGGTGGTAGTGACCAGCAGAATTAATCCCATTCTGAGTCTCGGCAACATTACCAGACCCACATGGTTTTACAATGTTATATACAAATTGAGTGTTCAACATTGGGGTCTGAAATTCAACCAATTAAGTAATTAGGGCAGTCAAGATAACGATGTCTACTACGTTTACAACATTTACTAAGCGAACCAGGCGAGCTGCATAGGAAACACGACCACCACAAACATGGGTGATAAGGAAGCCAAGAACCTCAAAAGACTCAAAGCCGATCCTCCAAATCCCGATTTACCTACTAAAGGTAAACGCGACATTAATGCAACAATGGACACCATATTAAGCAAACTGGCAGAGGTTCATGATCTCGCAAAGTCAACGAAAGAAGAAATCTCCGCAATCAGGCAGGACATTAGAGACACTAACGTCAGATTATCCAAAACGGAGAGCAGAATCAGCCAACTAGAGGACACAGAAAATAAAGTTTGTAAATCCCTCAAAAACCTGATGACCACAACGGACTCTCTAACCTAACAGCTGTCAGGGCTCGAAGATAGGAATAGAAGAGGGAACCTAAGAATTTTCAGGATACCGGAAGGGGAGGAGGATTCCTCTGGATCATGCATCTCCTTCCTGGGAACCTGGTTCATGCAGGCAACTAACTTGTCCTTTAGCAAACCGTTGGAATTTGATAGAGCCCATCGGGTCCAAACTAGAATTGCATCACACCACAAAGTACCAAGGCCAATTGTTTGCAAACCTCTCCGCTATCAGCATGTAGAACAGATCCTGGCCTTTATGCATAAGAACAACCATATACTGTGGAAAAACAACAGAATCTTTATCTCTCAGAATTACAACAAGGAAACAGTCGACACTAGAAAAGGGTTCCTAGCACTCCGTCCTAGGCCGCGATCTTTGAACTACCAATTTGGCTTTGCAGGTCCAGCAAGAATCCACGTAGTGATTCAAGGGTCTCCGCACTTTTTCACGGACCCCCTACAGCTAAAAAGATTCCTCGATGGTCCAGATGACCACGCAATGGACACAGCAACGCCAGGATCTTCCAATACAGGCTCTTGAGCGCCTTTTCTAGCCTAATGCTCTAATACTTGGATGTATCCGTGGGTGTAGATGTATCTGTTGACCCCTCTACCTGTATAGGAATATTATATCAGTACAATTATAGTCAGCAATGTTCCTGATCCCAGGTATTCAGGTAATTTGTTCATGTTAAGGTTTAACAGAGTAAATATCCAGAAAACGTTTTCCGTTAGCTATTCAAAACTGTTGGGTAGCTTCGAAACTTGCCTTATAAGGTGTTATACTGCTCATATAATTACTACACTGACCTACTGTAATTATTGTATCTACTGTAATGATGCTCTTTGCTCTGTCCGCTGCTCCTGATCGCAGGTATCCAGGCAAATTGCTTATGTTAATGTTAACGTTCAATCGAGTAAATATCCATAAATGCAACTCGCTAGAGATTCTAAAATGCTGGGTAACCCCAAAAACAGTGTTTCATGTAACGATCTAACTTCATTCAGCACTCAACATTCAGTTTTAGTTAATAAATGTTAAAGTTCACTACTCTCAAACCACGCAATGGTCTCATGCGCCCAGCATGCCCTTGTCGGCTACCATGGCAGGGGAGCTATCTTCCCCTGTCACCATGCCTGTTGCGTACTTTCAGGGTGGGGTGGGAGGGTTTGGGGTGAGGGTGGGTAGGGGTAGGGTTTTGGACCTTGTTTTTCTTACTTTACTACTCATTGCTTACTATTTTATTCATGTTGCGTATTATTGTTTTCTTTGCGCAAGTGCCAGGCCTTCCTTTTTAACTGAAGCCTCATGCAGCGAGTCCAGCAGGGCTATCCATACACAATGTGTGGATAAAAATGACATGAGAGGAACTAAAGTTAATGTACACTTTGATGTATATTGTTTTATACAGGTGCCTTATTTGCCTTCTTAAAAGCAATGCCTTCAGCAGCAATTTCATAAGCGAACGGTGCACCTTGCTGTGCTGCAAATGCGAAATATGTATCATAAGTGTCTTTATGCTGTGGCTCACACAACAGGGGTCTACAATCTTTACTCAATTACATAGTAGGGCACTCAAGGATCACCATAGACCAGCGACACACACATAATGAATATAACTCACTCATGACACCGCTAACTACTCCAGGTGCCTTGGCACATAATAGCATCAAGATAGTCTCACTGAATGTAAAGGGCATAAAGCACCCAATAAAATGGAAGAAGATACTTGACTATCTTCATAAACAAAAAGGGGATTTTATTCTGCTTCAAGAGATGAAGATCGATTCAAAACAATTTAATTCACTTAGAAGCAAATTGTACAGCGATGTTGCCGGTTCTGACGCTCTAGGGAAAAAGAATGGTGTTCTGACTTTAGTGGCAAAGAAATCTAATATTGACATACTGACTAACACAAAGGGGAGGTGGATTTCAATAAAAATGTCCAAGGACAATAGGGAATTTTATGTCACTAACATCTATGCCCCAAACAAGGACGAACCAGACTTTTAGGATGAACTAGGCAAACACCTCCACACGATCCCAGATACTTCAATGCACATAATAGCGGGCAATTTCAACTTACCCTTGGACCCAGCACTAGACAGGGACTCCCATTGTCCTTTCCGCCCCAACAACTCTCACAAAGCCCTTATGAACCTCTGATCACGCTTCAATATGATAGACTCTTGGAGGATGCAAAACCCCACAGGGAGGGATTACACTTTCTACTCAACACGACATAATTCCTACTCGCGTATTGACTATCTATTTATTTCCGGGAACGCTATTACCAGAATTGAAGAAACCTCGATTGAGGCGAGAGTGATCTCGGATCATTCATGTGTCACTTTATCCTTATCTGAGCTGAATCCTGCCAAAAGACAAACTCTCTGGAGGCTCAACAATGAGGTTTTAGAAAAAGAACCCCAAAGACAAGTCATTGAATGCTCAATAAAGGATTACCTTAGGACCAACAAAAAGGAGATACATCAAACCTTACACGCTGGGAGGCTCTTAAGTGCACCATCAGAGGAGAGATCATAAAAATTAGAACGGCTATGAATAGGGATTCCAACACCAGCCTTGAAAAACTAGAACAAGAAATTACCACGCTAGAGGGGAAACATATAATATCAAAGGATACCTCAGTCCTAAATGAAATAGTGAAAAAGAAATACAAATATAATAAGATAGTCAGCGACAGAGCAGGGATATGGTTAAGCAAACAAAAAATCACTAAATTATGCGAGTCCAACAAGGCAGGGAAGAGCCTTGCTTCATACTTAAAGTTTAAACTGCAGAAAAACATGATTAAGAACATAACAGATCAGACAGGGTTAGCTCACTCTGACCCTGACAAAATTGCAGACATCTTTAAGGAATTTTATAGCACTTTATACAGCAAGAACCAAGACCTTGATGGCACTAAAACACACGACTACCTAAACAAATCCATGCTTCCCGCACTATCAGACCAAAAGCAAACAGAAATTAACAACCGGATCACAGCTTCGGAAATCGATAATGCAATTAAGGCCCTTAAAATCGGAAAAGCCCCGGGTCCCGACGGGTTTAATGCAAAGTTCTACAAATGCTTCTCCTCGGTACTAACTCTCCCACTACTAAACTTATACCATGAATTCAGTAACTCTCGCCAAGTTAATGGGACACCAACAGAATCCATCATAGCAGTAATCCCCAAAGAAGGGAAAGACCCAAACCTCCCAAAAAATTACAGACCGATATCTCTAATTAACTTAGACTGCAAAATCTATGCTATGATCCTCGCCAAACGACTTCAATTTTTTTTATCCAATTTTATCCAGCCCTCACAAGTTGGCTTCTTAAAAAACAGACTTTCTAGTGACAATACACGCATCCTAGCTCATGTCCTGGAGAAAGCCAAACTTACTGATTCCCCAACAGTTGCTATTACTTTAGACGCCGAAAAGGCTTTTGATAAAGTAGACTGGACCTATCTGAAAGCAGCATTGGATAAATTCAACTTGGTCGAGAACTTTACGCCTATGGTAATGGCACTTTATTGCAATCCCTCAGCCAGAGCAAGAGCCGGAGGCAGCCTCTCGTCCTCCTTTGAATTAGAACAAGGAACTAGACAAGGCTGTCTGCTTTCCCCTTCCCTATTTCTACTTGCAATCGAACCCTTCCTCTACCACCTTAGGAATAACAAACAGATTACAGGGATATGTTTCAAAAACTGTACAGTCAAAATAACAACTTACGCTGATGATGTGCTAGTGGTATCTGAAAATGCGGAAACTGCCATCCCGGCTCTAATGTCTTCAATAGAAGACTTTGCCACAGTTTCTGGTTACAAATTAAATAAGGACAAGACAGAGGTAAAACTCTTGAAAAACCTTGGCGATAAAGAAATTATTGGCGACTCAGGTCTCCTGTGGCAACCTAAATGCTTCAAATACCTGGGCCTGGCCTTTGAGAAAGATCTGATCACTACCTTAAAAACCAACGAGAATTCCCTGCACAAGAAAATATCCACACTTCTTGATGGCTGGTCCCCAAAGTTCTTGTCCTGGTGGGGGAGAGCTGAGGCATTGTAAATGATGATCACCCCCCTTGTTAACTATCTAGCCAGCATGCTAACAATGATGCTATCAAATGATTTCCTGAATAGGGTCTATAAACTTTTTAACGCGTTCCGCTGGCAAGGTAAGAAACCCAGAATATCATTGAATAAACTCCAATTATCCAAAGATAAAGGTGGTCTGGGCCTCCCGAACTTTAGGAACTACCAAACGGCGTATCTTTGCAAACAAGGCTCGAACTGGCTAATCCCCCAAACAGACTACACCCCAGTCTGGTTGGACATAGAAAGGTCAATCATCACCGATATGCCTCTATTCCGTTCTCCTAACGTTTCCGCTTTTGTCCACTCAAAATGCATTTTGCTTAACACAAAGAGAGCCCTACTGCGAATGGAACAGTTTTACATAATTAAAATCAATAAGTCCAACTTGACCTCCTTATGGTACAACCCGAGCTTAAAGTTGGACGGGTGGACACTACACTGGGAACGCTGGTCTAAAAAGGGAATAAATCTAGTAAAAAATCTCTTTATAGGTACACTACCGCTACCTTTTTCCGACCTCCAGACCCGTCACGGACTTAAACCGTTAGATTTTTATAAATTCTTAAAACTAAAATCTCTCCTCTCGATGCGCTCAATCAAACCCTCTAACCCCTCGATAGTCTCCAAGATGTCACAGCTAGTAAAGTCTGGGCACACCGTCTCTAAGATATATAAACTTCTTTCTCCCAAACCCCGCAAATTGCACAGGAAATGTGAAGCAAAATGGCAATCTGAACTCAACTCCAGTAGCATCCCATGTGATTGGGGAAAATTCATTTGACACCATTCTCGAATAAAATATCACCCATACTATCACAAACCAAACTAATGTTAATAAATAAGACATACTGGACACCCGAGACATTTTTTAAACCTAAGGTCAGTGACAGTCCTACATGCTGGAGTTGTAAATCTCACGTTGGCAACTTTGCTCACATGCTCTTTTATTGCCCTACCTTACAATTATACTGGGATAAGATCTACAAATACATAAATAAGACTTTTAACATCCTCCCTCCCTATACTAGGGCTATTGGATCCTAAGATCAACGACTTGCAGGATCGCTACTTACTAGACCTCATGCTCACTCTAGCATGCAAAGTTATACTGAGTAAATGGAAAAACGCCAATGAGGTCTCTTTTAGAACTTGGCAGGAATGGCTATCCTCTCTAAGAGGGGCAGACAATGAATCACTCCACACCTCTCCCTGGCGTAAATCACACAAGAAATTGTGGAAATCCCTTGACGCCTCATCTTTCTCTTATGACCCTCCGAAAACATCCAAACAATACCTCAGTCTGTAATACCTTTTGTACTTATATACTGCAGAGTTACTTTTATCAACTCTCATGTGGGAAATATGTTTTGCGTGACCACCTGTAGACTATTACGATTACGATCCGCTGCGAATGTCCTACTTGGCACTTGAGCAATTTATTACTATTATTATTATTGACATTATCGTTATTATTATTTATTATTATTATTATAATTATTAGGTTTTGTCTTATTGTATGATTTATTGTATTTTCTATTTGTCATTTGTTTGTTTGTTATTACTCAATAAAAACAATTTGAAATAAAAAAATATTATGATCATAAAAAACAGAGGAATAATACCATTAATGCAAAGCTGACGTGGATGCACTAACAAAAAGAACTGAGAATGCAAATTGGGGCAATATTACCAAAAAGAATTTCGAAATCTTAAATAAAGTGGGTGATGACTACTAGGAAGACAACAAAAAAAGTAAAAATAGATCATTTCGGGGAGACCAGCTGGTCTATCAGTTAGGACGGGATTATACATTTGCAAGAAAAAAACGATAATGTTATTTAAAAATACTTCTGTGGGTACTATAGCTGCTGCTGTAGATGGTTGATATCACAAATACAATTTTTCTATCCAACATGCGCATTATTTATGAGGTATTGCTTGTGTAACCTTCGTAGGATTCATATACTCATAGACAGTTTTGATGTAGGTATGTTTTTTTAATGTACACACGTTTTAAAATGTGAATTTCATTTCATGTAGAAAGTTAAAGTCATTTAAAAGAATGATACGAACAATATCAATGCTATGTTCAAAGCAAATTGGCGTAAAACATTTAACCTCTCAGTCGGGATTAAAACCTCATGAGGGGTAATCAGCTTGATACCGAAAACACAAGAACTAGAGATCCATTCACACCCTGGGGCATATGTACAAGCCCCGATTGCCACCCCAACGTCACCTTACGTTGTGGTGGCGCTAGGGGCTGCGCCTTATGTACAAAGCAGTGTTAAGCCACTTAACATGGCTTAACACTGCCATGTATATAAGGCCCCCTTCATGCTATGGTTAGCGTGAAAGGGGTGGACAGTGGGTGTTTCGGTGGGCGTTCCATGACAACACCCATTCATTTTGATGCTGCCCCCTATGTACAAGGGTAGCGTACGTAGATGGCAGCGCCAAAATTAAGACCAGGTAAAAACTGGTCTTAAGATGGCAAAACAAGGAGAAATGCATTATTTCTCCTATTTTTACTTTTTCCATGTGTGCTGCCTTGTACATTACGCAGGCGCGCCTAAGGCAAGCCTATTTGTGCCCATCTGCGTCCCAGAGGTGGCCAGCGCCAGCCTAGCTGCCAGCCTAGCTGTCTGATCCCCGATAGAACCACCTGTCCCATTGATTTATATCCACTCTGAACGGTTGTTGCCACGACCACCTGCCTGGATTTTGCCTAGCAAGTGGCAGGTGTCTGAGCACCCTTCTCCTATTTGTACCAATTGTGACTTTAGTCTAAGGCCAGGGAAGTTCAACCCCATGATTCTGGAGGCTACTGACAGTGATATTAGAAAGGGCCACTCACTAAAAGCAGCTTTGATTAACATTCGTTCCTTGAACAGGCATTATCAGGAGGAGGTCTTTGATCTCATCACTGATAATGAGGTGGACATACTATTCACGACTGAGACCTGGCTCAATGAGTCGTCAAGCCCTATTATTGAGATGGCAATCCCAGCTTGGTTTAAGATCTCTAGAGCAGACCGCAAAACTGGGAAGGGTGGTGGGGTTGCCGTCATCTACCGGGATAAATGGTGCCTTTGCTATGAAGAGTCCTCTCATTTAGGTGATGGTGAAGTCCTTGACTTTAGTTTCTCTATTTCCCTTCATGAGTTGCTGGGAGGATCGCTGGTGTATAGACCCCATGGGCCGGCTGGGCCATTTCTCAAAAATCTTTTTGATTTCATCAGTCCCCGAGCGTTACGGTTCACTCAGTATCTTTTCCTGGGCGACCTCAATATCCATCTGGATAATATTGAAGGGGGGAAACAAGGGAATTTGTAGACTGTCTTAATATTGCCCAGGTTACTCAATGGGTCCAGGCCCGATGCATTTAGGGAGGCATATCCTGGATCCTATTTGCTCCAATTTCCCTCTAAATGTGGTCGACCCTATTCTGATACCTTGGTCAGACCACTTTTTATCCTACTTTTCCTTTATCCTAGCTGGAAATATTTCCCCCAGCCGCACTGCACATAGTCTGAACTTTGTTAAAATTGACCCAGTGTCCTTCTGTCATACTCTTGCTGACTCTAGACCACCCCTCCTTGATGCACTAGATAATACTCTGGTCAGTTTCTCCAGCTGGATCAGGAGTGCGGTGGGCCGCTTCTGCCCCACATCCCACCCTAAACTTTCTAGAGATTCCCCCTCGAAGCCATGGTACACGCAGGAGCTTAAGACTCAGAAACAACTCTGCAAAAAACTTGAATGCCGGTAGCGGTTGGATTACTGCCCCCTGGCTAAGAGGAACCTTGGGATAGAGCGGAATTCGTATTACTCCTCTAGTTCCCAGGCCAAGAGCTTTAATTTGATTTAGCTACAAATACTGCTAAAAAAATCTTCTTGATTGTCCAGAGTTTTATGGCCCCTCATGCAGTCGATTCAAATTCACTCTTTCAATGCTTGGTGTGCGGATTTGTCAAATTCTTTTGCTGATAAGATTCACTCCATCCAGGCATCCTTTACACTAGAAAATCATGCCCTGACCATGCCTCTACCTCAGGAAAAGGTACCTAGTGCATCACCTGCCCTGATGGCTTTTTCTTCCATCAATCTTTCAGAGTCACTAAGAGTCCACAAAGCTTTCAACTCAGGCTCTGCGACTAATCCTTGTGCTGCCAGGCTTTTAACCGCGGTCGCTGAGACTGTAAACCCTGAAGCCAACAGATTAATTAACCTGTCTCTTCAATAAGCCTATGTGCCTATGGCCTGGAAGCAGGCTAAAATGTTGCCGCTTCTAAAAAACCCATAGTTGAATTCATTGGTCCCTGCTAACTATCGCCCCATTTCCCTTCTACCGGTCATGGCGAAAGCTTGTAAAAAGTTGGTTAATAAGTAGCTTACAGACTATGTGGAAGGTGACGGTGTTCTCCACCCAGCTCAATTCAGCTTTAGAGCCACCTACAGTACTGAGTCAGCCTTAGTGGAGGTAGCTGAGGCAATTCGGTAATGCCTGGATTCAGGGGTAGGGCCTCTCTCATTTTGCAGCAGCATTTGATACGGTCCCCCACTCTCTGCTGCTTACCCGCTTGGCAGACTTGGGAATCGCAGGCGAGGACCTGAGTTGGCTCAAATCCTTTCTAGAAGAGAGTACTCAGCAGGTATGGCTTCCCCCTTTCTCCTCGGCTCTCAGGAGGTGTCTACAGGTGTACCTCAGGGTTCATCCCTGTGTCCCCTTCTTTTCAATCTTTATGTCACCCCCTGATATATTTGGCTGAAGATTTAGGAGCCAAAATCATAGCATATGCTGATGATACCTAGCTCCTGTTTACCTGGGGTAAATTAGAGTGCTCTCCTTCTCAAGCCAAAAAATGTCTATTCTCCCAGCCCCCCCCCCAAGGAAATGGTGAACCAGGCCCTGATTTTTTCCCAGATTGATTATGCCAATGTCTTATCCATTGGTCTTCTGAATTATCTCCTGAACAAATTACAGGTTGTTCAGAATGCTGCTGCACAACTTGTCTTTAATATTCCTATGAGATCCAGCGTTAGTCAGCATTTGGGATTTCTACACTGGCTCCCGGTGGCTCAACGAGTGAAGTTTAAAGCCCTGACTCTGGTCCACCGGGCTCTTCACCCCAGTGGTACCGCTTATTTACGCAAGCGCTTTCTGTTCTATTCCCCCGCCAGGCATCTTCAGTCTTCTTCCCAGCTCTAGGCCCACAGTTCTCAAGAACGGGGGCTGCTCCCTTGCTGTAGAGCGTCATCTGCCTAGAACTCACTTTCTTTTGCCCTCCGCAGCATCCAAGACCTCCGCCTTTTCAAGAAAAAACCTGAAAACTCATTTGTTTGTGTAACCTCTCCATGCGTTTCCCTCTCTGGCTCGTGCCGGGACACTCTTCGAAGTAGCTAAGTGCGTAATAGGTTTATATAACATAACATACTATTTCATCAATTGTGGGGGGAGACTTTAATACCACTTTTGAACCACCTGGGGTCGAGGAGCAAGAGTTAGCAGCGGAGCAGGATCTGATATGGGGCATTCAAAAGCTTGAGATCCCAGTCGTCAAAAGATGGACTGACGCTGCCATTCAATTGAAAGTGTTGTGTTTAGAAAGAGGTCTTAGAGCTGCTAACGGACGTACTAGATCGGACCCATTAACTAACACCTTTGATAACGGATGCAATTGTAGCCGGATCGACTATCTATTTGTAGACATAAGGCTTTGGCGGTGTCTTGAGGATATGGAGATTGTATGGCGTATGGAAAGTGACCATAACCCCCTCTGTTCAGATTTTCTAATATTACCCACGGAGAGGGTCGGGAACTCGATGGAGGGTTTTATATCATGTGATCTGGCACTATCCAATAATAAGCGCCAAGTAAAATGGAATAAGTTCTGTGAACACCCTGTAAAGTTGGCTGCTCTCAAAATAGAGGTCGCGAAACAAACGGCCTTAATTGGGTCTAAAGCCAATAGCCCAGATTTTCCATCAATTATGTACGAATCTCACTTATCCTTATTTGCCAACCTAAAAACATATTTTTTGCATGATGTCAGGCCCAGCAAGCGGACCTGTAAATCTAACAAGGTTGGCTGGTTCAATGCCAATTGCAAAGTGCCTCGTAAAAAACTGTGTGATGCGCTCAAATCCAAAGATCACCTTGGGGTAAGGGAGGCCAGAGATTCTTATAGGAGGGAGCAAAGGGCTGCAAAAAGAGAATGGGACAATGACAAGTGGCAGGATTTAAGAAGAGCCTGTATAGCCAAAGATTCTAAACAATTCTGGAACATTGTTAATTGGGACCGGGGAGGGAGCCCAGATACGCCCCAAAACAATGTAGCACAGACACAATGGCTTGCTTTCTTTAAACCCCAGTACGCGAGTGGCCCTACGGGAGAAGTTCCATTCCTGTCACCTCTTAAATTTTACCGGGGTACGGTGTTCTCCCCCAAGGATGTAGATTCAGCACTAGATTGTGTGTTGGGAGGAAAGGCCCCTGGAATGGATGGAATACCAGCTGATGTCTTCTTAAGTGACAGACCAACCTGGTGTCAGTATATTGCCTTTTTGGCCAATGCAGTGGCTAACGGGTCCCCAGTGCCACCATCCTGGAAGGGAGCGGAGATCATCCCCGTATTCAAGAAGGGAGATAAATCTCTCCCAAGCAACTACAGGCCCATTAGCCTCATAGATTCCATACAGAAGGTAGTGGGCCGTTTCGTGCTAAATAAAGTTCAAATGTGGGCGGAACAAGCAAAAATTCTATCTCCATTTCAAGCTGGGTTCCGTTACCTGCACTAGCACCATAGACCAGGTTTTCCGGTTTATTACAATTTATTGGCGAACCGTGGTCTTGGGGAAAGGTTCATTATATGCTGTCTTCGTTGACCTTAAGTCGGCGTTTGACTTGGTCTCACGCGGAAAGCTATGGGGAGTGTTAGAGGACATGGGGATTGAGCGGGAATTGCTAACCCTACTCATCCGCTTACATGAGGACAACTTTGCCAGGATTAGATGGGCGTCACAGGGCGAGGTTACTGACACTTTCCCAGTCGAGCGTGGCGTTCGGCAGGGATGTGTATTGGCCCCTACCCTGTTTTCGTTGTACATCAATGGGGAGGTGGAGTACCTCTCCCGTACGCCATCTGATGCCCCCACTCTAGCGGGCATTCGTGTCCCAGTCCTCATGTTTGCGGATGACACTTTGATTATTTCTAGAACCCCGAGTGGGTTACAAAAGACTGTCAACGCATTCAGCAATTTCTGTACTCAGAGAGGACTAGTGATTAATACCTCAAAAACTAAGTTTCTGTCACTTAACCAGCACAAGTCCTTTAGGGGAAGGATATTATTAAACAATGAGCCTTTGGAACAGGTTGATGCTTTCACGTACCTAGGCATCTCTCTCCAAAAGGACATGGGCTGGAAACATCATTTGAATCTTACAGTCCTAAAACATAGGTGCTCTGTTGATGAAACATAAAATGTCATTTACCAAACCTGTAACCCCGGCCCTGGAAATTTATAACATCAAAGTGGTGAGCTCAGCCCTGTATGGAGCTGAGCTATGGGGATTTAGTGATCTAAGACGTTTAGCTCTGGCAGAAAATAAGTTTCTTCGCTGCCTGGTTGGGGTCCCACAAAGTACACCGATGACCCCACTCCGTTTAGATCTAGGCAGGAAGAGAATTGAGGATATGGCAAAGCTACGTCCACTCTTATATTGGAGGCGACTATGGTCCACTCCGGAGCTCTCACACTTTGCATTGGGTCTAAAAGATGTGATTGCTCTGGATCGCTTTCACAAAATAGGATGGCTTAAAGAGATCAGAACCTTACTTGCCAAACTGGACTTGTTGTGTCTCTGGGATTTCCCAGAGTCCACTGCCTTTCCAACCAAGCCTGAACTAAAGCATAAATATTGGGACATGTTATTTTCATCATCATTTAATGGGATTTTAGCAACTAGCTTGTCAGGCCGATTTCAAAACCAGGCCTGTTTGTGAGTTGTTTTGGGACCTAATAGAGAAGCCGCTTGATCGGAAACTATACTTCCAATTTAGGATAGGCTCCCTTCCCACTAAGTCTTTTACATATAAATGGGACTCATCCACGAGTAGCAAGTGCCACTATTGTAGGTCTGAGGACGAAACCATTTCCCATATATTTTTTGTTTGTCCGCTATATGTGGCTCCACACCGAAAATGGCTGAGATCAGTTTGTATTTCTCTGGGCACACGGAGCTGTATGCCTGCACTAAGAATTTTAGGCTCCGATTGTGGTCCTAATATAGCTATTGCTGTTGCCAAGTTTCTGGGATGGGCATGGGCCATTCGCACTCGCACTTTAAAATCCTCTGCTGTTGGTCAAATTTAAATATTGATGTCTTATCTAAGCTGTTATGCGAGATGTATAACTTTTATCAAGGTTTTATTATTGTTTTGGAGCTTTATTGAAATGTAATACTATTTTTATATTGTTTTAGTGTAAATGTTTTTTCGATATTGTTTTGTGATGTATGTTGTATATGTTTTTAGTGCTTTTATGACAATTGTCGAATAAAGCTTCTAAACTGGATAACATAACATACCATACCATAACTTAACATGGAAAAATCCAAATGCCATTGTTTGTTTATGTGTAGGAAGGTGTCCCTTCCTGCACATAAACAAACTAAAAAAAATGCCATTTTGTCAATTCCTTGTGTGCTGCATAAAGTGTCACCCATGAAAGTGACAGGATGGCATTTTATGATTGTTTATGTGCAAGAAAGGGACACCTTCCCACACATAAACAATCCTCCCCTGCACACAGACACCCTTGCTCTCTGGTGCAAGGGTGCCTGCGTTGGCGCTGTGTGGCTAAACTTAGCACCATTGCAGGGGGAAAAGAAAGGCTACACCACATTCTTGTAAAATATGGTGCAGCCTTGCGCTTCAGAAGTGGAGGAGAGAGGCGTTAAGCCAGGAAGGCTAACATCTCTCTCCTCCACTTCCTTGTACATATCCCCCCCCCTGAGTTTTCTCTATTGGGACTCTGTGGCAACCCACTGGCCATGCCGGACACAGACCTCCATAGCTTTGCGGAGCCCCTTTACCTTACACTGCCGATTTAAATGTGGGATGCCAGGACTGAGCGCAGCAATGACCCATGCAGAGGGAAGAGACATATTCAGGACCGGCTAGGTCACAGGGGTAATGGAGGCTTGGAAGCACAATTTGCAACCCATATGTGTCTAGGAAGAAACAAAAACCTCTGGGGAAGGGCACTGCATGAAGAAACACCGTGATCTCGCCCAGACCCCAAATAGCAGCATCCCATCAGGATCCCTGAGCCCAATGGTTTAAGGGCCAAATTCATTTATCAAGTGAAGTAGGAGTTGAGAGAGGACAAATATTTTGATGTTTCTAAACGGATATCTTCATTGAAGATGGCTCTAACATGCTTACTTTTTTGCTAAAAAGCAGTGCTGCAAATTCTGCCGCAATTTGCCATCCAGCGAGAAAAATAAATCCTAATATTAAAATCAACAAGCATTTGCAATAGAACGGTCTTGCCTTTGGGACCTTACATGTTAATCGACTTATTTATTCTGAATAACAAATGGCTTCTTGGAAAAAAAAAAACATCAGAAGAAAATATGTTGTTCTATTTCCTTTTTTAGGAGAAACTACGACTAGATGCCGAAGTGCCAGATACCTCTGCCACACTTGCACTGCCAGGCTGATGTGGGGGAGAGAACAAGCAGACAGGGGTTGGCAGGGACATCGCAGATCAAATATTTTCAATGGTTTTGTTTGCGGACGAGAGGCGTAACTGTGAATAGTGCAGCAGTTTCAGTGGCACCATGCCCCTGACGTTTGAGGGGTCCACTGCCCCTTACTACGCAGCCAGAGGCTGGCTGGCATCTTCCGTGCTTGTATTAGGGTTTATTGACAGTTTGCTTAGCCACTGGTGAGGTTTGAAAACAAATGCTTACATGCAGGACTTCACAGTCAACATCTATCGGCAGGTGCGCGAGAGGCAGGGCTGGCATGTGTGAGGGGGAGTTGTATTAACAAGTGGAAGTTCGCAGGAATCGTGGGAAATCAATGGTAGAGTGAAGTCAGTGAGAGCAAGGGCTGGAGGGGCTTGTCAGCAGTTGGAGGAATTCCAGAGTTAGGGAAGTCAAGGTGCGTAAGTATGGGGATGCAAGGGACGTGGACAGTGAGGGCACGCAAAGGGACGATGACGCATAAGGACGGGGGCAGTGAGGGGACCCATAGGAGCGTGGGCAGTGAGGGGGGCCCAAAGGAACGGGAGCAGTAATGGGGCCCAAAGGAACGTGGGCAGTGAGGGGGCCCAAAGGAACGGGGGCAGTGAGGGGGAACAAAGGAAAGGGGCAGTGAGGGGACTGAAAGGAAGGGGGGCATTGAGAGAGCCCAAAGGAATGGGGGCAGTGAGGGGGCCCAAAGTAACAGGGGCTGTGAGGGGACCTAAAGGAACAGGGGCAGTGAGGGGACCCAAAGGAACGGTGGCAGTGAGAGGCCTCAAAGTAATGGGGGCAATATGATAAGACTCAAAGTAACGTGGGCAGTGAGAGGCTTCAAAGTAACGGGGGCAATATGAGAGGCCTCAAAGTAACCGGGGCAATATGAGAGGCCTCAAAGCAACATGGGCAGTGAGAGGTTTCAGAGTAACGGGGGCAATATGAGAGGCCTCAAAGTAACAAGGGCAATGAGGGGCCTCAAAGGAACGGGCAGCTAAGGTTTGACGAACTAGGAGGCCAAATGTATGGGCAGCAGGGAGGTAAGTGATGGAAAGGGGACTTGAAGGGACGAGTAGAGGATGGATGCAGACGTTGGAGATGTTGACTATACCTATCCCACGGCTGCGGGTACCTGCCTGGCGCACTACTTCTCATGCAGAGCTCCCGCTGCAGTAGCAGGAAGCAGCCAGGTTTGTAAGTTGGGCTCTGGGTGTCACGCTGAATAATGCATGCAGGTGCAGGGCTGGGGTTACACCCACACGGGAGAGGCACGGATAAATTATTCAACTGGCAGAGCTCCAACAGAAGGCTGCAACTAACAGCGGTGATAATGCCCTTCCACTCGTTCCCGGAGCCGCCTCCTTCTCCGTCTGAGCTCCTCTGACAGCTCTGCCAGTGCTACGACGAGCACACAAAGCTGGCCTGGGCACCTAACTCTGGCCGGGCCTTGACCCTTCTCGGTCACAAGTGCACGGACACGGGGGATATTAAAAGTTCCTTACCTGAAATCAGAGCGAACTTTCATTCACGCTGTTGTAACCGCCAGACCACGCAGCTGTGGCTGGCGACCATTGGCACAGGCTGGGTGCAGGACCCAGGCTGAGAGGCGGTGCAGCGCACGGTGGCTGGAGCTTGCTGGTCTCCGGAGGATGTAAGGCATCGTGTGCATGCGAGCAAAGAGTGCGAATTCATCCACCAATCACACACAAACAAGCATTGAAAATGCAATAGGACTTGTATTTACGCGATACCTATTGCATTTTCACTGGAAGTGCGGGCGTGAAACAAGGCACAGATGGGAGGGGGTGGGGTGGGTGGTGGTGGTCCAAGAAGTTATGGACTACGGGAGGAAACGGGGAAAGGCAGGGGAACAAAACTGTTTTGGAAGTAAAGGGCTTGATAGCCTCGGAAGGAGAAAAATGACTACATGGCCGTCAGGAGGCGAGATTAAGTTCCCGAAAAACCATCAGAATGCAGCATTTAGAATTTCGGCCAATCAAAAAGATAGGCAGAAAGTGGGCGGAGTTTCCCCCGCTATACTTTATACAGCATCTCTCGACGAGACAGCGCATGCGCTGCCTGGGCGAGACCTAAAAAGTAGTCTGCTCTTAGCTACAATGCACTGATGCCAGAGGGTGACAATCGTGTCGCTCATATTATCACTTCCAGAGATGGCAACTCCAAAATATCTAGTAAGGTACTTGTCTTTCTTCAATTGCAAAATGGCAAGATAGAAAAACAGCAATTTGCAGAAGTGGACCAGTGTGCATCCACCCGCTGCACTCGAGGCGCTTCTTTTCTCTGCTAATTCAATGATATTAAGTTCAATGAGAGAAATTTGTGATGAAACTACAACCTGCTACCTTTGAGTCCAGTAATGCCCAAGAAACCTACAGGGTCTTTCTTTGAAACATGAGATATCTGGAAACAATACTGTGTTTCTCCTAATATGAAATGAATATAAGGAAGAATCCTTAAGGGAACTAGTTATAGTCTGAACCTGAACCAAACTCGTATTTCAATAGTAGAAGGCTTTGTGTTAAAGGGGTGGGCATGGATCAAAATTGTTTCCACTTTTTCCATTCGCAACGTTATATCCAAGTGCATTAAAGGAAACTGTAATACAAGATCGGTGGCCTCATAGCGCTCTGACTCCACAGGAATAAACTTTCTCTCTCTGCGAGTACAAAGATGCTGAGTCCGTACAGACAAGTTATCCCTGCAATGTTAATTCATGTGCTGCATTTAGATAATTGCGGCCTGGTATGCTGAAGCGATAATGCTCAGGTTGTGAAATCCTCCACAGGGAGACTGAACTGCACTCAAGAGTAAAGGGTTTATGCTGGCATAGGATCTCAGGCGTTGCTCTTCTCGGCTTTGTGGCTGCCCACCAGAGAGCCAACCAGATGGTGATAAGTGCGCAACATCAGAGATAAACTGGGCATAGAGATGAGATAAATGATTCCTATGAAGCCTTCGTTACTTAGGCAACTATAATTACAACCCTGTAGGATTGAGAACAGTGTGAAGCATATGGGGCCAATTAGAAGAGGCACACGCAGCCTCATCATCTGGTCATTTTCAGAGCTCTCCGTTTTAGCACAAACTGGCACCCCTTCCCCTGCTGGAGAGCCTGGGCGGCAGGTGCTCACTGTTTTCAAGCCGTTCACGAGGGTGCTTTTAGGTGGGTTCGTGCGTTCCCGCGCGCTAATGCAGCAGCATTCACTCCAAACTGCTCCCACTGCCAGCAGCTAATGAATGCCTAACGAGTGTTCAGCAGAAGGTTAGGCCACGGGCAACGCTGTAATAAGGTGGCGGCTAACTGTGCTAACAACCCCTGCTGGCAGCATCCGGCATTTAAAGGAGGCTTTCAGTGTTGCACTAAAGGGGTATTTTGTTCTCGTTTGAGATGCTCGGAGGACTTTTTGGAAAGCCAGGCGTGGAGCACAGTGAATGAACGTTTTATGCCCTTACAATGCTGATCACACTCCCCTGCTGATAAACTACCACGCTGTCCCCAGGTGTTGCTTTCTATAATGACAAAAAGGCGGGTCATTGTTCAGATGGTACAATAGGATCTGTCTGTTCAGAATGTGGATTATCCGTTCTTTTATGAATACCTGCACGGCAGCAAAGAAGATAATTTCGTCTACATTTGTACTGTATTTAATTATCACACATTACACAGGCTAAGGCCCTTTTTAGAAGCGTAATTGAAATATATAAATGCATGGAATGCAAGAGCAGAAGGAAACATGACGGTCTGTCTTTCCTTATCCTGTTTTTAAAAAAAAAATCTGCTCGGAGGTTTCAGTTAAAGTGATATGGAAAACAGATTGAAAAAAGTTTTATTCAATTCAAGTGTTGTAATAGCAACTTTAGATCATAGTACCCAAGGCTGCACTCTGGGACAGAACCCACTCGTTTCACCAAAGACATTATCAACAAGAGTTAACTTGAAGCCTTGAAAACCAGCTGACCCTCAAGTCTTTTACCCTAGTGACTTTCTTCTTGTAACCTTTGCAAAAATCAATTGAAAACGTTTGCTAAGATTCTCATTAATAGACTTCTTGTGAAAATGGGAACTTTTGCAACTCGTCCAATATTTAACCAATTAAAAAAACTAGTTCAGCACACTACATATCTCACAGTTAATAGCCTGGTTGGTCCTCATTCAAGGTTCGTGGAGAGGGAGGAATGCTGTAAAGCGGTTCTCCAACCACCCCTCCAAACTCAGATTGCCCTGCCCAATTTAGAGGTTGGAGGCCCGCTGAGCAATTGCCAACAGAATGTCAGCTGGCTCCTTTGACAGCAACCCCTAACTCTGTGGTCAGTTCACCACATGACCGCCAGTTCATAGTGGCAGGCACCTCACGGGAAAACATTGAAGTGCTGTGAGGGGTCCCTCAAGAGGTTTTCCATAGTTTGGCTGTGATTTCTAAACCAGGTCACACCGTACACCACTTGGAGGCAGAGGCTAAGCCTTAGTAACCTAGTGGACCAGTAGAATGTTACTGATCTAAACAATTTACAGAAAGTTAAACAAGTGTTGGCTTATTTAGTTAGACCCAAAGTTGCTATTACCTTCCTGCTGGAGACTCACCTTACAAAGCATAGGAAGCAAGCATTTGCCCAAACTGTGAACTGTGACGCCCAACACACCATTTCACCCTCTACATGTGAGCTCAGATACTGAAGGGTGGTATTTGATTGTCCAGAGGCTGTTGGCACCTACACATGTAACTGTAAATGACTGTGGCTCAAATGCGAACTTATTGGTTGGTCCTCACTAAGGGACGAATATTTTATTTGCTGATTGCAAAATACTAGCCTCAAATTGTTGCCACTGTTTATCCAGTTTATCCGATGGCCTTTTCACAATTTCTGGCAAGAGACAGCTTTCTGCCCCCCCCTGAGGAGTAGTGTGAACGACTTCAAGAATTTGGAATAATAGACGCTTGCCACAGAGGGAGGTGCTACCTGCACCTTGCAGGAAGCCACCCATGGTGTTGGCCCAAAAAGCGAGCTTTAAAGGAGAAGCCTACTTTGATGCACAATAGGTGATCCCACTCAAGAACAGCTGCCCTTCTGTTCAGGTAGATGGGCTGTAGTGTAAACAGAGAGGTGAATTCAGTAGCCAAATTGTTTTTTCAGTGGGTGTGTAATCCAAAGGTAACCCACCTCTGAGGTGGGTGATCAAACTCCTCACAGCCAAGGAAGAGTTCAGACATCTTGTGAGTGGGCAGAATAGAGCACTCTGAGATTGCTTGATGCCACACATACCCACAAATAATCAGAAGGCTGGGGCGATCCTAGTAGCCTATTTAGTGACTGCATCATCCCCCAGGCATTTTATCTGGACATAAATACATCACTCCTGGCACCCAGGTACTGTAGAAAAGACCCAAGGACTGCTCTACTGACCACTGGATCTGGAAGGAAAGGCTGTACCAACCATTGGACTGCACCTGCTGATCCTTGGGATAGTGAAAAGAGGACTAAGCCTGTGGTGCTTGCCTCATTGAAAAAGTGCTACAGAGCCCCATACTGAAGAAGAGACTCCTTTACAAGCACCAGGGCCATTAAAGCTGAACTAGCCTGTTCTGGCTAATCAGTAACCACCTTCACAGAATTGCCGCTGACCGCGGATGGGCAACGAAGAAGAGGATCCTTCAGGAATCAAAAATTGCACCCATCTTTGCCAGACCTGAGAAAGTCACCAAAGTACAGATTGGTTACCAAAGATGTGCTCTAGACAGTACCAAAGGAAACTGCTGGACCCTCTGTGCCCGGAGATCATTTGTCCAGCCACTGTTGTGATTCTACTGCCCCAAAGAAGGCTTAATGGAACACTGACCCTCTATGGCCAAAGCCATCCCTCCTTACCCGGGGCAGAGGAATAACCGCAAGGATACCCCCATCAACCTTACAGCATCCGGAGTATCTTTCAGCATCCTCAACATCCTGTATCCTCAGCATCAGGACCACTCAATTGAAGTCTATCGTGGTCTTGATATAAAGTGTGGAACTGGACATAAGACTGCTTTGGTGACCAGTAAACTGCCCAAATATTCCGTATTGGCTTCTATGACCTCCTCCCCATCAAATATGATGACCCTGCCTATTCTACCTTCACAAAGCTTATGTGAAATGCTCAACACTTGTTTCGTAGAGGTAACCAGGATAATAAAGTTCAGTATACCCCTTAACCCTACCACCAATGTGACACTCACTGAAGAAAGTAACTCTGTCAAATTATATGCCTTTCTTGCAATCAGCAAAGATGATTTTCTGCTCTGAAGAGTTGTGTTTGGCTACTCCAGCCCTGACTGGGTGACAAATTGTTATGGTATGTTACATGATATGGATTTTATAAAGTGCTCATTCACCAGGAAGGTTCCTTAGTTCAAAGTCGTAATTTACACAATTCATTTAAATATGCTGCAACCCTCCTAGACGCTTTGCATCTTCCAATCAGTCCATGGAAGGCACAGACCATTTCAAGCAACATGATCAATCCAACTCTACCAAACGGATTCCTCAAAACACTAAAACATATGAAATAAGGTTCGTTGGTGGCAGAAATAAAGCTTTTAGTCCTTTTTTCTGGTGCTACTTTCAACTAGCAGTAGTGATCTGGTTGTGTGTTAAGTAGCCAAAGAGATGAGAATGAGCCCTAGTATGAAAGGCAAAAAGGCTCACTTTTGCCCAGCCATTCTTGCACTTACAAAGAACTGTAAATAAATTCGAGTCAATCATTTCTATGTGCTACATAATCAAATGCATTTAAGCTCTGTAACATGCTGTTCTCAAAAGAGATACATAAGGAGATAGGTTGTTGACTATACGAAAGTGACCAGAAGTGGAGCATTATATTTTTATGCATATATTGAACTACAGGTGTTAATAGTGTGGTTACTTTGTGGTGATATTGCAAGAAGATTCTCCATAGATATTTAGGGAAGTTTATTGTTATATTGAATATCATGAATCTATATTAATTAGCAATTAAATGGGTGCAGATAGGAGTAAGAAATTAACTATTGCCATATGAAGTGTAGCATTAAAATGTAAATGGCAAGGTCCTATGTTTGTTCCGAATTGATAATAAAATGCGAAGCTAATGTCTGTTCACAAAACACTGGTAGGAAATTGTGAGCGGTATTTTTGCAACCAGTAAATGTTTTTAAATACTTCCTAGGTATTAATAGTTCTGTTCCTAAAAATCTGAATCTTAGCGAGTCTCCACCAGACCCAACTCTTGATATTAAAGAGGTATGTTGTAAATTGCGACTCTCTATGATTGGAGGCCATCATAGGGTTGGTGGCTGGCTGAAATCAGCAGATCGCCATGTTTGTGATTGCTTTTTAAAAAAGTATAATTGTTTTTCAAATGCAGCCCCTTTTCCTTAAAGGAAACAGGACTACAATTGAAAACATTTTTTACAAATATGTTTACTACATTCAGAAGGTGAAGGGGTCCATTGCCACCCTCTTTGTGGTGTCGGTAAAATATTGATGTTTTGTGACATGATTGTGGTTGGAACCATTGATGATTTAGATACTGATTTCATATTTTGAAGAGATGCCTACAACAGATCTCTTCCAGATACTGAATCAGGATACAGTTGGAATACGATTTTAGGAGTGGGAAAAACCTTTCCCAATCCTGAAACAGGATTAGGGCATAAGAAAAAACATTTGAATGGTCGCAGACGTAGACTGGACCATTTGTTGTAGCTGAAATGCTTAGTACACTATGCCCTTTGAAAGGCATTTCCAGACAATTATAATATTAATGAGAGCAATCTTGGTTTCTTAAAATACATTGCTAGTGTATTGGATTGCAAGATAAAAAATGCTAGTAAAAATGATCAGCTACTGCCCAAACCCTTGTTTGATGAGTTGACAAGGTAAAAAAATTACTATATTGCAATGAATGACTACAGAGGTCATTGAACATGATATTGCAATTTTAACATCTTCAGGAAATTATTTAATGTCAGGGTTTTGCTGTTCGTCTCAGGGACTGTAAAAACAGGAAACATTCTCTAAGGGCTAGAACGAAAAGCAGGACTAGTAGACTGCATGGAGGTTTGAGCCAGTAGTCCACCATCCTGCCACAGCAGCAGAGGCTGCTTCTCTAACGGCTCCTCTTTTGACAGATTGCTCTATTTAAATAATCTGGTCATTTTGGTGGGCCTTTTTTCTACCCACATGGCGAAAGCACTGGATGGGCCACCATGTCATAGTGGCCTGTTCAGCAACGTTTTGCTTCCTAAGGAGCAAACCCACAAAGCTAGGGTTTGTTTAAGAATAAGAACACATACAATGCAACTGACAGATCAAAGGTTACTTTTCCTGCCTAGAACTTCCATGCCTGATATTATGATCCCTTATAGGAAAAATGTACAGTGAAAGGTCCACTGTACATAGAGCAGACCTTGTGGCATACACAAATCAGTGACCTTATGGTGGATTGACTGCTGGTTGAAGATTTCTGATTGGAACCAACTGACGCAGAGCTTTAAGAAACCTGGTGATTCCCACCTCTCTAAATGAGATGTGGGGACTGACGTTTTGGTGGAACAGAAGCTCAGTGTTATACAAGAGCAGTTCCCACTCCCTCCAGAAAGCTAACAATGATGTCATTTTACTTCAGTAATTGAATCACAGAAAGGTTCATCTCACCCTGAAAAAGTATAACATAGAGAATGCATTGTATTCTCCTCTGTTCTAGTTCAGAGAAATCACTTTTTGTCTGTGGTAGAATATCTAAACAAAAGAAGAGGTTAAAAGTACAAGAGTGGTCACAAAATTAAATAATGAGGTAAAATTAAGGGAAGAACATGCAGCTCCTTGTGCCTAAATAAGTTTAGTTATTGACATCAGAAACAAAGAAAAAGAGGAAGTTGTTGAATTCGACACCCAGTTGAGCACTTTGGTAACGATAATAGCATTCTCTACAAGTGTTGAATGATGCAGACGTAGATGCTGGCATGTTTTGCAAAGTACAAGAGAATGATACTGGGTACAAAAAAATCACTGACTCAGAAATGCAAAACACAGTAGTCCCCAGGCTCCATCACCTAAATTAATTTTGTTAGGTCCGTCACCTTAGTGTGGTCTTTCCTCAAACCTTTTTCCCTTCTGCCTTCCTCTTTTTTGAATTTCTTTTTGTTGGCGTTAAGACTATATGCACTTCACCACTGCTAACCTGTGATAGAGTGCTTATACTTTCTACTTTCAACACAGTAAAAATGGTTCATACCCAATTGATATATGTACCCAGGGCCTGTAAATTAAATGCCACTAGTGGGCCTGCAGCACTTCTTAAGCCCCCCACCAACGTAGCCCTTTAAAACATGTCTCAGGCCTGCCATTCCAGCCTGCGTGCAATTATTAGCTGCCAATTCAACCTGGCAAAATAACCTTTTAGCCTGGCCTAAAAGTTCCTTTTTTAATACAAAACAGTCAGCCCTAAGGTATTCCCTAAAAAGCCCACAGAATTTAAAAAGTTGAGTGTGTGTTTCAGTTTTTCATGTCCTGGTAGTGAAGCTATTGTAAGGTCTGCCTCTCCCGTAGGATAGTATTGGATTACATTTAATAAGTACTAATATTTAGTGGCAGACTACGATGCAGTCGCATGGTCGGAGTTGTTCCGATCGCATCGTAATCAGCGGATCGGATTCCATTCTGACCAACCCAATATGATGAAGTCGGTTGGAAAGGAATGCGACCAGTCATTTCGACTGGCTTCCAAGCCCGTCTGCCAGTTGGAATGCTTTCAGTAATCCCAATGAGGGCTCTTTCCACCCGAGGGATTACGATTTTGGGAGCAGACAACCTTTCTGGGTCGACTCTTCTGACACAGAAAAGCTGTTGACTTTGGGGGCCCCCAGCAGGGCCCCCTTTGGTGCACGGCCTCCAGTTGGAGGCCAAGGGGGGGGGCACCATGATCCCTGCACTTTGTGGCAGGCACCTTGAGGTGCCTACCATGGGGTGCAGAAATGAACTGCGCCTTGCATTTTTACAATTGGTGCATGCATTCCAGTCTGAATGCATGCTGCCATTGTAATGTATAGGAGTGTGACCGAACACTGACCGCCGACCAGCTCTTGGTCAGTCACTTAACCGAGATGGTGCGACATCATAATAGGACCATTAATTGTAAACAGGTAGAATATTATGTTTCATGTCAGATGAACTGTGATAAATCCTATTCAATGGCAAAGTGTGAATTTAAGTCACAATTCTCAAAATTACACTTTCAGGAAGTTGGTATTATCGTGTTTTAAACATTGGTACCTGTAGCCTGTGTCCTGGGTCACATCACAGTGAATAGTTGGCATTTGGCCTTTGTTTATTCCTCCCAAACAGTGATAGAAATGAGGAATAGCTAGTGGCAGGGTTTGCTATATAGCCAGGAAGGTTGGAGATATTCCCTGCCCCAATTCAAAGGGCTGCCTCCAACACACGCTCAAAGGAACTTGATGACAGTCTATTGTCACCTTAGACCACTTGGAGCCGAGGAAGGAGAAGGAAGGAAATTTCCAGAACCAGATGTGGGTGTAACCTAGAAGTGTCCCCACTTCCACTTCAAAGGCTGGCAACATGTATAAATATTTGTCACTCAGAGCAACACTTAGAGGAGATCAACAGAAGTACTGCTTTGTGCCTCAGAGGACTGTCATGCAACTGCCAGGGGACTGTCCTGCTGCATAAAGCTTTCGGCTGGCCTCTTGTGCGAGCTACAGGGATATACAAGACCATGACCTCTGCACCTGCCCTCTGTCTATAGAGAGTCCTGGTGCCCAACCAGTCCTGGACCCTTGGAAGTGGTGCTAAAGATGATCCTTCTTCCAAAACCTGAAACTTAAGTACAAGACCACCTGCTCTACAATCCTCCCAAGGGGCATTGCCTGACGGCCTGACATTGTTTCCGCTCCCACTATGCTGTTCTTTGCAGCAGCAAATTCTGTTCAGCAGTATTGCTGAGACCTACCAGTAATAATATCCAGCTTCATGGAACCCTGATTGGCTACATCTTGCAGACTCAGTCCACTAGAGATTTTTAAATTCCCAAAAAGTGACAATGGCCAATGGTAGACATTTTCACCACAACTTCGTCCAACAGATCCCCACCACCTCCTCTTAAGACACAGCTGGCTGCCTTGCAGAACTTTAACTTTTTAGGAACTTTTCTTTATAATTTCTTTTAAGTTGGAAGCTAAGCCGAGACCTGCTATTTTAGTTATTAAATGTTAATCTATCTTTCTAAATTGGCGTGGAAGTTTTCTTTTGTTGTGGTTTCACTTTATTGCTATTTGTGTGATACATACATATAAACACTTAACACAGTGCCGAAAAGGTAAGCTTGACTGCTTTTGTGCCAAGCTACCAAACGGTTAAGTACTGGTTAATTTTGTGACTTTTGTGGCCCACCCTGACTAGGATTGTGGTTGTTGATTGAGAAGGGTCTTTGCCCCCTAAATAAGAAACCCAATTTCTCACAAATGTATATTTAATAGTGAGACATTAATTGTAGGAGAGAGCAAAGCTTATGAAAAAGGGCAAGTTTCAAATCCAAAAAGTAGAAGAATTTAATGTCAGAAGAGGGGACAAGTTAACTTAAGCTATAAAAACATAAAAACACTGATATACACAGGATTAGGTAGAGTGTTTACCCTCATTCTGACTTCATGAGAGCTTTCATGGTATTCTAAATAGGGATAATATGTTGAAGTTAGTTAATAATTTCATAGCTTTAAAAAAAGTTTCCATTCTATTTTTTGGTAATACAGTTTGTTTCGTATGAGTATGAGTAGAGCCAAGGAGAGTATGTTGTATATATTTTTTTATATGGATCTTCTATAGCATTACCCTTACCAAAAGGCAACAGAGCAATGCACATGGTCAAAGAGAAGTATAAATTCAACAAGTGGTACGAGAAGTAGCTGAGATGTCGATGGTCATTGCGTTGAAATGTAGTGTTCTTTACAGAAGCCTGTCTTCAACTGTTTCCTAATTTGGAGCTGTGTTGGAGTGGCCCTTATCAATATGTTGATGTTGTTCCAGACAGTGGGTGCATATTGAAAAGGCCTGCTGTCTTGTTTTGTATTTTCTTATATTTCTTAGTCTGCAGCCTGATGATATCCTGACTGCAGGTTTGCCAAGAAACAACAGAGATGGTGTGCTTGTCTGCAAGCTAAGTGGGTGTACTGGTCATGATAACTTTGGAAATGGTGCTGTTGGTTTTGAAGATGGTGCAAGCCAGCATGGGGAGCCACTGGTTTCCATCAGGGTGGAAGTGATGTGGTCCCAATTCTGCAGGCCCTGGATGGGATATGCCGAGGCATGTTAGATGGCCTTAAAAGGTACCAGTGTGGAGTCTGGGGCCCAATTAAGCAGATCTTTACCACCATCCAGATGCAAGAGTATGATGACTTGAACAGCAGTAATGAAATCCATTTCTGTAAAAAAACCTTTCACTTACTTTAGACAAAAGAGCTGGTACTAGGCCATCTTTGTTTTTTGGCAATGTTTTTCTTGATGGCGAGGCTGGTGTCCATGGTAAATCTAGGTGATTTGGCATTTGGTGAAAGTTAGGGTTCGAAGCCAGGGTTCATGTCTTTAAACCAGATTTGTACAGTTTCTTGTCTGTTGCTCTTGGCAAATATATACAGAATTCTGTCTTGGTTGGATTGAGCTTTAGGTATGTGCTGACATATAAGTCTGGATGAAGTGCAGGCAGGGTTTGAGGTATTGCATGTCTGAAGCAGAGGAGTCTTTCAAGTACAGTTGTGCATCATTGGTATTTTGGTGAAACTTGATGCTTTTAACTGTGAGTAGTGTAACAGCTCAGCTACAATGGTGCAGGGAAAAGGATCCATGAAAAATGAAAAAAGAAATAAAAACATTGATAGTACTGTCACTCAGTGCAACAATAGAAAAACAGATAATAAGGCACCCACAATAAATTCTTATACAAAAACTTTGTTATTGCAAATATTTGTATAAGATATAAATAGTACTAAACCCAATGTGCAATTGGTGCTCACAAGGAAACACATAACAATCATATTAAAATACAAATTACAGTGTAAACAAAAAACAAACACTGGCAAAAAGAAAAAAAGATAAAAACATGAGTCCATACTATATTAGGATCAAAATGCGCTATCTGCTTCTTCTCGATTTGCCAAGCGAAAGTGTAGATACCGTTTCGACCTTACAGATTCATTAGGTCATCATCGGGACATAAGGCACTATCAATAGCAATCATCAAATATAGTTTGTGGTGTATAGTCTTAAGAAATGGCAGGTCAGGAGATAATGTCCTTCAGGCCAAAATTTTGCACCAACATGTCTTCCAGAGTCTCAGGGAACCCAGGGATGATCAGAAAGTTTCGCTGTTGATTTGCCGAGATGAATTCATTTCACAGTTTCTCTTTCACATTGAATACAGCTTTGGAGGCAGTCCATAAAATGTGTATCTAGGAACCACCCTACACAAAATAATTGTATACACTTGAGGTAGGGGAACTATGGTTCCATGAGACCCTATTGGTATTCTCTCCTAGCAATGGTACCCAGACAATGCCTCCTAATTATTCAAAATAAAGACACAGACTTTAGAAAATCCATTGGAAAACCATTACACTTGTAATTAAAAAGTAAGGTGGAGGAGGAAGTCCCTAAGTTCATATATTAGGAATACATAAGACAGCACACTGGATTTATGTATGATATAACTAATGCATGTAGCTGTGATACATTTTCATGGAAATATCTATAGTCACGTGAAATGGACTATATGTCGCCAGCGAATATATGACTAGCAAAAATGATATATGATGCCATCGCTATCCCATGTACTGAACAGATTACAAAATCAATAAAGTTTGTGACAAAAATAATGGTTCCATGAGACTCTGGAAGATTTTATAGCCCAGGTTATAAATGAGGCCATTTTGTTCCCCTAGCCACCATTTGATAGTGGTACATGGTGGCTGGTAGTCGGTGCTAGTGCATTTTTGTTGTAGGTTAGTGCTAGTGATGTGCTTGCTGCCTTATTAGAGATAGTGTCGCTTAATTGGTTGCGGTGTAGGAATGACGTACATGCATGTGAAAGTAGCCCAGGCGATGCAGCTTCTTGAGCAGACCAGGTGTTAGCCCGGAGTGAGCAGCATGGAGTGCACCTGATACAGAGAGCATCTGTAGGTGCCACTGCAGCATTGATTGCCTGTTCGCAGCTGTGCCGAATGCCTGCTGCCAGAACCATTGAGGTAGGGAGGGGGGCCACTCTTGAATGTGGTAAGTGCCCTGAGTAGGCGCATTCGGCAATGGGTGGGGCAGGGCTGGACCCTCATTGGCCTGCTGCAGATTACATATATTTACAAGGGTGGAAGGTCCTGGAGGTAGCACACATTAAGGGGGAGATGCCCCAATTACAGGCACATTATAGGGGGCAACACGCTGAAGAGCAGCAAGCGGGAGGCTGTGCCTCTGTAAGTGAAGCCTACCGCTCTTCAGAAGAAGACTTTGGTGGGCAGGGATATCGTCTAGTCAGGACAGGGAGCAGGGCAAATTGGAACTTGCTGCCAGGTCCAGGAGAGCGAGGGGGAGTGAAATGGGAGCTGGGTTCAAAGGTAGATTGGGGCACATAGTAGCTGATTATGAGGGAAGACATAAAGGCAGTTGTAGGCTCAAGTTGGGAAGGCAAGTGTGTCAGAAAAAGGCTTTTTTAGGGCAGAGGTGGTGCAAGCAGTAGGTAGGTTAGGATTGCACAGAGCATGCGTGGGTCAGAGCAGATGGGAGGGGGATGGGACTTGGGGACGTAGAAGTGGCTGCTCATCAATATCCTTGGCAAGGGGGCTCACTAGCCCAGGCCCTGCGGGGCCAGCAATTGTTTGGCTCAGAGAGTTTTTGGGGAGAGAATGCACACAGCATCAGGGCAGGGTGGGGTTCAAAGGGGTATTTTGCCCATTAATAAGCAGAAAGCATCTCAGGACACTGTGACAGCTAATATAGTGGCAAGCCTGGAATGGAGCGACGGTGAGGATGAGTGCCAGGCAGAGGATATGAAAGTGGATGTGGGTTTTCTGGGGTCACAGGAGCATGCTGGGAGGAGAGGAACAGAAGCCTAAGAGGGTTTATGACAAGAGGGAGTGGCGCTCTGGTGTGGCAGGTGGATGAGGAACGTCAGCACTGGTATGATCAGAGGAGTGTAAGGAGCTGAACGTGAGTGGCTGGTTGTCTGATGCTGAGGTGGGTATGGTCAGGTAGGAAGTAATGACCAGCACACTGGGCGTCTCATCTTTATTGCAGGGTGTTCGGGATGATGGCTTGGTGGACTCCGGGGAGCTTCATGCAGCTACAAGACCCAGAGGAAAAGATAAGATTGGGCCCAGTATGGCCAGCTCGACATCAGTGAGGGACAGCAATCTCACTGCGTAACTAAGGCCCAGAACAGCTTCGGCGGTGAACCTGGACAGTGGGTGTAGTAGTGCGCCTTGCGAAAGTCAGCATGGGACACTGCATTCTAATTCAGTAAAAGCATTGGGAGGGCATGGTACAGTCCCTCAGTGCAGGCAGGAGCAATACACAGATTGTGATACAATTGGTACACTTCAGTGGCAGCCAGCAAATGCCGCCACTGGTGTGGAGGCTGGTGCAGCGAAGGAGGATATAGTCCGAGATTACAATGAGGAGAGTGAACTGGCAAAGGCTGAAGTGCAGCGGGAGGTGGTTGCACAATGGTGGCGGCATGGGGAGAGGGGACCTGGGAGGGGAAAAACTCATCAGCTTGTGGATACTGTTTTGCAGAGTCAATTATTTGGACAGCATCAATACGGAGGCCATGGAGAGCCAGACAGGAGGAGGAAGATAGCAAAACGGGCACCAACCATGGTCCCAAAAAGGATTGCATAGGCAAGCATATATCAATTAGAATGGCGTCAGTTGGTGTGGATATGGCTGAGTCACAGGCTGTGGGCATGCTGCAGTTGCACATAGATTCTTATTTTTCTGACTTGGAGGTGGGCACAGATGAGCAGCCCCTAATAAGGGGAACAGGGCAAACCAAGGGTACAGAGTACGAAGGCAGAGGTCAAAGAGGGTAAGGAGGGAGACACAGTGTCCACAAGCAATTGGCAAAAAAGGGAGAGGAAAAAACAGAAGGAAAACATTTAGCTGAATATTAAGAAGCTTCTCTATGTGGGGGCTTCCAAGCCTTTGGCTGCGCACCTAATAATGTGGCCTAACGATTGGGGCGGACGACCTCAAATCTGGGAAACCGGGTTTGAGTCTCAGCAAAGACATGCAACATTCTGTGATTCTGAGCAAATTACAATCTCCCTGTGCCTATCCAAAAAACAAAATGAAGGTGTCCTTGTGTAACACAACTGGGGCTCATGTAAAGCGCTCTGATACCTGATACCTTCGGATCATGTTTGTGCTATATAAAACTCTGAAAAAAATGAAGGAAAAAGCTAGAATTGGGAATATGTGGAGATGTTAAAATTATTACATAGAGAGCTGAAGGCTAAGGGGGGCTCGAAGGAGAAGGAGCTCGAGCTAGCAGAGTGACCCAATGTTCCACGGATGATAGAGGACTGGACAGTGATGTTCTAAATTTACCCCAGTGTGTTTTGTGAGAAGCACCCAAAGAGGTGTGTGGCAATTTTCAAATATATGGAGACGATAAGGAGGGCAAAAATTTATTATGGGGTTCCTCCTGGGCTCAATACGATGATGAGTTCAGGGCATGCCTGGTGGCAGATCTTGAGGTGCAGTGGGGTGAGGTAGATGCTTACTTTGGAAGTCACACAATGGGGCCATCCAAATATGACAAAAAAATATTTACAACCAGTTATTTACCGCTATACATCAGCTCTTTCCAAGCTGCCCCACCTGGGGAGGTGTGGGAAAAGCTGGAAAAGGACAGGGAGGACAGAGAGGACAGAGATGCACCTGTCGGGATTTCAGTAAAAGTTACTGCAACAGGTAGTATTGTAAATTTTGCCACACATGCTCAAAATCTGCCAGCAAACACTCCGTTATTAATTGCTATGGGCGGGAGGTCAGTCTAATACTTCCATGGGGCAGTAGTAGCAAAAACAGAGGTCCACCAGTAATCAGCATCATAATCAGGCTTCTGGGCTCAGGGGTGGATGGGGAGTGCAGGAACCTGGTGGGGGAGAAACTTGGCCCCCCATTAAGCTAGACCGTTTAAATTTTGACTATCACTCTTTGATCAGGAATAGGATGGCAATTTGTCGTGGAAAGGGTTCACACAGAGTTTCCATTTGGGGTACCAGGGGCCGAGGGTACGCAGATGGGCGAGTAATCTTAAATCAGTCAGTGCTGGCAAGCATGTGGTCCAATAGAAGCTGTCAAAAGATATACAGGAAGGGTGGGTGGCTGGCCCTTTTGACAATTGGCCCATGGTAGACTTGATTGTGTCTCTGATTGGGGTGGTCTCAATATAAGAAAAAGGTAAGTTCAGGCTCATTCAGCTACTATCCTGGCAAGAGGGAAGCTTGGTTAAGGATTTTATACCGGAGGAACAAGCTTCTGTGACATTCTTCCGTGGACGTGGCAATGTCATTAGTTGAGGGAGTAGAAAAAGGGTTGCTAATGGCCAAGAGTGACATCAAGTCCCGGTACAACCATACGATTTTCAGTTGTTGGGCATTCAATTCAAAGGGAAATGGTATGTAGACAAGGTGCTCTTTTTTTTCTTGGAGTATTGGGGAAACCCAAGTGACGCACCATATGGATGATTTTTCTTTGTGGGAAAGCATGGCTTCACGGACTCCCAGCAGATGCTGGACAGTTTTCAGAAGCTCATGGCCTTTGGCACTAGAAAAGATGGTCGAACCCACTCCGGTACTATCATTCTTGGACATTGAGATTGATCAGCAGCATTGGAAGCTTGCTTGCCTGTGGAGAAACAACTGGTGATGTAACTGCTATTGACCGCAATCCTGTTAAAACAAAACACAAGTTAATGTTAAAGAGATGCAAGTGCTGTTGGGATACTTGAATTTTGGATGCAGGGTGGTCAGAGTGGGGAGGTCATTTTGTAGGTGGTTGGGGATGTCATTGTCCACCTGCTGTTGCCACATTAACATGTCAGGTTATCAACAGGGACCAAAGAGGCCTGAGGATCTGGCACTTTTTGGGGGGAATACTTCAACAGTGTGCCTTTGGTGGTGCTGACAGACTTGGAGTGAGATGCACACATATAGTCGGACACTGCGGTAGGGATAGGTTTTGGCTTGTATTGTCAAGGGAAATGGTGTGCAGAGGAATGGCCCATTGAATGGAACCACGGGGGGAGTAGTATAGCATTCTTAGAATTCTTTCCTCTTGTAGTTGCAGTATTGAACTGGGGAAAACGGGTGCCGCACAGGATGGTTTTGTTCTGCATCAACCAGCAGTCTGAAATTGATGCCCAAGTGTTAATATTGTTGCAGTTTTTGTGTTGAGTGCTCTAAGATTTGACATTATGCTTAGAGCACAACACGTGCCAGGTGCGGACAATGACATTATGGGTGCTTTTCTCATTCGCAGTTGGAGAGATATCATGGGCTGACAATGGAGGTGAACAAGGTCAGGACCAGGATGACACAAGAGCAATGGTCGGTAGGCAACCGAGGATGCTTCAGCTGGTATTAGAATTGCTAGTAGCATCAACAAGGAGGGCTTACGGTCAGGCTTGGGGTACTAAAAAGAAAGGGAATGTTTGGGCTCGGACGGAAAATGTGGTAAAGTTTATTGAGAAAGAACAGTTCAGAGTAACAATTGTAGGTAAACTAACAGGCGTTGCTTTTATGGGAAAGCTCTTGTGGGGCTATAGACTATTGAAAGGAGAGCTGGGAACCAGAATACTGAAGTGATGGGCCACGGAGGCCGGGCGATCTGGAATCAGGGGCCTTTAAATTGGGACTTATTCACTGAAGTGATAAGGACTTTACAGGGCATATGCATGAGTAAACATGAAAACGTTTTGACATGGATTTTTTGGGGGGCTTTTTGGCTGTCTGAGCTATAGGGGTAAAAGGACACGTGGGGTTATTTGGGAGGAAGTGCGTCTGTGTACATTGGGTGTGCAGGTACAGCTACACAAGTCTAAAACAGATCAGAATGGTAAGGATATTTCACTTTTGCAGTGTAGGTACCCAGTGGACATTGGTTGTCTGGTGAAGTGGGCTGCATCCCTGTGGCCTCGGGTGTAAGGCGGGGTAAGTCAAGTTTCTTAGCACAGTGATGACCTTACAACTAATGTCTGTATTAAGAAAACAGCTGGCCCAGGCATGCATAGGCATGTCAACAGAGACAGACAGGTGGGGATGGAGCAGGGCGGCCCGTATGAGCCTGGGGAAATGGGTGTCTGACTGTTTTCAATTTTACATTCAGGAACGGGAGGGGGATTGCTAAGTTACTTTATTTTCTGATATAATTTTTTGGTTTTTCAGGTTTGCTTCTAGGCCCAGAGATTGTGGGATTTTCTTTGTGGATAGTTGGGCACTCATTTGATAAGTGGGCCAAAAGACAAGTGAATCAGAGCAGACTTGGGGCTCACCTCGGATTTGCCCTCCTCAGGTTTCAACTGTAACGGCATGGATATTGGGGTACCCACTGGAAGGAACTGTAACCATGTACCATGAATAGGTTGATGTCAGATGGTCGATGCCCTAACATATTGTTGCTGAATTTTGAAGAGAACCATCTAGTTGTCAAGAAAGGGGTGGCATTGATAAGGGAAATGAAGGATGTCTTATAAGAGATAAAAAGGCAGTGGACAGGTTGCCACATTATGTGAACGGAGTTCATACCTTGGCAGATATGGTGTAGGGCCATCAAGCCTGCAGCAATAGAGAGCAAGGAGGAAGTTTAACAGAGAGGTGAGTGTTTTCTGTAGGGATAAGGGAGTAGGTAAGATAGAGCATCCAGATTTGA
Source organism: Triturus cristatus (assembly GCF_964204655.1). Taxonomy (NCBI): domain Eukaryota; kingdom Metazoa; phylum Chordata; class Amphibia; order Caudata; family Salamandridae; genus Triturus; species Triturus cristatus. The sequence goes on along the minus strand of NC_140584.1, from coordinate 769,046,807 downwards.
AATATGATGCTGTGGAATTTTATGGATGTGACGGTGTTCATATGTCATACTTTGATATGGAACTCTATTTTTGCAGGTCCAGGATGTAGCAGCTAATGTATTCAATGTCCGTTAGTGTCTGGCAGGGTGATGGGCTGAGTGGGGGGACAGAAAAAGCAATCCAGACTGAAAGGGTATGGGTAGACGAGTTCACACCTGAATGAGCCAGAAAATGTAAGGTTCATTAGGAAGTTACGTTAGTTACAGGTTAATAGTGGCTTTGAAAATGTAGGGGTGGTTAAAGGATTCAATTGCTGCGGATCAGCCCAGGAGGAGGTAGAGAACTGCAGGTTTACATTTTCTGTAGGGTGGACTTCTAGGGGTGGGGATAGTGTAACATAGGTAACATAATGAATAGTGAGGTTTTAGTTTTGTAAGGCAATAGGCCAAGGGTTTATATTTGTGATGTGCACGTGTTTCAATAAAAGGGAAGTTTGCCACACAAATTTGGTATCAGAGGTTTGTGTTGCTCCCCATAATCCCAAAGGGTATTTTTAGATGTCTAATTTAAATATATCGGTGCATGGAATGCAGGAGCAGAGGGAAACATGACTGTCTGTATTTCCTTATGCTTATTTTTTTCTTCTTCAGGAAATCTGCTTGGAGGTTTAAGTGAATGTGACATGGAAAACAGTTTGAAAAAACAACTTTTTCAATTACAGTTTTGTAGTAGCCACATTAGATCATAGTGTCCAAGCCTGTGCTCTGGGACCAACTCGTTTCACCAAAGACATTATCAACAAGTGTTAACAGGAATCCTTGAAAACCAGCTGGCCCTCAAGTTTTTCACCCTAGTGATTTCCTTCTTGCAACCTTTGCAAACATGAATTGCTCAGATCTTCACCAATAGACTTTTTGTGAAAGTGGAGACTGTTGCAACTTGTCCAATATTTAATTAAAATATATGTGAGCACAATACATACATCACTGTTAACAGCATGGTTGGTCCTCATTTAAGGCTTAGTGGAGAGGGAGGAATGCTGTAAAGTGGTAGCCCAACCACCCTTCCAAACTCAGACTGCCAGACCCCATTTAGGAGTGAAAGGTCCACTGCGTAATAGTCAACAGAATGTCAGCTGGCTCTATTGACGCTAGACCCTGTGGCCAGTTCACCACATGACTGCCAGTTCATAGTGTCGGGCTCCTCATGAGCAAACATTAAAGTACTGTGAGGGGACCCTCAAGAGATTTGGTTTCCCCTAGCTAGGCTGTGATATCTATATTAAGTGAGACCGTAAACCACCAGGAGGCAGAGGCTAAGCCATATCCACCTGGTGGACCAATGATATGTTACGGGCCTAAACAATTTACGGAAGGTGAAACAAGTGCTGGCCTAGTTAGTTAGGCACAAAGATGCTATTACCTTCCTGCAGGAGACTCACCTGACAAATCATAGGAAGCAAATATTTACTCATAAATGTGGAACCCATAGGTTCTTTGCTTAAGACTTTGGATATGCAAGATGGGGGGCTGGAACTACGAAGCCAAACACATCATTTCTCCCCCTATGTGTGATCTCAGATACTGAAGGTTAATATTCTATTGTCTAAAGGCTGTTGCCACCTACACACATCACTGTAAATGTCTGTGGTTCAAATGTGAACTCTATGGACTGGTATTGGATGGCCATCACTAAGTTGGCAGGGTATGCCCAGACCCTTGCTCACTTTACCACTGGATTATTTATTTATTTTATAAGTTTTATAGAGCGCGAACAAGACCCTTGCGGATATCAGAGCGCTTAACAGTAAGTTCTTTATACATTAATAAAAGGCAAATTGTAACATATATACAAAAATATGTTGTAAAAGCAAAGTGGTAAGGTACATCAGGACGCTATCCCCTTGCATCAGGAAACAGGAAGATGGAATGTCAAGAATGCTTAGAAGGTCCCTTGTCATAGTAAGGGTAATGGCAACGGTATAGTAGTTCACAAACATATCTTTGGACCGTACTCAGGTGAATTTGGCCATGAGATTTGATTTTACTTTCTTTTTGAAGGAGACAATAGAGGGGTTAAGTCTGGTTTCGGGTGGTAAAGCATTCCAAATTCTGGGCGCCATCCCTGAGATGGTACGGTTATATGTATTTTCTTGTTGAATCTCTGTGGTTTTAGTAATAAGTTTTCCGCACTTCTGGAAGATCTGAGCCCACCAGAGATCGTCAATTTCTGTGCTAGATATCTGGGTGCTTTGTGGTGCATGGCTTTATGCGTCATACACGCTATCTTCAAATGAATTCTGGCTTCCAGGGGTAGCCAATTCAGGGATTTGAGTTCCGGGGAAATGTGTAGATTTCTTTTAGAACCAGTGATGAGTCTCGCTGCAGCATTGATTGAGGCTCTTAGTGGTGCCGTTGTTGCTTTGGGTAGGTCGCAAAGAGAGACACTTCCGTACTCCACTCTGGGGATAACTAGTGCTTGTACTGTTTGCTTGAAGTCATTGATTGGCAGGAAGGGTTTCAGCTTCCTCAGTGTGTTTATCTGGAAATTAGCTCCCTTTGTTGCGTTGCTGATGTGTTTTTGCATATTGAGGTTACTGTCAAGAGTTATTCCCAGTGATTTTGCTGAGTCAACGATGATTGGTTGAACGTTGAATGCCGTAAGGTGTTTTATCCAATCTTGCATTATGGGGACTTGGGCGGGTGGAGCTATTAGCAGAAATTCTGTTTTTAGGGCATTTCATTTGAGATGTCTTTTTTGCCAGCCATATCTGGGTATTCCTAAGCGTTGTGATGAGCAGTTTGATGTCTTCTAAGGTGTGGATCTTGAGGTATAATTGTGTGTCGTCAGCATACATGTGGTATTGCACGTTAGATGCACGAAGAATTTCGGTGAGGGGTTCCATGAAACGGTTAAACAATGTCGGGGATAAAGAGGACCCTTGCGGTACTCCTAATGTTACAGGGACGGTTTTGGACATGGTGTTGTTGACCCTGAATTGTTGTGTTCGATTATGTAGAAATGAGGTAAACCAGTTTAGCACTGAACCTGATAATCAGATTCTATGCTACAGAAGATCTAACAGGTTCTCGTGTTTGACTGTATCAAAGGCTGAGGAGAGGTCAACCAGGATGAGTAGGCAGGATCCATTCTGATCAAGGATTTGTAGCGCGTCATCAATTATATGTGTCATGGCTGATTCAGTACTGTGACCTGCTCGGAAGCCTGATTGGTGTTTGTTAAGAAGGTCAAAGTGGTCAATATGCCTTGTCAGTTGGAGGTGTACACATTTTTCCAAAAGTTTGGCCAGGGTAGGGATGTTGGAAATAGGGCGATAGTTGTTTAGGTCCGTAGGGTCGGCCGTGGGTTTCTTTAGAATGGGTGAGACCTGTCCAACTTTGAGGGTGTCCGGAATGCAACCTTGTTGAAGTGAACTGTTTATGATCTTAGTCCAGAGAGGCAGAAGTAGTGGAGTTAAGTTTTTAACAGCGTTAGCGGGTAGAGGATCGGGGAAGTGATTGGCAGGGTTGATGGCACAAAGTATTTTGCCTATGGCTTCTTCGGTGTAAGTCGAAAAGGATGACCAGTCGGCGTTGTTTTTTAGGTTAAGCTTTGATGGGAAATCGTATGGTGCAATTGGCATTACTGGGGAGGTCTTCGTGTGCGGTCCCGTGTGTAAGATTAGATCGTTGAGGAGGTCAGTCTTGACATTATCTGTCTTCAGAGTGAAGAAGGCAGAGAATTCTTCACAGTTGGGTTGCGGGCAAGCTATGTGTTGTGGACGTTGAGGTGCGTCCTTAGATTGGGTTTTGATTAGATCAAAGAGTTTTTTGGGACGATTTATTGCTTGGTCTAGTTGGTGGCTGAAGAATTCTGCTTTAGTGCATTTGATCTTTCTGAAGTAAGCGTTTCTCTTTTTCCTTAGTATATTTAGGTGATTGGCTGAAGGAATTGACCTCCAGGTGCGTTCCGAAGCTTGGAGAGAGCGTCTGTCTTCGCTGAGTATTCCATTGTACCAAGGCTTGGAGTTCTTTATGGAGGCTCTATTTAGTTGCAGGGGGGCTACCTCATTTATTATCCTGGTAATGTAATTAAGGTAGTGATTGGTAAGGTCATGGACTTCGGAAGATCCCGTAGGGGGCAGAAGTAAGTTGTAACTGGACGATGGAAAAGTGTTAGGGTTGATTTTTTTCATGTCTCTTTTCCAAACTTTAGGTCTTGTGGATTGAACCGAGTTCAGTTTCACTATTTCCTTGATAAAGAAGGTAATGATATGATGGTCTGACCAGTCACAAGGTTGAATCGAGTCTAGCTGAATGCAATCTCTTTTGGAGATTATTATATCCAGTATTGAGCCTTTGTCGTGTGTGGGGCTGTTGCAGATTTGGGTGAGGTCTAGGTCGTCTAGGAAATTTTTGAGGGTATTAACCGCTGCATCCTTGTGGTCATTCCAGTGGAGATTGAGGTCGCCAAGGAATATTTGGGTATTTTGGCACCCGGTGTTTGTTGATACCATGTCCATGAAGTGTTCGATGAAGGCTAGGTTGTCACCTGGTGGATGATATATCGTGTGTAAAGAGCATAGTGGTATGTCATTACTGGTGATGTTGAGGCATATGTATTCGCAGGAAGGGAATACCGGTGCAATGGATCTGTTCACTGAGATACTGCTCCTGTGTATACAGGCGATGCCTCCCCCTGTTTTATCAGTTGTATCCAATCTGATGATGTCATAGTTAGGGGGTACTAGTATGTCAATGATAGGTGAGGAGGATTCATTTAGCCAGGTTTCGGTTAGCAGTATCAGGTCCGGTTCTTGTGTGAGAATGAGGTCGGCTATGTCCACTGCGTGTCTAGAGGCCGATCTACAATATAAGAGGATGCATTTGAGACGGGGCGTAATGAGGGTTGATGTAGGTTCTTGAATGAGGGGGGCTCTTCTTATGTTGTTGTCAATGACGCCTCTAATGTTATGTTTGATGGTCCTGTGTGGGTTGGGGGGATAGTTGGTATGGTCATTGAAGAGGGCGTGATAGGGTACGCGAGGGCGGGTGCATATGAGTGAAGAAGAGATAGTAGATCAATCTCTGAAAGTGAATTGGTGCTTCAGAGTGGGCAGGTTGAATTTTTAATGGAGGGAACTGATTTCCGGCTGGGTAAGATCGGAATTGAGGTGTTTGTTAGGTGCATCGGGAGCCCGCTAGCATTGGGCTGTCTTGTAGCTCTAGAGCACCATGGTTGTTTCGATATCAACTCATTAAATGCTTGGAGTTCTTCTTTGATTTGATGTAATGAGATCATGATCTCATCAAGTCTGGGGTCTGGTGTGTTTAAGAGTAGGTTTGTAGGCTGTGATATGGATATGGATGGGTGCGTTGTGGTCTGGTCGGGTTTGTGGTCTAATGCAGGTATGAGTGGGGTGGGAGGAGGTGTAGCGGGTGCAGATGGATGAGTAGGGGATGTGGAAGGTTGATCTGTTGACGTGGATGGCTGGGATGAGGGTGTAGGAGGTGTGCATTGGTCCAGAAAGAGCTCGGGTGGTGGCATGTCATCAATGTAATGGAGAGTCTTATTATGTTCTGACAACTGAACTGGATGTGGTGGGCTGGACTGGGGGCTGTATGTGCTAGGAGTCTCGTTGAGTAGCGGAGATGGAGTGGGTGGAGTGTTGGTTATGGAGGGGAGGATGTTGACAAGTGGGGCAGCTGTGCTCGTGAATGAGGGGGATTGGTTATCTGTTAGTTGGGCGTATGCTACCGCGGTAGTGCTGGGTTGGAGTATTGTGAGAGGGTCAGGCGACATGGTAGTTGCCTGTGTCTCCAATGTGCCTAACGGTCGGTGTGATAGCGGAACAAGGTTGGGGGGAATGTTTGATAGAATGATGTGCTGCGTGTTGTAGTAAGGGGTAGTCTGGGTGGAAGTAGCGTCTAATTCGTATGGAGGTAGTGGTGGGGATAGTAATGGGGCATGGCTGTCAGAGGAGAGAGATGCTGGGGTATATTGTGTGGTGGTGGTGGGGATTGCATGGGTGACAATTTGGGATTTCGACACTTGTTCTTTAATAATGGGGAAGATTCAACCTAGCCTGGCTGATGAGGGGTGTTACCCAGAAACAGGTCCCTGGATGCTTGTTTCCCATCCAGGGAAGTTATGGCTTGGCAGTTCGGGCCGGACTGTTCCCATGAGGCACAGGGTCAAGAATGATTTGCGTATATTTGTGTCTGAACTCTGGTGTCGAAGTGAGCTAAAGAATGGTGATGGATTCAACCCAAATCTGTGACTGGGGGCGAGTGTCTGAAAAGTTTCAGCGCTCCGTCCATCATCTTCTTGTGTTTTCCATGGCCTTCACTAAGACCTGGAAATTATCTTTACTGGTCACAAAATACTAATCTCAATTCGTTGCCACTCTTTTTCCAGTTTATCTGGTGGCCTTCTCACGATTGCTGGCCAATACACAGCCCTCTGCTTCCCTGGGGAGTAGTGTGAACGACTACTAGGGTTAGGAAAAATACTGGCCTGCCAAAGAGGGAGGTTTTACCTCCCCCTTGCAGGAAGCTTTAAAGTTGAAGTCTACTTTGGTAGGCAAACAGAGTACTTTCTCAATTAGGGCTACTCCTTTGTTCACTTTGATGGGCTGGAGTGTGAACAGAGAGGAAATACAGTAGCCAAAGTGTTTTTTTACATCAGTGTGTAGCCCACAGGTAGTCACACCTCTAGGATGGGCGATCTAGCTACTCACAACCAAGGAAGAGTTCAGACATCTTGAGAGTGGGCTAAATAGAGTACTCTGGGATTGCTATATGCCATAGATAACCGCAAATCAACACAAGGCTGGAGGGGTCCTGGTAGCTTATTGCCTAGTGACCTCATCATCCCCCATGACACTTTCTGGGCATAAATACAGCACTCCTGGTACCCTGAACCTCATATCCCATCTGGTACTGGAGAAAGGACCAAAGGACTGCCCCATTGACCCATGGAACTCTCAGGAAAGGCTGCACCAACCGCTGAACTGCACCTGCTGCTCATTGAGCTAGTGATGAGAGGACTGTGCCTGCGTTGCCTGGCACGTGGAAACATTGATCAGAGCCTCATACTGAAGCAGTGACTCCAAGAGTCAGTCAGCTGACCTCCAGTTCCAGCCCAACCATAATAGCTGGTGTAGCCAGTTTTGGCTAGTCGGTAGCCACCTTCACGGAATCATCATTGACTGCCGATGTGCAGCCAAGAAGACCTCACTTCAGGACTCAAAAATTGCACCCATGACTGCTGGACCTGGGAGAGTCACCAAATAACAAATTGATCACCAATGGTGGACTATCATCCTCACCAAAGATAACTGCTGGACCAGCTGTAACCAGAGATTGGTTGCTCAGCCACTGCTGGAATTCTACTGGCCCAAAGAGGACTTAAAGGAGCACTGACCTCTATGGCGTAAGTCAACCTATCTTACCCGCGGATTAACTGCAAGGAGATCCCCGGCGACTGTACAGCATCCAGAGCATCTTTCAGCATCCTCAACATACTGAATCCCCAGGATCAGAAGCACTCCATTGAAATCCATGGTGGTTTTGATGTAAAGCGTGAAAGTGGATTTGAGACTGCTTTGGTGACCAAGTAACTGCCCAAATGTTCCTTAATGGCTTCCCTGGCCCTCTCCCTGTGAGAATTGGTCGCCCAGTATGGGCCATAGTAGCCAAACACAACTGTTCTAAACTTTCCAAAAGTTTTCACCTTTACAGTTACCACTGTTAGTTTGTGCTTTGGACTAAAATGCTGACATTTATGCTTTCTTCAACTACCTATACCCCTGAATCAGCTATTGGATTTAGCTCATTTTGGTGTTCAATAATTAATAAATAAATGATTGATTGTTGTACAAACAAGCCTGACTGGACCCTAGACGGTTTTGTGAGTGAATGTCACAGTGAGATTGCACAACCACACCACATAATACACCAAAGTCCTCATAGGAATGCATTACTACCCCCTTTGAGGTGTCTGTATAATATCAAGTTTGCTACAGGATTTTGGTTGGAAAATATTGATACATAGGATACAATTCTGTTTTTCGAAGTGCTGCAAGGACCGAATTATAATGTTTGTGACCATTAAAATACTTAGTACATCAGGCAGTGTATTCCATCAACACTACTTTACCTTCAGGAACTAACCACTTCACCTTCAGGAACTGTATACCAGTGTCTGAATTAAATAACTTGGAATCCACACTGCTTATAGAATTCTTAGTTTGCGGAGCACCATTGAACAACAACAAAATTATCTCTTTTCTGTAACCACAAGACTGCCTTCACTGGGATTTTCATCATGTGTAAGTGCCGATATCCTTTTATTTGTATATTTGTTTAAGGAAATAGTTGGCCACGTTACGCTTGAGTAGAAAAACCTTCATTCATATTCATAATTTACGCAATTCATTTAATTCTGCTGCTCCCTTCCTTGTTGCTTTGAATCTTCCAATCCGTCCATGGCAGGCACAGACCATTTCAAGCAACATGGCTGACCCAACTCTACCAATAAGATTTTTGAAAACAGTAAAATATATGAAACAAGGTACTGTGGTACTTTGGTACTTTGGTGGCAGCAATGAAGCGTTCAGTAATTTTTTGTGGTGCTCCACCCAACTAGCAGTACTGATCTGGTTGTGTGCTATGTAGTCTAAGAAATGAGAATGATTCCTAGTATTTCAGGCAAAAAGGCTCACTTTTGCCCAGCCATTCTTGTACTTACAAAGAACTGTAAATTAATCAAATCAAGTCAAGCATTTCCAAATTGTTACATACTCAAAGGACTTTAAGCTCTGTGACATTCTACTCTCAAGAGAGATACCTAAGGAGATAGGTTTTTGACTAAAGGAAAGAGACCAGAAGAGGCCCATGATACCTTTATAAACAAATTGAACTACAGGGATCAATGGTGTTGTTACTTTCTGGTGATATTGCATGAAGATTCACCTTAGATATCTAGGGAAGTTTACTGATTATAATCAATTTCATGAATATATGTTAACCAGCACTCACATAGGTGCAGAAAAGAGTAAGCAATGAACTGGTGTAATTTGAAGTGTAACATTAAATTGTAAATGGCAAGTTCAAATGTTTGTTCTCAATTAATATTAAAATGCTAAGGGCCATATGTACTAATATCTGGTTACAAAATACAGGTAGAAAATAGTGAGCAGTATTTTTGCAACCAGTAAAGATTTTTAAATACTTCCTAGGTATTAATAGTTTGGTTCTTAAAATTTGGAACCATAGTGAGCCGGCACCAGACCTAACTCATGCATTATAAAGGAGGTAGGTTGTAAATTGCTCAACAACACGATTCAAGACCATCATAGGGTTGGTGCCTGGCAGGAATTAGTAGATCATCTTTGTTAGAAAAGCATACTTTTTATTCAAATGGACCCCCTTCTCCTTAAAGGAAACTGGACTACACTTCGAAACATTTCTATACAAACGTATGTATTACATTCACAAAGGGGAAGGGGTCAAAAGAAAACCTCTTCCATTTTACTAATATTTTGCCAACTTCTTTGAGGTGTCGGTTAAATATCAATGTTTGGTGACCGGATTTTGGTTGGATACTTTAGATACTGATTTCATATTTTGAAGGCGTGCCTACAACACACCTCTTCCAGATACCGAATCAGGGTCCATTTGGAACCCCATTTTAGGAGTTGAAAAAGTTTCCCCACTACTGATATGGTATTAGTGCATAATCAATCAATCAATCCATTTGTAGAGCGTGCTGCTCACCCGTGTGGGTCTCAAGGCGCTAGAGGGGGTGGGGGACGAGCAGCTACTGATCGAACAGCCAGGTCTTGAGGAGTCTCATGTAGGTCAGTAGGTCCTGGGTCTGCTGCAGCTGGATGGGGAGAATGTTCCATGTCTTAGCGGCGAGGTGGGAGATAGATCTGCCGCCGGTGGTCGTTCAGCAGATGCGTGAGATGGTGGTGAGGGCGAAGTCAGTGGAGAAAAGCTGGTGGTTAGGGGTGTAGAAGGTGAGTCATTCGTTGAGGTATGCTGGTCCAGCGTTGTGGAGTGCTTTGTGAGCTTGGTTGAGGAGCTTGAAGGTGATCCTCTTGTTTACCGGGAGCCAGTGCAGGTCTCTTAGGTGGGCGGTGATGTGGCTGTGGCGAGGGATTCCGAGGATGAGGCGTGCGGAGGCGGTTTGTATGAGTTGAAGTCTTTTCTGGAGTTTGACCGTGGTTCCCTCATAGAGGGCGTTGCCGTAGTCTAGCCTGCTGCTGACGAGGGCTTGAGTGGCCATCCTTCTGGTTTTGGTGGGGATCCATCTGTAGATCTTGCGGAGCATGCAGAGGGTGTTGAAGCAGGAGGAGGAGACAGCGTTGAGTCCAGGATGAACCCCAGGTTACATGCGTGGTTGGTTGGTGTCGGGGCAGTTCCCAGTCTGGCCGGCCACCAGGAGTCATCCCATGAGAAGGGGGTGGAGACGAGGATGAAGACCTCCGTCTTGTCAGAGTTCAGTTTCAGACGGCTGGTCTTCATCCACTCTGCGACGGCCTTCATTCCATCGTGGAGGTTGGATTTGGCGGTGGTCGGGTCCTTGGTGAGGGAGAGGATCAGCTGGGTGTCGTCGGCGTTCAAAATAATGATGATGAAGAAAAAGCATTTACAAGTTCGTTAATGCAGAACTGGAGCATTCGTTAGCATTGAAATGCTTAGTACACTGTGCCCTTAATAAGACATTTCCCAAAATGTGTACATTAATGAAAGCAACCTTGGTTTCTTTAAATTAAATCTAGTGTATGTGATAGCGAGATCGAAAATATGAGTAAAAATGAATAGCTGCTGTCAAAACACTTGTTTGATGAATTGACAAGGTTAAAAAATTATTATATTGGAAGGAATGACTACTGAGGTCATTAAAAATATTAGCATTCAGGAAATTATTTAATGTCAGAGTTCTGCTCTTCTTCTGAGGGACTGTAAAAATAGGAAACAATCTTTAAGAGCTAGAAAGAAAAGCAGTACTAGTAGACTGCATTCAGATCCAAGGCAGTGGTCCACTATCCTGTCACAACTGCAGAGGCCACCCTTCCACCGACTCCTCTTGTGACAGATTGCTTTATTTAAATAAGGTGTTCATTTTGATGGCCCTTTTTTTCTACCCACACAGATAGAGCACTTTGAAAAAAATATACATAGTGGCCAGCTCTGGTTTGTAAAAAAAACAGTGGCTCACACAAGGCCAATTGGTCCTAGAAGAGATAGTGTATCACACGAAAACGAAAATTTTATCAAAAAAGCCTTTTCTAGACAGATATAGGAAGGGACACACATGAACATTGTAAGGTGGTTAATTTATTTAACAATATTCCCTTTATCATTACAAGCGTAATATAGATTTAGTGCTCACAAAATAGTGAAAAGGAACGTGATGTGGTGAGTGAAGGAAATTTTAAAAGCATACATCGCATTGACAACAAGAGCAAAACTCCTCACAAGAATGTTTGGGGGAAATAAAGGAGTCTGGTTGAAAAAAAGGGTTGACGTTGTTTCTATCTCAGTAATTAGAGATCTTCACCAGGACAGAATTCATGAAGTGGTCCCAGAATATTGTCAGATAGCAATATAGATCAACATTTTACATTTCCATAGTCGAATAGTAAGAGCACAGCTCAATAGGGTAAAAATGCCAGAAGAACAGAGTAAGAATTTATCAAATATTAATGAGTGAATCACATGAGATTGAGAGATACACGAAAAGAGGATCCCGGTAGAGTACTATGTGCCTATGAATGAAGGCTGCAGCACCAAGGTGAACACGAAAGAATGATCATGAGTGAGTCATGTCAGGGCAGCTGGAGGGGGGTCAGTCTCAAATGAGAGTGCATGGGCAATAAATGGAAGCTTACTTAAGTGACCCGGAGGTAGCGAGACATATCCTAGTAGGGCGCGACGTCGTGGGTAGTGGATGGCCAATGCGGACAAGTCCTAACTAAACGAATTATAATAATAGTGAATAATCTAATCATGAATAATTGATAAAGGGCTGCGGTATTGGTGCACCTGTTACACCACCGACTGGGTGGTCAAAAAAACCACTTACTTGTAATATCATCAGAGGAACCCGTTTGAGTGGTAAAGAGCCTCGGAGGGCCTGGAGACCTAATTTAGAAGGAGGCTCTGATGGCGTGGAGGCTTAATTTAAAAGGAGGATCTGATGGCCTGGAGGCTTAACTAAGAAGGAGGGGAGTCAAGCCGATAGCACTGCTCAGCAATATTGTTCTTCCTAAGAAACAAACCCACAACACTAGGGTTTGTTTAAGAATAACAAAACATACAGTTGCACTGACATGCTTGGAGGTTGTTCCTTGAACATGGGGCCATAGATTAATTATCCTGCCTTGAGCTTCCATGCCTGATATGATTATCCCTTGTAGGAAACATGTGCAGTGATTGGTCCACTGTACGTAGATCAGACCTGGCATACACAAATCATTGGTCGATTCACTGCTGGTAAAAGGTTTGTGACTGGAACCAACTGAGGCACAGTTTTCAGAAGCCTGGTGATTCTCACCCTCTAAATGAAATGGGGGGACTGAAGGTTTGGTGGGGCAGAGGCTCAGTGCTATACAAGAGCAGTTCCCACTCCAGAAAACAGAAAATGATGTCATTTTACCCCAGCAATTGAATCACAGGAAGGCTCATGTCACCTTAAAACAAATGTGCCATAGAGAATGCACTGTATTTTGCTCTGCCCTAGAAGGGAGAAATTACTTTTTGCCAGTGGTAGAACATGAAGAAGTTAAAAGTACAATATTGTGTCAAAAACTTAAATATTCAGGTTAAATTAGGGTAAGGACATGCTACTAATTGTGCCTAAATTATTTTAGTTATTGGCATCAGAAACAAAGGAAAAGGGGAACTTGTGTATTTGACACCCAGTTGAGCACTTAGGTAATGATAATAATAAGCACTGATGAAGCAGATATTGATGGTGGTATGTGTTTCCAAGTCCCTAAAATGATACAGGGCACAGAAAATCATCACTGATTCTGAAATGCAAAACATAGCAGGCTCCAGGCTCCATCAACTAAATTAATGTTGTTAGACCTGTCATCTTTGTGTGGGGTTCCCCCAAACCTTTTTTTCCTTCTGCCCTCCTTTTTTATGAATTTGTTTTTGTTGGCATTAAGACTCTCTGCACTTTAGCGCTGCTAACCTGTGCTAAAGTGCATGTACTCTCTCCTTTCAACACATTAAAATTGGTCCACACCCAATTGTCACATTCATGTATAAGTCCCTTGTAAATTGTACCACAAGTACCTAGGGACTGTAAATGAGATGTTCCTTAAGGGCCTGTATCACTACTTATGACTCACCAACGTAGCCCTTTAAACATGTCTCAAGCCTTCCATTGCAGCCTGTGTGCAATTTTCAACTGATAATTCGACCTGGCAAAATGGCCCTTTAGCCCAGCCTAAACCTTCCTTTTTAATACAAATCAGTCAGCCCTAAAGTAGGCGCTAAGCAGCCCACTGGATACAGTGCTTTGTATTTCAAAGTTACGGTGTGTTATTCAGCTGTACATGTCCTGGTAGTGAAAAGCTCATAAACATGTTTCTCACGACTGTAAGGCCTGCAACTCCAATTGGATATCATTGGAGTACATTAAATAAGTGCTAACATTTCATTGGGAACGGTAGAAATGTCATATTTCGTCTCAAATGAATTGTGATTTATAATCCTCTTTAATGGCAAATCGGATTTTAAGTCACAATTGGTACTTTTCCATCCTAATTATTTGGCACCTGCAGCCTGGATCACATCACAGTGAATAGTTGGCAGTTGCTCTTTACTATACCAGACAGTGAGACAAATGGGGACTAGCTATTGGCAGAGTGGGCCATTCTGCCAGGATGGGTGGAGCTGTTCCCTGCCCCACTCAAAGGGCTGTCTCCAACACACTCAAAAAGGACCTTTACACCAGCCTATTGGCACCCTAGACCACTTGGAGACTGAGTAGGAGAAGCAAGGGGATTTCCAGAACCAGAAGTGAGAGTAGGCTATAAGATTCCCCCTTCAAAGCCGGCACCAGGTATATATATTAGATACTCAAACCAACTCTTCAGTACACTTCTGGACCTGTAGAGAATCCACAGATGTAATGCTTTGTGCCTCAGGGGACTGCTATGCTACTACCAGAGGACTGCTCTGATGTTTAAATCTTGCCTTGTACTCTAAGAGTACTAGCCTGCTGCTTGAGGCCTGCTTGCTACTTGAATCCTGGACCTTCAGAGTGACTCCAAAGGCTAGTTGGCTGGCCTCCTGTGTGAGCCACAGGGACATAGAAGCTCCTTGAATCTTACTCCTGACCTCTGCCGAAAGTGAGTCCTGGCCTCCAAGTGATGCCCAACCAGTCCTGGACACTTGAAAATGGGTTTTAAAGTGATCCTTACGCCAAAACCTGAAATTTCCCGAGGACCTGACAGGAGTAAAATACCACCTGCTTGCAAATCCTCCCAAGGCACATAGCTTGACAGCTTGACTTTGCTGCAGCTATCGCTACGTTGATCTCTGCAGCAGCAAATCCTGTTCAGCACAATTAAATGAGACCTTCCAGTAATAGTACCTGGCCTCGTGGAGCCCTGGCCAGCTACAGCTTACAGCCTCGGCCCTCTAGAGATTTTCGACCTCAAAAAAAGTGTGAAAGGCCAAAGGTAGACATCCTCACCCCAACTTTGTCCATCTGACCCCAGACGATGACGCATCCTCCTTGAACACCTCTGACTGCCTTGCTGAACATAACCTTCTCAGGAACCTTTCTTTCAAACTTCTTCTAAGTCTGAAGCTAAGGCGAGATTTGGCCCTATCCACCTCACATAACCAAACCGTGCTCCTGCATAGATTAGGATAGACTCTATAGAGTGCACTAAAACCTGAAGTTGCAAAAGCACTATAGAGTGACAGATAGATGAACAAGAGCAGTGCAGCAAAGAATCAAAGATTCTGAGATTAAAATAGCCAGGTTTTCAGATGTTTTTTGAAGGGTGTATAAGAATCTACACCAGAAATATAGGTAGGTAAAGTGTCCATTGTATAGCTGCATCCACCGAGAAGGAATGTCCACCCCATCAAGTCTTCCGAAATCTCAGGATGCTAAGTTTTTTTGGATCATGAAGATCTTAGTGATCTACCAGGAGTGTACCAATGGAAAAGAGCATTCATTTAGCTAGGGCCCCTCTGGTAAAGATCCTCAAAGACTGAGAACAAAGCCTTGAAAATTCACCTCCTGAACGGAACAGATCCCATCTCTAACCAAGTGTGTTTGGGAATGTTCTGAATCAGGCAGGCTGCCCCATTCTCTACAACCTGAAGTTTGTTCAGGGAAGGGCTGTTGATATTAAGGTATAGTGAATCACAGTAATTCAGCCCTGAGGTGACAAGGACACTAGCGACCGCCTGGTACAGTTCCAATGGAATATAAGGAAAGATCTTTTTCAGGGTCCTAATGATGTAAAAACAAGTGCTGGTTGTGCGACTGTCCTGTGCATCAAAACTCAGAGATTTATCAAAGATGGACCAAGGTTTTGAGCTGACTTGACAGGAGTGAGGAGAGGGCCAAAGGCCCCCAGATGTTTGCCCAGATGGAGTTTTGGGAACCAGACACAAGCACCTCTATCTTGTCTGCATTAATCTTCTAAGAATTGTCTTTTATAGAGCAGATAATGTGATACATACACTGGTTGATCATTCCCACCACCAAAGACAGGTTGTTCAAAATAGAATCAATAATTTGATTATCATCTGCATACGACAGCCCTTTAAACCCAAATGAATGCACCAGATCAGCCAGAGAGGGCACATAAAGATTAAAGAGGGTCGGGCTCAAGTCACCCCACAGGGGAGGCTGAAAGATTTTCCTTAAAACTACTGCAGCTAACAATTTAAACCCTGTTAGATAAAAAAAAAGAGGGAAGAAGCTGCAAAGGCAGACCCACTAACTACAGCTTGCTGCAGATGCTGAACGTTTTGTGCTGGTGAGATGCTACAGACAAGTTAAACATTACTAAGATAGCCACCCGCCCTGATCAACTTAACAATGGATGCTGTCTGCAGGCACAGTAAGGGTGTCATCCGTACTATGATGGGTGAGAAGAATTGAGGACCCCATTTTTTTTTTTTTTTAACATTTTATTTTATTTGACAGAGTTTTATACAGCGCAAACTTGACCAGAATTGGGTATCAGAGCGCTTTACATAGCACCAGTTGCGTTACATGAGGACACATGAATTTTTTTTTGTTAGGCACGGGGAGATTAAGTGATTTGCCCAGGATCACAGGATGTTCAGCGTCATTGCCGAGACTCGAACCCGGTTCCTCAGAATCGAGGTCGACCGCCCTAGCCATTCGGCTAACTCCTCTCCACATAGGTATCAATCAATCAAACCGTGTAGGAGTCTTAGAGGTGCAGGTTCACCAGTGAAGTTATGATCAGGACCGTGCATATGAGCACAGGTTAAGTAAATAAATGGATGGGTGGGCCGCGGTGGTAAGTCCAAAGCAGGAGCCAGCAGCGCTGGGTCAATAGGCACAATGACATGGATAGCCAGTGGTGTCCGGATGGAACCAATGGGTCAGTAATCCGGCCGCAATGGGTGGTGATACTACTTGGACGTGATCACGTACTGCTGGTTTCTGCTTTCGACTTGACACCGGGGTCCTCCCATCCATTTATATAATTAACCTGTGCTTGTATGCATGGTCCTGATCATTACTTCACTCGTGTCAGCCGTCTGGCGAACCCGCGCCTCTAAGACTCCTACACTGTTTCTATGGACCTACTGTGCAATCCGCACGGTGTGATACTAAATTCAAATGGTCTATTCCAGACCGCTTGCCATTGTGCATACCGCATGGTAATTTTTTTACAGGCATGTAATATTCTGTCCTGAGGATGATCCCTGTATTGTTTTTACGGGATAGAAACACCATTAACAAACTGCACAACGTAAAAACAACTCAATTCATTACTTATGTGTAATGGTGTCATTGTTCATTTTTGCTTGTCTCATCTTCTGTGTAACATACTAGCCTTATGTCCTGCTTGAGCCTTTGTTTTTGTTTTTTTGGTATTTTTTTTGTTATATGTATTGCATTGGACGCAGGATTGTGTCCCACTTTATTTATTTCTCGAACTGAAATATTATTAAAATATCCCTGTCCAGCTGGACAGCCTTAATATAGCACTGATTCAGAGTCTATATTTATTCCCTCTACTTTGTATTCTCCCTGTCAGGGACAATTGTGTTTGTAACTTACTAATGCCCAAGGTCCCTGACCATTACAATTGGGTTCCCTTGTCTTCTCAAACTTGTCTTTTTAACTAAAGCATGGATTTGCCCTCCATTTCAGCTCTTGTCTGCGACATTCCTGCCTAAAGGTCTTAAGTTTGGTCTGCTTTTTTGCCAGGCTTCCCCAGAGGGTTACGTACTGGTTAATTTAATTACTTTTGTAGTTGATCCAGACTAAGATTATGGTTATTGCATTAGAAGTGTCTTCATCCCCGTCAACCAAAAAACAATTTTTCACATATGTATATTTAATAATGAAACATTAATTGTAGGAGTGAGCAAAGCTTATGAAATAGGACATGTTTTATATCCAAAAAGTAGGAGAATTCAATGTTAGAAGTGACAAGCTAACTTAAGCTATAAAAATGTAGGAACACTAATACACAAACAACTAGGTTGAATGATTACCCTCACTCTTACTTCATGAGATCATGCATGGTATTTTAAATAGAGGTAATTTTCTGAAGTTAGTTAATTCTTTATCAGATTAAAGAAAATATCTTTTTTTGCCAGTACAGTTTGTTTCATATAAGTGGAGCCAAGGTGAGCTTGCTATATGTATTTATGTTTATAGCTTTTCTATAGCGCGCCTCTCACCAAAAGGCAATCAAGCAATGCACATGGTCAAAGAGAAGTATCAAATCAACAAGTGGTATGAGAAGGTATGGATGGTCATTGTATTGTGATGTAGTGTGTCTTCAACTCTTTCCCAATTTGGAGCAGTGTTGGGGTGGTCCGTATGAATACCGAGATGTTGTTCCAGACAGTGGGTGATTATGGAAAAGGCCTGCTGTCATATTTTGTATTTTTTTCATTCCTCTTTATTTGCAGTCTGTTGCTGCCCTGACTTCAGGTTTTCCAAAAAACAACAGAGACAGTGTGGTTGTCTGCAAGCTAAGTGGGAGTACTCATTATGATAACTTTGGAAATTATGCTGCTGGTTTTGAATATGGTGCAGGTTAGCGTGGAGAACCACTGGATTCTGTCTATTCCCGGGCGGAAAACTCCACTCGCAGAGCCTTCTGAATTCAGGAACTCCACAGAGTAGAGCAAAGTTCCTGCATTCCACCATCTGGCACAAAACCAGTTTTTGGTTTTGGTGCTTGCTCATGAGCAAAAACAACAGTTGATGGACAGAATGCAGAACAGTGTCATACATTCACCCCAGTACAGAGATCTGGGCCTAAATCCATAGTTTTTTTGCTCACCGTGCCGTTCCAGTTTGAACCCAGCCATATGCAAATCAGTCTTGACCCTGTGCCTCATAGGAACAGTCCAGCCCGAACTGCCAAGCCAGGTCCTCCCTGGAGTGGAAACAAGCATCCTAGGACCGGTTTCGGGGTTTCACCCCTCTTCAGCCAGGATAGCTTGATTCCAGTGGCATGGTGAGCACGGGACCCACGTCTGGGCATACCCTTCCCACTCGGGGTGACAAATGCAAAAATACATTTTAAAAAATGGATGCTTGTTTCCACTCTAGGGAGGACCTGGCTTGGCAGTTCGGGCTGGACTGTTCCCATGAGGCACAGGGTCTTGGAGAAGAAAATCTACTTGAAATCCTCTATTTGAGTAGATTTAGCTGCTTCTCAAGATCAAAAGCTACTCCAAATGCATTCACATTCGCAAGTGGCAAGTGGTGAGGTCATGGCTGGAATCCATGCAAGGGTGTGCAAAATCTCTTACATGCATGCCCGCAGCTCAAGAATATCATGCTGCTTATGAGCAAAAAGAAATATTGATGGACAGAATGCAGAACAATGTCATACATGTGCAAGAAACCTTTTTTTCCCTTTTTTTTCCCAACCAGAAGGAAGTGCCCCAGTGACTCTAACTTCCTGCTCATGTCAAGCAGGCTCCTCTCAGTGCTTTGTTCATCTCTTGGCCACTTTTTCTTTGAATTTGGATTTGAGGACTCTGCATTTGACATTTAACAAGTAAGTTCAAAAATTCTTGTATGAGGGTGTTGTTTGTTTGATAGAGGGCATGCACCAGCATATATTTGTACTTGTATGCGATTTCTCAAATTTACTGTGGTGGGTGGCCTGCAGTTTCAGGGGCCCAGTTATATTTTTGCATTACATTTTTCTTCCTTGGTAAAGGAACAAGGTTGGCCAGTTCAGTACACTTTCTTTATTATTGTTATATTTGCAGGTTTCTTCTCATTCTTTCACCCAAACATTGGCAATTATAGATTTTTGAATTTGTATTTTTTTGAATTTGTGTTTTTATTTTTTTGGAGAACTTTTTTGAGTTTTCTAGTTTTAATAATCTTTTTAAAAATGTTTATATTAGTTTTGTTGTATTTTGCTTTTAATTTATTTTGCCCCAATCCATCCATCCATCCACCATAGGCATACAGCCACACAACAACATTCAGTTTTTTTAGTATAATTAGTTTTACTCCTCAACACCTTGGCTGTGGTGCACTGAAGACACATGAGCATCATTAACTTTTTGAATGATTATTCCATTTCCCCTGAACCACATTGCCTGCCATAGGTATATACTAACCTTAATTGTTTTTTAAACAATTATTATTCCATTTACCTATGCACTTCCCTGAGTGCCACAGGTGTCTCCTGTAGAATTGATAGGCACAAAACAAAAAGCTGTATCTGTACATTGTGTTATTGTGATTGGAAATTAAATGTTATGGTCTGGTGGTCCGGTTTGGCTTTAATGTGGATGATTTATTATTACCCTAAGTAAACAACCACACTAACATTGCCTTTGTCTGTACTAATTCTTAAGACAACAATGCCAAGTTTCACTAAATGTTTTTCTTGCTTGTTTGCTTTTAGGTGTACAAGAGAAGAAGAGACATCACATGCAATACTGCCAAACAGAAGGTCTTCCAATATTTTCTGCTTGTGCAGTTTAGTGTCACTGACAACTGAGAGCTTTAAGATGGCCCCAAAGAAAGATCCTCCTAAGAAAGTAGTCAGTGAAAGGAAGCTGCTTTCCACTGGTGGCATGCCAACCCCAGCCTTTTTTGGGAGCCGTTTGCCTGCCAGACCAGCCTATGGAGAGGAACCTGGGAGCAGCACTCCTGCATCAACAGCACCACCTCAATCTGAACCCAAGACCGTGTCTGTCAGTGAGGCAGCCACTGCAATCATGGAGATGCTGAAATGCAGTGATGCTGAATGTGATTTGTCCTTTTCGCAAAGTAGTAACCACCTGCTTGCAAATCCTCCCAAGGCACATAGCTTGACGGCTTGACTTTGCTGCAGCTATCGCTACGTTGATCTCTGCAGCAGCAAATCCTGTTCAACACAATTGAATGAGACCTTCCAGTAATAGTACCTGGCCTTGTGGAGCCCTGGCCAGCTACAGCTTACAGCCTCGGCCCTCTAGAGATTTTCGACCTCAAAATAAGTGTGAAAGGCCAAAGGTAGACATCCTCACCCCAACTTTGTCCATTTGATCCCAGACGATGACGCATCCTCCTTGAACACCTCTGACTGCCTTGCACGGCTTCTGGGCATGACAGCGCCAATCTAGCATCTTAGTGCCGATCGTGATCACAAACGGAGTGGTCAAGCAGCTTTTTGCTTGAGAATGCAGCCGAGAGGCATTTGGAGTGGATTTTTTACTCATACTGGCCATTGGAGCTGTTTTTTTGTTCGAGAAGCCATTTTTTAAAACTATTTTTCAAACAAGAAGGAAGTACCCCAGACACTCCAACTTCCTGTTACTGTCCAGCAGGCTCCTCCCAGTGCTTTGTCCCTCTCTTGGTCACTTTTCCTTGGGATTTGGCGCAAGAAGGATCACTCTCCTTGTCTGATGCATCCATACCATTGGATTTAAGGAATTTGTTTTTGAGATATTACAAGTAAGTTGAAAAACTGGTGTTTAAGGGGTTGTTTATTTGATTAGGGACATGCGCATGGATTTTATTGTACTTTTATTTGATTTGTATTGTGGTGGGTGGACTACAGTTTAGGTAGGGGCCTTGCTATGTTTTTTGTATTTAATTTTTTTTGTGAAGGAAAAATGGCAAACAGTTTACTACATTTTCGCCCCATTTTTTTAAATAAATTTACAATATTGATTGAATAGTCTGCCAATTGGCCTTCCAGCCAGTAGGTCCTGTACTATACTTGGGTGTATGAAACAACTGTTTCTGTGGTGTCCGTTGAATTGACACATCGTTTAGGCCCTGGATGAAATCGGATTAAAATAAAAAGTGTGTTTTTAGTGGCATTTCATTTTTTTCCCCCCACAAACAGTGTATAGGTGGGGTAGTGGCTTTGGAGGGTGTGTGCTGTTGTAAACATTTTTATCTTAATTAATTTTCATTTTTGCATAGCTGAATTAATGTTGTGTTCTCTGTGTTATAATGCCTCTTTTGTCTGGCCAGTGTGTGTGTATGTTTGTTTGCCATAAGCCACCATTTGCCTTTGTTGGTCATCATGCCATGTGACCAGGGGCCATTTTGTATAGTCAGTGTACATCCTAGGCCTGTATGTGTTCTTTGTTTGCCGGGCATCCTGCTTCTTGTTGTGACCATGTGGCTGGTGGCCATTTTGTGGAGCCAGCCAGTGTGCTTTTGCCATGGGTGCTGCATGTCTTTTCTGTTTGTGGACATGCCTTCTTGCTTGTTGTTGTGACTATATCGCTGGCAGCTGTTTTGTGTAGCCAGCCAGTGTGCTTTACCCATAGGCCTGCATGTGTTCTTTGTTTGCGGCCATGCCTTCTTGCTGGATGTTGTTGTTCTGACTATGTGGCTGGTGGGCCATTTTGTGTAGACAGCCATTCTGCTTTTGTCATAGGCCTGCTACTTCTCAAAAGGCACCTGTGTCAGTGCCCCAAAAAACAGAAGAAACTCCAGGCTATTTTTACGGGTATGTTTATGCAGGAGGGGCTCTATGAGCGAAACCAGCCAATGGCACCTTTGTACCATGGAAAGCTGGCAAAAATGTTAGCGCTGGACCTCCACCCTTTTTCTTTTGTGGAAGGAGCGGGGTAGCCATGGTACCTTTCATTTTGGGCAGACATCTGCCCAAAATGAAAGGTACCAAGAAAGACCTGTTCCAGCACTGCATCACGATGTGCTGCAGTTGGTTGCAAAGTATTTTTCACACCATCCACCTGGCGACAGACATGTGGACCAATTGTGAGGAAACTTACTTGTGCATCACTGCACACTGGATCTCTTTTGCAGGGGTAAAGCAAAAGATATCTTTAGGTCTTGGTCCTGAAAAAAGTTCTAAGAGTGTTTGGCAGCATGCAACAGTGGCCATGCTCGCGATGGAAAAATCACATACAGCGGTGAACATCTTAGAGCAATTTAACAGAAAAGTAATCGAATGCTGTGACCCAGAGGTCTTGGAATTTGATTTGTTGCTGCAGACAATGGCAGTAACATAGTTAAGGTCATGTCAGACATAGGCTATTTCAGGTCCTGTGTTTGGCACATTGCATCAACCTTGGTAGTGCAATATTTCCTCAAAAAGGAAGACATGCTCAGCAACATACTGACCACCTGCAGAAGAATCTGCACTAAATTCAGCCATTCTTCTAAAGCCCTAGAGCAGCTGCAGATTATTCAGCATAATAATAGAGCACCAGTTAAAGCCCTGATATAGGAGGTGCCAACATGTAGGAGCTCAACCTATTACATGTTGTAGCATATTTTTGAGCAGTACAGACCAATTAATGGCCATGCCATTCAAAGAGGAGAGGATGCATTTAGGAATGTGGACAAATGGGACCTAGTCAAATGCCTTGCATAGATCATACTCCCTTTTGAGATTTTTCACACAGGAAGTTAACAAGGAAGACAGTACGATGGGTCAAGCTATGCTGTTGTTGCATCTCTTGCAAGACTAGGTAAATAAGGTGCCTCAAGGTTCGCCCCACTGGTGTGAATGAAAACACAGAAGCGCATGCCGTGGTTGAGACCTTAGTCCTTCACTTGGCTTCTAATATAAGACTGACACATGACATCATCAAGTTTAAAGAGTGCATCTGTACCACACTACTTGATCTACTGTACAGAAACATTTTGCCAACTTCCATTCCCTTTTCTGAAGCGGATGTTTTAAAATCCAGGAGGTAGATTGTAAAGAAAGCTGGAGACTTGGAAGAAGAATGGCTGGAGCTTCCTGTCTGACCCCCAGTTCTGGGGTGCTGCCTTCAACTTCCAGAGAGGGCAGTTTTGTCTCACAAGTTCACAACAGTCAACAACACCATCAACTAGCACACTGGCAACTCCAGCAACAGAAGGAACAGACCCAGCCTCTGCATTGTATTGTTTCAATTGGCAGGGCTCAATTCTACTACAGAGGTGATTGCAAAACAGGATGAGCAAGTTGCTGCACCAATGACCATCCACAGGATGTTCCAGGAGTAGCTGAATGAAATGAACGAGGGCTAGGTGGATCAAAATCCATTGATGTATTGGCATGGGAAGATTCAACAATGGCCAGAGCTCAGCAGGCACACAATAAATTATCTGGCTTGTCCTGTCACCAGGGTGTCTGCTGAACGTGTGTTTAATGCAGCTGGTGCAGTTGTCACTGTGAGAAGGACCAGTCTCTAACCTCAAAATGTGGAGAGATTGACTATGATCAAAATGACCTAGCATTTTATACAACACAATTACACTGTTCCTGAAACAGAAGCACAGAAGGAAAAAGAGTGGGATTGGTCCAAAATTCAATCAAATTTGTTAGCTGACCATCTTATAGGTGAACCACCTGAGTTTGAGGACAAGCTAAGTATGCCAGTGCCCCATAGAACTTTAAAAAAAATTCTCGTTGAACGTAGTTCTTTCTGTTAAAAAAAACTAAAAAAAAATAGCTAGAGGAACATTATCATATTTGTGTCAGATTTATGCTGCCCCACATTTTTTTACACTTATATATAATGCTGGATTACAGTTGAACCATGGTGCATGGAAGAAGCTCCCTCACTTTCTTCATGACATCGGAGACAATGACTGCCCCCTTGCATGCCTATTGCCTAATGCCCATCCCTTTTTGCATCACTTAGCACCACTATTTCCTCTAGAGTGCGTGCCTGAGCAGCCCCACACCTTATCATTTATCGCCGCGCAGGAGGCCCTTCAGAGCGCACTTTACAAAGGGTCCTAGTGCTGATCAGCAGGAGAGATCTTTATGGGTGTCTGAAAACTAACAAAGATATGGGTGCCCGCAATAAAAAGGACAACTCGGAGCAGGGGAAACTGGCTGGCTTTAGTGAAAGCACAGCAGAGTGGACCATATTTAACCCCTTTGGAGTCCGATTACTGTGGGCTGCCTCCAAATGTTGTGCCATTTTTCTATTGTGCTACAGAAAAGAATAGAATTGAATAAAGGAAAACACAGCAAATCAAAGGTATTAACACATTACAAGGACTTACTTATTTCAGCAGAAACTATACTTAGTTTCTACCTTTCTGCATACAGTTGACAGACACTTTTTTAATTTTAGCTCTAACACAGTATTTCCAGATACTTTATTTATGGTGATACGTCCAAGCTGTACATAAAGATGCCTTTGAATTCTGTGTGTATTTTGTCAAGTTTGCTGCACATTTCAAACACGTAGGTCAAAAAGTCAGGTTATGTTATTTGCTGCTTATGGGTTTTTTTACACAGAACTGGTGTTTTTACACTTTCCTCACTATGCAGTGAGGAAAAAGAATAGCAAAGTGAATTATGTGCCAATCTTGCTGGGGTATACGAAAAATGGAAAGGCAGTAGGATGTTGTTTTTTCATAGCACTAAGAAAGCAAAAATAAAGCTAATTTCTGAATAATTCTGAAGTGTGATTGAAACAGATTTTAATAGGATCAGAAGAAATTAAGACCCTCAAATAATAAATATTCGCTGAATATTCACTGAACCCCGATTTCCACACATTATCATGTAAAACAGTTTAAAACTGTATGTCTGTGTAAATTTAGTGACCATTTAAATGGAAATGTGCTATCAGTAAATGAAAATGCGGTAACACACCATCCTTTAGTTACATTAAAAAATCCCTCACTCATGTCCATTAATGCTAGGTGGGCTGCGAAAGTTTGTCGTACTAAAAAGCGGGCTGTGGTTCTAAAAGGTTTGGGAAGCGCTGCACTAAGCACAAGTGATGGCAGTTAATTTACTCCTAAAAAGTACTTTTACTAAATATCTTGGTCCACTTGTATGAAGCACTGGTCACAAAATACTGGTCGCATTTTGAAACCAGTATTTTTAAACCTTTGTGAAGGTTTGCCAACCGACCTATGTACTAATAGGTTGGATTGCAAAATGCCAAATTGCAGTGGGTCACAATACAACCTGCCTCATGAATGCTAATTAGGTAGGTCAAAATGAGACCAACTATGATTCACAGCCATCACAGGGAGAGTGGCCTGCTTGGATCAGCAGATCACCATTAATGTAATTGCTTTTAAATAAAGCAATAACATATAGATTTTTTAAATGCAGCCCATTGTCCTAAAAGGAAAACAGTATCCTTTTAAAAGAAAACCTAATAAAAGAAAAGTTCAAATATTTTTTATTCAAGAGTAGGGAGGGGAACACCGCATACTCTGTAATGTTTTGTGTTTTGTCAACATTAATGAAGGGTTACCATGACATTTGTGTAGTCAGTAAAATATTAATGTTTTGAACCTGATTTTGGCTACAAAAATATTTCATCCCATTCAAAATTGGTATTTGATAGGGACACCCTAAATATATCATTTACTAATACTGATTTGGTATTGAGTGGAAAACCCAAATTGTGATTTGAAAACGTGTTACTGCATTGAAATTTGGATTTGCTACATACCGAAATGTATTTTTGAAGGTCCAAACTGTCCGATATTGCAAATCAGACCTTTTGTGAACACAAAATGCCTTTGCATAACTGGCCCTTGTTCTTGTTAGCCCTTTCTTAAATGTCCACCGTTTTCAATCCCAATAATATGCTGAAAGTTGGATTTTCATTCAACAACCATGTGAAGTCTAGGAGTTGTGCTCTCAGTTTATACACACCAGGAAACAATTTTATTCACACAATTTTATATAGTGCAACCCAGGTCCAAGAACCTTGGACGGCTTTATATGTGCACCAGAAAATGTTACCTGTTATTTAGGTTTTGCCTAGGACAGCGCCTGCAAGAGGTCTTGTTTTATATACAGTGGGCTTGGAGGCCACCTATTACTTACCATTGGTTGGCTTCGTTGTCACTCAACTTTGCTTGCAACTTATTGGTCGGCTGCCATAAGTTTCCTTCCTCTTTGTTTGTTTGTCTCTCCCCTGGAGTATTGATGCAATACTTGCATCCTTCCACTGCTCATTTTATTAGGTGCTACTTTTTTTTTAATAGGTTTGAGCACTCTACCAGCGTGGGTCTTTTACATCTGACTCCCTCATGTACTTCTCCCTTCTTTCTGTCTGTTTAATTGCTTTCTCCGCTCACTGTTATCCATGTTGTAGCTTGTCCCCTCTCACTTTCCTCCAGCTCGCTGTGCTGTTGCTTGCTACCTTCCAATCTCCGTGCTGTTACGTGCTTGTCCCAAAATGCTGTCCGTGTTCTTGCCGGTCCCTTACCACGCTTTGTATTCTTGCTTGCTCCCTCCCTCCCTCTTTCCTCTTGCTGTCCATGTTGCCCCTGTACCTGCCGTAACAAAAAAAGAGAGAGATATGGTGCTGCCAATGATGGCTGCATCAGAGCACTTATTTAAAAAGAAAACTTTAGGCCCTGCACCCCACCTCCCATTTTGTGCAAAAATTAAAGAGAGGTGCTGCCTTTCACCTTTTTTAGAGGTTGCACGCTCACTTCTGTTACGACTCAGGTGCGCACACAGCTCAGAAAAGTATGCACATAGATACTCCATTGCTGCACAGCAAAAAAAATAATTAGAGGGAACATTGCTTAGCACTAGAAAGGTTGCCCCATAAAATCATTTATTATCTATAAGACTTCCTGCCAATACCAAATCCCAATGTGTTATCAGCATCAAAGATGATAGAATACCTAATACCTGAACTACCCAAGCTTGGATTGGATGAAGTAACTTTAACTATTGCAACGGTGAGTGACTGCTTGTGTGAGTGATGATTTAAGGTTATTGATGATTCATGTGGTAGTAGACAGTGAGGGAGGGTGCGTTGAACTATAATATGAGAAATCTCTTGAGATGATTATTGATTTTCTTTGTTTGGGGCTTGCGTGATGGGCGCTCATTTTTTCCCCCCTGTAAGTGTTTAACCCTTTCACACTTAGCCAGATTTAATTGCAGGTTGTTCTCTTTTTTCTGGTTCTTCAGAGACCATAACAGTCACTTTAGTTAACAAACAAAACCTATGCAAAATACTGAAATTCTGTTTCTCTACTTGTTCTTCAACATCAGTGCACTCCACATCTATCATGCTTAGCTCATCATGATTTATGATGATGATTACCAGTTTGGGATGTCATTACTTGGAGTCAGGAGGAGTATCATGGAAGAACTCAGGGAGGGAGCTGCAGGACTACCGCATCAACAGCTAGAAGCAAGAAGATATATAGTATCAACTTCAGTTCAAAGGTAAACCAAGAGTCTGATGCCTAGTACTCAGCTGTGTTGACTAGAGAGAGGTGTGTTTGTTAAATGCTGCTCCGTGTGTGTGTGTGTGTGTGTGTGTGTGTTGGACTGGTGGCTAACGTGATACTCTGAGTCTCCCTTTTGTTTTTTCTGCTCTGCCTCTGAGTCTTCTTGTTACACTCCTCATAAAGCTTACCTTCCTTTCGACCTTTTCCTTGATGCTAAAATACAGTTTCTCTTTTTCAATCTGCAGGCCTTCTTCTAGTCTCCTTCACAAATGGAAGGCGAAATCTAGCTTTGCTCAACAAAACTCCTGCTTACCTACCAGACCATTGCAGATAGGCCCTAAAGAGTGGACATTCCCAAAGAGAATGCAGATGCACCACTCAATTTTGCAATACAGTATAATTTTTCTTTTAACAATCATATTAACTAAAATAAGTGGGTAGGATCACTCCCCAAAATAGAAGACAGAACATTTAGATAACTGATAAATTGGGTCTCTGGGGGAAAGGACGGTTTGCAATGCATTAATCTGTACTCTGTGATACTCATTCCTTTGTTTCCATCTAACAACAGATTGGTGGAAAATGATGCCCTGCTGCTTATTGCCCATATGAATGCTGGCCTTCTGTTGTAGTGTTTGTCTTCATCAAACCTTTCCCCAAATCCAATTACCCATCTATTCATCAAACCCCTAACGCTCTTCCCCAGAGCTATGTGATTTATTGAGGTGTGGCTTAAATTATACCATCAATGGATCACATACTTGGTGGGCCGAATGAAGTGAAAGCAACACTAACTTACTGCAGAATATTCTAAGCGGTAGCCAGCACCAGCTCATTACCAACATGTGCATTAAAATTGATCCATATTTATTTTAGCTATAGAATTAATAACATCAATTGTCAGCATCATCATTCAGGCCTAGTGCTGCCTAACTGTAAATGCCTAAGCTAAGCTTGTCCACTTCAGACTTTGAGTCCATTTTTTATATCTTGGGAATTTCAAAAACAATACTGCTAGCTCTACATTAGCCAAATATTACTAGCTTTGCATTTTTTTCAGTTTTAACACAATCAGGCATTCTCATTGTGTCCTCACATAGTACAACGCTGATATCAATCCTTTGTAAATCTTTGATAAATATATTACCCACTTACTCAGTCTTTCTACTTCCATTTAGTTGCCTACGATGGATAATCAGTCAATCATTCATATCAATTCTACATTTGGAGCACACCTGTGTGGAACTGGCAGTGGGATCTTGCTTGTTAAATTGTGATGCCTCCCTGGTTATTGCTGCATGTATATTCAGGTAAGACAACTAATATTGATGAAATTTTAATTAGCAAAAAATAAAATAGCTGCTACTGTTTTTTCATTTAATTAAATAGTAGTACACAATATGGGTAATTATGGCAGCATTCTCCATATTGATCAAGATATTTTGAAAAGTATGAGCCTAGACTCTATAACTAAGTGCTACACACTCTCTTAAGTTACAAGCACATAAAAAGGCTGCATAAAACGACTTGAATGCAACAGTGCAAAGTAAAAGTAAAAGAAATAACTTCAGGCATAAATTTAGATTTTTAAAAAAATGTTTTTCCTTCTATTTGTTTACAAAGAAAACAGCAACATGCCCACTTCCCTTCCCAAACAAAACTGACCTAAGCCCTAAAACTCAAAATGTCCAAGAAAAAGTCTACCCAAACTCCCTTCCCACCCTCTCCACCCAGCCCCAACAAACAACAAATCCCTCCCACCAATGCAAGCATTTTAAAAAAGGGTTAGAAATGAGTATTATGTATGCTGGTCCAGGCTCTGTTCTATCACGGTAAGCCGGCCCTCAATGATGTCCAGCTGCTGCAGGATGTGGCGCAGCAATTGACTGTTGCCAGTGTGGTGGGGGTGGCAGCAATTGGCTGGTGGCAGAACCAGCGATGGGGTGGCTGGAGGCAATGGGGAACTATCTGTTCTGGGGCCCAGCTGTTGTACATCCATTTCCTCCTCCTCCTCTCCCATGACCACCAGCCACCGGTATTCCATCTGGATATGCTCCAGACCCTGCCGCCGCAAATGGACCGAAATCACCGGCCTGTTGGGTGTTCCAGCTGGACCAGTAGGAGCAGCTATATTGAGAAAAACAAAAAAGACCAATTGTAAATAATGCTTTGTTTAAACAATTGTTTTAAATTACTGGGTGGCACAGTAGCAGTACATTGCTGGTCCCCTAGGGATATCAAAATGTATTTGATGTGATTATGATTAGGAGAGTCACAAGGCCAATTTTATGATTTACCCACACATGCTGACAAACTTAAAAAGTGTGGCGGAAAAGTATTAACAGGCAGAGAATAGGATTAAAAAACTTGACATCAAATCATGCACTGACGCCCAATTTACTCTTTAGCCTAGCCCACCACCATGTATTTCCTAAAAATTCACTTGCTGGGCAGTAACCAAGGAAAGGAAACTTGATTTTCTGTACTGCAGGGGGTAGGGTAGAGGGATTAGAGAGGTAGGCTAGAGATTTTTTTTATATATAATAGAGGGGCCACACCTCTGATCATCGATTCATCATCATTGACTTTTAAAGTCACAGTTAAATTCAAAAGGGAAAAATCTGAATATGTGTAAATTAAATCTGTTATGGGAAACCATGAAATATATTCTAAATTCACTTCACATGGGTATCGCATTAAATGTGGCATATGCCAAGAATGTTTTTTCCAATTTGGTTGGCTGGGATGGACTAACTTCGGAAAAGATTAAGAAGTGAAGTACTAAGAGGTAACTGAGTGGGCGAAGGGACAACACACCTTGTGCATTCAGTTTGCAATGCATGGAAAACATTCTAAATCCCGCATTAACTGAAGTGGACCCACATTACACAGCCAACACTGCAGTCACAAATTGATTGACCCATACTGCACTTTGGTAATAATTGTCAAAAATGCCATGGGCGGGGAGGGAGATGATGAATGATAGGTAGGTTAGATCTGGCTCTCTTACAAATACAGCGAGTCGAGAGAGTAGAACAAAGAATAAAAATTAAACCCCCCCCACTTAGAACCATAGCTTTGAATGATATTGATAACCCTACATAAACCAAGTAAGAAAAGTAGGAGAGCAGCATGCTCCTCATGATAAGAAGAGCTGTCTTGCTTATTCATCCAAACAATCCAAATATTAATTCATCCTTTCATTCTAATTCACCCATAGCGACATTGACTAAGCTTTCACTTCTCCCATCCAGACTTTCACCAAAATGTCCACTACATTAATCACCAATTCGATAGCACCCCTTTCTTCAAACCATCCTTTCACCCATAAATCCCTTTATCTACCCGTGCACACTTTCACCCACCCACCCTTTCACTCATATATCATTTTCTTTCTTTTAAGTTACCTTCCGCTCATTCATGTCTCCCTCAAGCCATTAAAGGTCATTACGTGAGATTTCGCTGTGTTGCAGATAGAAGAGGCCATAATAACATAATCACCTCTGTTGCTGGTAAACCTGGAGGGGTGAGTTCACTTGATGGTCATTTTTGATGACGACAAGTGATTCCATGGAAAGTATGTGATTTATCAGTGCCCATCCCTGCAGAGGCTTCGCCCCCTTCAACTGGCCTGTCTCCTCCTGCAGTGGCACTGGAGCCGGCTTCACTGATGTTCTGCATGGCTAGAATAAAATATTGCACATAATTTAGATCCCAGATACGCAACCCCAAGAACAACTGCAGTACTACAGCTCAGTTAGCACGTCAGTATCTTCCAAATATCACTCTGAGCATTTGATTAGTTGGTTCACAAAGTTAGACAAGCAAGGTGTGGAATAATGGTCAATGAAAGACATGGAGTTGGTTTGCAAATCAAACACAAGGAGATGATGGACGGAGCACTGACACTTTTCAGACACTCACCCCTACAGATCTGGGTTTATCCATCATCATTCTTTAGATCACTTCGCCACTCCAGTTCAGACCCAGCCATATACAAATCAATCTTGACTCTGTTCCTCATGGGAGCAGTCCAACCCGAACTGCCAAGCCAGCACTTCCCTAGACCAGAAACAAGCATCCTGGGACTGGTTTCGGGGTTTCAACCCGCATCAGCCAGGCTAGCTTGAATCCAGTGGGAAAGTGATCAAGGAACCCATGTCTTGGCAAACCCTGACAATTTAGGACAGAATTAGGGTGAACAAATCAAACATAAGGAGCATTTCATCTTTTAAGACACTCACCCTCAGTTACAGATCTGGGTTTGATTTGCCAACCAACCTCATATGTCTTTCATTGACCATTATAATGACCATGGCCACTCTGTGTGGAACTGAACTGTGTTAGAGCTAGGCATACACAGGAAAAAGAAAGCCTTCTCTATAAACATACAGGATGATATTTGTTTAGAAAACTAGCTTACTTGGGCCTGCTGTTTGAATGTTCACGATCGACAGCACCAAGATTCTACCCTAAGAAGTCTATAACAATCATACAAGGACTTACTCGGATCAACAGAGCCCTCAGCAGCTGTGCTGGTGGTCGGCGCCTGCCGACCAGCTCTACCCGGACCCCCAGAAACGTTCCTCTGCTTGACCTTGGGTGCTGATGAAAGAAATTAAGAAGATAAATAAAAAAAGATTAGTGATTCATAATAATCTCCACAAAATGTTTTATGTAAAGCAATTGCAGTCACATACTGTGTTATAACAGATCACCTATAGTACAGCTAGTTCCGACTCAAGTTTATTAACTATCCGTAAATCCATATTCCAAATGTCCTTAACAAAAACTACATTTGGAACTAATGCATTGCAGTGAATGATCTTTGATTCTATTCCCATTTCTCAACACCCTTGATTGACCAACTCAGTCTCTTTTTTGCAATGCAGAGATGCATACTTCCCATTCCTGTGAATTATTTTAAATAACCTGGAACTGTACGAGCTACATTAACAAAGTCACAAAGAGAACACGCTACTCACTGATTCACTATAGTGACAGGAGAAGAATCTGCAATGGCTTCTTATTTAATCAGTCAAAGCAAGCACCTGATGAGTGTGATTAGGTAGCGCTGAGCACCTGTTTAGCAGAAACTTGAAACTGGATCACACAATAATATTCCAGCATAATCTAATCATAACTTAACTCTGAATGTGAGCAGCATGCCATTCGGATTTTGTTTTTAGCATTTTTGAACAAAAACACAACAAATAATGAATACTCACTGAGTCCAGCAATCTCGACGCCCAGCAGGTCCTGTTCCTGGTACAGAATGTGCACTCAGCGGTGAGCCAGGTACTGGGCAGTGCGCCGAACCTGGCTGGTGAATCGCACGCACTGGTACACTGTCCCCCAGCATTGCTGACACTCCCGCAGGGGGTAGCTGCTACCGGACATGCAGCCTGCATAGAGGGGAGGTAGTGCTGCACAAAAAAATCTATTGCTGCAAAAAAATCTAGTGCTAGAGAGGGGGCACATAAATGTCAGTATTCACTTGCATGTGAGGTACTGCCGCATTAGACCTGACTCATAGCCAAATGTTACTTGAATTTGCCTGCTTTTTAACTTTGTTTTTCACTTGCACTTGCTTAAATACTACTTTAACCAGAAAGAGGACTGCTGTCCTCTACGGTCATAGAGTTTGTAGGTCGGTGTTCTAGCTGTTCTGGCACGCCTATTTATGGTGGCAGCAGTGCTGTGGCGAGGCTGAAAGGGGGGAGGTGTCAGTACTCTCTGGCATGTGAGGTACTGCTGCATTAGACCTGTCTCATTGCCAAATGTTAATTGAATTTGCCTGCTTTTTAACTGCTTTTTATCACTGTTTTTCACTTGCACTTGTGTAAATACTACTTGAACCATAGAGAGGACCGCTGTCCTCTACGGTCGTAGAGTTTGTAGGTCGGCGTTCTAGTTGTTCTGGGATGCCTATTTATGGCACAGCAGTGTGGACGGGCACAGCAGGCGTGCAGCTGGCGCACCCAAGACGCGCCAAAGGCAAGCCTGTCTGTGCCCGTCCACACCCGACCAGGCCCAGGGGCCAGCAACCCTGCCCAAACCCAGACAGATCATCCAAAACTCCTGAGGTAATGCAGGCAAATTACTGTAGCTTAGACCCACCCTGTCCCCACTAGGTGCTCATATCCTCAAGTCGAACAGTCCCACAGGAGTCAGAGCGGTCTGCCGGCAAAGCAATTTTGCCCTAGATAGGCATACAAACAATAACAGCATAATACAGAACACCCAAGGGAAGAATACACAATGGAAAATGGGGCTAATTAACAGCAGGTCCCTCCCAGGGCACAAAGTAGAGATTGGGCTGTTGCTAGAGGAAGAATCTATTGATGTTCTATTCATAAAAGAGACTTGGCTTAAAGCTAGTTCGATGCCTGATATTGTCATGACCCTCCCCCAGGGCTATGGTATTAGTAGACATGACCGGTTGGGAAAGCTAGGAGGGGTGGCCATCATTTACAAAAAAGAGTTTAGTTGCTCTATCACACGCCTGATAGTAACTAACTGTGACATTCTGCAATTTAGAATCACACTTTCCTCTACATGCTCTTTCTCCAGAGTTCATCACATCAATCCCAGTCACTTGGTACGACCACTGCTTTATTCCTTTTTTATATTCAAAAACACCCACACAACCACCTTCTACTGGCGATATAAATTTAGGCAGATAAAGGCCTAACTTCATACCATAAAGATGGGTTAACACATAAGAGTCCTCCATCCCCCCCCCCCCCGCAGAAGACCCTAATGAGGCCGACACACTTTGGTCAGAGTGGATCAATCATTCGGTGGACCAATGCTTTCAGAAACCCAGACTAAGAGTGCAACGCAAGTACAAAAGAGAATCATACTTTAATGGCCAGTTAGCCTCTTTAAAAAACAATTGTAAGAAAGTTGAAAGGAACTGGAGGAAGACCTATGCCCCAGACCTCAAGATTCTGTATAAAAGATCCCTCAGACAATACCATGATGAAATAAAGCAAGCCCAGGTCATATACTACGAGGAGAGAATTAACATGGCCTAAAATCCCCCAGGAACTATTTAAAATGTTCAAGTCACTTGCTACGAAAGAGCAAGGCATCCCCCTGCATCAATCCACAAAGGAGAGAATGAGCTAACCACTTTCTTTAAAAGCAAAGTTGATAACATATATAACTCATTTTAAGCTACCTCCATGGGTGGACCCAAAATGGGGCATGGTAAACCTTGCAGGGCAGGCCAGTACTTGGCTACAGACCTATCAGGTCTGCCAACAGCCTCGGTACTAAATACATTTATGGACTTAAACAAAGAACACACAGGTCTCCTCTTGAGCATTAAATCTAGCTTACCACTAGATCCCGCAATCCTGCATATTCTACTCCAGGGTGGGGACCCCATACTTTCCACGATGGCAGAGCTTCTCTCTCAATCTCTTAGTACCAGGATAGTCCCCAAGAAGTGGAAATATGCGATTGTGAAGCCCCTGCTTAAGAAGTCTCACTTAGACCCCACAGTACTGGGGAATTACTGCCCCATTTCACCGCTACCCATCCTGGGTAAAGTGGTGTAAAAACATGTCAATCATATCATTTCACAGTTTCTGGAGGAGAACGTCTTGCATCAGACTCAGATGGGCTTCTCTCAGGAAAATAGTACAGAGTCTGCCCTACTCATGGTCACTGAGAAGCTCAAAATGATACTTGACCAATTCTGCTTCTTGACTTAAGCCTGGCTTTCGATACAGTGGATCACTGCACCCTAATACACAGATTGAGGGAGATCGGTATCCAGGATAAAGCCATCAAATGGCTAGCCTCTTTCCTAAGCGATAGATCCATCCAGATTATGGAATCCACTAACCTATCAGACACGCTCCTGGCTCCATGTGGAGTTCCACAAGGTTCGGCGCTGAGCCCCACTCAGTTTAACATATATATGCGTCCAATAGCGCAAATTGTGGAGGAGTTTGGGTTGTCAATTGCATCATACGCTGATGACACACACTTCATAGTTTTTGTGTCTGTGGAGTCTAACTCCAACCACCTTCAACTGGTACCAAGTATGGAAAAGGTGACCAGCTGGATGGCCAGCTGCAGCCTAAAGCTGAACTGCATTAAAACGGAGCTGATGTTCCTGGGTGTTGGACTTGGCCCTTCTGGCAGGTTCGCCCCTGAACTTTTTTTGCTTTTATGGGTGACTTGGTGATAGTGGTTTTTGGTTTCTGCGCACTTTCCCTGTATCCCAGGGTAAAGTGCGTGCGCCCTCTGAGTGCATGTGGTGAGATAGGCCTGCCCTCCCATAAGAATGCATGGGGAATGTATGTGTCCCTGGTAGTTCCTGATGCGTGGGGTGTGCAGGCTCGAGTTTGGTATGTGCGGACTCGTGTGATTGAATGCATCGCAATGGTGTATGATGCGTGATTATGTCATGTGTGGAAGTGCCACTTCTAGGAGTTGGCATATTAGTGTAAAGTGTGTCTGGCGTGTGATTGGCTGGAGCTGGCTGGTGAGCCTGGCTCCAGGAGTCTGGTTGGGTCTGCCCCAGTGGTGAGTGTGAGATTAGCATGCTGATGGCTGGGGAGGAGTGCACCTTGGACCTGAATAGGGCAGGGCTTTCCCCACACAATGCTGGCTCCGCCCCCTGTGGTGCGACTGACGACCCTAGCCCTGCCAGTGAATAGAGTGAGGGGCTGAACACATCAAGGGTGCTCCCCAACCAGCTGCGACTGGTTTTCCCCCTCACCCTGAACCAAGAACAAAGGGTTTTACTGTATAAAAATGGGGCTGTGTCCCCACAGAAGCTGTTCTCTGCCAGGATCCTACCTGAGGGGGGCTGCTGCTGCTGCTGCTGGACCAGAGGACCGCCACTTGGACTACCTCCCTGCCTGGAGGCCCAGTGAGCTGGCTCTGGGTCCAACCTTGCCCCCCACCCCTGCCCTGCTGCATGCAGGGGAGAACTTTGCTGGATTTGGTTGGAATCCTCCTTTAGGCGCTGGGAGCGCTTTATTTTCCCTCTCTAAGCGCCTGGGAGCGCTGGACTTGTCCTCAGCGCTGAAAGCGCTTTCACTTTTGGCCGTAGCGCTAGGAGCACTTTATTTCGGCTAGCCGGTGCCCACCCGGCGTTTGCCCCGTTTTTGCCGAGTCCGGAGTCTCCTGGCAGGTGCCCACCCTGCCAGGGACATTGCTGTAACTGTAAGCGGGTGCCCACCCCGCGGGATAGTGTTTTATTATCACGAGGGAGCCTACCCCTCTTGCTGCCAAAAGTTGGAATCACCGCCGTGGCCCGGGCTTACCGGAAGTCAGGCAGGCCGAGGGCGGGCCTCCGGGACAACCGGAACTTGAAATAGGAGGGCGGGAGCCTACCCCGCCTCCTACCGAAGCATCGCGGCTGCTCTGAGCCCCGGAGCAGGCAGGAGCCCACCCTGCGCCCCGGGGCACCCTGCCTGGAAGCGAAGCAGCGCTGGTCTATGCCCCTCGAGACCCAGGCGGGAGCCTACCCTGCGCTGGGCCGAACGTCGGACCAAGTCCCCGGTGCCCAGGAGAGTGGTGCCGGTGAAGGAGGAAGGCCCCGAGGAGGATCCTCACCGCGCTGGAGAGTCCCTTTGAGTGGGGGCCGCATGGGGATAGAGCGCCTGAGCTCTAACGGGGCCCGCATTATTTTCCTTGAGCGCTGGTGCGCTCCAACGGGCCCACAGTGTGTCTAGAGCCCCATGTGGCTCCAACGTGGTGGCAGTGTTTTGTCGAGCCCTGTGAGGCTCCCACGAGTGGTTGAGTACTTGTTTAGAGCCCCGAGGCTCCATCCATACGGGGGCATTTCCTGACCAGCGGAGCGGCCCCGGAAGGCAGCGGGCCGCTCCCACGTACACGGGCACATTGCTTGGTTCAGAGCCTGCGAGGCTCAGGGGGGCCACGAGTGTTTTCTCAGAGCCCAGCGAGGCTCCAACGGAGGCCATAATTGTTCTAAGGGCCCAGAGGTGCCCATGCCTCAGCCCCTCCAGCTGCCCAGCACTTAGTGGGCAGCTGCCACGTTTAGGCCCCCTCTCCCTGACATTGGGACACAGGGCGTCCTACAAGGCCAGTTGGCCTAGGGACTGCCACAGGTGGTGGCTTATGTGAGTTCTTGTGCAATTGTGTTTCCCTGCACCTCTGAAGGTGTTTTTATGCGTCATGTGTTTTCCTTCCCTACACCTGAATGTGATGCATCATGTGTAACGTTCTATTACCCCTACAGGTATTGTGATACTTAGGTGGTTGTTGGTTTTCTCCTAGTACAGGTGGTGCTAGTTAGGTCCTAGTTCCCTGCGTGACATTTTCCTAAGGTGGTTAGGGTTGCGTAGGTGGTACTTACCTGTTACCAGTAATTACTGGTTGTGTGCTACATTTGCTATTTTGTACTAAAGTATTATTCCTATGTTCTAAGTGCTAATTTCTACAAAGTGCTAATTCCTGACAGTGGTCCATGTGGCCCTGTCCCCTGTACATATAATCCCTTGTAAATTCTGCCCGTGCCTGTTGGCACATTGTAAAGTGTGTGTTTTTATCTAATGTGTTTTGGTATAAAACAAAGGCTATTTTTATATAATACCTTGTGTGGAGTTTCCTTTGTGGTGGGCCTTGGGTGTTGTTGCTGGGTGCGCGCGCAATCGCTTTACACATCGCCTCAGAGATTAGCCTGACTGCTCGTGCCAAGCTACCAAGGGGGTGAGCAGGGGTTATCTTTGGCGTGTAACTCCCCAGCCCTGACTAGAGTGGTGGTTTCTGCCTGGCTTTGGCGCAAGCCCTAGCCAGCCAGAAATCCCATTTCTAACATTGGTGATCAGCGGTGGGATTTGGACTTGCGTTTGCGCTGTACCGCAGCAGCAACTGGCTGCACTACAAAACTCTGCATTTAGATAATCACATGGTATAGGGATTATTGTTTTAAGTTTGTTTTTAAGTGTCATTTCTGTGGAAATGTGTTTCTTGTGCACTGTGAGTTAGGTGTCCCTAGCTCGGGAGGGTAGATCATCCCCCTTAGTGCATTGTGTTTTCTGGATTCACCAGTAAGGGTGGGATCCAGTGGTGGCAGCATAATAGTGTCCAGTACATTTGTCCCCCGCCCTGCACCCAGAGTTGGTACCTGTGTCACTTGTGGTCAGGTTGAGGAATCAGGGGTGGTAGAAACTGCCTTACCAGTCCGAGGGGAGGGTTGTGTGTGGATGAATGGTGTGTGGCACTAGACGAGTGAGTGTGAGTTCTCTGGGATAGAGAGCTTGCTGAACCCTTTTTGTGAATTGTGTACTCCTGTTAAGCTCAGACCCCTAGGTTCCCTGTGTAATCTTTTCACCAGAACGTCCGCCAAAATGGAGCCTGCTTTTGATCTCAGTGATCTAGTTTATTACAGTATGCAGGAGTTGGAAAGGTTCTGTAGAGAAAGAAACATGGGGTGAGAGAGTCAGACACTGTGTACGAACTGAGGAACCACATGATCGAATGGCAAGCAGATGAATGGGAATGTGAGCGCAGTGAAGAAGAAAGGGCCCGGGCCTCACACCTGGAGGGTGGTGGGTCTGTGGGGAGCCCTGAAGATTCAGAAGAAGATGACAGTACCTGGACGCCAGTAGAGAGTGAGGACCCCGTAGGTAGGGAGTCCCTTGCTGGGTCCAGCGTAGGAGATAGCGCCTCATCCCTTTCCCTGTCCCCTGAGCACAGTGGTAGTTTTCTGGATTCCCCAGTGAGGGTGGAGTCCAGTGGTGGCAGCGATATAGAGTTCAGTACAGAGAGTCCCCATTCCCAGTTCACCCAGTCTGGTACCTGTTTCCCAAGAAGAAGAGTATAGGTTGAAATTCAGGGGCAGTAGGAAGCTGTCTTACCAGACTTGGAAGGAGTTTGCGGATGAATGTGATGATGCACTGGACGGTTGGGTGGATCTTAGCCCGGAACGCAGTTATTCCGCCATGTATGATCTGGTTATCAAAGAGCAGATGCTCAGTAGTTGTTCTCCAGGGTTGCGCCAACACCTGTTGAGGTATAACTCTTTTTGTCCATTTGAGCTTGCGGACGAAGCAGACCGCTGGGAAAGGGCCAGAGGTTCTCTAGAGTCATTAGTGAGTGATTCCAACAATAGTGGGTCAGAGATCCTCCAGCCCAGCGTGGTGGAGGAGGCTCAGTGTAGCCCAGCTAGGTCCCAGGAAAGCGAGGAGGGTGTAGGGGCTTACTGCCTGGCTCAGTGGAGCGGGAGTAAGAGGGTGACCGAGGGTCCCCAGACGCACGAAACCCTGCCTCAGGACTTGGATGGTTCCTTGAGGGAACACCAGGTTGGGGACCTAGGTTGTCCTGTTAGTCCACTTGAGGAAGATCTCTTAGTGAGTAGAGGACCTGGAGCGCCTGTAAACAGGGCTCCTGTGGTTCTAGAGTCTGGCAGTACCGCTCCGGTAGGGAGGGTACAGGAGTCCAGCATAAAGAGTGATTGGGGGATGAGTTCCCCAGTGGAGGAGCCGGTGGGTCAGGAACTTCCCAGTTGGGCTAGGATCCCGTGTAGTGACCAGGGTGACACCACTTCTGTTCTCCAGCCAGAAATCCCATTTCCAACACTGGGGAATTGCTTTGGGTCAGTATTATCTAGCTAGTAGATTGGTGCGCTCTCCCCATTCCCAAACCTTCCATAAACAATTTGGGGATGTGGTTAGACCACAACCTATGCATGGACATGCTTTGGTATACTTCGAATGATCCGTACGATCATATATCTTTTCCCAGAACAGGCACGGAGAACGGTGATCCAGACTCTAGAGGTCCCTCACCTGGACTACGTCAACTCCCTGTATTTAGGGGCCCCAAAATATGTGGTCAACAGACTGCAGGTTGCCCAAAACATGGCGGCTAGCTTACTCCTAAAGATACCAAGACAGGAGTCAGTTAGAGCCTCTCTAAAAAAGCTGCACTGGCTGCCCGCTCAATCTAGGATCAGATTCAAAGCCCTCTGCCTAGCTCATAAAGGTATGAATGACAGGGGCCCAGTCCGGCTAAAGACCCTCATCTCTCCAGATGTCCGCTAAAGGTCCCTCAGGTCATCATCTGACTTCCTCATGAATACACCAAGGATAAAGAGATCAAGATGGGGAGGAAGATCCTTCTCACATCTGGCCCCAAAGCTTTGGAACTCAATGACCACTGAACTGAGGCTGCTGAAAGATTAACATAGTTTCAGGAAAAAACTTAAGACACGGCTATTCTCATGATTGTCCATTTATTATCACTGCTGCCTCCTCTCTTCAGCGCTGGGAAGCCCTCGGGTAGCCATGCGCTTTTTAAATCCCCCAAACATAAACATAAACATAAACATCTCCTTCTCTCCAATGATCACCCGGGGCTGCATACTTGGGCGTTGGCACCATCCGCAAGGAAGACGTCCCTCTGCGATGGTGCTGGGTGGGGTAGAAATAGTAAGAAGGAAAAAGAAGGGAAAGAAATAAGGGAAGAAGGATAAATAAAGTTAAAAAGTCACCAAAACACAAAACAATGTACACAAAAACATGAAATACAGAAAAAGAACGACTAACACTATTATAAAAAGATAAAATTAGAGGTAGAAAAGTAATAAAGGAGGAGGATTACAAGATTAAGGACAAATTAAATTTAGGCCCAGCACCATAACAGAGAGCAGAAAAACAAGATTGCCGTGCTCATGTGGATCGCGTGGTGCTCTTCGTGCGCGATTTAGAACTCGAGAACACACTTGAGAACTGCATAGAGATGTTCGTGCCTAATTTTAGAGCATGCGGCCGCACTCCGTGTTCCCAACACAACGTGAAGGGGCACACCAGTCACTTCCACCCATAAGCGGACTCCGCGTAGCATGGCAGTTTTTTTCTAACTGCTCAGAATTCGGCGTAGTAGGACTCCGTGAACTCGGCCCAACCGAAGTTTTGTTCACACTATCCACCTGGCAACAGACATGTGGACCAGTTGTCAGGCTTCAGATTACATGTGAATCACTGTACACTGGACCTCTTTTGCAGGGGTAAAGCAAATCTACTCTTGGCCTTGAAGAAAGTATTAGGAGTATTCAGCGGAATGCGACAGCAGCCATATATGCCATGGAGAAATCACATAAAGTTGAAAACATCTTAGATGAATTTAAAATCAAACATCTGTATGGCTGTGACCCGAAGGTCTCAGAATTGGATTTGTTGCCATGGACAATGTCAGTTACATAGTCAAGGCTACGGCAGATGGTGGCTATTTCAGGGTCCTGTGTTTGGCCCATTGCATCAATCTGCTTGTGCAAGACTTTCTAAAAAAAACAAGACATAGTCAACATCATACTGATAACCTGAAGAAGAATCTGCAATCATTTCAGCCATATGTCTATAGCCTGGAATGATTTGCAGGTCATTCAGCATGTTACAGGACCAGCTAAAGGAGGTGTCTGAAAGGGTTGCACTCGCAAGTGTGAACGAAAACCCAGAAGCTTGTGCCTTGGTTGAGAGCTTAATCTTTCGCTTGGCATGTGATGCAAGGCTGCAAAATTACATCATCTCATCCAAAGAGTACATCTGTGTCATACTATTTGTTCCACTGTACAAAACAATTCTTCCCATTTTCATTCCTTTTTCAGAAGGGGATGATTCAAAAAGCAAGAGGTAGATTGTTGAGCAAGTTGGAGACCTGGAAGAATAGCGGTTGGAACTTAGAATCCCCCACTCCAGTTCTGTGGTGCAGCCTTCAACTTCCTGAGAGGGGAGTCCTGTTTTCTCATTCATTAAAATTCCTTCTTTCTGATCATCACTTAACCTAGGTTAACACACTTTTTTTGCTCTTATATTTATCCTACCAATTTACACTAAAAGCTCACTTTACCCTCACTTCATCAAATGGCTGTTCTATAAAAAGATCCCAGTCAAAGTGCCCCCTTCTGGGTGATCATCAGTCATTGCAGCACTGGCCCAACTTGGAGCTAGCTCAGTGATGAAGTATGACCCCCGATCTAGGCATCTGAGGGGCCATGCACCTTTTGGACCGTATACCCCTGTAAAAACCTTCTTAAGCACTCCATCTCCTCCACTTCCACAAGGAACTGCATTCTCGTGTTTAACCTCTAGATGTTAGAAGGCTCTTGTATGCTGGACCTATAATGGTTCTGCGCCTCCTCTCTTTTGCAATAGCTACAAGTACAGCGGCTCAGCAGTGGGACAATTTCTTCTTTAGTAACAGAGGCAGCCAATTGGTGCCTGTCCCTATAAATGTGATCAGGGACACGCTTATATATTTTCTATCTTTTATCTTGACCCACACTCAATTATTTCACTGTAGCCATATGGGACCTTTTGCCGAGCTTAACATGGAGAACAACCAGGGATTAAGCTTTGATAATATTATGGTATCAGGGACACCTTCCCTTCCGGGGGCCGATGGGACCACCCCATCAAACAGCCAGCCAGACAATTGGAATTCATTGATAGCAATGAAAAGACAGCTGGTAAAGAATAGGGGTGGGCAGAACTCACGGAGTTACTTAAAACCTCTGTGAAATTCCACAGAATTCTGCCCATGATGTAAAGTTGCTCCCAATGTCCTGATTGCAGTGAGGTAATGGCACTTAACATAACAGCATGTGAAATAACATGTAATATTTCTTTGAGTGAGTGAGTCTCCGCCATCTGTATCGGGCCTCACATATGTCTGCGTTTACCATGTGCCACCGCCTTGCCATTTCTAAGTAACAACAAGTAGTGCACAGTCTAGGAGCCATGCATCACTGACACACTTCCTCGTACTCGCACTGCCCTGTACTTTGCCACCCCCCTTTCCAGTAGAATGAGTGAAAAGAACAACGTAATTAGCTGGCCCTGTTTAACTGTGTTGCCAATTTCATAATTATGTTTAATCCCACAAAACTCTATGCCATGAACTCTCCCCCACTTGACTCGAGACGTACAGCACAGTGATGTACACAGTCTGCTCCACAAACGCACATATACACAGTCCGCTCCCCCAGGACCTGGACTTACTTTCTGTGTCAGTGGTGGCACATGCCTTATGGGCTGGCCCGTATCCAGCAAATCAATAAACACCAGGAGCTGTTGTGCTGCTGAAATTTATCCTCAAAAAGTGCTGCTAGGGATTCCTTCGACATTGCCGACCATGCTGCCTATGTGTGTGCGGTCACTTTA
Source organism: Triturus cristatus (assembly GCF_964204655.1). Classification (NCBI taxonomy): domain Eukaryota; kingdom Metazoa; phylum Chordata; class Amphibia; order Caudata; family Salamandridae; genus Triturus; species Triturus cristatus. The sequence goes on along the minus strand of NC_140584.1, from coordinate 769,002,797 downwards.
GTCATCTTTTTTTTAGCCCTTCATGCTGCTGTCCCATGCCTTAAGCTGGTCTGCACTGTAAAGCCTCTGGTGCTCCTGCTGCCACTCTGTGGAACAGCGAGGAGGTCACGTGGCCAGAGTGTCCCCACCCAAAACAATCAACCCAGTTCACAGCGACACCTGGTGCCCTGCCCTCCAGATACACAGCAGGCCAAGCTTCAATACAGCATCCTGCCCAGCCTGATCCTGCCTACACATAGGCTTATTGATTTTACTGCTGAAGAACTATGCTCTGTGGTGGAATACAGAATTATTGGAAACTGTGTTGCACATGAACCATAGAGTTCCCAAATTCCGCAAACTCCGCCGTCGGAGTGAATTTCTCAGCCCTGGCTTAATAAAGATGACAATACACTGCAATTATGACACAATATCTTACGGTGAAAATCTCTCTTAATGAACTAGTGGTAGCCAATGTTCCCCATATTTTCTTGAGGAAGAATGGACCCTGGTAGCATAGAAGTTCACCATTGATTGGCTAGTCCTAATAATTAACACAGCGAAATACTTAGCAGTTGACCGGATAATTTAGATCACCATAGCTGAAAGTGCTTTAAAACCAAGCATCCTGATTTCGACCCACCAGAGCAAACTGGCAGAGATCAACAGTGAAGTGACTGTACATAAAGACTATCTAATAAAACAAGGATAACAAAAGTCCTATAAGACATAAAAAAAATGATAAGGAGAAAATGTATCCTTATCTGAAGTTAATTGCAGCAGATGAGACATCGTCAGATGACAGCCAGTCATCAAGAAATTGGAACTCCTCTTTCAGCAGCAACACAAGTACAGATAGCTGGGGCAGCAATGAGGGTAAAAGGGGCCCTCCACCACCCATGTTCAGCTACGGCATGGTCCCATTCCAAGGGCTACCAATGTGGCTGTATTCGATGTTGCCACAGGGCCCACAACAACCTCTCCCTCATACCTTTAACCCCACTTTCCCAGGTAGAGGCTGGGGCAAGGGAAGACGCAGAGGGGAGCAACAAAAAAGCACAATGGTAAGAACCTCCGCCCCCAATGATGCGATTCTGGGGACACTCAGAAAAGAAAAACTGATAGTCAATCTATCTACAAGAGAACTCACAGACACAGAGACAATGGCCCAATGGAAGGAACTAGGCTTCGTACCTACACCCAAGACAGACAAATTCCAGACAAATTGCGAAGTTCACAATTTGTTCCCCAAGATACTCCTAAAAGCGTTTTTCTCAGACAGAATATACCAAGAGCAAATGGATTCAGGGTTATGCAACCCCTTCACATTCACACCTACTTCAATTATGATACTTAATGAACTTCTGAATTTCAAGCAGGCAGCAATTAAAGAAGTAGAGAAAAACGACAAACCTGGTAGTTTTCATAACATGTCCAATATTGAACTAGAGCAATAAAGTCCCTGGCAAATGACTCATAAATCTTCTATTAATCAGGCAGACAAAGGAGGAACAATAGTGATATGTCCACCTCTGATTATGGCACCAAGTGTTTTGGCCAGTTAGTTTATCACAAACACTACACTCCAATCAGTCAAGACCCCACTGTCCACCAGAGTACTTGTATCATTTTTATGATCTCTACAGCCTAAATCCCAAAGGTGGATTTCTAAGAACGAAGTAGATTTCACGATAAAGAAGCAACCTAAAATCCCCTATTTCTACACCATACCCAAAATTCATAAGGGGACACCCTCACTGCCCCAGGTAGATTAATTGTGTCTGGGATAGGATCATTGCTTGTACCAGTGTCAAAATTCTATGTCCATTACCTTCAACCTCTGGTCCAAATGACACCTTCTTATATACAGGACACTAGAGATGTACTGAATCTTATTGAAGTGACCAATGACACACAACAAATAGATATTCTGGTCCCTTAAGACACAGAAGCTCTCTATCCAAATATCCCCAGGGATCTACCCTGGAGGGGATTGTGAGGACCCTCTTATCAGCAGAATGGAATTCATCCACTTCTATCTGTTTTATCATGGAGTTTGCATCACTAGCTCTAACCAAACGTTTCTTCCAATATGGCGACCAACTGTTTACCAAATGCAGGGTACTTCTAAGGGTAGTACCTACCCATAAGCAAATCAGCCATGACCCTGCTCCACATGGGAACAGTTCAGCCTGAACTGCTAGGCCAGGTCCTCCTTGGACCAGAAACAAGCATCCGAGGATCAATTTCAGGGTTTCACCCCTCATCAGCCAGGCTACCTTGAATCTGGTGGTGTAGCGAGTACAGACCCTTGTCTGGACATACCCTCCCACTTAGGGCGACAAATGCAAAAAGAACAGGTGATGGACGGAATGCTGAACCAATCAAACATTCTTCCCCCATCACAGATCTGGGTTAAATTCATCATTTTTTGCATGTAATGCCATTCCAGTTTAGGACCAGCCATATGCAAATCAGTCTTGACCCTGCGCCACATGGGAACAGTCCAGCCCGAGCTGCCAGGCCAGGCCCTCCCTATACCACAAACAAGCATCCTGGGACTGGTTTAGGGGTTTTACCCCTCATCAGCCAGGCTATCTTCAATCTAGTGGCGTAGCGAGCACGGGACCCTTGTTTGAGCATACCCTTCCCGCTTAAGGCAACAAATGCAAAAAGAACAGATGATGGATGGAATACTGGACCAATTAAACATTCATCCACAATCAAGATCTGTGCTTAATCCAGCATTCTTTTGCATGCCACGCTGTTCCAGTTTGGACCCAGCCATATGCAAATCAGTCTTGACCCTGCTCCACATCAGAACAGTCCAGCCTAAACTGCAAGGCCAGGTCCTCCCTGGACCAGAAGTAAGCATCCTGGGACCCCTTTCAGGGTTTTAGCACTCATCATCCAGGCTAGCTTCAAACTGGTGGCACAGGACTCACGTCTGGACAAATCCATCCCACTTAGGGCGATAAATGAAAAAGAACAGATGATGGACGGAATGCTCAACCAATAAAACATTCACACCCATCACAGATCTGGGATAAATCCACAGTTTTCTTTCACACCACGCCATTCTAGATTAGACCCACCCATAAGCAAATCAGTCTTGACCCTGCTGCACATGGGAACAGTCCCGCCTGAACTGCCAGGGCAGGTCCTCCCTTGACCAGAAACAAGCATCCTGGGACTGGTTTCAGGGATTCACCCTTCATCAGCCCGGCTAACTCGAATCTTGTGAAATAGTGAACACGGCACCCACGTCTGGGAATAACCTTCCCACTTAGGGTGAAAAATGCAAAAAGAACAGATGATGGACGGAATGCTTAACCAATCAAACATTCACCCCTGTCAAAGATCTGGGTTAAATCCGTCGTTTTTTGCATGCCTCTCCATTCTAGTTTAGACCCAGCCATTCAAAAAACAGGGCAGCTGTTCTCTTGAAGAGAGGAATGCAGCTCACCTACTTCGCTTACTTTGTTTTATGGTTATCTAAGCTATAGTTCAAAGTGGGGGGCAATTTTTTTAATTATTGTTCTACTCCCTTGACTTACTGTATTTGTTAAATGAGGCAGATGTATCCCACCCATCATCATTCATCTCTCATCTCTCCACCCATGGCATTTTGTCAACTATGGACGTAGTGCAGAATGGTTGATTCATTACTGCAGTGATTGCCGTGCAATGTGCGTCTGATTCAGGTAATGCAGCATTTTCAAAGTTTTCAATGCATTGCTAACCGAACACACAAAGGGGCATATGTACAATGAACTGGCAGAGCATGGGTTAGCTCCACAATTGCTAACGCTCCATCAGTTAAATATTACAGGGTTGCTCCATAAATACAATGATACAGTGCACCCATGGGTTTCCATTAGCACTAGTGCTAAATTAAGCTGCCTAGTGCCAAAGCAGGCACACTTGCACCATAGTTGCATGGTGCCTGCATTGGGGGGAATGATTGTTTATTTGCAGGAAGGTTTCCTTTCCTGCACCTAAACAATCCAGAATGGCAATTAGTAACTTCTATGTATGCTGCATTGTGTAGCACATATAGAACTTGCAAATCGTTATTTTTTATAATTATTGTTTATATGTGGGAAGGGACACCTTCTTGCACATAATCAATAATTTATGGCGATTTGCTATTTACATGTTTGCTGCACTATGCAGCACACGTAGAAACAGCAAAAACGATGAGAAATTAATAATTTCTCCTCTTTTCGCGTTGTTAAGGGTTTTTTTCGCCTTAATTTTGGGGATGCCCCATATTTACCCCACCCTTGTAAATAGGGGTCAGCCTCAAAGTCACTATGTGGTGCGGCAGAATGTCCACTGCAACACCATTTCCCGCCCCTTTCAAGCTAAGTGTAGCGTGAAAGGTGGCCTTATTTACAAGACGGCATTAAGCCACATCAAGTGGCTTAACACACCTTGTAAATAAGGCGATGTTCGCAACGCCAGCAGAACATCTAAAAAAGTGATCTTCTGGTGGTGTTAAGTCGCTGGGGCCAATTCACAGAACTAATTCGAGAAAAATCCTAACCTTACTACTTTTGGTATTCACAGAAGGCATTTAGTAGTAGTAAAGTTAGGATTCCTAACTTTACTACTACTAAACTGAGGCAAAATCTGAACCTTACAACTTTCAGTATTCACAAAAGGGATTTAGTAGTAGTAAAGTTAGGATTCCTAACTTTACTACTACTACTAAATGCCTTTTGTGAATACCAAAAGTCATAAAGTTAGGATTTTGTCTCAGTTTTGTAGTAGTAAAGTTAGGAATCCTAACTTTGAGGAATTCAGGAGTTCAACCCACCAGTCTTGAAAGGGAAGGCCAAGACCGTTAAAAATTATTATTCCATATCTAATATTATATAAAAAATGTTTCAGATCATACATATGTATACAAAATCATAATACTACAGAAACATTACATGATATGAAAAAAAAACATTTACACATTAAGAACAATCAAGATTATTCCAGCGAGAATATCAATCAATCAATCAATCATAGCATCTGTAAATCGCACTACATACTTGTGAGGGTCTCAAAGCACTGGGGGGGGGGGGGGGTAAGCTGCTACTGTTTGAAGAGCCAGGTCTTGAGAAGTCTTCTGAAGGTGAGACGGTCTTCGGTCTGCCGTAGGCGGATGGGGAGGGTGTTCCATGTCTTGGCGGTGAGGTGGGAGAGTGATCTGCTGCTGGCGGTCACTCTTCAGATGCGGGGGATGGTGGCGAGGGCGCGGTCTGCGGAGCAGAGCTGTCAGGTGGGGGTGTAGAGGCTGAGTCGGCTGTTGAGGTACGTTGGTCCGGTGTTGTGGAGTGCCTTGTGTGCGTGGGTGAGGAGTTTGAAGGTTATCTTCTTGTTGACAGGGAGCCAGTGCAGGTCTCTCAGGTGGGGTGTGATGTGGCTGCGGCGAGGGATGTCGAGGATCAGGCATGCAGAGGTGTTCTGGATGCGTTGAAGCTGTTTCAGGAGTTTGGCCGGGGCTCCTGCATAGAGTGCGTTTCCGTAGTCCAGTCTACTGCTGACAAGGTCCTGGGTGACCGTCCTTCTTGTTTCAGTGGGGATCCACTTGAAGATCCTGCAAAGCTTGCGGAGGGTGTTGAAGCAGGAGGAGGAGACGGCATTGACCTGCTTCGTCATGGAGAGAGTAGAGTTGAGGTTGACCCCTAGGTTGCGTGCGTGGTCGGTGGGTGTTAGGGGTGTTCCTAGTGCAGTCGGCCACCAGGAGTCGTCCCAGGCCGAGGGGGTGGATCCAAGGATGAGGACCTCCATCTTGTCCGAGTTCAGCTTCAGTCGGCTGTTCCTCATCCAGTTGGCGACGGCCTTCATTCCTTTGTGGAGGTTGGTTTTGGCGGTGTGAGGGTCCTTGGTGAGGGAGAGGATCAGCTGAGTGTCGTTGGTGTAGGAGATGATGTTGAGGTTGTGCCGTCGTGCTACGTGGGCGAGTGGTGCCATGTAGACATTGAACAACGTTGGGCTGATGGATGAGCCTTGGGGTACACTGCAGATGATCCCGGTGGCTTCAGAGCGGGAGGGGGGAGGCGGATGCTCTGTGTTCTGCCGGAAAGGAAGGAGGAGGTCCAGTCCAGGGCCTGCTCTTGGATTCCGGTGTCATAGAGGCGTGTTCGTAGTGTGCAGTGGCAGACCGTGTCTCAGGCGGCTGACAGGTCCAGGTGGATGAGGGCCGCGGTTTCTCTGTTGTCTAGCAGGGTCCTGATGTCATCGGTGCCGGCGATGAGGGCAGTTTCAGTGCTGTGGTTGCTGCAGAACCCGGACTGGGATGGATCTAGGATGCTGTTTTCCTCGAGGAAGCTGGTCAGTTGTTTTTTGACGGCCTTTTTGATGATATTTGCCGTGAACGGGAGCAGGGTCGGAAGTTCTTGAGGTCCTTGGGGTCCGCCTTGGGTTTCTTGAGTAAGGCGTCGATCTCTGCGTGCTTTCAGCTCTCCGGGAAGGTCGCTGTCTCGAAGGAGATGTTGATGGTTTTCTGGAGATGGGGTGCGATGGTGCTTCTGGCTTTGTTGAAGATGCGGTGTGGGCAGGGGTCTTCCGGGGACGGTGTTCATGATCTTGATGGTGTCGTCGTCGTTGATGTTGGTCCAGGCGATCAGGCGGTTGGTGCGGGTGGTGGTCGTGGGAGTGGGGGTCTTAGTGGTTGCCGGGGTGGTGACGGCGTTGAAGCTGTCGTGGATATCTGCGAACTTGCGATGGAAGAAGGTGGCCAGCGAGTCACACAGGTCTTGTGAAGGTGGGATGTTGTTGGTGTTGGATTTGGGGTTGGAGAGTTCCTTCACGATATTGAAGAGCTCTTTGCTGTTGTGTGCGTTGTTGTCTACGCGGTCTTTGAAGGAGGTCCTTTTGGCAGATCGGATGAGGTGGTGGTGACTGCAGGTGGCGTTCTTGTGGGCTGCGTAGCTTTCCGGTTTTAGTTCACGGATCCAGTTTTTTTCGAGTTTTCAGCAGTTTCGCTTGGAGGCCTGGTTTTACAGAAGGAAACCGGGCACAGAATCACGGGGTCACAGAAGGAAAACGGGCACAGAATCACGGGGGTCACAGAAGGAAAACCAGGCACAGAATCACGGGGGTGACGATGGGAACAGAAGGAAAGAAAGGGTACAGGAGAAAATACAGGCACAGGGGGAAGACAGACAACAGCAGTCACAGACAACAAAAAAGAAAACGATAAGGGCAGTACAATAAATGACACCGAGAATAGGACAGACCTAAGGCCTACCACTGGCCACCAGGGATGAGGCGCAGGTGGTAGCCTGCGGGTGGAGGAGGGTGAGCGACCTACCTAACAAGGTCAAGGGTCGCTCTCCTCACCATGCTGCGGCCGCCATATACGGGGAGGTGGGAGGGAGGAGCAGCTGGGAGGCAGGAGGCAGGAGGTAGGGTCAGTGAATGTGCAGTCAGGGTGGCGGGGCCGCATGGGACGCAGTGGCGGGAACAGGAGTGGTGAACGACACGGAAGGCAAGGGCACAGAATCACAGGGGTCACAGAAGAAAAACCGGGCACAGAATCAAGGGGGTCACAGAAGGAAAACAGGCACAGAATCACGGGGGTCACAGAAGGAAAACCGGGAACAGAATCACGGGGGGTCACAGAAGGAAAACGGGCACAGAATCACGGGGGTCACAGAAGGAAACCAGGCACAGAATCATGGGGGTCACAGAAGGAAAACGGGCACAGAATCACAGGGGTCACAGAAGGAAACCCGGCACAGAATCATGGGGGTCACAGAAGGAAAACGGGTACAGAATCATTGGAGGTCACAGAAGGAAAACGGGCACAGAATCACGGGGTCACAGAAGGAAACCGGGCACTGACTCACGGGGGTCACAGAAGGAAAAACGGGCACAGAATCACGGTGGTCACAGGAGGAAAATGGGCAGAGAATCACGGGGGTCACAGAAGGAAAATGGGCACAGAATCACGGGAGTCACAGAATGAAACCGGGCACAGAATCACGGGGGTCACAGAAGGAAAACCGGGCACAGAATCACGGGGGTGACGATGGGAACAGAAGGAAAGAAGGGTTCAGGAGAAAATACAAGCACAGGGGGAAGACAGACAACAGCAGTCACAGAAAACAAAAAAGAAAACGATAAGGGCAGTACAATGAATGACCCCGACAATAAAACAGACCTAAGGCCTACCACTGGCCACCAGGGATGAGGCGCAGGTGGTAGCCTGCGGGTGGAGGAGGGTCTCAATTTTCCTCAGCAGCACAGCTGGGGCAGGGACAGGATGCACAGGTGGTGCTGTGCAGAGGGGGAGCGACCTACCTAACAAGGTCAAGGGTCAGATACTTTTGTCATTGAAAGCGGTTAATTTGAAGAAATCAATTAGAGTAATTGCATTATTTATTTGTTTATATGCAACACATTGTTCCTCAAATATAACCATAAACAAGAGTGTTAACACGTTTTGGTGGTAGAAATCAGGATCCAGCCAACTTCCTCAGGACAATAAATCATTAATCAAGATACTTTGGAGGAATCCCTAATTTATAAGGGTGAGATCAGATTTACAGTTTTCTCATCTATTCTTAATAGAAGTTGATCCTGATAGGGAGACTCCTATAGAATTTCAAAGGGGTAGTTTTTTCCGTTTCCCACCTCAAACGATGTGGATCAAAATTTAAAATCATAGAGCTCTGCTAAATGGTTAAAGTGTTCCTATGATAGTTCTTGTTCAAAACCAATTCTGCAAACATATTTATAGAGGTATCTTTCAGATATTCCTTTCCTCTAGGCTGGGAAATCTTTTGTTCCCATTCAGTGCGAATGAAAAACTTTTCCCCCCACGTGCTTGTTTCTTTGATTGCACTATGATCTCAGTTTTATATTCGGCTTGATAAGCCCAAGTCATTCCCTTCAATTGTTGGAAGATTGATTACCGTCATATATCTATATGCCTGCATATATTCACTGTTTTAGCACCATGGTAGAATTCTACCTTTTATTTATTCTGTTGGTGCTTGTAATCTCATACATCTGTTTCTGTCTAATTGTTGTTGCAGCAAACATGTTTTATACTAGAATGATACTGGTTCAATACATACTTATTGAAAAAGTCCTTATTGCTTATTCTGTGTATCTCTCTGAGTCTAACTGAGTATGATTGACTGAGCGAAAAGTACTGTACTGTTTCCATGATCCCTGAAGGACAGTTGCCAGGTCCTAGGATGCTTGTTTCCAGTCCAGGGAGGACCTGGCCTGGCAGTTCAGGCTGGACTGTTCCCATTGGGCACAGGGTCAAGACTGATTCGCGTATGGCTGGGTCCAAACTGGAATGGAATGGTGAGCAAAAAAACAATTGGTTTAGGCCCAGATCTCTGTACTGGGGTGAATGTATGACAATGTTCTGCATTCTGTCCATCAAATGTTGTTTTTGCATTTGTCACCCCGAGTGGGAAGGGTATGCCCAGACGTGGGTCCTGTGCTCTCCATGCCACTGGAATCAAGCTATCCTGGCTGAAGAGGGGTGAAACCCCGAAACCGGTCCTAGGATGCTTGTTTCAAGTCCAGGGAGGACCTGGCTTGGCAGTTCGGGCTGGACTGTACCCATGAGGCACAGGGTCAAGACTGATTTGCATATGGCTGGGTTCAAACTGGAACGGCATGGTGAGCAAAAAAACGATGGATTTAGGCCCAGATCTCTACTGGGGTGAATGTATGACATTGTTCTGCATTCTGTCCATCAATAGTTCTTTTTGCACTGAATTTTAGCACCCAGGGTCTCAAGTAACCCTGGGCGTAGTTCGTCAAGTAGCGCTACGCTTAGCTACGCAAAGTGCACTTCGCACTACGCGAGCTACGCGTAGCACTTCGCAAACTGCGTAGTACCCTGTTCGCACTGTGCAAGATGCCGTTTTCAATGATTGCACAGTGCGGACAAGCATCCGGCACTGTGCAATCATTGAAAACGGCATCTTGCACAGTGCGAGCTGTAGTTTTCTGCAGCTCGATTAGATTTTTACTCGAGCGGCAGCTTTCTCAACGCGGACTGGTAGTTTCTCATCGCGAGCGGTCGCGAGCATACGTGACCACTCGTAATGAGAAACCTGACCTCCCCGCATTGAGATTCTCGCCGGGAGGTTTATTTTCCAAGCTCGTGATCAGCAACTTGATGTTGCTGATCGCGAACGAGGAAAAAGTCTCGCCGGGATGTCATTTTGCTTGCTCGCGGTCGCCAACTTCACGCTGAGGACCGCGAGCAAGCAAAAAATTACCCCTGCACTACGCTACATGTGTTTGCACTGTGCTATGTGCAATTCGCGTAGTGCGAAGTAGCGCAAACTTCGCAAACTACTCGAGCGTAGCGTAGTGCTTTGCCCAGGGTTAGTCTCAAGGTTCCTGTCGAGGGTGTCAAATGTCCCATCCAGTGCTCTAAAGCCTTCTCTCACCTCCTCCAACAGGGAGGCGGCTGGGGCCGGGGGGTCATCAACGCGTTCTGTGCCCTGCCCGCCCTCCCCCATGCTGGGCAGTCCTCCGGGGTCCTGTCAGCGAGCTTTTCATAATGGAGGGTCTTTTGCTAGGGATCTTTGTGGCCCATGCGGCAGGGCAGCGAGGTTTAGGTGGCAGCTGAGGCACGAACCTAATCGTTGGCTGTGGAGAGGCAAGGGGCCCAGACCAAACGCCAGCAGCACAGGAGGGGGCTGGACGGCATGCAGGGCCCCTGGTGGGGACAGCGCATAACCCAGGCTCTTTTGGACAGCGCCGTCCATGGCGCGGGTGAAGGATGTATAGCCCGTATTCATCGGGGAGGCAGCAGAGGCAACGCAGTGCACCAGGAGTACAGTATGATTCCACAGGTTGAAACAATAACACAGCCACTTAATTCAAACCATGGGAGGCGGGCGCGGATATGGAGCTGGGTGATGGCCAAAGTGAGTGGGCTCAGGTGAGGCAGAGTGACACCAGACAGGGCCCACGGAGAACCAAGGGGCGGTGATGTTCTCCGACGGGAAGCCTGGAATCTGAAGAGAAGGGTGGCGAATGGTCAGGGCGCCTGAGCAGGACTCCGCAGAAGCATAGGAGCACTCCAAACACGGCCACCAAACTGCACCACAGTCTGAACCGCCCTGCGGAGGGAAGCGACCCTGGGCAGGAAAGAGCCTGAAGCAGGAGGAAGGTGGCGGTCCAAGGCCATATCACCGCCAGGTGTCTAAGTCACCCCGATGTAGGGTGCAGCGAGGCCGCAGGTCTCAGGTGTAGGAGTGGATGGGTCTCCTGGCCCCTGGCAACATTTCAGGAGGACCGATGCAGAGGATAGCAGCTCGGGGGCAACCGGACATGGGGAGTGACAGGATCACCCCTACCTCTCCCCCACAACCGCACCTGCAAGCGACCGGGTGGTTGCCTCCCAGGCTCGCTCGCGGGCCCTGTCTCCGCTAGGCCACCGGGAGAATGCAAGCGGAAATGGGAAGCGTCATTTTGCTGCGCCTTGCTGCGTTAGTTTGGAAAGCACAGTGATGCGACATATTTACAACAATATGTTACATCTCTGTGCTTCCCCCTGCGCTGGTGCAGAAACTGTTGTCATGCGCCGACGCAGGCATCCTTGCACCATGGTGCAAGGATGACTGTGTCATGGGGAGATTGTTCTTGTTCAGGAAGGGTTTCCTTCCTGCACAAAAACAATCTGAAAAGCTGCTTTTCAACTTATATGTGTGCTGCACTAGCACACATAGTAGTTGAAAAACAGCATTGTTTCAATGATTATGTGCAGGAAGGGAAAACTTCCTGAACAAAAATAATCATTGGAGGTGATTTCCTCTTTCTATGTGTGCTGCAGAATGCAGCACGTATAGAAACAACAAACAACAATCATTTGCAATGCGATAGGTCTCCCATTCACGTGAGTTTGAGCTATTGGCATTATAAATGACAATGCCTTTTATTTATGTTTTGGGTTTTAAAACCTAAATAAAAGGCATTGTCATTTACAATATTAATAGCTTAAGCTCTCGAAAATGCGAAACCTATAGCATTGCAATAAAGGGCCTTTTCGACCGATTGATTGATTGTAAATATTAGAGGAAGAGACCAGCCTGCGATGACTTCAAAGTAGTGATAAATAGTGCAGTGAAGAAGATGTGTAAGTGCTGTAAATTACACAGACACAAAGTGTGAAGTGAGAGTTACATATGATCCAAGCTATAAACACTAAAAAAGCGCTCCAACACGTTTCGCTCTGTGATTACACTGTCCCGGCTTGAGAGGGGGGGCTTCTTACTGCCCTCTCTGTGATTTGAGTGTGCAGTGTGGTATTGCGTAATGTCATTGCTATCTTTGGCCTAATGAAAAACACTCCAGCTGTTGTAGGGCCCTGGCTTCACCTCCTAGTGCAGGGTGGGCTGTGCTTTATGGCAGGCATGGAGGGAGGATGGTCTCGGCTGCAGCTCTGGCCTCGTACAGTGCCCCTGCTATTACTGGTGAGCAAGAGGCGCTGAGGTGGTGGTATTGGTGGTGGTGGTATTGGTGGTGGTGGTAATGGTGGTGTTGACATTGGTGGTGTTGGCATTGGTGGTGGAGGCATTGAATGGTGGTATTGGTGGTGGTGGTGGTATTGGTGGTGGTGGTATTGGTCGTGGTGGAAGTATTGATGGTGGTGGTGTTGGTGGTACTGGTGGTGGTGGTTGTTGTGGTATTGGTGGTGACGGTATTGGAGGTGGTGGTAGAGGTATTGGTGGTGGAGGTATTGGTATTGGTGGTGGTAGTATTGATGGTGGTTGTATTAGTGGTGGGTGTTATTAGTGGTATTGGTGGTGGTGACATTGGTGGTGGTATTTGGTGGTGGTAGTGGTGGTGGTATTGGTGGTGGTATTAGTGGTTGCTGTGGTATTGGTATTGGTGGTGGTATTGGTGAAGGTGGTGGTTTTGGTGGTGGTAGTGATATTGGTGGTGGAGGTTGAGTTGGTGGTGGCATTGGTAGTGTTGTTAATAAAACAGGCTTTTGAAAACACCCCGTCAGGTGGCTTTCTGCAGATGACATGTAACACAGATGTGCTTTTGTTAGCTTCAGCCCGTTAGCACAGGATTATGTGCTACCTGGAATTCTCATGACTTAATTTGCTAATCATTTCTAAATCCATTTTACTTGAGGGGGTTGAAATAAACATGAGATAATGCCAGAAAGCAGGTGACAGTGTTACGGTGGTGGCCGTGCTGCTTCAAAAAACACAAGCAGTTTCAGTTGAAGCAGCGCATGTCAGTTCTGCAGTAAGAGAAACTCAATAAAGTAAATAGTGCTTACAGACTAAATAATAGGTCCGTGTAACATAAGTAAAGGGGCCAGTCGCCATGGGAGGGTAAAAATGAAGAGAAGGCCGTGCTAAGGGGGGACTAACAAGCCTATTAACTAATCCAAAGGCAGCCTTTACAAAAGACAATGACACAAGCCAATGAAAAATATGGGAGGAGAGTAGGCGCCGCTTCTCTCCCATACTCTACTACAGCAGTCTCGCAGAGCCAGCAGTGCATGCGCACTGCCACTAGGCTCAACCTAAATATGCAGATAGTACAACTTAAAAGGTGAAGATACAAATCCGACAGCACTTGATAGCACTCAAGTATCAGGACAATAGCTGTCCTATATCCAAAGATATTTGGGAAAAACATCAACGTTATCCTAAATGTTAGAGATATTATGGTATCGAACATGTTGCAATGCTCCAGAGAGGAGGAAATCGAGAATATGAACTAAGGAAACAGGAGTCCTCCTCTATCCTATTAAGAACTGAATATCAATGGGGATGAAGAGCTACATGTACATTTATGAATTCACACCTATAGGATATGATTCAGAAAAGGGACACCAAAGACATTAATATAAAACAGGATATAAGACCTTGACTATTGGATTAAATAGGAGATTACTTTGCAATCCATCTAAGTGCATGTGGTTCATGGAATTTGAGATTGATTTTTTTCAATATTGCAAGATATAATTTTGCAATGCCGAACATTTTATGAAGTTGATATTTTAGACTATTTATGTTAAATTGTGTGGTATTGTACTCTATACCATTTGGGTTCAAAATCTAGTTAAAGCACTTCATTTACCTCTATGCCACTTTATTTGGGCTCCACATGTACTTCACTAGACTGCTTCTATTTTGTGGTGTGAGGAGTCAGTAGTTAGATGGCATAAAAGAGTAGCTTGAAAGACAAACAGCAGGACCAACAGATAAATCAGATTTGTAATTCACTACTTGAAAGCAGTTGATCTGATGATAAAATATAGATGGCTAAATTGGACTTGAGCTGCACATTCCCTAATGTTCAGGTTAAAGGATGGAAATATATCTGAGGTGCCGTAATTTTATTAATGAAATTGCACTAAACACAATTTTCACCCTTAAAGTAAGTGCAATTAGAATTAGTTGTGCAAGCTGTGGTGTGATATAAAAGCTTTCACACTGTACCCTCTTTTTTTTTAACATTGAGTGATAATTTGCAGATATTTAGTATTATTCAACAGTGAATTTGTACAAAAAAACATTTCAAGAGATGTGGCTAGGCAAGATGGCCGGGTGGCCGTGATGCACATCAGCTCTGCCGCCACGTAGCTGTCTTTCTGAAGCACAACGTCCCATCAGCTAAAGACAGACAAGATCACTTACCGTGGAAAGAGAGCAGCGGTCGATTCCAGCCCCTGATGGAGGGGAAACTTAGTGGAGAGCAGACGAGGGAGGATGACCCTGGCTATTATCAAGATTGCGCCGCATATCCTTGCTCCCACTAGAAGATGGACCCAGGACACAGAGCGACTGTGCCGGTGCTCCTAGAGACATCACGAACACCAGAGGCATACTGCATCAAACCAGGAAAAGGAGGACTGCCGGAGTGAGCACCTGCTGGAAGACAATGCCGGTGGAGGAAAGAGGTTGCACCTGTGACAGCCACCATTCTCTGTGACAGCCATCCTCCCTTTTATGTTTAAAAAAAAATGAAAAAAAGGGGTCAGGCCCCGGGGGATGGGGTCCCTGGGGCTGGAATCGGCCCGGGAGGGGGGGCTGCTTGGTCCCTTTACCACTGAATTATGAAAAGAAAATGCGGGCCCTGGGGATGGGGTCCCCAGGGCAGAAATAAGCCCGGGGATGCGGGGCACACAGCCCTCCTCACTTATTGAAAAAAGGGCTGTCCCCGGGGATGGGGACCCCAGGGAAGGGCCTATGCTCCCTTTACCACCACTCTGCAAACACGCCGCCTGGCGCACTGCCAGTTGGGCCATATAGTCCCCTTGGATGCTCTGGGTCCTTGGGGTCCAGGAGCTCCTTCTGTTACCTCTAGTAAGACCCTGACAGTGGGATTGCTGAGGAGAATTGAAGGCCACGCCTCCCTCTCTTTCCACCACTCTGCAAACGCGCCTCTGGCACGCTGCTGGTTGGGGAATGAATTCCAATTTACTCCTAAGGGCCTCAGGACTAAAGTGGACTTCTTCCCCCAGTGAGTAATGTGCAAGGAGGTGCGTTTTCAAAGTGGTGGAGATAGGGGGCTTGGCCACTGAAAACCTCACCACAGTCCCACTGTGTGGGACTTACTGGAGGTAGCAGGAGGGGTAGTTGGCCCCCAAAGACTTCCTTGGGGCCCAGCTCCCCCTGCTGCTACCTTCAGTAAGTCCCACACAGTGGAATTGCTAAGAGGTCTTTGAAGGCCACACCCCCTTTCTCCACCACT
Organism: Triturus cristatus; assembly: GCF_964204655.1. Classification (NCBI taxonomy): domain Eukaryota; kingdom Metazoa; phylum Chordata; class Amphibia; order Caudata; family Salamandridae; genus Triturus; species Triturus cristatus. Next base: position 768,987,113 of record NC_140584.1, on the reverse strand, counting down.
TAGCCAGCATGATCCTGGCGCGCTACTGGTTGGGGGGATGAAGTCCAATTTACTACAGAGGGACCTTTGGTAGCCAGGAAGCCCGCCAGGTATCTTCTGTAAGTCCTACACAGCGGGATCCCTGAGAGCTGGTCAGAGGCCAGCCCCTTTCTCCACCACTCTGCAAACACAACTACTACTTTAAAAAACATAGAAATTCACTGAAAAAAGCAAAGGTTACAGGGACGTTATAGTTAGACTCAGGTTTCACTGGTACAAAACCAAATTCGGCAGATTTAGTTAGCTGATCTAACTATAACTTGCGTCTCCGCAATGCACTGCTTATGACCTCACATATTACATCACTCATGACATGGTCAGTGACATCACTGATTACATCATCCACAGAATCTGACGCACCCACTCATACCCCATATAACATGTAATACACCCACTCCAACTTCCACACTACCATTCTCAAACGGATTCACACACCCATACTAATACTTACATAGCCACTCACTGATTCATAGATCCACACATCCACTCACTCACCCATACAGCCACTCCTCCACCCACCCACCCACTCACACAGCCATTGACATACTCACTCATACACCTGTACAGCCACTCACACACTGAGTCAGTCATCCACACACCTACTCATTCACCCATACAGTCAATCACACAGCCACTCACTCACCCATACAGTTACACACACACAGATATTAACACATACTCACTCACCTATACAGTCACTGACACACGTGCATACTCATCCATACATGCTCACATTCACTCACACATACTGTCCCTCACATACCCCATCACTCACCTATACTGTCTTTTTAGAGGTGCTGAGGAGCTTGTAACATCCCACAAAACCTTGCTTTGCCAACCATACCTGAGAGCAGCAATTGGAAAGCATGCATTTAAGAACATTTTATCATTTAGGCTACAGACTATACCCATTAGGGAGTACAGGGCACACTGGAACAACTGTGCCGTGACGCAGGGACAATTTAGGCTGTGCAGTTACCACTTTGAAACAGCCGCTCACATTGTATGCTGCTGCGCAAGCTTATCACAACAGAGATGCAGGTATCTGAGGCCTATCCTTATGCAACACAAGATAAGATCATGCAAGGAAGCAATACTATTCATAAATACATCTGTCACTCCAAAAGACCTAGCACAAGTCGGCAAATTGTTCACTGAAGCGGGCAGAATACTACGAGAGTCTGGATCACCATCAGGGGGAGCCGATAATTTGCACAAAATCCTCCATGAACTGCAACACTTGGAGTTGACACTTATATAAACCTGCCTATTCGAGCTTGCACATGCAGACTGCCAGCCATTAAAAGACTTTGGTTACATCCTGCTTCAAACACTGAGGAACTTGATTAGATTTTGCACAGATTTTTAATGCATCACATTTCTTTATAGATGAGCCTAATATTTCTGTCTGCATGAGCTACTTGGAGGGACAGAACAACTAGACACTCGGAGGGACAGAACAACTAGACTGGCTAATCAAATGACCATATCATTCTTCTCGCCACATGGATCTGACAAAGAGACACTCAAAAAAGGAACTAATCTGAGATGACACTATGCATTTCCTGTTTAAAGCTTTAGTTATTGCTGATAATGAAGGTGGTTGCTTTAACCACTATCAGGTTCATGGTTTTAACACTGTCAATCTTCTCTTGACAACTAACTCTTTTTATTGTGTTTTATGTTTTATTGTGATAAATGATTGTTATGGTTTTAATTATATAAACAATAAACTTTTGGTTTTTTGATGATGATGATATACTGCCTTTCACATACCCAGTTACCCAATACCACTGGCAGATGCACTCACTCACCAACACAGCCATATACACACTCACTCACTGACACAGCCCCTCACACATGCACTCACTAACCCATACAGCCACTGACTCACCCACTCACTGATCCATAAAGGCAGTCGCACACCATCTCACCAAACCACACAGACACTCAGACACCCATAGAGATACTCAGACAATCAAGCACTCACCCATACAGAAACTCTCATACCCACTCACACACCCATACAGCCATGTAGACACCCACCAACTGACAGGCCGATACAAACATTCACACAACCAGTGACTCACCCATAGATTCACTGACACACCTAATCACTCACTTATACAGTCAGTCACGCACCGACTGAATCATCCAAACAGGCACTCATACAGCCACTGATTCACCAATACATCTTGGTATATATTTAACAAACAAAAATGTTTTAAAAACACTCAGTCACTGGATGATGTCATCAGTGATGCCATTTGAGATTTCATCAGTGCTGTCATCAGTAATTTCACTGACCATGGTATGAGTGATGTAGTATGTGAGGTCATAAGCAGTAATCCAAAGGAAGGGACGAGGGGCTATATTTAAGGAGGTCCAGCGTACATGCCCCAAATGCCTATATTCAAAACGGGGTACGGAGTTCCTCAAATACAAGAAAAAGAGATGGAGACCAAAAAGGGGGACCAGAATTAGTCACCAATTGGTTGTGAGGAAAATAAAGGGAGGGCCAGCGGAGTGCCCTTAGCGGAACTAGAGCTCTCACACACCCAGCGAGCTAGGTGTCATGCTTCATCATATGAGCACTGCCCCTCGTCAAGTCGGCGCTGCAATCCTTGACGGGCTCCCGAAACCGGGGCTCTTTGTTGGGGATCTTTTGTTCCTGCCGATATGTGCTTGGGGGTGAGGGGCCTAGTGTGATGAATGTAGCAGGAAATGGAAGTGTTAAAAAAGGTTAGTCAGTCCTAATCATGTTTTTTATTCTGAAGGTAGACTACCCTATTAAAAATGGTGTAGAGTGGCTAAGTCATAGAATTAAGGTATCTAGACGTGAAGCTCTACTCTAAAAGATCAACATGTTTCTTGCCAAAATTGTCTGGAGGATCAGGGCAATTCATCAGGATCAGAAGCTGTCTACATAAAAGTGGTACTATGGACTCTACATACCACGTCCTAGGTTGCTGCCCTGTGAAGAAAAAGTGACAACATGAGGAAATAAGAACCATCATCTCTTTATCTAGTAAGTTATGTATCAGAAATGGTGTATTAAAAATCACCGTGCAAAAGGGGGGTATTGAACAAAATAAGTGTACAACTCCAAGGGAACAGTGAGAGGGGGTGGTGGTGATAATCTATAGCTATTAATAAGCTAGTGGAACTCTCAAGGACAAGCAGGGGTTCACTCACCTAGTAAAGTGACTAGATGAGCTAGCAACGGTGCTGGCGGTTATGAAGGACACCGATAGGGTCCTACAATAAAAAGGAACATAAGAAAACATGTCAGATTAACCCACGTAGTCTATTGTGGTGTCGGTTGAACATGCTACCTAATAAGGCGTCAGTAGTACCAGGTGTCCATCAAGAACAGACTATGTCCTGACCGAGTTAAGACCCGGAGGGACCGGAGCCCAGGATCGGAGATGTGTCAGGCGTAATATACTACGGGGGAGCCAGGCTCAAAGATGGTAGCAGACAGGTTAAGGAACGTCATGGTTCGTAATACCCAGTGAGAAACACAACGGGATAGCCAGGTTCAAGATAGCTAGCAGCCAAGTTAAAGATCGTACTTACCAACGTCAAGGAACGTAAAATCCAGTAGACCTACCCGAACCGTCAGGGACCGGGGTGGTAAAGTACGTCTGCCGCCATGGGTAAATATAGCGAAGAGGAAAGAAATCGTGACATGCTAATTTGGCGCTGATACGCACTGTAGTGACGTCCGTAGTTGCTAGGTAGTGGTCAGGGACGCCAGGATGTAAAAACCGTCATGATTCGACGGAATATTAAATGAAACTCAATAGGGCCGTTGTACGTTGCTAAGTAACGTGAATGTATGTTACGCGCTATACCAAGGTAAAGAGGAGAGCGGAAATCCTCATACAGAACCCAGACCTAATGCCAGGAGGTAGCGCAAAGGTATGCGTCAAGTGAACGTGATATAAAAATATGCCACATTCAAATGTTGCCAATGTAAACACATATGGGTCACTAACAATTAAGCCAAGGTATGTGTTGTCCCATAATGGTGTCAATACTGACGAGGACGTGAGTCATTAAAGGGAAAAATGAACTTCAAATTGAAGAATTAAAATTAAAATCAAAATGCATAGAACTGGTACATTGTCGTAATATACTCAACAAATAAAACTACAAAACGTGTGGACTCATGGTTAAATAAGACGTGGCAGTTACATTGTATCAAGAGGGAAGGACAGTGGGTTAAGACTATTAATTCAATATCGGTCTTAGTATCGCAGTGGTTAGAAATGCGTAAGGATAACTCAACTGCCCTGGGGGTGGACAAACAAATTACAGCATGGTATTCCAGGGGATGTCATCATTAAGGCCTATAGTGTCACATGAAAGTCTATGCACCCATCGTTGTTCAATCCTGAATAGAGAGGTTTTGGAAATCTGCGTGTGAGATTCTAGTATGACCCAATGTAATGACTCAGGGGAGTGATGAGTCTCCAAGAAGTGTCTGTAGAGTTTGGTCGTGGTGCGTTGGCAACGTATGTTGCTTATGTGCTCTATTATGCGGGTTTTGACTGGCCGCATAGTCATGCCAATGTATTGTAACCCACATTGGCATGTAATCAAATAAATACATTGTTTGGTATTGCAATAAGTGTGTTTCTTGATATTCCATTTGAAGTTGGCATGTAGTGTGATTTCTTTGGTAGTGGTAGTGGAGTTGCAAGCAGTACAGGTACCGCAAGGAAAATGGCCTCTAACTGGTGGGAGGCCCCAGAGTGTGGTCTGTGGAGGGGTAGCAATTTTCTTTGGTCTAGTGTGAACCAGCATATCCCGTAGGTTACGAGTCCTTTTGTAGGCAAATCTGGGTCTTGGTATCTGTAGTTCTCCCGTATTGAGGAAACCCCAATGTTTAAGGATGATTTTTTTGGTCAGGACTGAGTTGGGTGTAAAAGAGGTCACACATGTTAAGGTATCTTCAGATGGTTTATGGTGTACCTCTAGAAGGGACTCTCTAGGGTTGTTGAGAGCCCTTTTCATAGAGTCTTTAATTACCTTGTGTGGGTATCCCCTAGTCATAAGGTTGGTGGCTAAAGAGTTGGCTTCTACTTTGTAATCTTTGGTTGAAGTGCAGTTGCGTCTTATACGCAAGAATTGGCCCACGGGAAGGTTATCTCGAAGGGCCCTGGGGTGGTAACTTTGATATAGCAGGAGGCTGTTGCGATCTGTTGGTTTTTTGTATAAGCTTGTCGAGAGTTGTCCCTCCGATAGCTTAATGTTGAGATCCAAGAATGCAACTTTAGTGTCTGAAATCGTGTGGGAGAACTTAAGGAAAGGGTTCTGCTGGTTAATCCACTGTACAAAGGTGTTGCAAGTGTCAGTGGTGCCCCGCCAAAAGATGAGGATATCATCAATAAACCGTTTCCAGAGAATTAAATGTTGATAAAACGGATTGTTATCAGTGTTTATGATCTGGTCCTCAAAGGCTGCCATATAGAGGCAGGCCAGACTGGGAGCAAATGTGCTCCCCATCGAAGTGCCTTGGCATTGATGGTATAATTGCCCCTGATATTCAAAAAAGTTTTCAGTCAGTGCTATGGAAGCAAGGTCCATTATAAACATGACTGGAGTAGGGGAAGACCAATCCAATGAGTTTAAGGCCGTCTCTACTACTGACAGGGTGTCACCCTGAGGGATGTTAGTGTAGAGGGCCTCTACGTCAAGGGTTATCAATAGATCGATGCAGGTGGTGTCTTCTATTGAATCAATTATTTTGAGGATGTCTGTCGTGTCTCTGATGAAGGATGGAATGTTCCTCACCAATGGTTGAAGAAAATGGTCGACAAATTGGGATAATGGCTCCAGTATAGAGCCAATCCCTGAGACTATGGGTCTCCCTGGGACCGGACTAGTACCTTTATGTATTTTAGGCAAGGCATAGAAGTATGGGGTCCTAGGTTTTGTAGCATTCAAAAATGCTGCTTCTTTCTTGTTAATCCATCCATTGGTAAGTCCCTCGTGTACCAATATTGAAATGGTGTTAGAGAGGCGTAATGTAGGATCAATGGAGATAGGGGCATTGTACCTATCATTGTTAAGTTGTCGCTTGCATTCTACATCATAGTCATCTCTAGACTGGATCACTGTTGCCCCACCCTTATCCGCCTGTTTAATGATGATGGATTCGTCATTGGCGAGGGTTGTGGCCGTTTGCATCTCATTCTTAGATAAGTTATAGAATGGGATAGGGGAAGGACTAAGGGCTACATCATTTAGCACCGCCTTCTCAAAAGTTAAGATCTCGATAGGGATCATGGCATTATGTGGTGTGAAGGTGGAAGGGTTACTCAATCCTGAGTCAACCACCTGATTGGTTGGTTTATCCAAGAAGTAAGCTCGTAGTCTGATTTTACGGAACAATTTCTGGACCTCACATGTATCTCTAAACTTATCAGTTTTGGGGGTGGGTACAAAGCCTAACCCCTTCTGTAATAGAGATGTTTCCATGTCTGTCAGACCACGTTGCGATAAATTGACCACTAGTTCTTTTTGTTCTGCGTTTTGCTCCTTGTATCCATCCCTCCCATTGGGGGGTCCTGCCAGTGGACCTGGTACTACTGACGCCTTATTAGGTAGCATGTTCAACCGACACCACAATAGACTACGTGGGTTAATCTGACATGTTTTCTTATGTTCCTTTTTATTGTAGGACCCTATCGGTGTCCTTCATAACCGCCAGCACCGTTGCTAGCTTATCTAGTCACTTTACTAGGTGAGTGAACCCCTGCTTGTCCTTGAGAGTTCCACTAGCTTATTAATAGCTATAGATTATCACCACCACCCCCCTCACTGTTCCCCTGGAGTTGTACACTTATTTTGTTCAATACCCCCTTTTGCACGGTGATTTTTAATACACCATTTCTGATACATAACTTACTAGATAAAGAGATGATGGTTCTTATTTCCTCATGTTGTCACTTTTTCTTCACAGGGCAGCAACCTAGGACGTGGTATGTAGAGTCCACAGTACCACTTTTATGTTGACAGCCTCTGATCCTGATGAATTGCCATGATCCTCCAGACAATTTTGGCAAGAAACATGTTGATCTTTTAGAGTAGAGCTTCACGTCTAGATACCTTAATTCTATGACTTAGCCACTCTACACCACTTTTAATAGGGTAGTCTACCTTCAGAATAAAAAACATGATTAGGACTGACTAACCTTTTTTAACACTTCAATTTCCTGCTACATTCATCACACTAGGCCCCTCACCCCCAAGCACATATCGGCAGGAACAAAAGATCCCCGACAAAGAGCCCCGGTTTCGGAAGCCCGTCAAGGATTGCAGCGCCGACTTGACGAGGGGCAGTGCTCATATGATGAAGCATGACACCTAGCTCGCTGGGTGTGTGAGAGCTCTAGTTCCGCTAAGGGCACTCCCCTGGCCCTCCCTTTATTTTCCTCACAACCAATTGGTGACTAATTCTGGTCCCCCTTTTTGGTCTCCATCTCTTTTTCTTGTATTTGAGGAACTCCGTACCCCGTTTTGAATATAGGTCATAAGCAGTGCATTGTGGGGCGTGAGTTCTAGTTAGCTCACCAACAATAACTGCTGATTTTTTCTGGTTGTGTAGGCATCTTCCATAGACTTCTTTAAGAAGGGCCACAGCAAAAACTGATGAATGGAATTGGCCTGATGGTAGATCTTAGTCTGCAGATGCTGCTGCTTGATTTTTGGCTTAAATCTGTTCAGAGAAATTGAGTTTTAAAAAATATAGATATCTGGATGGTTGGGTCCACAAGAGTCTTTCAAGACTTTTGCGGGAGTTCCAACATAAAAATAGAGAATTCTGATTGGCCCAAGAGCTTTATTTCCTTTGGGCCACCTTGTTTGCATTGGAGTCTGACTCTCACAGTAGCGAGCGCTCTGATTGGCTGCTAACAACATGAGAAAAATGTTGCTGGCAGACTTAGTCCCCTGTCCTGAACATGTAAAAAATAAAATAAAATGCTATAAGGGGGCAATGTTGGGATACCCTACCCCCTGGGCCTCATGGAAGAGACCCTATAAGACCCTGCCCCCGGCCAAAATAAAAAATAAATGAGCAGTTTCTACTGTGTTCCCACGGGATTGAAAAGACCAAAATGGCAGCCACTATCTTTTATGAATGGGAAGGGTGCACGTGTCCCCCTCTTCCCAAGCCATTATAGGCCCCAGGGAGCCCAACCCTGGGGCCGAGATAATTCAATATGGGAAGTGGGGATACATGGCGCCCCTCCCTAAGTCATCACAGGCTCCAGGGTGCACACCCCTGAGGCTGCTAAACTCATTAAAAGGGCGAGGGCCTCCCTGAGCCATTATTGGCACTGCGGACAACCCCTCCTCTGCCCTGCCACCATCTTCCTAGCTATGTCCCAGGGGCCTACCCCCAGGAAATAATGGTTTCCTTGTCCGCATTGCAAGGAAACCTCAAGCAGGAGCATTTTGTTTTTTATCGTCTCCCAACATACGGGACCAAACACAAAGTCTGCTCCCAGTGGGCATAGCTTTGAATATGCTCCTGCCAGCAGGGAGCAGACTTTTGATCTGTTTCCCTGCCCGCAATCAAAACAGGGCCTACCCCCGGGACATAATGGTTTCCTTGTCCGCATTGTTACAGGCAGCAGGGAAACCTCATGCAAGAGCATTTTTTTTTATCACCTCCCAACATACGGGAGCAAACACAAGGTCTGCTCCCAGCGGGCATAACTTTAAAAATGCTCCTGCTAGCAGGCAGCAGACTTTTGATCTGTTTCCCTGCCCGCAATCAAAACATTGTTCCCACCCAGAGGGAGCAGCATAAGTAGATGCTCCCTGCGGGAGAGAGCATTGCCAGCTCCAGCTGCATGCAGTGAGCTGGCTGAGGCTGCGGGGGTCCTAGGACTCCAGGCACCAGGGCATACACCTTTAACAATGCAGGTCGTGGACAATGGGGCGCCCGTGGGTGGAAAATGCTCAGGAACGGGGGCGCATTACCCCCTCACCTTTATTTTGAGTAGTGGCCCTAGGGGTGGGTTCCCCAGGGCCTAAAAGGCTTGGGCAAGGGGGTAAAGCAGCCCTTCCCCTTTAATTAAAATGAAAAAAACAGCAGTGGCAGATAGGGCCCCCGGGGCCTAATTAGGCCCGGGGAGGGGGGCCACGCACTCCCCCATTTAATTAAATAAAAAAAGGTTCGGGGGATAGGGTCCCCAGGACCTAATGAGGCTTGTTGAGGTGGGCCGCGCAGCCCCCTCCCCTTGAACACACATTGGACCCTGAGGGGATGGGGTCCCCAAGGCTTAATGAGGCTTTGGGAGGGAGGGCTACTTGGGCCACCTCCCCTTATAGAGAAAAAGTAGAAAGGCCCTGAGTGATTGGGTCACTTCGCCACCCTCCACTTTGAAAAACATAAGGCCCTGGGGTTCCCAGGTCCTAATGGAGCTCTTGGGGGGGGGGCACTTGAACTCCCCTTCCCTTTATAAAACCTAAGGCCCTGTGTGTGGGGTTTTCCGTAGAGTCTGGCCTTTGGCCGTGCACAGCGGGAGGTTGGTTTTACATATAGTAATAAAATGTAACTAAAACTAGAAAATCACTGAAAAAAACAAAGGTTAACGTACCATTAGTTTGGTGTGATAAAAAGACCTGATTTTGTTTTAGAACAAACCTTAGAAATCTCACTGAAAAAAATGAAGGTTAATGTAACGTTATAGTTAGGTATGATAAAAATATCTGGTTTTGTTTTAGAACAAACCTTTGAAATTCCACTGAAAAAAACAAATGTTAAAGTAACGTTATAGTTAGCTGAACATGTTAGTAACAACATTAACATTTCAAACAAAAAAATAAATAAATACACAGAAATTCATCAGTCATAGTAAGCAAAAATAACTATAACTTGCACCTCCAGCATGCACTGCATATGACCTCACGTTATATCACTCATGGCATGTTCTGTGACATTATTTAGGATATCTCAGATCTCACTTAGTCTTTATGCTTATAGTCATTGCACAAAGAAAAATATGCATAAAATGGGCCTCTGAATTACCACCTTCTTGCGAGGGTTGGAAAAGTTCTGCCAGACACATTGCCAGACTTGACTGTCAGTCTGGTTTGACAAAAAGAGAAATAATGTGGGCCCCTTTTTTCATAAATGTTGTGTAATCTCACCTTCACAAGGGGAAGGGGCTGTAGACTCACTTGATTCACACTGGTAAAGTCCAAGGATTAATACAATATTCAACAGTTTGACGAGGTTAGTGGTGGTAACCACTTAAATCCTCTTCGAATACGGGTTGAAGAAGCCTGGTCAAAGGAGCTCAAGATCATGGAGGTCATCTTGGGCCCAGTTCCTAAACCATTCCCAGATTATGGCTCCTGCCTTTGTCACATATGAGGACTAAAATAAAAAATATATATATATATTTTTTTTAAAGTATAATATCTCAAATAACATCATTGATGACATCGTCCAACGTGTGTTAGTTTGATTTATAATTTACATGGTGCATAACTACCATAGTACTACTTTATCTAATTTTGGACACCCTATGTCCAGCTAATGTGTGTAAGTGTTTACAAAATCCAGGTGCTACTAATAAATCATAGCTGTGTACAAGTATCGAACACATTAGATATTTTTGCATTGACGCGTAACCCTGTGTGCAGGTGACAGTTGACAACTTGTGTTCAGCATGTCTCACACATGTTTTTTGGGCTTTGTAGAGAATGTTTGCAACAGGGCAACTATTCTGCATACAATACACAAAGTATCGTAAGCAGCCTTCAGTGATTAGACAGAATCGTCTCAGCATAACAATTTCTATGTAGCATAGGAGGCTGTGTGCACCAGTTATTAAGCTATGTACATGTGCTTGTTTTGCTTAAGAAGATGGGCTACCTGTAACGTTTTCACCACACTTTGAAGGCTGCATATAGTATAATATTTAGGATCTACAGACTTTGCTTATTTTTAGCAAATAATGTCTTTTTGCCAAATGTTGCATAAAGTGTACACTGTTCTTAGTAGATACTATTTAATACTTTGCAGTGTATTTCTCATCAAAGTTCCACAGTCTGCGAACAGTGTGGTACAGCATAAACTCTCCATAGAGTGAATACTGTTTACAATACTGACTTCTCTACTCTTATCAACTTCATTTCTCACGGTTGGTTCGTGGCTGTAAGGGGTTTGATACAGATAAAAGCTGTCCGCAGTAGGGCGTTCGCTTTGGAACAAATGTTCAGTATTTTTAGGAACTTGGCTTTCCCTCAACAGTTGTATACAGACTGAATACTTAAGCAATAAGGGGCATATTATCAAGCAGGGCGTTAAAATTAAAGCAGCGATAATGGGCTTGATAATATGCTGCAGAGAATTCCAATAGAAGCCCATGTTGACACCAAAACATAGGCCTCTATGGGAATTCTCAAGGGGATATTATCAAGCCCATTATCGCCGCTTTAGCGGCAGTTTTCTAACGATAATTTTAATGCCGTTTCTTGATAATATGGCCCTAGGTTTTCCCATATATCTGTGGTTGATTGTTAATGTGAACTACGCTACCCGTGAAGTGTATGGTATAGGGTCTGTGTTGCACATAACCCATGCTTTCTACACCTAAGAGTTGTATCTGTGATGGCATTAATGAAGCCTCCTATTTTTCAGAGCTATTTTATACTTAATTTCAGGCCTCTAATGCTATATTGATTAATAGAGCAATATGTGCAAAACTTAAGCATGGATTTATTTTTATATATTTTATTTAAGGAGTTTTATATGGCGCGTACGTGACCCATATAGGTATCAGAGCGCTGTACAAAAGCACTCATGTTAAACAAGCATAGAAGCAAATAGTAAATACTGTAAATATAATGAACAGTTAAAGCATACAAATGAGAAAAGAAACATAATAAATATGATGTTACAAAATTGCATAGTAGATTGGGAGTCCAGTGATGTTTGAGCGGTTTCAGGTCTATTTTGTAGATGGTATTTTTTTAGTAGCAACATTTTTATTTATTTTTTTAATGAGTTGCTCGAAGGGTTAGATCTAGTTTCAGGAAGAAGTGCTTTCCATATTCTAGGGGCAAGACCAGAGAAGGAGTGGTTGTAAACTCTCTACGTTTTGAATTTGTGGTTTCCACAGTAGCGGCGGACAGACTCGTATGAGGTAGTTCAAGTTTTTATGCCAGATAGACGGGAGTGATATGTGATTCATGATAGTAACAATGTTTTCACCCCAATTGCTTGGCTGTCATGCAAAACATCTACTACATACATCTTCAGCAGCATATCGAAATCCTGTATTCTCTCAAAACTTTTTGAATCGCCTGTCGAGGCTTTCTCTCCCTACACAAGTCTAATTATGGAAATATTTACACATAGGGTGCAGTATCAAAACAGGTAATTATATGTTTGGTCTTTATTTACATACAAATCATTTAGACCAAAGGACCATGTTCGAGGCATGACTATGCCCTGAGGCTGGTTTAAATAAATTTCTAATTCAACCCTTTGTTTTGCGTCTATTAACATAGCTGCCAAGTTTTTAGTTTTCTTATGTGTGACATTTCCATGGTTTGAGTGCGTTTGAGTGACATTCACTACCCAAAATGTGATACTTTGAGTGACACTTTCTCACCAGGGAAACAAAGCACTGAAGTTCATTTAAAGAGCTAAATATCAGAAATGACCAACAAAAAGCATTATTCTGACTATACGTTCCATTATAACCCCATTAACACCCATCAGAAGTAGCCTGACCAACCCAATCCATCCGAATTATATTAATAGTATCAGAAACAGCCAGCACAACCCAGTGTGTTCAATCCCTATAAACACCCAGCAGCTCTACCCTGCTCAGTGTGCTCTAACCTCGTTAACATTCATCAGAGCCAGCCCAGCCAGTTCAAAGCCATTCTAGCCTCATTCACATCCACCAGAATAAGTATTGCTCTGCCCAGTGAATTCTTGCCCAATTAACACCCATTGGAACCTACCTGGTCCTGTCCAGTCCCATCTAGTAGCCCTATTCCCAATCTGAACCAGCTAGCCCTGCCCAGTTATGTTTAAACACCATAAATATCTATCCAATTCAGCGAGTTCAATTAATTCTAGCTCCATGTACAAGAACCAGAACCAACCCATAGGGTTGCCACCTGGCCATTGTTTTACCTGGCTTGACCTGCATTTTAATGCTTCAGCTAGCACAAAAATTACATAAAGCTGCTATTTTTTCTTCTTATCATTGCATACTTAAAACAGCAAACATAAGAAGAAAGGACTTTCAAGTTTGTCTATAAATATTCGTAGCTTGTAGAGCTGCCTATGATTATATGTCTTTCATAGATGCGCACAATATCTTGGATTCCTCCCAACATGGTTTCAGACAACAACACAGCATGGAGTAAGATACGGAGACAGGTAGACCAGGGTGGGAGGACTGCGCTCATATTTCTCGATCTCTCAGCCGCATTTGATACAGTTAACCATTCCATGCTTGTTAAACAGTGAGAGTATCAGGATTAGAGGCACAGCCCTTAATATCCTTAAGTCATTCTTATCAGAGAGTGAGCAAAAGGTGTCTTTTGGAGACTTTACATCGGATCCATTCTTTATACCTTGTTGAGTACCGCAGGGCTCATCGCTATCACCCTCAATGTTTAATATTTAGATCACCACTTTGATGAACCTCATTTGGTCATATGAATTCATGGCAGTATCCTGTGCCAATGACTCGCAAGCAAGTTCTAAAACTGCCTAACTAACATTGTCACCGGGATGCAGGAAAACTGCCTATCACTAAACTCAGAAAATACAGAAGTAATTCTACTTGGTGGATGCAAACATCTCTTTTTGGAATAGATCATGGTGGCCTCCACATCTCGGGACTCTCCCATGTCCGTTTCAGAAAGTAAGAAATCTGGGAGTGCTATTTGATAAACAGCTGACTTTCTCAGATCAAATTGACCAAGTTATTTCCACTTATTTCCATCTCCTTGGAGGTCTGAGGAAAGTACTTCCATTTATCCCGGTGGAAATGCAGAAAATTGTGGTAGTGGACATAGTACTATATAGAATAGATTATTGTACCGTGTTATATCTGGGTTTCCAGAAACACTTGTTACAGAGCTTCAATCTCTTCAAAACACAACATCCTGTATGCCATTAGGAATTCCAAAAGGTACCCCAGTCTCGAAGAGTATTAGGGATCTTCACTAGTTACTTTTCAGTGAAAGAAGGCTTTTTGTATAGTCCATAAAGCTGTGCACACCAGAGGCCCGGCACACTTCCAAGAGACCTTCTCATGGCATGCATCCATTCGGAATTTGAGAACTGGCTCCACAGAACTTCTTATTCGCACAATAAAGAAGGCTAGATGAGGAGAGAGAAGTTTCTCCTTCCTAGCTTGTAAACTCTGGAACTCTATGCCTAATGCACTCAGATCCCAATCAAATCATTCCTTGTTCAAAAAGCTGTAAAAGCCTGGCTTTTCTCCAGTAACATGAATTAAAGAGTGTTATATTTTGCTTCAGGAACACTTGGTGCCAAGATGCCTCGACGTTTGCACGCTGTATACATTTTCACTTACTGTATCAGTGATGACATTAATGAGGTCATAAGCAGTGCATGATGGGGGCGCAAGTTATAGTTAGCTCTACTAACTATAACTAGTGAATTTCTGTGTTTTAAAAAATAAATAAATTGAAAACTTTAATGTTATCACTGGCATATTCACCTAACTTGAACGTTGCTTTAACCTTTGTTTTTTATACACTTTCAAACACACATATATACAGACACAATGTACACGAGTCTGTTGTAGTTAGTACGAGAGTAGTTAAAAGCAAGGCAGCTACCACCAAATTCCAGTCATCATGGTTACGATATTTGAAAATAGAGCTGGAAATATTGTGTTAAAATAAACCTGCACCTCCATTGTTAGGTGTGGCTAATACATACGGTGGTTGATATCCATACTACTTCATATTAGTAGTCAGTCAGTTAATCTCCTTTTATTAGGTTATTGATCAAAATCAATGCAATATATATTAAAAATCAAACAAAGTGCATAAAAAGTGTAAAGGAGCTATGTTAAGGGTTGCATTTAAAGCCTAGGTAGAGCCTAAGGCTAGGAGCTAGCCAGGTCAAAACTCCAGGGTAAGTGAGATAACCAGAAAGTGCAAGTGTTCTAAAGAGAGCCTGAGAACCTAGCAGCGGGCATGTATTTTAGAAGAGAAAAGTAAAGTGCTTAGTAGGGACTAAAACACCTGTAAAATACAAATTGTGTGGTCATGTTCTAGGATTCACAAATAATAAACATAAAAAGACAATGGGTAAATAAATTGATAATGCCCATTAATATGAGACACGTAGATATTGCTCTAGTCAAAGAGAGGTAATTGCTTGCCATCGGTGGCTAACAAAAATGAGGTTTATCTTTCCAGACTACGCCTAGCCAGTCTCATTGAGTTTTTAAGGTGTTCTTGTAGTAGGCTAATAGGTTTTTTGAATTTTGCCAGGTCGCATGGCTCCGTCAAAGTGAAGACAAAGTTCATGAGTTTGTTGCTGGTTCGTATTCTGTGCACTAAAAAAAAGTGGTTTTAACAGGGTGCGCCGGGCATTCAGCAGTGCCAGGCAGCAACACAGTAAGTAATTAAACAACTCTGTTTTATAGCTAGAGAGCCTGCAGTTGACTATCATGGAAAGGGAGTGCCATTTTGAATTAATTTCTGCGATATGGAGGCGCATGATTTGTTTAAGGCAATCCTTCCCAATCGAACACTGAGGATATGGTTGAGGTCTCAGATAGGACAATTGCTAATTAACATACAATGTGGCCACCGCTTCAGGGAAGGGTGTGCTCTTCAGCTTGGACATCATGCTAGTACACAAACTTGAGAAAAGTACAAGGATCCTGCAGATTTGGATAGTTTGCATTCGCATTGTTGGTCTCACAGGAAACTATCTAGAGTAGGAATGTAGTGCAGACTTTTTAACACATTGGACCATAAGGCGCAGAATTAATTCTATACTCTTGCGCCTGCCTCTATCCAATAAGGCTTCTATAGGTTGAGCCAGTGTGTCAGTCCTATGGACAATACTCTTGATGTTGGAAGTGACAATCTTTGATATCTTATGCGATATGTAGTTCTGATAGTTCTCCTGGAAGTTCAGTAAGTATTACAAACGGTTGATACCTTAAACATTTGAGGCTTGGATATAACCAGTGAGCCATTCTACTGCTAGCTTATTCCATGAAAAGGGAACAACTCGTACAGAACAGACCAAATTAGAATACAATGATTCATTTAATTCCAAAACTAATCGATTTAGCCTCCGAACCTTGCAGTGCCCTGGTGTAGCCTATTATGTGGTTAGTCAGAGAGCAAAACACTGGGGAAAACTTCATTGTTGAGTCCTCCGGGGCACCCAAGCCACACTGCGGTTGCACTGAACATTAAAAGGTATGCCAACAAGCATTTGCAATGCAATGGGTCTCGCCTTTGGGACCTCATATGTATTTAGCTATGCAGCACATTAGCCTGGATGCTGAAACATTTACCGTTCTTTAACACGGTGGAAAGTAAGCACCAAACTGCGTGACACGCCAGGTAGGGGAACATATGGAGAGAAATATTGCCCTTTAGTGGCATATGGTATAGTCCAAAGCTATGTTTTTAATATAAAATCAGGCCCTTCGGTGGTCATATCACTGAAAATACAAGATTTGAAAAAAATACTATTGTCTATGGGTGCTCGTGGAGGACAATTTCTATGGACTGGAATCTAGAGAAAGCTAAACTGATTCTGGTGTTGTACTGACCTCTGCTGGTCGTTTTCTATCAAGAAAGTTAAATAGAGGCAGATGCCAGAAATATTAAAAAAAGAAAGTCCCTCAGCAGAAAGCAATTCTGGTATCTTACTGACCTCTAATGGTCGTTTTTTATTAAGACAGTTAAATAGAGGCAGTTGAACAGAAAAAATGTCCTTAAGCAGAAGCAGTCAAGTCCAAGGGCTGATCTCCAGAGCCCACAAAGTACATACACATATTGATTGTATAAACTGCAATTTACTGCATATATAAATATAGTAATAGCAGTCACACTATTGGCGACTCAAAATACGATGTTATACTAATTATGTTATACTTATTCCTTTTATTCATGTATAACGTTGGGACATTTGATGATTCAACTCAATTGGGACTGCGCACCACGGTGCAGTATTTTTTCAATGCCTATGAAATCTGTTCCCCTCGTGATGTCAATTGAACTGGCACTCTCACTTTAAAAGCTTTGCATATTGTTTGTAACGTTGTCATGTGAGCAAGGCTCGGAGGAGCCGAAACGTTATGGCTGTTGCTTTTGGCAATACATTTTAATTTGCACTTTACCAAGGTCCCTGTACCCTGTTTTGTTGATGTCCGGAGGGTTGCCGAGATTCGCAACACGGTAATCAGGATATATTTGGTCGGATTTGGTTTTACACGACCTCAACACGGGACCCTCTCTGCGAATTGGTCGGCGTCTGCAGTGAAACCGGTTCCAGGTTCAACCCGGAAGGATCTGTTTCCGGAAGGAAAATTTGGCGCCTGACCACCCTGATACCTCTCCATGATTGCTGCTGATGGAGAAGGAGCTGCTTAATCGGAGTCGGACGACAAGACGCCGTGGTTCCAGATTCCTCGCAAACCCAATACATGTACCAAGGGGTGGAGAGTTACAGTGCTGCGTAGGGGTGGCCATGGAAGAAGTTTTTAAGTACCCGTATTGGCCCCCGAATACACAACTCATTACCTTGCCAATTATTAAGCATGTCGGCAGACAACGTACGAGAGCAGGAGGCTGCAGCAATGACCATGTTCTCAGACAGCCTCCCGCTACCAGCTAACATCCGCAACATCAACAACGCGGATGTAGACATAAGAGACAGTTCATTAAAAGAGAATACAAAATACTAGAAAAAAAGTTACGGAGTGAGCAGAGCAAGTGGTGGGAATCAAAGTCCCTCCAACGCTACATAGATGTTAATAGAATTCCTCGGGGGTTGCGTATACTTACAGCCCCAAGCTATGAGAATCCTAATCCGGAGTTAATGCGCGAATGGGTGGAAACTAATTTGGAATCTTCCCGGAAATTGGTGTTGATTTTAATAAAATATGCTGATATTGATAGAGCGCTACTCCTAAAAGAGATTGATGAAATCAATGAGGAATTGGACAAAATAGAAATCACTGATGAGAAAACCAAATTAATCAATGAGATGACCTCAAGACTTAAAAAGGAAGAAACCAAAATCATGGAAAGGAAGGCATTCAAGTTTCAGAGGGATCGTAATGACTACCAACTACGCCAGATATTTACATTTGCCAAAAAATATGATTCATTACGTGTTCCCAAGGCCAAGTTCACATCGTCTAACAAGGGACCCAGCAGAAAAACCAATGTGGCTGACACCTCACATTCTGAATTAAGCTAAGCAGGGGCAGTGATTCAGAGTCTGAGTTACGCAGTGGACTTGCAACGGGCCAGATTTCCAAACCATCTCCAGCAGAGGAAATTAATTTTTTAAGTGCAGAGAGGAGACAAACTTTACGCCCAAGACCAACAACAATGAATTACGACGAAAACATTCAAACTACTGGCTCAGGCAGAGGTGGAGGGCGAGGAAGAGGGGTCCCAAGTCAAAACAAAAAGAGGGTGAGAGGGTATTGGACGAAGAAGTAATTTCTAATGACACCAGCACCAATACTATAATCAACCTGACCCCCCTAACCCTCACGGAAGACAAAAAAACGATTCTTAAACTTGGGCTTTCCTTCTCACCCCAAGTCAACTTTGACTATGCTGCTACAAGATTAGACATTTATAAAACGGTGCGTAAACTCAAATTGAAGAAATCCTTTGCACTCAAAAACAGCAGACAAGGCAGTAACATGGCCTCATCTGAGGTATCACTATTGGATGCTATGCAGGACTTATGGGACATGGAGGGAACAGGTAATTCTAGTGATACCACTCAAACTGATGGCACCCAACAATTAGTTCCGGTAACTCCGTTTAGACCACCCTCCACATTTAATCCCATTATGCCCCGAGATGCCCTTGATATTTTTAATGAAAATGTGATAACCCAAATCAAAGCACTACATAATGAGACTCAGAAAAAACAACACAGGTATAATCATCAAACCCAACAGTATGAGCATCTCATGTATAAACTCAAGCAGAATAAAAACATTATCATTCGTCAAAGTGACAAAGGCGGTAACATCGTACTTTTGACAAGGGAACAATATGATCATGAAGCATATTTACAGCTCAACGATAGAGACTGTTATGTCCGGACCACCACAACAGCCATTCATGTGTCCAACAATGAGTTTCATAATAAATTGGCATGCTGGAGGGGACAGAAATTAATCTCGGAAGCTGAATACAAATTCATGAAGAAGGACAACCCTGTCATTCTCACTATATATTTTATCCCAAAGATACACAAAAACTGCGACAAACCGCCAGGCAGACCGATCATTTCTGCTCGTATTGGGATGTATGAAAAGACTTCACAATATATTGACTTTTTTCTGCAGGATTTTGTCAAATCATTGGATTCCTATGTCCAAGACACTGGGGATTTTTTGCGCAAAATCATGAATGTGAAATGGAAAACTGACTATTGGATGTTTACACTGGATGTAACTTCCTTATATACAAGGATCAGACACGAAGATGGTATCCAGGCCACTCTATATTACCTTTCTCTCAAACCTTCACAGTTCAAAGATCACAATGAGATGTTGGTTGAGATGTTGGAACATTGCCTTTTGAATAACAGTTTCATGTACAATAATCTTCTATATGGCCAGTTGAGAGGAGTAGCTACGAGAGCTAGTTTTTCCCCTAGCTACGCCTGTCTACATATGAGCTATTGGGAGGAGCTTGTGCTTAAAAACGAACATGCAAAATATTTGAAAGAAAATGTAATTGTCTGGTTGCGTTATATCGATGACCTGTTTGTGACATGGAATGGTACCATAGAAGAGGCTGTTAATTTTATTAATGGATTGAATGCCAATGATCTCAATCTCCACTTTACTGCCTCTTTCAGCCAAACTAGTATCACATTTTTAGATACAGAGGTATATATACACAAAGGCTACATCGAGACCAGGCTTTACCGGAAATCAACTGCAGGTAACTCCACACTGCATGCGACTAGCGCAAATCCCCCCCACCTCATTAGAAGCATCCCTTACGGAGAAATGCTGCGCTTGAGAAGGGTGTGCAGTAATGATGGTGACCTTAGAAAAGCACAGGCTTCAAGTAAACAGAGATTCAGAGAAAGAGGATATTCACTGAACATTATAGACAGTGCCATCACTAAATCCATGAACTTCAGCAGAGAGGAGTTACTAGGACCTAATACAAATATGCCAAAGGTACTGTTACAACAGGACAGTCTAGAAGCAGGTGCTAAAGCATCTACTAGTCCTTTTAGAATTATCATGGGCTATAGTCGACAACATACCAGCCTCCGCAAGATCTTCAATAGGAACTGGCCAATTGTTCTTAGTGACCCTGTCATCGGTCCTATGCTTCCTTTACGGGCTTCAATAACACATAGTAGGGCCCCCACTATGAGGGACTCTTTGGTGAACACCAATCCGGAGGTGATTGAGAAGACCACTTACATACCAATAGTGGCTTCTACAGATGCAAGACTTGTAAGGCCTGTATCCATGGTGTCAATACCAAGACCTATGTGGATCCCTTTAGTGGTAGGGAACACAAGATTAACAAACTGTTAACATGTAAAACTGAGTATGCTGTTTATGTCCTTACATGCCCGTGTGACCTTAGGTATGTACGTAGCACAAAGTTAGCTGCACACAAACGCATACTACAACACCTACGTGCAATCTCTAATCAGGACAATACCTATCCTGTTGCAAGACATTTTAGAGAAGCACATAATAGTGACATCAGTGGCCTTAAGTACTACGTCATCGACACCAATGTGCCCAGCAGGAGGGGTGGCGATAGGGAGTCCAATTTACGTAGAGTTGAGACACGTTACATTCTTCAATTGGACTCCAAGTCCCCATCGGGTCTTAACATCACAGAAGACCTTCATACATGTTTAGGTTAAATATATGACCAATGCACTCCGGTAGTCATATTTGGCTGTGGTTGTCCCATTTTCAAGCAATCCAGATATTATGGATTAGGAAGTATTAGGTGGATTTGATAGCCTTTTGGACCCCACATTCGTACCAGAAACATGACAACTTTGGTAGGAGGGGTATGAATTACTAATCCCCTTGGACCTATGGATATTATGTACATAAAAATATATAATTTTAATGGTACTAATCTTAAACCTATTTATTTTCCTATTGTATGGTTACGTATTTGACATATTTAAGTATTTGTTGTGCTATTTATTTCAAATATTAGTACTGTATGCAGGATTTTGCACATTACGACTTAATCCATGTTCCATTGTTGTAACAATGTGGGCTTTCGATCCATGTGGATCAGGGATCATAATACGAAGGTAAACAATGGAGGATTACCCCCTCTATTCGTATTACACCACTATGCTCTGGTCAGGTATACTCCGTATCTATTATAGAGTTTTTAACATAGGATCGCACAAATAGATTTTTGAGACACTCAATCTCGTGCGATATGCATTATTGTAAAGACATTTTGTATTCACATTTCTTTCTTCTTTTTTTCTTTTTGTTACATGCACAATAACACTTTTTCCATGCACAATAACACTTTTTGTCATCTATGAGGGGAACGATCATTTTATAATATGTCGGTAATAGATTTACCCAGACTCTGACTTTGTTCCATAGTCAGCCAATTTACCAATAGGCTGCTACAAATTGTATTTAGCATTTGATATTGGTGTTTTTTTACTTTGCATTTACGCCTTGATTGTATAAACTGCAATTTACTGCATATATAAATATAGTAATAGCAGCCACACTATTGGCGACTCAAAATAAGATGTTATACTAATTATGTTATACTTATTCCTTTTATTCATGTATAACGTTGGGACATTTGATGATTCAACTCAATTGGGACTGCGCACCACGGTGCAGTATTTTTTCAATGTCTATGAAATCTGTTCCCCACGTGATGTCAATTGAACTGGCACTCTCACTTTAAAAGCATTGCATATTGTTTGTAACGTTGTCATGTGAGCAAGGCTCGGGGGAGCCGAAACGTTATGGCTGTTGCTTTTGGCAATAAATTTTAATTTGCACTTTACCAAGGTCCGTGTACCCTGTTTTGTCGATGTCCGGAGGATTGCCGAGATTCGCAACACGGTAATCAGGACACATATATGTATATACTAATATATAGGTATATACTAAAGTATATACAAGAGGTCTCGAATGCTCGACCTAAAAATGACTAGATACAAGAGGTCTTGAATGCTCGACCTAAAAATGACTGGCTGTGTATAATATTGAAATATAAAAAAATCATGCCGACTGGTTGTGGAACTAAAAACACATTGTTTGGAAAAGCAAAAATGCTAATATATGTAATATTTGACTACAAGCTATCCAAAAACACATCGACCAGAGAAGTACTAGAGCACACAAAGTTTGATTGTAGCAAACAAACTCAGACAAATGTGGGCACGAAAGATAAAGTGCGAAAGCAAGTGCGAAAGCCTTGTTAACCAAAAGCTATTTATTTTTGTACAAATATGAATTAGTGAGAGAGAGAGTGAAGAGAGAGAAATAAGGTATAGATAGAGAAAAAGAGAAAAGTTAGAGAGAGAGAGAGAGAGAAAGACATGCGAGGTGGGCTGGGAAGAGGTCACCTTGTAGAAGAGCACTGGACTTCTAAGGATGCTTATTTTGTGGTATTCTGAGGATATGTGGGAAAGGATGAAGGAAGGAAGTTTCTGGTGAGATGGGTAGAGCTTGAGGCCTGATACATGTCCGCAGGGTGGGGAGTGGTGATCCTGGAGAAGAACGTTTGACTGCTAAGGACGCTTAACTTGAGTGTGGTTTAGAAGCTGTGGGGAGGGATGAGGAGACTTCTTAAGAGATTTATGCAGATTTAGGCATGTTTGCTGGACTGGGGAGAAGTCACCGTGCAGTGGAGCAGTGGCCTTGTAACGATGGTTCTTTTGTCGGCTTGTGATGATTTGTAGGAATGGATGAGGGGACGAAGTTTGACCTTGTTCAGAAACCACTATAGGTTCAGGCCTTAGATATGACCTTGGGTCGGGAGAGGTCACCTTGAAGGAAAGCTTTGAACTGCCAAGGATGCACACCTTGTGCACTTTTGAAGATGTATGGGAGAGGATGAGGGGAAGAAGCTTACGCTATGACAGTATGTTTCAGGTGCAGGCCTGAGATAAGCGAGTTCGGCTGGGGTGCGGTCACCCTGCAGTAGAGCTCTGGGCTGCTAAGGTCACATTAAAATGAAAAAATAAGATATGACCGATGCTTTTTCAAATTGTAAATCAACAAAACACATAGTCTTAAAAAACAAGATTTGCTAATTAACTGTAACCAAATAAAGGAGATTGTTTTGTTTTTTAATCCAATTTAAAACGCGACTGCCATAGCAGTATAAACGTGATTATAGTGTAAAATATCACAGAGACTGAAGGTTTGTTTACTGCAGTTTTTATGCGTGGCATCAGGGTATATGTGTTAATGTACTTATGTGGAAGTTTTTTTTATTGTTTTGTAGTTAAGCGTTAAAAACGCAACCTAAAAATAAAGGTGTGCTGCACGTTTTGAATAATGAGATGGTGTATAGGGAAAGGTAGAGAGAGATGGAGATTAGTGAGAACAAGAGTGAAGAAAGAGAAGTAATGTTTAGATAGAAAGAGAGACATAGGGAGAGAGAGAGAGAAAGCGAGAGAAAGGAAGATATGTGAGGTGGGCTTGGGAGAGGTCACCTGACAGAAGAGCTATGGACTTTTAAGGTTGCTTATTTATTGGTATTTTGAGGATATGTGGGAGGAAGCTTGCGGTACAGTAGTATATGTGGAATTTGGGGCCTCAAATATTTCCTCTGGGTAGGGAGTGGTCACCCTGGCGTTGAATTCTGGACTGCTAAGGATACTCACCTTGTGGGTGTTTGAGGACCTGTGGGGGAGGATGAGAGGAGAAAGGTTGGGCTATGGGAGGATGTTTCCAGGTGCAGTTTAATTATAAAAAACAAAAGAAGACTAATGTGTGCCCAGCTTGATAAAATCTAAATTACTGCTTGATATAACAAAGCAGCAGGTAACCAGACACACCCTTTGAATAAGGTCTCTTGCCCCATCAGGTCTGTCTCCATTGTGTAGCTCCCTTTTATTATGTATCGTGAGGTGTGAACACTCCATAGTAAAGTGTGTATAGCATATATAAAAGTCTGGCTGCCTTATAATGTTTGACTGCTGCTTTGTACTCCACCCCCTGTGGCCCATTTTCAAAAATAAAAGTTTGTTTTTTGAAGGTGATGTGGTAATAAACTGTGAAAAAAATCAAAGCGATAGATTTTATTTGTAAACCCAAGAAAAACAGAGCGTTCAGAGAAACACGAAATCAGCAGAAATGTAAAAAGATCACAGCGACTGGGTAAGTTAAGCAAACACGCTGTGCTGGATCACGGTGAATGGATGTTTTTGTGCCGAACTTAAAGTGAAATTGTGAGGATGAAGATCTCAGTGTGAAATGCCTGTGTCCTACTTTGTATGTTTATAACTATTGTTAAGGTGCAGTTAAGATAAACAAACACAGCATAATATGCATCCGGAAGCCAATATATAAAAGCATTGTTAATCGCCAAAATAGTTCTTTCTTTTTCTATTAAGCATAATTTATTTGCCAGTGGGCAAAAATCAAATGCACATTTTTTTAAACTAAGTAAGTATGAAATTGTAAAGCAATCCAAAACACATGGGCTTAAGAAACAAATTGCTAATTAACTGTGACCAAATGAAGGACATTGTGTGTTTTTAGGTCTCGCCTACACAGCGTGCATGTGCTGCATAGGAAAAAGACCTTTTGTAATCGACACAGCAAAAACGTCCACGCGTTGCATTGCTTTGAATGGCAACACTCGCGCGTTTGGCGATTCCCTTGCGGGGGCGAGCTTTGAGACCATTTGGTTCCTGCTTGCTCCCACAAGGGAAACCGGCGTAGTCCCCCTCCTCTCTCCCCTCCCCCTGCTGCCTCCTTTCAGATTGTATTAGTTTGGTACATCTCGAAATGCTTAATAGCATTGCTTTGCACTCGCCTGATCTTAATTTATCTATTACTGATACATATTTGCGCAAGTAGAAATCAAAGTCATTGTGGCAATGAATTCCATAGTGTTAACTTAATATTATGCGCACATTATTTGTATTGATTTTCTGGATATTCTGTTCCACATAAAAATATTTTTTTTAATCTACCCTTTGTGAAGAGACCTGAAAAACTCCAGTCTCACTGCGACTTCATAATAACGGAAATACGGAGCTATTCAAATCTCTGTTACTAGGCATCTACTGATGCGTGACTGACTGACCCTGTTCCAGCCTCGCGCACGCACCTTCAGACTGAGGTAGCTGTCCACGCAGTGACGAAACAACCCAATACACGATGCAGACCCATACACACTACTTTTTTTCCTGCAGATCGCAACCAAAGTGAAGTAACTTCTGGAAGACAGGGACCAGCGATGAAAGCGCAGCACTCCCTTATTTCTGAAACCCCTGCTACTGTGGGAGCCGAGAACTGCAAACTAATCTTTGCACAGTAATTAAAACCTAAAACCAGGACCAACCTACGACATCACAAGACGTCTAACATTCTTGTAGAACAACAGAGTGCTCTTTCTCAGCAGCGCTTCAGCGCGAGGCCACTCTGTGGAAATTGTAAAATGGAGGTGTTGAGTCCACACTATCGTGTTCAACATTTCAGGCATTGTTAGCTGAAGGCTCAGCACACTCCTGCATTCAGCCTCTTTGGTAGAGTCTAGCAACGCTTTATGTTGTCTAATATGATTATATTTGTTCCAGGTAAACATCTCCATGGCGCACGGATGGGTCTGCTGAAGAACTCTGCAGTTTTTCATCGAACTGGCTCATTTATTGGTTGTCAACTGCGTGGCAGATGCCGACTGTTTTCTAGACCGCATTGCTAGAAGGTAATGCTGTCCACGGGATGGTGCGATGTGGTTAAGTTAATATTATCTGACTGTCCAGATGTACGATGGGGCGCAGTTTAAAAAGAACAAGCTCTCGCGTCATGGCCGGTTCAAGGACAGACATCCATCAAAATGGATAGATATACCTCTAAAGGACTGACCCGGAGCCGCCAGTTTTCCCGGACATCATTGTGCAGTATGCTGTGCAATTCTCCCTGCTTTGCATGTTACTTATGAATCTCAGGGAAAATATTAGAATTTAGGCCCCTCAATGAGGATGAAAGAGAGTGGCCCCTGGAGTTCTACAAAGATGTCTACTATGCCCAGTCTTTCCACTGTCTCTATCAGCAGGAACATAAATCATCGGACGGTGCCTCGCTGCAGAGGAAACCAAGATCATCCGCAAGAACAACAAGCATTGGCATAGCCAATAGGTCTCGCCTTTGGGACCTTATAAGTATTTAATTATGCAACACAATATCATTGGTGCAACATCAACTGTTGCATGGCTAAACACTTATAAAGTCCTAAAGGCGAGACCTATTGGATATGCCAATGCTTGTTTAACCTAGCAAAAACGCAGCGGCCATAGCGCCTCTGTGTTCAAGTGTTTCTCGGCGAGTTTGACTCCAATTGCAAGGCCATTGATAAAATGCAGTCACTTGGGCCGTGCACGAGGCGGGCGGCGGAGCTAAGGGCACTGGGTTTTCTCAGCCCCTTTCTCACCGAGAAATCGGCCCTCCGCCCTGTCCTGGAACTGCTGGCATTGTGTCACGGGTTCAAATATAAAGCCTCTCTTGTGGGATTGGAGACATGCCTCACCAATGCTGCAGCCGGAGACCTCAGGGTCAAGGGAAAGGCTGGATGCCGAGCTGCTGGACGTGCGGAGGGGCGGGAACATGAGGCAAGGAGCCGAGGGAAATGCAAAGTTGAAGAGGGTGAAAGGGGATTTAAGAACCGGAATGAGGGAACGGAAGAGGACTAAGGTTATTGATTGTCCGGCTGGGTAACTAGACATAATATCGAAAAAAAAATATCGAGTAGCCAGAATATCGAGTTTTTAATATCGAATGGACAGAATATCGACTTGCAAAAATATAGTAGTGAAGAATATCGAAAAACAGGTAAGAAATATCGATTGCAATAATATAGAAGTAAGTAATATCGACAGTCATAATATAGTTGTTAAAAATATCGAATTTGTTATAGTGTTTTAAGTGTTAGTATATGTGTTAAAAGTATGTATTAATATTGGAATGTATGTTAGAATATTTTTAAATTATTGAATTTTATGTTTTTTTATTTTTTTGTAATTTAATTCCGTAGCGGGTTGTGGGTTTATAGGGGAGTAGGGTGGGAAGTAATTTAATTATAATACATTAAATAATAATTTATAGGAATTATTAATTATTTTTAATTGAATTTTGCGTTTTACTTCTGTAGCGGGTTGTGGGTTTATAGGGGAATAGAGTGGGAAGTAATTTAATTATAGATTATTAAATAATAATTTATAGGAATTATTAATAATTTTTAATTTAATTTTGCGTTTTACTTCTGTAGCGGGTTGTGGGTTTATAGGGGAATAGGGTGGGAAGTAATTTAATTGTTATTAGTTAATTATTAATTGGTATTGAAAATTAATTGGTTGTTGATGAATTATTAATTGGTAAATAATTAGTATTAATTGGTAATTAATTTGTATTAATTGTTTAATTGATAATTATGTTAATTGTATTCATTTAATATTTGTAGCGGGCAGTGTGTTTATAGGGGAATATGGTGGCAAGTAATATAATTGTAAATAAATAATTATTTAATTTATTTGTGTATATTGTTAATTAATATATCTTTAATTTAATTTTGCATTTTACTTCTGTAGCGGGTTGTGGGTTTATAGGGGAATAGGGTGGGAAGTAATTTAATTGTTATTAGTTAATTATTAATTGGTATTGCAAATTAATTGGTTGTTGATTAATTATTAATTGGTAAATAATTAGTATTAATTGGTAATTAATTAGTATTAATAGGTAAATTGATAATTATGTTAATTGTATTCAATTAATATTTGTAGCGGGTATTGTGTTTATAGGGGAATATGGTGGGAAGTAATATAATTGGAAAAAATAATTATTTAAATAATTTGTGTATATCCTTAATTAATATATCATAAATTAATTATTAATTGGTATTATTTGCATTTATTAATGTTTGTTATTGAAAAACAATTGTTTGTTAATTAATTATTAATTGTTAATTAATTAAACAAAAATGTATTGGTATTTATAAATAATCAATTCTTGTGTGATTGGTAATTAATTGTAATACTTGTTTTTGTATTAATAATTAATTAATTTAAAAATAAAAATACATTTATTATTTTCTCTACTATTGCACTTACTTGAGTGGGGATAGTAATTTTTACCCCTACGCTATCCAACACTTTCCCTACTGTTGCATTCTCTGGAGTGGGAATAGTAATTTTTACCCTACCGCTATTCAACGCTTTCTCTAGTGTTGCACTCACTGGAGTGGGAATAGTAAATTTGACCCTCCCGCTATCCAACCCTTTCCCTACTGTTGCACTCTCTGGAGTGGGAATAGTAATTTTTACCCATACGCTATCCAACGCTTTCCCTACTGTTGCACTCTCTGGAGTGGGAATAGTAATTTTTACCCTACCGCTATCCAACGCTTTCCCTACTGTTGCAGTCACTGGAGTGGGAATAGTAAATTTGACCCTCCCCCTATCCAACGCTTTCCCTACTGTTGCACTCTCTGGAGTGGGAATAGTAATTTTTATCCCTACGCTATCCAATGCTTTCCCTACTGTTGCACTCTCTGGAGTGGGAATAGTAATTTTTACCCTACCGCTATCCAACGCTTTCCCTACTGTTGCAGTCACTGGAGTGGGAATAGTAAATTTGACACTCCCGCTATCCAACGCTTTCCCTACTGTTGCACTCACTGGAGTGGGAATAGTAAATGTTACCCACCCGCTATCCAACGCTTTGCCTACTGTTGCACTCTCTGGAGTGGGAATAGTAATTTTTACCCCTACGCTATCCAACGCTTTCCCTACTGTTGCACTCACTGGAGTGGGAATAGTAAATGTTACCCTCCCGCTATCCAACGCTTTCCCTACTGTTGCACTCTCTGGAGTGGGAATAGTAATTTTTACCCTCCCGCTATCCAACGCTTTCCCTACTGTTGCACTCTCTGGAGTGGGAATAGTAATTTTTACCCCTACGCTATCCAACGCTTTCCCTACTGTTGCACTCACTGGAGTGGGAATAGTAAATGTTACCCTCCCGCTATCCAACGCTTTCCCTACTGTTGCACTCTCTGGAGTGGGAATAGTAATTTTTACCCCTACGCTATCCAACGCTTTCCCTACTGTTGCACTCACTGGAGTGGGAATAGTAAATGTTACCCTCCCGCTATCCAACGCTTTCCCTACTGTTGCACTCACTGGAGTGGGAATAGTAAATGTTTCCCTCCCGCTATCCAATGCTTTCCCTACTGTTGCACTCTCTGGAGTGGGAATAGTAATTTTTACCCCTACGCTATCCAATGTTTTCCCTATTATTGCACTCTCTGGAGTCTGGAGTGGGAATAGTAATTTTTACCCTCCCGCTATCCAACGCTTTCCCTACTGTGGCATTCTCTGGAGTGGGAATAGTAATTTTTACCATCCCGCTATCCAACGCTTTCCCTACTATTGCACTTACTGGAGTGGTAATAGTAAATTTTACGCGCCCGCTATCCTACACAGAAAATATTGAATATTTTTAATTAATATCACTTTAAGATATATGTATTAATTGTTTTTTTACTTACTTTAATTGTTCATTAAGTTTACTGTTATTTAAGTATTTTTAAGTATGTGTCAGTTAATTATATGTATTATTTCATTAATTTAACATTACTTTTAAAACATTTTAAAAATTCGATATTTTGACTAACTATATTATTTACAACGATATTTAGGATTCGATATTTTTGTAATTTCCTGTTTGGAGATAGGACTTCGATATTTTGGCATTCTATATTTTGGCATCGATATTTTTGTAAGTCTATATTTTTGTAGTCGATATTATGTCAGTGATCCGTCCGGCTGCTCTGAAAGTGAAAGTGCGCACTGCACGCTAAACGTAAGCAAAGCACATCCTGGCGAATATACAGAAATAGTGCTCACAAGAATAAAAAAAAAACCATTGGCAATGCAATAGTACTCGCATTTACGCGAGGCATATTGCATTGAAAACAAAAGTGCTGGCAGGCAAGAAGACACGAACGGGAGTGGGGAGTTGGGGGTGGAGAGTGACAGACTGAGGGAGTGGGCGAGGAGGGAAGAGACAGGGAAGAAAATAGTGTTAGGAGTAAATGGGCCAATCGCCGTGGAAGGATACAAATGATGAATGAGGCGGGACTAACATGCCTTAAACCAATCAGAAAGCAGCATTTAAGACAAAAGCCTATGGGCAGAGAGTGGGCGGAGCTTCCATGAAGCTTCCACACTACAGTATATACAGCATGCCTCTCAAAGAGATGGCAGCGCTTTCGCGCTGCAACGCTAAGCGAGACCTAAAAACGGGGAGAAATTAATACTTTTCTCCTCCTTGCACCTCCCTACGCCTCCCCTGGGGAGGCGTAGCATTCACAAGCATTTCCAGAGTTACGATTCCTCGTAAATCTAGAAATGTGTCTCATGGGTGTTGCGTGGGAACACCCACAGCCACACCCATGGAACGCCTCTTTCACACAAAGAGCTGCGTGTAAAGGGGGCATATTTACATAGGGTGGCTTTTCCTGTCCTTGTAAATATGGGGCAGGGAAATGC
The DNA here is from genome assembly GCF_964204655.1 of Triturus cristatus. NCBI lineage: Eukaryota > Metazoa > Chordata > Amphibia > Caudata > Salamandridae > Triturus > Triturus cristatus. Next base: position 768,956,053 of record NC_140584.1, on the reverse strand, counting down.
GCTCCCAGTGGGTCACAAAAAGTGACTGACTGGCAGCACACGGGGCTTGTAAATCTGCCTCTTAATTTTTTTAAAGAATGCAGCAGTAGGAATTTTCATTTGAAAAACGCTCTCTGAATCTCAGAACACCATGCTGAAAGCTTTGTGCTGTCCCACGTAAATGTGAGACTCTGCAATGCTGTTCTTTATGTAACTCAACAGCACTCGCCAAGAATTCCCTGAGGCCACACCAATTCACAGGCTTTCTGGATAGTTTGAGATAATATTTCGGCTACTAATACCGGAAACACTTGAATGATTTCTATTCTGACGAAACAACCTACAAACATACCCCTTAATCTAGGCAGACTTTATTAACAAATCTAGAAATAATTTGTTTTTAGTATTCTAATTTGTTGATGGTGGATTGGGGTATTTTTCTCAAAAAATGAATTGGGCTTTTATAATGTTTGGTTTTTGCAAACGAACTATTTTTGATCATGAATAAATACACTTTTGCGATCAAGTGATCCGTTCATTTTTACAGTGGCAACTTTTTTTGCAACCGATGATGTTGGTTTATTAACACTATTCTGGCCAACAGACCTTTAGTGCATCAGTAAACTCACAAAAACGAAGAGTGTAGTAAAACCAAGATTGATACAAGTGATCTGAGTTTGCAGACATACGGATGACCCGTGCATTTGGCTACAATGGGCTCTAGGGAACCCGAACTGCATTACAGTGGGATGGCAAAGGAAACGTACGTATTCAACGAGGAATGGGCGGCTCGGGAAAATGTATCGCCTAGAACTTTAATCCTTGAGAGGTCCACTGCATTCTACCCACTGAATCAATTGAATGAACCCCTTTGGACATATTATTCCTTCGATCAATGCTGGGCAACCTGTAACTGCTACCACAGCTACCGCTGATTCCGACCGCTGTGTACCGCCCCTCCTCGCCGGACCCGCTTCACGGGTCCCGCTTCGCGGAAACACAGCGGCTGCAACACTTCAAAGGGCTTCTTCCGACCGGCAGGGCTGCGAGGGTAGAGCGGGACTCCACGGACCAGGAGTCCCCGCGCGCCCGTTACCAGCTGGGCTCCTCTCCCTGCCGGCCCCGCCCCCAAACGCCGGTAAAGTCAAAAGGCAGCTGAGCCTTACCTCAGGTGGATTCCTTCGATCAATGCTGGGCAACCTGTAACTGCTACCACAGCTACCGCTGATTCCGACCGCTGTGTACCGCCCCTCCTCGCCGGACCCGCTTCGCGGGTCCCGCTTCGCAGAAACACAGCGGCGGCAACACTTCAAAGGGCTTCTTCCGACCGGCAGGGCTGCGAGGGTAGAGCGGGACTCCACGGACCAGGAGTCCCCGCGCGCCCGTTACCAGCTGGGCTCCTCTCCCTGCCGGCCCCGCCCCCAAACGCCGGTAAAGTCAAAAGGCAGCTGAGCCTTACCTCAGGTGGATTCCTTCGATCAATGCTGGGCAACCTGTAACTGCTACCACAGCTACCGCTGATTCCGACCGCTGTGTACCGCCCCTCCTCGCCGGACCCGCTTCGCGGGTCCCGCTTCGCGGAAACACAGCGGCGGCAACACTTCAAAGGGCTTCTTCCGACCGGCAGGGCTGCGAGGGTAGAGCGGGACTCCACGGACCAGGAGTCCCCGCGCGCCCGTTACCAGCTGGGCTCCTCTCCCTGCCGGCCCCGCCCCCTTGGGGTCCTTAGATCTCCCATAAAGTAAAGGTAACATTCCCGCTGCGCGGGAGCGCGCGGGAGAAGCCCGGGACAAGGGCGGGACCGTCTGTGGCCGTCCGGGGTCGGACGAGGTTGGGTTGGGCTTAGAGCCTTGGTTCTCTGTACATTTTATCATCTTGTTACACCGTATACTACATTTTGCGTTATATTGTGGCACCATTATTAATTTCCAATTATGGCCCTAAGATCGGGCAAACAGCGCCTAGTGCATATTCAAACCTCTAAGGGTGTTGTCTCAGGCCCCCTCGATGCTTTTATCACCAGAGCCACAGGGATACTAGAAAAAGAAATTGAACTAGTTGAGCACAGATTGTCCCTGGACTTAGTTACTGGGAAACGCTCATCTATTGGTGCCCTGGCCCGTGTTAAAAGCCCTTTAACTAATGCTGTATTTAATTGTATCTCTACTTCAGAAACCGAAGTGATAGTTCACGTAGATGGGGACGGAGATCCAACATCCACGTCCAATGATAACATGGAACTGAAATCTGATAATAACCTGACCTGTTTAGAAGCGGACAGTCAAAATACGGAGGACGATGAGAGTAGCTTGTCCAGAACCCCACAATTATACGCTTCCACCTTATCCAGTATGCCCGTTTTGCCTCCAGTAATTACCAATCAAGTTACTAATCAGGTTCCACGGAAAAGAAAGCATGCTTCAAGCTCAAAGGGAGAAAATGTACAAAAACAACCTAAAATAGATCAAGTTAATAGTCCCTCTCATTCCCAGACTGTGGAAATGTGGATTTTCCTGATCAGTTATGTCCCCTATCTTGGACCCCAACGGTTCTATGTGCATGTCACAAGTACATGTATGTTTCCCTCCAGTTCCAGTTTCTAAACGCAAATATATGAGCGTCCACCGTCAACATGTTCTCTGTCAGATCCGCCATCAATGGGCTGGATATTCGATTCCTAAGTATGAAAGGCCACCGACTTTATATGGCTAAGTTACTTCATTTTTACAGTTCAGGCAAGTAGGCCCGATTCTGCCCTCAAAGCCTTCCCTGCTCTCTGTCTCTGACAGCTTCAGCTTGAGCTCGTATCTGTATCCATGAACTTTGTCCTACTCCCTGTGCAGCCAACGGTGCCTGCCCCGGCCAGTTTTTGCCTGCCTGCCAAGAAACTGTATTTCACCTTCGAATTATCTACTTTGCTCTTCAGCCGATGCATTCCTGTCTAGTGATTTAGGTAAACATTTCCTTTAGCTCATAAGTAAAAGGACTCGGCCTTTCCGTCCTCCTGCAAGTAATTCATAGCCCTGTTGCCATGGAAAGTTTTCTGCCCCTCGCATCTCATATAGACACTTAGACGCTTGTACACGCACACAGTCAGTATAGAATAGATTCTGTCCGAGAGTCTTTTCTTGTGGATAACATAGTTCTCTAAACATAGGATGTTAGATATGATTTGGGATTAGGTTGACTTGACCCCCCAGACTTCTCGTCTCCACATGTAGAGCTAAATGTCAAGTCCCCTTCACCCCCTAGTTGCACGTCAATCACACGTCATGCTGCTGCGCGCGCATCTATGTTAAGTATTATCTTATAGATCCACCTATGCATGATAATCAGAGCCAATCATGTTTCTTTCTGCTCCTTATTACGCCTAGTTTCAATTACGTAACGCTATGTCATTTCTCTTATCAATTGTTACGCCTTTTGCATTGGTTTCATTATAATGTATGACCTATAAAAGTTACTTCTTGTCAATAAAGTATTGTACTTCACTTCCTGAACCCTCGTGGTGACGGAACCTGAAGGCCGCCACTCGAGTCGGCCATTTTGGAATAAAGCCCATTCAGAAAATCTCTTATACCACGGATTCTGCCTCTTGTTATTCTGAGCTATTTTACTTTATTTTAGATTCTGTATGAAATTCAGTCAAGGTAAAAAGACTATTTACCACATAATGGCGCCCGAACAGGGACACTTTCTCATCTCACGCGCCGGCGGTGCGTTGCAGGCCCGGTCTCCTGCCACAGCTGGACGGACCATAAACGCGTACCAGCAGGATTTCCTGTAAGCTCCCTCCGGTCAAGCGGGGGCGACTGAGGCTGCGATCAACCCAGACGAGGCGGTGAGAAGTGCGAAGTATCCCGACCAGAGCCTAGCTGAGAGAGCAAGATCCGAGGTATATAGAGGCCCACCAGGTTTTCGAAATCCCGATGTCCAGAGGGTCCGCTGTCCGCAGTCATCGAGTCCCGTTCATTCTCTGAGGCCTTCCGTTTCAAGGAGCTACTCGGTGAGTACCATCGCCGGGGAGGCGTGTTGACAGCACATAGGTTGTGCTGGTCAAGACGGATTTGGGTACACAAATCCGGTCTGCACTGTTTAGCAGTGTATATGTACTGTTTAGCAGTATATCAAGTATTCCGAAGTATTCAGTTATTGTCAAGAATTCAGCTTGGTGATTAGTTATGCAGACTGTCATCATCGTCGGTCATTTTTTTTTTTTTTTTTAAAAATGTTTAATGTTTAATGTTTAAAGTGTTCAAATGTCTTACATATTGTGGTATGAATGATTGTTCATTGTTCACCGTTCATTATTGTGTTTTTTTTCGTATTAAGTAAATTCAAGAGTAAGTATCAAATCAGTTGTCAAGATGCCGCTCTTCTCGAAGTTAAGACAGATTACTACCAGAAAAGGGGTACTTGAAGAAGCCGTCCCTATTCCTCCTAGGGACACTCCAGGGCATTTTATGTATCACAAGCATGGCTTAGATGCCATATTGTTTCTTGATCTATGGGTAGATTATACCAAGGGATTGCCGGAAAGTCAAAGGTGGCCCGCAGCAGGGACCTGGGATGCAGAGTGCATCATGAAAGTCGAGGAAGAGTTATGGAAAAGGAAAGTCAGACAGTCACAGAAAGACGCCGTTGAATTATGGCGTAAAGAATCACATAGACGAACAGAAAAAGCACGTAGACAGGAGGAGAAGAGTAAAGAGAGTTCTAATAAAGTTCAAGAGAATCTATTAATTGAGGAAGGTATCCGAGTGAAATCAGAACAAGTAGATAGACAAAGAAACGCTCTTATGAGTGGTATGTACCCCCTCCTAGCCGAAGGACTACCTAAGGCTGTTCCAGAGATGCCAAAAGACTTGTCACCCCCATTATTTCCAATTAGGGTACATCCAAAAGGGCATCCCAGAACCGCAGAAGATGTTTTTCTTTCCTCATATCTAGATGACGTAGCTCCCGAGTATGCTAACCCCACACCACATAGACCGTTTGGCGGAGGGGTTCAACGTCAGGATCAGGTATCTGTCCCCGTGCAACAGCAAGTCCCGACACGAGCTCCGGCAAGCACATCTGTTTCCGCATCTGTCCCCGCAATCGATTCTACAGTGGTATCGACACCTATAGTTGCTGTATCACGTTCAACGAATCCATTCACACCCGACGCCCCTGAAGGGGCCACGGGAGGTGCAAGCAATACTTTTACGCCACCTAGAATAAATAAACTTGTTTTTCAAGAATCAGCGCATTCACGTACACCCAAGTTCGTGAGTGAACGTACGCTTAAGGAACTCCTTATAGATTGTAGATATGACCCGGTGGTCGGTAAAGAGGACGAAATGGTCCTGGCATCCTTACGTATCAGACGAGCTGCAGAGTATTTAGCGAGGTTACCAGGAATGATTACGCATCTAGATAAAATATATCATTTTGTCCAAACAGGGCGAGACCCAGAATGTATTAACAGAGCTATGGAATTCCAGAAAGTAGAGATACAGGGGGAACTGTTACGTTTCCGCATAAACTGTGTGATCAGAAATCAAGACCGACCGGGGGTAGACCCGAATACAATGCTGATTCTTACAAAATGGAGCCAGAATATATCAGAAGGGAGACACGATAAGAAAAACTGTATAATAGCCATGTGCCGAAAAATCCGTAGAGAAATAGAACGTATTCACGAAGAAAGATTGGAAACAGACGAGTTCGAGCAAGATGAAGTATCCGAATCAGGGAATTCCGCAAGACAGTCAGAAACCATAGCATACGTAGGCAGAGGAAGATCCTGTGATAATACTAGATGTTTTTCTGATCCCATACACTCAGAATGTCCAAATAATAGCAGAACGTATCCGACGCCTGTAATAAATTTAAAGTCTCCTGAACATTTGTTCCAAGCCGCAGATAAAATACTACAAGGACGAAGGGGTTACCATCTCCTCGATTCCATGGATGAGCAAGAATTAGCCAGATCAGCCGTTCACTGGATTGACAGTCCTGAAAAATACGGTGATGAGACCGTAGCACACACGTTTTTTAACCTTAGTACAGATGAACAACGTTTAGCTGGAATCTATATGATTCAGCAACTCCTTATACTATATAAGAGCCAACATGCTGACCCTGGTCCTTTACCTGATATATTAACGGAACTACTCACGAACAGATGGAGAGGTTCTAGTAACAAGTTAATTAAGGAAATATTAGTGTCACGTAAACAGTATGTCCTCTTTGTAAGTCCGGATTCTTTCTCGCTGCCCCGCAGAGAAAGAACGCCGTATTATATGGATAGACAAAATCCCTTACGAGAAGTGCACCCAATAAAAGGCGAAGACAATGAGTTTCACCGTGTATTTGTATACACACCCATATCAAAAATTGAATTGTTAGAAATGAAGAAAGTAGTACCAAGTCATGACAAAGACCCAGCGGGTTTCCACCGAGAAATTAAGGACATGTTGCTGATGGGAGAGTATACCTATCCTGATATTATGACGATATTAAAGGTGCTCTTACCTGCTGGCATTTATGAAAAACTGAAAGAAAAAGAGTGGGAAGTGGGAGACCAAAAGATAGATTGGACAGCATTAGAAACGGAAGAAAAGGCCCGAGCTGCAGGTTCAGGGCTCGGGGATAAAGTCAAAGCATTACCAGGTTTACTAGTACAAGTACTGCCACGTTTATTAACTACGAAAAAGGAAGATTGGGGTGCAATCACGGCCTGTAAACAAAAACATGATGAAGACACAAGTGACTATTATGCCCGATTTGAAAAATGTTTTGGAATAAATAGTGGTATAAAAACAAGTAGTGAGTCATATCCACATTTATTTGTGACAAAATTAGTAGAAAATGCTTTACCTCCAGTAAAGAATAGAATATTGAAATTCGAGAGTACCTGGCAAAGTAACACTCCGTCACAAATGCTACAAATGTTACAGTATCATCACAATAGAATTAGAGATGAACAAGAACACGAACAAAGACGTATGAAAGATACAAAAATGAAAATGCTAGTGTCTCAGACAGTACCGGCTGAAGGACATAAAAAGGGTATGACACAGTCCGATTCAGCAGGACCGGTAAAAGGGACATGCAATTATTGCAAAAAGCCAGGTCATTACGTACACGATTGTCCAGTTTTAAAACATAATATCGCCATAGGTAAAACACAAGAAAGATCACGGCCATACAGACAAGATCAGAATGAACAAGGAGCTATGCCGCATTCCCAGGCCATGCCAGCCGCACAACAGCCAGTACAGTTCGTGCCAGCTGCACCACCGTTGCCTGTTACTGCCACACAAACCACAACACGACAAATGTATCAGACTGCACAGTATGAATATCCTGAGTATCAGCGTTACGCATGAACCAGCCTAGAGAGGGAAGTTGACTTACCCCTTATCGAGATTCCTGTAGATCAAGAAGGACCTTATGTACATAGTAAATTATTAGGTCAAGATAGAAAATTTTTACTCGATACAGGGGCAAGTCGAACAACTATAAAACGTAGTGAAGTTCCAGGGGCACCCCTCTCAGGCTCACAAAATATTTCCCTTGGCTTTTCAGGAAAGCCCATTGTTAATGAAGTATCGCAGCCTCTTCCACTTACGATAGGACCTCTGACACGAACTACAGATTTACTGCTTACTAAATCATGTCCAGAGAATTTATTAGGAATAAAAACGTTAAAAGCTCTAGGAGCCATAATATGTTGTTCTCCGGAAGGAGTAAGATTGTTTTTACGTGATTTTAAAGGTCACTATGTATCTAGAGACATGGATCCCCGACTACAGACTTTACCAGCACATCTATGGGCACAAGGCCCTACTGATGTTGGTTGCATGAACATTACACCATATCGAGTCACACTAAAGACAGGAGTGGTATTGCCACGAATGCGACAATACAAGTTACCGCAAGATGCTGTAGTGGCTTTGTCGAAAATCATTGATGAGCTAATTGCCCAAGGAGTAGTTGTAGAAACAGACTCCAATGTATGTAATTCGCCGATAATTCCGATTCTTAAACGAACTGACCCTACTGCTCCGCCAGTATACCGATTGGTTATTGATTTACGTGAACTAAACAAGTGCATTGTGCCACAATTTCCTGTGGTCCCCGACATATCATCATTATTGACAGCAATTGATTCCGAAGCAACATTCTTTACTGTAATTGATCTCAAGAATGCCTTCTTCAGCGTCCCAATAGATCCGGAAAGCCAATATTTGTTCGGATTCAGTTTAAATGGGCGCAGCTTTAAATTCTCACGCGCACCTCAAGGATTTACAGAAAGCCCCAGCATCTACAGCCAAGCACTGAAACGAGAACTTGACAGTATCCATATGCCAGTCAACACTGCACTGCTTCAATATGTCGATGATCTGCTGATCACCGCTAGAAGCGAACCCGAATGTGAAAAAGCATCACTGACAGTTTTACATTTTCTAGCCGACAAGGGGCACAAGGTGTCTCCTTCTAAGCTGCAATTCTGTGTCCAGCGAGTTATTTATCTTGGTCACTCGCTGTCCAAGGAGGGAAGGCAGCTTACACCAGATCGCATCCAGTTAATTGTTAATATGTCAATACCCCAGACACAAAAGGAGGTGCGGGCTTTCATAGGCCTCACTTCATATTGTAGGCAGTGGATCCCTCAGTACGCATTTCTAGCAAAACCACTCATTCAGTTAACCACACAGGAGGCAGCCACATCGACTGTTCTCCCTTGGACTCAGGAACATACACAAGCTTTTGAAAGCCTAAAGGAAGCTTTATGCCAAGCACCTGTTTTAGCAACACCATGTTATAGCAAACATTTTACACTCTTCGTTACAGAACGCGAAGGTACTGCTTTGTCAGTACTCACTCAGGATCAAGCAGGATCACACAAACCATGTGCTTATTTTTCCAGTACATTAGATCCTGTAGCTCAGGCTTTGCCCGCGTGCCTGAAATCAGTGGCAGCAACAGCTTTAGCAATCAGACAAAGCGATGCCATAGTGTTAGGACATCCATTGACAGTACAAGTACCACATGCAGTAGAAGTTCTTGTGAACCGAACACAAACACAACACTTGACCATAGCAAGACTTACCGGTTATGAACTGACATTGTTTCAGCCACACATAGAGATCCGACGGTGTAATACATTGAATCCTGCTACACTATTACCTGTAATTGGAACAGACCCACTAGCTCATGATTGTGTTGAAATTATTGAAATAAAGACGAAACCTAGACAAGACTTGACAGACGTTCCATTGTTAGATCCAGACCTGACGTTGTATGTAGACGGATCGTGCATGAGAGCAAGTACAGGAGACTTAGTGGCCGCGTATGCAGTCACAACAGACACTGAAGTTATTGAGACAAATTGTATAGATACTTTGTCAGCCCAAGCAGCAGAACTTATTGCTCTAACACAAGCCTGTATTCAAGCCACAAATAAAAAAGTCAACATATACACTGATTCACGTTATGCATTCGGAGTTGTACACGACTTCGGCGTGCTGTGGCGAGAGAGAGGTTATTTAACTTCCCATGGTGCCCACATTCAGCACGGAACCCTCATTCATGCCTTGTTAGACGCAATACATCTACCAACTGCCATATCGATTATGAAATGTAAAGCACACACGAAGGTTACTGATATCATTTCTCAAGGCAATGATTTAGCTGACAAAACAGCTAAACAGACTGCTCAGAATCGCACATTAGACATGACAAAGCCAATAGTTCAGACACCAACACCGTGTATGACAATTAAGGATCCCGCACTTGACGTAATTGACATACAGACACATGCTACTGCAGAAGAATTAAAGAAATGGACTGAACTAGGAGGGATCCAGACAGATCAGGGATGGATGACGAAGGAGAAATCTGTATGGTTTCTTCCTGACTCTATGGTCCAAGCCATTATAGCTACAATTCACAGCCCAGCGCATTTAGGAGAGAAAGCTATGCTAGATAGCATTCAACACATTTGGTTCAACAAACATTTACGAGCAGCAGCTAAACAAAAAGTCCGTACCTGTATGATATGTTGTCAGTTCAATCCAGGAAAAAGTGTTCCCGTAGAACAGGGTGGATTCCAGACTCCTGATCATCCTTTTGAAGTGCTCCAAATGGATTATATCCAGATGGAACGATGTCGAGGATTCAAATATGTCCTGGTAGTTGTCTGCGCTCTCTCCCGATGGACTGAGGCGTACCCAGTATCAGATTACACGGCCCCGACTACTGCCAAACAGTTAGTTCGAGAATTCTTCCCGCGGTACGGTTTACCACGTGTTATATATTCAGATAACGGCCAGCCTTTCTCATCCGAATTAATGAAACATGTCTCACTTTTGTTGGGATATCAGTGGAAATTCCACTGTGTCCGACACCCCGAGGCAGCAGGTCTTGTAGAAAGACATAACCAGATACTGAAAATCAGACTGTCCAAAATATGCAGAGAGAAAGGTGTCGACTGGATAGTAGCATTACCAGTTGCACTCTTTTACATAAGAATGGTGGCACACTCTAGAACAGGGCTATCCCCGTATGAGGTGATCTTCGGTAGACCACCAAATATGTGGGGGACGCCTATACCACGTAAAATAACTGATGTTAATTGTAATATGCTGACAGATTACTTGGCTTCCTTGATGTCTGCACTACAATCTTGTCGTTCACAGGTAGCTGCAGCTTTTCCTGACAACACTGAGGTGAAACCCCATGACGTTGCTCCGGGGGATCTGGTGTTTGTGAGAAATTTTGATCGGAAGACCCAGTTGGAGCCCAGGTGGAAAGCACCGAAGCTAGTCCTGCTGACCACAAGAACAGCCGTGAAAGTTGAGGGCCGCAAGGGCTGGATACATTCCAGCCACATTAAGAAATTTTACGGACTATCCTCGGATATAGACACTGTGCCCTGCACTACCTCACAGACTGATTCAAAACTTCCTTTTGTTGAACAGAATGACTCTCAGTGCTATAAATTAAAGCTTAGGCCCAAACAGTCGAGCAATTTGATTGTTTAAGTCCTCTCCAAGGTGAAGCGGTTGAATTGTCTCCGACATGTATCCCTTGGACCTGAGTAGAGAAAATACTCGAGAAATGTTGAAACGACAGGCGTATTGTAAATCACTGCGTAGCTACTGTATGAGGACATTATTAATTTTGTTTTTATTGAGTGTTTTAATAATTATTACGAGTGTGATTTTGCACATATACCATCCTATCTCTAGACATGTTTATAATGTTGCTGCTGAACATTCTTTTAGTGACCTACCGCCACATGAATTATCTTATAGACTTGCGCTGCGCAATAACACCTTCATTAGTATGTTACATCATTCCCATCAGACTAGTAATGCCACCAATTGTTGGGTGTGTGGCCGACTCCCTCCCTATCAGAATAACAAAGGAGTTCTGCCTTTCTTTCCACATCCGTTCACACACAATGGCTCCTGTGGAGCATGGTTTAGTTTACTAAATTCCATAGACCCAGACACAGCAGTTTATCAACAACATTGGATATGGGGAAATCTGAATCTAGTTTTATTCAAAGTCTGTCATCCTAATAAGGAGGGTCGCCCCAGTAGAACAGGAACTGATCTAGAAAATGAAGTGTATAAATTAGGTAATTTTACACCTAATCTTATGATTCTGAATGTCAAATCCGAAGTTGAACTAATTCTGCCCACTATGTCAGTATTTCCAGTTAAGGGTGAATTATGTGTAAGAAAAGTTGGTTCCATACATATGGGCCATAGCCAATGCGTTACTACAATAGAATATAGTGATCAAGGTAAATCCTCATTTAGAGCTTCTCGCCATTCTTACTTTATATGTGGTCAGACGGCATATATGCGTCTGCCTCTAGATTGGGATGGTACCTGTTACATAGCATTCCTTTTACCACCTGTTTTCCTAGCTCCCCCTGATTATTATCGGAATGTTCATTTAGTACACAATAGAGAGCGAAGAGATCTCCCAGTTGTCGATTATACTGAGACGGCATGGGACAAGTATGTAGATTTCAATAAAGGTATCTTTCCCTATATAGGTACAATATCGAATAGTAAGCTGATACGTAGACTAACCAAGACTCTTGAAGCTGTAGTAAACGAGACTATAGCTGCCCTAGGCAATCTGACAGAGGAACAATCAGTGATGAGAATTGTTGTTCTCCAGAATCGCCTTGTCCTTGACGTCATCCTGGCCGATAGGGGCGGAGCTTGCAGGGTCATCGGATCCAGCTGCTGCATATTCATACCAGAAAATTCGCCATCTGTATATAAAGCTATAACACGCCTTCATAAGATTGTGAGCCAGATACACGAGAATCCAGGCACTTGGACGTGGTCCGGGTGGTTTTGGAGTGTAATATCAGCCTGGGGATGGAGAGTTCTATCGTTCCTAGGTATTGGCCTTCTTATGCTCTTCAGTTGTTGTTTATGCCTGCAATGTGGACCAGCGATTTGTGGTCTGTGTGCCACGTCATGCATCCCATATCAAAGTTCTCGTTCAGAATGCCGGAAGAAGAAGGAAGAAGAAATGATGCTCCATGAGCAAATCGATGGAATGATGAAGATTGATATCTCTTGAAGGGCAAGTAGGGGACAAGGAGGGAATGTGGAAATGTGGATTTTCCTGATCAGTTATGTCCCCTATCTTGGACCCCAACGGTTCTATGTGCATGTCACAAGTACATGTATGTTTCCCTCCAGTTCCAGTTTCTAAACGCAAATATATGTGCGTCCACCGTCAACATGTTCTCTGTCAGATCCGCCATCAATGGGCTGGATATTCGATTCCTAAGTATGAAAGGCCACCGACTTTATATGGCTAAGTTACTTCATTTTTACAGTTCAGGCAAGTAGGCCCGATTCTGCCCTCAAAGCCTTCCCTGCTCTCTGTCTCTGACAGCTTCAGCTTGAGCTCGTATCTGTATCCATGAACTTTGTCCTACTCCCTGTGCAGCCAACGGTGCCTGCCCCGGCCAGTTTTTGCCTGCCTGCCAAGAAACTGTATTTCACCTTCGAATTATCTACTTTGCTCTTCAGCCGATGCATTCCTGTCTAGTGATTTAGGTAAACATTTCCTTTAGCTCATAAGTAAAAGGACTCGGCCTTTCCGTCCTCCTGCAAGTAATTCATAGCCCTGTTGCCATGGAAAGTTTTCTGCCCCTCGCATCTCATATAGACACTTAGACGCTTGTACACGCACACAGTCAGTATAGAATAGATTCTGTCCGAGAGTCTTTTCTTGTGGATAACATAGTTCTCTAAACATAGGATGTTAGATATGATTTGGGATTAGGTTGACTTGACCCCCCAGACTTCTCGTCTCCACATGTAGAGCTAAATGTCAAGTCCCCTTCACCCCCTAGTTGCACGTCAATCACACGTCATGCTGCTGCGCGCGCATCTATGTTAAGTATTATCTTATAGATCCACCTATGCATGATAATCAGAGCCAATCATGTTTCTTTCTGCTCCTTATTACGCCTAGTTTCAATTACGTAACGCTATGTCATTTCTCTTATCAATTGTTACGCCTTTTGCATTGGTTTCATTATAATGTATGACCTATAAAAGTTACTTCTTGTCAATAAAGTATTGTACTTCACTTCCTGAACCCTCGTGGTGACGGAACCTGAAGGCCGCCACTCGAGTCGGCCATTTTGGAATAAAGCCCATTCAGAAAATCTCTTATACCACGGATTCTGCCTCTTGTTATTCTGAGCTATTTTACTTTATTTTAGATTCTGTATGAAATTCAGTCAAGGTAAAAAGACTATTTACCACAAGACCATACAAGAACCCCCAATAGTGTACTGTCCTTCATTGGTCCACTCAGGGTCTTCTAATCCTTGCCCAACATGTTTTAGTAGTGACGATGTCCTGTTGGCAAAAATGGAAGCAATGATTAAAACCTTATTGCTTCCGGTCTTAGAAAGTACCAGGATAATGTCCGCTAAAATAGATGCCCTGGAAGCAGCGGTCAACATTAATATGGACCTCTTGCAAAACTTAACGACTACTAGTTTCAAGACAAGGGGCCCTAACCCCATAGGGGGTGCTAACCAAAAAGGGGGGTCAACCACAACTATCCCCGTAGGGACATCTTCTACTATTATTAATAAAAAACCACTAATAGGAGTAAAAACTACAGCTGCCACATTGACTACTGCAAGTAGAGCCCCTACTAAAGAAACACCAAAGGCTAAACGCCCAGTGGCAACTAACAACACGCAGGGTAAAAAACCTCCAGCAAATGGTGCAGTAAACCAACCTAATAATACTCCAGCACAGACATCTATAATGGGTAGGGAGAGGAAAACCACTCTCCAAGATAGGAATCCGAGGACAGATAACAGAAATTCACGACACCCACCTAGAGTAAACTTACCTCCTGAAGCGTCACAATATACCATCGTTCTAACTGGAGTGGCCCCCCTAAGAGAGGGTATTAAAGAATCACAAGGGGATCTGCGGAATAAGGTCATCTTCTGGCTAAACAAACATCGCCCTCTCCCCCCGTCATCTCCCACCGAAATCCTCTATGTAAGGAGAGTAGAATGGGTAGGTAAGGGCGAAAAAGATCTGGAGGGTGACTGTATTTTAATTTCATTTAGAGACCCCTGGGTGGTGGAAAGAATCCAAAGGAAAGCTAGATTTGCCCATTTGGGTGATGTACAGACCTTACACCTTGGTTACTTTTACCCCCACACGTACCCAATCAATCAAATGGGCCTCAATCATTGGAAACTCAAAGGGGGAATGCCCCGGGAGCCCACAATCCATCACCCCCAATACTACCCTCCTCTCTTCAATCATTTCGAGGCACTGTCAGATCTAGAATGGGTTGACTGACTATGTGCACCGACCCAGTCATCGAACACAGCTATAGGGAAGGGGGAGGGAGCGCACATCCCATTTAACCCTACCTCGGAATTAGTAAAGGAGCAACAGTCCCTTTTCCATAACAACAATAGTATGTTGAGGGGGCAAAGTGAGGAAGAGGCTTCCACTTCCAATATAGATGTGACCAGTCTAACAAATGACATCTTACCGAGCTCCCATTCCCCTCCCATTGTTAGCAATAACCACGTAGAGGTAAATTCTTCTTTAATTTCACATATGGTATCTTGGAATGTTGCCGGAGTCAAGACCCGCATGATTTCTGAGGATTGGTTGGTCTTTATAGGTAAACATGAGGTTGTCCTCCTGCAAGAAACATGGGCCACATCTCCGTCTTACATGGTTGGATTCACAAATTTTTTCAAACCAGCTATAAAAGGTACTAAAGGGCGGGCGTCAGGGGGACTGACCATTTGGGTAAAACAGGCCTGGTGTTTTTCAGTTTCTGAACTGTATGTGGATAATCCCGACATATTGGCTATAAGGCTGAGGGAAGTAGGGGGGCAGGAAATGCTTATTATTAACATATACTCTAGAGGCCTCCCTGGCGGCCGTTGCCCCAAGCTGATAGGCGCCCTAGATACATTACTAATGGGTTGGAATAAAGGCTCATTTATTATAATAGCGGGTGATATTAATTGCACAATTGAACCACTGTACTTGCCGGAAGACAATTGGGGGTTTGAAGAAGATGCGACCTGGAAAATCCCCGAACTTTCCAACAAATTACCAGTTAAAGCAACGGAGGCTGCCCTGAATTGGACTGCTTTTTGCCTCACTTGGGGATTAAGGGCCGCAAACGGACGCACCAAATCGGACATTGGAGCCAATCCCACTTTTGACAATGGTGCGAGGAAAAGTCGTATTGACTACATCCTCATAAAAATGGAATATTGGAGCCTAATTGTCGATATGGAAATTGTAATGCGTCCGTAAAGTGACCATAACCCATTGTCCCTGAAAGTCAAAATGTATGGCATGAAAAGACTAGCGGAACCAGATCCAAGGGGGCAAGGGGTTGTAACCGTATCAAATGACCGGAGGAGATTGAAATGGTCAATCATATCAAATGATGCAATGATACAGGCCAACATTGAAAATGTGGTGACTAATGCTTTAAACAAAGTGAGGTCTGCTGTTGTTGAGAGGGGTCAGGGTGATTTAGATAAGATCATGGGCATTCATGACAAATGCTTCTCTGAGCTTAAAACTATTCTCTCAAAACCATGTAAGTCTAACAACGGGCACCAGAATGCTCCAAGAGCAAAATGGTATAATAGAGAGTGTAGAGAGGCGCATAGTCACCTAATAGAGAAAGTTAAAACCAGAGACCTAAGTGCAGTAAAAGAGGCCAGACAAAGGTATAAAAGAGTTCAATGGGAGGCAAAGAGGGAATGGGAAGATGATTTTTGGGCAGACCTTTTGGACGCTAGCAAATCCAACAACCAGACCAAATTCTGGGATATTGTTAAATGCGGAAAAGACGGTGAATTCCGTACCCCGTCTAACAACGTATCTCCGGAAGTCTGGATAAATCATTACTCCTCCCAATTTTGCACAGTAGTTGTTGACCCTACGTCTGCATCTAATCTGCTACCGGCAATACCCCCTGGCAACGTGACTATGTCCTTTACAGAAGCGGAAACGGAGCTTGCATTAGGCCTAATCAAGAGAGGGAAAGCCCCTGGGTTAGATCAAATTCCAGCAGACCTATTTAAGCTAAACTTAGGCCTTTGGGTACCCTATTTAACTAGCATATTTAACACTATAGCGAGAGGTGCCCATATACCCAAGTCTTGGAAGGGGGCAGAGATCCTCCCTATACACAAAAAGGGTGATAGATCGAACCCAGGGAACTATCGCCCTATCAGCCTAATTGACTGCTTTCAGAAAGTTTTTGCCCGTATGATCCTAGCGAGGGTCCAAGGGTGGATTGAACTAGAAGGAATATTGTCCCCGCTACAGGCGGGCTTTAGATCTGGTATAAGTACCATTGACCAGGTTCTGAGGTTCTGCATGATCTTTTGGAAGGTCGTTATACTGGGGGGTGGCACCATCTTCGCTGCTTTCATAGACTTGAAATCAGCTTTTGATTTGGTGCCGAGGGGAAAATTATGGCAGGTACTAAGGGACCTAGGAATGCCGGGAGAATTGGTGGAGATGATTATTAGACTACACGAAG
Source organism: Triturus cristatus (assembly GCF_964204655.1). Lineage (NCBI taxonomy): Eukaryota > Metazoa > Chordata > Amphibia > Caudata > Salamandridae > Triturus > Triturus cristatus. Next base: position 768,938,968 of record NC_140584.1, on the reverse strand, counting down.
ATAACTTTGCCAGGGTAAGATGGGGGTTACAAGGGCAATATACTGACTCATTTCCGGTTTCACGGGGAGTCCGTCAGGGGTGCGTTCTCGCCCCCACCCTCTTCTTACTCTTTATAGATCAGGTAGTGAAATTCTTCGGGTCTACTAATACTGACGCACCGTCCTTGGCGGGTACTAAATTCCCAATGTTGATCTTTGCGGACGACACCCTCCTCCTTTCAAAGACTAGGGGAGGCTTACAGTTGGCTTTAAATCACTTTGAGGAATATTGTAAACAGAATGACCTTCAGATAAATGTGGGGAAAACCAAGTTTATGGTTTTCTCCAGGAAAAAACCAATACGTAGTAGTGTACAACTTAACAGGGTTAACCTGGAACAAGTTGATACGATGACGTACCTGGGGGTCACTCTGGATTGCCGACTGTCTTGGAAACCACAAATAGAGACCCAACAGCTAAAACTTGCCCAACTGACTGGTTGTCTTTTGCGTGAGCAAAAGAAATCAATCACTAAAAGGGTTGTCCCCGCCCTACAAATCTATGATGTTAAAATTAATGCTGCGACACTTTATGGGGCAGAGTTATGGGGTTTTATGGACCTCTCGAGTTTGTATAGGATACAGTGTAGGTTTCTTCGTAATATGGTAGGGCTGCCCCAATCAACCCCACAGATCCCACTTTGCCACGACATGGGTTGTCTTCCAATATCGGACATGGCAAGATACAGAGTAGTGTCCACTTGGAGGCGCATATGGACTTCGGAGGATTTGGCTCTCTTTGCTAAGGAGCTAACCGAGGTAAAGGCTATGTGGGGATCGGAGCGAATCCCATGGCTTCGCTCGGTGAAAAGGAGCCTGCATGACATGGGCTTGAGCCATCTGTGGGTCTCGCCAGGTACGAACAACTTTCCCTCGAAAAAGGAATTTAAGGGTTTATTCTGGGCCTCAACTCGCCTTCCCTTGGCACATGCCTCCAGTTCTGAAAACTTGACGGGGCGTTTTTTAAGTTTTAAATTGGATCCAGCCCGGGAGGCATACTGGGACCTTATCTCCAGGTCAATGGATAAAAAACTATACCACCAATTCCGAGTGGGCTCACTACCCCTAAATTCCTTTACCTCATCTTGGGGCAATAGCTCCACCAACCCTTGCAGTCGTTGCCCCGGATGTAAGGAAACCGAGGGTCACTTTTTGTTCGCCTGTCCTCAATACAGAGAACCCCGCTTAAAATGGTTAAAACCCATTTTTAAACGCATGACATGTAAAAAATCCTCGAACGCTATATGGGCTCTAAAAACAAACACCTCTGATTTTATCGTGATATGCTTGGCTAAGTACTTAGGCTGGGCATGGGCAATCAGAGCTAGAAGGAACTTAACTGCCTCTTGATCATAAAGTGCAATGTGCATAGTGTTTACCTGTATATGTCTAATCAACTTTTATGATCAGCTACATCCAATGTCTTGTTTCGTTTCAAAAACGGTTTAATAACTTTTTAATTGTGGTTTTTAGACTGATTGTATATTTGATAAACATATTGACTTTATCTTTCTAGTATGATTTTGTATAATGTGGAGACTTTGAAATTGTTTTTAAATACTTGTCTAAATTGTCTTTTATGATTTTATTATCGAAATAAAGACATTAAAATCTGAATCTATTAACACTATTCTGGCCAACAGACCTTTAGTGCATCAGTAAACTCACAAAAACGAAGAGTGTAGTAAAACCAAGATTGATACAAGTGATCTGAGTTTGCAGACATACGGATGACCCGTGCATTTGGCTACAATGGGCTCTAGGGAACCCGAACTGCATTACAGTGGGATGGCAAAGGAAACGTACGTATTCAACGAGGAATGGGCGGCTCGGGAAAATGTATCGCCTAGAACTTTAATCCTTGAGAGGTCCACTGCATTCTACCCACTGAATCAATTGAATGAACCCCTTTGGACATATTATAGAAGCTGCAGTTGTTTCCCTGGAAGGCAAAGATAAGGGCTAGAGTGTGCGGATGAAGCACTAACATGCTGGCTGGGTTTGCAAAAGAAATCCATTAGCTAATTCAGCGTAGGAGAAGTCATAATACATGTGCTTAAAAAATCAATGTGGCAATGTGTGTTGGAGGTCACATGTGGCTAAAAAGAAGGGACTGGGTGCTTAACTGTTAATAGATGTTGATGGATGTGGCTATTGAAAGGCTGCGCTTCTTTCACCAAACATTACACAATTTCTTCCAGTCACATCCTCACGCACGCCCACCAAGCCCTCCACGGCCCAGGGCCTGCCTTCTTCAACTATGCACTCAACTTCCACCAGCCCTCTAGGCACCTGCGCTCCTCTTCCCTCATCCTCTCACACGCCCCTTGCATTCGTGGCAGCAGTGGCCTCTCCTGGTGCATCACTGCCAAGACCCGGAGGGACATTCCCCTCTAGCTCCGCTGTCAGACTTCAGAAGGAGGCTTAGGACCTGCCTCTTGGATGGAGACACAGCGCCCAGATACCCCGAGGGGTGACAAGGTCGTTCTTTACAAATGCTGTTTGATTGATTGACATCGCTGTGTCTCACTTCAGGAGCATAACACAGTAGCCAGGAGGGGGATGAGGGCCACTGCAGAGGACCCCTGACCCCTCAAGGAGGTTCCCAGTCGGCTGAAGGCCAAGAGATATCTCGGAGATGTTGGGGACTCAGGGGCACCGCATCACATTCTGCTCGGGGTTTGCGGTGGTGTCATTTTGTGTTAGGACACAACCTCATTAGTTCTTGTTTTAAGTGCATGTCCAGGTAAACACTTCACCAGGCAGATTATGTAAGAAAAACTTCTAAGCACGTTCATAGAGCAAACCGAGAAAGAAAATAATTATTTGATGTCAGCGGCACAAACAGGAACCCGAAAGGCTATGGGCTGGGTTGCTAAATATACTCCCTGAATAAAGAGAACAGAGAGAAATGGTCTTTCAAAACACAGTAATCATGCTTAATTATCAGGATTTGTTTTTATGTGGCATACTTGCGATGATAATTGCAGGGCTTGGTTTTCAAAACAGTAATTATAAATCCAGCAGTCGATTAAACAGTTTTCGTTTCATCCAGAAATACAAGGGGAATGGCCTTTTGGACAAGCTTTAGGTTTTTTGAATAATGTTATTTGTAATCAGCAGATCCTTTGAGGCCCCAGTTTTTATTTGTCTCACTGCTGATGACTGACAGAAATCTTTGCCAAATTAATATAATTGCTAATGAGTCAGGCTTGCAAATTAGGGTCCCTTCTTTACTTACATGTATTTTAATCTTTATTATTTCCACAGATTTACAAAGTGGAAACCAAGGCAATCCACAACGCTGTGGTTAAATATCTAAAAACATATCCGAGCACACTGAAGCATTTATAAGAGCCGTGCAGCGCCTTCCTGAGTCATTCACAAACAATAGTGCTCACAGTGAGCACGACCAGGAATAGGGCCCGAAATTACAGAAATTGCGTTGAACACTTAAGCCAACAGTTGCGAGTGTAGAAAAGAATGGGGCTAACAGTGGGCCGTCAAAGTCCCTGCATAGCCAAAGACACGATCCAAAACCATGACATGCGTTAAGGGAAGATGGAACAACGACATATCCTGGAAAACATCCATCGGAAAAGATTCCAGTGCTTAACTTGAGCCGGGGGGTGCCCTGTGGGGACATGTGCTTATGGTCCCTCTTCAGACTTCTCCTGGGAGCTAGAAAGGGAACACATGTAGGGGAAAGAAGGAGGAAGAGAAGGACGGAAAAACCATCACAAAGGAGGAAAGCAGAAACATACTAGAGTGAGATAAAGGGGCAGGGGGTGTCTTGCAGTGGATTTAGGAGGCCTGACGTGCGTTCAGGGCTACGCGGCTTGCTGACATTTAGTAGCAACAGCCACCAGCTTCTGAGCAGCACTTTGGGCACCAGTACTCACTCTATTACAAATTGAACACTGATTCAATTTGCACACCTTCAAAAATCGTGTCATTTTTGGGAAATACAGCATGAATAATTGGGAAAACTCACTGCACAGAAGGGGAACATGCCATGAGCAAAATGCACTTTGTTAAACAGTACCCCTGCAACAACCCCTGCAACAAATACCGTCATGGGTGGTGATTCACCAAAATGCCAGAGGTTGCAGAAGTGACATCACATACCATTGACCTTGATGACATCACAGAAAGTGACATCTTATAATCCTTGATCCTGTTTTTTCCAGAAAGGCATATCACATCACACTCTCTTACACCCCATTGTAATCATTCTTATTCATTCTCACTCCTCATTTGCATTCATATTTAATCTCACTAAAACACACTCATACTGACACTGGAGCACAGGTTTATTTACACTTTGCATGGTGTTGACAAAAACTGGTGCAAACTGTGAGGGTTTGATTTACTATCCAACCGAAATGCTGGTTGGGTTTTAGAGTATCCCAAAGTAACACTAAATTGTTTAGTTCAGTTCAGTTCATAAAGCTTTATTCGGAGCTTGACAAAAAGTCCATAAAAGCACATCATACATTATAAAACATCAGTAATATACAAAAACAAACAAAAAATAAGTCATAAAAAGCTTCATCTATACTACTAGAACAGACAAGTAGTTAAAAATACAACAGAATGACAATTTAAAAAACAAGCATTTGCTATGCAAATTGGTCTCGCATTTGTAAGAGTTAGAGGTATTGGCATTGTAAATGACAATGTCTTTTACCTACCAAAAGAGTGAAAGAGGAAAGAAAATGAAAACAGAAAGGATGCTAGATAAAGGAGGGAAATGAAACGGAGATGGAGCGAATCTGAAAAAGGGGGACAGCTAAGGCGAAAAGAAAATATAGGGGGCAATTGGTTTTGCCATTGTTTTTAAGCTATGATGTAGAGCTGTGTGGCTGCTGTGCAGCATGTTGAAAAGTTATAATAACATGGATGAAGCAATTCATTTAACGGAAGTGATTGTATAGCAGTGAACATTTGGAGGGTAAATGAGACACCTACCCTGGCCTCCACACCGAGCGGTCATGCAGAGAATCAAAAAAACTACTGCAGTGTAACCTTGCTGGAGGTTTCTCAGGCTCTGAGTCAAAATCTGATATGTAGACCTGTGTATGCGATGTACACTAATAATAATAATTTATATAGACTACAGAACAAACTGCATTAATGTACTCACTAAATAATGTGATTATTACTATACTTTAGAAACCACTTTTTCAACTTTATAGTAATGAAAGTTAGAGCTAAAAAATCCTGGCTCTAAAATTCATGCCGCGCAGGTTAAATGGAGATGTTTAATTTTTAAATTGCGACTGTACTAACTCAGCTACTTTACATGGCTCATAACATACGACCTGTGAGTAACACAAGGATCTTTGTAACAAAAGTTTGTGAACCCACTGAGCTATCTTACATTAAATGCAAACCCTTGACCCCCATATAGCTCTGTGGCAGCCATGTTACCTCTGGTGAGACTAACCTCTGACACAAGGGTGTACACAAGCCCGATTTTATCACCAGTCTTCTATCCTCTAACTTTCTGGATTTGCGTAGATATAAGCAGTAGTTGCCTTAACCTTTTGAACTAGTTTTACACGCATTCTGTGTTGGACCAATTAATTATGCTAGAGCAGCTTTATTATCGCAGTTTCCTTGTTGCTAAATATTTTAGGGCAGATCTAAACAAGCGAGAGTGTATGCACTGTGGCAGGTAAGAACCAAACCAAGGAAGCTAGCAAAAGAGAAAGCATGAGAGAGAGCGAGAGATACATAGAGAAGAAGACAGAGGTGAAAAAGAGTGGGAAAAGGGAACTGCAAGCCAGACGAGAATGTAGTAAAGGAGAAAGGGGGAGAAGTAGTAAAGGAGGAGAAACAGTGGGTATGAGGAAAAGGAAGAGACCGAGGAATAAGTAAAAGGGAAATGGGAGGAAAGCTGGAAGGAAGATGTGACTAAATAGCTGAGAAAGTGTGATGGAAAGAACAAGGTAGAGAGAGTGAGAAAGGACAATGGAGTGGCCTAGCGACAGGGTGATGGAGAAGAGAGAGGTGATATAGTGAGGGAAGTTAAGAACAAAGTGAGGAAGAAAGAGAAAGCAGGATAAACAGCGAGAGAAAAAGAGAGCAACAGAGAATGGCAGTGAAGAAGAGGGAGAAGCCTATTGCCAAGGAAAACAAGAGAACAGAGGAAAGAAGTGGAGAAAGTGAGAGAAGGAGTGATGAGAGGAAAAGGAAAAAGAAGCCATGGAGAGCAGAAGAACATATAAAAAGACTGAAATACCTGAAGGGGTGACATAGGTGTTGTTTTAACCACTAGTGCATTGAGGCTATGTAAAAAAATCACAATCTAGAGACACAACATCCAAACACATTGATAAACAATCTCAACTGCTGGAAAGATGACTGGTGTACTGCAGAAGAACAGATAAAAAAAGTTTGCCAAGGGCCACTCGCTAAGGGCGAACACTGGACAGGCAATCGGGACGCCAAAGTGGGCGGGGCTGCAATCCCTCCATGGAAACAGCATTGGAGAAAAAATTAAACAAACTCAAAACAATAAAAAAATAAAAACACAGAAATAAGCAGGGTACTCACCTGCGCCAGCCATCCCAGTTGCTGCTATTTCAGGAATGCAGGCGGCCGTGCTGAGTGCAGGCAGGAACCAGATAGTAGATGGGAAGAGGGAGGTAAGCCCTCGAAGCAGCAGCCCGTACTACAGCATATGACGCAATGACACAAGGCTTTTTAACTCAGTGGGCCTGCAAGCCTACACGTCATCCAAGCACATTGATAAACAACCTCAACTGCTGGGAAGATGACTGGTATACTGCAGAAGAGTAGATAAAGTTCACTAAAAGCTCCTGTACTTTGAGAGGGTAAATCCAGTCTCTGGGGATCTTCTCACCTCAAACCTTGCCACAGCTGAACTCCCAGGAAGCGGGAAGCGGCACTGGCAGCTACAAAGACCAAGAGGTCCAGGGGTCTCTCTTTTAATTTTGAGAGCGCAGACTCGGTTGCTGATTGGCTGCGAGTCTTCCTAAATTAAACAAATGGTGAAAAATCGACAGGAAGCTTAGCTATGTTTAGTTCGGTAGGACGGAGTGAGAGGGTTCCACAGGTCCAACTATCGCCTTCTCCTACACAAAGACAGGGGGCTCTTTCCCTCCTTGCACTTGGGCCGTGGCACTCTTGCAATGCCAAATCACTAGTCGCAACACACTCGTTCTATGTTGATTCGCATTGAGGAAACTATCTTCAGCGCCAAGAGGCCACCGCCGGCTCAAACATTGCGCTTTGAAACAGACTTTGACATACAAATTGTGCTCTACGTAGGACAAACCTCTCATGTTCGAAACGTCTGCCTATAAAAGAGTGATCAATTGTGTAGGTATATATGAATTTATTTAATATACGTTTATCAATATAGTTATTGGAAAAAACTACAAAATATAACGCATATGTTGGCACATCTCAATTCACTGATTATTACGTTAGCCACGAAGTACCCGTGCACGCTGAGCTCCTCCTCCTTCAGTGGTAGGTGTAACGGTCTTAAGTGGACTCCGAGCCTCTCCTTAAAATGAATTTGCGCTCTTGATTATATAAGGGGCAGACCGAGTGAACATGACAAGATGTGCCGTCAGCAGCTCTGAGGAGGAATGAATTACTTTTATTGAAGGGGGTAACGGCTCTTTAAAGCAGGCAGCGGGCGTCTGCGGTGATTAATACTCTCTTCACCCCTTCAGAACAGTGGTTGCTACCACCGGGCACCCGAGAGCACTGGCTAACAGTAATCGCTTGCAATAAGTGCCCACGGATGGGCTCGTGAGAGTACTGAGTCCTAGGGAGAGGGGCGCTTTTATTGTCTGTGCTGGCTCCAGTGCACGGTGGGGCCCTGCTTGCCTGTGCTCACAGCGCTCCCTGGACCGGTACACTGCACGGCGGGGCCCTGTTTGCTTGTGCTGGGTGCCTGGAGCGGTGCAGTGCACGGTGGGGCTCTGTTTGCCTGTACAGGCTGCTGTCACTGTGTATTTTGCCTGTGATTGCACGGTGTTCCGTGGGCTGCTGCCGCCTGTGTGGCCCAGCGCACTGTGTAGAACGGTGCTGTTATTCCCTGCCGACACTATGTAGTGTGCGCGTGCTGGCACATAGTGCCACTGTGCCCTGTGCTGTTACTGCTGTTACAACTGGGATGGTTACTGCAATGGTTCTCCGTTGTGTCCAGATTGTCTTATATTGCCTGGGCTGCCATTGTACCCTCAAAGAATCTCCACTGTGGAGGCAGTGTCCAGGCCTGTGTACACTTGTTAGCCCCCCTCCCCCCATTGCTGCACCACAACAGCTCCGCGAGTCTGACGCTCGTTTTGTTCTAAATAAACAGATGAAAGGACTAATTCCAGTTAGGGCGGACCTCGCTTGCGTGAGGAGTTCAATAATTGTACCCGCATCCTGGTTGGGAAAGAGTGTTATTATTATTAATAAATCATGTAAAGCGTGCGAGGCTGGGCTCTGCGCTAGCAGTGGTTGTCTGCGCACGGGTGTGTGTGTGGGAAATGTTTGGCATCAAGTGCTGCGTAGAGGGACGTTGGCTAACCTGTTAGAGCGCGGGCGCCTTGCACGATGTCCTCCATCTTCCTCACAGGCGTGATATTTGTCTTTTCAGACTGTGAAGCACCATGGCCGGGCTGTTCGAGCCACTCATCATAACGGACGAGGTGATGGCAGCCGATGTGAGATGACCCCCCCCACTAGGTCAGTCCAGTTACAGGGTCTCACCGCCCCAGAGCTCCACACCAGGCATGGGCCCCCACATATTAATATAATGATTCTGACAACGGGCAGTATGGAACCTTGGGGATTGGGAAAAGCAGAACTCGTGGAAGGGAAGAGCAAATACTGGGCGGGCAAATGGGACGCGAAAGTGGGCGGGGCTGCAATGCTCCACTGGAACACCATTGCAAAGAAAATAAAATGAACACGAAACAATGAAAAATAAATTTAACAAAATCAGTATGCACATGCATCGCATCGGGTTCCTGGCAGCCACATGGGCTGCTGATCCAGCTGCTGCAGATGAGGCTGGAAGGCCGCGGATGAAGACGTTGGAGGAGCATCGGTTCTCTGCTGGAGCGTTTGTGTGCTTGCAGGAGCAGCGCCGCCTTTAAAGTTAAATCCAAGCAGGAAGGAATTTCCCTGTTCCAAAATCAGTGCACAGCACAGAGAAAGCGAGACGGAGGAAGGGGTTAAGGGTGGGTGCATGGTGGGAGGGTGTCTCGGTGAGGAAAACCCCGTAAGGGGCTTGTCTTGAAGTGAGGCGGTGGCTCAACATATAAAGCTACCGACTTTAGAGCTGTGGAGCAGGGTTCGATCCTCAGGGGGGGGAGCTGTATCATCTAATCATAAATAAATAAGCAGCTATTTTGAAGAGGTGTGGGGAGAGACAAATAAAAAAAACACAACACAGGTGGAGGGGTGCGACAGATCCAATTAAAACCAACTCAAACTCTGTCAAATGTAGCATCTGAAACCAACTGAAACAAACGGTGCTCAGAAGTGAAGGGAGGAGGTGGCTCAACATATAACGCTGCCGACTTTGAAGCTGGAGAACAGCAGGAGAAGAGGGTTCGAGCCTCGGTGTGGACTGTATTAATTATAAATAAATAAACGGAGAACTCGGGTGGGGAGAGACAAATAAAACAAGCATTGGCAATGCAAGAGGGGAGGGGCAGTGACAAGGCATGGGAGGGGGGAGGCAAGGGAAGAAAGTAGTCTGCAGTAAAGGGGCCAATAGCCGTGGAAGGACACAAATGAAGACATGTCCATCAAAAGGAGGGACTAACAAGCCTACAACCAATCTGTAGGCAGCATTTAAGACACAAGCCAATAGAAATGAGGGGTGGAGAGTGGGCGGAGCTTTCACGAAGCTTCCACACTATAGTGTATACTGCATGTCTCAACGAGACAGCGCAAGCGCTGCCTAGGCGAGACCTAATAATGCTAGGCCTTGCCTTGATAGCTTGGAGGAGAAATGTCGCAATAAAAAAGCAAACATCAGGTGGGGGGTTAAATATCAGTTTCATGGTGTCTTTAACAGTCCTAACACCAAATTTCTTAAAAACAGGTTTTAAAAAAGCAATGCGGAAATTACCATAGAGTGGGCAGAACAATAAAAAGTGCATAGTGCTTTGAGCTGTAGTGCCATCACAAGGGCAAGGTCCAATCGGGTGTTTTTTGATATTGGGGAACGCCACTAAATGGTGAACAATCCCAAAACGCAGTCTAGTTAGAACGAACCTGTGGGAGGGTCTAGTTACAAAGCTCAAGTATAGTTGATAGCCTAACAACTCACAACAGCTGTCATAGAGCATACAGGTGGATAAGTTGCTACTGGCCTTCGTACGTCACTCGTACTTTAGGAGCATGAAAACAGATTTCAGTTCACTTTTGGTCAAACTATTGGCAGCATAACAATCCTCATATAAGTTAAGACCATATATTTCCTTATAGCTGCTCATGACAAAATTTACCCAAGGGATCTTTAAATGATTGTCAAGGGACAAACAGTCCTTGATAATGGCTCTGTTCAAGGAGGTCTCCTCCTTAGCCCAGATGGCACGCCACAGCAGAAGGGGTCTATGGGCAACAGAATCCGAAAGATAGTGTATTCCGAATTCCCTATGCACCAAATCCGTTGATGCTGAGATGGGCAAGCAGAGTAGTCTTTTTAGAAACAAATTTTCCTCCACTTGTAAATTCCCAGTCAATACATGCCCCCAGACACCTGCTCCATAAAGGGCGATTGAGAGACACCTCATCTGGTAGATTTCCAACATATCTCCAATCCGCCTGTCCCCGATTTTGGAAGCGAACGTAAACACCCCGTGGGCACATTTCGCCATTCTTGCCCTAACATGGGTGACTTCGCTGGACCAGCTACCTGTCTTGGAGAAGGTGATACCTAGATAGTTAAAAGTGTCAACCGTCTGGACCCTATGCCCTTCGATAAAAAAGGGATGCGGTTTTTTACGACCCTTGCCACATTCCATAACAAATGTCTTTGATTTATTAATCACCAGCTTCCTTTCCCCAATGAACAGGGAAAACCTGTCCATGAGGCGTTGAAGGCCGACGGGGGTCCTGGAGAGAAGGACGGCATCGTCCGCATAAAGCAGGACTGGGACATGGAAGTCAAGTATATTTGGAGCATCTGCCACCACAGTCCTTAAAACAGAGTCAACCTCATTAATAAAAAGTGTGAAAAGCAGGGGAGCGAGCACACACCCCTGTCTAATTCCACGCTTAACAGTAAACTTTGGGGTACATTCCCCCCCTGGGCCATATCGGACGCTAGAACTAAGATTGGCATAGAGTCTGGCCAAAAAGTAGACAATACCCTCTGGTGCCCCCATTTCAAGTAGTTTCTCCCAAAGTATCTTGTGATTAACCATATCGAAGGCACTACTTAAATCTGCAAAGCAGAGAAAAAGGGAACCTTTCTTGGCCATGGTGTATTTCCCTATAAGTAGTTCTAGGTTGAGACACTGTTCTACTGTGCCTCGACCCTTCCTAAATCCATATTGGGAATTAGCCAAGATGTTATTTGTTTCGGCCCATTCTTCTAATCTAACAAGAAGTACCCGACTCATAATTTTCACGGAGGAATCTAGGAGGGAGATTGGGCGATAGTTCTCAGCATCCCTCTTCTCCCCCTTTTTATAGATAGGGATTATAATAGATTCCTTCCATGTAGGCGGGGCACCGTAACAAACAGCTGCATTAAATACTTTGGTCAGTAGCGGGCCCCAAATCTCTGGTTCTTTTTTATAGACGTCAACCGGCACCCCGTCTGGCCCCTGGGCCTTCCCTCCTTTGCTTGCGATGATACATTTCTGGACCTCGGTAGGGGAGATGTCTAAGGGAATGAGTGGCCAGTCCCCTCCTCCTACGTCGAGGGTTTAACTGAATCAAAGATCAAAGAAAAGTGAGAGACCCAACTTTCCGCACTAACGTTTGCCGACAGAACGGGTGTCTCCTCGTTCTTTAAGAAAGGACTGTTGACTGTTGCCCAAAATAAAGAAGAATCAGAGGTTTCGGCGGCCTGGTCTAACTTGTCCCATGCCTCTCGCCTTAGTTCTGCCTTTCTTTCGGAAACTGCTGCCCGATAAGTAGCCCTAAGCTGCCTAATCAGGGTTGTGTCCCTTTGTTTAGCTGCCAGTGCCTCATTGAGGCTCTTAAGGGCGGCAGTACTGGCATGGTCGAACCACCCCCTTTGCCGGCTTAGGTTGCCCTTGAGTTGCTCGGTGAGTATAGCTTCAATGCTAAGATTAATGTTAATAAACTTATACAAAATTACATCAGTCAGCTCTTTACTCACTAGAATAGCACCAATTTCATTTATACAATTTACAATAATGGAATTAGACAAAAGGTCAGCCTTATCCCCCTTCCACCTGATTCTGATTCCATTGGGTCGATGTGGTTCGATGTTATCAACTATACATGGTTTAGGACCTTGGTTGGTCTTCCAAAGCACCGTCTCCATGGTCAGGCAGTTATGATCACTGATTAAGTTATCAACTACCAAAGGGGCTGTACACCATGGATTGAGGCTGGAAGAGGTGCAAATAAAGTCAATAACAGTACTAGCATTTCTGCCCGTAAAAGTGGGGAGGATTTCACCAGAAGCGCCCCTCCCATTTTCCAAAATCTACATTTCGTATGTCATCAGGATTTTGTTTAATGAATCACCATATGGGTTATGAGGGAAATGGGGGACTCCCTCACCCCGACAATTTACGAAGCCACAGACCCTATGAGCAGAAGATGGACAAGCAGAAGTGTTAAAATCCCCCAACCAGATAAAATCAAAAGCAATATCATTTCCCGTTACAATATTTGCCAAAGCGGCCTCCAAGGCATACACTACCTGTTGCCTAGTATTATCAAATACATTGTTGTAAAAATTAATTAAAAGGATATTTCTATCCTGCTCCTTGCAAAGCCATAGAATCTGGGAATGGGCCCCAATCAAGAAATGTTTCTTTACAGTAAGTGGAACATCAACAGAAATCAATGTCAGAAGGCCACCCTTGGCTCTTCCCGAATTTGAAGCCACAGCCGGTAATTGATATGAAACAAAACCATTATAGTTAATGGGGTCCAGATTCCAGGTTTCCTGAAAGCATATTATGTTAAAAAGATTAATAAAATCAAACCAACCTAAACATTCATCCTTGTGTAATAGTCCCGCAACATTCCAAGAAGCAATGAAACACGAGCCAGAATTAGCTGGATGAGTAAGGATATTCGGAGCGGTCCAATCCCTACCCGCAATAACTGGTCTATCGTGTTCATGAACCGCTACAGAATCTAAATGGCTAACACCGGTACCAGTGAAAGTAATAGGCTCCACACTAATTAATACCCCAGGGACCGTACTAGAGCTCCTCTTTCCCATAAGAACGTCCTCAATCCCTGCATCAACTGGGTGGGGCTCCAGTCAATCATTACAATCAAGCCCACTCAATGGCTGGAATCTGTTATACATAGGGATAACAGGGGCGGCACACAAGTTCTGGACTCTAGGCCTACGCCGGTGGTGCTCATCATCAGGTTGGGTAGCAAGGTCTCTATAGAAGTACCCAAGGGGCCACAAAGAAATACCTTGATCACTAGCAGGGAGAGATGCGGCTTTGATTAGTACTGTAGAGGTAAGTTGAGGGTTTCGAAAATTAATGACTATGCAGTCACCTTCACAAGTCTTACGTGATTTGCCAACCCAGTTAGTTCTCCTAGTACTTAGTATATCCCTTGATAGGGCTACAGGGAAGCCACACTGTCGGTGAAGCCAGTCCACAGTCTTATTCTTTAATGACGAGTGGGATTCTCCATATTCAAGGTTACCGCCATGCCTCTTAACAGGGGGGACGTTGGTCAAGACGGCTACAAAGGGAGCACAGGTCGGTGGCAGGTCCGGCTGAGGTCTACCAAGGCTGTAGGTATTTACGTCATGGCCCATCGGTTTCCCTGATACTATATTAGAGGGTGGTTTAATGGAGGCCGGCCGCTGGGGTGGTGTATTGGGGTGGTGTATTGGGGACTACAGATGAAGTTCTAAGAACATTCCCGGAACTACAGTTAAAGTTTCTACTCCCAGCCGTCAATGAAACTGAATTAGATGAGATTAAAGGTATCTCATCAGGCACCTGGATATTAGCGCTGGTGTTCGTTCCGGGTCTAGCCTTAAGAAAAGAGTCCAAGATGTCTCCCAATCTGGCTACTTCATCGGTAATTGTAGTAAGTTTTGTCAGAAGGGGTTTAACCAATAGGTCAAACTTGGCATCTATAACATTTATTAAGAGATCCAGTTGCTCTTCATCAAGAGTGACCTTGGTTCCATCCAATAGCACTGGTTGGGCTTGGTGATTTTTGAGCGGTGGGGGGTCGTTTTTCTTAGCATGACGATTCCCTCCTCGCTTAGGCTGGGTGGTTTTGCTGCTGTTCCTACATGTGCGTGTTAATCTTTGGCGTCTAGGGGCAGTCAGGCTGGGGGTTGGTGAATCAGGTATATCCACTTGGGCAGATTCCAGGTCGTTAGAAGGCTCAGGGGTACCACTATCCAAACTTAAAGTATCCGTTGGAGCTCCCTCAATTGTACAGTCCGTGAGGTCTAAGGATGTACTGACAACCTGATTGATACAAGGCTGAGGGGCCGAACGATTGGACGGGGGGGAGTTCGTACTTTGTGACCCCGGCCGTCCTAAGGACTTCCTGCATTCTTGGTTGATTTTGTCAACCATCTTGACCAGATAGTTGTCCATGGTTGTGGTCGTGGCTGCTGGCTTAGCTTTAGGCATGATAGCTAAGACCAGAACCAAAACCCCACTACAGGTCTCTCTGGTACAAACAGCAGACTAAAAGCTTTCACTGTATATAACAGCCTTTCCCAGATAGATTAGCACGTACAACCACCTAGCGCCTTGATAATTAGTCCAATGATCAGTGGTAGCTAGACAGGACCACCCACAGAAAAATAGCGTTATGATATTAAACAGTAAACCAGTCCGCGGCCCCCTCCTACCCCCTCCTGTTCCGGACTGTCTCAGACTGTCCGCCCTTTGTCCGGGCTTCGTCCTGGGCGTCCCGCGGCGCGTCCCGCGCTGCGGCACCCAATGATATTAATAAAAGAAGAGGGCCAATGGGCGTGGAGGCGGTCCGCGGCTCAGGTGCGGGCAGTCAGGCAGGTATGCACGGGCTCCTGGGAACCGTAGTCCGTTCCACGGCCTCTCACCCCCTTGGTAGCAGTGGTGTCTCCAAAAAGCAGCTTCTCCCGAAGTGTCAGGGCTCCGAGTGTCAAATGCCCCAGCAGCGAAGCGGGACCCTAAATTGTTCAAATACATTGCTTTGATTTGTTTTGGGTCAAGTGGGTGTTCCATGGGTGGAAATGGGGCTTGCACAGCAAACATGCAAAGTAGGAAATGCCTTAAAGTGTAGTTTTTGCACTGGAACAGACTCCTTCCAGTACAAATCCTATACTTCTGAGAATACACACATCCTTGCACTGTGGTGCAGGAGTGTGTGCCTTGGCGCATGAGTGCCAAAAGTGAGCCAAAGAACAGGAAAAGAAACAATGCCCCATATCTCAGTATATATGATGAGTTGCTTCTTTCACCCTTCGACACAAGGCAGCGCAGCATCTTGCGTCAAGGAATAGTAAATCTGGGCAGAATCTCACTCACTACCTGTCACTGACTCTCACTTACTTTCACTCATACACACATGCTTACAGGTACAGATACATGCTCACACATACACACACTCGCTCACATAAACACAGAGAAGCATGCACACAACTTACATTTAAAAAATGTTAACCTACCACAACTACAGCCAAATGTCTCATTCCACTTCTGAGGTCAGGGTTCACAAACACAGTGCCAGGGATTGCAAGGGGCAAGCCAGGGGTTGCAGGTGCAACCTCTGGTGTCCACTAAATGTTGTCCATGAAACCAGAGTCGGTTCAAATTAAAAATACACCTCTTTCAGGCTACCATTCCGATGTCATTGCCATTTAGGAGGTGTTTATCGTTTTTGGAGCTCTGGAATGTCTACAAGTTTCTGTTTTTGCGTGTAATTTCGATATGAAACCAATTGTGCAGGGTTTTTTTGTATTCATAATGTTTATACTGTCGATTGCCATATTCATTCATTTTTCTCGTGTGGCATCCTTGGAAACTGACTGTCTGATCACACTGTTTTACAAGCCTATTTTCACCAATTTCTTTACAGTGTTTTTGGATCAAAGTTCCTCCACTAGTTTGGTGCTTTTATAAATGTATTTCGAAAACATACAGTTGGTTGCTCCCTTCGTAAGAGAGTCTTCTCATTTTAATCATATTTTGCTACATTTTAGTATATGCTCCCCAATGTATTACGGCCTGGCCTGGAGACTACTTTAGCTGAAGCAGCAGCCTGTTTCAACTATGGGTTGGGTCAAGTGCCATTCACATTTTGCTTCCACACAACAGATGATTGAGCATGTGAAAACTGGTTGACCGTCTTCATCTAGAGGCTGCTTTGACCTGTCTGTGACATCCTTTGCCTGCTCACATGTGTGCAGCTGCCAGAAAAGTAGTGCACGGTTATTTTTGCCTTTTAATGTTTAATATGTTTAAATGTGAAACAACAATATTTAATATTTTAATATTAATATTTAATACCCTCCCCTTTGAGAATCAGTCACCTCCCCAACTTGGGAGTCAGTAAACGATTAATGGTTTGGAACCGGAATTGTGGTCACAAACCCTTGATACACACCATGTTGAATCTCAATTGGAAGGAAGGCTCTTCAAAATTGAGATACAGAATTGGTTGGCACCCCATTTTGCATTTCGAATAATCTTTTCAGAATTGCAAAATGGGTCACTACATATGAAGGAGGGTCCTTGCGATTGGAAACCATTGGATTCTGCACATATCTGGGTTACACAGAAAAAAAACCTGCAGTACATCAGGCTCTAGCATTCTAAAATATTTTCCATAAAAAGAAACTGTATTAAAATCATCCCTTAATTGCCCTACCAAGGAAAAAAGATTGATAAAACACATGAAGAAATCAGTAGCAAAATACTGTCAATGCAAATTTCACTTTGCTCAATGACCATGTTGACAGAGGGAGCACCAGCTACCAGTCCCACCATAATGGATCTGCACAGCTTGTGGAAGCTAATGGAAAAACAGACTGCCAACAGGACTCATGAAGAGATGAATTACAAGCTTAAAATGGCAGTCACTGACCAACAGCAAGCCAGCTGTGCAGTGCATTGCACGGAGTGTTGCGTCAGGAGCCGAGGTTTCTGTTGTTGGCCCTCTTCTGAGCAGCTGCTGTGGGTCTTTGGCACGGAGTGCCTCTAGGTGACAGTCTCAATTATTCAAGCGACACCCCTGTGTCACCTCTCTGGCCCCTTAGTCTTATGCACTAGTCCTGATCCAAAAGCAAATTTGAGCAGTGCTGTGGTTATACAGTGCAATTGTGAGCAAAGGGGCCACCATCAGGTCCTTATCCCGGCTCCATTCGAGATACCCACTCGGGCACACAGCTCTAGGAGCTTTGGTGGCTACAAAGGGGTAATTGGCAGAGATCACACTGCCAGGTCTGCCAGTACCACAATTCCTTTGGTGCCCTTGCTTACAGAGTCTCTGTCAAACTAACCTTACACCAGAATCTATTACAGAAGACTCTTCCATGAACAGCTCCTCCTGCAGTGTGTCCTTCCCTTGCTCACAGGCAGGATGTCTTGGCCCCCATGACGGTAATTTCTTGAGTCATATCCAACTGCAGACTATGTTCCCTCACCTCTGGGGAGGTGGCTGCCAGTATTGTGGATTAGTCCCTGTCTACTCTGCAGAGTACCACCTCTTGGGCAGAAGAGACCTCATCGACAAACATCTTTATGCTGATTTTGCTGAAGGGGCATGTGAATTCCTGGTCTGATTAAATGGAACAGATTTGGCTCAATTCCCTTTTCAAGTGTCTTGGCCAGGCCACCTTCCAGACCTGGACTTTGTCTGCAATCCTGCTCTGCCCAGCAGGTCAGTCTGTGCCAACCACAGAAGTGAAAAGAGGCGTGATCAGGCTGGACTCAGCCATTTACGACCACTCCTCACACAGATCAGGGAGCTGGACAAGAATCTGTGCCCCTTCAAAGACTCTTGTCCATAATAATAGATACTGCAAGCCTCACCTGCACCCCCTACCATCTACCTCAAAGCAGCTGCAGTTAGAGTCATTTACAGCTTAATGTATCAGGAAGGGCCCTGGAACATTATTCCCTTGCTATTGCGTCTGGTGTTCCCCCTCCTTTGTAGGAGATGCCGGCAATATACATATGCTGTCTGGGGGAAAAAACCTCTCCTCCATCTTGTACTCTAGTACAGGTTGTGATCTTCCAAAATGGAACCCTCAGGCCTATATTGCTCATGCATGGCACTCTATCAATCCTAGCACACACACACTTGTACAACTCAAAGGATTTCGACATGCAGGAGCACAGGTTCATCATGAGCAGCAGAACCTTTTAGATAAATGGGTATTAAAGCGTGTATTAATATTTTACTGGTAATAAGGCTTGTGGATATAATTCACTTAACACAATATGCTGCCACCATTAACCTCCACACATAAAACCTACATGAGGATGTGCTAGGTGTGCCACGTTTGCTTCAGAACAAAGTCTGGAACTGATCAATGTCAAAGAACAAGCCACTAGGTCAACACGGACATATGAGAGCAGTGTGTTGCATAACCACAATCACATGATTACAGGTATGTGCTGTTTTGACATACAGGGCACAACTGTACATCACGCGGGGACATTATCATCCCAACACTGTCCCTGCACCATCGAAGCAGTAATGGACATTACTCTGCTTTGGCTAAATTCCATCAATGTAGAGCTCATAAACTTTCCAAATCATTGGCCTGGATGGCCTGATACTTGTTTGCAATCCAATTTAGCCTCCTACTATTCTAGAGTACACTGCTCAAAAATTATGAGGGGTAATTTCCAACAACCAACTTAGCTTTATAGCAAATGTATGCAAGTTAACTTTCTTCTGTTTCTTCCTCCACAAGGACCTGACAGAAATTCTTTGCTTCGTTCCTCCTTTAGGAAAATCATAGCACAGTTTACAATTATGTTGAGATTGGAATATTGTATTCCATTACTCCTGGACTTGCTAATCTATTAACATTTTGATAAAAAAGGGCTTTGCTTTCAACCAACCTTTATGGGTGACCAATCGCCAATGTGCAAGGCCTTTGACTGTTTCTTCAAAGATCCCATTACTCTGTGTTACCACATAACCATTCTGCAGTCATCAATATTCACCATGTCCCAGCTGCGGCAAAGGTAACACATAGGGTAATGGGAAACACAATCACACACCAGCGTTTCAGTTGCTTAAGACGTTCACTGCACAAAAACAAAGAAGAATTTCTCATAATGAGCAATATTTAAAAAATGTATTTAAAATTCACTGTTGAACTTGGCCCTACTGTGCAGATGGAAGAGTGCTCTAATGGTGATTATGTTCACAACATATAATACAAAATACCCTATACAGTACCCAATGGTTGTGTTACTACATTCAAACAAAAAACTTTAGGAAAGTCCAAGCAAATTTGCAATCCCTTCTTGCTAGTTGAGGCCAATTTGGAGGGGGGGGGAGTTGTTAACGTTGCAACGTTTAATATCCCATCTTTCTCTGGAAGATAATAATCAACTATGTTTGCCTGCACAACAGGTGTTACTAAAATACATCACACAATTAGCAAGCTGCTGTCAAAATTTAAAATATATGGCAATGAGGCCCACAGTCTTCAGTTGTTCTTTACAAAAATGGTTGCTTCCAATTATTCAGTTGTGTATGGTATATTTTAAAACATGGGCACACACAGGGCAGGATTAGAAGGACACATTGGGGATTCGCGTGACCGCACATTCTAAGATGGCCGCCTCTTGTTAGTGCTCCCTCAATGCCCGCGTTATCGATGAGCTTTTTGCCGCTTTTAGGCTTACTTGGACAGTTCTGGAGTATCCTTTCTTCCTCCTTGTGGCTAGCGCTTGAAGAAAGTGTTTTTTGTGGCTCTGGTGGAAGTTTCAGGGCTTTTCTGTGGAGCTGTCTTCCTGCACAGAGTCGACTTGTGTGGAGCTGCTGAAACTTCCGGTCAGTTGGGTGGAGCCTCCTTCAGGAAAATTTGTGGCTGAGGCCTAACCACACCCACAGCTGGTTATAGCTGCTGCACTGTTGCTATCCTGAAGATTTTCTTCACTACTTTCATTCTCTGTGCTTTTAAAAAGTGTTTTTGCCACTATTTTCATAACTTACTGGCTAAAATTGGAATATGGAAGGTAAGAATTTAAATGCAATTTCTAACAAACGCAAGCAAACAATTTCTCCTCCACCAGTAAAATCCAAAATTGTGGCTCTTAATGAGCTTTCAATAACAACTTTATTAGAAGAGTTACAAGCAGTTCGTTCCAATACTGATAACATAGTTTCAGAAATTAAAAATATTCATAAAGATATGGCTGGCCTCTCAAAGAAAGTCTCTGACAACACAATAAAAATCCAGGATATTAAAGTTAAAATTGACAGTGTATTGTCCCTCACTGTCAAAATTGTGCCAATGAAGGCCTTATTACTTGATCTAGAAATCCGTAATAGGCAATATAACTTGCACATTTTTAAATTGATAGAAGGATTTGAAGGCAGTGATCGTAGGCAATACTTGGAATCCTTGATACCTCGTCTTTTACAGTTAAAATGTTCCGAAAAATGTGATATTGATAAGGCTCAAAGAATTCCTTCACATCATAACCCAAGCCATGTTAAGCCACGTCAGGTCATTTTTAAAGTCTTGCGTCACCATCATTTGGTTTTGATCCGGAAAGCAGGAAGAGAGATCCCAAATCCACTGGTTAATGAAAATAAAAGTTTTATACATCAATACTTTGCCAAAGAGACTGTTAAAATTCGCAAAGAATTTACTGAATTTAGACGTCGACTAAGAAGCTGTGGTTTTAAGTATAGCCTTTTTGATTCTTCTGTTCTGAGAATTTGAAAAGATGGTATCTCTAGATCTTTTCATCGTCCTGAGGATCTTCTTGCATTTTTAGATCAACATTCTCTGCTCTCCATGGAAACAAATGACACTCCAACATGATTCCTACTTTCGAATGCTTTTTCATTGTAGCATATTTATCGATATTGTCTGTGAGGGATTTATTTAGGCAGGTCAATCTTGTTTATGTGCATGTGCAACTCTTTATTTAAGTTTTTATGTTGTGTTTTTTTATGTTTGTCCTTCTATTTACTTTTTCTCCTATTTCTTCCATCTGGAGCCGCTTTTTACTTCTTAAAGCCACATTTTTGTCTTTCTTTGGTCTTTCTCTTTTTCTGCACACTATAAATAATTAAAGTTCTTTCATCCAATGTTAAGGGTTTAATACATCCAGTTAAATGTTCTAAAGTTTTAGATTATTAAACCAGACATAAAGAAGATGGTAATCCACGTTTACAACTAAACTTTTTGTAGGCGGACTTTGACCCTGCATACCATTACTCCGCGAGGACTTTGACCCTGCATTCCATCCCTCCATATTTTTTTACAATGCATGTGCATTTACCATGCATGCCTTTACAACGAATTACGTTGTAAAGGCATGTATGGTAAATGCACACGCGTTGTGAAAAAAACTATTTGGGCGATCCACGTCGTTGTGAGGAAACAGAGTCTCTTCCATTTCCTCACTACGATGTGCACCGCCCCTCAGAGACAGATGACAGACTTCGTGAAGAAGGAACTAGGAGGAGAGAGGAACAACGAGGAGAGAGAGGTAAGGGGTATTGGGTTAATTTTTTAGGGGTGGTGGGGTCGTGCTGGGGTAGTGTTTTAGGGTTTAGGGTAGTGTTTGTGTAGTGTAGGGTACTATTTTAGGGTTTAGGGTAGTGTTGTGCTGTTTGTGTAGTGTATGGTCGTGCTGGGGGTAGTGTTTTAGGGTTTAGGGTAATGTTATTGTGTTTTTGTAGTGTAGGGTAGTGTTTTAGGGTTTAAGGTAGTGTCGGGGGGGTCGTGCAGGGTAGTGTTTTAGGGATTAGGGTAGTGTTGTGGTGTTTGTGTAGTGTAGGGCCATGCTGGGGGTAATGTTTTAGGGTTTAGGGTAGTGTTGTGGTGATTGTGTAGTGTAGTGTAGCGTTTTAGGGTTTACGGTAGTGTCGGGGGGGTCGTGCAGGGTAGTGTTTGAGTGTAGGGAGCGGACTGTGAGTCGGGGGGGTCTTGCGGGGGTAGTGTTTTACAGTTTAGGGTAGTGTTTGTGTAGTGTAGGGTAGTGTTGTGGTGTTTGTGTAATGTAGGGTCGTGCTGGGGGTAGTGTTTTAGGGTACTGTTGTAGTGTTTGTGTAGTGCAGAGAGGTGGTTTATGGTAGTGTTGGGGGGTCGTGCTGGGTAGTGTAAATGTAGGAAAATGACTGGGTGTCGAGGGAGGGTCGTGCAGGGGTACTACATTAGGGTGTAGGGTAGGGTAGGGTACTCTCACTTAATCAATCAATCAATCATAGCATTTATAAAGCGCACTACATACCAGTGAGGGTCTCAAGGTGCTGGGGGGGGAAGCTGCTACTGTTCGAAGAGCCAGGTCTTGAGAAGTCTCCTGAAGGTTAGGAGGTCCTCGGTCTACCGCAGGCGGATGGGGAGGGTGTTCCATGTCTTGGCGACGAGGTGGGAGAATGATATGCTGCCGGCGGTCACTCTTTGGATGCGGGGGACAGTGGCGAGGGTGCAGTCTGTGGAGCGGAGCTGGCGGGTGGGGGTGTAGAGGCTGAGTCGGCTGTTGAGGTACGCTGGTCCTGTGCTGTGGAGGGCCTTATGTGCATGGGTGAGGAGTTTGAAGGTTATCCTCTTGTTGATGGGGAGCCAGTGCAGGTCTCTCAAGTGGGGTGTGATGTGGCTGCGGCGAGGGATGTCGAGGATCAGGCGTGTGGAGGCGTTCTGGATTCATTGGAGCAGTTTCAGGAGTTTGGCAGGTGCTCCTGCGTAGAGTGCGTTTCTATAGTCCAGTCTACTGCTGACGAGGGCCTGGGTGATCGTCCTTCTAGTCTCGGTGGGGATCCACTTGAAGATCCTGCGAAGCATGCGGAGGTTCTTGAAGCAGGAGGAGGAGACGGTGTTGACCTGCTTCGTCATGGACAGGGTGGAGTCGAGGATGACCCCTAGGTTGCGTGTGTGGTCGTGGGTGTAGGGGGTGCTCCTAGTGCAGTCGGCCACCGGGAGTCATCCAAGGCCGAGGGGATGGATCTGAGGATGAGGACCTCTGTCTTGTCCGAGTTCAGCTTCAGTCGGCTGTTTCTCATCCAGTCGGCGACGGCCTTCATTCCTTCGTGGAGGTTGGTTTTGGCGGTGCGGCGATCTTTCGTGAGGGAGAGGATCAGCTGGGTGTCGTCGGCGTAGGAGATGATGTTGAGGTCGTTCCGATGTGTGACGTGGGTGAGCGGTGCCATGTAGACGTTAAACAACGTTGGGCTGAGGGATGAGCCTTGGGGTACGCCAAAGATGATCTCGGTGGCTTTGGAGCAGAAGGGGGGGAGGCGGACGCTCTGTGTTCTGCCGGAGAGGAAGGAGGTTGTCCAGTCCAGGGCCTTCTCTTGGATTCCGGCATCATGGAGGCGTGTACGAAGTGTGCAGTGGCAGACAGTGTCGAAGGCGGCTGACAGGTCCAGGAGAATGAAGGCCGCGTGTTCTCCGTTGTCAAGCAGGGTCCTGATGTCATCGGTGGCAGCGATGAGGGCGGTTTCGGGCCTGTGGTTGCTGCGGAACCTGGACTGGGACGGGTCCAGGATGCTGTTCTCCTCGAGGAAGCTGGTCAGTTGTTTGTTGATGGCCTTTTCGATGACCTTCGTAGGGAACAGGAGCAGGGAGATGGGTCGGAAGTTCTTGAGGTCCTTGGGGTCCGCATTGGATTTCTTGAGTAAGGCGTTGATCTCTGCATGCTTCCAGCTCTCTGGGAAGGTTGCTGTCTCGAAGGAGATGTTGATGGCTTTCCAGAGATGGGGTGTGATAGTGCTGCTGGCTTTGTTGAAGATGTGGTGTGGGCAGGGTTCTTCCGGGGATCCGGAGTGGATGGTGTTCATGATCTTGATGGTGTTGTCGTCGTTGATGTTGGTCCAGGCGAGCAGGCGGTTGGTGCGGGTGGTGGTCGTGGGAGCGAGGGTCTCATCGTTGCCGGGGTGGTGACGGCAATGAAGCTGTCATGGATGTCTGTGATCTTGCGATGGAAGAAGGTGGCCAGCGAGTCGCACAGGTCTTGTGACGGTGGGATGTCGTTGGTCTTGGAGCTGGGATTGGAGAGATCCTTCACGATGTTGAAGAGCTCTTTGCTGTTGTGTGCATTGTTATCTAGTCGGTCTTTAAAGGAGGTCCTTTTGGCGGTTCTGATGAGGTGGTGGTGTCTGCGGGTGGCGATCTTGGCGACCTTTAAAACTTTTACAATGAGTATACCTTTACCACGCATGGCTTTGCGTTGTAATGGCATGTGTGGTAAAGGCATAGTCGTTGTAAAAGTTTGCGTTGTGATAATTTGCGGGGTCATTGTAATTGCGTTATAAAAAATGCGGGGTGATGGTATGCAGGGAAATTGATTGCAGGATAACGTCACATATTCAAAGTAGACATTTGTTTACTCCAGGAAGCCTATATAGATGATACAGTTTTATCATATATGGACAAACGTTGGGTTGGTCACATTATTTCCTCTCTCGCAATTATTACAAAGAATGGTGTTGCTATCCTTATGAATATTGCTCTTAATGACAATAATAAATTTAAACTCTTGTCAGCATTACATGACTATTTCGCGTTTAACCCATAAGGATCTACTTCTCTTGATAATAGATGGAATGCATTTAAGGCTTATATCAGAGAAGCAGCAATATCAATTGTGGAGCACAATAACAAAGCTTTCATCACTAAACTTGAAGAGTTTGATAAAAAATAGCGAAATGAGAATGGCTCTCTATTTCATCTCATGATAATAAATACAAAATGCAAATGCAGAAACTCAGCTATGAGTTAAACTCTTTGCTTAGTAGAAGAGCTGGGATACAAATTTTGAATAACAAGGCTAAATTTCATTTTGAAGCTAATAAATCTGGGCGAATTTTGGCAAACTATTTGCATATTAGAAATGATAACATTCAAATTAATGCAATAAATGACTTGAATGGTAAACTAGCACTATCACACAAATACATTCTTTATGAATTTTTGATCTACTATTTTGGATCAACTATTCAAATCTATACAGTAATCCCTCAGCCATAGATAAATGTAATATTGATAAATTCAAGGAATCCTGTGGTCTACCCAACATTACCCAATCAGTGAAGGAAAAATTGGATTTACCGATTAACTGGATGAACTTTAATCTCCTCTTAAATAACTTAAGTTGGGTAAATCACCAGGGCCAGATGGTTTACCTGCGAAAGTTTATAAAGAATTCTTTCCTTTTCTCCTGCTTCATCTATTTAAATTATTTATTCACTTTATTTTATCAGGATCCACTTCAGGATCCTTTACTGAAGCTTTGACAATAGTCCTTCCAAAACCTAAGAAAGATCAAACACTTGCATCAAATTACCGCCCTATTTCCTTAATTAATCAGGACTGCAAACTTTATGCAAAAATTCTTGCAAGCAGATTGAGCGTTGTTCTTGACTCTATTGTTCATATTGATCATACTGGTTTCATGAAAAATAGGCATTCAGTGAATAATACTAGGTTTTTATTTCATGCAATTGAAGCTGTGTCATCTTTACCCCTTCCTGCTGGTGTTTAAGCATTAGGTGCTAAAAAAGCTTTTGACAAAGTAAATTGGCAATATCTTTTTAGTACTTTATCTGCTTTTAATTTTGGAAATTTATTCGTATGATTTTAGCCCTTTATTCTGGCCCATCGGCTAGACTTTTTATTAATGGTCACCTCTTTAATAAATATCTCCTTTTTAGATGCACCCACCAAGGTTGTCCCTTATCTCCTTTACTTTTTAGGTCTCACCTACGCAGCGCGCATGCGCTGAGTAGGAGGAGACCTTTAGCCATCGGTTCCCTTTTTCGCCCAAAAACATGGACGCGTTCCATTGCCTTCAATGGCAAGGCATGCATGTGTGGCGATTCCCTTGCGGGAGCCAGCAGCAGCGCCATATGGTATCAATTATCGCGCCTTGCCACTCGCTCTCGCAAGGGAATCGCGCCGGCCCCCTCCTCTCTCCCTGCTGCCGCGCGCGCTTATGCTTTTCCTTTCTCTTTATCGATTTAACAGTCAGTGTGCTTTGTAGGCATCCAGTGGCATTCCAATCTTGCACTTGGTGGTACTCATTAATAAACAAACCCCGCTGTCGGTGCTTCAAGATGAGGCTCCTTGACGTTGTAATTCGATTCATATTTAATTGTAATTGGTGTTTAAATCGACTAGTAGTCTTATAACCAGGCGTAGCCGTGGAGTCCTCTCGCGGGCACCTTCTGCTGCACGCTGGGATGTTCACACCAGGGCAGTGCCTCTCGAGGGCTGTTCCTTGTTCGTTTTCGGCCTGCAAGGTGCATTGTTTCCTTGTCACGTTATCGACGTCCAGCGGGGGAAGCTCTTGGTGATAGAGAGGGGCGATGGATCACTCTGAAAACCGACCTACAGTCTTGTTTAGAGAGGCGCGAGTAGGATAAATGGAATAAAACAAAATACAGCTGAAGTCTTCGATTCCCCCTCCCCTTTTCTGCAGTTTTATGGAGCGCGAACTGGTGCCCCAGGGAATTAGAACGCTTTATATGAGCACCAGTGTTTTGAAACAAGGTGATGTTATTTATGTTTTTATACATGGGCAGGGGGTGCGGCGCTCCTCGTGGAACCCGGTTTGTGCTAGATGAGGTCATGAGGATGTTATATGTGATGTAGAGGGGACAGGAAGGGGCTCCTCATCAGTCTAGAAGAGGGTGTGATGTGGTGGGCGCAGCTTGCTGCTTGTTGCCTGGCTATATGATGACGCCTGTTGGCCCTCCTAAGTCCCCGTTTCCGGTTTTGACGAGTGCATCTGGGTCACGTGCACCTGTTTTGCAGCTGCAGACAGCATTTTGGATTGATTCCTGGTGTAACCCCTTGTTCCCCACATCTAGCTGCCTCTATACCGTGGGTCCCATCATGCCTTTTAATTGCCCAGAAGCTCATTATGCTTGTGGACTCAACACTCCCACGTGATTGGTTTGTTGTGTGAGCGAGATATAAGCTGACCTCTAAAGCAGGGCAACAGGAGAGGATCAAAATGTGCGGTATAATTGACTAAATAATGTGGCATGGAAAGGCATATTATGTGGCATATCTGGTTACAGTATGTTGTCTTATTTATATGTTAATAACACTGTCTTGGCAAAGGTTCCACTTCATCAGAAACAGTTTAACACTGAAATGCAGAAAAAAGGCAAATGAAAAGTGTCAAAATTCGACGTTTGCCAACGGCCTTAAAGTGAGCGGCAAGTGTCGCTGCATGTTAGAGCAAACCTGCAACCCCCAGCCTGCGATGTGACCAGTCCTGTCCTGCACGCAAAGTCTAATATTGTCCCAGACCAGGGGGCGGAGTCTGATCTGTAGATGTGATGGTAGCTCACCCCTGGGTGGAGAAAATATTGTAGCGGTGACCCATCCCTTACCGCACTTGTTTAAGGGTTCTGTCCAAACACCACACCCCCGGAGGAGGCCCCTCCCAGGCAAGGAACCCCCTGAAGTAACATCACTCGGCCACACTCTCTCACCACGTGCAGCAGTCCCCGCTCTCAGTGATGAATCACTACCAACCACTGGGACATACTCTGCCAATCCCCACAGGCACTGACAAATTAAACTAGTCCTTGTACACTGCAGACATGCCCCCTGCCACTTTCAGGTAATGGTGTCCTTCACTACAGTCTGTGGCTCCCCCTAGAGGGCTTCCAGGGCCATCACATGCCACAAACCCATGGTAAAGCTTCAGACCTATCTGTAAGCCACGGTTTTGACAGGGGCCACTCATTTTGGGCCACTTTTCTTTCTTTTGACACATTATTTCACACTGCTCCTAATTGTTTTATTTGTATCGGTAATCAGTTGTGGATGTTTGAACAAGACTAGATAGGGAAATATTCTTTAACAACTCTAAAGATTTATGCTGTAATGACAGCCGCCCTCTGAAAGTCCTTGGTGCCTCATTGTGAATACCCCCGTTGTAACGCAGCTCTTCTGCTTATGCATTGAGTGCAGACTGGAATGGGGGTGCAGTCTCTGGGAGGCCCGAGCCTTTCCAGTAGTAAATGCTGAGTATTGAGGGGTGGTGTCTGGTCTAGTGCGGCGGCTGCTCTGGCTACAGGGCCTCTCCATCAAAGGGTATACATACTTGTTGTCCTCGAGTTTGCCAGGGACAGAAAGTGCTTTGAACAAAAGAAGAAAGTGTTGTCATCCATTTCGTCCAATTGAGGCGCCGTAGCGCCGAAGCCAGCATCACTTGCTCTTCCTTATGGGGAGACCGAAGTTTGTGGTTTGTCTTGGGGACATTCGAGCAGAGCGGGTCCAGTGCTCTGTAGAGCGGTGTGTGAATTTGGGGTGTCGTTGCTGGACCCTTTAGGATCAAAGCATAGATGTGGGCGAGGCCAGTGCTTGAAATGGAAAAATAGAAGTGCAGGTACTCTGTACTGGAGTACCTGCTTGTTTCTGAAAAGTGCTGGTACTCTTCAATTAAAAGTATTACGTTTCTCTTGAGAAGTGCAGGTACTCTCCCTTGCAAAATACAAAAATGTACCGCCCATTTAAAGCACTGAGCGAGCCTCTAAAAGCTTAAGTTGGATGCCTGGCTGCTCAGCTCGAGGTTCTCTTGGGCCCTCGACCCAAAAACAAGCCGAGCTTTGGCCTGCCACCCACACTGTAACCTAGTGCTCAAATAATTAAATTAAAAAAAAAAGTGAACCTTTCATGAGAGATACCCGTACAGTGGCTGAATGGCACAACAGAAAAACAGAAATTGTGGGAATTCCTAGCTTTCCCTGCTTGACCAAATGGTGCGATCGTAGGCACATATTTTATTTCACTGTGGTTCATTTTTCCTTACTATGAGTGGTGTTTGTACTCTAGAAGCACCTTTTTGTGTCTGATGTAATGGACTATAATGTTGCTCCATGTAAGAATCTAGGCCGCATACAGGGTGCAGGCGTCAGCTGACTTGCCTCTTAATTTTCACTAAGAGGTCTCGCCTTTGGGACCTTATAAGTGTTTAGCCATGCAACAGTTAATGTTGTTGCAGTAATGATATTGTGCAGCATAACTAAATACTTATAAGGTCCCAAAGGCGAGACCTATTGCTATGCCAATGCTTGTTCCTCTTGCCATTGACCCCTTACTCATTTCTATCAGTCAATCCACAGAAATAAATGGTGTTTCTATTCATGAGATTACTAAAAAGACTTTGGCTTACGCTGATGATGTTTTATTATATATTAGTAATCCTGATACTTCTATTCCACCTCTATTAAAGATGATTCAGCAATATTCTCAAATTTCAGGTTACACTTTAAACACAAATAAGACAGTTTTTTTCCCCTTAAATATGCACTGTACCCCAGATATGTTTCCTAATGATGGAATAATATGGCAAAAAGAAAACCTTAACTATCTGGGGATCCTTTTCTCTCACACCATCAAACAATCGATTACTCTGAATTGTGACTCTATTCTTAATACTATTAAAGACAAAATTCATAAGAGGTCTGCTTTACAATTATACTGGTGTGGGAAAGTTGACTCTGTTAAAATGGTTATTGCCCCCAAAATATTCTATCTATTATCCATGTTACCTACCCAACTCCACTTAAGTTTTTATAAATCTTTAGACACGCTAATCTCCAAATTCATTTGGAATAATAAAGCACCTCGTATAAATTACAAAATAAAATGAAAATTGCAAAATGTAATGGTGGTTTTGGTATGCCAGACTTTTTAAATCATTGTTGGACCCGGCCCTTCTGGCAGGTTCACCCCGAAACTTTTTGCTTTTTATTGGTGACTTGATGTAGTGATTTTTGGTTTCTGCGCACTTTACCGCTGTGTCCCAGGGTAAAGTGCATGCGTGTTGTGAGGTTGGCCTGCCCTCCCATAGGAATGCATGGGGGAATGTATGTGTCCTGGTAGTTCCTGATGCGTGGGGTGTGCAGGCCCGAGTTTGGTATGTGCGGACTCGTGTGATTGAATGCTGCGCGATGATGTGTGCGGTGTGCATGTACCTAGTGTGGAAGTGCCACTTCTAGAAGTGGGCACTTCGGTGTGCAGTATGAAATGTGTAGCTTGTCTGGCGATTGGCTGGTGGAGGTCATGTGATGGGCTAGGGATTCCCCAGAGTCAGGAGGAGTCACCCAGTGTTGAATGGGGAGTTTAGCATACTGATGGCTGGGGAGGAGTACACCTGGCTCCTGAATAGGACAGGGCTTTCCCCACACAATGCTGGCTCCGGCCCCTGTGGTGCGTCTGATGACCCTAGCCCTGCTAGTGAATAGGGAGAGGGGCTGAGCAAAACAAAGTGCTCAGGAACCTGTTGTAACTGGTTCGCCCCTTCCCTGCACCTTCAGACAAAGACTTTTACTGTATAAAAAGGGGCTGTGTCCCCTTACAATTTGTTCTTCCAGGATCCGATCTGAGGGGGCCTGCTGCTGCTGGGCGCCAGGAGAGACCGCCACTGGGGACTGCCTCCCTGCTGGAGGGCCCTGTGAGCTGGCCCCTGGGCCCAGTCTTTGCCCCCCCTGCTTGAAGACTTTTTGGTTGCTGGATTTTTGCTGGCAGCGCCTGGGAGCGCTTGGATTTGCTGTATAGCGCTAGTAGTGCTTTAATTGGTGCCCTGGCGCTTCTAGCGCACTCCTGTGTGACCTCGGTGCAAACGAGTGAATCCCCGGCATAGGGATTCCCCCCTCGTGACCCGGATCAAGCGAGAGCCCACCCCGCATTGCGTGCTCATTGGCGGGTGCCCACCCCGCTTATTCGATTACTTAGTTGGCGGGTGCCCACCCCGCTTATGTGTGGTGGTTGCGAGGGAGCCTACCCCTCTTACGAGCCAAGAATCACCGCCGCGGCCGGGGAAGCCCCGGAAGTCAGGCAGCGCTGACTAGGACGGGGACGTGGCCCAACCAGGAAGCGGACGGGAGCCTACCCCGCGCTCCTGGGATCCTGACGACGAAGGAGAAGGAAGCCGTGTAGTGATCGAGGGAAGCGGACGGGAGCCCACCCCGTGCTTCCCCACGGAGAAAAGGACATGACTTCCCAGCCCCGCCCCGAGAGAAGTGCCGACGTGTGCTGCGGCCCTGGAGCAGAGAGAACGGAGGCGACGCGGGAGTCCCCAGAGCAACGGCCCGGTGAGTACAGAAGGGCTGGGGGACTCCACGCATGTGCTGGGGGTGCGGGGGCAGTGCTCACGAGCCCCGTGAGGCTCCAACGTTATTAAGGGGCATTTCTTGTGTGCAGAGCCCCGTGGCTCCAACGTGGGGGGCATTTCTTTAAGTGTCCCAGAGTCTGCGAGACTCCAACATCGGGGGCATTTTATCCGATCCGAGTCCAGAGGGACTCCAACGAGGGGGCATATTGATCTTGAGCCACAAAGGCTCTAGGGGGCATTTTGTGCAGCCAGAGCCCAGGAGAGGCTCCACGAGAGTGGCGGATTTGCTTTGAGGGGCACAGTGGTGCCCACGCTCAGTTCTACAGCTGCCCAGCACTTAGTGGGCAGCTGCAACGTTTAGGTTGGGGACCTTTTACGTTTTTTGCTTGCGCAGCTTTACTGGGACAGGGCGTCCTAGCCCCTACAAGGCCAGTTGGCCTAGGGACTGCCACAGGTGGTGGCTTATATGAGTTCTTGCGCAATTGTGTTGCCCTGCACCGCTGAATGTGTGTTTATGCATCATGTGCCTTGCTTTACACCGCTGAATGTATTTCTATGCATCATGTGTTTTCTTTCCTTACACCTCTGAATGTTTTTATGCATCATGTGTTTTCCTAACCTGCACCTCTGAATGTATTTTGATGCGTCATGTGCCTTGTTTTACACCGCTGAATGTATTTTATTCATCATGTGTTTTCCTTCCCTACACCTCTGAATGTTTTAGGCATCATGTGTAATGTGCGTTTACCCCTACAGGTATTGTGATACTTAGGTGGTTGTTTGTTTTCTCCTAGTACAGGTGGTGCTAGTGAGGTTCTGGTTCCCTGCGCGATTTTCCTAAGGTGGTTAGGGTTGCGTAGGTGAGACTTACATGTTACCAGTGGTTACTGGTTGTGTGTTATATGTGTATTTTGTGCTACAGTAATTTTATATTCTAAAAGTGCTGATTCCTGACAGTGGTCCATGTGGCCCTGTCCCCTGTACATATAATCCCTTGTAAATTCTGCCCGTGCCTGTTGGCACATTGTAAAGTGTGTGTTTTTATCTAATGTGTTGTGTATAATACAAAGGCTTTTTATAGAATACCTTGTGTGGAGTTTCCTTTGTGGTGGGCCTTGGGTGGGCCTTGGGTGTTGTTGCTGGGTGCGCGCGCAAACGCTTTACACCTTGCCTCAGAGATAAGCTTGACTGCTCGTGCCAAGCTACCAAGGGGGTGAGCAGGGGTTGTCTTTGGCGTGTAACTTCCTTGCCCTGACTAGAGTGGTGATTTCTGCCTGGCTTTGGCGCAAGCCCTAGCCAACCAGAAATCCCAGTTCTAACAATCATCATAGAGTGTTTATTTTAAAACAAAGCACCTTTTGGTTCACCAAGACTGATTTTAATAATACTCCTTCATGGCTTCACATTAAAAGAAGTTTGGAATCACCAATTCCATTACTTACTTTACTTTCTATGTCTGTTTCTAATTCTTTATTGTGAAGGTCTGCAATATTGAAATCTACCAAATTAATTTTACAGGTTGTCGATTCTCTATTTCAAACACCCATTTCTCGCTCCTTAAATAGATCCTTATGGTACAGTCCTATTATAAAGCTTTATCAGAATATACAATTTTGGAAGTCTAGGAGAAATGAGGGTATCTTTTACTTTACTAAAGATATACATCATAATAACTCTCTTTTACCTTTTGAAGAACTGTAACAGACGTTTCTTTTACATAACTCAGATATTTCTAAATACAAGTCCTGATGTAATTCTATCCTGGATTCATTTCCTATCTATTTTCCAATGCAAAATGAATCTGATTTAGAAACATATGTTCAAGCAATTGCCTCTTTGTCTCAGTCAATGTTTTATAAAAAATTGAATAATCTTGATGAAGATAATATTCACTTTATTGCTTCTTTTTGGAATAATGAACTCAACCTTTCTATTTCCCAAGACTTATGGAAGAAAATTTGGATGAGCAATGATTCGGGATGGTTATCAGTATGCGTATATCAAACTAATTCTTTCATATTACTTAATTGATATGGACTCCACTAAATTCTCCCACTTGTTGGCACTGTAAAATTGCTCCGGGTTCACTTAAACATATGCTTTTTGAATGCAATATTGTATTTAAGTTTTGGAATGAGGTTTGGAATCTTATTACAAAACTCTTTCATTTATCAGATAAACTTTCATATAATTTGTTCATTTGTAAATTGATATTACTCTCAACAAAACTGTCAGATCTAGATAATAAACTCTTTAACTTCTTAATATCTGCTGCTCTCAAATCCAGTGCAAGTAATTGGAAAGACCCATCAGTTTTATCAATACATGCATGGTGGTCATGCATAATTTTTACCCGAAAGGGAACGGATTTGACTATGTTGAGTTTTGTTCATAATTCATCCACTTACCATTTGTTTTGGAATCCAATTGATGACTATATAGAATTATACTTTTAATTGCTTTATATATTATGTATCAAGTTCAGTTTTTTAAATTCATGTTGTGCCACCTCCCCTTTTGTTTTCAAAACTTTAGTTTCTATCATACTATAATTCCTATCATACACATGTAATGTTTATCAAATGTAATATTGCAAGCTAAATGTTATTTCATCAGTGCTCGTTTTTGTTTGGTCTCTGCTTATCATAAACTAAATAAAATATTTTGAACAAAAAAAGAAGGACACTAGGGACAGTAAATATTACTCTCCTTTTGCATTCCTATTAGGACACAGACTGAACATCTCTGGGAAGGAAAGTCTATTTTTGATCATTAGAGGAATGTAGACAGGAAAGTAGATATCATTCAATTTAGCTGCATCCTCAAACACTATGATTTCTGGAACAGTTGCTTGTTCGACCGCGATAAGGCTGCCTATTACAGACTGCTGAAACTATACAAAATCCATCTTGGTATCTGGAGAACATTCTTTGAAAGCAACCTAAGCATTAAAGCATTAAAGCGTTGCATAAAACAAATGAACAGTCAGGTTCTTGTCAAGACGAAAGATTTCGAGCAGCATTATATGGCTCCAACCTTTGAACTGATCTAATTAAACCGCCCATGTGCTTGTAGTAGTCTATATTGGTTTGCACTCTTCTGCTACTTGACCCCAAAGTATTATGGATGAGGTGCTTTCATTGTGAGTAGTTGTGACCATGTGAACATCTTTTAAGTTTGAGAATTTCATAACAAGTAGTTCATTGCTTTACAGATTAATTCTACCCCCTTTAACAACTGCACTCCTGTGTAGAAATTGTCAATGTACAAATGATGAATTTTTGAAAAAGTGTCTTCTCAAGTTCCCACACAATGACTTCACTTACTTCAATAGCGGAAGGACAACCAAGGGTGTGAAGGGAAGATTACTTAACAGTGTAGACTCTGAAACTATAATCATATCCATTGGTACTTTCTCACAACTTATACAATTTAATGCCAGTTTTTTGTTAAGTAATGTACTGTTTGGAAACCAAACAACCCTTGAACATGAGCAAAGATTCGTCCACAGCCATATTTTGATATGGAGCATAGACTTCTGAGACATCATCTACGAAATTGTCAAGAACGGACTGAATCTTAAAGGGACAGTTATATTCATATTTTGCTCTCTTAGCAATCTCATAAAAAGTTAAACCCCAGAACTGCTTCATCTCATGGAAATTTCGGGGAGTCCACTGGTTAGATTTACAATGCAACTTGTCCCTAAAAACCGTTCTGCATTTAAGTTGGTCTACTCAACAATATCATTCAAAAACACATTATCAATAAAGAGTTGGAAGACAATGATTTGATATAAGTTTTCTGTACTTCATCTACATCCTGCGATTCCACTAAACACATACAAAATAGCCAGCACCATATTAGGGCAGTCCAGGGTTCAGTTCTTACAATGGAAACCCCTTTGGGCCCAGGCTACAATCTGATCCTACTGGAGAACAGGCTGTTCTATGCTATTCTGCAAATGAGCCACTCCATCTGCACTAGCAGTGGGTTCATTATCTGATGATTCCTTTCAGACAGAAAAGTAATTGCAGAACTGCCTACTTACTGGCACATGCATCAAGCAAAAATCAACTTGCAAAAATACTGAATCGCTAAAATCACACGTTAGCGAGTGGCAAACAACGAATTCCAATGCATCAACACCAATGGCGAAAAAATAAAGAATCGCAAAATAAATCCCTGTTAAAATAAAGAATCGCAAATAACCTCCCCGTTAAAATAAAGAATCGCAAAATAAAGAATCGGAAATTACGAAATCACTAATAGCGTCTGGCATTAGCTAATCGCAAATAAAGAATCGCTAATGAATGCATCAAAAGACGCAAATACCGAAAATTCCAAATTTCGCTATTTTGCATGAGCAGATTAAGGGGAATCAGAACCAGGAGGTAAAGTTGCAGAAAAAAAACAAAACCTGAGAAACTCCCAAGTGTTCCACAGATGCAATCAATCAGTAAGCCATACAAATTGGGCCTGGAGACCCTGTTTCCTTTCACAAAATGGCAGCCCTCTACGTGCTTGCAAGGAGGATGAGAATAAATGCAGCAGCACAGCGCAGGAGAAGGATCCAGGAGAGAGTATTCAGAGTGCGCATCACATTGCTTGGCCAAAATGAGGATGAGGTATACGACAAGTACCGTCTCATTCGTGCAATGATAATGCGCCTAATTGCTGACCTGGAACCACTACTGCAGCACCAGACACGTTGGACCAATGCCATTCCTACGCACGTCCAGGTCCTATGCAGCCTGCAACTACTGGCGTCTGAAAGTTACCAGGGGGTCATAGCGGTAGCGGGAGGCGTATCACAAAGCGCACTATCACGCTTCTTCCGTAAATTCATTGATGCCATGCTGACAATGATACATACCCACATCAGCTTCCCCACAACCCCCCAGCAGATGGACCACACCAAACAGGACTTCTACCAGGTGGCCCAATTCCCCCATGTCATAGGATGCATTGACTGCACGCATGTCCCCATCTGTCCACCCTCAGCCAATGAGTACATCTTCCGTAACAGGAAGTCCTATCACTCCATCAACGTGCAGGTCGTGTGCGATGCCAAGCACATCATCACGGACATAGTGGCACAATTTCCAGGGAGCACACACAACTCCTACATATTCAGACACAGTGGCCTCCACAGGCATCTGCTCAATGGAGAATTCGGAGAGGGACTCCTGCTTGGTACGTACACATACCTATTCATAACATCAGCATCACACATGTATCACCATGACTGACGCTAAGCCTTTGCTTCCATCCTGTAGGTGACAGTGCATACGCCCTGCGGGAAAATATCCTCACCCCCTAAATCAACCCAGCAACACCACAGGAGCAACGCTACAACGCGGCCCGCATAAGCACCAGAAATGTGATTGAGAGGACATTCGGGATCCTGAAGAGTTGCTTCCGGCTCTTACATAAAACTGGTGGTGCCTTGCAATATAAACCTGACACCTGCTGCGGGATTGTAGCAGTATGTGCCATGCTGCACAACATTGCAACCAGAAGGGGGATACCCATAGAGGTGGACAGGAATGACAACTACCGGGATGACCAACTACCTGCACAACAGTGACAGGCACACGTTCCAAACACAGCTGAAGGTCAAAGGAGGCGGACATACATCACACAACATCATTTCTGAGCCAGGTAAGAATGAGCCATGACGATATCATTAGTAGTGCTACTGTTTAATTCACAGGAGCACTGATGTATGTGATGTGAAACAGAAAAGCAAATTAGAGTTCACCCACACATTGTGGCCAAAAACATGACCGTTGGATTCACGGGAGTGCAAAAGCTAAATTAAAGTGGGCCATGGTTACCCCACCATGGTCAGGGATGCAGGACAGAATGTCTAGTGGCGCTTCCCACGAACGCCCAGCCTCCGATCGCGTGTCTCCTCCACCTCACCACGCTGTGTCTCTGTGGCTGTGGAGCAGCGCGAACTGCACTTCCTGGTGCAGGTCTCCATCACCGAGACGCTGCTTACACTGGATGCTGCCTCACTGCCATCCTCTCCTCCCAAGTTGCTGCCACTGAATGTCCCTGACTGCAAGTGTTCCACTGCAGTGGTCACGTGGCCTAAGGCCTTTGCCACGTCACCACAGTAATGTCCGAGGTACACCTGCAGTGACACAGAGCAGCGGGACAACACAGTAGTGCTGTTGCAGAGCTTTGTGATGACCCTGGTCGATGCTGTGGAACGGAGCAAGTTCTGTCTATGCCTCCGGCGCTCACTGTGTTGTCCTGCTCGGATGGCACGGGTGAGCTCCTAGAGGTTTTCACTTATGTCCTTATTGCCCTCTGCCACAACTGTGGTCATGTGCCGCACTGCGTCAGTTAGAGTGCACATGTGTTTTGCCAGACGTGAAATGTTGAGGTTCATTGTCCCCATGTGTCTCCTCTGCAGGCGCTGAACACGCAGCATCTGAGCCTCGACTCCACCATAAATGTTCCTTGCCTGGTCGGCTCCCTCGGCAGTACTGCGCAGGGACCTGCGCCGCTGCGTGACTCTGCCACGTGCTGGTGGTGGTGCTGGCAGTGTGACACCAGTAGGACTTGGCCCAGTTGTGGGTGCAGGACTCGGGCATCCATCCATCACCTGCATGGAGGGAACTTGTGCCGTGCGTCATGGTGGTTTTGTCGCAGGTGTTGGTGGTGGTCGTGGTATTGTTGCTGGCGGAGGTGGGGATTGACCCTCCTGCGGAGTGTCGCCATCGGAATCAGCCGGTGTTTCGGAGATGATGAGGCGCTCACTATCATCCGAATCCACAGGAGATGCATCTGTGTATGAAACAGTGCATGGTTAGTTATTTTTGTGACTACATCTGTTTGTCATTCTGCATTTATGTCCTACAATGAATTACATTATTTGACTCTATCTTGGGTCTGTACTGCTGATCTAATTTATTTTGCATTTATGACTCTACATGCACACTTTGCTGACATGACTACGACTCCCATGATGCAATACTGATGTGAGGGCATATGTGTTATGCACTTCTGCCTGCACACTGTGATTGAGCTGGGGGGATGGGGATGGCTATACGATACGCAGAGTATGGGCGCAGGCATGCATCTTACCTTGTTCAGTGGTGGCTGCGCCGGAGGTGTCCATCTGCGTACCTCCGACAACCGCCTCTGGCTCAATGGTCCCCTCGACGAGCTCCTCCACTGGCAGTGTTTGCAGGTACTGTGGATGGCCCCCCTCCTGTGCCAGCTGCCTCCTTGACCCTTTCTGCAATTCTTTCCTTGGCCCTTTTCCTGAGGTCATACCACCTCTTCTTTAGGTCGTCGATGCTGCGGTGCGTCACTCCCACAGCATTCACCCTCTCCCTGATGCGAAGCCAAATCTTCCTCTTCTCAGCTTCGGGCACCTTGAGTGACAGCTTGCCAAACAGCTTGTCATGCTTGCTGCTCACCCCCTCAATCAAGTGCTCCAGTTCCCTGTCAGAGAACTTTCTCTTCCTCTTCCTGGGCGTGTCTGCAGTGCCTGGTGCATCCTTGTCCATCCTGGATGAGGGTAGGGTGGATGGATTCAGAGAGAGGATTCTCTTGCCTCAGTCTGTGTGCTCCTCAGGCCAGTGAATGAGGGTGGGGCAGCTTGACTTCCTGGTTGTGATGTCATCAGCCCGCTCCAGGAGCAACCGGCTTATTGCGAATTCGCTAATACCGAAATCGCTAATACCGATTTCGGTAATAACAAACTCGCTAATAGCTAATCGGTATTTTCTGTACTCGCTATTGTGTAATCGTAATTATTAGCGATTTTTAAGGAATCGCTAAAAATTACCGAATCTGTTCATGCATTCCGAAAGGCGATTCCTTATTACCGATTCTTTATTTCTCGCTAATAAGGATTCGTTTTTCGGGATGTTGATGCATGTGCACCTTAGTCCTTTGCCACAGATGAAGGTCCCTTCCCGGAGGGCAGAATGGCCTAAAAAGCACAGCCTTTCTGATCCCCAAATGGGGGTTCAAATGAAACCAGGGGTT
Source organism: Triturus cristatus (assembly GCF_964204655.1). Classification (NCBI taxonomy): domain Eukaryota; kingdom Metazoa; phylum Chordata; class Amphibia; order Caudata; family Salamandridae; genus Triturus; species Triturus cristatus. The sequence continues at coordinate 768,899,466 of NC_140584.1, read as the reverse complement.
TGCTTCTCCTCCACTGTGAAAGATATCCCCAAAAAACTGCTGAGCTGCCCCTTACAAATATATGGCCTCTTGGAGGAAGCAAATCTTAACCAGGGGTCGTCATCTCCCACACTAAGAAAGAAATCTCTGATAGTCTAATGGGTTTTCCACCCCATCTTGAAAAACAGCCGATCTGGCCCTGGGTAGTTGAAAAACAACAAGAAGCAAGTAACTCCTGGGGGAGAGGGTGACCTTCAACTAGGGGGTCTCACACTCCATGAAGAAAAATACCCTGGTAGTCTAGTGAAGCTTTTGCCCCATGGGGTGCACAGAAACAAAAAAAGAAGTAGATGGCCCATGGGGGTGGTAATAATGACCATTAGTCAAGGGATCTCTTCCACATGAAGAAAAATACCCAGGTGGTCTAGTGAGGCTTCCACCCCACTGATCTGGATTAGCCTAAAAATTGGTTGACCTGCCCTCAGGAGGCAGAAACTTAGAATAAATACCCCCTACCCCTCCTCAGGGAGAGTGACCTTTAGTCTTAGCCCCCCTCCCCCCCCAAATAAAAAGAAATTCCTCATGATCTAGTGCGATTATCACCCCCGGGTACAGAAGGCTTAAAAATGTATCTGATCTGCCCCAAGGGGAAAATTAGACACCAAGAAGAAATATATACTCCCGTGGGAGAAAACCCTTGGCCCCAACAAAAGAAAGAAATCCATGGTGAACTAGTGGGTTTACCTCTTCCCCTGAGGGAAAGTCAGCCTCAAATAATGGCTGATCCACCACCAGGAGGGCCAAAAATAAATAAAAGCCCCCTTAATGGGTGAGCAACTGCTAGACAGGGGGCACTCTCCTTTCATAAAGGAAGTAGGATTTCCATCCTCCCCCTGGGGAGCAGATCCAACAAAAAAGAAATTCATGCCCCGTCTAGGAGGGGCAACCCTTAGCAAGGGGGTGCTCCCTCCACTCAAAGAAAGAGCCAGCACTTCTACCGAGACTGGGTGCAAGGACATGCTGAACACATCCTTAACAGCTGAGAGATGATGCTGAGGATGTGTCCAACATGTTCCTAGCACCCAAGATGTTAAAATTAAACTATTCATAAGAGCATAATCTTTCACAGTTATTTGTAGCTAGGCAAAATAAGTTGATAACACAGAATAACGTAATAGCATTACAGAAATATCAATAGACCCTGTTCTTTGTTTAAACCTTGTGGTTGCAAGCTTTTTAGGACTATAATATATTTACATTCTTTCAGTCGTAAAACACCTTCTATATCGCTGTGGCTGATATCCTGAGATGTATGTTCTAATAATAAAAATAATTAACCAGTTGCATTGCTATAGAGACACAAATGTATATGGGAAGTCACTACGGGGCATATTCACAAGGAAATGTTACCGCTTTAGTCGCACTTTTCTGCTGATAAAGCAGCAACATTTCTATCGCAATATTCGCAATCTGCCACTAAAATCTTTTAGCGACAGTTGTAGCCGAAATAGACCATTTTCTACATTGCAACTTCTGTTAGCGATAATAATCGCTAATGATATGCAAGGGAGGCATTCCCTTGCAAAACCTTACGTTAAACCAAGATTTCCATATTCACTAGGGGAATCCTTAATTCCAGAGGAAGAAAAAAGTGACTATAACTTCAACTAGAGGCAGTTTTTTAAGACCAGAAAATATCTGGTATTAAAATAAAATGAGCGATGGCGATAGTGAAACCGGCGTCAGCCGGCAATACGTGGCGAACTGCCCATTAGCGCCAGAAAAGTCCCATGTTCACTCCAGGCGATATTGCCTTGTGAAAATGCCCCATTGACTTTCAAACTAAGGTAGTGTCTGCTATCTGCAATGTATGTTCCAGCGCAATTCATCCTTGGCAGAGTTCTGAAGCCCCCATACTTAATGGCATTGCAGAGTGCCTCTCCAGTTGGTCTGGCACATAAAGTATATGTAATCTCACAAGTAAAATAACAAATAGTTATCAAAGATACCCGCTGGCTAGCAATGCTGTTGGAAAGCCATTAAAATGGGGGCATAATCTGCTGTATGTCACAATCAGGGACAGCTTCCTGTGTGAAACTATCACATCACTTCTGTTGGTTTCAGTCCGGGACATGTTGCCAGGCCCTTCCCCTGGTGGTACCATATCTAACACTTTGAGAAGCAGTATGGCACCCCCTTGTGAACAGTGTCCCTGGAGGCTGGCTAGAATTGGCTCATGTAGCGATAGTCATGGATGCAATTGGTGGCTGTTTTTTTTTTAAGGTGCCTTTATAGAGGCATTGAATTACCTACATCTTTTGACCAGTCCAGAGAATGTTTTCCATACCAGTTGATCGTCAGAGAAAGTACTCATCTTCTTTTTATTTACTTGTTTATCAGTTATATATTGTTCTGCCCCGCACTGTGGTGTTGATGTGCTTTACACTGAACAGAGTAATGGAACAGGAGAAGGGTAAAGTGTAACATTACTAAACAGAAATTGAGGTGAGAAACAGCGATAGGCCCATTTGCGGAAAGAAAACTCACGTTAGTCAGCCCAACTTTGATTTGTCTTGCCTCTAATGCAACAAATTGCCTATCAGGCAATTGCCAATAGTAACTAGGCATAAAATGCAATAACGTGCAGAATGTAGCAGACACGAACAAGTGCCGCACACATCAACAATCCCTGCAAGCCATCCAACATCCAGGATGCCCAGGATGAGAGCCATGATGCCTCGCTGTACCTGCGCCTGAAACCTTGATGGCTCGCTGGACCTGCGCCTGGAGCCTGGATACCTTGCTGGACCTGTGTCTGGAGCCTGGATGCCTCATTGGACCTGCGTCTGGAGCCTTGAGTGGGATGTTGAGGAGCTGTGGAGTTGATGAACCATGGCTGTAGACATAGATGTGCGACGATGGCCCATACCTGGTGGTGAAATCTGGCAGGATGCATAGAGACACGTTGCTAACCTGTGTGAGAAGACCACCTTGAGACCCTTGGAGCTGTTAATGGTAGAGGCACTCATGCGCACCAACGTAGGGAGGTCTGCATCGCATACTATGATCCACCACTACACCGCGGTGCACGAAGGGGATTACCAACAGTGTGTGCCGTCTCCCTGCATCATAGGCCGGATGATATTGGGCTGTCCGTACGCTGTGGAGGATGAGGCCCCTGTGCTACGCCGAACTTGTGTGGTGTAACTACACACCCAAGGGGGCCCTGCTTCATCAACTGCATCTGGAGGTCCAACAGCGGACTAGGCGCTGACTGCTGTACCCAGTCTAGTGAAATCACACCTGTCTGAAGCTCCTGCTGGCTGAGTCACAAATTCGGATAGAATGCAGTGCATTGGGCCACGGTGTCAATATCCAGGTAACAAGAAGGTGGGACGAGCAGTGCAACAGGGCGATGGGGCAAGTCGCTCAGGTCTATCACATGTAGATGTTGCCCCTCCAGTGGCGTCTCTTCCGCTATGGCAGAAGGGCGTTGCCCCACTGCCTCAAGCAGTGCAGAAGAGGAACAATCATCACATGATGATAAAAGTGCTCCAAACACGGCGCAGGGCATGGGCAGATTGTCATGCCCACTCAAGTGCGCAGTGACTGTTTGTTCGGCAAACTATGGCCGCCCAAAACAGTCATGCACACTTCCCTACAGCTTGCATGTAGAACATGCCCCCGAGCACTTCTCAATGTTGTCCGCTGTGCGCCCTTGCACAGTGGGCGTACCACTCGTGTGCCAAAGGCACATATGTATTTGCGACGCATGCCATAACATCGCATACTAGGCACATTGCAACAGTAGAGTAGGTGTTGCATAGCGGAGACATAAATATCACTATTCCCACTTCAGTGAGTGCAGCACAGAACTAACCTTTGCACCCCACACCCAACTTTGAATCCATAAATACATTTCTTAGCCCCAATACACACCCCAAATTTCATATTTTACCCCAAAACACCCCCGAATTTCATATTTTGCTACATAACACTCCCCAAATTCATCTCCAACACCCAAAACCCATACACACCCTAAAACTTAAAAATATCCTATTACTGACCTCACAATTCTTTGTAATGGAATGGGATGTTAAGGCACCTGCGTTGTCGGAGTTGCGTAGTTAATGATGTACTGCCTGCATTGGACTGGATATCTCCCAATCCAAGGGCAACCCATAGGTTAGCATGTTTACGTCCGTCTGCCCCTGGACCGTGCTCAGCACCAAGGAGCATTCCTCTTGGACACTCCACCGCTACAACGCCAGCACCCTCCTCGCCATCAAACCTGGACACCACCTCACCTGCCAGGGCCAACCTCTGCTCCGGACCGGACATCGCCATTGGCATCACTGACGGCTGCAGTATCACCCGCAAGGAGCATCCCGAACTTCAAGGACAAGGCATTGCCATCACCTACAGAGGCACACTCTGACTGACCATGCACTCAAATAACCCCAAGTGGTGAACATGGACCACCTCAACTCCCAGATCAGGACCAAGTCCATGCACACCCACTGTGGCACCCTCATTTGCAGGCCCCCGGCATTTGGCCCCCCATTCTCAAAAATCATTGTTGACCTCATTGCTCCCCAGGGTCTCCTATCCACCAACGACATCATATTCGGTTATCTCAGGTTCCACCTGGACAGCCCCAGTGAGCAGAATAACACCGACTTCTGGGGAAGGTCTCCAATATCAGACGCAAGCAGCAACTCACCTCAACAAGCCACATAGCAGGACACACGGTCGAGCACGTCACCGCCACAAGCGGGAGCTTCAACTTTGTTAGAACTGGGGTCACCAATTCCGAAATGGTAGCTTGCCGTGAGGTAGGAAGGCACCCTGAAGGCAATGTGTAAAGCAGTTGTGCAGCACTCACACGGATTCAGTAATGCGCACACAATGAAGGGCACCACACCAAGTTAATTGGTAACACAAGATCATTTATCTAATTCAAGTCATGGCGAATAAATTCATTCCAGTAATAACGCAGATAATCTCAGGGCATCAATTAATTCATTCTAGTACGCAGAGCAAGTAATCTCAGAGCATCAATCAATTCATTCTAGTGAACAGAGCAAGTAATCTCAGATCATCAATTAATTCATTCTAGTAAGCAGAGCAAGTAATCTCAGAGCATCAATTAATTCATTCTAGTGAACAGAGCAAGTAATCTCAGATCATCAATTAATTCATTCTAGTAAGCAGAGCAAGTAATCTCAGGGCATCAATTAATTCATTCTAGTAAGCAGAGCAGTCTTCTGCCCTATCCGGCCCCAATAGTTTCACAATTAGGCTTAAATGGGGCCTTCAGGGCCCGGTTGCAGTTCCCTGAGGGGAGGTGCGGTCACGGGGCTGCCACTCTGACTCTGCGAGGCTCCTCGGCAGCCCCGCTATCCTCGGCGATCTCCTCCCGCCCCCAGGGGGGTTACATTGGTGCCTCTGGCCTCAGTAGGCCTGTGCTGCTCTGTCCTGGCCTGCGGGGGAAGGTCGGGGCTTCCCGCTCTCCTTTGGGCCCCCGCATCGGTGTTTACAGGTTGCTCCGGGCTTCTGGGTCTCTCCTCGGCCCGGGAGCCAATGGGGTTACGGCGTTCTGGGGGCTGGGCGCGGGAGCCAATAGAATGGCGGCTTCCAGAGGGCGTGGCCACCAGAACCAATGGGGCCGCGCCTGCCACTAGACGCGGCCGATGATGTCACGCTCCGGGGCCTAGCGAGGCCTTCCCACTACCGCAGCGGCCCTCCCCAGGCTTCGGGGGCCGCAGTGGTGAAGTCGGACGATAAGCAGCTTTGGGTCAGCAGGCGCCGGGACCGCTGCGGTGATTCTCGGGCCCACGGCGCACTCTGCGGCAGCACCAACTCCAGGGCACCCAAGTCGGGGACGCAAACGGTGCATTGGATTTCCCAGCACAGCGGTGAACCTCGGCAGCTGAGCACTTTCTAGTCACAGCGTTAGGATGCAGGTACGGGGGCCAGTCACACCGCGCTACCACCACGCGAAGTGACTCTCAGCAGGCAGGGGCCCAGTAAGAGTGCTGCCCAGTCCTGGGCTGCGGCGGTGATCTAGGCGATGTAGCGCTTGGGTAATGCAGCGCTAAGGAGCACAGCGCGGAGGCACAGGGCTGGCCATAGTTCAGTGATGTTTTGGCACAAGAGCGCTCAGAGGCTACACAGTGCTTGGGGGACGGTGGCAGGAGCCCGGTAACTTATTATTCAGCAGGCACAGCGCTCATTACCTTGTGCTCCTGATCAGCAGCGCCCTCAGCAGGCAGTCCTCTTCTTCTTTACAGCGCCTGGTTGGCACAGCACTTATCTTGGGGGGAGTGGATGGCTTGTCTCAGTTGCATGTTCTTGTGGGGAGAGTAGGGGTTGATTTGGCTGGCATAGAAGGGCAGGATGGTTCCCTGCAGCACACCGGTATTGGTCCCCTGGGTCCCCCTCACTGGGCAAGATCAGTAGGCTGGCAGAGTCCCACATCTAACTTGGGTACAGCAGGGCCTAAGCTCAGTCAGTCCCAGTAGTGTAGGTTTCTCCCCTAGGCCCGACCGCCTATGCTCCGGCAGAGGTTCCCCCAGATCCAGTGGTGCCCCAACTGACTAGTTCAGTTTCCCTCCTTTCCTCTTATACCCCTAGGTCAGGTGACCCTCCTGTAAAGGCAGCAAAGCATAACCCCTCCCTGGGCTGGAAGGTTCCAGGAGCTTCCACATATCTGTCTATGGGACAAAAAGGCGGGACGGCAAAGATACAGTATCAAGATGTCCCAGCCTACTCCTAACCACTAGAGCGTGTATGCAATGGCCACTCCGCAGTAGCAAGGGCCTGTGGCAGCCATGTTATTAGGAGAGAGCACCTGCACCTCAGCACTGTTTGGCAGTGGTAAGGCGCCCAGAGACCTAGGCCCAACAAAAAGGTGGTGGTAAAAATGAGGCGACGAGGGCAAAAAGACAGGGTAAGACCACCCTAGGGCTGACAGGTCTAACAAACTTCAGCTACAACACCGGACTCTCCTGGACCAACCACCATTGGATACATCACGTCTTCACCATGCCCACCGCCATCATTGCAACCCCTCACAGCTGGATCAAAGCCACCCTAGGACTTATCGTCAACTCTCTCAGCACCAACATTCCCCCACTGCTTCCAAATGATGACACCGTAGCGCACAACCATCAACGATGGGTCTCCAACAGCGCCGACATTCGGGCACCCCTCATGAACGGCACTGCATCAGTGCCTTCCGCCTGCCTGATGGCAGGCCTGAGGATGACACAGTGCCACAGGGATAGGCTGGCCCCATGCATTGCTGAAGTTTTGTCATGGTTGTGACATAACTGCAGCAATGCGTGACTTTAGCGCAGACAGATACCTGGATACCAGGATTCCTGACGTAACTGTAATTACTTGCGTCATGGAGCGCTGCCCAGTGAGTACAGCATATCAATGCTGTCGCAAGAAGGGCATAGTGAGAAGTGTTGCAACGCTGTCTTGTCGCAGCACTGCAACACTTTTCATGACTGGGGCACAGGAATGTGCACTATCTTATTGATTGTGCGCAGTTCTGCCCTGTAATTTTGTAGCAGGGCAGCCCAGCAACATTGCTTGCAGCGCAGTCCAGCAACTAAACCTGCTTAAATGAGGCCCCGCCTCATGGCAGGCGTAAGACTGACGCAGGCACATTTAACATGGGACTTGCCCATGCGTAAATGACCCATTGCTGGAGTTGCGTCACTTTTGTGACACACTCCAACAATGCGTCATTTTTGCGCCTACAGATACGTCAGAAATACTGACGTATCTGTAACTCCTTGCGACATGATGCGTCATACCTTAAATATGACGCATCATTGGTGTCGCAAGGAGGGTGCAATGAAAAGTGATGCATCGCTGTTTTCTCGCAACGATGCGTCACTTTTCATAAATATTGCCCTCAATGTTTTTCAGATAAATTACCAATATCGAAAACAATCTGTCTCCGGATGCAGGTCGAATTTGTTTGTGTAGCTTAGGCAGTACATAAAACATCGCAACCCTAAGATTTTCTATCTGCTAGCTATGTATTTACCTTGAAAGAAATAATCACTAGTATAAAAAATGACGAGGATTCCACCTTTATCCGCACATTTTTTTATAACCTCTTGATCATTTTGTAGTTGCAAAACACACCATTCCTTTTTAGTTAAATTCGATGACCTTTCAGTTTGGTTCAAATAAATCAGTTTGATTCATATCCTTTCCAATTTTTTTTCTCTCAATCAAACACTGCACAGTTTGTAAAAGAATCAATCAAACCAAAATCTCCTCGATTGGGAAAGAAATTAGACTTCCTCTTAAACGCTGTGCCAGGGTGTTGTGAATCCTGATTTGAGATTAACAGACCTAACTTGGGCACAGTGGATACAAAAGGTGAAGCAACAGTGGCACAAAAGTGTTGCAAGCGGCCTGTAAATCCGCCCCTATATGCCTGTCAATTCCATGTTCATGCAGCACAGGATGCTACAATTATTAGCAAGTGAGCACTTTTTTGTTTTTGACCACTAATGAATCTGTACAATGTTAAAAACACCAGGGCAGATTTACAAACCCCTTGCAACTTTTTTGTGCTGCCGTTGCATCACTTTTTGTGGCACAGCGGGGGCATAAACAATGCGCCACGTTGTGGCCCATTTACAACGTGATAAAACTAGGAAGATGCATCACCTTGTAAAGCCCTGAGCCACATTATACTTGCGTCAGTTATTATTCATGAGGGTGGGTGTTCCCACACGGAAAAGCCTCCTAGAAGTAACACAGTGAAATCTACTAGATTTCACTGTGCCACTTCTAGGAGGCCACTGCGTCAAAATCCTACACCTGCCTGGAGCAGGCGCAAGTAGTGACTCAGTGTATTAGATATAGGCCTCCCTGTGCATTGCTGGAGTAGAGTTGTGCTTGTGACACGACTCCGTCTGCGCCGTTAGAGGGGTCAAAATGTATGACGCATCTGTCAATCCTTGCGCCATGGTGTGCCTTATTGTAAATACGGCGCATTCATGGTGGCGCAAGAGTTGTGCATGCAGGTGCAGGGAAACTGATGTATCTGTACAGATGCATCAGTTTCTTGTAAATTGGCCCCACTAAGTGCTAGATAAACACATGTTCATGCAGCACTCTGCAACAGCCATTTTCGGTATGGTGAGCAAGGGGGAAACCAAAGTCATATTTGCTTAGATTAACCTACTGCTGATGTTTTGCCACTGCACTGGTACTATAATTTGGCTCCCTTGAATATCAGGCGCCTTGCACCATGGTGCAGTGGTGAGGGAGGACAGTCCAACATGAGATTGCACTGGAAGCATACACTTTCAGTAGAAATTCATATGCCAAATTACATATCCAATGCTAAGCATTGGATATGTAATTTGGGAAAATGAAAACACTTCCCCTTGTTAATGTCTGCTTCAAGGAGATTTTAACATAGAGCCTGCTCTGGCTAATTTAGTTATCAGACTTTACATGAAAAACTGAGGGGTATGTACACAAGAATGTGTGATAACTACTGCAAGAGTAGCGTAACGTAACTTTCAATATCGCAGCCTATCGGGGGAAAATAACCCTGTGCCAACGTGGAATTCACAACAAGGCAGTACCATGCAATAGTTACCAGACAACCCGCTAAATCTCAGCGTGAAAATCAATGCCACGCTGCATAAATGCAATATGCAAATGCAAGAAAAATGCGATGAGGTCAACGTGGTGCAAAAAGTAGCGAAAACCAGCCACAGGCCAGCAAATCCCACACGTCTGGCGGAACAATGCACCATAAAAACCACAGAAAAACTACACCAAAAACAATCCAAAGCGCGTAGCAACATGGATGCACCCTGACACAGTGCAGGGGCCAACTCGAACCAGACAACCCCCACAGACTACCAGCAAGGAACAACGGGGTCGGGGAAGGCCAAGGAGAGGAGGAAGAGGAATACGGGGTGCAGACCGCAGGAAAACAAGACCAGTGTCACTGAGGTGACAGAACACTTCCAGCAACTGACCCACTAGCAGACTATGCAGCCGGAGTGTCGAGGAGGCCAACGGAGGAGGTCATGAGGGGCCGGCAGGACGTGACAACCTAAACCAGGTACAAACCCCCTGCCAACAGGAAGGCAGCACCGGCGACAGGAGGTGGCAGTCCAGCACCACAGGAGGAGCTGGAGGAAACCCTTGCCACAGTCATCAGTGTGGAGACGGTGCAAGGAGTAGGGAGTACGGACACAGCTCGAGAGGACCAGACAACTTCAACAGGGAAAGTAACGGACCGGGACTGGGTGGCTGGGGGGAGATGGGAACAATGACACACATGCACAATGAGGCGTAGCACACTCCACACCCACAATCACCCAAGATCATGTTCTACATCCCCTTGGCACACTGCGGCACACACACATAGCAAGAACAGCACACCCACATCGACGACAACGTGGTACAATGCGCTTAGCCGACACTGCAGAACAGAGGACACAACTGGCTCCGCACATGCACAGAAACATGCCTACCACATATGACAGAGCAGGAAACTGTAAAATGGAAATGTACGCATACGACCTCACATCCGTCATGTAGTCCAAATCCACACTGTACCGCAGAAGAATCCAGCACCTCAAAAACAGTCACAATGTACATTGCCAAACAGTCTGCATGTAAACCAGAACATTGCACCAACATACATGTCAACACAATGTCAACATGCATCTCCGCTTCACTTTGCAGAGGGGCACACAACTCCTCCAGCAGAGCACAGAAGACAACACATCTGTGATGCCGGAGAGGACCACCACACCTTCGTCACCGATGCACTGCAACAGCCCATGGATATACCACACAAACCACCACCAGGACCAGGGCAGACGAGCTACTGAGAGGAGACCACAGCCCCTGCAACAGACCACACAGCAAGAAGCACATGCTAGCACAGCTGGCCCACAACACTTCACCCAGCCACACATGGAACCCCATTGCCAAGTGTCAGCACGCCAAAAGGAGGTGGCCGAACAGGTGTGGGTGGGGTCCCAACTCATGGAAGGTGACCTCCAGGGACCACCTACACCCCACAATGGAGACCCACACTGCCATAGAGACACATGCAGATGCACATACACAGTACACAACCATGCCCAGGGGCACGCACATATCAGTCACACACCCATGTTGGCGGGGTGTACGACAGCCCTAGCCACTCCCCTTATGAATTGAGTGTGTGACGACATAGCTACGTGTCCAAGCTCCAACCCACTGCCTGTGGTGACATGTCTGCATCCGATGTACACAGCGCACTGTAATGTCCTAGGGCCCAGGGGCCTCATGCATACAACAAGATCACAGGGACACACATAGATATCATGTCGAACTGGCTACGGGCACGTGTGCCCGGACCCTTTATTGGCAGGGCCACATGTACAGTGACGTCTGTGCTGGATTTGTGTGGGGTGAGTGTAAGCCAGTCCACACGGAATGCTTGGTCCTGGCAACAACTTGAACATTGGACACCAGTGCAATGGAAATAGAAAGCACATGCATAACAGAGTCAACTGCACAGCAACATGGTGGGAGCCGGAGTAAGGACAGAGGTCGCCAATATTCAGTCAGGAAGTTCTGTGAGTTACAGTACACTGAGGTAGGGGCACTAGAGATGAGCGCGCTCATGTGAAGGAATTGCTAGGATTGTCTCCCTTCGGGTTAGTCCTGATGCAGATGCTGTGGGGTGTGTTACACCTGCATCAACTTCCTCATCAACGTCCCAGGTCTCCCACACTGCCTGAGGTGACAGTTGCATCCACAGTCTACAGTGCAATACCTAGTAATGGTTCCGGGTGTGTGGCTTGACTACCACCTCCAGTCTGCATTCCTGCCTTGGGGATGTTGCCTCCTGCTGTCCCACTGTCTCTGCCATCTCTCGTACGCAAACTTGACACATCTTCACCATCATATTCCCAGGTCTTCCACACTGCGTGAGGTGACATAGCTGCGCAACATCTCCACAGCACAAAACTCAATCACTAACGGACAATGGCTTGAGGTGCACTGAGTCACTGGCAACTGGAGTGCTGAGCAGGGTATCAGGCCGATGATGGCATCCACAACAGGTCTGAGCAACTCCGTAGGTCTGTCAGGACCACCGTATCAACTCTGGCAGATGGTGGTTGGAGGTGGTCCTTGCGGTGGTGGCGTGTGCCTCCTGCGGCGATGCCACATCTGGGCAGGTCAGGACCCGAATCTATGTGTGGCCCGCAGTTGAGTTCGGAGGCTGCGGACAGCGCAGGGCCACAGACACATGGCGTTGATGACCCTAAGGCCAACGCTTCAGGGGCCATCCAATTTCTCAGAATAAGGGGTCCTGGACCTGACAAGTACAGAGTTAGAGGCCCTGGATGCATAGCGGCCAGCACAGGCACCCAGCAACGGGACGGTGACTTGCGGTGCAGTCAGATGGGCCATGCGACCGGAGCGGGTCACCATCAATGTCCGAGGTGTATATTGCGGAGGGTTTCGGGGGACAGTGGAAGGTGTCCTCCAGGGCATGACGCCGAAAGGTTTAATTTTATCCAGAAGCAGCAAATGAAGAAGTGGAATGCGACAGTCTCATTGCCACCACCAATTCGGTATCAGCTGCATGAGGATGAAAACTGCCCCCTAGTCCATAGACTCAGACACCACCAAAGTTCGACCAGAGAGTGTCCATGATTGTCAGGGAACAGACTTAGTGGCACCGTGGCTGAGAGGGGATGCTGTCTGCGATGACGCCGGTACGCTAATATGAACTCAGCCATTGCAAAATGAAGAGTCAGTGACCTACTGGACCGCAGTGTAGGCCGGAGGGCAGTTGTCAATAGTGTTCAATCACCTCCGTAACGATGAGCTTGTTCCCTTCGGACTACAAATCGTCATCCTCTTACGCCTCTCCGTGCGTGTGATGACATGTATTCTGCCTTTTGAATAACCGATGTTCAGTTCCAAATCTGTGACCCACTTGTGCACAGCGTAGGCCGAGGGCAGTAGTCCGCCTAGGGCCACAGAAACGTGTGGCTGTGATGACATGCACAGACTTGTTGGCACCACATCGAAGTGAGTATAGTGACATGTCTTAAATGGTGTTCACTGCCATGGTGTAATCAAGACTCAGTTCCAAATGTGTGACCTACCTGACCGTTGTGTAGGCCTGAGTCAGCAGTCAGCACGGGCAATTCACCAAGTGTCGCTGGCATAGGTTGGATGGCCCCACCGGCCTGCGTAGTTCAGGTTCAGTGGCACCATATGTCACCGGCTGGCGTTGAACAGGGTTTGTGGCACCAGGTGTCGCCGGCTGGGGTTGAACAGGGTTAGTGGCACCACGTGTCACAAGTAGCTTATATGGAACTATGCCTCACTGATTGGGTGGGGCCTGGTGCTGTAGCTGTTGGACCAGATTTGGGGTCACTGCCATTCATGACTCAGGACACAGTTTCACACATGAGACCTACTGGCCAAAAAGTAGGCCTGAGGCGGCAGTAGAGAACGTCAATGAAAAAGGACTAAAGCGGGCCCGTGTCATGGAGGCTGTGATGGTCTGAGGAGGCCGCAAGGTCGCAGGACTCGGGCCTGGAGCTTGTGCCAGAACGTGATGGGCCCCTTCTTGACACACGCCGGTGTTGGCAGGTGTTCAGTGAGGCCTAGCTGTGCAGGGGCGGGCCTGACGGGTTCGTGGTCCAGCTTGCCGGGGTCTGGCAACCGCACAGTGTCGCAGGGAACTCCGCTCTAGAGGACAGCATCGGCCTCATGGCGGGGTGAGAGGCGCCACCCTGGGCTTTTCCGGAAGAGGACCACGCCCAGGGCTACGTGCTTTTTATTCACACCCCTACGCTGGTGTGGTGTACGCTGGGCTATCCCACTACGGTCATGCTTGGGGGGGGCGTAACAGGCAAGATTTCCGCGAGGTCCCCCACTGGCTGTGGTTACATGGTTTTGTCCACTGTCCACTACACTCCATTCACCAGAGGTGTATGTCACCATGGATATGGGTGTGTGCTGCATACTGCGGTCTGTCCAACACATCTCCGCCACTCTTGGCATTGTGTACTTTCCCAATCATGGTACTACTGCATCCTTCACACATGCCTGTTTGCCACCTCTTCCCACATTCGGCTGTTGTCTGGCTGAGGTGCCATGCTGTTAATGGCTCATGTTCACGGCTTGGCCAGGTAGCCATTGTGAGTTGTTCTGTCGTGTCTGGTGGGTGGGCATGTTGTTGTACATGTTGGTTGTGATTTTGTGACGTGTGTATTACCAGAGTTGTGATTTGCATGGTTGTGGAGTTGAGGTGAGTGGGGTGTTCATTTAGAACTAGCCAAGGGGCTGTGCATTTCCCTTGGTGCCATCCTGGGGACGCTGGTTGCTGATGGACTGTCGGAGGATGGAGGAATCATGCACACTGGCTGTGTATTTGAAGACGACATTGTTGCAGGTTCCACGGTGTTCTGTTGTTGCCTGCACATTGGGGTGGGATGTGTGCTTTCTGTTGCGGTGATTGTGTGCTGTGTCACCAGGGGGCACAGGTGGGACATTTGTGTTGTATATTGCCCCCAACACGTGCGTGCATCCTGCTATGGCGTATGGTCCTTGCGTGGTCTCCAGCATGACCTGCGCATTGTGTTGGACGTAAAGGGACTGGGGTACTGAGTGATGGTGATGTCCAGGACAGGTGTGAGTGACTTCTATGTGGCTGGCAGTGAAACTGCTCCTACTCTGGCGGGTGTTGGTTGGGGGGGTCCCAAGGGCCAACAGGTGCAGCCAAGCCATCAGCTGGGTGTGGGGTGTGATGTTAGTTGTCCACTGTGTTGGTGCCGTAGGCCTGTTGGGCGATGATGGTCAGGATGCGTGGGATGGTTGTCCCTTTCATCCTGTGGTGGACGGTGACATTGTCAGAGGTTGGGTCTGTGAGGCTGGTACGCTTACTGGGAGTCTGCTGTCTTTGTCTGCGCTGCGTCTGTGGTGGTCCGGGGGGGTAGTGTTCCGGGTTTGGGTTGTGGTCCAGGAATGGTGCCGGTGTGTGTTGTGGCCCTCTTGGGTGTCTGGGCTGCATGATGGGTGGCTCCATGGCATCTGTTGCCCTTCCAATGTGGCCCTGGACTGTGCTCCCTTTTGTTGTGCAGGCTGCCGTCTGACTTTACACCAGGTCGGAGAAGGTGTAGATTTCCTGTTGCTAACGCTCCATATCGCCTGTTTTGTGTCTTTATTGCAGTTGTGTCTGGTCGTTGAGAATGTTGAGGTGTGATGTTGTTGCAGCTTTTGGCACGGGAACGCCCACTCTGCATCTCAGTAGCGATAGTTGCGGGGGGCTCTGTGGCGATGTTTTTTGCGGCTGCTATCGCGGGTAAACTGGTGCTGTGGGCTGTTAACACCAGCTTGTGAATGGGACAATAGATTTATCGCAACTTTGGCTGCGATAAAGTGCCGTTGACTTGGCGATAGTTTCTTGTGAATATGCCCCTAACATTTATAGATGGAATGAAAAGTCTAGGTAGTCTGTCCATTTAATTATGGTTCAAAGAAGAACTTAATACTATTAGTAATTTTCTATTTTGGTACATGTAGGAAATAGAATGGCATGGAATTAAGTCAGAATAATTAACAGTGGCATTAGGTTGTGTGGGTGTCCTCGGATCTTAACAAACAATACTAAGCGATTTTGATCATTCAGGCGGTTCCTGATTTAACTCAATAAGGGAGATGCTACCTGAAACTCCTAAAAGCTGAAACAGAGCAAAGAGATTTCTTGTTGTAATCTAAAGAGCGCCTATCTGATTTCAACTTTAGCTTAGAACTAAAACATTGGAAAGCTCTCACGTGGTGGGCCATGTAAGGCAGGAACTGATCTTCACCCGATAAAGCAGGCTGATTTCGTCTAGACTTTCAATCAACCACTTCTGTTACGAACCTAACACTGTTGTTGTGACACAACACACTACCACAACTCTGAAGTGTCTCTCTCGATTGGAACCATGAGGAGAAGAACGGGGAGTACATATGAACGGACTTTACCAAGACCTGTTCAAAATGTCTGCTGGGGTTTGGATTTTCTCACATTGAAAAAGTTAAAAACTTTACCGAGTTGCAGTTCATATCTATATATTGATCGTATGAAAAAACACACTGTGGTCACACGAAGACTGAGAAAACGTTTAAAGATCATGTATCAGTCAACAATATAAAAACATTTGGTAAAACTGGGTGACCTTGATATCTAACACCAATATTTAAGATTCTGTCTTGATCAAGCTAAAGTCTGGGAAGAAAGATAAGTGTGCTTTGGGTTAGGAAGGTGTTTTTGAACATGCACCAATGTGGGAAGCAGATTGAGACTTTAACGAGCGCAACGTAACTAGTTTTATATATTTAATTACTTACTTTACTCCTTTCCGCAGTTTGTCCGAGTCCACTATCTGTCGCC
Organism: Triturus cristatus; assembly: GCF_964204655.1. Lineage (NCBI taxonomy): Eukaryota > Metazoa > Chordata > Amphibia > Caudata > Salamandridae > Triturus > Triturus cristatus. The sequence continues at coordinate 768,883,028 of NC_140584.1, read as the reverse complement.
CCTCTGCACTCTATCGACAAGCCGCCACTGCAAACACACCTAAAGCACTATCGCTTAATGAGAAGACACAGACAATTTATTAGGATATTCCTGCACTAAAATATATACTCTGAATACAAACTGCATACCTTGCTTCACTAATAGAATTTCTAAACCTAACAATCCTCTACTCGTAATACTCCCTAATTTTTCAATTTCCTCCCCATTTGCACAATTTTTATAATCAGATATCCTTATTTGATCTTCATCCATCCATCTATCGATATCAATCCACTCTCAATTCTTATATCATATGGGAGCATATTGTCAAGGACGGCGTTAAAATTATCGCTGGTTTAGCGGCAGAAAACTGCCTCTAAAGCGGCGATAATGGGCTTGATAATATGCCCTGGAGAATTCCAATAGAAGCCCATGTTCACACCAGAACATGGACTTCTGTTGGAATTCTCAAGGGCATATTATCAAGCTCAATATCGCCACTTTAGTGGCAGTTTTCTGCCGCTAAACCGGCGATAATTTTTAACGCCATCCTTGATAATATGCCCCTTAATCTTTTGCCTTTGCACCGTTTGAGCTCTCCCCTCTCCTAACCTACTTCCCCTCGCACTGTGCTTTCTCAACCCTTATAGGGGCATCATATCAAGAAACGGTGTTAAAATTATCACAGCTTTAGCGGCAGAAAACTGCCGCTAAAGCAGCAATAATGGGCTTGATAATATGCCCTTGAGAATTCCAATAGAAGTCCAACGGAGAGTGACAAAGTGCACACCAGTTTTTTCAAAATGTTTTTCAAAATTGCGTTTGTTCGCGTGCTGCCCAGAATCGTGGTCTGCCCAAAGCCACGTACTTGTAAAAGACATTGAAAACAATGGGCTGATCTTTCACCCCATTTCTTTATGCACAGCGATAAGTATGTGCATACCAATAATGCAATATGTTAAACCAAGTTTGTCTCCAAAGATTTATTCATAATCTTTGGAGAAAAACTTGGTTTAACATATTGCCAAACCAAACCATATCAGCAAGTGCTTAATGACAGAATCTAAACTATCTGAAGCTGGTGAAGCAAAGGAAAAAGTTTACATACTTCCGAAGTGCATAATAAAACAATCACCAGTCTACCAATATATAAAACTCAAGAGTGCATTGTAGAGCAATCCCCACATCTTCTTGCATTAAGGTGAAAACACTTTCAAAGTGTATGATAAAAACGGCGAACGACCTTTACAACACGGTTGTTACACCGCGATACATTTACATTGCGGTCATTACAACGCAAGTCGTTACAAAGACTTGCGCTGGATGGCGCTATACACTAAGCAATAGTATGATTCACTATTCCAACACCTTCTCTACCATTGCGTAGGCTGGATTAGGAATAGTAAATCATACTATTACTAAGTCCAGCGCCCACAGGTTCAGACCACAAACAAACATACCAGACCTTCCCAGGTAGCGTGATCATACCAGTGTCAGTAGTACCACACACTACATCACATTAGACGAACGAATATTGGAGCTAGACCGACCGAAATCCACCTCCATCAGCACACAGCTATATTGATTAACGAGACACGTAACACCCACACGCCTCATCCGACGTCTGATATCAGTGCCCAGGAAAATTCCATGAACCATTCCCCAGTTTTTATACCCCTGTTCTATGTGGCATGCACACAACCTGAGACCCCAAGGTTAACACAATGTCTATCGACCAACCCTCTTTTTCTGAATAGCGGTATACCGTGATATGAGATGTAACATGCAATTCAACTGAATGTATTCTATCCTTCCTATTTGTCATGATAAACTATAAATGCCAATAAAAATACATTATACTAAGTCCAGCGCCCTCCAGCGCAAGTCGTTGTAACTACTTGCGCTGTAATAACTGCGATGTAACGTACCGCGATGTAAATCATCGCGTTGTAACATCACATATTCGATAAAAACATGTCCAGCAGTATGCAGAAATGAAGCCAGGTTGCTCAAACAATTACCCCTTTGGTTTGTGCATGAAAGTGCAAATATTTCGGAGTGACTGGTCAAACAATAACAAGCACAGCAGCATACAAAAATCAAACCAGTTTAATCAGCATATGGTACAAATATTTCAAAGTGACTGTTAAAACAATAACAAGTACAGCAGGCAGCAGCATACAAAAAACCTTGTACTGTACTCTTCCTAGGTACTGTGCAGCACTGCACATCTACCTGAAGTAGGCCAAGGGTGAGTCAAGCACATTGAACTTTTAAAAAAGTGAGTGAGCCTGTAGGGCTCACTCCAGTGACACAGGGTTAAAATGACCTGTTCACCACTACTGATCACTACACAGTATGCCCGCCCTTGTGCTGCTTAACTCCTTGTGAAGGCAGTAGGATTCCACCACCATAAGGATAGCACTTTGGGTGCCCCTCCGAGTCCAACTAGACCGCATTCCGTGAAACAGGCCTCTGTCATGATACACCCGCGTGATCTGTGCTCACATATGACAAAACAATCCCAATAGATATCCAGACAACTGTATATTAGAGCCCTCAGGGCAGGGGAATACGTCTTTAAACATGCAGAGGACCTTTCCGCAATAGATAGATAGATAGATAGATAGATAGATAGATAGATAGATAGATAGATAGATAGATAGATAGATAGATAGATAGATAGATAGATAGATAGATAGATAGATAGATAGATAGATGATAGATAGATAAATAGATAGATAGACAGACAGACAGACAGACAGACTGACAGACTGATAGATAGATAGATAGATAGATAGATAGATAGATAGATAGATAGATAGATAGATAGATAGATAGATAGATAGATAGATAGATAGATAGATAGATAGATAGATAGATAGATAGATAGATAGATAGATAGATAGATAGATAGATGGATGGATGGATGGATGGATGGATGGATGGATGGATGGATGGATGGATGGATGGATGGATGGATGGATGGATGGATGGATGGATGGATGGATGGATGGATGGATAGATAGATAGATAGATAGATAGATAGATAGATAGATAGATAGATAGATAGATAGATAGCACTTTGGGTGCCCCTCCGAGTCCAACTAGACCGCATTCCGTGAAACAGGCCTCTGTCATGATACACCCGCGTGATCTGTGCTCACATATGACAAAACAATCCCAATAGATATCCAGACAACTGTATATTAGAGCCCTCAGGGCAGGGGAATACGTCTTTAAACATGCAGAGGACCTTTCCGCAATAGATAGATAGATAGATAGATAGATAGATAGATAGATAGATAGATAGATAGATGATAGATAGATAGATAGATAGATAGATAGATAGATAGATAGATAGATAGATAGATGATAGATAGATAAATAGATAGATAGACAGACAGACAGACAGACAGACAGACTGACAGACTGATAGATAGATAGATAGATAGATAGATAGATAGATAGATAGATAGATAGATAGATAGATAGATAGATAGATAGATAGATAGATAGATAGATAGATAGATAGATAGATAGATAGATAGATAGATGGATGGATGGATGGATGGATGGATGGATGGATGGATGGATGGATGGATGGATGGATGGATGGATGGATGGATGGATGGATGGATGGATGGATGGATGGATGGATGGATGGATGGATAGATAGATAGATAGATAGATAGATAGATAGATAGATAGATAGATAGATAGATAACACCAAGTCTCCAATTACAAGTGGTTTGGATTGAGATGCCAGGATACCGTCTAGCCAGAAAGAGCGATTCCAAACGTAATATCCAGACCTAAATCCGGCTGTTCTGAGTACTGGTCCCTAGAATGTGAATTAACATGTGAACTGGGAATTACCAGGTCCAAAACGACATGTGAAGCCTCCCTTCTGTAGATAAATCTGCTTCGTTTCACCACCAGCTATTAGGAGGTGATAAATGGGTGCAGGCTCAGGTCAGCCTTTGGAGGGTGGGTAGGGCTTCAGGGGGTATTAGAATGAAATTCAGAAGTTAGCCAGGAATACTGAAAGAATATATCATACCTAATCATAGTAAACCTTTTGTGAATCAGGGCGTATGTGAATTGAGCTCCATGAGCCAATTCACAAAGATTTGCTGGAAATGGGTGAGACTTACACATATAGTACTCCTATCTTACTCTTTAATTGTAGACGTAAGGTAGACTGTTCCTAGCTTGCTCCCGCCGTGCTCACAGAATTCAAGAGTAAGCCAGGAGTACTACAAAATTAAGTCACAGCAAACCCTTAGGAGATTGTGGCCGGTTTCTTTTTCTCTGCAATGCCATTACACATAGTTACTTACTTATTTTAACCATTAGTTATAATTAATCAAACCAGGTGGCTTTTGTGGTGTGTTGTCTGTTGGAGTTCTGGAAGGGGGCAAGAGTGTCTGCGCAGTCGGTGAACCATCTGTGTAGTGCGTTGGCCGCAGAGTTGGCATCAGTTGTGGTGGGGGGAAGAGCATGGTTGAGGGCGGAGTTGAGGGGTTCATTGGTGATCTTGCTCCAGTACTTGTGCAGGGGCGTGGTGGGGGCCTGTGTGCTGTGGTTTTCAAGAAGGGGAATTGGACGTAGTGGGGTCCGTCCAGATAGGTTGTGTTCGAGGGCATGGGGTGCGATTAGGTCTGTGATGGTAGTGGTTAATGTGGCACATGGTCTGGGAGTTCTGTAGGTGAGAGTGACGTGTAGAGTCATTATGGGGTTGCATTAGAACTCGAAATGCATTTGCTCCATGGGGGAGGTGGAGTCGTTTGTACTGCATGTGGTGAGTTGGAGGGAGATTTTGTGTAAGATGGTGAGTCCACCTCCAGTGTGGTTGGGGCAGTCCTTACTCTGGATCTTGTATCCGTCGGTGATGGTGGTTGCAATGTTGGGTGCGGTGCTGGTATTGGTCCAGGTTTCTGTGAGGAAGGCGACATCCGGCAAGAGTGTCCTGAGGAGGTTCCAGATTTCCACTGAGTGTTTGTGCGGGGAGCGAGTGTTGAGGAGGATGCAGCTCAGGGGTTTGGGTTCGCTGGTCTCCGGTGGGTTGATGGTGGTGGTGGGCGTCCAAAGGGGGTGAAGGTGCGGCGGCAGTGTCGGAAGGAGAATTGGCTTAGAGTGTTTAGCAATGACAGCTGGCAGTTGTGGTTTCTTCTGTGGTTGAGTGCATGGAGAGTTGCTGAGTCGTACCACTGGCGGGTCAGAGGACCAGGGTTCCTGGCACTGGTCACGAACCGGCACAGATGGGCTTGCCTTTGGTGCGACAGTGGTGTGCACGCTGCACACGTCTGCTGTGCAGTGGTGACCATTAAGTAGGGGCAAGGGGAGGGCAGGAACAGCTGGGAGGCAGGAGTGGGAGGGACCTCCTGGGCAACAGTGGTAGGAAGCAGGAAAGAAGAGGAAAAGGGAAAGCAGAAAGGTACAAGAGTGGTGAGAAAAGGCAAAATAAAAAGAATAAAAGGCAATAGAAAGGTGAGATGCCAGAAGGAAAAAGGAAAAAGGCCGAAAGGAGAGAGAGGCTAAAGGCAATAAAAATGACTTAAGGTAGTAGAAGGCGAGATGCCAGAAGGCAAGAAAGGAAAAGGCACATGAGGAGACAGCGGCGAAGAGCGGAGCCAGGTGGCCAGCTAAGGAAGGAGAGTCCAGGGTACTCGAACCATGCTCGGCTGCAGTGGGAGACAGGGGCACTGGCAAGCAGAGCTGAGGCGGAGCTGCATGCTGGGAGAGCAGCACCCAGGGGTTCTTGCTCAACCTTGGGGCGCAGCAGCCGCCATTAACTAGGGCAGGGGGAGGGCAGGAACAGCTGGGAAGTGGGAGTGGGAGGGGCCACGGGGTCAGCATTGGCGGGAAGCGGGGAAAAGAGGAAAGGGGAAAGGTGCAAGAGCTGCGGGAAAAGGTATACTAAAGGCAAAATAAAAATAATGAAAGGCAATAGAAAGGCGAGATGCCAGAAGGCAAAAGGAAAAAGGCAGAAAGGAGAGAGCGGTTAAAGGCAATAAAAATTAATGAAAGTGGCAGAGGCGAGATGCCAGAAGGCAAGAAAGGAAAATGCACATGAGGAGACAGCGGCAAAGAGCAGAGCTGTGAGGCTGGCTAAGGAAGGAGAGTCCAGAGAACTTGAACCGTGCTTGGCTGCACTGGGAGGCAAGGGCACTGGCAAGCAGAGTTGAGGCGGAGCTGCACGCTGGGAGAGCAGGAATCAGGGGGACTTAAATTTAAGCTTGATTTCTGACACTGCTGTGTTGAGACCTATCCAATATTGGATAAAGCTCTGGGACAAATGAGGATCTAGGTCCCTACAGGGACTGTATCAGAATTATACTAGATGGCCACTATGCTAGGACAATCCCCTGGCTTGCACATATCAAGAAGTGACTATTTAAGTTGGATTGGAAGGTTTCTGGCTAGAGCCTTTTGCACTAGCCAAAGGTGCAAGGGAGAATCTGAAAACATCCAACTGGAATTATGTATTAGATGTAAAACTCTCTGCAGATTCTCTTGGAACCCTGTTAGATTCCTTCCTTTAAATGTGCACTTCAATATGAGCAATATCTGAACATGGTTACCAACACTGACACACAAGCACTTTATGTTAAATTCAGATTGGGTATACTACCTATGGCTTTTGTTACCTATCCCTGGTCGAAAAAGGGAGACATAACACATCTATGCCCATTGGGTAGTTAAGTCACAGAGAATATCGAACATGTGCTCTTCTTTTGTAAGGCATATGCTAAACAACGTTCACAATTGAATACTCCCCTCTGCAAAATGTTTAGGCTTAGGGATCGACACACAGCTCTTAGAACAAGTAAAACCAGCACCAGAGACTGTCTGGTGTATTCAATTGCTAAATACCTGTTGTCAATATGGTATATTAGGTCAAATGCTCTCTAGAAATAGCACTATCCTGTATTCCTTTTTATCTATGCATCGACTTGCCTTTTTTTATAAATCATATTTATTTTTGAGTTTTTTTTAAATCAAATTTCTTTTATCCTTTTATAATATTATGGATCTTAAAAAGGAAAAAAAAAAAAAACTAAAATTCAGTGTGAGTACTGTATTGATGGACCACAATGTTCTTCACAATTAAGTTTTACCTTGAAATCGTGTTGCACAATGAAACTGTACGTTTTATTTTATTTTTTAAATTGGTAATATTGTACCTTTTATGATTTATTTACCTGACATAAAGGATTGCTACAGGACATATGGCAGCAGCCGGTTTGCTATTAAATTCACAAGGATCTTACAATCCTTATTGAGGAGGGAAAACAGTTGGTGTGAGAATACCTCCAGTGGGTCCCTGTCTGGCTTGATCAGAGCCTCTCTCATGGACTCAGGGAGGGTGCCTTTATCTTTGGCATACTTTAACAGCTGGAGTAGCTTTGGGGCGAGTGTTTCTCTATAGGTCAAATAATATTCCACCAGGAGCTCGTCAGTGCCAGGGGTTTTATTACGTGCCAGTTAGTTTAACGCCATATAAACCTTAGCAATCTTCAGCAGCTGGTGAAGGTTACAATGTTGGAGAAGGTTTAGGCGTGGGATCAGTAAGGTATAAAGGTAAGTCAAAATGGCGTACTCATGCCTATCACCCTCTCGTTAGAGAAAACTATAGTAATCGAAAAATGCTGAGTTAATTTCCACCTGTGCATTGAGTATGTCTCCTGCAGGAGCCCTAATTATGGTCAGTTGGGGGTCTGTCTACCTTAGAGTGCAACAACCAAAGCAGTATTCACTCTGCTTTGTCACTCCCTGCATGTGGTTTAGCTACATATTCTGCATAGTCTAGCTTTCTGAGTTTGTCTACCAATGTTCTATAGTCTGCCCTGAGGGTAATGAGCTCATCCACTGGACCTGTGCCCAGGGCCGGGCTGGGACCCACAACCGACCCTGGCAAAGTGCTTGGCTGGCCCCAATCCCCCCCTCCCCCCGTGGGCGGGGGTGCCGCCGAGCTCTTTGCCAGGGCCGGTTTTCGGCCGATTTTGTTACAGGACCGATACTGCAAAAAACGGCCCTGTTACAAAAACGGCCCCCAGGGGCCCAAAACCGGCCCCCACCCGTGCGGCGCACCGGGGGATTGCCCGGTGCCCGCTACGACCAGTCCGGCCCTGCCTGTGCCTTCTCCCACCCGAACCTCTGCCTCACGTATGTTGGCTTCTTTATCGATAGGTGCCCATCGCAATGCCAGTTTCACTCCACAGTCAGTCTTGATACAGAGACCCTGTGTTCCCACCTTGAAGGGATCCCACTCCCCCCCTCTGTCCGATGCTGTGCCGTCATTGGAATCAAAGTACTGGATAACATATGTGCTTATGGTCTCTCAGAACATGTCATCCAGGATTACTTGGTTATCTAGCCTCCATTTGAGAATCAGAGTACACCACCCTGCCCCAGTGAACCATTTCTGCGAGGGGATTGTGATCTGACAGTGTACGGCCCAGGTATTTAGCAGATCTAATGAATGGTGTCATTGTGATGTTACACTGGAGAAGGTCTATTATTGTGGGGAACTGGTGGATTTGGGAAAAGTGTGAGTGCTCCCTCATGAAAGGATGTGTGGCACACCATATATCTTGGAGTTGAATGTGAGTTAACCAGTCTACGAAAGAACATGCAGTTTGTGCCACCTAGGTGCCATGTAGCGTGGGTGTAGAGTACACCTGTCCTTATTAGTGTCATGTCTGCAGTTGAAGTCACCACCCCATATGCTCGGTGTGTTAAGGTCATGTACCATCCCAGGGGTTAGGGTATCTAGGAAATGGGATGGACTAATATTGAGAGAGTAGATCGCCACAAGGGTGATTAGTGCACCATCTAGCCTCCCCATCACTACTACATGCTGCGACTTTGGGTCTACCTTTTGGTCCGTGATCTCTAGTGACACTGTAGGTGCAACCCATATCAGCACTCCTCTGGCATATGCCGGGTAGGTATCCACAATCTGGCCCCTAGAGCCATGGTGTAATTAGTGCAGTTTTGTGGCTGTCATATGTGTTTTTCTTTGAGGTAGGATATAGGTATGTATCTGCACCTCAGATAGGACTACACCAGATGGTGGTACCTGGGTGTCACCAACCCTCCCACATTACAAGACAGAAAGGCGTTTGAGGGTGGGGAATTAGCCAGGTGTGTTGACATGTTTGGTATTTCTTCTGGTCCGCACCTCCCTGCCCCATAAATCCCCCTAGGTCCTGTGTGCTTCTGCGTCTCCCCTTTGTTGGTGGCACACTTTTGATTGACCACACAATTGAAAACAAGATAAAACATGAACATAAGCCCTAACCCCTCTTCGAGGTCAGGGCTAAAATGAGTACTAAACCAAATACCAACCATTGAACATAACAAAGATAAAGAAATCCACCAAGGTCGGTGGAATGGGGTGTCTATTTAAGGCGAGATTGTAAGGACATGGCACACCCACTTTACAGGAGCCATGAGATCCCCATCACACATACAGATATGGCATCCAATGTACAGATTAATAAATGATATAGTACTCCAATTCAATTCACTTGGTCCTCAGACATTGGATTGAGGGGAGTGGCAGCTAGTTGTTTAGGATGAATCTTCACTTTGGTATGAGCTTGTTCCAAATCCAGCGAGCCCACAGACTGATTGGGTGAATCTGTGGTGTAGCTGTGGTGAGATTCTAGCCCAGTGGTCACCTGCGCTCACTTTCTGAGGGCCTGCTCTCCTGTGGGTCTGCCCTTGGGTGAGCCAGGTTGCTGTAACGGGGTCATTGTTGCCTCTCACACCAGTTCTCCTCATGCCATGCCGAGGTGATGTAATTCCAGCCACTCCTATGCCATGGCCTGAGTGCTTCCAGAGTCCATTCCATGCAGCTTGGCCTGGACATTAGCGCATATCGCAGACCCATTTGTCCAAGCTGTTGTTTAGCTGGCATGAAAGATCCTTGCTGTTTTTGTATGTCCATGGTGTATTCTGGATAAATGTTGACTGGGTTATTAGCTACCTGCCGTCTCGGTAGTTAAAGAGTTGCATCACCTCTGATCTGGGTGAATCTCCCAAGAAAGGTGAAGCACCCGGGATGTTGTGGGCATGCTCCACTGAGCAAAAGATGGACCATTTCCCACCAAGCATAGTGTTAAGCAGCCAGTCCTAGAGAAATAGATCCATATTGGGTTCCTCTGACAACTATGGAGATGCCATTGCGAAGGGAATGGATCTCTGCATCGCCCGCTAGCTGTGCAACAGTGTCACCCCTGCTTGAAGGGCTTTCAGTTGGGATTGCATGTCCTCCATCATGAGCACAGTCCAGCTACTGTCTCGTCCACCTACTGTCTCGTAGTTTTGCCTGATTGACTCATCTCAACTGTCAAGGCACCTAGTTTCGAGTCCAGTGTGGCCTTGACGGCCTTAATGGCCCTTAGAAGTTCTTCAAACCTCTCTGAAGAGGAGGACATGCTGGAGGGCATGATGGTGGCTGCATCTTCCAGTGTGGTGATGGCAGGCAGAAGGTGAGACATGCCCCTGCTCTCTGGGCCCATCCTTCAGGCTGAGCTGCTTGACCATGAGCCGCAAGCTCACAGGTGGCTGTGTGGGGGAGCTGGTTCTTGCTTTGGTGCAGTCTAGTGCGATGTCTGTGTGCAGAAAAGTGTGCCTTTCTTCGTCTTTCTGCGCTTCTGTTGCCTCTTTCTGCAATTCTCTTGTTTCTTTCTGCGCCTTTCTTCCTCCTTCTGCACATGTCCCACTTCTGTAGGCATATTTAGAAATTTGCATTTAAAAAACCTTTGAAATTCACTGAAAAAACCATAGGTTTCAGGGACGTTATAGTTAGAAATTAGCATTTAATAAACCTTTGAAATTCACTGAAAAAACCATAGGTTTCAGGGACGGTATAGTTAGAAATTAGCACTTAAAAAACCTTAGAAATTCACTGAAAAAAACACAGGTTTCAGGGACGTTATAGTTAGTTGGTCCTTTCACTCGTTCAAAACCAGAGAAATTCGGCCGCTATAGTTAGTTCAGCTAACTATAACTCGTGCCCACGCAATGCAATGCTGATTATGTCATACATCATTTATGACATGGCCAGTGACATCACTGATGACATCACTGTTGACATCACTGATGACATCATCCACTTGAAAATCTGATGCACCTGCTCACACCCTAATATAACCTTTGATACACCCACTCTAAAATACAGACTACCATTTTAGAAACCATAGACACACATTCCTGGGTCTACACACACATCCACTTATTCACCCATACAGTCACTCATACATGCAGTCACTCATCAATATAACACTATCATATACACTCATAAACCTATACAGACACTCACACACTGCCACTCACCCATAGAGTTACTCACACACCCAGTCAGTCATGTAAATAATCAATCACACTCCCATTTACTCACCTATACAGTTATATACACACCACCTCACCTATTCATACAGATACAAACACATACTTACTCTCTTATACAATCACTGACATAAGCACACACTCATTCATACAGCCACTCTCACAATCACTCACTCTCACATATATTCATTTATATACTCTAACGCTCACATATACTGCCTTTCACATATGTAGTTACTCACATATATACCACTGAGACATCCATTCACTCACCAACACAGCCATACGAACACTCACTCACCTATACAGCCCTTCACAGACACACTCTTGAACTCATACACCCAGTGAATCACCCACTCACACATCTATGCACAAAGTCACACACCCCCCACCCACCCACACAGACACTCAGACACCCATACAAAAACTCAGGCAACCAATCAATAACCCATATAGACACTCATGTAGCTACTCAGCAACCCATGCAGCAGCTTACACAACAACAGAGAGACTGATACAGACATGCACACAGTTTAGTCACTAACCCATGTATTCAGTAAGACACATTAAATCACTAACTTTTACAGTCAGTCACGCACCTACTAAACCCTCCATCTAGACACTTATACACCAATTCTTTAATACACCTTGGCATATATATAAAACATATTTAAACTTTATAGAAACCACAGTCACTGGATGACGTCATCAGTGATGTCATTTGACATGTCATCAGTGATGTCATCAGTTATGTCACTGACCATGTCATGAATCAAGAAATATGTGACATCATCAGCAGTGCATTGCAGGGGCACGAGTTATAGTTAGCTGAACTAACTATAACGGTGAATTTCTTTGGTTTTGTACAAGTGAAATGTCCAACTAACTATAACGTCCCTCAAACCTATGGATTTTCAGTGAATTTCTAAGGTTTTTTAAATGCTAATTTCTAACTATAACATCCCTGAAACCTATGCTTTTTAGTGAAAAAAATTAATATAATAACATATTTAAACTTTACAGAAACACATAGTCACTGGATGAAGTCATCAGTGATGTCATTTGAGATGTCATCATTCATGTCATCAGTGATGTCACTGATCATGTCATGAATTATGTAATATGTGATGTCATCAGCAGTGGATTGCGAGGGTGCAAGTTATGGTTAGGTCAACTAACTATAACATGTGAATTTGTCTGGTTTTGCACTAGTGAAATGTCCAACTAACTATAACGTCCCTGAAACCTATGGTTTTTTTCAGTGAATTTCTACGGTTTTTTAAAGGCTAATTTCTAACTTTAACGTCCCTGAAACCTATGGTTTTTCAGTGAATTTCAAATGTTTTTTAAATGATAATTTCTAACTATAACGTCCCTGAAACCTATGTTTTTTTCAGTGAATTTCAAAGGTCTTTAAATGCTAATTTCTAACTATAACATCCCTGCCCTCACCAACGACCCCACCACCGCCAGAGCCAACCTACACGAAGGGATAAAAGACGTCGCCGACTGGATGAGAAACAGCCGCCTTAAACTGAACTCAGACAAGACGGAAGTCCTCCTCCTGGGATCATCACCCTCCGCCTGGGATGACTCCTAGTGGCCCCCGGCCCTGGGCACCGCTCCCAAACCAACGGACCACGCACGAAACCTGGGCTTCATCCTGGACTCCTCCCTGTCAATGACCAGACAAGTCAACGCCATCTCATCCTCGTGCTTCAACACCCTGCGCATGCTTCGCAAGATCTTCAGATGGATCCCCACGGAAACCAGGAAGACCGTCACCCAAGCACTCGTCACCAGCCGACTAGACTACGGGAACACCCTCTACGCCGGAACCACCGCCAAACTCCAAAAAAGACTCCAACGCATCCAGAACGCCTCAGCACGACTCATCCTCGACATCCCCCGACACAGCCACATCACCGGACACCTGAGAGACCTGCACTGGCTCCCCATCAACAAGAGAATCACGTTCAGACTCCTCACCCACGAACACAAGGCCCTCCACAACCTGGGCCCCAAGTACCTCTACCTTCTACACGCCCACCCGCCAGCTACGCCAGCTACGATCGACCAGCCACGCACTCGCCACCGTACCACGCATCCGCAAAGCCACCGCCAGAGGAAGATCCTTCTCCTACCTGGCAGCCAAGACTTGGAACTCCCTCCCCACCCACCTTCGGCGAACCCAAGACCATCTCTCCTTCAGGAAGCAGCTCAAGATCTGGATGTTCGAGCAGTGACCTACCCCTCCCCCAGCGGCTTGAGACCCTCCCGGGTGAGTAGCGCGCTATACCAATGTCATGATTGATTGATTGATTGACTGTGACAAGTTGGCCTGGTACATGCTGTCCACTAGTTATAGTGGGCACCCTGTACCAGTCCAAACAACCCCTTATTGGTTATAGGTTAAAGACAACCTTTATTGAAAGCTATCCTTGTGGTAGCTATGGAGAGCAGCCTTCAGGCTAAGTCTTGAAGGAATGTAAAGCAGCTTGTTTTACCAGTCTATAATCTCTTGAGTGCCTAAATGAAAGACAACCACACCAGCTATATATATATATAATATATGTATTTATTTCTAAACATACCCTCCCAGGCTCTTTACGTCTTTACGAGGCTAGAGGTCAATACACATAAATGACACTTCAAATAGGACAGTAATAAGCACAAACACACATCAGGCCGTAGGGGCGAGCCAATCCATATACTAAAATAGTGGTATAAGAACCACGACTTAATTAGACACAAGGCCTAGAGCCTGTAGAATCACTGGGAATCCAAGGAACCACCCAAGGTAGTGACACAGGGGACCCATGCGGCCCCATGTGCAGTGTGAGAACACAGCCGAGAGCTCCCGTTAGCTTCTATGGGGAAAGTCACGGTTAGATTTTTAAAGATTAGGGACACTTAGAATTCAGTCAAGACCAAACCCTTTTGGACTTAGGAAGTTCTAGGATCAACACCCACGGGAGCAATGGAGTACTTGTGTTACCTCACCCAGGGAAGCCGGGTGCATAGGTGTCAAATGGTGTCTGGTCGCATCCTGGATTTCAATGGGAGCTGGCGAAGAAGTGCTGCTGCCGGGAAGATGCGAAGTGTCCGAAGAGATCCAAGCCTGGATCAAAGATCAGAAGAATCTGAAGCAGAGCGGACAGAGTCTGGGTCACTAGCCAGTGACCAGGAAGGCGATAGACAGATGAACACCGATGTCGGGTGATTTCAGGTGAAGCTTGACTCTTCAGCCACGAGGACCAGGAGGCGTCGAGGACAACCAGGAGCTGGATACAAGCTGTCCCACAAAGGATGTTGAGTGCTGCAGCATCATTGCCTGGATTGGCCACAACAAGCCTTGGCAACAGCAAGCTACACAGAAATGAGAATGATGCTTCGGTGCAGACCAGCAAGGTCTGTGGGACTCACCACTTGGTAGGGAGTCGAGGCATGTCTGGGGCAACCAGGCAGCCCAAGGAAATTCAAAGTTACCCCCTCAGGGACCCACCAGTCGACGGACCAGGGATCGCAAAGGGACCTCAAGATGAAACACAAAATGGTTGCCCACGGGTCACTCGGGGTGTCTAGGTCAACAATCTTCTGTGGATTCTGTCCTTGAGATGGGGGCTACAAGTCAGTCCAAGCACAACTTCAGGAGATGTCGAGAAGTTAATGCACTTGCAAAAGTGCCTGGTGACCAGGAGTTCCAGTTCCACACTACTCACGAGGGCTGCAGGTCTCAGCTTTGCTGGGGACTCGAGTCAACCTCTGAGATGTCTGGAAATCCTCTTCCTGGGCTGCAAATACTTCAGAGTCCAGCAAGAGCTTCAGAAATGCAGACTGGCAAATTGCTTCATTGGTGCCTGCCAAGCAGGGGAGTCACTGCTTGACGCCAAGAGAGATTTCTTCAGTCCTCTAGCCTTGAGTAGAGCGTCAACATTCCAGTATTCAGCTTCAGAGTTTCATCCAGGGATTTCTAAAGTTCTGGTTACAGAGGTTCCTTACTTATACCTACGGAAGGGTTAGGAATAGCTCTGAGGACCCACCTATGGGAGAGTTTGGAAAGAGGGGTGGCTACACCCATTTCCTTTGTCTAGTTTCATGCCAGTGCAGGGGCTTGAAGCCCATGAACTGGTTTGAGCTGGACTATGCACAGGCACACCAAATGTGCCCCCAGTGCAGGACTTCAAAGCTCTCAGAGAGTGCTCCCACCCAGCCCTAATACACATAAGCCTGTCTGGGAGGTGGTTACACCTCCCTGTGACAGGAGACCTATTGTCCAGGCCTTCCTGCCGGAGTTTCGGTCAGCAGCAGGACGCCAGACCCGTGTCTGTGGCTGCAGCATCCATTTTGTGATGCCAGAGCTCTATTAGAGTTCTACCGGGTATACCAGTACTGTCATGTCTCTCCCTCTAGAAGGGTGGGATCATATCCTCACATCAATAACTGATGTGGGGGTATGATTACAAGGTGTTTGACACCAAACACAACATGTTTCTGTGCAGTCAGTGCAAAGTTAGCATTAACCGTTTAAGATATAATGCACTTAAGAGTATATTGTCAGGCTGCACCACTGACAACCATGGCGAAGAGATTCCGAAGGCTGCAGAGGGGCTCAGCTCATGCCTGGGCACCCTCTCACATATAGCCAAGCACCCTGCCTTCAGGATTGACAAGGCCTGCCATAGGCGTGACTGATAGTTTTGTATGTGCAGTGATAGGTGAGGTATAGAGAACCTATACCTCCATAAGGGGTGCATGCACCACCTTACCCAGGCTGCAGTAGCAGACCTGTGGTGTCATTTTGCATGGCTTTCCAGGGGTGGCACAATACATGCTTCAACCCCTGGTAGGCCTCTGGCGTACCTATGCCCTGGGTACATAGTATACCGTATACTAGGGACTCACAAGGGTGCCCCAGAATCTAATCTGGAGTGTACCTAAAGTACTTGCAATCAATTTAGAGAGAAAGCGGCTAGGCTGGGGCCCTGAATAGCTGGGTCCCAGCCAGAATAAATTCGAAAAACAGTGAAACACCAGCAAAAAGTGGGGATAAACATGTGAAGCAGATCCTACTCTCCTACAGTCCCTGAAACCCATGTTTTTTTCAGTGAATTTCAAAGTTTTTTTAAATGCTAATTTCTAACTATAACGTCCCTGGAACCTGTGATTTTTTAATCAAATTTCTAAAGTGTTTTAAATGCTAGTTTCTAACTACACCTAGATAGGTAAGATGTGCAGAAAGATAAAGTAAGGCGCAGGAAGAAGCGACAGAAGTGCAGAAAGAATCAAGAGAAGTACAGAAAAAGGCAAGGAAAGTGCAGAAAAAGCAAGAGAGGTGTAAAAAGGGAAAAAGAAGCAAGAGAAGTGCAGAAAAGAAGCAAGAGAGGCACAGAAAGAAGCAAGATAGTTGCCAAAAGAAGAGAGTGAGGTGCAGCAAGAGGAAGAAAGGTGCAGAAAGTGGCAAGTGACATACAGAAAGAGGGAGGAGAGGTGCAAAAAGAAACAAGAGAGGTCCAGAAAGAGGAAGAAAGGTGCAGAAAGAGGCAATAAAAATGCAGAAAAAGGAAGAAAGGTGCAGAAAGAAGCAAGAGAATCAAAGAAAGAAGCAAGAGAGGTGCAGAAAGAAGAAAGAGAGGTGCAGAAAGAAGAGAGTGTGGTACAGAAAGAGGCAAGACTGGTGCAGAAAGAGGCAAGAGAGGATCAGAAAGAGGCATGAGTGGAGTAGAAAGCCAAAAGAGGTGCAGATAGAGGCAAGAGAGGTACAGAAAGAGGCAAGAGATGTACAGAAAGAGGCAAGAGAGTTATAGAACGAGGCAAGAGAAGTATAGAATGAGACAAGACAGGTGCAGAAAGATGCAAGAGAAGTGCAGAAAGAGGCTAGTGAGGTGCAGAAAGAGGCAAGAGAGGTGCATAAAGAGGCAAGAGGGGTGTAGAAGGAAGAGAGTGTGCTGCAGAAAGTGGGAAGAGAGGTGTAGAAAGAGGCAAGAGAGGTGCAGAAAGAGGTAAGAGGTGTAAAAAGAGTCAAGAGAGGTACATGAAGAGGAAGAAAGGTGCAGAAAGATGCATGAGAGGAGCAACAAGAGTCAAGAGAGGTGCTTCAAGAGGCAAGAGAGGTACAGAAAGAGGAAGAAATATTCAGAAAGAGGCAAGAGAGGTGCAGAAAGATGGAGGGAAGATGCAGAAAGAAGAGAGTGAGTTGAAGAAAGAGACAAGAGAGGTGCAGAAATAGGCAAGAGAGGTACAGAAAGAAGCAAGAGATGTACAGAAAGAAGAGAGTGAGCTGCAGAAAGAACCAAGAGACGTGCAGAAAGAGGCATGAAAGGTGCAGAAAGAGGCAAGAGAGGTGCAGAAAAAGGCAAGAGAGGTACAGAAAGAAGCAAGAGAGGTACAGAAAGAAGAGAGTGAGCTGCAGAAAGAACCAATAGAAGTGGAGAAAGAGGATTGAAAGGTGCAGAAGGAGGCAAGAGAGGTACAGAAAGAGGCAAAAGAGGTACAGAAAGATGAGAGTGAGCTGCAGAAAGAGGGAAGAGGGCTGCAGATAGAGGCAAGAGAGGTGCACAAAGAAGAGAGTGAGCTACAGAATGAGGCAAGAGAGGTGCAGAAACAGGCAAGAGAGGTGCAAAAAGCAGAGAGTGAGCTGCAGAAATAAGCAAGAAAAGTGAAGACAGAGGCAGGAGAGGTGCATAAAGAGGCAAGAGAGGTGCAGAAAGAGGCAAGCAAGGTGCAGAAAGAAGAGAGGTGCAGAAAGAGGCAAGAGAGGTACAGAAACAGGCAAGAGAGGTACAGAAAGATGCAAGAGAGGTGTAGAAAGAGGCAAGGGTGGTGCAGAAAGAGATAAGAGATGTGCAGAAAGAGGCAAGAGAGGTGCAGAAAGAGGCAAGAGAGGTGCAAAACAGGAAGAAATGTTCATAAAGAGGCAAGAGAGGTGCAGCAAGAGGCAGGGGTGGTGCAGAAAACAGAGAGTGAGCTGCAGCAAGAACCAAGAGAAGTGCAGAACATGGCATGAAAGGTGCAGAAAGATGCAAGAGAGGTGCAGAAAGAGAGTGACCTGCAGAAAGAGGGAAGAGGGCTGCAGAATGAGGCAAGGGAGGTGGAGAAAGAAGAGAGTGAGCTACAGAAAGATGCAAGAGAGGTATAGAAAGAGGCAAGAGTGGTGCAGAAAGAGGCACAAGATGTGCAGAAAGAGGCAAGAGAGGTACAGATAGAAGAGAGTGAGCTGCAGAATGAGGGGAGCGAGGTGCTGAAAGAGGCAATAGAGGTGCAGAAAGAAGAGAGTGAGCTGCAGAAAGAGGCAGGAGAAGTGCAGAAAGACGCAAGAGAAGTACAGAAAGAGACAAGAGACAACTAGATTGCTAACATTCTATATTTAATACACAAGTGTGGCATGCCTGACATCATCTTGATGTGATCAAAACTGTAATAGCTAAAGCATTTCCTTTAAAAATTATAGAAATGAGAGGTTCTTATTTGCATAGAAATTATGGTTAGTGCTCTAAAAAACAAAAATGAGGACATTTTTTCTGAGTTCTCAAATAGTGACACAGCACTTATAAATGATTTGTTCTTTTATGTTTTTTTATCCAGTTGACCACCTGATTAAATGTTACGATTATATGGTGTTAATTCTAGAGCTGCAGACTTTGCAACTGGGGAACCAAGTTGGAGTTTCTGCTTCAGCTCAACATTCTGTGATTCTGGGCAAATCACGTAATCTCCCCATACCTACAGCCAAAATGAGTTTGTCCTTGTATGATGTAACCAATGCACATGTAAAGCACTTCAATATCTGACCAGCCTGCACTATATAAATCTGCCAAAAAACAAAGGATAAAAAGTGTTTTCCACACTTCTGTCATTGGGCTATACATGGGCTACATCTGGGTGATATTTGTGCTGCATTTGGGCTCTTTTTTCTCTGGTGGCCATCTTGGGAGTCTTCAATTAAATTCATTAAACTTTATTCGAACTGATTTAGAAATATAGATCATAAAAGAGTACATTAAAACAGTAAATCCTCTTTCTTAATACAATACAGTGAGAATTAATTTAAAACCAGTAGGTAAAAATAGGTGTTACAAAGCCCGGTTCAGAGCAACTTCAGGTTAACAGAATAGTAAAGTTCAATGTTTCGCAAGATCAATCTCATGTAC
Source organism: Triturus cristatus (assembly GCF_964204655.1). Lineage (NCBI taxonomy): Eukaryota > Metazoa > Chordata > Amphibia > Caudata > Salamandridae > Triturus > Triturus cristatus. The sequence goes on along the minus strand of NC_140584.1, from coordinate 768,863,535 downwards.
TTCGTGCAAAATACGCAATAAGGGGTCCAAGTAAGAACGAAGCTCCAATACCTGGCCAGTCTGTGCTATCTAAAACTGCAAAAAAATGAAAAATAAAAAGTGTTTTGCACACTTCTGTCATTGGGCTATATGTTGGCTATATTGTGTTGATATTTGTTCTACATTTGGGATCTTGTTTCTCTGGTGGCCATCTTGAGGGACTTATTTGTTATCAAGTTTCCTAATTTCTTCATTTACTGCAGTCTCCTCAGTAGGGAATGCTTTCAGTTTTTTACTTTGATTCCATCAAGAAGGCATTCAGATGTATCACACATTTGCCATAAATTTTGAATGTTAGCACTCTAGTTGCTCATTAGATCACTGTAGTAAAGCTACTACTCACCAGGGAGTTAACTGAAAGTCTACTGCTGGTATTGAAAGTGATTTTCTTAAATTTTCTTTCTACAGCACTAACCATATTTTCTATGACAAAATGAACCCCATCATTTTGTTCCTTTTAAATTAAATGTTTTAAGTGTTACCAGTTTATTCCAATCAAGATTCGCCCACCCCCTCTCCCACTAGCCCTTGTCTACATAACTCCCACACTCGACAGCAGGCCTGCCCACTCTCCAACAGGAACACATCCAACCTCCCTTCCCCTACCCTCCATTCCACCGCCCACTTTACTTGCGTGCCCATTCATCAGAGAGGGAACTCTCCATTAGCGTATTTATCCCATCCCTCTTCCACCTGCCCTGGTCTCCCCTCCACCCTCCCCACTAACCAACCCTCCACCTCCCCTCCACGTGAGCCATAAGCCACTCTCAGATACTGCTTACAAGCTCAAGAAAATTACCTATACATTTCTAACCATCAAAAATATCATCCACAAACTCATTAAGTCCGCCAAAGAGCTAGCCCTTGACCTCTCTTCCAACATGTCCACACATTAGATCCCTCATCCTTCCACCAACAGGACCTCACAGGAGATCCCTCTTCTGATCCAGCTGAAACCCCCTGACCAGAATTGGAATACCGCTCCCTACCCCAACGCCCCCACTAGACCGGTCAGATCCAAATACCCATTCTCAGAACCTGATATTCTCTCCCTCCTCCTTGAGTACACCTCTTCTCATTCGGCCATCTCAGCCTCTACTGGATCCTCACAAACAGCCCCACTAATTGCCCCTAGCTCGACATTCCCCAAACATGGGAATTCAAAACCAATCCAAATCATCACACCCAACCCTCATAGAGCTCCAAGACTCAAAGCCAATTCCATAAACACTAATAATCTCATGCAGATCCCCACTACACTGCCCGCACTCACAGACACCCTGGATAAATCCCATCTGAAAGGCATGTTACTTAACTGTAGATCAGCGGTGAAGCAAGCCACAGACCTTGCTGATCTCATCCTTGCTCATGATCTAGACCTCCTTATCCTCACTGAAACATGGCTCAACAACTCCTCTGGCCCCATCCTTGACTTAATAGTCCCTCCTAGTCACAGCATTATCAGACTCGACCGAGTTAAGAAAATGGGAGGGGGCTTAGCCTGTATCTTCTGCAACTCTCTCACAGCAAAACAGTACCCCTCAGCCAATCTCTTATCCTGTGAATACCTATGCATCAATTTCACTAGCACACACAGACTCTTATGCAGCCTTCACATCTTCTATCACCCCCCAGCTGATAACCTACCTCTAATTGAATAAACTATGGAAACCGTCTCCTCCAACCTGGCCCGACACTGCCCTTAGATCTTCCTTGGGGACTTCAATCTCCACTGGAGTGACCCTAATGATCAGGTGGTTACAACCCTCAAAAACTTCCTAACTGACCTCTCTCTGACCCAATTCTGTGACAGTCCCACACACAACTTAGGCTCGACACTGGATCTAATCATCTCCAACCCCAACTCCACCAATCTTGAATCCATTCTCCAGAGAGGCTGCAGTTACTAAATGGCTAAGACAGAAAAATGCCAACTTTCTAAAAGTGTAATTTTTAAAATTGTAATTTAAAATACAACTTTACCATAAGAGAGGATAATAGAGGATTTTTCATTAGAATTCCAAAGACACCAAACATAAACTGGCAACCTGTTCCCATTTAGAAGTTATATCTTGTTAAATGTAGTATGGCAACTCAACTACTATCCTATGGGAGAGGCAGGCCTTGCATTAGTGAAAAAGGAATTTCAGCGCTTTCAACTACCAGGACATGTATAACTTAAAAGTGCATGTCCAATTTTTAAATACACTGCACCCCACGCTCTGGTCTGTCCAGGGCATACTCTAGTTGTGACGTGTTTGTATTAAAAGGGAAAGTTATGGGCCGTGCAAAGAGTTTATTTTTCAAGGAAAAAATGGCAATTCAAAACTGCACACACAGGCTGCAATGGCAGGCCCTAGACATGCTTGAATTTGCTACTTAAGTGGGAGGCACAGTCAATGCTGTAGATCCACTAGTAGTATTTAATTTACAGTTCTTGGTTATATGTAGTACCACTTGATTGGAGACTTATAAGTAAATCAAATATGTGTTAATTTGGAAATTGATTCATTTTTCAAAGAAAATTAAATATCATCCTTATTGACAGAATCACCCATTGCGAACTCTACATAAACCTCGACTAGCAAATATGTAGTCAGGCTTGCCCTAAGACCTAGGCCTTGGATTGCTGATTGATAGGTCAAATGTGGGAGGGCGCTTAGCTGGCAGGCTAATGCTCAGGCAGGAAGCTCTTGCTCAATCCTACAGATCGGCGCAGTGACATTACAAAAGGTCAATGGAGATTGCCCCAATAAAGCATCCATGGCTGGAGGGGGTATGTGCTCTTCTCAAGGAACAAGGAACACATAGCCAATTAGGACCTAGCACATATAGTGATCACGTGCTCCCATGCCATACATCTAGACATATTATTCACCTGTCACATTTGTGTCAGCGTGAGTTAGAGACCCACCTGTGGTTACCATCAGATAACTAATTTATGACTCCAGAGGCAGCAACCAACATTCCTCACCATATATGGTATGCCAGAAACATTTACAACATACTCACTCCTGTATATAAGAAAGATACATACAGATTGTAAATTGAGACATTCCTCAGACCTTGTGCCTGTAACTGATCTCCCGACAGTATTGTTTAATTAAAAAAACTGCTCATGCTTTACAAACATCTTATTTGTTTTTTACAGAATTTTAAACTCAATTTACATTTGCCAATTGAGTAAAAGCCAATTATATCATGTTTTAAGGAACAAGCACTGGTTAGCAGTGGTAAAGTCCTAAAGCCAACAAAAGCAGTTTTAGAAACTAGGAGGGTGAAGGCACACAGTTTGGGGTAACCCTGCAGAAAGGACCAAGTCCAAAGGAGATAGTTTTTACATGAATATCATTTCCCTCTTTAACTTTAAGCTTATGTCTAAATTTGGAGTTAAACCATTACTATATAGTGTGCAAGCTTTGATCTTTTGTCTTCTTAGGCCAGAGGTCTTCAATCTGTGGGATGCGACCCCCAGGGGGGTTGTGCAGTCTGTGAAAGGGGGTTATGCATTCCCAGGCCTCACTTCTGCCTGGAATCCAAAACAAGTGCACCTTGTTTTGGAAATTGACAACTGTCTGGGATGCTTCATTCTGATTGTTAAAATTCTTCAGCTGAAGTTAATTTCTCTGCAGTGCATTACTAATAGAGGTTTTATGATGTACTACAGTGCATTTCAGTGACAACTTTTTCAAATATATTTTTCATTTAAGCTAACCAATATTTTATATATAGATATGTGATGGTGAAAGCCCTAAAAACGGGCAAAATATTTTAGGGCTGATTTATGAGAGGCTTGCGCCATTGGAGCGTCACTTTTATTTGAAACTTCGGTGGCACAACTGTCTCAATCATATTTATGAGGTGACGCAAAGTACCCTGTGTGGCTTTTCATGGCCTCATAGATATGGAGTAAGGCAAAGCAGTGCAAGTCGCTGTGTTGCCTTATCCTACGTCAAGTAGGTATCCTATGGGCATTACGGTGGATGCTACCACACAACACCCATGGATTTTGATGCTGTCTCAGATTTACAAAACCATGTAGACCTGGGGAAGAGCCAAAACCGTGTGCCTCCCCACACGATTGATTGTTTTTATGTAGGAAGGTGGCCCTTCTTGCACAAAAACAATCCTACCAACATTGGTGCTACGCAGCAATTTGTGCGCCAAAGCAGGGGGAAAACACAGGAATGCACCACATTTCATAAATAGGGTGCAGTCCTGCCCTTTCACATTGGGGTAGAGCAACGCAACAAGAAGACTTGCGGCACTGCCCTATGCCAATTCCTCATAAATGAGGCCCTTTGTTTTTTAGCCACACCTTTGCACATGCCCCAAGCTCACTGACCTTTGGTTTGCTAAACACTGTTTAATATTATTACCCAACTGTAAAAATAATTTCCTGTGAGAATTGGGTGTGTTTATGGTTGTCGATAGTTGTCAATGATGAGGAGTACTAAGTTCTAGAATTTTTTGTCAGGAAGAGGATCATACGCCTAAACTATTTTGGCAGGTGTGTCTCGGCATCAAAAAGTTTGAAGACCTCTGCCTAAGTACCTCTCGTCTCTGATGCGATGGGCCAGCTGAATATCCTCCGGCATAATGGTGACCCATTTGGCATGGATGGTGCATAGGTTTGTGTCTCCAAAGAGCCTAAACAGGTAGGCTGTGTCGGCCTCTTGCAATACCATGACTGCACAGTTCTGGAAACACAGATCGGTCTTGAAGTCCTGTGCGATCTCCCGCATCGTGACTCCACTGGTGACTGGGGCGCTCTTGCAGAGCCAGCTATTTGCAGGCACTTTTGGGCTATATACCATGAGTGTAGGATGGCTGTGAATGATTCACAAGATAGAAAGGATGGACATGCTTTTCAATTAAGCCATTTAATTAGATAAACCGAAGATCTAAATATAGATAGTTGCAAAAGACACCCCATCAATATGGCGATCATGTGGCACGGTTGTGCAAGTGGAAATTAGACTTTTCTAGCCCTACTTTTTTTTAGTACATATAAATGATGGTCTGATACTGTGCATGAGTGGAATTATGTTAACACAAGGCACTAATCTGCAAAACTCTGGTGAATTACACACCACTGTACTCTCACTATTTCCCTTACAAGAGTGTAATTTTCAAGCACTGATTAGCTACAGGCCAGAACATAATACTATACGTTTTACACTTTCAGGGCTTTTCTGTGACCATTCACAATGCACCTGCTGTATATTTATATTGGTCACGGCAGATATATGTACCACTTTATATCTACTCTGGGTGCATAAAAACAGACCTTAACATTGGGCTTTTTTTGTAAATTTGCACAGTTTGTTGTACATGAACCCAAACGCTGGAGCTTTTCTACACCCCGTTGCTCTCCGATTTGACGCAATCACATTGACATACGCTTTTCTAATGCTACATATCTATTAATTGATAACAGTGGCAATTTATATGTTTCTGGAATTGACTTAAGTTTTTCAATCTTCCTGTATTATACCATTCTGTTCCGGTTACAATCATATGCACCTGATTTGATACAATCCCACTATCCTTTTTTACTTCACTGCATTATGGTCTTTATATGACTTAGAGTCTGTACACTCATAGTTATCATATTGTTGAATCTTTCTCTAATGTAGATAACCAATCAGTATAAAATACGCATGCATTTTTGTAGATTGAATGACATTGAAATATATTTCGATACTGATAGTAAAAGGATTACCTCCAATATTAGATCGATATATGTGTAGTGGTAGACCATAATGATGTACTCACCTGAAAACATATCTATCAATTTTTTTCATATTCACTTTTGCTCATGTTTTATGGTTTGCTGGGATATTATTGGATAGACAATATACACTGTATAATCTGACCGATTTCGATTTCACATCTCTTTCAGCCATGAAAAAGTTGTGGGACTAATACATTTGAGGATAAATCAGTTGTGGGCTGGATATGCTTTTTATAAATCGATGAATAGAATTTCGAAATCCACAAAAATCTGAAAATGACTATCATTAACAAAAATATCTCCTTCCTATACTTAACTAAAAAAAACACATATATCGAGAACACACATATTGTTGTTCAAAATATAAATTGTTACTAATTTTGAAAACACAAATAGTCTAAACAAAAATGCTGTTACCTTTAAATAAACGTATGATTCGTCAAAAATATTACCTCTCACAATTCCACCTAAAATTATTTCACCAAAAAGTTACATTATGATCAATAAACATTAAAAAATAACTTTTACATTAAACAAATAATTACAATCACCCTTATACAATATATTCACCTGTTTGAATAAAAAGAGGTATATTACATCACCAAAATTATTATAATTCACATCAACAAAATATATAACTAAATACATAACTATATAAACAAAACAAATTATTGACATAAACTACAAACATGTATACAACAATTTAAATATTAATAAATGCATATTTAAATAAAAGAATATTCAAAACTATCAAACTACATATGATAATAAAACCTAAATTAGTGTATACTATAACTTCAAACAATATTAATCAATAAATCCAAAGTATAAAAGCAAACTTAACCAATAAAATCACACAAAAAATGAAATCCACAATATAAAAGTTTTATCGACTTAATACTGCAAAAAATGACAAAAGCTGCAAGATGAGGAAACTGTGCCTGATCTCTGACCGGACCTTGAAAAAACATATATATGCATGTAGATTTCTGGCTTTTAAAGTATCATAAACCTATAATTAAACTGAAACTTACTTGTAATTGAAATTAAAATTTAAAATATCAAATAATTAACCCCTTCGATGCTCATGACGGAGCGGTTCCATCATGAGCATCGGTTGGGCTGTGCTTATGACGGAACCGCTCCGTCATGAGCACAGCCCCTGGGGGAAGCGCTGGCGCTCCCCCCCTGGGGCATCAATCCTGCCCCCACAGAGGGGGATGGTAGCGAAAGAGTTTCCACTGCCACCCCCGAGCCCCCCCACTCTTCCCCATGACGTCAGCGCGCACAGCGCGCCAACGTCATCAGGAAGCGCTGGGACGCATGGAAGCCATTTGCTTCCAGGCGTCCCAGGGAGGAGAAGGTGAGTTTCGCTGGCTGGTGGGGCCGCGGGGGTTATTTTCATTGTGATTGAGGCATCGGGGAGAGGAAAGAGTATTTCCTCTCCCCTGATGTCTCAATACAGTGCATTCCTGCAGCACGATCGCGCAAAGCGTCGCGATCGTGCTGCAGGAATGCCACCACTAGACACCAGGGATGCTTTGTTTTTGAAAAGGAAGCGACCCCTTGGGCAAGGGTCGCTTCCTGGGCCCCCATTTTTTTGGTGAGACTTTTCTGCCATCTCTGGTGGCAGATCGGTTTCATTTTGATGCCGTATCCGCTCCCAGGGGGGGCAGAAAAGCCCACTAGACACCAGGGATGTGTTTGTTGTTGTAGGAAGCGACCCCTTGGGCAAGGGTCGCTTCCTGGGCCCCCATTTTTTTGGTAAGACTTTTCTGCCCCCTCTGGGGGCAGATCAGTTTCATTTTGTTGCCGTATCCGCTCCCAGGGGGGGCAGAAAAGCCCACTAGACACCAGGGATGTGTTTGTTGTTGTAGGAAGCAACCCCTTGGGCAAGGGTCGCTTCCTGGGCCCCCATTTTTTTTGTAAGACTTTTCTGCCCCCTCTGGGGGCAGATCGGTTTCATTTTGTTGCCGTATCCGCTCCCAGGGGGGGGCGAAAAGCCCACTAGACACCAGGGATGTGTTGTTTGTTGTTATAGGAAGCGACCCCTTGGGCAAGGGTCGCTTCCTGGGCCCCCATTTTTTTTGTAAGACTTTTCTGCCCCCTCTGGGGGCAGATCGGTCATTTATGTAGCCGTTTCCGCTCCCAGGGGGGGCAGAAAAGCCCACTAGACACCAGGGATGTGTTTTCTTGAGTAAAGGAAGCGGCCCCTTGGGCAAGGGTCGCTTCCTGGGGGCCCAAATATTTTTCAAGACTTTTCTGCCCCCCCTGGGGGCAGATCGGTCTTTTGTGTAGCCGTTTCTGGTCCCAGGGGGGGCAGAAAAGCCCACTAGACACCAGGGAATTAGTGTAAATAAAAATGGACGTGACCCCTTGGGCAAGGGTCGCTTCCAGGGTGCAATTTTTATAATATGTATTTGGCCCACCCGCCCCGGGACAGAGTAGCCTTTTTTTTTCCTGCTGTTTTCTGCCCCAACTGGCACACAACCCGATTGACCATTTGGGTAGTAACATAGCATGTTATAATGTTTATTGTTATATTTTTTGTGAATTGCAATTGCAATGTTTTTTTTTTACTTTTTTGTTCTAGGTGAAGGCTTTTGCTCTTTCCAGTTTGCCGTTTCGTTACTGGTGGTTCTGCTGTTTGTGTAGTTTGGTAAGAGACTTTTTTTTGTGCAATGTAAATGTGTTTCATTTCTCTGCATGATGTTTTTTGCAAATGGTGTAATAATAGCAGTATGTTTGGTTTTTGAGTGTCCAAAACTGTTTGCATTTGTGCTCGATGTGTATTTTGTTGTCTTGTGAGTAATTCTTTTTTTTCTTCTTTCTAGTCGGATATCGTTGGTTTTTGCTGTGTCACTGCAGAGTAGGTTCTGGTGAGTGTAGCTGTCTCTTGTAATTGAATTCTATAGCTTTTGAGTACATTGATCTTTGTGATAAAGATACACATTTCTTTACTTACTTGGTTTGCACATTTCTGGTTGTTGTTGAGTTGTTTGTGCAATCTTCTATCTTAGTAAGTGTAATGGCTAGCCACAGGATTACTGCTCAGCAGGTTGTTGGTTTGCTGTTTGAGTCTTCCTCTGACCATGGTTCAGAGACTGACTCTGCATCTGAGGGAGAGGAGGCAGGGGACGATTCTGGCAGTGAGTTTTCTCTCCATATGGAGTCTTCGGATGATGAAGATACTCTTAGTGCAGATGAAGTGCCTGTGTTAGAGGAGGAGACTGATGTGCCGATAGTGCGGCAAGAGGCATCTGGGCTGCAGCCTGGGGCTACAAGGCTTCCCATTGGAGTAGTGCGGCAAGAGGCTTCTGGGCTGCAGCCTGCGGCTGCAAGGCTTCCCGTTGGTGTAGTGCGGCAAGAGGCATCTGGGCTGCAGGCTGGGGCTGCAAGGTTTCCTTTTGAACGTGATGACCTCTGGGTTGCCCCTGGCATGGTGCATCCGGCATTGCCAGACTTTACTGGTGTTCCAGGGTGTAGAGTGAATACTGAACATTTTTTGCCGATACATTTTTTTCAGATGTTTATGGACGATGTGCTTTTGGCAGAGATTGTTGAGCAGACTAATTTGTATGCCAAACAGTTTTTGAGGGACAACAATGCCAGTCTTAAGCCGCACTCTAGAGCTACCCGGTGGACTACCACAAATCTTGAAGAGATGAAGAAGTTCTTGGGTTTAACTTTTTTGATGGGCTTACTAAGGAAGCCATCAATGTCTTCATATTGGTCTACTAGTCCCTTGATGGCAACTGCTATTTTTCCGGCAGTCATGAGTCGTGACAGGTATTTGCTTCTGCTTCGGATGATGCATTTTGTTGATAATGGTTTAGCGTTGCCACGAGATCCCCCTGAGTGTGACCGTCATTTTAAGATTAGGCCTGTCCTTGATCACTTTGTTGATCGATTTTCTGAGATCTATGCTCCTGGGAAAGAAATTGCAGTGGATGAGTCTTTGGTGTTGTTCAAGGGCCGCTTGGTTTTTAGGCAATATATTCCTAGTAAGAGGGCACGATATGGAATTAAGCTGTATATGCTGTGTGACAGTAGGACTGGATATGTCTCTAATTTCAGGGTGTACACCGGTAAGGAATCCAAGATTAACCCCCCTGGTTGTCCGTCCACTTTTGGAGTGACTGAGAAAATTGTGTGGGAACTTGGTAGAGGAATTTTTAACAAAGGCCACCATTTATATGTAGATAACTTCTACACTGTTGTGCGGTTGTTCAGGGAATTGGCCAAAGTGGACACTGTTGCTTGTGGCACAATCCGCTCTAACTGTAAAGGTTTCCCAAAAGAACTGGTTTGTCAAAAGCTTGTGCGGGGACAGTGCAGTGCATTGCGTTGCGAGGAGCTTCTTGCTGTGAAGTTTTCAGACAGGAGAGATGTCTACATGCTGACTACCATCCATGATGAAAGCACTGCACCTGTGACTGTTTGGGGTCAGGTCGCTGAAGTGCGTAAACGTGTGTGCATTTTAGACTATAATAGGCACATGGGTGGTGTTGACAGAGTAGATCAGAGGTTGGAACCTTACGCTGCTCTTCATAAGGCTTACATTTGGTACAACAAGTTGGCTATCCATCTTTTCCACTTGGCAATGTTTAATGCTTTTGTTGTGTTCCAGGATTCTTGCCCTGAGTCAAAGATGACTTTTGCTAAGTTTCAGGAGTCTGTAATAGGCAGCCTTGTTGTAGTGGAACAGGCAAGTGTTCCTAGAGTTGGAGTGGTGGAGGATGTTGCTAGATTGAGAGATCGCCACTTTCCTGATCACATTCCTCCCACACCCTCAAAAGATTTTCCCAGTAGGAGATGTAGAGTCTGTTGGCGAAGAGGTATGCGGAAGGAGATTCGTATGTACTGCCCCGACTGTCCTTCTAAACCTGGGCTGTGTGTCCCAGCTTGTTTTAGAGCGTACCACACGCAAAATAATTTTTGGGAGCATTCATGAGTGGTAAAGTGAACTGTCTGGTCTGTATTCTTTTGAAAATTTGATTCTGTTTCAAGGTTGGCGTTAGTGCAATGTATTTAGTTGGTGATTTTGTGTTTGTAGATTTATATCTATTTGTGATTTGTTTGTGTTTTTATTTTTGTCTTTAAAAATCCTAAATGTGATGGCGGTGTGTGTAGGCTGGCGCTTGGCTGTTGGTGTGTGTGGACTGGCACTTGCTTGGCGGTGTGCGTGGAATGGTGCTTGGCTGGCGGTGTGTGTGGACTGGTACTTGGATGGCGGTGTGCGTGGACTGGCGGTGTGCGTGGACTGGTGCTTGGCTGGTGTTGTGCATGGACTGGAGCTTGGCTGGCGGTGTGCGTGGAATGGTGTTTGGCTGGCGGTGTGCGTGGACTGGTACTTGGCTGGCGGTGTGCGTGGACTGGCGGTGTGCGTGGACTGGTGCTTGGCTGGTGGTGTGCGTGGACTGGTGCTTGGCTGGCGGTGTGCGTGGAATGGTGCTTTGCTGGCGGTGTGCGTGGACTGGTACTTGGCAGGCAGTGTGCGTGGACTGGTGGTGTGCGTGGACTGGTGCTTGGCTGGTGGTGTGCGTGGACTGGAGCTTGGCTGGCGGTGTGCGTGGATTGGCGATTGGCTGCCGGTGTGCCTGGACTGGCGATTGGCTGGCGGTGTGCCTGTACTGGCGCTTGGCTAGCGGTGTGCGTGGACTGGTGTTTGGCTAGCGGTGTGCATGGACTGGCGCTCTGCTAGCGGTGTGTGTGGACTGGTGCTCGGCTGGCTGTGTGTGAGTAGTGACTTGCTGCTGGTCACTATACACACTGCTAGCTGAGTGCCACTCCACACAATCCATCAGCTTGTGTAGTTGCTGTGTCAGGAATGTGGGCGTGTGAAAGTGATGGGCCCTTGAATGGCGCTGAGTACTGGTGTGAGTTTTGATATGTGATGGGCCCGCGGCTGGCAGTGTGAATGGTTTTGTATGTCTCACACGTATGAAAGGTGTATGAATGGCCTGTAAAGAGGTTGGTGCCTTGTCGTGGCTTTACAGCTCACGAGCTGTGAGTCAATGGTTCAGTTTCTCGCACTTTCAATTATTAACAGTGCTTTTCATTTTTGTGAAATCACTTGCTAATACAATTGTATCTACTGAACCATCACTCACCCTCGTGCCAAATCCAACCAGTATGTGTGTGTGCTTGAGGATTAGATGGCTGTGCAGTAATATTTGTCTTTCTGAAGCAGGGTGATCCTTGTCCCTTTTTGTGAATTTTGTAATGTGTTTTGCTTTTGTACGTGGTGGTGTGAATGGTCTTGTTTGTATCATGTATGAAAGGTGTGTGAATGGCCTGTAAAGTGGTTGGTGCCTTGACGTGGCTTTACAGCTCACGAGCTGCGAGTCATTGGTTTGGTTTTTTGTGAATTTAATTATTGACAGTGCATTTCATTTTTGTGAAATCTCTTGTTAATAAAATTTAATACACTGAACCATGACTCGCCCTCATGCCAAATCCAACCAGTATGTGTGTGTTTGAGGAATAGATGGTTGTGCAGGAATCTTTGTCTTTAGTTTCTCTGCCAAGGTGTACTTTCCATGTAAGAATAACCCACCAACTGTAGATATTGTTGAAAACCCTTGGGAGTTCATGGTGATGTCTCTTGTGAATTCAAAAAGTTTTTTAATCCCCAATGTCCTGCAAACCTCAAAATGTCTGCCACATTTTCATTGCAATATTGTTCCAAAATTCTCACGCTGTAGAAACAAACCAATAATTATGTCTAAATTATCTGGTTTTGGAAAGGGGGTCATTTGGGTTTTTGGCCCGGTGCTTGGCGGCCATCTAGGGAAACCTACCTAACCCATACATTTCTGAAAACTAGACACCCGGCGGCTTCCAAGGAGGTATGGCTTGCGTGGATCCCCCAACGTTTCCTTACCCAGAATCCTCTGCAAACCTCAATTTTAGCTGGAAAAATCACTTTTTCACATATTTTGGTGTGGGAAAGTTGTTGCATCACTGGGCTCACTCAAATTTACCACCACCCAGCGTTCCCCCAGGACTCCCGGTAAAAATGGTGCCTCACTTGTGTGGGAGGCCCAAGTACCCGCGGCAGGCAAGGGCCCAAAACGTAGTGAGGCGAAATCCACATTGCCTATCAAAAAAATGTTTGGGCCCTTGCCAGGCAGGTGGTTTTGCGATAGGCCACTTTGATGTCGCCTCACTACGTTTTGGGCCCTTGCCTGCCACGGGTACTTGGGCCTCCCACACAAGTGAGGCACCATTTTTACCGGGAGACCTGGGGGAATGCTGGGTGGTGGTAAATTTGTGTGAGCCCGGTGATGCCACAACTTTCCCACACCAAAATGTGTGAAAAAAGTGATTTTTTCAGCTAAAATTGAGGTTTGCAGGGGATTCTGGGTAAGGAAACCTTGGGGGATCCACGCAAGCCATACCTCCCTGGAAGCTGCCAGGTGTATAGTTTTCAGAAATGCATGGGTTTGGTGGGTTTCCCTAGATGGCCGCCGAGCACCGGGACAAAAACCCAAGTGACCCCCCTTGCAAAACCAGGTGGTTTTGCAATAGGCCACTTTGATGTCACCTCACTATGTTTTGGGCCCTTGCCTGCCGCGGGTACTTGGGCCTCTCACACAAGTGAGGCACCATTATTATCGGTAGACCTGGGGGAACGCTGGGTGGTGGTAAATTTGTGTGAGCCCGGTGATGCCACAACTTTCCCACACCAAAATGTGTGAAAAAAGTGTTTTTTTCAGCTAAAATTGAGGTTTGCAGGGGATTCTGGGTAAGGAAACGTTGGGGGATCCACGCAAGTCATACCTCCCTGGAAGCCGCCGGGTGTCTAGTTTTCATAAATGCATGGGTTTGGTAGGTTTCCGTAGATGGCCGCCGAGCACCGGGACGAAAACCCAAGTGACCCCCTTGCAAAACCAGGTGGTTTTGCGATAGGCCACTTTGATGTCGCCTCACTACGTTTTGGGCCCTTGCCTGCCGCGGGTACTTGGGCCTCCCACACAAGTGAGGCACCATTTTTACCGGGAGACTTGGGGGAACACTGGGTGGTGGTAAATTTGTGTGAGCCCGGTGATGCCACAACTTTCCCACACCAACATGTGTGAAAAAAGTGATTTTTTCAGCTAAAATTGAGGTTTGCAGGGGATTCTGGGTAAGGAAACGTTGGGGGATCCACGCAAGTCATACCTCCCTGGAAGCTGCCGGGTGTCTAGTTTTCAGAAATGTGTGGGTTTGGTAGGTTTCCCTAGGTGCCGGCAGGGCTAGGGTTCAAACACTACAGCTAGTCACTTTGGCAAAAAATGGTCATTTTTCACTGCAAAATTGAGGTGTGACCACGTTACATTTTGCGCCGTTTCCTGTCGCGGGCACTTGGCCGACCCACACAGTGAGGTACCATTTTTCTTCTAGGACTTTGGGGAACGCGGGGTGGGTGGAAATTTGGGGAACCACGCAGATTCCAGAACTTTCCATCACAGAAATGTGGGGAAAATGTGTTTTTTGTGTGAACTTTTTAGGTTTGCAAGGGATTCTGGGTAACAGACCATGGTGGGAGGCACTCAAGTCACCCTCCTGGATTCCCGTGGATGTCTAGTTTTCAAAAATATATAGGTTTGCTAGGTTTCCCTAGGTGCCGGCAGGGCTAGGGTACAAAAACTACAGCTAGTCACTTTGGCAAAAAAGGGTCATTTTTCACTGCAAAATTGAGGTCTGACCACGTTGCGTTTTGCGCCGTTTCCTGTCGTGGGCACTAGGCCGACCCGCACAAGTGAGGTACCATGTTTCTCGTAGGACTTTGGGGAACGCGGGGTGGGTGGAAATTTGTGGATCCACGCAGATTCCAGAACTTTCCATCATAGAAATGTGGGGAAAATGTGTTTTTTTTCAATTTTTTAAGTTTGTAAGGGATTCTGGGTAACAGACCATGGTGGGAGGCACTCAAGTCACCCCATCCTGGATTTCCCTGGGTGTCTATTTTTCAAAAATATATAGGTTTGCTAGGTTTCCCTAGGTGCCGGCAGGGCTAGGGTTCGAAAACTACAGCTAGACTCTTCGCAAAAAATGTGTAAATTTTCAGTGAGAAAATGTGGTGTGTTCACCTTAGGTTTTGAGCCACTTCCTGTCGTGGGCACTATGCCTACCCACACAAGTGAGGTACCATTTTTATCGGGAGACTTAGGGTAGTTCAGATTTGTAAAGCAACTGTTAATACCTATTGATTTTTGATGCATTTCTCCCTTCCAAATGAAAGACATTGTGTAAAAAAAAAGTCATTTTGAAAAATGACCAATAATTGTCATGCAAGTATGAGTATTCCCAATTTCGAAAATGTGCACTGTTTCTAAACTCTGTAATTTGTTCCCATTTCAGAAATACATAGGTGTCTTTCATACCAATTTTTCCATGTATACATTTTCACACTATAATTGCTATATACCCGGAACAAAAAAAAAACGCATTATAAAATGCTCCTCCATTTTTTACTCTGGGTTCGTTGGACTCTTAGTGAACCTACAAGTCCTATATATCCCCACAACCAGGAAGGTCCAGCGGATGTAACGGTACATTGCTTTCTAAGAGATGTCATAATTAGAAGAAGTTACAGGTGAAAACGTTGACACAAAAGGCTGCTTTTTTCAACTCATTTTTAATTTTTCCTATATTTAACTGTTAGTTTCTATAAAGAAACCTTGATGGATCTAAACAAATGACCCCTTGCTGAATTCAGAATTTTGTCTACTTTTCAAAAATGTATAGCTTTCCGAGATACATTATTGCTTTTCTACCCATTTCTACCATTATCTGGAAGGAGGTTGAAAGCACAAAAAATTGCAAAAATAGGGTATGTCCCAGAAAAATGTCAAAACTGTGTAAAAAAAGTTGGATTTCTGACAAAAATCTGTCATTCCCTAAAAGCTGGAGAAATGATGATTTCAGCCCCACAAACCCTTTTTTGATATGATTTGCAGAGAAAAATCCAGACGCTTTCATTTGCAGCCACTTTTCCCCATTTTTCACAAAAAAACAAAATTTTGCTGTATTTTGACTAATTTCTGGGAACCCTCTAGGAGAATCCACAAACCCTGGGTACCTTTAGAATCCGCATGATGTTGGAAGAAAAGGACGCAAATATGGCGTGGATACCTACTGTGGTCAAAAAGTTACAGGGCCCTAAGCGCGCACTACCCCAAATAGCCCAAAAAAGGCTTAGCACAGGAGGGGAAAAGGCCTAGCAGCAAAACACTCTCCAACTTTTATCTCTTCAAAATGTGCTAGCCTGCCCATAAAACAGCACCAACCAAACGAGAAAAAATACATAAATAATAGGTAAATGTAAATTATCATAAAATAGAAACTCACTTGAAAACTGCAATTAGAATAAAACGTGACAACCTCAGCTTATACAAAATAATAACAGATCAATATTTAACCTAAAACTGATACTCCTTGTTTCTTCCAACAGAAAAGAAGCAGCTGCTCCACATTACAACACCCCCAGCAGAAAAGCTGCCAAAATGTGTAAAAAAAATCTAAGGAGGACATACAGGTAAATAAAAATATTACAAGTAATTGCATCATTTTATATGTAAATAACAAATAAACATTTTAAAATTGTTATAATTTATACTATTACACTACGTTCAGACACAATGAAACAGCAAAATGCATAACATTTTGTGTGACTGCTCACTGAGTAGAAAAGAATGGAATAGAATTGAACAGACTATTCAGATGAGTGACGAAGGAATACTGGATTGGTGCCATGCATCAAATCTGTTTGTACTCTGAGTACTCCCCACAGCACTCCTGAAAACAGATGCTCAGACAAGGAAATCACAGCTCCTTCAAATGGCTGCATAACATATATGGATATACCAACAACCATATTAATTCTTCTGGTGTCTATTTTACTTCACAGATACAATTGTCTGGAAATATAGTGAATATTTTAAACCAAATCAGAGACTGCTGTATATTTTAGTAGAATGGACTATAGTTTCAGCAAATGGATAGACAGTACAGGGATCCATCTGACAGAATCCGTCAGCTTTGTGAGCAACCTTGTACCTCTAATAATGTTGTCCATTGTTTGTCTCTTCTAATCTGTCTTACTCTCGTCTGTTACTAGGCTTATTTTTTCTATTGTGCGGAACATAGCAGAAGTGAAGGAGAAGCTTTAATTTGAGAATGGCCAGGTCTTTTGTTTTATTCTGTATGAATTAGTTCTCACCCACGCCAAGCATAATTAGTTCTGAAAGTTATTTTGTCATATATGTCACATATCAATACAATCTGAGGGATGCCACTGAACAGTCAAGTCACTGCTCAGCCAAACAACGAAGGTTGTGCCAAAGATCCTCAAAATTGGATGTCCCCACACTTAAGGACAAAGAGAAGGAATGTTGTGCTTTCAGCGTAGCATAGTTCCCTGTTGTCTCTTTCAAGACATTTGGTAAATTTGTGTGAGCTCAGTGATGCAACAACTTTCCCACACCAAAATGTGTGAAAAAAGTGATTTTTCCAGCTAAAATTGAGGTTTGCAGAGGATTCTGGGTAAGGAAACGTTGGGGGATCCACGCAAGCCATACCTCCTTGGAAGCCGCCGGGTGTCTAGTTTTCAGAAATGCGTGGGTTTGGTAGGTTTCCCTAGCTGGCCGCCGAGCATGGGCCAAAAACACAAGTGACCCCCCTTGCAAAACCAGGTGGTTTTGCAATAGGCCACTTTGATGTCGCCTCACTACGTTTTGGGCCCTTGCCTGCCACGGGTACTTGGGCCTCCCACACAAGTGAGGCGCCATTTTTACCGGGAGACCTGGGGGAATGCTGGGTGGTGGTAAATTTGTGTGAGCCCGGTGATGCCACAACTTTCCCACACCAAAATGTGTGAAAAAAGTGATTTTTTGAGCTAAAATTGAGGTTTGCAGGGGATTTTGGGTAAGGAAACATTGGGGGATCCACGCAAGCCATACCTCCCTGGAAGTCGCCGGGTGTCTAGTTTTTAGAAGTGCATGGGTTTGGTAGGTTTCCCTAGATGGCCGCCGAGCACCAGGACAAAAACCCAAGTGACCCCCCTTGCAAAACCAGGTGGTTTTGCGATAGGCCACTTTGATGTCGCCTCACTACGTTTTGGGCCCTTGCCTGCCACGGGTACTTGGGCCTCCCACACAAGTGAGGCACCAATTTTACCGGGAGACCTGGGGGAACGCTGGGTGGTGGTAAATTTGTGTGAGCCCGGTGATGCCACAACTTTCCCACACCAAAATGTGTGAAAAAAGTGATTTTTTCAGCTAAAATTGAGGTTTGCAGGGGATTCTGGGTAAGGAAACGTTGGGGGAATCAGGAAAGCCATACCTCCCTGGAAGCTGCCGGGTGTATAGTTTTCAGAAATGCATGGGTTTGGTGGGTTTCCCTAGATGGACACCGAGCACCAGGACAAAAACACAAGTGACCCCCCTTGCAAAACCAGGTGGTTTTGCAATAGGCCACTTTGATGTCACCTCACTACGTTTTGGGCCCTTGCCTGCCGCGGGTACTTGGGCCTCCCACACAAGTGAGGCACCATTTTTACCGGTAGACCTGGGGGAACGCTGGGTGGTGGTAAATTTGTGTGAGCCCGGTGATGCCACAACTTTCCCACACCAAAATGTGTGAAAAAAGTGATTTTTCCAGCTAAAATTGAGGTTTGCAGAGGATTCTGGGTAAGGAAACGTTGGGGGATCCACGCAAGCCATACCTCCTTGGAAGCCGCCGGGTGTCTAGTTTTCAGAAATGTGTGGGTTTGGTAGGTTTCCCTTGATGGCCGCCAAGCACCGGGACGAAAACCCAAGTGACCCCCCTTGCAAAACCAGGTGGTTTTGCGATAGGCCACTTTGATGTCGCCTCACTACGTTTTGGTCCCTTGCCTGCCGCGGGTACTTGGGCCTCCCACACAAGTGAGGCACCATTTTTACCGGGAGACCTGGGGGAATGCTGGGTGGTGGTAAATTTGTGTGAGCCCGGTGATGCCACAACTTTCCCACACCAAAATGTGTGAAAAAAGTGATTTTTTCAGCTAAAATTGAGGTTTGCAGGGGATTTTGGGTAAGGAAACGTTGGGGGATCCACGCAAGCCATACCTCCCTGGAAGTCGCCGCGTGTCTAGTTTTCAGAAGTGCATGGGTTTGGTAGGTTTCCCTAGATGGCCGCCGAGCACCGGGACAAAAACCCAAGTGACCCCCCTTGCAAAACCAGGTGGTTTTGCGATAGGCCACTTTGATGTCGCCTCACTACGTTTTGGGCCCTTGCCTGCCACGGGTACTTGGGCCTCCCACACAAGTGAGGCACCATTTTTACCGGGAGACCTGGGGGAACGCTGGGTGGTGGTAAATTTGTGTGAGCCCGGTGATGCCACAACTTTCCCACACCAAAATGTGTGAAAAAAGTGATTTTTTCAGCTAAAATTGAGGTTTGCAGGGGATTCTGGGTAAGGAAACGTTGGGGGAATCAGGAAAGCCATACCTCCCTGGAAGCTGCCGGGTGTATAGTTTTCAGAAATGCATGGGTTTGGTGGGTTTCCCTAGATGGACACCGAGCACCAGGACAAAAACACAAGTGACCCCCCTTGCAAAACCAGGTGGTTTTGCAATAGGCCCCTTTGATGTCACCTCACTACGTTTTGGGCCCTTGCCTGCCGCGGGTACTTGGGCCTCCCACACAAGTGAGGCACCATTTTCATCGGTAGACCTGGGGGAACGCTGGGTGGTGGTAAATTTGTGTGAGCCCGGTGATGCCACAACTTTCCCACACCAAAATGTGTGAAAAAAGTGATTTTTTCAGCTAAAATTGAGGTTTGCAGGGGATTCTGGGTAAGGAAACGTTGGGGGATCCACGCAAGCCATACCTCCCTGGAAGCCGCCCGGTGTCTAGTTTTCAGAAATGTGTGGGTTTGGTAGGTTTCCCTTGATGGCCGCCAAGCACCGGGACGAAAACCCAAGTGACCCCCCTTGCAAAACCAGGTGGTTTTGCGATAGGCCACTTTGATGTCGCCTCACTACGTTTTGGGCCCTTGCCTGCCGCGGGTACTTGGGCCTCCCACACAAGTGAGGCACCATTTTTACTGGGAGACTTGGGGGAACACTGGGTGGTGGTAAATTTGTGTGAGCCCGGTGATGCCACAACTTTCCCACACCAACATGTGTGAAAAAAGTGATTTTTTCAGCTAAAATTGAGGTTTGCAGGGGATCCTGGGTAAGGAAACGTTGGGGGATCCACGCAAGCCATACCTCCCTGGAAGCTGCCGGGTGTCTAGTTTTCAGAAATGTGTGGGTTTGGTAGGTTTCCCTAGGTGCCGGCAGGGCTAGGGTTCAAACACTACAGCTAGTCACTTTGGCAAAAAATTGTCATTTTTTACTGCAAAATTGAGGTGTGACCACGTTGCATTTTGCGCCGTTTCCTGTCGCGGGCACTTGGCCGACCCACACAAGTGAGGTACCATTTTTCTCGTAGGACTTTGGGGAACGCGGGGTGGGTGGAAATTTGGGGAACCACGCAGATTCCAAAACTTTCCATCATAGAAATGTGGAGAAAATGTGTTTTTTTTGTCAATTTTTTAGGTTTGAAAGGGATTCTGGGTAATAGACCATGGTGGGAGGCACTCAAGTCACCCCATCCTGGATTCTCCTGGGTGTCTAGTTTTCAAAAATATATAGGTTTGCTAGGTTTCCCTAGGTGCCGGCAGGGCTAGGTTACAAAAACTACAGCTAGTCACTTTGGCAAAAAAGGGTCATTTTTCACTGCAAAATTGAGGTCTGACCACGTTGCGTTTTGCGCCGTTTCCTGTCGTGGGCACTAGGCCGACCCGCACAAGTGAGGTACCATTTTTCTCGTAGGACTTTGGGGAACGCGGGGTGGGTGAAAATTTGTGGATCCACGCAGATTCCAGAACTTTCCATCACAGAAATATGGGGAAAATATGTTTTTTTTCAATTGTTTAAGTTTGCAAGGGATTCTGGGTAACAGACCATGGTGGGAGGCACTCAAGTCACCCCATCCTGGATTCCCCTGGGTGTCTAGTTTTCAAAAATATATAGGTTTGCTAGGTTTCCCTAGGTGCCGGCAGGGCTAGGGTTAAAAAACTACAGCTAGTCACTTTGGCAAAAAAGGGTCATTTTTCACTGCAAAATTGAGGTGTGACCACGTTGCGTTTTGCGTCATTTCCTGTTGCGGGCACTAGGCCGACCCGCACAAGTGAGGTACCATTTTTCTCGTAGGACTTTGGGGAACGCGGGGTGGGTGGAAATTTGGGGATCCACGCATATTCCAGAACTTTCCACCACAGAAATGTGGGGAAAATGTGTTTTTTTTTGTCAATTTTTAGGTTTGCAAGGGATTCTGGGTAACAGATCATGGTGGGAGGCAGTCAAGTCACCCCATCCTGGATTCCCCTGGGAGTCTAGTTTTCAAAAATGTATAGGTTTGCTAGGTTTCCCTAGGTGCCGGCAGAGCTAGGGTTCAAAAACTACAGCTAGACTCTTCGCAAAAAATGTGTAAATTTTCAGTGAGAAAATGTGGTGTGTTCACCTTAGGTTTTGAGCCACTTCCTGTCATGGGCACTATGCCTACCAACACAAGTGAGGTACCATTTTTATCGGGAGACTTAGGGTAGTTCAGATTTGTAAAGCAACTGTTATTACCTATTGATTTTTGATGCATTTCTCCCTTCCAAATGAAAGACATTGTGTAAAAAAAAAGTCATTTTGAAAAATGACCAAAAATTTTCATGCAAGTATGAGTATTCCCAATTTCGAAAATGTGCAAATATGCACTGTTTCTAAACTCTGTAATTTGTTCCCATTTCAGAAATACATAGGTGTCTTTCATACCAATTTTTCCATGTATACATTTTCACACTATAATTGCTATGTACCCGGAACAAAAAAAAAAACTATTACAAAATGCTGCTCCGTTTTTTACTCTGGGTTCGTTGGGCTCTTGGTGAACCTACAAGTCCTATATATCCCCACAACCAGGAAGGTCCAGCGGATTTAACGGTACATTGCTTTCTAAGAGATGTCATAATTAGAAGAAGTTACAGGTGAAAACGTTGACACAAAAGGCTGCTTTTTTCAACTAATTTTTAATTTTTCCTATATTTAACTGTTAGTTTCTATAAAGAAACCTTGATGGATCTACACAAATGACCCTTTGCTGAATTCAGAATTTTGTCTACTTTTCAGAAATGTATAGCTTTCCGAGGTCCGTTATTGCTTTTCTACCCATTTCTACCATTATCTGGAAGGAGGTTGAAAGCACAAAAAGTTGCAAAAATAGGGTATGTCCCAGAAAAATGTCAAAACTGTGTAAAAAAAGTTGGATTTCTGACAAAAATCTGTCATTCCCTAAAAGCTGGAGAAATGATGATTTCAGCCCCACACACCCTTTTTTGATATGATTTGCAGAGAAAAACCCAGACACTTTCATTTGCAGCCACTTTTCCCCATTTTTTACAAAAAAACTAAATTTTGCTGTATATTGACTAATTTCTGGGAACCCTCTAGGAGAATCCACAAACCCTGGGTACCTTTAGAATCCGCATGATGTTGGAAGAAAAGGACGCAAATATGGCGTGGATACCTACTGTGGTCAAAAAGTTACAGGGCCCTAAGCACGCACTACCCCAAATAGCCCAAAAAAGGCTTAGCACAGGAGGGGAAAAGGCCTAGCAGCAAAACACTCTCCAACTTTTATCTCTTCAAAATGTGCTAGCCTGCCCATAAAACAGCACCAACCAAACGAGAAAAAATACATAAATAATAGGTAAATGTAAATTATCATAAAATAGAAACTCACTTGAAAACTGCAATTAGAATAAAACGTGACAACCTCAGCTTATACAAAATAATAACAGATCGATATTTAACCTGAAACTGATACTCTTTGTTTCTTACAACAGAAAAGAAGCAGCTGCTCCACATTACAACACCCCCAGCAGAAAAGCTGCCAAAATGTGTAAAAAGGAGGACATACATGTAAATAAAAAAAATATTAAAAGTAATTGCATCATTTTATATGTAAATAACAAATAAACATTTTAAAATTGTTATAATTTATACTATTACACTACTTTCAGACACAATGAAACAGCAAAATGCATAACATTTTGTGTGACTGCTCACTGAGTAGAAAAGAATGGAATAGAATTGAACAGACTATTCAGATGAGTGACGAAGGAATACTGGATTGGTGTCATGCATCAAATCTGTTTGTACTCTGAGTACTCCCCACAGCACTCCAGAAAACAGATGCTCAGACAAGGAAATCACAGCTCCTTCAAGTGGCTGCATAACATATATGGATATAACAACAACCATATTAATTCTTCTGGTGTCTATTTTACTTCACAGATACAATTGTCTGGAAATATAGTGAATATTTTAAACCAAATCAGAGACTGCTGTATATTTTAGTAGAATGGACTATAGTTTCAGCAAATGGATAGACAGTACAGGGATCCATCTGACAGAATCCGTCAGCTTTGTGAGCAACCTTGTACCTCTAATAATGTTGTCCATTGTTTGTCTCTTCTAATCTGTCTTACTCTCGTCTATTACTAGGCTTAGTTTTTTCTATTGTGCGGAACATAGCAGAAATGAAGGAGAAGCATTAATTTCAGAATGGCCAGGTCTTTTGTTTTATTCTGTATGAATTAGTTCTCACCCACGCCAAGCATAATTAGTTCTGAAAGTTATTTTGTCATATATGTCATATATCAATACAATCTGAGGGATGCCACTGAACAGTCAAGTCACTGCTCAGCCAAACAACGAAGGTTGTGCCAAAGATCCTCAAAATTGGATGTCCCCACACTTAAGGACAAAGAGAAGGAATGTTGTGCTTTCAGCGTAGCATAGTTCCCTGTTGTCTCTTTCAAGACTATAATTATGTCCAAACTATTAATAAGCCCATATTTAATGGGTTTTCATCGGTGTTACACAGTCCCTTATTTGGGGCTAGATAGAGCAGTTCCCCTGGAAGAGGGGATACCACAGTAACTCATTCCAAGTTTTATTCGGGTGTGTGGGATCGCACCCAGTAAATCCAAATGTCTTTCCGCTCGCATTTCCTCCTCAGTCTCTTGCTAGAAGCAGGTGGAACGTAAACATAAAATGAGGCCCAAAATAAGGAACTACTTGCAGTAACTTGGTAATTTTAGGCCCATAATTGTATTCCCCATTTTAAAACAAGTGACTGAGCATGACTAATATATTGAGTGGATATACTGCTTAAAATCAGTAGCACCAGGCTCTGTATTTCCATGTTCAATTACCACCCACTGGGAATGGGGAGCTAAGGGTCTGACTTAGAGGAAGAAGTACAGTTTTTCTGTGAGGCAGAGTACGTCTAATCCACTACCCTGACTGACAATTTAGAGATCATTGCTGTTATGCTTGCAACTCACCTGCAAACACAGCTCTTCCACAGGAGTGATGTGTGTCCACCCACTCCTTTCTAAAGAGCTCTGAATGCACAATATTACATTTGGTCACTGACAGATGTTCACGCAGAGAAAAGGCATTAGGGATGGAAGTAAGAATACTGATTCTCTTGGTCTGTGTGGGCTCTTTTGGTTTAAAGATGCTGAGGTTCTTTGGACAAACTTGAGCCACCTCCTTTTCTCTTGTTTATAGGTCTCTCTTCTACTCATACTCTACAACATAATTATTCTCACAAAAAGTACAATCTGAGTGACAAGTAATTGTAAATAAAAAAAGTCAATTATTCAATCTCACAGTTGATACTGTGAAGTCCACTTTATGCCCAATCCATCTGTTCAAGCCAAAGGAGGTGTTATTCATAAATCTTCACATGAAATCAGTTGAAGATATCACAAATAATGAAAAATTCCAACTAAAGCAGGATTACACAGCCAGCACAAGACAATTCAGTCAACAAGTGTTTTGTTGATAGGCAAGTGAATGCAGTACAGGCCTAATGGGGCCGCGGCCATAAAACGGTAGTGGTTTAAGCTAGATTATAGTGACAAAGTAGCGAGGCCAGGAGAATACTCCGCATGATCGTTGCGATGTGCCCCTTTGTCAAGGGAGATATTAGGGTTGTTTTTAAAGGCTTTTTCCATAGAGCACCATTCAAAGACTATGTGTTGGCTTCACTTTTCCCCATACACAAGTGCAGATCATCCGTTGTTGCTTTTTTGCCTTGGTTACCAATGTGTGTGCAAACAAAATTTTAAATGCTGTTTGACCTTAATATGAGGTAAGCGTACTGCTTTTAAACATTCAACACTCGTAGCAGACCTCTCGCATTTGATTCAACATGACCTCATTTGATTTGAGATGATTTGATTAGGCTATTTGTAAAGCACAACTATCTCTCTGAAAGGAGCATCCTGGTTCTATGGGGAAGAGAGAAAAAGAAGACATGTATCTCAGTTATGTAGTGTTGAGGAAGTTGCTGCTCAAGTAGAACATCTACTCGAGTGTCAGAAAAAAGTTGTGCCCACTTGCACAAACTCCTGGTGCTAAAGATCAGCACAAGCAGAGCGACTTACCTCAGTCCACCACTTGCAGAACTCCACAAACTCTGCCCAGGCCTACCCTCAACATGTGCATTTTTTTCACAACTAAATTATCAAGCCTGGTTCCATAAACGTTAATAAAGTAACCCATTCCCCTGAATATACCTTTCCTAACAGCAAGCACAGTATTTTACTCTAGAAATAGCAATATCTCCACGCAAACATCTCATAGGGGTAAAAAATGTGTACAGTTAGATTCATTAAAACACTAGGACTTGTTATAACAGATTGCAGATTCTTTGTTTTAAATTTAAAATTAAGAAACACTGCTTCTTTTACTTACAACTAGATACTAAAGAGTTCATTTTTTAACACAGCATGCTATATTTGCTGATATCTCTCTACATTTTAATGTCTACTTCTCAAAAGCTATATTTAAAAATCTACACCTCAGCAAACAGCTTTTCGCTCAGTAAACCTTGTGTAGAATAAGTTTACCAACTGTAATGCACTTACTGACACTCCTCAACAAAGTTAATAAAATATATAATTAAATACTTGAACTTGAAGATATTTCTGAAATGCAGTTGAAAATAGCAGTCTCTCTCAGTTCTAAATTAAGTCACATCTGCTGAGCACAACGTGAACAGACATCCTTCTCCTCCAAAGCACCAAGGACAATCTGTGCTATCTCCAGCTCTGCAGATAATCACATCACATTATTTCTTTAACTATGTAATAAGAATGTTAACTATTGGTTTACCAAGGCCCTTTTTTTCTACTTCTCCCTATACAATCTTGCGAGGCTCTTGAGTGAGTGTTAAACAACTTGTGGCTCAGTAATTTTCATGAGGATCTTGCAAGAGTCTTGTGGGATAGAAAGAGGCTCATGCAGCAAGCTTCCCTTCCTGTAGATTGAGTTCTTCTCTTGACAGACTTTCGCAAGATTGCAACAGTACTCCAAGAAAATATTATATAGATAGGACTAGCTTCTCAAATGAGAATCATCTCTTGTTGTGGCGTTCTGTATGGTTAAAAGAAGAAACCTCCCTAAGCAGAGCAATTATTGGAGATTGTCTCTCCATTGATGGCCATATGAAAATTCCTTGGATTAAATATGTCATTAATTGTTACTTCGAGATTTATGGTATTAGTCTTAAAAATGACTGTAACGCCTCCTCCAGTCTGTCTAAAAATGTGATGAAATCAGTCTTTATGAATTCTGTACAAAAACAAAGGGAAAGAACTAGCAGAAATTTAAGTACATGTGTTTTTTATAGTAGTTTTTGCGAAAATGAGGGTTTTCAGTTATATCTGAGTTTAGTCACCCGGCCCTCCCATAGGTACGTTATCACCAGATTAAGGTTTGGGATAGTGCATCATTTGGTGGCCTACCCATATATAAAAAAACATCCGGTAGGCCCATGCCCATGCGATAACGTATCAGATCAAAGCACTATGCACTTTCTTTTGGCATGTAATCTTTATGATAATTACCGTCGAGCCTATCTTAAACCCATCTTTTTAAAATACGGAGTAAGGAACAGGAAAGATGCTATGAAGTTGCTTTTTAAACCTTATCCTGATGTATGCTTTTTTACCTGGGGGAACGCTGGGTGGTGGTAAATTTGTGTGAGCCCGGTGATGCCACAACTTTCCCACACCAAAATGTGTGAAAAAAGTGATTTTTTCAGCTAAAATTGAGGTTTGCAGGGGATTCTGGGTAAGGAAACCTTGGGGGAATCAGGAAAGCCATACCTCCCTGGAAGCTGCCGGGTGTATAGTTTTCAGAAATGCATGGGTTTGGTGGGTTTCCCTAGATGGACACCGAGCACCAGGACAAAAACACAAGTGACCCCCCTTGCAAAACCAGGTGGTTTTGCAATAGGCCACTTTGATGTCACCTCACTACGTTTTGGGCCCTTGCCTGCCGCGGGTACTTGGGCCTCCCACACAAGTGAGGCACCATTTTTACCGGTAGACCTGGGGGAACGCTGGGTGGTGGTAAATTTGTGTGAGCCCGGTGATGCCACAACTTTCCCACACCAAAATGTGTGAAAAAAGTGATTTTTCCAGCTAAAATTGAGGTTTGCAGAGGATTCTGGGTAAGGAAACGTTGGGGGATCCACGCAAGCCATACCTCCTTGGAAGCCGCCGGGTGTCTAGTTTTCAGAAATGTGTGGGTTTGGTAGGTTTCCCTTGATGGCCGCCAAGCACCGGGACGAAAACCCAAGTGACCCCCCTTGCAAAACCAGGTGGTTTTGCGATAGGCCACTTTGATGTCGCCTCACTACGTTTTGGGCCCTTGCCTGCCGCGGGTACTTGGGCCTCCCACACAAGTGAGGCACCATTTTTACCGGGAGACCTGGGGGAATGCTGGGTGGTGGTAAATTTGTGTGAGCCCGGTGATGCCACAACTTTCCCACACCAAAATGTGTGAAAAAAGTGATTTTTTCAGCTAAAATTGAGGTTTGCAGGGGATTTTGGGTAAGGAAACGTTGGGGGATCCACGCAAGCCATACCTCCCTGGAAGTCGCCGCGTGTCTAGTTTTCAGAAGTGCATGGGTTTGGTAGGTTTCCCTAGATGGCCGCCGAGCACCGGGACAAAAACCCAAGTGACCCCCCTTGCAAAACCAGGTGGTTTTGCGATAGGCCACTTTGATGTCGCCTCACTACGTTTTGGGCCCTTGCCTGCCACGGGTACTTGGGCCTCCCACACAAGTGAGGCACCATTTTTACCGGGAGACCTGGGGGAACGCTGGGTGGTGGTAAATTTGTGTGAGCCCGGTGATGCCACAACTTTCCCACACCAAAATGTGTGAAAAAAGTGATTTTTTCAGCTAAAATTGAGGTTTGCAGGGGATTCTGGGTAAGGAAACGTTGGGGGAATCAGGAAAGCCATACCTCCCTGGAAGCTGCCGGGTGTATAGTTTTCAGAAATGCATGGGTTTGGTGGGTTTCCCTAGATGGACACCGAGCACCAGGACAAAAACACAAGTGACCCCCCTTGCAAAACCAGGTGGTTTTGCAATAGGCCCCTTTGATGTCACCTCACTACGTTTTGGGCCCTTGCCTGCCGCGGGTACTTGGGCCTCCCACACAAGTGAGGCACCATTTTCATCGGTAGACCTGGGGGAACGCTGGGTGGTGGTAAATTTGTGTGAGCCCGGTGATGCCAAACTTTCCCACACCAAAATGTGTGAAAAAAGTGATTTTTTCAGCTAAAATTGAGGTTTGCAGGGGATTCTGGGTAAGGAAACGTTGGGGGATCCACGCAAGCCATACCTCCCTGGAAGCCGCCGGGTGTCTAGTTTTCAGAAATGTGTGGGTTTGGTAGGTTTCCCTTGATGGCCGCCAAGCACCGGGACGAAAACCCAAGTGACCCCCCTTGCAAAACCAGGTGGTTTTGCGATAGGCCACTTTGATGTCGCCTCACTACGTTTTGGGCCCTTGCCTGCCGCGGGTACTTGGGCCTCCCACACAAGTGAGGCACCATTTTTACTGGGAGACTTGGGGGAACACTGGGTGGTGGTAAATTTGTGTGAGCCCGGTGATGCCACAACTTTAGCACACCAACATGTGTGAAAAAAGTGATTTTTTCAGCTAAAATTGAGGTTTGCAGGGGATCCTGGGTAAGGAAACGTTGGGGGATCCACGCAAGCCATACCTCCCTGGAAGCTGCCGGGTGTCTAGTTTTCAGAAATGTGTGGGTTTGGTAGGTTTCCCTAGGTGCCGGCAGGGCTAGGGTTCAAACACTACAGCTAGTCACTTTGGCAAAAAATTGTCATTTTTTACTGCAAAATTGAGGTGTGACTACGTTGCATTTTGCGCCGTTTCCTGTCGCGGGCACTTGGCCGACCCACACAAGTGAGGTACCATTTTTCTCGTAGGACTTTGGGGAACGCGGGGTGGGTGGAAATTTGGGGAACCACGCAGATTCCAAAACTTTCCATCATAGAAATGTGGAGAAAATGTGTTTTTTTTGTCAATTTTTTAGGTTTGAAAGGGATTCTGGGTAATAGACCATGGTGGGAGGCACTCAAGTCACCCCATCCTGGATTCTCCTGGGTGTCTAGTTTTCAAAAATATATAGGTTTGCTAGGTTTCCCTAGGTGCCGGCAGGGCTAGGTTACAAAAACTACAGCTAGTCACTTTGGCAAAAAAGGGTCATTTTTCACTGCAAAATTGAGGTCTGACCACGTTGCGTTTTGCGCCGTTTCCTGTCGTGGGCACTAGGCCGACCCGCACAAGTGAGGTACCATTTTTCTCGTAGGACTTTGGGGAACGCGGGGTGGGTGAAAATTTGTGGATCCACGCAGATTCCAGAACTTTCCATCACAGAAATATGGGGAAAATATGTTTTTTTTCAATTGTTTAAGTTTGCAAGGGATTCTGGGTAACAGACCATGGTGGGAGGCACTCAAGTCACCCCATCCTGGATTCCCCTGGGTGTCTAGTTTTCAAAAATATATAGGTTTGCTAGGTTTCCCTAGGTGCCGGCAGGGCTAGGGTTAAAAAACTACAGCTAGTCACTTTGGCAAAAAAGGGTCATTTTTCACTGCAAAATTGAGGTGTGACCACGTTGCGTTTTGCGTCATTTCCTGTTGCGGGCACTAGGCCGACCCGCACAAGTGAGGTACCATTTTTCTCGTAGGACTTTGGGGAACGCGGGGTGGGTGGAAATTTGGGGATCCACGCATATTCCAGAACTTTCCACCACAGAAATGTGGGGAAAATGTGTTTTTTTTTGTCAATTTTTAGGTTTGCAAGGGATTCTGGGTAACAGATCATGGTGGGAGGCAGTCAAGTCACCCCATCCTGGATTCCCCTGGGAGTCTAGTTTTCAAAAATGTATAGGTTTGCTAGGTTTCCCTAGGTGCCGGCAGAGCTAGGGTTCAAAAACTACAGCTAGACTCTTCGCAAAAAATGTGTAAATTTTCAGTGAGAAAATGTGGTGTGTTCACCTTAGGTTTTGAGCCACTTCCTGTCATGGGCACTATGCCTACCAACACAAGTGAGGTACCATTTTTATCGGGAGACTTAGGGTAGTTCAGATTTGTAAAGCAACTGTTATTACCTATTGATTTTTGATGCATTTCTCCCTTCCAAATGAAAGACATTGTGTAAAAAAAAAGTCATTTTGAAAAATGACCAAAAATTTTCATGCAAGTATGAGTATTCCCAATTTCGAAAATGTGCAAATATGCACTGTTTCTAAACTCTGTAATTTGTTCCCATTTCAGAAATACATAGGTGTCTTTCATACCAATTTTTCCATGTATACATTTTCACACTATAATTGCTATGTACCCGGAACAAAAAAAAAACTATTACAAAATGCTGCTCCGTTTTTTACTCTGGGTTCGTTGGGCTCTTGGTGAACCTACAAGTCCTATATATCCCCACAACCAGGAAGGTCCAGCGGATTTAACGGTACATTGCTTTCTAAGAGATGTCATAATTAGAAGAAGTTACAGGTGAAAACGTTGACACAAAAGGCTGCTTTTTTCAACTAATTTTTAATTTTTCCTATATTTAACTGTTAGTTTCTATAAAGAAACCTTGATGGATCTACACAAATGACCCTTTGCTGAATTCAGAATTTTGTCTACTTTTCAGAAATGTATAGCTTTCCGAGGTCCGTTATTGCTTTTCTACCCATTTCTACCATTATCTGGAAGGAGGTTGAAAGCACAAAAAGTTGCAAAAATAGGGTATGTCCCAGAAAAATGTCAAAACTGTGTAAAAAAAGTTGGATTTCTGACAAAAATCTGTCATTCCCTAAAAGCTGGAGAAATGATGATTTCAGCCCCACACACCCTTTTTTGATATGATTTGCAGAGAAAAACCCAGACACTTTCATTTGCAGCCACTTTTCCCCATTTTTTACAAAAAAACTAAATTTTGCTGTATATTGACTAATTTCTGGGAACCCTCTAGGAGAATCCACAAACCCTGGGTACCTTTAGAATCCGCATGATGTTGGAAGAAAAGGACGCAAATATGGCGTGGATACCTACTGTGGTCAAAAAGTTACAGGGCCCTAAGCACGCACTACCCCAAATAGCCCAAAAAAGGCTTAGCACAGGAGGGGAAAAGGCCTAGCAGCAAAACACTCTCCAACTTTTATCTCTTCAAAATGTGCTAGCCTGCCCATAAAACAGCACCAACCAAACGAGAAAAAATACATAAATAATAGGTAAATGTAAATTATCATAAAATAGAAACTCACTTGAAAACTGCAATTAGAATAAAACGTGACAACCTCAGCTTATACAAAATAATAACAGATCGATATTTAACCTGAAACTGATACTCTTTGTTTCTTACAACAGAAAAGAAGCAGCTGCTCCACATTACAACACCCCCAGCAGAAAAGCTGCCAAAATGTGTAAAAAGGAGGACATACATGTAAATAAAAAAAATATTAAAAGTAATTGCATCATTTTATATGTAAATAACAAATAAACATTTTAAAATTGTTATAATTTATACTATTACACTACTTTCAGACACAATGAAACAGCAAAATGCATAACATTTTGTGTGACTGCTCACTGAGTAGAAAAGAATGGAATAGAATTGAACAGACTATTCAGATGAGTGTCGAAGGAATACTGGATTGGTGTCATGCATCAAATCTGTTTGTACTCTGAGTACTCCCCACAGCACTCCAGAAAACAGATGCTCAGACAAGGAAATCACAGCTCCTTCAAGTGGCTGCATAACATATATGGATATAACAACAACCATATTAATTCTTCTGGTGTCTATTTTACTTCACAGATACAATTGTCTGGAAATATAGTGAATATTTTAAACCAAATCAGAGACTGCTGTATATTTTAGTAGAATGGACTATAGTTTCAGCAAATGAATAGACAGTACAGGGATCCATCTGACAGAATCCGTCAGCTTTGTGAGCAACCTTGTACCTCTAATAATGTTGTCCATTGTTTGTCTCTTCTAATCTGTCTTACTCTCGTCTATTACTAGGCTTAGTTTTTTCTATTGTGCGGAACATAGCAGAAATGAAGGAGAAGCATTAATTTCAGAATGGCCAGGTCTTTTGTTTTATTCTGTATGAATTAGTTCTCACCCACGCCAAGCATAATTAGTTCTGAAAGTTATTTTGTCATATATGTCATATATCAATACAATCTGAGGGATGCCACTGAACAGTCAAGTCACTGCTCAGCCAAACAACGAAGGTTGTGCCAAAGATCCTCAAAATTGGATGTCCCCACACTTAAGGACAAAGAGAAGGAATGTTGTGCTTTCAGCGTAGCATAGTTCCCTGTTGTCTCTTTCAAGACTATAATTATGTCCAAACTATTAATAAGCCCATATTTAATGGGTTTTCATCGGTGTTACACAGTCCCTTATTTGGGGCTAGATAGAGCAGTTCCCCTGGAAGAGGGGATACCACAGTAACTCATTCCAAGTTTTATTCGGGTGTGTGGGATCGCACCCAGTAAATCCAAATGTCTTTCCGCTCGCATTTCCTCCTCAGTCTCTTGCTAGAAGCAGGTGGAACGTAAACATAAAATGAGGCCCAAAATAAGGAACTACTTGCAGTAACTTGGTAATTTTAGGCCCATAATTGTATTCCCCATTTTAAAACAAGTGACTGAGCATGACTAATATATTGAGTGGATATACTGCTTAAAATCAGTAGCACCAGGCTCTGTATCTCCATGTTCAATTACCACCCACTGGGAATGGGGAGCTAAGGGTCTGACTTAGAGGAAGAAGTACAGTTTTTCTGTGAGGCAGAGGACGTCTAATCCACTACCCTGACTGACAATTTAGAGATCATTGCTGTTATGCTTGCAACTCACCTGCAAACACAGCTCTTCCACAGGAGTGATGTGTGTCCACCCACTCCTTTCTAAAGAGCTCTGAATGCACAATATTACATTTGGTCACTGACAGATGTTCACGCAGAGAAAAGGCATTAGGGATGGAAGTAAGAATACTGATTCTCTTGGTCTGTGTGGGCTCTTTTGGTTTAAAGATGCTGAGGTTCTTTGGACAAACTTGAGCCACCTCCTTTTCTCTTGTTTATAGGTCTCTCTTCTACTCATACTCTACAACATAATTATTCTCACAAAAAGTACAATCTGAGTGACAAGTAATTGTAAATAAAAAAAGTCAATTATTCAATCTCACAGTTGATACTGTGAAGTCCACTTTATGCCCAATCCATCTGTTCAAGCCAAAGGAGGTGTTATTCATAAATCTTCACATGAAATCAGTTGAAGATATCACAAATAATGAAAAATTCCAACTAAAGCAGGATTACACAGCCAGCACAAGACAATTCAGTCAACAAGTGTTTTGTCGATAGGCAAGTGAATGCAGTACAGGCCTAATGGGGCCGCGGCCATAAAACGGTAGTGGTTTAAGCTAGATTATAGTGACAAAGTAGCGAGGCCAGGAGAATACTCCGCATGATCGTTGCGATGTGCCCCTTTGTCAAGGGAGATATTAGGGTTGTTTTTAAAGGCTTTTTCCATAGAGCACCATTCAAAGACTATGTGTTGGCTTCACTTTTCCCCATACACAAGTGCAGATCATCCGTTGTTGCTTTTTTGCCTTGGTTACCAATGTGTGTGCAAACAAAATTTTAAATGCTGTTTGACCTTAATATGAGGTAAGCGTACTGCTTTTAAACATTCAACACTCGTAGCAGACCTCTCGCATTTGATTCAACATGACCTCATTTGATTTGAGATGATTTGATTAGGCTATTTGTAAAGCACAACTATCTCTCTGAAAGGAGCATCCTGGTTCTATGGGGAAGAGAGAAAAAGAAGACATGTATCTCAGTTATGTAGTGTTGAGGAAGTTGCTGCTCAAGTAGAACATCTACTCGAGTGTCAGAAAAAAGTTGTGCCCACTTGCACAAACTCCTGGTGCTAAAGATCAGCACAAGCAGAGCGACTTACCTCAGTCCACCACTTGCAGAACTCCACAAACTCTGCCCAGGCCTACCCTCAACATGTGCATTTTTTTCACAACTAAATTATCAAGCCTGGTTCCATAAACGTTAATAAAGTAACCCATTCCCCTGAATATACCTTTCCTAACAGCAAGCACAGTATTTTACTCTAGAAATAGCAATATCTCCACGCAAACATCTCATAGGGGTAAAAAATGTGTACAGTTAGATTCATTAAAACACTAGGACTTGTTATAACAGATTGCAGATTCTTTGTTTTAAATTTAAAATTAAGAAACACTGCTTCTTTTACTTACAACTAGATACTAAAGAGTTCATTTTTTAACACAGCATGCTATATTTGCTGATATCTCAATACATTTTAATGTCTACTTCTCAAAAGCTATATTTAAAAATCTACACCTCAGCAAACAGCTTTTCGCTCAGTAAACCTTGTGTAGAATAAGTTTACCAACTGTAATGCACTTACTGACACTCCTCAACAAAGTTAATAAAATATATAATTAAATACTTGAACTTGAAGATATTTCTGAAATGCAGTTGAAAATAGCAGTCTCTCTCAGTTCTAAATTAAGTCACATCTGCTGAGCACAACGTGAACAGACATCCTTCTCCTCCAAAGCACCAAGGACAATCTGTGCTATCTCCAGCTCTGCAGATAATCACATCACATTATTTCTTTAACTATGTAATAAGAATGTTAACTATTGGTTTACCAAGGCCCTTTTTTTCTACTTCTCCCTATACAATCTTGCGAGGCTCTTGAGTGAGTGTTAAACAACTTGTGGCTCAGTAATTTTCATGAGGATCTTGCAAGAGTCTTGTGGGATAGAAAGAGGCTCATGCAGCAAGCTTCCCTTCCTGTAGATTGAGTTCTTCTCTTGACAGACTTTCGCAAGATTGCAACAGTACTCCAAGAAAATATTATATAGATAGGACTAGCTTCTCAAATGAGAATCATCTCTTGTTGTGGCGTTCTGTATGGTTAAAAGAAGAAACCTCCCTAAGCAGAGCAATTATTGGAGATTGTCTCTCCATTGATGGCCATATGAAAATTCCTTGGATTAAATATGTCATTAATTGTTACTTCGAGATTTATGGTATTAGTCTTAAAAATGACTGTAACGCCTCCTCCAGTCTGTCTAAAAATGTGATGAAATCAGTCTTTATGAATTCTGTACAAAAACAAAGGGAAAGAACTAGCAGAAATTTAAGTACATGTGTTTTTTATAGTAGTTTTTGCGAAAATGAGGGTTTTCAGTTATATCTGAGTTTAGTCACCCGGCCCTCCCATAGGTACGTTATCACCAGATTAAGGTTTGGGATAGTGCATCATTTGGTGGCCTACCCATATATAAAAAAACATCCGGTAGGCCCATGCCCATGCGATAACGTATCAGATCAAAGCACTATGCACTTTCTTTTGGCATGTAATCTTTATGATAATTACCGT
This sequence comes from Triturus cristatus, assembly GCF_964204655.1. NCBI lineage: Eukaryota > Metazoa > Chordata > Amphibia > Caudata > Salamandridae > Triturus > Triturus cristatus. The sequence continues at coordinate 768,827,849 of NC_140584.1, read as the reverse complement.
CGAGCCTATCTTAAACCCATCTTTTTAAAATACGGAGTAAGGAACAGGAAAGATGCTATGAAGTTGCTTTTTAAACCTTATCCTGATGTATGCTTTTTTACCGCAACCTACCTCCTATTAGCTATCAAAGCAAGGCCTGGTATGCTTTTTTAATTATTTATATTCTTAAATTATGTAACCTGTCTACATTTTAACCATGTATTGTTTGATGTATTTGATGTGTATTTTGTTTTGCTTTTATGGACTTGTTTTAAGCTCCGAATAAAGCCTTATGAACTGAACTGAACTGAACTGACTTTCGCAAGATTGCAACAGTACTCCAAGAAAATATTATATAGATAGGACTAGCTTCTCAAATGAGAATCATCTCTTGCATAATGGGTGTTTATACTAGGGTGTGAGGAGGGATTGTCCTCTCCTTTCAAATTCTCTCTCTCAGATGACAGGTATGCATAGTAGTGTGTTTGTAGGGACTGGCCTGTCCGCAAAGACCCTTCCCTTGGATGATGGGTATGCATAGGAGAGTGTGGAAAGGAACTGGACTCTCGGCTCAGACCTCTCTCTTAGATGACGGATAGGCATAGTAGTGAGTGGGGTGGGACTGGTATCTCCTTTGAGACATTTCTCTCACATGACAAATGTGCAGATTAGGGTGTGTGGATGTACTGGCCTCTCCTTTGAGACCTCTCTCTCAGATGATGGATGTGTGTAGTAGAGTGTGTGGATATACTGGCCTCTCCTTTCACAGCTCTCTCTCTCAAATCACGGGTGTACATAGTGTAATGTGAGCATGGACTGGCCTCATCTTTGAGACCTCCCTATCAGATGACAAGTGTGCATAGTAGGGCATATGGGAAGCATGTAGCCTCTCCTTTGAGACCTATACTTAAGAAGACAGGTGTGCATTGTACGGTGTGTGGATGGACTGGCCTCTCCTTTGAGACCTGTCTCTCAAATGGCAGTGGTGAGTAGAAGTGAGTGGAGAAGGACTGGCATCTCCTTTTATACCTCTCTCTAATGACAGGTGTTTGTACTAGGGTGTGTGAGAGGTTTGGCCTCTCCTTTGAAATTTCTTTCTCAATTGACAGATATGTGTAGTAGGGTGTTTGCATTGACTGTCCTTTCCTTTGAGACCTTTCACTCAAATGACGGGTATGCGCAGTATTGAGTAGGGATGGACTGGCCTCTCCTTTCACACCTCTCTCTCAGATGATGGGTGTGCATAATAGGGTGAGTGGATGGACTGCCCTTTCCTTTGAGACCTCTCCCTCAGGATATGGATGTATATATTAGGATATGTGGATGAACTGGCCTCTCTGTTCACATCTCTCTCTCAAATCACAGGTATGGGTAGTAGGGTGCGTAGATGGACTGTCGCCCCTTTTCACAACTCTCTCTCAAATCACAGGTGTGGTTGGTAGGGTGTCCGGATCGACTGGCCTCTACTTTGAGACCTCTCTCTGATGATGGGTGTGCGTAGTAGGATTTTTGTGAAGTTACTGGCCTCTCGTTTGAGAGTTCTCTCTCAAATGATAGGTTTGTGTAATAGGGTGTGTGCATGGACTGTCCTCTAATTTGAGACCACTCGGTCACATGACAGGTGTGCATAGTAGGGTGTGTGCATGGACTGGCCTCTCCTTTGAGATCTCTCTCAGATGATGAGTGTGTGAAATAGGGTGTATGGGGGACATTTAACCTCTCCTTTGAAACCTCTCTTTCAGATGACGGGTGTGTGTAGCAGGGTTTTGTGGATGAACTGGCCTCTCCGTTGAGATCTCTCTCTCAAATGATGGGTGTGCAGTAAGGTGTGCGTAGTAGGGTATAGAGAGAGATTGGCCTCTCCTTTCAGACTTCTCTCTCACATGACTGCTGTGCATAGTAGTGAGTGGGGAGAAAATAGATTTACCTTTCAAACCTCTCTCTCAGATGACGGATGTGCATAGTAGGTCATGTGATTGGACTGGCCTCTCCTCTCACAGATGATGGATGTTCTTAGTAAAATGTGTGGATGGACTGGCCTCTACTTTCACACTGCTCTCTGAGGTAACGCTTAATAGTGCTTCATAGAGGATATGGGGAGTGACTGGCCTCTCCTTTGAGACCTCTCTCCTAAATAATGGGTGTGCATAGTAGTGAATGGGAAGGGAGCGGCTTCTCATTTCAGACCTTTCTCTCAAATGATGGGTGTGCGTTATGGGGTGTGTGCATGGACTGGACTCTCATTCACATCAAAGGGGGCCAAAGTAATTAGCAAACCAAAAAATTTTCTTTCTATGGAAAATCAGGCCTAACTATAACCACTAGGCAGTATATGTATATGTATATGCAAATGCACATATATATGTATATGTTAGGTACACTTCTGAAGAATCAGCAGGAGCAAGTTGATAATTCCACAATATTGACAGCAAATTGGGAGTAGGGGAGGCTGCAGGCTAGCACTTTCCTGTGACATATTGTAGACATACTAAAGGGTTCGTCTGCAGGCAGCTGTTAATGTGTTTATGATTCTGCATTATAGGTGATACCCACATGGGCTTGATGTCTGCACAGGATATTTTCTGCCTTTAAGTGCGAGCCACTTTAAGGTGTGACTTGGTTTAAACTATCCACTTATATGCATATATTCCTACAGAGCATATTTTGAGCAGAATGTCACATTGGAATCATCCATTATTAGATGTGGCACTATGATTAATTTCAAGTTTAATTTAATTTAGCGTGATATCTGTACCCATCATGAGGGGTTTTATATCTGCTAATAACTCATAGTGAATAGAAACATGCTTTGTGCAATGATAGTCTGATATCATAGCTTTGCATGTGAATTCCTGTTCCCATTTTAGTTTGCCCACTTAGGCTTAATTGATTATGATTTACATGTGCTGACAGAATACATTCCAGACATTGAATAGGGCAGAGTCAAGCACAATTTAACTTTGACACAAATGCTCTGCAATGTGAATAACTGATATCAGTTTTCCCAATGGGGACTCCATTTTTGCATGCATTGACAATACCAATTTCCGTGCTTTACTTTTAATTTTAATTTCATGCCAAAATTAATTTCAATCTAATTTGAATGCAAGTGCAAATTATTCCATTCAACGATACAAACTTTTACAATTTGGATGATTCAAAATCATGAAATATTTAATTACCGATTTAAAATTTAGGGGCTAATTACGATGGTGCAATGATAGCCACTGCCGTTCCGGCGCTGGCGACCATCACGCCATCGTAACGTGAATTACCCACAGCCATATTACGATGTATCGCAGTGGCCGGAAAGTCTGTCCGTCGCTTTTCCACCGGTCGGCAATCGTTACGATTGCCGGCTTGGTGGAGCTGGGGCTCAAATAAGATGGCGGTGTCTAGCAGGCACCGCCATCCATACTAAGATGTAGAGATGATTTTAAGGCCTTCATGGAAAGTCTGGCGGGGATTTGTTTTGGGGGCCAGGGAGGCCTGGGGATCATGATCAGGGGTGAGGGACCGCCGCATGTCAGGCAGGCGGTCTCGTTCCCGCTAGGATGGCGGGTGGACTAAGGTCCGCCCGCCATCCTAATAGGCCCCTTAGTCTTTTCACACTGTTTATTATGAAGTCACGTACTGTTCTTGTAAACAGTATTGCAATATGGCATCTCACTATCAGTGAAAAAGGCTGCAGGACAGCTGAAATGCATCCATAAATAGTTTTAGCGCCACTTCAATAAATTGAAAGAACTTTTCAGTGTTGACATTCGAGGTTACTTTGGCGCAGAATCCATAAGTAAGTAATTTTATTGTACAGTTATTTAAAACATTTCCAAAGAGTACACATAGATGAGCCAACCAAAATAACATCAAGATGAACAAAAAAAAACAACATTCCAATTTTAAAATTGCCCCCCTAAAAATGTATTCTAGATAAAGCATAAAATAAAATACATTTCAATCATGTTCTTGTTAATCAGCATAATGCAAAGATATATGAGCTAGCATAGGTTGCATCAATTATAAATCAGGGGTCTATTGGTCTTGCCCCAACAATTTGTGCAGAAATAGTTTAACTGGACAAAGTGACAGTGTTTATCGGTGCTGACAGTTCGGGGCACGGAAACATATAAAGTGGTAGTGACAACCATGACAGTAACGTCCCCAGCATCACTTAGGGCCTAATTATGAGTTTGGCTGTCTGACGGCCAAAGAATCATGTTCTTCTACTCGACCACCCGACGTATTACGAGTTGGGCAGTCTGAAACGCAGACCGCCAGCACAGCGGTTGTGTCAGCAGCCCTGCAGCAGTCTCCCGATGGTGCAAATTCTTTCAGCAAGTTCTCATAACGCGCCAGGACATCGGTCCAATCGCCAATCCTTTTACAAGTAGACATGTGCACGGCAAAGTGTGGTTCATGAACAGCCATTCAACTGCCATATTAGGAGAACCCCAAGAAATTTTAAACACTGACCATTGGATGGATTCAAATACCACACACATGACTTCCTCTGGCAAGTGGACACACCTTCAAATCATATGCTAAAATGCATCCCTACCCTTACCACCAGACTGGACACATCACCATTAACCAGCAATCTCTTTTTCTGACCTTTTTTCTATCATTTTCCACCACCCATTATCCATCTTTTGTATTTTTTCACACATCCTTTTTTTGTATCGAAACATGATCCCCAGATTCTGGAGTCAGTCGCCCTGGCCGCGGCGCCACACCTCTTCCTATGAATGATGGCATGAGTAACGCGATAACACCCGACACAACCTATCAAATGTGAGCCATGAAAGATACACAGGTTAGTACCAATGCCAGGTGACCCCTTGATCAGTGTCCCATAACAGGATTAACTATTCCAGTCATACAACCAAGCTGCTTGCTGCTCTGAATTCAAAATCAATAGGCTTTGGAATGGATATAAACACATTAGATGACTACACTGTTGGTATAGCTAAGTGTTGGAGGGGACAATTCTGTCCCTACACCCAAACAGATAGCCATTAATTCTAAGAGCTATTGAAATCGGATATATAGCCTGATTGAATAACCCATAAAAATAAATGAATTGGAGCAACCACTATTATATTTACTTAGTCCAGCTCCACACTGAATCTGAAACAAATTACCTAGATATACTCACCTCTAATCTTCTGTTGATTGTTTATCTTTACACATCAGGTGAACCAAGCACTACTGCAGATAAGAGGCAGTCAATGCACCAGAGTCCCTCTCAAGACCAGGAAGAAGAATCAGCCATCAGTGCAGACCATCCTCCTGAAGCATTGGACACTGATGAGTGTCCTGGCCCATTGTCAGGTCACAAGCAATCTTACCTGTTTGTTGCTTGTGGTTGATTTCGCAGAGACGTTATGGACCATCTTCCCGTTACTCTAACTAAATCCCTGTGATGTACTTTTAGACACTAGGCTGACTAGTTAGAATTTAGAGAGGAGGGCCGAATCGGGGACGCTAGCTGTTTCTGGTTGTCGACCTGCGAGGCAACAAGAAAAGCAGATTTTTAGTGAAACTATTACTGTCTATATTCTTTTATACCATTCTCTAGTACAAGTATTAGGCATTCGACTTTCACTATCCCTACCTGCGATCTAGCAAGACTTGGCGTCGCGTCCGTGTTGTCGTAGTGAAGTGGGTATTGTCGTCTCTTGATCAGAGGAGAAGTTGTTGATGGTAAAGAATCGTGTTCAGCTACATAAAAGGTAAAAGGTAAATAAGTTACTGACTTTTCCTTCTCGTTAACTAAACTTAGAAATCTTTTGCGCGTTAACTCTACTTCCACTTACTCCTTTATGATCGTCGTCTTTCTGATCTTCACTACCTGAATGTAATAGGAACAATAGGAATACACCCTAAAACAACATTGACTGAACTAAAGCCTAACCGCTTATTTTAAATGAGCTAAATAAATCCAGTACTGTAACCTTATATTCATAAGAAATGTTTTTTTCTCTTTCAGGTTCCAAAGTTTCAAAGATGGCCTTCAAAACAAAGTCAGGTAAGTAAATCAACTTGTTTGTTTTGCCGCTTGCTTGCGATGGGCGCCGAGATTGGGGGAAGAAGACAAAAAGGTTCACTTAGCTCTTGTTATCTTGCAGCCTCCAGCGTTGCCGGTTTTTGCCTCGATATTCTCCTGGAAGCAAACGACTTTGAATCTCCTGCTGCGAAGCACGCCGCAGTTCTCTTCAGGTAAGCGTTACCGGAATCCTCGAGAATGCGCTCCTGATGTGCGAAGGAAGGCAAAGCGTCTTAGCGTTGTTGGGTGTGGCTATTTATAATCTTGCCACACCCGAACACTACTACTGACGCATCGCACATGTTTCCAAACGTGCGCCTAGCGTCTGAATGCAATTTCTCTATCGTTATGCAAACAAAAAGGATCTCTTTGCCGACAAGCCTAAGGAGTATACCAAATTAAATTATACATAGCGTGAAAGTAAATAACGTACAAAACCATGTTTCACATCACATTAATGAATTTGCCCAATACAGCGTTAAGGTCTTATACTACATATGTATAGCATCTCATACCTTTACACTTATCAACATACATACATTGGTGTGCAGGATACATGGGTCGGGGTGGGTTTTTATATTACAAGACAATCGTTTTCAGCCACAATGTCTACGCTATGTGGCGTTAATCATGGGGTCATGACACCTATCTGGGATGCCTGGGAAGACACCAACAGTTGGGCTCACTGGGCCCACACTTCTCACCACATTGGTAACATCTCAGACAACAGCTTGCACACAACCAGTGCACCTAACACAGGCAGTACCATCTACTGTCCCCCAGTCCAGGCTTCTCGGGTGGCCCTCAACACCCCAGTCAGTAAAGAGCCTGGACCCAGTGGGAGGGTGCAGTCTGTGCCAAGCGCACAGATTAGTGGGTCTAGCTATCGGGGGAGAGGCAATGTGGACCCCTAGAGTGAGTCCACTGAGGCTATGGACACCCAAGCTCCCATTACACAAGTCCTATGCATTTACCAGGACTCTCATGGTGTGTTGGGCCAGTTTGTGGCAGAAGTCAGGGCTAAGAAGGAGCTGCAAGAGTCAATACACCAGGAGGTTGCTGGAATATGGGTTATGGTGGCCGGTGTTAAAACCGAGGTAGTGGTGCTATGTACGAGGTGGATGTGTCCGCACAGTGGTGGCTGGGGTCTGCACCAAGGTGTTCAACTTCCATACTGAGGTGGCCTCCCTGGTAGGGGTGCTGTGGAACATCAACACTACCCTATGCAGTTCTTTTCCACCTTTGACTACCCCTTCCTGTGGTCAAAGTACATCCCCACCTTCCAATTCTGCAGCAGCCACAGGAAGGGAGGCCCTGTTAGAGCAGTCTTCACCTGTAAGGACCCTTGGCTGAGCAGCTCCCTATCCCCGTCTCCCAAAAAGAGGGGGCATCCACCTAAAACTTCAGGAGGAAAGAGTGGCAAGACCAGGACCACTGCCAGAGAGCCACCTCACCCCTAATGGTGGTGTGTGTGTGAGACATACTCACTTTGTTGACTGTTCTTGGCCAATTTTCCCAATCTGATGTGAGGAGTGTTTTACCAAATCCATAGAGATCTGCCTTCACTGGGGCTAAATTCTCATTTGTGGGGGACTGGATTTCGCTGCCTACATGTTTCAACAATGCTGTAAGCACCTCTGTCAGGACATGACTGAACATCAGTTGTGACATTCCACCTGAAACGGCAACAATGAGTTGAAATAAGCATGTGGCCGATAAATGCAAAACTGACATATCTTTAACATGTGGGGTGATCCTTTAGGGGTTGATTATTTGAGCTAGGAGGTCTGGTTCCAACTGACGACTCATATGCAGGCTGGTTTCACAATTTAATTGGAATTTCTGTATCACATGCCGTTCCTGCATGGTGTGTAGGTCAGAAAATGGGCATAACACAAGAGACTGGTGTCTCCTTCCTCTCCCAGTGTACCTATGTGAAAAGTACATGGAACATTAAGTTTATTCTCAGTTTGCTAACTGTCATAAATATGACCTATAATGACAAAGCCATGAGTAGGTACATACTTTTGCATCCAAAAGGATTGCAACTGTGACTTCATGACTGTACAATCTAACTTTTTCACCAGTCATCCACAAGCTGGCAGTCACAGAACTGTAACATGATTATGCACTCCATCATTTCAAAGTAGAGACACAGCACCATAGTGCGGGGTCACTGACATGTAAAAGCAGCTAATGCATTGCACATTGTACAAATCACATTGTAAACATGTGCACATTTATGCAATACACAGATGAAGTGCTGTAGAGGACATGACATGGTAATGGAACTTTTCCATTGCCAAGGTCTCAGCATTCATATGTTGTGGTGGTGGTGCAATCCAGCTTGTCAAATACAGTCTTGGTAAATGTGAACATGCTGTGCGACACAGTACACATGACCACTAACATAGCAGGTGCCTGACCTCGCAAATAGGACAAATAGAGGCTTACACCGCTGGCAGTCGATGACCGCATGGTTAGCGGTTACTCGCACGTCAGTGTCTGTCATAGGCTAATGTTGGGGAATGTGACCACGGTCATTATTATTATTATTATTATTATTAAATTTATATATGGCGCAACAGCTACCCGGAGGTTTCCCGGCGCCTGGGACACTGCAGGACGGAGTCAGGGCCAAAGAAGTTTAAAAGCTGGGCTACTGATTAAAAAGCCAATGTCTTTAGATCCTTGTGGAATTTAAGCTACTGTTTTTCATGACGTAGGTGAGTCAGGAGAGAGTTCCAGAGTGAAGGAGCTAAGAAGGCAAAGGATTGTCCCCCCATTTTGGCTCGCTTGAGTCTAGGCACCTGGAATTTTAATTGATTCGAGGATCGAAGCGAGCGTGAGGGGCAATATTGTTGGACCAGGGCGCTTAGATAGTGGGGAGCAGAGCCCATGTTTATTCTGTGCATGTAACAGAGGGCTTTAAATTTGGTACGATTGTCGATTCTCAGCCAGTGGAGTTCTCGGAGTACACCAGAGGTTGGGGCTGTTCTGGGAAGTTGGCAGAGCAGTCTAGCCGTGGAATTCTGGACCACCTGAAGTCTGCAGAGCACTTCCTTGCCTGCACGCATATAATGCACATTTCCGTAGTCCAGTCTGGAAATTACCAGAGCTTGGACGACAGTTATTTGGGTGGTCGCTGGAAGCATCCACAGGCTTTTTCGAAGCCACTTCAAAATAGTAATCCAAATTGAAGCTACTTTAATCACCTGCTGCTTCATAGTTAGTTGATCGTCAATGACGATGCCGAGGTTAAGTGCTGATTGGGATGGGAGGGGGAGGTCACCCATCTCAGAGGGCTAATGTTGGGGTCCCCAAAGCAATTTTTTGTTTCCAAAGATGAGGAGTTCATTTTTTTCCTCCATTCAACTTACGTTTGTTAGCGTGCATCCAGTCGGCTATCTTTAATAACCCTGCTTGCAGAGAGGGTGGGTTAGGGGTTTCCCTAGGGGAAAGTGAAAAGATAAGCTGTGTTTCATCAGCGTAGGAATAGATAGTCAGACCTGCTTGTTTTGCTATCATAGCCAAAGGACTAACATGTATGTTGAAAAGTAATGGACTGAGAATGGAGCCCTGGGGGACTTCATACGAAGATCTTTGAGTCTGGGAATGAGCTGTAGAGGAGAAGACCTGGAAAGTCCTATTGGATAGAAAGCTGGACAGCCACGTGAGAGCCTTTCCGCCGATGCCCTTTCTGTTAAGGATTTTTAGGAGAGAGGAATGGGAAACGGTATCAAAAGCTGCACTTAAATCCAGCAGGATAAGTGCTACCGTTTCTCCTTTATCGATTAATCGACAAATGTTATCGGTTACACCCAGTAGGGTTGACTCTGTTGAAAAACCGGCACGGAAACCTGATTGAGAAGGATGTAGAATTTTTTTGGTTTAAACAAACTTGGTCAGTTGGCGATTGACGTGTTTTTCCAAGATCTTAGAAAAAATGGGAAGCAGGGAAATAGGGCGAAAGTTAGAGAGAATCTCAGGGTCGGAGTTGGCTTTTTTTAGTAAGGGAAGGACCATTGCATGCTTCCAGGTTGCAGGAACACAAGCTTCCATGAGTGATATATTAAGGAGCTGCATGATAGAAAGGAGTATGGGGAGATCCAGTTTTTGAAGTACAGTAGGGGGGATAGGATCCCGCGGGGATCCCGACTTAATGCTTGTAAGAATGTTGTAAAAAGAAGTCATGTCCAGGGGAGACCATTCATTAAGCAAATTAGTACTATTTGCTTGGGCTGTTTCCTGAGCGTTGTGAGGAGGTGTGAAGTAGGTGGGTTGAGGTTTTGGAGTGACATTGGGGAGATTGTGGAATTCGGAGTAGATTTTGTTGATTTTATCCACGAAAAAATTTGCCAAATCATTGCATTGTTTAGAATTAAGGCCAGGGGGCTTGGGTTGGCAAGTGTCACCCGAGAGCTCCTTTACTACTCCAAATAATACCTTGGGGCGTTTTTGTGATTGTGTAATGATCTGGTTGGCGTAGTCAGCCCGAGCGGTGTTACACATTAAGTGATAGTTATGGAGAGCTAATTTGTAAGATGATTTTTTTCCTTACTCGTAGTTTTTTCGCCATTGTCTTTCGAAGTTTTTACATTTAGTTTTTTCTGTTTTAAGTGTTTCTGAAACCATGGAGCTGGGGGACGATGGTGGCCCTGTTTATTCTTTTTGTTAGACAGAGGAAGACATTCATCAATGGCAGATGTTAGCCAATTGTGGATGACCCTGTCGTCTTTTAAACTCGTGATCGTACGCATAGTGTTATTCAGAGTTAAGTTCAAGGTACTAATGTCTAATGACGGGCGCAGACGGGCTTGCCTTAGTCGCGAGAGGCATCTATTTTTAAGCTGTGGGGGTAGTCAGTTGCAGAGCATCTGATTGGGAGCCTACCCAGAAGTTGTTAATCACTTCCTGTGGCACTATTTACGTCCCTCCACTCAATCCAAATAATTGGCGGTGAACCGGGGATACAGTGCAGGTGAGGGTATTCTAATTGGATTTACTCAAGTTATTGATCGCGATTAAAACAAATGTGCAAGTTTTGTTTTTTAAAAGTTCAGTGCAATATTTTGGTTCAGTGCAATATACAATGATAAAAAGACAGAGGTTTAGCGAGTCATCCAATGACTATGTGCGTCTATGCTTCTGCCTACCTAATCACCGGACATGTATGCCGCGGTTTGAAAAAACACTCATTTGCCTACTAACACTGCTGCCATTAAAACCTCCTCACCGTCAGCTGCTGTGTGTCCCCTGTGGGAGCAGCTATGCAAGGCCAAACAGGTGCTAGGGCCCCGCATTCACAACTGAAGAGCTGGAGACCCTAGTTTGAAAGGTTCTTTCCCTGTATGGCCAGCTTTATGACTCATCGGAGGAGCAGGTAAGTTCTGCATGATGTAGGAGGGGTACTTATGTCTCTACCTTAACATGTCTATGCGCAACTCTGTGCCTATGAGTCCCAGACTGAAAGTACAGACCCATTTGTTAGGATCTTTTATCACTATTGTGGTCAGAGATGTGTAGGATGATGGTGCACTGCACATTGCCTGGAAACACTATCCATTATGATTTTGAAGACACACCATATCCTACCACTGCACCATGGACATTCATAGGCGTGCATGTTGTAATGTGGTCTAACATGGGCTTCGCAGGGAAATCATATTTAATCTGCCAGGGAATGTTCATGTAGCAATGCATAACCATAACTAGTGGTGTGAAAAGGGAAGGTTCAGCAGTAGATTAATGTGGGTATGTGTTTGTTCCTACACATCTCACAGCGCATACCGGACCTCACCAACCTCTTGGCTTGGAGTTCCGGATCATCACAAACTCGTTCTGTGGACAACACAATGTTGTTGTCTTGTATTGCAGGACCATTACATGAACAACTACTCATGCACTACTTGGACATATGTAGTTAGTGTTGGATAACTGTGCCAAAGTTGCAAACAGCCAGTCCTGCCAATTATACCAAGCCACTCTGTGCCAAGATGTAGCAAAGCTATATGTCAAATCCAAATTCAGCATACTGTCCTCACCCAGCATATCTTCTGATCCAGAGACACTGTTAAAAATGGTTGAAATATGCAATTTTTCTCCCAAGACTTTGCAGTAAAGCCACCTATAACATTGTACCTGACTGGTGCCACAGGGCTGAGTGTCCTTGCCACTTATTCCCATTTCAAATGTGTTGCACAGTCTCAGGACAGGCCCATCACTACTACAATTGTGCAGTAACAGGCCCAGGAATCCAGCTCTCGTTGGGTAGAGTAACGGCAATCTTGACTCATGTATTGTGCAGATAGTTGTTGAGTACAGCAGTTAAGTCCATCACAGCATCACCAGGTGTGTCACATGGAGCTACCACACTGTAGTTCAAATAGGATGTTGAGGTCATCCCTGTCACATTTCCTTCAATACCTAAACGGGTAACCTTTTCTGCAAGGACATCCGCCACATGCTCAGTGAGTCTGGCCATTATTATACGTAGAGTAACACACATGGCCACCATGTTGGTAAAGGTGAGTACAAAGTGTGACACATGCCAGAAATTTTATGTTGATCTAAGGTATTGGGATGTATCATAGTTGGTTTTAACAGACATGCTGTTAGACATCAGGCCTGTTTTACTGTCTGTGCAGTCATTTAGATATTTCTAAGCTGCCATGTTCTCCCAAAAGTGTGTAGTGGTACCTCTTTTATAATTCAACAGACCATGTGTAGTGGCCCTAGTCTTAGTGTTGTACTTAGGATGGCATGGGCGTTGGCCAAATCAACATGAGTTTGGAACAGTCATAAAGGGAATTGGTGCAATGCATACTCATGTCAGTGTGCATGTCCAACAATTGAGTCCAAAGATTTGTGGTCTAGTTAAGTGCTACTTGAACATGTTAGGTGTCTTGAAATTCTTGATCTGCTACACAGATGATCTCTGTCTTGTATGTCCACTCAGTTTCATCATCTATTGCATCCATCGAGGTCCACACCCATATTAAGCAAATGCATTGGAAACGCATCATCCAGAAATTACGGTCCCTGGGAGTCTTTCACAGAGACACTGGAGCCAAACCATCAATGTAGTCTAGACAGGGAAGTCCTCCCCATGCCATAGGGGTGCACACCGGACCCTGACTCCCCCAATGGCTCGTATCATGGTGATGGCTTACTCTGAGATTGATGGGCAGTCCAGGCCCAACAGCAGCTAGGAGGGGGTGAGTATTGGTCTGGACAATCTGATTTAACACCTAACCTTTTATTCATTGTCACAGGCACCTGAAAAATATTAATCTGGAGTGCAAGTAACGTGAATCCCCACAGCAGAGTAAATGCATGTGTACTGCTGGTTGGCATTGGTAACATATCTGTGTTGTTTCATCATATACACAAGTGTATGTTACAAGATCTATGGCTCTACATAGTACAACACTGTGTCCATCACAATTTAAAGTGATAGCCAAGGTGTCAAGGACTTATGTGACTGGTGATGTGTCTATATGTCATGTTTCAACACAGACAGGGGTGTAAGGACATGGGTGGGTCTGTCACACATACCCATTCATAATAATCATTGCTAAATATCTGAGATATATGTGATGAAAATTACATGAATGGTATGAGGACTGATAGTACTGTCTCACAACGTGATGTACCATGCTTGTGAGGTGTCAGTAGACATGTATGTCACAGACACATGTTAAAATTTCTGTTTTAGCAGGTAGTGTAAATCTGAGTTGTTGTATGCATATTTGAGTGGGTACTGTAATGAACAATTTGGGATAGATATGTTAGAAACATATTTATGGCGCTGTGATGTCTATTCCCTACTGTCTACAGTTGTGACATACTCTACATGGAATGGACAGTCCTTGTCTCTCATCACTGTTACTTGTTGTAGTAGCTACAAATTATGCAAAACTGAAATGGGTGTGGACTTAACACAAAAGAGGAGTGTGGATGTGCATAGGCCTAGGTGGTATCAGGTCAGAAGGATGTATGTAATAACATGCCAACCAAACTTGAAACACATTGGCTCCAGGATATTCTGGTGTGTGACACAGGATGTATAGCTATGTGAAACCTTTAATTCAACATTTAGATGTGTTGGGACTATGAACATATAATAAAGTGTAAAAGTGGACTTGACAACAGGATTGTCTGGGCACTTTCCTTGTCACTAACTCCTTGGTTCTAGACATCTTGCTGGGCAGTACCTATAGCTGGTTCATATGAGTTCATGTGGAAATGGGCTTCACAACAGTATAGTAGATTTTGAAGGTTGCTGTGTGGAATGGGTAGGGCTGCTGTAATTTATTTAACTCAATGGACACTACCACTGTTGGGTCCGAGAGAGAGGTTTCACCCAAAGGCCAGGGGACTTTGTTTGTGTTTTCCCTAGCAATATAACTTCCACCACAGAAATGAACGGGTCTCTATGTTTACTAGCCCAGCCTCTTGTGGGAGCCTTTACACACCTTATGATATAGGTGTTCCTTCACCGAGGAAAAATGTGTTTGTTTCTGTGGTGGAAGTAGAGCTGCTGTAAGCCTAGCCTGCTACTTGGAGTCACTTGCTCTCTGAATTTTGTGAAAATGGACGAAGTTTACAGGGCCAATTCAGACCTGATAATATACATGGAGAATGAGTAGTGAAAAGTTGACTCTTTCAATTGTGGCAGACTGTGGTTCGGAGCTCTTTGTGTGCAGCTGTTACAAACTTAGGCTGCATACATGCATGTGCTCCTGCTAAAGGTGTAGTCATTTTGGTATTCCTTGTAGGTCGTGTGATACCTGCACATCTTTTAGTGTATAGAACCTTTCCTCCTGTGTGTCTACACTGTTGATTTTAATCTAGCTCATTTATCATTTTAGCATCCACACAGTCAAGCAGAGGAGATAGGTCCCAGGATGTTGGGGAGCAGCTGGCTTAAGTGTTTCCGGTCAGGACACAGATACAAATTAACCCAGGAGCCAAGAAGGCGAGAGGTGTGCCACGGAGGACACCTACACCATGACTTCATCCAGCGAGTTGGATTCCAATATCCATTTCTTGGTGGTAGCGGACCCCACCCAACCAGGGGCCGTGGATGTGGTCTGACGGCTAGAGCTGCTGACTTTGGAGCAGGGAAACCAAGGCTCGAGTCTTGTGGTCACGTCCACATCCTCTTTTTCTGGGCAAATTACTTAATCTCCCCATGCCTACCAAAAAAATTAATGTGTCCTTGTGTTACATAACTAGTGCTCATGTAAAGTACTCCAATACCTTTGGGTCGAATTTGTGCTATATAAATCTGAAAAAAAAACTGGTGCAGTATCATCAGTGTCCACCACGCTCTGTTTTACCTCCACCCTCCCTGCTGCTCCCCAGACAGTTGCCTGGGCCATCTACCTTAAGAGGGGAGCCAACTCCCCATCTGCAGGCCGCCCTGCCCTGACCCTGTGACCCCAGCTGCCCTTGGTGAGGAGCCTATTGGCCTCCTGAAACAGATCTCTGTTGGTCAGATTTCACTGCTGAATGCCATCCAGGGTCTTTGAAGCCAAAGTACTCAGATGGCTGCCTACCTGGGTGGCATTCACAGAGGTATGTGTGCCCTACAGGGATTAGTTCAGGCTCTGGCCTTCTCATTAATGGAAGCTTTACCCCCGCTCTGTCCCATATCTTTCCGCAATCCCATCCCTTTCAAAGACCCTATTCCTCTGCCTGCCCCAAGCACACTCACACCTGTGCATGCACTCATTCAATCAGACATATGCAGCACACACCCATCTACACCACCCACCAGCACCACAGACACCAAACCAGCAACCACACACCCATCCACACCACGCACCATCACCAAAAATACCACACCTGCACCCACACACACATCCATACCACCCACCAGCTCCCAAGGCATCACACCTGCACCCACATACCTATCCACACCACCCACCACCACCCCAGAAATCACACCTGCACCCACACACCCATCCACACAACCCACCAGCACCAAAGACGCCACACCTGCACCAACATCAGAGCCACATACAACAGACACTTCCACTCCCTCTACCGCCCAACCTGACCTCACCTATGATCAACTGACAACCTTTATCCGTGATGAATCTATCTTTCCCTTGGACTTTGCGCTGTAGAACACCTGCATCCCCCTGAGCCCAGGTCTGCTTTCTCAATCTACAGCCTCCACCCATCCACCTCATGTGCTACCCTCCCAAATCTACCCAAGAAAGAGGAAAAGAGGCAGGCCCCGTTTTACTCCCAAGGAATACCCTGCAAGGGCAATGTCTACTCCTTCCTATACCTAGCCTCCTACTCCTATACTAATTGCTTGAGGTGCCTGGCTTGCCCACCTCATACCCCTCATGGGGAGGGTCCCCTGGCAGTTTTGAGTTGGCAAGAAAGGTGACATACCTGTCAGTCACCTCCCCCTACCATCTGACCTAACATCTATGTAATGACCAATGGCCTGATGTGCCATTGTGCTTTCTTGTTGAACATAATACATTATTTTAGATTTTGTTATTTACACTTAGGTCCTGCCACTGTTTATGATCAGAATGTGTAGACATCATGGTCTTTATGACAGGTGTTGGACTTGGCCCTTTTTGGCAGGTTCACCCCTGATCTTTTTGCCTTAAGCTCTGACATGGTGGTATTAATTTTAGGCCTCTGGGCACTTTTTCACTGTGGCCCAGCGTGCGCGCTCTGAGTGCGTGTGGTGAGATTGGCCTGCCCTTTCATAGGAATGCATGGGGGATATGTGTGTCCATGGTAATTCCTGGTATGAGAGGAGTGCAGGGGCGAGTTTGGTGTGTACGAACTCATGAGGATAAATGCTGCGCAATGGTGTGCGCAGCTTTATGTATGGTGACTCGTGGAGAAGTGCCACTTTTAGAAGTTGGCATTTCTGTGTTCTATGTGTCTGCCTGCCTGATGTGGAGTGCATGTCTGGCTTGTGATTGACAGGACCTGAGAGGGCTGGGGAATTCCAGGAGCCAGGGTGAGTCTGCCCAGTGGTGAATAGAGAGATCTGCATGTACATGGGAGGGAGGAGTTGCACCTGGGACCTGAATAGGACTGTGCCTTCCCTCCACAATGCTGGCTCCACCTCCTGTGGTGCGTCTGATGTCCCTGGCCTGTCCTGTGAAAAGAAGGAAGGAGTCATGTACACTAAGTTCTCCTGAACCAGTTGTAAGGAAATGTGTGTATAAAAGAAGGGTCTGTGACCCCATGAAAATGTTCTTGTTCTTGGACTTGAATCTGCCAGGGGCATGCTGCTGCTGGGGCCAAGGGGGGGCTGCCATGAGGGCTTGCCTCCCTGGGTCCTGCCTTGCCCCTCGACCTGGAAGACCTCTGTTGGGATCCTTTTGCTTTGCTTTTTGGTCCAGGACTCTGGTGGCCTCCAGTGCCTTGTGAGCGCTTTATTCTATTTTCTGGTGGCTCTGTCTCCCTGCAGCGCTGGGCTGCGGTCCTCTTAGAGGGAATCCCAAGCATAGGGATTCCCCCGCTTAGCGGCTTTAATTATGGAGCGGGTGCCCACCCCGCTCTTATGCCGTTAATCACCTTGATTCTAAGGCGGGTGCCCACCCCGCCTCTGTTTTCTACAAATGGCGGGTGCCCACCTTGCTGCTGCCTATTTTTGTATTTAACTGCGGATGCCCACCCCGCAGTATTTGCCTCTTAGTGGGTGCCCACCCCACATTATATTTTTAATGGAGAGGGAGCCTACCCCTCATTGTGCCTGGAGTAAAGTTGCTGCCGCTGTGGCCGAGCCGAGTCTGCCTGTGACGTGGGCGGAGCCTGCGGCAGGGCCGGAAGGGGCGCGAGAAGTTGCAGGCCAACACGGGGCTCCCATGAGCTGTGGGGAGCCCCAGCACCGGAAAGAAAGTGCAGATAGAGCCTTGCGGGCTCCATTTCCGCCCCCTCCTCATCTCGAAGAGAGGGAGGTGGGTTCGCCGTCCGGAGCCGTGCCAGCTCCCCGTTAAAGCCCCGGGTCCCAGGAGGTGAGTGAGAGTTCGAGGGGGTGGGGTGGTGCCGGTCGAGGCACAGTGCCATTTACCCATTTTGAGCGGCCCCGTCTTGCAGCGGGTCGCTCCAACGATCAGGGGGCATGTTTTTGGTTTATAGAGCCTAGGTGGCTCCCCCGTTTGGCCATAGTTGTTTTAGGAGCCAGCCTGCTCCAACGGGGCCCTACTTGTTCAAAGGGCCCCAGTGGGGGTCCCGAGGGCCCGTGGGCCTGTGCTGCCCCATATTGGCCCTTGTTCATCAGCTGCCCCACTTTGCAGGGGTCAGCTGCAACCCTATGGGGGCATTATTTGTTTACGGAGCCCCGTGTGGCTCCAACGCTTCGCATAATTATTTTCAGAGCCCCGTGTGGCTCCCACGTGGATCATTGTTCTAAGGGCCATTGAGAGCCCATGCTGCATTTTTATATTTCCAGCTGCCCAGCAAGTAGTGGGCATCTGCACCGTTTAGGTCTTTCTTTTCTTTAGGGGGACATGTTTGAATCCAGAGTGAGATGCACTCCTTTGCCCCCTTTGTCTTCACAGCTGCGCAGCACTTAGTGCCAGCTGCAACGTTTAGGTCAGTGCAATTGTGCACCCCTGACTCCTGCTGCATTGGCAGTGCGCCCTGACTTTTGGACAGAGGGCATTTGAGCCCCTTAGATATGGCCAGTTGGCCAGGGGGACTGTTAGATTTATAGGGTGCCAGGCCCTGATGTGATTTGTAGGGTGCTAGGAAATGTAATGTATGTAGTATGATTTATGCACCCTGATTTATGCTTCTAGGTGTGATTTTATGATTAGGAGGTTTTACCTACTGTGTTATGTTTTATTTTATTCTCTACTGTGGTTTAGGTATGAGTAATTCCCTAGTGCGGTTTATGCTAGTAAGTTTATTTCCTAATGCGAGTTATGTTTAGGAGATTATGGTCTACCATGTTTAGGCTTATGAGGTTGGTGCAGAATAGATTTCTCGCCTG
Organism: Triturus cristatus; assembly: GCF_964204655.1. Classification (NCBI taxonomy): domain Eukaryota; kingdom Metazoa; phylum Chordata; class Amphibia; order Caudata; family Salamandridae; genus Triturus; species Triturus cristatus. The sequence continues at coordinate 768,808,839 of NC_140584.1, read as the reverse complement.
ATGTGATACTGTGCATAATATGATTTATGTTACAGGATGATGCTGAGTATAGTGTCTGCCAGTGATTACTGGTTGTGGTCTACATTTATGTTATGTTCTTACTTTTACTATTTTTACCAAGTGATACTTCTAACAGTGGCCCACGTGGCCCTGTCATATGTAAATAATCCCCTGTTAATATTGCCCAGTGCCAGTTGACACAGTGTATATTGTGTGATTAACATCTAATGTGTTTTATGATAATACAAAGGCTAGTTTTATATATATCTTGTGTGGAGTTCCTTTTGTGGTGTGCCTAGTATGTTGTTGCTGTGTGTGTTGCGCAAATGCTTTACACATCACCACCGGGATAAGCCTGACTGCTTTGGCGTGTAACTCCCTTGCCCTGACTAGAGTGGTGGTCTCTGCCTGGCTTTGGCGCGAGCCTTAGCCAACCAGAGAGCCTATTTCTAACAACTGATAACAACATATTTAGCTCCTACATGTGTATTGCTTTGCCAATAGCAGATATATGAACCAGTAAATGGCACTGATGATGAAATACCACTGGAGATGGCCAAGTGTCAGTGGATGTACATGTTAGTTGATATACACTAAGGTGGTCGATCATTTGGTGGGTATGTCTCTACTCCTCTTGGGTAATGTGATCCTCTTTTGGCTTAAATCTTTTGTAATGGTGTAGATAGCAGATGTGGCAGATGTGGTGAAGTGGCAGATGTGTTAAAGTGACAATCTTGTATCACTACACTTCGAGGTATATATATGTTTAGGCCTAATGTTGATAGAATTGTAATGTGCATATGTGCACACATGTGATTTGGCCTTTCACATTACTAATCTCACTGTGTCACAAATGCAATTGCTGCTGAGTTTGCTGAGCCGAATCAGACTTACACAATTCCATGACTTACATGTCTGTTTGTAAAGACTGAACATATCCCCATACGAATGTTCAAGCGACAGCTACTGTGCGCATGGCGCTTTTGAGCCATGTGCAACGTTGACTCTTAGCCAGGCCCTCTAGCTGACAGGTTCCCATGTGGTGGTGAGAGTGTCATCAAGTTTGTGCACTCAGTTTTCATAGTGTCCTAAAGATTGATATATCATGCTTGCATGATGTAGAGTACTGGGAAAAAGCTTGGGTGGTGAACTCTGCTCTGCTTGCGTAGTTTACAAAGTTTTATTCAATCCGCTTTAAGCAGAGCTCGCGGAGTTCTGAAAAACTCTGTTCTGCACAGCAGAGCGGAGTTTTTTTCCTAACTCACACTTGTCAACACCTCCCGGTGATATTTTTCCTCATTTGCGCTCTTCAATGTCAAGTTGGCGAGCGAGGAAAATCAACATCCCAGCGAGATTTCTCCACACGGGCGGTCGGATTTCTCAATGTGAGTGGTTGCGTATGCTCACGACCAATCGAGTTGAGAAACCGTCTGTTCGCGTTAAGAAAGATGCTGCTCGAGTAGAAAATCTACTTGAACAGCGGAAAGGAAGCAGCACCTGCTTGCTCCCACGCATGCTGTGCATACTGCTGTTTGCGATAATTTCACAGCACAGACAAACACCCAGCACTGAAATTTACAGCGAACTGCATTTTTCTAATGCACTCAGCCACTTGCGGAGCTCCGTGTTGGCAGAGTTTTTTGGGCACTTCGCGGAACTCCACGAGCTCCAGGCAGGCTTAACTTGGAATAGCAGGTACAGTAGAAGTTACCGTCTAGCTAATTTCCAAACATTTCTTTATGTTTAGTCTACACATATCTTGACATGGATCACAGTGTCAGGTGTGACGTCAGCGAGGTGACAACCAAAAGTCGTCTTGAGCACGAACAGTACAGAAAATGTCAGTATTACACATCCATCCACATTTTGTGTGACTTACAACTATTCTTGCCGATACCTATCTGGCTTCTACATGTGTGCATGTGAGTATGGAATATCTAGTACATACTTCGATTGTTAATTCCACACAGACAGGCTCCATGTATATGTCTCTTCACACTGTTACATCCATCATCACTGTAGTCCAACTCACAACGGAGTCGTTGGTGCCATCAGGAGAAATGTTCTAGATACCAGTTTGTGAACTGCTTACCCATAAACTTGGTCCACACCCTCCATAGACATGCTGTTACATGCTTGTAGTCAGGGTTTTAAGTGAGCTGGGTCCTGCCGGTGCTCAGCACCAGCAGTTCTAAAAACAGGGCTTATGATGGGGCCTATTGGGCTCATCATTTTTGCTCTCACCCTCAGAGTGAACAAAAAATCTTTACTCTGCAGCAGTAACACCCTTAACTGCCAGTGATGTAACTTCGGAGAGTCTCGTTGTAGTCCTTTCAGAGTCTCAATGTGTTATAAATAAAACATGTACAATGTTATATTACACAAAGCCATAGTTGGTGCTTGTTTATCATATGCAACTAAAACCTATCGATAAAGCCAATAGTCCAGGCTTTTTGTAGGTGTGATGTTACTGGATTTATAAATCTGGTTGAAATGACTAAAGCAGGAAAATACTAGTCTCGGTGTTGTGTAATATCTGGTATCCCCTTGGGATCGTGTATCCCCTTCCTTTCGGCTGTGTTCGGAGAACAAACTCAGCCCGGGCAGGTTCAGACAGAAGCAGTCGATCTCTGCTCGGGCTGAGTGCGGGGATACACGATTTCAAGGGATACCACAAAACGAACTCAGGCTATAAATAACCTGACGTTTCTTTAATGGCGGAGCCACAGCTGCACAGGAAGCAAACCGGGAGCAGCAAAACGAAGGAATTAAATGAACGTTAAATGCTTGTCGGAGTGAAAGAATGGTATTTCTTTTATTTAAAAAGAAATTGAATCAGATTGTACAAAAAAAAACACATGAGGAGCGTGAATGACCAAGAAGGGAAACTATGGCAGAGATTAAAAAACCGAAAAGTAGAACAAGCATTGGAAAAGCCAATAGGTCTCGCATTTTGAATGCCAATGCAGACCTACTAGTTTTGTCATTGTTTCTTGCCGCTATTGTTCAGCATCCGTAGAAAAAGTTAAAGAGCGTTGATGTGTGCCTGCTGCACATGTAATTATGAGCGGGGGAAGTGGCAGACAGAGCAACTTTCAACGATCATTGGGGCATTTCTAAACGAATGCTGCACACAACTGAGAAAGCAGGGAAAGACGTGGTCCCGTGGAGTGGTGGTGTCACAATATGGAACAGATTGATGACACCTCACGGAGCACCTCAGAGCGAGCGATGTCACATTAATGAACTACCAGCAGTGGTGTCACATGAGGAAACTGACAGAGGTGATGTAACATGGTCGATTTGACATTAGTGATGTCACACAAGGAAATAAATAGGCAGCAGAGATATAAAATTCTACATACGGGAATGTTGATGTCACCCAAGAAAACCAGCTGTCAAATGTGAGGTCATCAGAGGCAATAAAAAAAGTTAGCGATATCAGGCACAGCAGCTGACATTACATCAGGACATATTTGAATTAATGTTAAAAAGGAAAACTGAAAGAGAAGAAACTACTTGGTCAAATTGACTTCGGTGATATATATGAGGACTGATACCGTGATGTCACATGAGGCAACTGGCAGTGACACAGTAGCCCCTCCCCAAAAACTCCATGTGACCAATTAACAATTGTGATGCTGGTGAAGTTTTCTAGATCAATGGCACATATCACAAGCATTGTCATAGCCAATAGGTCTCGCCTTTGGGACCTTATAAGTGTTGAACTAAGCAACAGTTAATGTTGCTGCACCAAGGATATTGTGCTGCATAACAAAATACTTATAAGGTCCCAAATGTGGGCTCCTCTGGCATTGGGGTGCCCCTGCCCCCCCGTGGGTAGGTGCAGGGCAGTGGTGCCGAGTACTGGGGCAGATGTTTAAGGAAGAGTGAGGAATCCGCTCCAGAGGAGGGCAGGCATGGCTCCTAGCAGCACCGACAGGCAGGACAAGGGCTTGAAGAGGTTAATCACGAGATGCAGCAAACACTGCCAGCCTTCAGCATGAATGGGGTCAGATGCTGGAAGTCTGCGGAAGGGTATGAGGGTGGGGTGAGACAGAGAGGGATTAAGAAAGGGCGAGATAGGATTGGCAGGGATGATGCAGAGTGACACTGCGAGGGTGGTGAAATGAGGGTAGGGTGAGGCAGGGGGCGAGGTGATGCAGGGGTGAGAGATACGATGGGAAGGAAGCGAGACTATGAGGGGAGAGTGGTGGGTGAAAGCATGCAGGTGCGTGACAGGTGAGGGATAAGACTGTGAGTGTGAGGTGAGAGGGTGAGGGATGCGAGGCTGGGAGGTAAGACAGGGTGGGGTGAGACAGCTGGTGGGGTGAGGCAGAGGGTGAGTGATAGAGAAGTGGGAGATGTGAGGTCAAAGGGGCGGAGAGGCTGCATACGGTGAGGATTTGAGGCTGGTGTAATGCAGGGCAGGAGTGTCGGTGGGCAGACGGTTCGTGGTGATGCAGGGGTGACACTGTGAGGGGGGCTAAGAGGAAGAGAGCATGAGAGGAGGATGGGAGAGCAGTAGTTTATTGCAGGGGGTGGGGCTGTGAGGGTGCGCGGTCACGGATTGTGGGGGCTGTGAGGGTGCGAGGGGTGGGACTGTGAGGGTAAGCGGTGACAGTCCCAGAATTGTTTAACGTATTTAAGTTAGGAAATATTGAACTCTAAAAACCGTGACTAAAAATGCAGCCTGAATGTAGATTGCTTTGTTATCTCCGTGAAAAACACCAACTTGCCTTTGAAATGCATATAAGCAGCGAGCGGCAGACGGGCGCCTCGACTTAAACTAGCACAGCTTTTGGGAACAGAGAGAGGTTTTATTGTACTGTTTTGGTGACATGTGTAGATGGAACAACGTTTAGCTAGCTAACTGGGTATAATTGTGTTCCCAACATCACCCCCTTCCCCCACAACTGCATAACGTTTTTGTCTGTGGCAAGCTGAGTTTTGGCAGATAAACACCTACCAGAGCGCCGCCCTGGCATCCTTTACTTAGGATTTACAGAACAGACGCTTGCGCCACCTGTGCAGTCTGCGCAACAGATGAGTGACTGCTGCGGCCATCATACAAACAAGTGACTGAAGTTGGGAGTTAATTGTGCCTTTGTACGAGAACTGATGTAAAGTACGTTAGAAACCCACTAAAATAATAGTATGCCATTGAACAGAACAAGGGCTACAGTGGGGTTAAAAGAAAAACACTTTGGAGATTAATTTACAGAATTACTGATGTTTACTGATTTAACCACAAAGGTTTCTCCGTTAATTAAAGTGCTTGTAAGTCCTCTTTTGATTTCTAGTCACTGAGTAGCCCAGTCCTCTTTCCCAGCTTTGGGCGCTGATCTTCTCCCACTCGTATTTCAGCCCATTCTCAGCAACGCATCAACCATTAATCCTAGGGGGCCACCGGCATAGGACAACGCCGTGTGAAAATTACATGACCTTAGGAAAATTTTGGAATTCACCGATTAATTCCAGGGAAGCCTTCAGCCGAGTTATGCAACGGGGCTCTACCTTTACTACAGGGGAAACTGCGGCAGACATCAGAGCTGAGCTGAGCATAGTAAAGTGCTTTAAACTTCCAAGGCGCTTTATTGTTTGTATATTAAGTGATGACTGACGCTGGATTGGGTAGTCTGCCAAGTACAATGGCAAAGCCGAGCGAGAGAGAGGCAATGTCTGGTGTTTCCCTTGCGGGAGCGAGCAGCAAGGCACGATAATTGCTAACAGATAGCCCGCTGCTCGCTCCTGCAAGGGAAAATGCCAAACGTGCACACGTTGAAATACAAAGCAATGCAAAACGTGCATGTTTTTGGCCAAAATGCTGATCGATTCCAAGAGGTGCCCTCCTAAGCAACGCATGCGCGCTGCGTAGGCGAGACCTAAAAACCGACAACAGTAATGTAACATGTTAAATGGCACATTAACTTGGACAAGGAAGCCGAGAACAATAATTTAACGAGTTAACTGCCAGCAGTGCTGTCACACTGGAGAACTGACAAGTGTGAACAGACGTCACACAGGAAAGTGAATGTAATGCTATCTTTCTAGGGACAGTACTGCATGGCATGTACAAAATACAATGAGAAGGAAGGTTACAACTCTGATATCGCATGACCAGAGTGGGGCACTTCCGTATGGTGAAGTTTGAAGGGAAGTGCATTTCTTTTGTAGCAATCAGACATCTTGTTTTTTAATGACCAGGTTTTTGAGAAAGATACTGTGCTAGTAATTAACACACAACAATCAATCCACTGCACCACATTGTGTTGAGACCTGCCATGCACCACTCACAGAAAGAACAATAGTAAAACAAAGCTGCAATTATACAACAAATACTGACTGTGTCTTTGGTCAAATGGGATGCTCAGCACCATGAATGGTCCTATGTGGTTCGCTAACGTGGTTGTGGTCATGCTGGTAGTACTTTCAGGTATAGCCTTTCAAATTTCTTTCCCACTAGCCAAGATATCTGCATAAGGTAGACAGGAGGAGGTAGCAAAAGACCAACATTTGGTTGCTTACAGGGAATTAAACAGGCACTGACTGGTCTGTACCGCACAATTGCTATCAATTAACAATAGACCGCAGCGTCAAGGAACTTCAGTGCCCCGTCTCGAGTCAGTCACACTGTCTCTGCTGTTTAGTACCCTGTCTCTTGTATTTTTTTTACCCCAAGCACGCTGTGGGCTCTTTGCTGAAGTGTCATTCTAAGAAGTGTGTGCTGCCCATGCGCAGCAAGGCTGAGATTTAAGTAAAGCAGCATTGTCAAAGGAAATCTAGTGGGGTAGTTAGCGGGGCGGGGGTGTAGAGGGGTGGATAAGGCATGTGATTTTAAAAAGCGTTATAAAGCTGCCACCGCTAGCCACTTTACAGGCCCTTTTAGGTGGAAGAGGCAATGTAACTGGTGCTCATGGCAAGTAGTCCAATACCTTTGTATTGAATTGGCCCTATATAAAGCTGCAAAAAAATAAAATAATAAATGAACAGCATTTCCAAAGGTCTACCAATGCTTTTTTTCTAGCGAGGCGGAAGGGGAAGGTTGGCGGTCTGAAAGCAATGACGGGAGGGTTTTGGGAAATTACAAGCAACAACAGAAAGGTGGAGGTGTAAGTGCAACAACTGTAATTTTTTAATTATATACATACAATAATAAGGCTGCCACCTTACTGGCATATCACCAGCCTGCATTATATTTCTGTGATTGTGCCAATTAAAACAAGCATTAGCAAAGCCAATATGTTTGCCTATGAGAGACCTATTTGTCTAAGTCTTTAAGTAATGTTGTGTAGGACCATGGCTGGAGTGCAGCAGAATGAAAATAAGACAAGCATTTGCAATGCAAATTGGTCTCACATTTGTTAGAGTTAGAGGTATTGGTGCTGTAAACGAGAATGTCTTTTATCTTTGTGTTTTGGATTGGCGTGGATTTGATGTATGTGGTGTGGAGTGGAATTATGTGGTTTGGATTGGAATTGTTAGTTGTCAAATTGCATGTGGTGGAATTGTGTGGTGTGGAGTGGATTTTTGTAGTGGAATGGTGGGCAGTTAAAATATGTGGATAGTTATTATGTGGTATTAAGTGTACTGAAATTATGTGGAGTGTAATTGTGTGTCAAAGAGTGTAATTATGCGGAATGGCATTTTGTGTTGTGAGGTGAGATGTTGTGGATTTTAATTATGTGGTGTAGTGTTTAATTTTGTGGCATAATGTGGAATTCTGGGGCATCGTTTGGATGTATGTGATGTGTTGTGTAATTGCATTGTTGAGTTGAAATATATGGTTTGTTGTTGAATTATGTGGTGTGGAATGAAAACATGTATTTTTGTATTGTGTGTCGTGGAAGTGTGTGGCACTGAGGGTAATTGTGTTGCATTGTGTGGAGTGTATTTGTGTGGATTGTGTTACTAAATTTTAAAATGATGAAACATAATTACAAAGAAAGGTGGCCTTTCATTGCGCACAAATTTACAAAACTTTATAATAATATGTAAAGACTTGTCCGAATATCTCAATGAAAAAATTGTGATTCCCCAGTGACATTTGTGTTGATGAATTTTAGGGGGCTTGAACAATGTGGGGTGCTGATTGGGTTGCAAATGGTGCTAGGGCTCTGCACATCTGTGGGGGGTGGGACCCAAACCATGTTCATCTAAACACAGCCTGGCACATTTGTCAGAGGAGTTCTGATTCCAGGGGTCCAAACTAAGCACCCTTGCATGTGTATGTGGTTCCTGGGATTTTGAATTAATTCACTGCTCAGCCGGCAGCGAGCGGGTTGCTCATAAAACTGTAAACGTATTAAACACCTCAGCATTGGATAGCTATTGAGTGAGGTAAATAAACAAGCATAAATATTTATGTCAGATAAAAGCGGGCGGACACCTGCCTCATTGCATCTGGCCGCACAGAGTAGGGTTACTGTTGTCCCTGGCCATTTCCTCTCTGCATTCTCAAGCTGTTATTGCCTTGTTTACCTTATGAGACCTGAGATGGGGGGGATCTTGCTGGGGCAGTCCCATTTCATTAATAATGATGCTGACCCATGCCTGACCCACCTCAACGCCAATGTGATTGCGTCATGTGTTTAAGGCTGGTGTGTTTGGGATGGCCATTCACCACTAGTGACTTAGATCAACTTGCAAAAACAAAACAAAATCGCACTTTCTTTCCAAGGGCTCGGAAAACTAGTGATTTTATTATTAGTGTACTTCCTGAGAAATTGTCTTATTTAAGCATGATTCTAGTCTCTCTACACAATGAACCCTAGTCAGCATGTCTGTTCAGTAGGATTTATGTTCCCTGCTGATATTACTGTGTAGGTTTCCACCCGTAGCCCAAAGGTGCCTGGAATTTCCTGCCTCACTGCCCTGGCCCCAGATCGTCTGGGGCAACAAAAGACCAGTGTCAAACCTTTTGTGAGAGTGATCAGGCAGAGTCTTTGTGAGTGCAAGTGTGGTAGGTGACCGCTCCTCCCCCTCATCTAGTCAGAGATGGCCCCTCCTATTACCACCTATTCCCCTTCCACAATCGCCATCTGTGAAAAAGAAAGGACTCCTAAACTGCAATAACGCTTGCTTGAGCAGAAACATGCAAATACACAGAGAAATGCATAGTGGTCTGTTTGAAGCATGCAGTTTCACGTGCAAATCCGTTCAGGTTGAATTTCAGCAGGGCCAGCTCAGCCTTGCATCCATCCAACATAGATAAAATGAGTAGCATTAAATTGGGTAACACGTGTTATTACAGCACCTACAACTGCAAACCTCTGGCATTATGCACTATATAAAACTATTTAGCATCATCATTATTATTATTAACCTCCTAATCAGAGGTTTGAGAGTGGCAGGGTCAATTGACTTTTCAGCTAAGTAAGTTCGGTAATGATGACCACTTGTGATATGCAGCGCTATAAACCGGAAACGCATGCAAGCACTGAAAATAGAAACAGGGTTTTATTTGATGGTAAGACCAATGAGTACACCTATCAGGCAATCTGCTTTAGATATCACCTGTGCTCTTCTATTTGTGAAATCAAACAGAGAAGAAATGTGTGGAATTTTCTTTTCTCACATGGCTATTAGGCAGCACTGCAGAAAACAGATGGTGAGTCAGAATGAAAGCAGAATAACATTCAGGAAGAGGTGAGAGGAGGGGGACACTTGCCTGACAACAGATTGAGCCAAGAGCTACATCACCACTACTGCACATCCGTATTGGAGGGCACTATATGGAGTGGGGGTTCAGCGTGAAAAAGGTCTCATCTTCCAGGGGCAGTTTTAAGAACAAGGCAAGAGCAGGCTGCTGCATTTAGTCTAGAGGAGCAGAAGGCCATCTATATAATCGTAAAATTAGCAAACAGTACAGGAGATGACTAGGTGCAAAATGTCACTTTGCCAAGGGTGGCAAAAATCCATGCACAGGCCCTGGTTAGCTTTCTTTGGTACCCACTGTTTCCCTTGAAGAATCGTTGGAGGGGAGAGTTTCATAACAGAACATATTTTTTACTACAACTCCACAGTCTAAGTTGGAGAAACAAGGGCTCATGTGCGTTAATAGTTACAGCTCTGAAACAATGTACAGGGTCACTTCTCCAGAAGCAGTCTATACTTGCAAGCAAGTGAGGCACAGAGCACTCTCAGTCTAAATCTCATGAGTAACATTTCTATTTGTCTTTTGTGCTTCTGGTGACTGGTCTCTTAGGTGTAAGCAAAAAAAACATTGACATCTTTGAAAAAAAAAGTATACCTAAATTGGAATAATGCTCGCTTGAGCAGAAATGTGCCAAATACACAGAGCAACAGGCAGTGGTCAAGATGTTCGTCTGTTTGAAGCATGTAATTTAAGTGCAAATGCATTCATGCTTAAAGTTGAAGCTTGACGTGCAGCGCATATGAATGTATAAAGAGCTGCGTGCCACACTGATCAAGGAGGAAGCGCTCATTGCGATGGCCGACCATGAGGAACCATGAACGCCTAATGGCCAATCCGAAGGAATAATGAGTGAACTCGCCTGAGCGTGAACCAAGCACCCAAAGGAGGGACAATTTCAAGCAATGAACCAATAAACAGGCAGCATTTCTGAAAGGCACAAAAAATAACTAATGCCAATCGATGGACTTTGTTGAAGCCCATATTGTAGATACATCATGCCTCGCAGAGCAACTCATGCACGCTGACTCTAGGCTCGACCTAAAAAGCAAATATGATACGGTCTTAACCCTTTTTTTATTGCTGGCGGGGTAGGAGGAAGGGCAGGGACACAAGGAGGTATGGAGGGAAGGAAGGAAGGGGTGTGGGGGGCAACATGGACAACATAGGGGGGTGGGAATAAAATAACGTTTTGTTTTTTTCCAGGCTGGTGGCACAGCTGTGCCAAGTATTATACATCAGTGGGTAGACTAATGCAGTTTGTGTGGTAGTCCTCATCACTGCACTAAAATGCTTAGTCATGCATTTATAGTGCCTCCTAACACAGTGCCACTGTGAGGCACAATTACTGCGAATAGGTGCAGGCCATTGCAAAATCACAAGTAGTGGGCTGCCTGCTGGCAATGCTGTGCATACCGTGCTGCCATTCAAGATTCCATTTCTTCACTCTCAACAATTAACACAAATTATCATCACATGGTGCAGTGCCTGCCTCAGGCTCTGGCTGCAGTGCACAATAAAGCCGGGCCTCAGGTACTCAGCCACGTGACATGCCATTGCAAAGGCTGTCAAACAGACTCTGAAAATTATATCCTCTTTGGAGAGTAATAATCACCCTGATACCACCCAGCAGTGCACTGACCCTTGCCCAGACTGAGACAGAGAGTGATGATCCATCCAGGGAGCAGTGACTTGCCCTGTTGTATTTAAAAAAACTGGCGCACCCTGCATGGCACCGTCAGTGACAGTTAACTCAAGTCCACAAAGAAGTCCGTGATTGGATGATGATGGGCCAAACTATGTTTTTCTGTTGCTGGATGCCATGTGCTCCCCCGCAGGCATTGAGTGAGTGGAGCTGCCGGCACCTCTCAGACCATGCAGCGTTACAGACCTCTGGCCTCATTTGGCAGTGCTGTGTTTGTTTTACCTTGTGTGCTAGTGTGTCCGCACACTGACAGACTGGTGCTAGAATGTTTTTTTCAAAATCCTCCTGCCTGCCCCCAGGAAGGCATCACTGCCAGTCGACAGGGCACACTGGGCCTACCTGCTGGCATGAGAAAAACAACATATCACATGTGCTGTTCTGGAAATGCATCCATATGTGGGAGGGAATAGGCTGGCAATCTGCTTGTTTCCAGTCATGGCAATCACGTGTCACGCTGTCATGTTTTAAAAAGCTGGCTTACCTGCAAAGTTGGTGGGCTTTCAATGCGTAGGGAGTTTGTCCCCGTGTACACCCATGAGAGAGAGCGCAATGTCTCCATCTACTATTACTCCACACCGTCACCAGCAGCACTGAGCAGCAGAACATGCCATCAGACTAGGGAGCAGCATCTCTGCACTAGTTGAGCGTCAAACGGCAGCCAGTGTGAGTCAACACTAGAGCAGCTATAGCATGAGTGTCAACCCGCTGAGAGCCAGCAGACAGAGTTGGTAAGTTGTAGGCAGAGCAACCATTAAGAGAAAGACAAAGTGATATGTCTGTCACTGTGCTGTTTGGAGTGATCATATTTGCATGTCATATTGTGATTTTCTGAAACAATGAGAAAAGGAGATTTCAAATAAAATTTCTAAGTTGTGATAAAAGATGTGTTTATGTAGCCACAGTACATCACGGCCAGGCAATTCCACTCTTTTCGGAGACAGCAATGCCATAATTTGTCCATGTTGCTGCAAGGGTCAAACTAGCCCTGGTAAGTAGTGGCCAGTCCACGAGTTTCTCATGTTTTTATAATGGAGGGTGGTTGTCATAGTAACCTTCCATTTGAGGTACTTAGCAACTGTTTCAAGATTGTTTTAGCACTTGTTATTGCTCAAAAGTCAGTCATTTTGCTTTCTATGCAATTCTTTGCTTGGTTTTACTCATGAGAAAGTGTCACTCTGAGTGTCACATACTTGGCCGTTGAATGTCACTCATAATTAAGCTCAAACCATTGAAATGTCACACATAAGCAGCAAATAAGCTGTTATGGTGGCAACGTGGGTGGGTGGGTGAGTCAGGGGGACAACACGGACACTAGATGTTGGAAGGGAGGGGCTCAGAGAAAGCACATGGACAATGCATGTTGGGAGGGTGGGTGCAAGCAAACACTGGCAACAACATGGACACCAACAGGAGGGAGGGTGGGTAAGGTAGGGAACAATACGGGCAACATAACATCCAAGGAGGGTGAGTGGGGAAAGCAGCAAAACAGGAAAAATGGAAGCAGCAAGGGTGGGTGGGGTTGCAAGCAACAACAGAAGAAGTTAGTATTGGTGGAGGCAAGCAACAACACATGCAACAACGCAAGGAGGGTAGGTGTTGAAAGCAACTACACAGGAAACAACAGAAGAAAGGAGAATTAGTGGGGGGAAGCAACAATAAGTGGTGTAACCATGGAAGAAGGGAGGGTGGGTGGAAGCAAGCAACAACAGAGGCAACAATGGACTGAGGATGGAGTGTGGATGTTGTAAACAAAGATCTGGGCAACAACAGAAGGAGGGAGAGCAAGGGTCAAGCAACAAGTGCAATAATGGAAGTTGGGTGGGCAGGTAGAAACAAGCAATAACATGGACAACAATGGAAGGAGGGAGGGTGGGGGCAAGTTTGAAACACCAATGGCAATAATGGAAGGAAGGAAGGAGGGTGAGTGGAGAAAGGTATAACATGAACAAAAGTGGGAGGTGGGACAATGGGTGTTATAAGTAAAATTACAGACAACAACAAAAGGAAGTTGGATGGATGGGGCCAGCAACAACATGGACAACAGTGGAAGGGGGGACAGTGGGTATGCAGCATGTATGAGGGAGGGATCCTGAGGGGAGAAGTACACGAATGAGCCAGCTGAACAAGATGCACTCTGCTATAGTGCTTAAACACAAAGAAAAAGTAATGCTTAAAAACATGATCAGTGAAAGGATACAAGTAATGTGTGCATGCTCAAGTGGAGGGACAAATACGTAAAAAGAAAGGAAGCTTACAGCATCTTGCCAATAAAAAGCAAACAAATGAGAGTGACAATGAAGCCAACAAATGGTTAGCAATGAGCAGGCTCTAAGCCAACGTTTAGAAAACAAAAGATCTCAAATTTGCAGCGCATGCGCTGCCTAGGCGAAACCTACAAATCAAATGCATACAATTCTGCATGTTTTCTTTTGACATAAACCTGAAACAGCAAGTATATGAATAAATCATTTGAAAGTGTCTAATTTTTCAATACTTATTTAAGGAAATGGAGGCATGATTGTTACTAATGTGGACTGAGCATTTTACACTAACTAGTTTTCGCCTACCAGCTCTTGGCGAAATGAGAAGGACGCTAAATATCCTGTGTGGGCATCAACAGAGCAATAGTCAATAGCTTGAAGAGAATCAGTACTTCCCAGGCACCTGCAGCACAAGCCCCAGACAAAAACGCAGAGTAGCTACAGTAAGTACACTAGTACACCTGTGCATCGCTACTTCTTAAAGAGCCAAGAGAAGTGCATACAAATTTGAGGGAAACATTTTCAAATTTAAAAAAAACATGAAATTAGAAAAAATCCCAAGTCTGGATCTCCTATTGAATGTTGGTGTTGGATGCATTGTCTATTTGGTTTGCTTATGGTGCCGAGTTAGTTAATGTCCGCAAGTCTGGTTTGCTACTGGTTAGAGCACATACTTGCCTTGCACTATAGCATTGTGTATTTTATATTTCGCAAAAATTCCAAATTAGTAGTTAAGACGATGAGTCCATTTAAGCTAAGTGAACAGTGTCCCAAAAATAATGGCCCATACCGGCTATATTTAGTAGCCCCTACATACCAAGTGTTAACACTTACCAGCATAGAATTTGACATGCTCTTCACCTGTTGACTAAGTGAGCGCAGTACTTCTTTGCCACATCACACCCTTCCTAGTAATTTCCACTCAGGGGTTACCTTTTAGGCATTGGCCATTTGAAATTTCATTTTATTTGGCAGGGGATTACAGTAGGTCTATTTACATTTGACATTTTTAGTGCACCCTCACATGCAGTTCTTGTGAAGGATACCAGCTACCTGTACGTTGCTATAATATTTTGTATCACCTACATTTACAGAGTTAACTCTTCTTACCTTGATAAGATTGAAACAGTTGTATGTTGGCCTGATGACTTCAGTTTTTTCCAGCCAATTCACATCCTTCTTTGTTTTACAACATCGCCTTCTAATGGGACACCAAATATAATGGCTCATGTATTGCTATATCTTGTATCCCCCACATTTCAAGGGTTAACTTTAAGCTATTTACTAGCTAAAATGGCTGTTTATTTGATAGGAGATTACAATATCTTTTAGCACTTTTGATACCATTCCACAAGCTTTCCCTTCTGGGTTCATTAGGCGAAACCTAATATAATGACCCATATGGGCTATATTATATATTGTGTCTCATGTTTCTTGGGTTAAAACGTAACAGGATACAATTTGATATGGTCTTATAGTGGCGTGGACAACACAGTGCTTTTCTGACACATCATTCCCTTGTTTATGTTTTCCACTGTCTCTTTCAATGGGGGTACTAAATATTATGGAACATGCAGTGATGTAATATCTGCTATCCCTTAATTGTCAAGCGTTATCTTTTGACCATTGACAAGTTAAAATTGCCATTTCTATGACAGCAGATGAAATGAAATCAATCAATCAATCACTGCATTTGTAAAGCGCGCTACATACCCGAGAGAGTCTCAAGGCGCTGGGGAGGGGGGGCCCGCTACTGATCGAAGAGCCAGGTCTTGAGGAGTCTTCTGAAGGCCAGCAGGTCCTGGGTCTGTCGTAGGATAGTGGGGAGAGTGTTCCAGGTCTTGGCGGCGAGGTAGGAGAAGGATCTGCCGCCGGCGGTGGTTTTCCGGATGCGGGGGACTGTGGCGAGGGCGAGGTTGGCTGAGCGGAGGCTTCGGGTGGGGGTGTGGAAACTGAGTCGGTTGTTGAGGTAAGTGGGTCCGGTGTTGTGTAGTGCTTTGTGTGCGTGAAATGATCTTTAAGCATCCTTAAATGCATTCCACAAGCTTTCACATCCAGGCTCTTTGGGGAATACCAAATATAATGGCCAATACGGGCTGTAATATTTGCTATTCCATATGTTATTAAAATTAAAGCTTACAAAGATACAATTTGATGTGCTTATGTTGGCATGGTGAACACAGTGTTTGTCAGCCATACCGCAGCAGTGTATTTCAGAGTCACTTTCTATGTGTATACCAATTATTACGGCTCATGCTTTGCTATAATGTGTGGTATCTCCTACTTTTCAAGGTTTACCTTTTAACAATTGACAAGTTGAAATTGCTTTTTATTTGACAGCAGATTACATCATCAGTACTTTTGAAGTTTTGAATACATTTCACACGCTTTCACATTGAGTTCACTTTGGGGATACCGAATAGGCCCATACAGACTATAATCTTTAGTATCCCCTATGTTTTTAGGGTAAAATCATAACAGGATTCAATTGGACATGGTCTTATGCTGGCTGGCTTGTGAGCACAGTATTTTTTTGCCAACTGGTAGCCTTCTTTGAGTTGTCTAATATCTCTTTCTATGGGAATACCAAATATTATGGTTAATGCATTGATCTACTATATCTCATTTCATTAATCACCCTTCAGCCATTGACCAGTTGAAATTGCATTTTATTTGATAGCAGACTACAGTATCTATGTGGCCTTAAATATTTGGTATCCCATTTGCTTCTTGGGTTAGAACTTACCAGGATTCGATTTGAAATGCTCTTATGTTGGATGAGTGAGCAAAGTATTTCTATGCCAAAAAGAACCCCTCTTTTTGCTTTCCAACATTGTTAACTATGGGGATACCAAATATTATATCTCACTCATTGTTGCAATATCTTGCATACTCTACATTTCATGGGTTATCCTTTGGCCATTGACCAGTTAAAGTTACCTTTTATTTTAGAGCAGACTACAGAATCTTTTCACATTTTGTACATCATTCCAAAAGATTTCACATCCGGTTCCTTTAGGGGATACTAATTAAAATGGCCTTTATGGCCTATAATGTTTGGTATCCCCTGTGTTTCTTGGTTTAGAACTTACCAGGATTCAATTTGACATGGTCTTATGTTGGATGGGTGATCACTGTATTTCTATGCCAAATACCACCTGTCAAACATCATTTACTTTGGATATATAACAAATATTATGGCTCACACATTGCTGTAATATCTCATATTCCCTATGGGTCATGGGATACCATTTAGCATTCACCAGTTGAAATTACCTTTTATTTAATAGCAGACTACAGTATATTATCACATTTTGTTACATCATTCCTCAAGATTTTTCATTTGGTTCCCTTTGTTATACCAAATATAATGGCCTACACCGCCTATAATATTTGGCATCCCCCTATGTTTCTTGAGTTAGAACTTGCTAGGATTCCATTTGACATGGTCTGATGTTGGATGGGTGAGCGCAGTATTTCTAAGCCAATTACCACCTTTCATTTAGTTTTCCAGCATCGGTTACCATGGGGATACCAATATACTGGCCCACGCATTGCAGTAATATCTTGTATCCCCTATGTTTCATGGGTTACCCTTTAGCCATTGACCAGTTGAAGTTGCCTTTTATTTTATAGCAGACAACAATCCCTTCTCACATTTTTTACATCATTCCACAAGATTTTACATCCGGTTCCCTGAGGGGATACCACATATAATGGTTTTTACCAGCTACAATACCTGAAGTTACCTTTTATTTGATAGCAGACTACAGTATCTATTCAACCTTTTAAAGATCTTTCCTCAGCATTTTCCATTTGGTTTCTTTAGGGGATACCGTATATAATGGCCTATTGGGCCAATAATATTTGATATCCCCATCTGTTTCTGTTTTGATGTTGGATGGCTGAGCAGAGTATTTATCTGCAAAAAAGCACCCTTCCTTTTGCTTGCCAAAATCATTTACTATGGGGATACAAAATAGTATGGTTCTTGCACTATGGGGATACCAAATATTATGGCTCACATATGGCTGTAATATCTTCTATCCCCTATGTTTCACGGGTTACCCTTTAGCCATTGACCAGTTGAAGTTGCCTTTTGTTTGATAACACACTACTATACATTCTCACATTAATTACATCATTCCACAGGATTTTACATCCGGTTCCCTTAGGGGATACCAAAAATAATGGCCTTTACCGGCTACAATGTTTGGTACCCTCAGTGCTTCTCGGGTTAGAAGTTACCAGGATTCCATTTGACTTTGCCTTATTTTGGATGGGGGAGCACAGTATTTCTATACCAAATTACATCCTCCCTTTTGCTTTTCAACATCATTTACTATGGGTATACCAAATATTATGGCGCATGCATTGCTGTAATATCTTGTATCCCCTATGTTTCATGGGTTACCCTTTGGCCATTGACCAGTTGAATTTGCCTTTTAGTTGTAGCAGACTACAGTATCTTTTCACATTTTGTGCATCATTCCACAAGATTCTGCATCCGGTACCCTTAGGGGATACAAAATATAATAGCCTATATGGCCTATAATATTTGGTATCCCCAGTGTTTCTTGGGTTAGAAGTTACCAGGAATCAATTTGACATCGCCATATGTTGGATTGGGGAGCACAGTATTTCCATACCAAATAGCACACTTCCTTCTGCTTTCCAACATCATTTACCATGGGGATACCAAATATTATGGCTCATGCATTGCTGTAATTTCTCGTATCCTCTACATTTTATGGGTTAACCTATAGCTATTGACCAGTTGAAGTTGCCTTTTATTTGACAGCAGACTACAGAATTTATTCACATTTTTTACATCATTCCACAAGAATTTACAATGGGTTTCTTTAGTAGTTACCACATATAATGGCCTTTATCAGACATAATATTTGGTATTCCCCTGTGTTTCTCGAGTTAAAACTCATCAGGATTTAATTTGGTATGGTCTTATGTTGGATGGGTGAGCACAGTATTTGCATGCCAAATAGCACCCTTCCTTTTGCTTTCCAACTCTGTTACTATGGGGATATCAAATATTACGGCAATAATATCTTCTATCCCCTATGTTTCACGGGTTACCCTTTAACCATTGACCAGTTGAAGTTGCCTTTTGTTTGATAACACACTACAATCCATTCTCAAATTTTTTACATCATTCCACAAGATTTTACCTCCGGTTCACTTAGGGGATACGAAAAATAATGGACTTTACCGGCTACAATATTTGGTACCCTCAGTGCTTCTCGGGTTAGAAGTTACCAGGATTCAATTTGACATTGCCTTATGTTGAATGGGGGAGCACAGTATTTCTATACCAAATTGCACCCTTCCTTTTCCTTTCCAACATCATTTACTATGGAGATACTAA